>NC_140415.1:24470000-25670000 GCF_965140295.1 Lepidochelys olivacea | reverse complement strand
CAGTTTCTGGGAAGCTGTCTTGTGCAGCATTGTTAAATTCACCTTACACGGAAAGTGTGGTTCAGCTAGGAGTGTTTTTAGGATGATTTTACAAGTTATAAAACTTTTACACGTCACTAAAATCCAACCCATCAGTTTGTCCCAGCCCCTTAACTTGTTTCTCTGTGCCTTGCCTTGTCTTTTTTGGGGATATTAGCATTCCAGGTACTGGTCCGTGAAGGTACTTCCCCAGCTTATACCGTAGTAGAACATTAATGTATTTTGCCTTTCACAAGTTCCTTATTTTCGCATGCCAAAGCTGCCTTCAGCTTTGCAAAGTATTACGGGATGCTTAGCATAAGTGAACAGAATTATAAAAAGATATAGGACAATTCAGGCCATGTAACTGCTAGAAATATAGATACAATATAATGCCATATTGATATTGTGGGCTTAATGCATATTAATATGTGTGACATCAATAATATATATTGGTTAACAATAAAGTTAAGCAGAGGTGTAAATGGCTGCAGGATCAGGACCTTAAATTGCCATGGAGCCAAAATGATCGTTATTCTGGACAATGAGAGCTGTTTTGAGTAGTCTTTCTGGTGTTGCTGGCATCTGATTGAATATCTGCTGTATTTAGAAGTTATCTGGGGAAAAAACCCTTAAATTAAAATAGTTCTGATGTGAGCTGACTCCATCCTACAAACAGTTACCCTGTGAGCAGGGCTATTGAAGTCAATGGGACTATTTACAGGAGTAAGAGTTTTCAGGATCTGTTTCTGTTTCTAACCAGGGCCCGATCCTGTTCCCTTTGAAGTTGATGGCAAAGCGATTTTGACTGAAAGGGAGCGGGTTAATAATATATGTCAGAGATAAGCGGTCCCAATGATTTCAGAGACATTGATTTCAATATATTTTTATTAATGTTGATGTCAATGGGATTCTGTAAATACAAGAAAATAAGGGGAAAAACACATCATAAGCAGGTTTAAGTTCTGTAAACCAGTTTGTTTTTTATATTCTTCTAACCAGTGAAACTGCCATGTTCTGGTGTAATAAATATATAATTCATTGCAGATGGGAACTAATGGCATTACATCTAAAAGTTAGCATAGGTACACAGTAATTACTTCACCATTAAAAACAGAACCCATACTGCTACTCATCTAATAACAAAATGTTAGGAACCTAATGACTGGTAATTGAGAGAGACTAGTCTTATGTCAGTAGTCCTTATCTGCACAGTCCCATTGACTTTAATAGGACTACTCATGTGAGTCAGGATTATTCACGTGAGTAAAGGTTTTCAGAATCGGGTCCTAGGCAATTTAAAGGATCTGAGTCTCAAGTTGTGTGTCAGACAATATTCTCATTAGTGGCAATAAGAAATTTTCCTGAATGTAGTGCAGAGCTAGGTACAGAATGTCTAAATTGAGTGGAGTATTTACAAATTTGATGATTTCTGCTGAAAAATACTTTAAAGTGTCTAAGCAAAATAATTCAGTTTGTTGAACTAAGGTGATTATTACTGTAATGCCCCAGATGCAATTCTAGTGCCTTTATGATAAACATACATCCAGTGATGTGCTGCAGGTAGCTCCTAGAAGATCCTTGTTTAAATGCTGCCCCCACCTTGCTGAAGGAGGGCGGGGAGAGGGCTAGAGAGCGTCCCTTGCATCACAGAGCCACTGCCTGCTTGAGATAACTTATCTCTGGGGCTCAGAAATAATCTTCTGAATAGGAAATGTATTGCCTCTGGAGTAGAGCAGATTGGACTGTTTCTGGCATTTTAAAACATTTTTCCCTATGAGGATTGTGAGAGCAGAATCAGTGCCTTATCCTTTTCATATGGCACTTCCATGTATTTGCAAAACATAATGGAATGAACTAATTCTTTACTTACCAGTCTTAAACAACTGTAATTCTTATACACAAGCAATGAGAGAGGCTAAGTAGGCCCTATCCTGCATTCCTTGTGCATCCCACTCTTTCTCTGGTTTTAATCGGAGTTTGGGGTGCACAAGGATGCAAGACTGGGCATAAGTATAGATAGATATCTGTGTAAATAATCCACCAGAATCACACAAATCCCATGCATAAAGCATATGAGAGAGGCAAACCTAACAGCTAAAATGTTAACACATTGTGTTTAATGGCTCCAGTTGCATGTTGTAGAAGTTTGAGGATCTCATTCAAATCACATTTTCAAATTATTCCTGATCCTGAAAGCAAATGTGAAATGACTCACCGGAATCTTCTCCTGAGGTAGAACCACTTTCTCCAGAAGTGGTGTGAAGAAGAAAAAAGAGTAAAATGGCAAACGCTGTGCTGGTCTGTGTCATTCTGAGCATATTTGTTGTGTGCGTGCCCGTGTGTGAGAGAGAAGCTCACTCAGTTGCTTTATACCCAGGGTGAAGTGTGAACCCCCTGCTCTGATAAACCAACCACAGGCAGGGGGAAGTGTAAACACACTGAAGAGGATGACAAGCTGTGGAGAGTGAGCCAGGAAGCCAGAGTGAAAATACTCGTGGAGCTTTTATTTTGAAAATGCCTCTCACTTCCAAACTAAGGGCTTAATCCAAAGCTCATTGAAGTGAGTAAACAGACTCCCACTGACTTCAATGTGGTTTGGATCAGGTCCTAAAGGCCCAATCCTTTTTCTACTGACATCAGTGGGATTTTTACTAGTAATTTTGGCGAGAGCAAGATAGGGCTCTTAGGTGAGATGGCTTGTGGTCCAGGAAGACCAGACACACCACAGAACTAGGGGCCAAATTTTGCCCTCAGTTAAAGCTGTGTCACCTCACTGAACCCAGTGTGGATACATGGTTGTCCAGGAGGGAGAATCTGTAAAGCGCTCTGAGATCTCCCATTTTCAAAGTGGTAGTTAAGAGCTATATATTATTATTAATAAATATAAATGCAATTATGTATTATTTGCTAAACACCAACAGCTTGCTTGATGCTGTACAAAACAAAAATAAAGACACTCCCTGCTCCAAAGAGATTGCAATCTAAAGGGTCAGTCCTGCAAACCCTTATTCATGTGATTGGTCTGTAAGCAATCTGGAACTACTCACAATTTTCAGGATCAGGACCTAAAAGAGAGACGCAAAGCGAGCAAGCCGCAGAGACACACAGAAGAGGTGTTAAATATTTCCTCCCCCTCTTTTTGTGTCTCCAACTCCTCCACACCAACACACACCAAAATAATTCAGGGGCAGGCTAGTCATTGACTAATGTGGGTTAGTGTTTGTGAGCCTATGTGATGCCCTGCTTCCCTTCCAGTGAACCACCACCACACAAACACAAAACTGTTAAGTGACTGTTTATCTGGTACTGTTGCTGCCACCATCCAGTATTTATTCACTCCTTGTCTCTTCTAGACTTTTAGAGTTAAACAGTTTTAGCCTTTTATCCCCAAGAACTGGAAAACCCAGAGCTACATTGTTGCATGAGGTAATTATTATGTAACATCACTTTAAGAAGTGGCAGTCAAGAGTCTAAATAACTGAGTAGCCTGTATCAGGCCTAGACATAGAGCTCATGAAAATGATAGATCTTACTTATTATGCTAAGAATAAATATCATCTAACATAGAAGCATTAAAGAAATAGTTTTATACACTGAAACCTCTCATCTTACTCTATGTTAGTTTAACTTGAGCTTCTTAACTATTTACGAATATACACATGCAATGTGCCATGACCTGTCTATATCTGATGTCACTTCTCAGTGCCAGCCCTTGATGCTGGGTTACTGTGATGGCCATGGGAGTCCCTCACTTTTCCTGAGGACTCTCTCCCCTCCAGAGCCCATCACGATCTAAGAGGTGAGGAGCTGCTGGGGTTCAGGACACCATGCTGAGCTCTCTTAAGGTTTTCCATCCTCATAGCTCTACTAACCTATCTTCAGTCAGCCCCCCTCTCCAGGCAAGTCTAGCCAGCCATTCTGTCAGACCCTCCAACTCCCAGTCCCAGATCTCCCTCCTTGAGATCCTCCCTCCAATTGTCACTTTGGTGAACCCACAAGAGTCTCCACCCCGTTTGGTGATGTCACCAGCCTCAACAGTTCATTCATGGTGGGATTTTGACAACAAAGCCATTATTCTAGTTCCTTCTTTGGGTTTCCATGGGGCTGATCCAAAGGTCACTGAAGTCAGATGGGCTTTGGATCAAGCAACCTTGAATTATGCAATCTCCCCTCCTCAGGTCCTTTGGATGAGATAACTTCTTATATCTCTAACCCCAACTCTACATGCATCCCAGATCCAGGGCGTTTTGTCTTAGGAAACATTGTGTAAAGATTCCAGAATCTGGCCCAACATTAGGCACAAAATTAGAAGAACATGAACCCCTTCACGAATACCAATTTTTGCTGCATTTCCAGATGCAACTATTAAAGCCTCAGACCTCACAAATGAATTGTATTCTGCTCATGAATCACACAAAAATGATATCTTAAAACAAAAAAACTTCAAATCCAGACTCCAGCGAGAAACTGCTGAATTGGAATTCATTTGCAAATTGGATACTATTAATTTAGGCTTAAATAGAGACTTGGAGTGGCTAAGTCATTATGCAGGGTAGCCTGTTTCCTCTTGTTTTTTCCTACCCCCCCCCCCAGATGTTCTGGTTTAACTTGGATTTAAACTTGAAGAGTGGTCAGTTTGGATGAGCTATTACCAGCAGGAGAGTGAGTTTGTGTGTGTATGGGGGTGGGGGGGATGTGAGAAAACCTGGATTTGTGCAGGAAATAGCCCAACTTGATTGTCATGCACATTGTGTAAAGAGTTGTCACTTTGGATGGGCTATCACCAGCAGGAGAGTGAATTTGTGTGGGGGGGTGGAGGGTGAGAAAACCTGGATTTGTGCTGGAAATGGCCCACCTGATGATCACTTTAGATAAGCTATTACCAGCAGGACAGTGGGGTGGGAGGAGGTATTGGTTCATATTCTCTCTGTATATATAAAGTCTGCTGCAGTTTCCACAATATGCATCTGATGAAGTGAGCTGTAGCTCACGAAAGCTTATGCTCTAATAAATTGGTTAGTCTCTAAGGTGCCACAAGTACTCCTTTTCTTTTTACAAAAATGACACCATCTCTCTTTAAATTCTTCTTGTTTATCATTTAAGTGGACTTTCACTTTGATCATCTCTCTCTCTCTCTCTCTCTCTCTCTCTCTCTCTTTCAAAGCAAACTGAAAGAAAAAGGCTTTTTAGGCATAATATTTTGATTGAGCTTGTGCGATCTTATTATCAGAAACAATGTTGTTCAGGGGATTTCCAGTTTGTCACAGTTGTATTTTCTCTGGGTGGGAAAGCCGGGGACCACAATGAAAAGAAAGAAAAAAACTTATAAAGAAATAAACCAAACATCTATTTTGTTTCACTTTCTGAGCTTTGCTTCAAAAGTCAACTGCTCTGGGACTTTGTCTCCCTTCACTAAGGCCCTCATCCACCAAAACATTTAGGCAACTACTTACGTCCATCCCTATTCAATATGTACTTAAGCATGTGTCTAAGTACCATTGAAGTGAAGTTTCAAGATAAAAGTTAAAACCCTTTTGAGAAAAAAGAACATTTGTCTTTTTGAGACAAACTTAAGTCCTGGGTCTTTGAGTGCTAAAAGGTGGAAGAAAAATGTGGGAGAATTCATGCAATTCTGAGCCGGATCAGGGAAACACTGTAGAGTAAACTTTCCTGGGCAAGAAGCTTATGGCATTGGGAATGGTACCTTTAAGTGATTTAAGCTCCAAGACAGGAGGTCTGGGAGAAGGGCACTACAGACGCCCATGCTCTGTCACGTAGGGGCAGCTGGTAACTGTGTCACTGAATAAAGACTATTGCGTTCAAGAACGTTTGTTCCAGCGTGATTCTGAACACCATAGAGCTAATCTTCACATGTGTTTGTATAGTCCCTAGAACAATCCTGATTGGGGCTAGGAATATTATCAGTAATAGTAAATTAATAGTGGTCTTTGGTAAGCAGGCATAAGCTATACAAAAATGATTCAATAAGCCCATAGAATTACACATATGCAGGATTTATATGCAGAATTTCTTTTCCTTGAACTCTCTGACCAGCTAAATTAAAAATGGAGGGTGGTGAAGCAGTTGAAATAATTTAAAAAAGCTTTGCAGAATATATGTTTTTCTCATTTCTTGAAAATTTCTTGTTGACCAACTGTGTGTGCTCACGCTCAGCATTATGAGAAAATTTAGGGGGCCCTTAAGAAAATCAGCCCCTCCCAAATTGTCTCACATTAATCAAGAACAGTGGTGGCACCCAGAATAACCAGTTACTTTTGACAATGTATACCACATTGTACGTTCACAGATATACACATGTGGCAGTGATATCTCTCTGATAAATTGCAGATCTATGTGATTAGACACAATTTAACAGGTACCTTTGACTAACCTGCACTTTTCTCACTAATCCATCTCTGATGGAATTACTTCTTACATTCCAAACCTCAAAACATCTACCATTATTTTTTTAAATCAGCTGGACAGATAAATATTTCCTTCTTCCATCTCCAAAATAAAATGGTTGCTCACCTTCTCGTAACTGTTGTTCTTCGAGATGTGTCGTTCATGTCCAGTCCAATCAGGTGTGTGCGCGCTGTGTGCACAGCCGCTGGAAAGTTTTCCCTTAGCAGCTGGATAAGGAGTTGCTTGTGAGAAGGGTCCCTGAAGAGGGACGGGGAAGGAGGTTGGTAGGGAGGGTAGGAGCAGAACTGGAGAGAACATCCCACTTCTACCATGCAAAGAACCCAGCAGTCTCACATTATTTGGGACCAAGCATGGTAAAAGTGGGATAGATGATTCATAAAACGGGGAAGGATTCAGCATCATGGCAGGTGCGCCGTCCTCGGGTGCATCTTGAAAAGGCCTGCTAAGAGCCTAAGGAAGATTTGGTTAGGCCTTGGCTCTACCCAGAATGGGGACTGGAAGGTTTGCACCTGCCGTTCCTGCCTGTATCCCTATAAAAATCCTGCCTCGGCCAAGGAGGATATGGGTACTGCTGTTGCAGTTGGGGCTTGAAATGTTTTCATTGGGTTGCTGGAGTGTGCATGCCCAACGATTTCATAGTTGCCCGGGAGTCTTTTAAACTGTGCAGCTTGGAGACTGTTTGCTCTGAAAATAACCTCTCACCTTCGAACAGTAGGTCCTGCAGGCTTTGCTGCAGCTCCGGGGGCAACTTGAACATCTGTAGCAGTGAGCTCCTCCTCATGGCTACTCCTGAGGAAAGGGTGTGGGCAGCCGAGTCCACCGAGTCCAGCCTAAAAAGAGGTCTGCGCCCCTGCCTTCCCTTCAGGCATGCACACACCTGATTGGAATTGACATGAACAAGCCGTCGAGAAGAATACATTATCCTGAAGAGCAGGATGAGCAATATTCAGTGCAAGGTTTAAGGTTCAAATACCACATGACACTGCAGAGATAGAAATAGGAGCTTCATAGTTTTGAAAAAGGAAATTTCCCAGCTTTCCATGTAACACTTACAGTTAGCCATGGAATAGCCTTTCATCTGTAAAGTTTTAAATGTCCTTTCCCGCGAAGGCCTATAGGGTTGGCATCATATAGATGGAGGGATAAAATGTACCAGTAAAAATATGTAAAATTCTCTAAAACATTTCTCGGGTAAATTGCTGTAAAAGATGGGGGCGAGGTGGTGGATGCTGCAGTATTGACAACCCAAAGCATATAAAAATCAGAAGTCCAGCACCAAAATATCATGAGATTGGCTTTAAAATAATCAGGGTTCGTTTTTTTTAAAATAATTCATTTTGGGTTCTTTTTCTTTGCGCTTTGGTTTCTGCATCTTCAGGATGCAGTCGGGCTCATGTTTTCAACCTGCTTTTCTACAGCTAAGCAGGACAGAAATGTACTCTGGGGGCAAAAACCCCCCAAAACCTGAGATTCTCATGAGCTCACCTGAACTGGGGCTTTAAGGGAAAGATGAAATATTGCAAAACTCTCGATAAAAATCACACGAGCTGGCAACACTGCCTGCATCAGTAAAGCAATCATTTTAAACCTCTAAGTCGTTGCATAATTTTCTTGTTTGAGAAAAGCATGTGAATCTTTCTCTTATTCAGAGCTGTGCCACAGCAAAGGTGCCGAGGGTCTTTTGGTCATTTTAAGAGCTCTCCCTTACAGAGTATGTATCTGTCTCTCACCTGGGCTATCTGTTTGTTAGACCAAGCAGTCCAAAATGAAAATGCCATAGGCTGACTCACATGGAAAAGCCCTTTTGTTTCTGTGGCTGGCCATCTTCCCAGACAGTCCTCCAACTTCCTCATTTTCACTGGGACTCCCAGCTGGGACTCCCACTTGCCAATGTTTCAGATGACTTCTGCAATGCTGTCACCAGACTCCTGCTTTTGTGTCAGAAGTCAAAGTTGAAGGTCTAGGCCCTGGGCAACAGGACCAAAGCTGGTTGTAAATATTAGGACACAATTAATCATCACAGTCATTATGTTTAGCTGGGCTCCAGTTCAAATTCCAAATGAAAAGGAAGAAACTTGCCTAAGAGAGAATAATAATAAAGCCTCTGTACCCTACAGAACAAAAATCTGATAGAACAAGGCCAGCAGAAAAAGAAATATTGATGCAGAAATAACATACAAAGATGTAATGCTAATCGGATGCTGCCAGAGTGCCAGGTGCCTGGAACAGATAATATCAGAAACTGGTTCATATCGTTGATGGTTAATAATAATTGTGAATGTTGTTTGACTATCTTATTGTTTGTTTGTTGTTGTCATTTTTGGTAATGCCTACAGAAATTATGTAAGGAGAGAAGTGAGAGCTGTCCCTTTAAAAAGAGGATGGAGGCACTTGGAGTGGGCCCTCACTGCTGTATTGGGACAGCAGCATGTAGCTGGGCATGAGGGAGGACTGAGTGTGCAGGAAGCCGGTAAAACAGGTCAGCACTCAAAAAATGAATATAATTATCCTTCAAAAATTAACCCTTGTCACTGAACAAGTGTGATAGTGACAAGTGACAAGAGGCAGATGGGTGAGGAAAGCTCCATCCAGCTATGTTAGTTTTCACATCAGAAAACACAAAGGGAATTTTGCCTGTTTCACCCATCCCCCTGACTGACTCTGTCTCTCTTTCTATGCCTGGTTTCATTTAAAACCATGGCTCATAAGTACCTTACTCTTACTGTTGGCTAATAGGGAGAAAGATAACCCATACCAAGGGGGACAACTAACCCATCATAGGCACTGACTCCATGGGTGCTCTAGGGCTGGAGCACCCATGGGAAAAAATAGTCAGCTCCTCCCTCTCCCTTCCCATCTGTCCCGCTCACCAGCGGGCCCCGCCGATCAGCTCCTCCCCGTCTCCCCCAGCGCCTCCCACATGCTGGTGATCAGCTGTCCAGTGGCATGCAGGAAGCGCTGGGGGAGAGGGGAAGTGGGGGCAGGGCCTCAGGCGGAGCTGGGGTTGAGCACCACCCAGGAACTCAGCGCCTCTGTAATGCATAGCCACACTGGTATTTTCTGATGACGCAGCTTACTGCTTAAGGTCATGTGGGTTGAATACAGTTTCGTCAGCCAAGCTAAACTGTGTTAAAATTTCCAAAAATTTTTTTTTGAAAATATTTTAAAATATTGCAAATGAGAAATACATAAAAATTACAGGAAAGGTCACAATTAAAGGAGAATAAATAAAGAAAAATCATTCAGTGTTTAAATAACTCTTCCCTGGTGAAAATTCTAAGAATTGGAAGAAAAGGAAAATAATTGTTAAAAATAGAGAAAAATAAAGTTAAAAGGTCATAAGTGAAAATACCAAATTGTAAGTAGACAATATCATATATATGTGTAAAAATGTATATAATTTAAATAACACAGATGTGATTTGAGCGGATGAGAACTTCATGATCTTAGATATTGGAGGTGTCACTAAATGTAAAATACCTTAGGCAAGAAAACCACAGGAAAATAAATGTGATTAATCTTAAAGAAATCATCCCTAACAATAAACAAAAGAGTGGGCATAAAGACAGCCCTAAACCATATTCACAGTGAAAACAAATCAAATTTCTTCACCCCATTCATTTTGCTTTGTAAAGCAGAAAGAAAAAATAGATACATGAATATGAGGTTAATTACAGAAGAACACATAATTGCCATTGGTCAATCCAGTCGTCCAACTGGTCTAGATGCTCCCAAGGACAGAGCAAAAAGCCCCAAAGTGGACCACTATGATATTGCCTGCCCATAGGAGAAGTTTCTTCCTCATTCCCTATTTTTTTCTGTATATTTTTTTAGCAGATTAATATCCATTTTGGCTGAAACAGATGATAAATCAAGCTGCATAACATTAGCTCCCCATTTCAGAAAAAGATTAGGATTTGTCTGTGTCAAAAAATCTAAAAGTATTTCCTTGATAATTCATTCAGCATTTAAAAGGGGGAAAGAAAAAATGTCACAACAGCTAAATCTAAAATAAATGAACGGTTCACCAAAAATCTCCACCTTCAGCCCGGAATAGGACTATTGGAAATGGTACTATTTTCTCTCCATGGAAAAAAGCTCATTTAGGGGCTGCTGAAAAAGCGTAAAAACTGGATTCTATTGTACAACATTAGGAAAGTCACTAGAAGGCTTGGTTCACTAGAGAGCCTTTATTAAGCCTTGTCTACACTAGGAGGGTAAGTCGACCTAAGTTATGCAATTCCAGCTATGCGAATAACTATACCGCACTGGGTCAGTGGGAGAAACTCTCCTGTTGACTTGCCTTCTGCTTCTCATTCTGCTGGAGTACCAGAGTTGATGGGAGAGTGATATGCGATTGATTTAGTGGATCTTCACTAGACCCGCTAAATTGATCCCTGGTGCATAGATCACCACAGAGTTGATTCCTGGTAAGTGTAGACACTGGTATAAATCAAACCTGGGATCACAGTTAAGTATCTGACACCTGTATCTGCCCACATGGTACAGTGAATGGTCCTGCAGACTGGAGTGTGAGAGCAGACCATAGCAACACTGGCTGTGGTTAGTCACATAACCGGCTGAACCACTGCTAGGGCTAATAATAAGAAACAGGAAGGAATTGCTTGTGTAACAAACAGAAAGCATTGTGGGGATCCTAAAATCTCACTGAGGTTGGGGCGGGGGGTGTATAATTCACCAATGGAATGCCAAAGCAAGTTATCAGAGTGTGGGACTCTATGCATACGATGATTGGGTAGCTTGAAGTCTTTTCTTCTGAAATTCAATGTTTTCCTTTTTGTGGTTCTTTTTTTCCTCTTCACTCCCTATTTTCTGTGTCTGTCACTTTTCTGTGGATTGGAATTACAGAAGCAGCATTCAGTTTATCACAGCAGCATTTAACAATATTCTTAAAGGGACAATGGCAACCATTTCAGGCCCCATAATTCTCCTAGCTAAGGGAGGAATCCAGGTCCTTATGTATAACCTGATTAAATGGGCTGACTTAAAAGGGGTGCTTCCACGGGGATTAGGGGATAGCCTCCACCCTATTAGTTCATGGGATGGCAATTAGTTCATGGGATGGCAATGTTGCCCAAAGACTGCAGTAGTCCTTGAAGCTCACATATCCTGCTATGCAAGAGGTTTAAGCTGTTGTATCTCTGTTCCCCCTGCATGGGCTTTTTGCATGCTGCCCTTGAAGCAGGAGACCCACATTACTTCTGCAATTTCCTGGATCTTCTGTGTCCATGGTGGTGGACAGGGTTTGTCCCTAATAAATTACAGAATCAGATTCCTAATGACAT
This sequence comes from Lepidochelys olivacea, assembly GCF_965140295.1. Taxonomy (NCBI): domain Eukaryota; kingdom Metazoa; phylum Chordata; order Testudines; family Cheloniidae; genus Lepidochelys; species Lepidochelys olivacea. The sequence continues at coordinate 25,658,247 of NC_140415.1, read as the reverse complement.
ATCCCATCCACCTAGTATTAGCACTTGTATTCCTCAAAATGCTTTAGATAATTCATTAACCCTTCTATTTTTCTCCCTTTACAGATGGGGAAACTGAGGAAAAGAGGTTGAGTCTAATGCAAAAAAGAGGGAGTCAGTGCCAGAATTTGCCTCTATCTCTGTTGTGCTCCAGTCCCACATATCCACCATCTGCCATTAATCCCAGATCTAATCTCCAAGTATACTCTGTGTTATCACCCCTGAGATCCCACCACAGACTGGACCCTTTCCACAGAGGGATGCTAATTGGGTCAGCAGGACATTTTGGTTCCAAGCTGCAGGGAGTTTGCCTTAAACTTGCCACTTTCGTAAACACCTTAGTTTTCTAAACTTATTGAGCTCGTTCCTCAGTTGTACCAATTCCTTTAGCTCCCAGTAATGGACCCATCCAGGGGGCCAGTTTGGCCCTGGCACAATTTGAAGACACCTTACGGCTACTCAAAATTGTGCTGGCTGCAACAGCTACCAATGGACCATACTGGCAGAAAGGGAGCATTGAAACTCAGCAGCATCCAAGTCCAAGTCCCCGCTCAACAACATGAGCAGGGTTAAAATTCAGAATAGGCTTAAATGCTTTGCTAAACTGGGGTGTCAATGACTAGAGGATAGTGACTTGGTGAGCCAGAGTAAGGAAAGCAATCCAAGCATGGAGGGGCAGGGGATGGAAAAAAGTATGGCATTTCTTAATGGAGAAACAAAGAGGGTGTCAAAAGGGTTGAGTTGCTATTCATCTGTCCAGTTTCAGTTTGTTTGTATGTTTCTCATAATCATGCTGCAATTGGTTTACACAATACTTCCTAGCATGTGCATCAGCGTAACCTGCAATAATACTGTTATGGTTGAAGTGGCACTATCATTATTATCTCATGTTTTTGCAGAATCATCATTTGGCTAAAGTTCGTTTTGCTTTCTCATAGAGTAATGCTGATTCTTTTGAGACAGTTTGGTAAATTCTGTGCAAAGTGGAATCAAATGCGAAAGAACAAATTACCTATGGAAAAGGAAGGACAAATGAACTCAGTGGGGTGTGTGTTGTGGGTTTGTATTTGGGCCTGTGTGCATAGGTGCTGGAACTAGGGGTACTGGGGCTGGGGGAGACTGATGCACCCCCTGGCTTGAAGTGGTTTCCATCATATACAGGGTTTACACTTTAGTTCAGGTTTCAGAGTAGCAGCCGTGTTAGTCTGTATTCGCAAAAAGAAAAGGAGGACTTGTGGCACCTTAGAGACTAACAAATGTATTTGCGCATAAGCTTTCGTGAGCTACAGCCTACTTCATCGGCTGCATTCAGTGGAAAATACAGTGGGGAGATTTATGTATATAGAGAACATGAAACAATGGGTGTTACCAGACACACTGTAACGAGTGTGATCACTTAAGATGAGCTATTACCAGCAGGAGAGCCGGGGTGGGGGGGAATCTTTTGTAATGACAATCAAGGTGGGCCATTTCCAGCAGTTGACAAGAACGTGTGAGGAACAGTGGAGTGGAGGGGAATAAACATGGGGAAATAGTTTTACTTTGTGTAATGACCCATCCACTCCCAGTCTCTATTCAAGCCTAAATTAATTGTATCCAGTTTGCAAATTAATTCCAATTCAGCAGTCTCTCGTTGGAGTCTGTTTTTGAAGTTTTTTTGTTGAAGAATTGCAACTGCAACTTTTAGGTCTGTAATTGAGTGACCAGAGAGATTGAAGTGTTCGCCAACTGGTTTTTGAATGTTATAATTCTTGACATCTGATTTGTGTCCATTTATTCTTTTACGTAGAGACTGTCCAGTTTGACCAATGTACATGGCAGAGGGGCATTGCTGGCACATGATGGCATATATCACATTGGTAGATGTGCAGGTGAACGAGCCTCTGATAGTGTGGCTGATGTGATTAGGCCCTATAATGGTGTCCCCTGAATAGATATGTGGACACAGTTGGCAACAGGCTTTGTTGCAAGGATAGGTTCCTGGGTTAGTGGTTTTGTTGTGTGGTGTGTGGTTGCTGGTGAGTATTTGCTTCAGGTTGGGGGGCTGTCTGTAAGCAAGGACTGGCCTGTCTCCCAAGATCTGTGAGAGTGATGGGTCATCCTTCAGGATAGATTGTAGATCCTTGATGATGCGTTGGAGAGATTTTAGTTGGGGGCTGAAGGTGATGGCTAGTGGCGTTCTGTTGTTTTCTTTGTTGGGCCTGTCCTGTAGTAGGTGACTTCTGGGTACTCTTCTGGCTCTGTCAATCTGTTTCTTCACTTCAGCAGGTGGGTACTGTAGTTGTAAGAATGGTTGATAGAGATCTTGTAGGTGTTTGTCTCTGTCTGAGGGGTTGGAGCAAATGCGGTTGTATTGCAGAGCTTGGCTGTAGACAATGGATCATGTGGTGTGGTCTGGGTGAAAGCTGGAGGCATGTAGGTAGGAATAGCGGTCAGTAGGTTTCCGGTATAGGGTGGTGTTTATGTGACCATCGCTTATTAGCACCATAGTGTCCAGGAAGTGGATCTCTTGTGTGGACTGGTCCAGGCTGAGGTTGATGGTGGGATGGAAATTGTTGAAATCATGGTGGAATTCCTCAAGGGCTTCTTTTCCGTGGGTCCAGATGATGAAGATGTCATCAATATAGCGCAAGTAGAGTAGGGGCATTAGGGGACAAGAGCTGAGGAAGCGTTGTTCTAAGTCAGCCATAAAAATGTTGGCATACTGTGGGGCCATGCGGGTACCCATAGCAGTGCCGCTGATCTGAAGGTATACATTGTCCCCAAATGTGAAATAGTTATGGGTGAGGACAAAGTCACAAAGTTCAGCCACCAGGTTTACCGTGACATTACCGGGGATACTGTTCCTGACGACTCGTAGTCCATCTTTGTGTGGAATGTTGGTGTAGAGGGCTTCTACAACCACAGTGGCTAGGATGGGTGTTTTCAGGAAGGTCAAGATGGATTGTAGTTTCCTCAGGAAGTCAGTGGTGTCTCGAAGATAGCTGGGAGTGCTGGTAGCATAGGGCCTGAGGAGGGAGTCTACATAGCCAGACAATCCTGCTGTCAGGGTGACAATGCCTGAGATGATGGGGCATCCAGGATTTCCAGGTTTATGGATCTAGGGTAGCAGATAGAATACCCCAGGTCGGGGTTCCAGGAGTGTGTCTGTGCAGATTTGTTCTTGTGCTTTTTCAGGGAGTTTCTTGAGCAAATGGTGTAGTTTCTTTTGGTAACCCTCAGTGGGATCAGAGGGTAATGGCTTGTAGAAAGTGGTGTTGGAGAGCTGCCTAGCAGCCTCTTGTTCATATTCTGACCTATTCATGATGACAACAGCACCTCCTTTGTCAGCCTTTTTGATTATGATGTCAGAATTGTTTCTGAGGCTGTGGATGGCATTGTGTTCTGCACGGCTGAAGTTATGGGGCAAGTGATGCTGCTTTTCCAGAATTTCCGCCCATGCATGTTGGCAGAAGCACTCTATGTAGAAGTCCAGTCTGTTGTTTTGACCTTCAGGAGGAGTCCTGAATCCTTCTTTTTGTAGTCTTGGTAGGAAGTTTTCTGTGGGTTAGTATGTTGTTCAGAGGTGTGTTGGAAATATTCCTTGAGTCGGAGATGTCAAAAATAGGATTCCAGGTCACCACAGAACTGTATCATGTTTGTGGGGGTGCAGGGGCAGAAGGAGAGGCCCCGAGATAGGACAGATTCTTCTGCTGGGCTAAGAGTATAGTTGGATAGATTAACAATATTGCTGGGTGGGTTAAGGGAACCACTGTTGTGGCCCCTTGTGGCATGTAGTAGTTTAGATAGTTTAGTGTCCTTTTTCTTTTGTAGAGAAGCAAAGTGTGTGTTGTAAATGGCTTGTCTAGTTTTTGTAAAGTCCAGCCACGAGGAAGTTTATGTGGAAGGTTGTTTTTTTATGAGAGGTTTCAGCCATATTAGTCTGTATTCGCAAAAAGAAAAGGAGTACTTGTGGCACCTTAGAGACTAACCAATTTATTTGAGCATAAGCTTTCGTGAGCTACAGCTCACTTCATTGGATGCATACTGTGGAAAATACAGAAGATGTTCTTATTCATACAAAGCATGAAAAAATGGGTGTTTACCACTACAAAAGGTTTTCTCTCCCCAAGCCCCACTCTCCTGCTGGTAATAGCTTATCTAAAGGGATCACTCTCCTTACAATGTAAGCTGCTTCTCTTGTTCTCCAGCGGCCCCAGCCCCTCCCCATCCTGTCTGGCACAAATTGCATCCACAGGGCCATGTGAAGGGAGCAGTTTTTGTTCTCCCCTAGGCATGGAGACTGCAGTTGTTCCTTGTCTTTACACAGGAAAGGTACTTTTGCTTCCCTCTAGCCCAGGTACCTTCAGGAGGATCAGGCAGAGAATCCTTTAATACTGCACATGCTGTTCAATGATTTATTACTTGGAGCTGTGAATATCAGTGAGTTTCTTGTGAAAAGAATATTTATTATCTTTACTTTTGATCTATGGTGGTTTGAGCGCCCCGAGTTTTGCTTTAAATTTCAAATTCAAATGAAGGGGTAATCTCGAAGCATACCCATAAACTGATCCAGGTCATTCAAATCTGGGGCATGGTTCATTTGAAACAATGGAGCAATGTTGATGCAAAACAATAAGCACAAGTTGGCTCAGACTGCTTGTGGCACTTGGCCAAACCTTTGGTGACCTTGGTCTGAGTTGGAGACAGTTTGTAACAAAACCTGAGAATGGGCACGTTTCACCTGGCTTCACTTTTCACAGCAAAGACTGCATGCACACAGCTTTGTCAGTGTGGCCAAGTTACAGTTTCTGCAGTAGTTATGGCTCTGCATTTCTATTGGCAACCATAATGTTCTAGTAACCTGCACCGTGTTACCTTAGCTTGAGAAAGAAGAGAGTAAGGAAATAATATACAAAAAGTGAGCAGCCAACAAGAAAAAAGCCAGACAAACTGCAGCAGATGCTGAGTTGTTGAAATGACCATGTTCATTGCAGCGTGAGAGTCAGCTGGGAAAACAGGCAAGGAAAATTCAAAGATGGATGTCCGAAAAGGAAGACAAAAAGCAATGTTTTTTTCTTTCCCTAATTTCTGTGCAAGGGAGGGAGGAGGCAGATAGTGCCCCCTGACGTCCTACATGGCTACCAACACATTGGGGTGGAGAGCAGACTCTAGGGAGCTGCTACTCCCCTTCCCAAATAGGGAGGCATGGAGTGAGCAAGTGTAACCCACACACCTTTGGGGTATGGTGTTCTGTCCCATCTACTGGCACCAAGACCACTTAGAGCAGGGGTGGGCAAACTTTTTGGGCCAAGGGCCACATCTGGGTGGGGAAATTGTATGCCAGGCCAGGGCAGGGGTTTGGGGAGTGGGAGGGGGTGCGGTGTGCAGGAACGGGCTTAGGGCAAGGGATTGGGGTGGAGGAAGGGCCCGGGATGTATGAGTGAGCTATGGGAAGGGGGTTGGGGAGCAGGAGGGGTGTGGATTGCGGGAGGGAGCTCAGGACAGGGGTTTGGGGTGCAGGAGGGGTGTGGGGTGTGACAGGGGGCTCAGGGCAGGGAGTTGGGGAACATGGGGTGCAGGGTGCAGCAGGGGGCTCAGGGTAGGGAGTTGGGGTACAGGAGGGGTGCAAGGTGTAGACAGGAAGTTAGGGGGTTGGGTGCAGAAGGGGTTCAGGCTCCAGCCCGGCGCCGCTTACCTAAAGCGACTCCAGGGTGATAGTGGTGTGCACCAGGGCCAGGGCAGGCTCCCTGCATGCCTGCCCTGACCCCACCCACACTGCTCTGGGAAGCGTCCGGTACCACATCCCTGTGCAGCCCTTGGGGGAAGGTGGAGGCACAGGCCTCCGCACACTGCTCTTGCCACTCCTCCAGGTATTGCCCCCGAAGCTCCCATTGGCCATGGTTCCCCGTTCCCAGCCAATGGGAGCTGCAGGGGGTGTTGCCTGGAGCCAAGGGCAATGCACAGAGCCCTTTGCACCCCCCCCCCCCCGCCCCAGGCCGCAGGGATGTGGTGCCAGCCACTTCTGAGAGTGGTGCAGGGCCTGCGGCACCATGGGGGGCAATCCCGTGGGCTGGATCCAAAACCCTGATGGCTGATGAGCTGACGTCTGGGGTCTGTCACCGATACACAAGCAGAGGTGAGGGCTGGGCAGAGCCTTAGCTCTGTCTCCACAAGCACACTGGCCAGTGACACTGAGCCAGCACTGAGCGGGAAGTAGTCTGCACCTGCTGTAGACCAGTAGCAGATTACTTCTCTCTTGGAGAATGGGAGCAGCCAGGGAATGAACTGTAACTCAGTACCACCGTTTTGTTCCCTGGTCCCATCAGGTGCAGTCTACTCCTTCCTCAGGGCAGATTGTTATGTTACAAGCTAACCCAAAGAGAAGTGCGGGGGGTAGGGAGGGGAAAGGGTATATTTGTGTCATTACAGGTTTATGTCATGGCTTTGTAATGTGGCTGTAACCTATATGGTCCCTGTCATAAATATAAAGGGAAGGGTAAACCCCTTTGAAATCCTTCCTGGCCAGGGGAAAGCTCCTCTCACCTGTAAAGGGTTAAGAAGCTAAAGGTAACCTCGCTGGCACCTGACCAAAATGACCAATGAGGAGACAAGATACTTTCAAAAGCTGGGAGGAGGGAGAGAAACAAAGGGTCTGTGTGTCTGTCTATATTCTGTATTTGCCGGGGATAGACCAGGAATGGAGTCTTAGAACTTTTAGTAAGTAATCTAGCTAGGTATGTGTTAGATTATGATTTCTTTAAATGGCTGAGAAAAGAATTGTGCTGAATAGAATAACTATTTCTGTCTGTGTATCTTTTTTGTAACTTAAGGTTTTGCCTAGAGGGGTTCTCTATGTTTTTTAATCTAATTACCCTGCAAGATATCTATCATCCTGATTTTACAGGGGGGATTTCTTTATTTCTATTTACTTCTATTTTTATTAAAAGTCTTCTTGTAAGAAAACTGAATGCTTTTTCATTGTTCTCAGATCCAAGGATTTGGGTCTGTGGTCACCTAGGCAAATTGGTGAGGCTTTTTACCAAACCTTGTCCAGGAAGTGGGGTGCAAGGTTTTGGGAAGTATTTTGGGGGGAAGGATGCGTCCAAACAGCTCTTCCCCAGTAACCAGTATTAGTTTGGTGGTGGTAGCGGCCAGTCCAAGGACAACGGGTGGAATATTTTGTACCTTGGGGAAGTTTTGACCTAAGCTGGTAAAGATAAGCTTAGGAGGTTTTTCATGCAGGTCCCCACATCTGTACCCTAGAGTTCAGAGTGGGGGAGGAACCTTGATAGTCCCACTTGCACAAGCAACGCCTAACATATTCTAGTAGAGCTCAGGCATTCCCCATATTAAACAATAGTTCCCCTGTCCTCACCCCTGCCCCAGTAAATTCTGTTGTGTTGCAAGATCCAAATATGTCCACACCAGCAACTTCCTTTATCATTTGCATATTTTCTCCTTTTTACATTTTTTCCAGTTGAGTTTCATGTTGCACAGAATTTACCAAACTTTCCCCAGCTCTCACCTCTGTGCTAAGAAGAAGCATGAGAAATTTTAGCTCAAAGGCTGATTCTACAGAATCTGCTAAACACGAGAAGACATGGGTGTATGATGAAATTGCCACCCCTGTAATGCTGCACACGCTGATCTATATTCTGTAGAATTGTGATCCTGTGATCATGAGCCATGTCTGTCTACAACAAGCTCAAATGTAAAAGATTAGTAGTCATCCGTGTTCCTCAGTGTCTTGCCTTCTTTCTCCCACAGGCATCATCCTTTGCCATTCCATACCACTCACCTCGCTGTGCCCTAAATGACGCAGGGAAGCTCTGTACATGTAGACAGGGGACTGAGTTACAGGTGCTAAGGGAACTATAACTTTGCATTTCCTAATGTATAAACTTTTAATTTCTCACCTATATTTTAGGTTATTATAGGCCAGGATTTTCTTAACTGGGCTTTTAAAGTTAGGCTCTTAAGTCTGAGGGTGGGCGTTTCAAGAGTGTTCAAGTGACTTAGGAGCATTGCAAGTCACCTAGGTCATGAGGTGCTTTGAAGACCCCACCTTAGCTCCATATTTAGACATCCACACTTTTCAAACCTGATGAGCATCCTGAAGCTCCGGGTGAGGAGCTGCTGGCTACTCAGTACTTTTTAAAATTAAGCCACTTCTTAAAATGCTTAAATATGGATTTAGAAGCCTGACTTTAGGAACCCATTTTTGAAATATTGTCCATAGTATCTTGCAAAGCTATCATTTCAATAACACTTTCCATATTTTTACAGTACTTTTGCCTAACTACTTGTAGCAGAATTAATGGTCACTGCAGTTTGTCATTGTAACTTTCAACAATATGTTTTCATTTTGCAGTTACAAGAAATAGTTGTACACATAGCAGTTGTTATGAGCAATGTCCAGGATTGGCAATGGTTTCATCTGGAATTACTGTGTACTGAAATCATGAGTAATAATGTCTTCCTTGTAGAAAGGAGAAGTCAGAAGTATTAGGCAGCAGACAGAAGGGGGCTTAATCTCATTCTTTTAAGCCTTAGGCCTGGTCTACACTACAAATTTAGGTTGACATAAGCCGCATTAAGTTGCTCTAATAATGTATGTGTCTATACTACCGAGTCCCTTCCACTGACTTAAGCAGCCTGTAAAGTCAACTTTTATACTCTGCCTTCATGAGAGGTGTAGCACTTGATTCGCCATCCACAGGTCGACATGTGGATAGTGTAGACACTGCGTTGTGTAATTCTAATTTTAAAGCTCCCTTTTAAAGCCCCAGGAACTTTTGAATTTTCATTTCCTGTTTGATCAGCTTGGAGAGCTCGCCAGCACAGCTCATCATGGAGGCTCAAGGCCGCAAACACACTCCAGCATGGAGTACAAAGGAGGTGGTGGAGCTTACTGCTGAGTGGGGAGAAGAGTCTGTGCAGGCAGAGCTCCGATCCAGCAGAAGAAATTCTGACATCTATGCCAAGATTGCACGAGGCATGGTGGAGAAGGGCTACATCAGGGACACCGATCAGTGCCGCATGAAAATAAAAGAGCTATGGCAAGTGTACCAGAAGACAAGGGAGGCGAGCAGTCATTCTTGTTCTGCCCCACAGACATGCTACTTCTATGAGGAGCTGCATGCAATTCTCGGCAGCGACGGCATCACTACCCCCAAAACACTCTGTGGATACCTCCCAGGAGCCCCGTGTGACCTTGAGCAACAACGAGGAGGACATTGTTGACGAGGAAGAGGAGGAGAAGGAGGAGAATGCACAGCAGGCAAGCGGGGGATCCATTCTCCCCGACAGCCAAGAACTGTTTTTAACCCTGGAGCCCATCCCTTCACAGGACCAGTTGGTGGTGGAGCTGGGGAAGGCACCTCTGGTGAGTACACATTGCCAATCAAACTGTAGGGGTTACATGCTGTATTTTTTTATGTTTAATCTGAACAAAAAAGTATGTGTAGTGGGTATTGGTGGCCATTCCAGGTACGCAGAGGGTGCTCTTATGTGCATGGGGATGGCCTGGGAATTCTCCAGAGAGATCTCTAGGAAGCTTTCATGAAGGTACTCTGCAATCCTTTGCAGAAGGTTTCTGGTAAAGGCTGCCTTATTTTGTCCACCACGGTAGGACACTTTCCCACACCACTCCAGTATTAACTCTGCTGGCATCACTGCAGCACACAGCATTGCAGCATAAGGACCAGGTCTGTACCCAGACGTTTGCAGCACCTGCTCCCTTGCCACCTCAGTTACCCTCAGGAGAGTGATATTGCATAAGATCACCTAGGGGAAACAGAGGAAGTTTTTGGTGCTAATCCTTAAACCACAAACAATTCAACAAGTAATCTTCCCCCGTTTGGTGAAATCTGGGTCACACAACCACGCTTTCCCAAACATACCATGGTTGTGGTTGGAAGGGATCACCGTGTATTGCAAGCAGCATTGAATAAAAGGGGGGGTGGGGTGGCCTCATCCTGTTTGTCTCCCTTCCCCACAACACGGTGCCACTTTTGTAAAAAACAAACTAATTGGGGGGCTTTACATTGGTGCCTGTCCTTAAGCACCATCCAGGTTGCTAAGGGAAAAAGGGCTTTTCTCAAGTTCCAACCTATGATCCCAAGGATGTCTTCACAAAAGCAGCGGCAGAAGACCTTTCACTCATGCCCTGTAGCCTTACTTGCCATGGCCAGAACAGCAAACCGACTCTTGCAATAGCCAGCAGTTGTGATTATGTTGTCGCTTGCAGTGGAGTGTATTGAGGGGTGTTTTTTTAATAAAAAAAATTAACCTTGCACCAGAAACAATATATGCACTGTTAATGCTACCCTTGTGCTTTGCATTCCTTGCAACTGAAACCTTGTCCTTTGGCGCATCCTCCACACCAGGATAGAGACTTTCCCAGATTGGAAGGTGGAAAAAGAAAACTTGGGAGGACGTGTTCAATGAGTTAATGTGCACCTCCGAGAGTGACAAGACGGAGCTCAGAGCATGGAGAACCTGGACATGGGAGGAGAGGAGAGCATGCAGGGAACAAGAGCGTGGCATGCAGGAAGAGGTGCTGCGGATAATGAAGGAGCAATCAGACACGTTGAGGTTCAAGAATGGCAGCTGGATGCGAGAGTCCCTTTGCAGCCTGTGCTGAAACTGCTGCCATCAGCACCGAGTTCTACATCCTCCTCCCTGAACTGTCCTATGAGTCGGGGGGTGGGAGGGAGTTCAGTATCCCTTGCACTCAACACCAGAGGAGGGTACAAGGACCAGAAGGAGCCCATTCCCACACCTTTGATTGTTATTGCAGTGCATCTGCAAGCAAGTGTAATAAATAAAAGTGTAAGCAAGCTTTCTTTGTTTCTCCCCCCCACAGTGTTATCAGCCATTTTGCCCCAGGTTATCTTACTTTTCTTTGCTGTCTCTGTGTGTTTTTGTGCATAATAAAACTTAATGGATTGAGGAGAAAAGGCTCTTTCTTCATTCAGCACACAGTGATTGGTGGGGCTGGAGTTTACAGGGGATAACATGCAATGGAGGGGTCAGTTTGGTAAGGAACAACACAGATAAGTGTCACATTTCAACTCATTGAAAACATTACTGAAGCTGGTTTTCAAAGTCTCACAGAGATGCAGAGCCCCTCGATGTGCTCTTCTTATTGCCCTGGTCTGGCTGCTCAAAATTGGCTGCCAGGAGATCTGCCTCAACCCCTACCGAAACTTTTCTCCCTTTGTTTCACAGATATTATGGAGCATACAGCAGGCAGCAATAACAATGGGGATATTGATTTCACTGAGGTCTAACCTAGTAAGCAAACAACACCAGCAATCTTTTAAATGTCCAAAGGCACATTCTACCACCATTCTGCACTCGCTCAGCCTATATTTGAACTGGTCCTTACTGCTGTCCAGGCTCTCTGTGTCCAGCTTCATGAGCCATGGGAGCATGGGGTAGGCTGGGTCTCTCAGGATCACGATTGGCATTGGCATCACCAATGGTTATTTTTCAGTCTGGAAAGAAAGTCCCTGCCTGCAGCTTTCTGAACAGACCTGTGTTCCTAAAGATGCGCGCGTCATTCACCTTGCCTGACCATCCCATGTTAATGTTGGTGAAACGGCCCCCGTGATCCACCAGCGCTTACAACAACTTTGAGAAGTACCCCTTTTGGTTTATGTACTCTTTGGCAAGGTGATCTGGTGCCAAGATAGGGATATGCTTTCCATCTATTGCCCCACCACAGTTAGGGAAGCCCATCGCGGCAAAACCATCCACTAAGTCCTGCACGTTGCCCAGAGTCACTTCCCTTCTTAACAGAAATCTGTTGATGGCCCTGCAAACTTGGATCACAACAGATCCCATGGTAAATTTACCCACTCCAAATTGATGCCCCACTGACTGGTAGCAGTCTGGCACTGCAAGCTTCCACAGAGCTATCACCACTCGCTTCTCCACTGTCAAAGCAGCTCTCATTTTAGTATTGCTGTACTTCAGGGCTAGGGAAAGCTCTTCACACAGTTCCTGGAAAGTGGCTTTATGAATTCAAAAGTTCTGTAGCCACTGCTCATCATCCCATAGCTGCCTAATGATGTAGTCCCATCAGTCAGTGCTTCTTTCCCAGACTCAGAAACGGCACTCAACTGTGTCAAGGTGATGCATGACTGTTGCCAGTAAATGTGAATTCATAGAATCATAGAATATCAGGGTTGGAAGGGACCTCAGGAGGTCATCTAGTCCAACCCCCTGCTCAAAGTAGGACCGATCCCCAATTAAATCATCCCAGCCAGGGCTTTGTCAAGCCTGACCTTAAAAACTTCTAAGGAAGGAGAGTCCACCACCTCCCTAGGTGACGCATTCCAGTGTTTCACCACCCTCCTGGTGAAAAAGTTTTTCCTACTATCCAACCTAAATCTCCCCCACTGTAACTTGAGATCATTACTCCTTGTTCTGTCATCTGATACTACTGAGAACAGTCTAGAGCCATCCTCTTTGGAACCCCCTTTCAGGTAGTTTAAAGCAGCTATCAAATCCCCCCTCATTCTTCTCTTCCGTAGACTAAACATCCCCAGTTCCCTCAGCCTCTCCTCATAAGTCATGTGTTCTAATCCCCTAATAATTTTTGTTGCCCTCCTCGGGACTCTTTCCAATTTTTCCACATCCTTCTTGTAGTGTGGGGCCCAAAACTGGACACAGTACTCCAGAGGAGGCCTCACCAGTGTTGAATAGAGGGGAACGATCATGACCCTCGATCTGCTGGCAATGCCCCTACTTATACATCCCAAAATGCCATTGGCCTTCTTGGCAACAAGGGCACACTGTTGACTCATATCCAGCTTCTCGTCCATCGTAACCCCTAGGTCCTTTTCTGCAGAACTGCTGCCGACCCATTCTGTCCCTAGTCTGTAGCGGTGCATTGGATTCTTCTGTCCTAAGTGCAGGACTCTGCACTTGTCCTTGTTGAACCTCATCAGATTTCTTTTGGCCCAATCCTCCAATTTGTCTAGGTCCCTCTGTATCCTATCCCTACCCTCCAGCGTATCTACCACTCCTCCCAGTTTAGTGTCATCTGCAAACTTGCTGAGGGTGCAATCCACACCATCCTCCAGATCATTTATGAAGATATTGAACAAAACCAGCCCCAGGACCGACCCTTGGGGCACTCCACTTGATACCGGCTGCCAACTAGACATGGAGCCATTAATCACTACCTGTTGAGCCCGACAATCTAGCCAGCTTTCTATCCACCTTATAGTCCATTTATCCAGCCCATACTTCTTTAACTTGCTGGCAAGAATACTGTGGGAGACAGTGTCAAAAGCTATGCTAAAGTCAAGGAACAACACGTCCACTGCTTTCCCTTCATCCACAGAACCAGTTAGCTCGTCATAGAAGGCAATTAGATTAGTCAGGCATGACTTGCCCTTGCTGACTGTTCCTGATCACTTTCCTCTCCTCTAAGTACTTCAGAATTGATTCCTTGAGGACCTGCTCCGTGATTTTTCCAGGGACTGAGGTGAGGCTGACTGGCCTGTAGTTCCCAGGATCCTCCTTCTTCCCTTTTTTAAAGATGGGCACTACATTAGCCTTTTTCCAGTCATCTGGGACTTCCCCCGATCGTCATGAGTTTTCCAAGATAATGGCCAATGGCTCTGCAATCACATCCACCAACTCCTTTAGCACTCTCGGATGCAGCACATCTAGCCCCATGGACTTGTGCACGTCCAGCTTTTCTAAATAGTCCCGAACCACTTCTTTCTCCACAGAGGACTGGTCACCTCCTCCCCATGCTGTGCTGCCCAGGGCAGTAGTCTGGGAGCTGACCTTGTTCTTGAAGACAGAGGCAAAAAAAGCATTGAGTACATTAGCTTTTTCCACATCCTCTGTCACTAGGTTGCCTCCCTCATTCAGTAAGGGGCCCACACTTTCCTTGACTTTCTTCTTGTTGCTAACATACCTGAAGAAACCCTTCTTGTTACTCTTAACATCTCTTGCTAGCTGTAACTCCAGGTGTGATTTGGCCTTCCTGATTTCACTCCTGCATGCCCGAGCAATATTTTTATACTCATCCCTGGTCATTTGTCCAATCTTCCACTTCTTGTAAGCTTCTTTTTTGTATTTAAGAGCAGCAAGGATTTCACTGCTAAGCCAAGCTGGTCGCCTGCCATATTTATTATTCTTTCTACACATTGGGATGGTTTTGTCCCTGTAACCTCAATATGGATTCTTTAAAATACAGCCAGCTCTCCTGGACTCCTTTCCCCCTCATGTTATTCTCCCAGGGGATCTTGCCCATCAGTCCCCTAAGGGAGTCAAAGTCTGCTTTTCTGAAGTCCAGGGTCCGTATTCTGCTGCTTTCCTTTCTTCCTTGTGTCAGGATCCTGAACTTGACCATCTCATGGTCACTGCCTCCCAGGTTCCCATCCACTTTTGCTTCCCCTACTAATTCTTCCCAGTTTGTGAGCAGCAGGTCAAGAAGAGCTCCCCCCTAGTTGGCTCCTCTAGCACTTGCACCAGGAAATTGTCCCCTACATTTTCCAAAAACTTCCTGGATTGTCTGTGCACCGCTGTATTGCTCTCCCAGCAGGTATCAGGGTGATTGAATGATGAGAACCAGGGCGTGTGATCTAGTAATTCTGTGAGTTGCCGGAAGAAAGCCTCGTCCACCTCATCCCCCTGGTCCAGTGGTCTATAGTAGACTCCCACCACGACATCACCCTTGTTGCTCACACTTCTAAACTTAATCCAGAGACTCTCAGGTTTTTCTGCAGTTTCATACTTGAGCTCTGAGCAGTCATACTGCTCTCTTACATACAGTGCAACTCCCCCACCTTTTCTGCCCTGCCTGTCCTTCCTGAACAGCTTATATCCATCCATGACAGTACTCCAGTCATGTGACTTATCCCACCAAGTCTCTGTTATTCAAATCACATCATAATTCCTTGACTTTGCCAGGACTTCCAGTTCTCCCTGTTTGTTTCCCAGGCTTTGTGCATTTGTGTATAGGCACTTGAGATAACCCGCTGATCGCCCCTCTTTCTCAGTATGAGGCAGGAGCCCTCCCCTCTCACGCGCTCCTGCTTGTGCTTCCTCCCGGTATCCCACTTCCCCACTTACCTCAGGGCTTTGGTCTCCTTCCCCCAGTGAACCTAGTTTAAAGCCCTCCTCACTAGGTTAGCCAGCCTGCGAAGGTGCTCTTCCCTCTCTTCGTTAGGTGGAGCCTGTCTCTGCATAACACTCCTCCTTCTTGGAACACCATCCCAAGGTCAAAGAATCAAAAGTCTTCTGTCCAACACCACCTGCGTAGCCATTCGTTGACTTCCACAATTCGACGGTCTCTACCCCGGCCTTTTCCTTCCATGGGGAGGATGGATGAGAACACCACTTGTGCCTCAAACTCCTTTATCCTTCTTCCCAGAGCCACGTAGTCCGCAGTGATCCGCTCAAGGTCATTCTTGGTAGCGTCATTGGTGCCCACGTGGAGAAGCAGGAAGGGGTAGCGATCCGAGGGCTTGATGAGTCTCGGCAGTCTCTCCGTCACATCGCGAATCTTAGCTCCTGGCAAGCAGCAGACTTCTTGGTCTTCCCGGTCGGGGCGGCAGATAGATGACTCAGTCCCCCTGAGGAGAGAGTCCCTGACCACCACCACCTGCCTCCTTCTCTTGGGAGCTGTGGTCCGCTCAATGTCTTCCAGCAGGGCTGCTTGCATGGCATCATATTGTTCCGTGCGGCGGCTCCTGTATTGGCTGTGTAAATACTGCAAGATAAGGTGCAAGGTGTTTGTAGTGCTCACAAAAGTGTACAGCTGAGAGAGGTCCATGCTTTTCGTACTATGGCATCTGTGTGGGTAACCTAGGCTTACGAAAAAAGGCGTGAAAAAAGGCTTGGTTTGTTTGTCACTAATTTCAGGGAGGGAGGTAAGTGCATCATGGGAATCTAATACCATGTTCCCATACCACCCGCATCAATGTTTTGGTCCCATAAGGCATTGCTCTAACCCAAAATTCCACTCGGTTATGTGCACTGTGGGACAGCTACCTACAGTACAGTGCTCCGTGCAGTGATGCACGCCCTGCTCGTGAGGATGCATTCTGCTGACAACAATGAGCATAATGTGGATATGCAAGATCGACTTACTTAAATCGGAGGCTCAGTGTCAACTTACATGAAGTTGACTTAACTTTGCAGTGTAGACATTGCCGTAGTGTAGCAAAGCAGAAATAGATGTAATAATAAAAATACCTTAGTGGTATACAGTAAGTGGAGTTTGCACTAGCTTACAACAGCTCTAAATATAGCTCATTGGTAAATAAATATAGAACCCCTTGTGAGATAGGTAAGTATAATTAGCCCCATTTTCACAGATGGAGAACTGAGTCACAGAGGCAGTAACTCTGAGTATGGAGCAGGACCAAACACCCTGTCTCTCAGTCTCCTCTTCTAACCCCACCAGCTTGTACTTCAGAATTAGAGTTAACCAGATCTGGAAAGACCTGAAGGTTCAGGTCAGATAGTCATCTAACAATATGGATGAGGGTTTGAATGATCCTTTGAATATCTTTGGTTTAGAAATCAGGATAGAAATCTCAGACAGATTTTATGTAAAATTTTTAGTATCTGGTATTCTGTACCTCTGTCCAGGCTGGAAATTCCATAAAAACAGCCTTTTTTTTAGCAATAATCCCATTGCTGCAGAGAGCATGGGTGAAATGCTGGCCCTACTGAAGTCAAGAGGATTTTTGCCAATAACTTCAACAGGTCCAGGATTTTACCTCATGTGTTCTTCCATATTTTGTACAGCCCTGCACACACTTTTTGTGCTTAATAAAAATATGTAATAATAATAACTTTCATTTCCAGCTCCTCATACGACTTTCATATGAGGAGAGATGAATAAGACTGGGACTTTTCAGCTTGGAAAAGAGACGACTAAGGGGGGATATGATAGATGTCTATAAAATAATCACTGGTGTGGAGGAAGTAAATAAGGAAATGTTATTTACTCCATCCCATAACACAAGAACTAGGGGTGACCAAATGAAATTAATAGGCAGCAGGTTTAAAACAAACAAAAGGAAGTATTTTTTCACACAATGCATAGTCAACCTGTGGAACTCCTTGCCAGAGGACTTTGTGAAGGCCAAGACAATAACAGGGTTCAAAAAAGAACTAGATAAATTCATGGAGGATAGGTCCATCAATGGCTATTAGCCAGGATGGGCTGGGATGGTATCTCTAGTCTCTGTTTGCCAGAAGCTGGAAATGGGTGACAGGGGACAGCTCACTTGATGATTACCTGTTCTGTTCATTTCCTCTGGGGCAGCTGGTACTGGCCACTGTCGGAAGACAGGATACTGGGCTTGATGGAACTTTGAACTGACCCAGTATGGTCATCTTATATTCTTATGGTTAAAACTGGAAAGTGCAGCAGTTCACATAACTTCAACAAAAATTAACTAAACTTTTTTTTTGCATCTTAAAGTTTGGTTTGCGTTTTTAACTAAAATTCGCATTTGTGTTTTCTCTAAACCAGTTCATCCATCTCAAATTTCGACACAGCATTTGAATTTAATTTGAATATGTAACAGTACACAGCACTAAACAATGTGAAGTGGAAAAACCATTCTGAATCAAAACACGACATAGTCTCATTCTGCTTTTGCCACTAACATAAAGCTTTTTCTCATATAGGTCTGCTGAAACTATCCCAGTCATCTTTGTTATCTTGCAGTGGTTTACACCCTCACAGAAGTGGTATTTTAACCAACACATGCAGCATCTTGAAGTTTCCTGATGATTTATTCACATGCATATACAAATGAGAAAATGGTGTTCAGGTCGGGAAATTTACAAAAACTGTGTTTTCCACTTTACACAGTTGAGTCAATAGTTAAGTTTTGAAAAGTTTATTTTAGCTTTGAACAACCCACAGCTACTTTTACTAATATCTACTTAGCCATTTTTGTGTGTTGCACATCCAGGACTTTCTGCTTCAGGGGATTAGTACTCAGCTGACCATGCAGGGCATCAGAACCCTAGCTGGTACATCGGCATATGGCACTATTTTGATTCACAGCAGCTGAAGATCCGGTCTGAAGGTATCTGGAATAGAAGAAATGTAATAATGTGAACTGATTTTTAGTAACTGGGGAAAATAAAGGTTTCGTTGCTTCGTTTCTATGTACAGCTGGCTGAATACCACTAATACAGTGTGTGAAATCCTGGCTCCATTGCAATCAATGAGAATTTTGCCATTGACTTCAGCAGGGCCAAGATTTCACCCAGTATCCATAAAGTTCAATTTAAGCTTTGAGTAGGTGCTCACTTTATGTTCCTGCCTCTCCATATATGTTGTTCACAAACATTTGCAAAGATACGGTTTCATTTGCATGAGTATTTGAAGAATGGCTTTTTTTGTTGTTTGAACAAAGACCTGTATTTGTACATGAAGAAGGGTTTTCATGCATAAATTGGAGTATTTGTTATTCACTATTCTCCTATTTGAAAAACTTCTGTTATCTAATTAGAAATAGTCTCATGTGATTTATGTGACCAATGCAAATAATTGCAAACTTAGTGATCAATGCACACAATTTGTGAATCACACATAAACTGAAAATTGTTAGTCTACATTATTTGGTGAATTGCAAACACAGTTTGTGAATCATTTGCAAACAGGAAAACAAGGAAATTAGGATATTAAATTTATTTGTGAGTAATATATGGAATAACTGTAACTATACTGATGGATTTCAGAAGCATGGTAATAATGCTTAGCACGCAATTTATTCTGCACTTCAGCTGGTGTAAATCCACAAAGCCCCATGAACTTAAAAGAAGCTACAGCTACAGGAGATGAGAATGGCCCATACTATTCAGTTTGGATTTTTCTGTGTCTATCAGAAGCTCTAGTTTCATTACATCTATAATTTTGTATAGTGCTTTCCCATCTTAGAAAAGCAGTACTAACATTAGGAAATTTTTGCATGTTTTCTTCCACTCTTCTTTCAACCGACCACATTGTAGACAATTTGTTTGTATAAAACATAGAAAAGTATAGTGTTGAAGGAACACTGACCAATGCAGATTTTAACTACCCTAGGGATGTGAGAGTGGTTCCATTTTGGTCTGGTTTGATGTGACACTTTTGCCTGTGGTTTACGTGTATTAAAATTGCTTTGTCTAGCTAGCCACTGGTACACAGTCACTGTGCTGTTGGTTATATGGCTTGAGAATGAATTACTGTGGTCTGAGTGTTTCTCACGTAGATCAGGACTCTGAAGTTGCTTAACTGCATAAGAAGAGGAATGGTCTATGTCTCCTGGAGACGTTTCAAATGTCACAGGTGAAAACAAAGATGTTACATTGTCAGATTATGAAACCTCCACCTCTCTTTTATTTTTCTTCAGAATAAAATGAGGATTTTTAGATTATATGTGGGCTTTTTGTTTTAAATTTTATACTCCATGTCACTGAAGAAAAAAATATGAATATGACACACGTTTGAAAGTTTTTTCTGTACAAGACACATGTCAGTCTGTGAATAGCAACTTTAACTGTTCTAAAAAGTTAAACAGAAAGTGATGAGAACATCAAGGTTAAGGATACAAGCAGAAAAGCGTATAAATAGCGAGAAGCCCAGAGTGGAATGGGAATAGAAGGAGTTGTTGTTGACTGGTGATGAAGACAAGACTAGAGCATGGAATCAACTGCCATTGGATGCTGAAGAAAGGGAGTAGTTGTGATCCTGAACAATTAGAGGACCTTGATTTGCTAAAATCTAGAAACTTCTGGAAGATTGGCAGGGGTTCTGAGAACTTACATAAAGCTGGCTATAGCTCATCTTATTTTTTAGTATTCATGCTTTTGAATTCACAATTCACGATGTAGTAGTGTCATTATAACTGTGGAAAATGTGAAATCTGCTGGACAATACTGCTAATGGGCTATTAGTGTTTCGTGACTATCCAGCATCAAGGTATTAATTTGTCCAAATCAACAAGCTGTGATACAGCATGGCCAGAGGGCAGCAGGAGAGTGTGGTTTTTTTTTTTTTTTGAAACAGAAAAGAATTTCATTTGTGTAACACTTACAAAGAATCACCAAAAAGGATAAAGCAAAACTATACAACAAAAGAAAAGCAAACACAAGGTATAACATAGCAGCCTTCAGGAGGGAGAAGTGTTCAGGCTAGCCTGGGCCCAGAGCGAGGGGGCTTCCTCGACACTCGTGGTCTTCCACCCTCCTGAGTTACCTGGTGGCCTAGAGCCGGGGGGGCTTCTTCGACACTCATGGTCTTCCACCCCCTCAAGTTACCTAGTGCCACGCCCAGTGTCACCGATTATTCCTCTCCTGAGAGTGCCCGACAAGATAGGCACAGCTGCGGGGTGGGCGGTTTGGGGGTGGGGGGGGACGTACACCCACGTGTGATAGGACCCCTCCTAGGTGACTGTGATGATGGTATCCACAGCGGCAACGGCTGGGGCCTCTCGCTCTTCCCCTCAATCAAAGGGTCAGATGGAGGGAACCGGATGGGGTCACCGAGCAGAGAAACTTGGACAGCGCCCACCGCTCCTCGAAGGCGTCAAGGGAGTCGCTGGACGCTGCCCAGAGGAACTCCGCCCGGATACGTGAATGTACTGAGGATCGGAAAACGGCCCTACAATCGCAGGATGCTTCATTAGCCAACCTCCCCTCTCTGGTTTTATAAATGGCTATTTTCGCTAGGGCTAGGAGGAGGTTAACCAGGAGATCTCGCGATTTTGTGGGGCCACGGATGGGGAGTGTGTAGATAAAAAGGTGAGGGGAAAAGTGTAACCAAAAGCGTAATAAAATATTCATGAGGAGCCAGAAAAGGGGCTGCAGCCTGGCACACTCTAAATATACGTGCGCCAGGGTTTCCCTCATGTTGCAAAAAAGGGCAAGTATCCGGGATGGGGGGGTGAACCGTGTCAAAAACACACCCGTGCTCACAGCTCCGTGAAGGAGCCGCCAACTAATGTCCCCGATGGGCCTCGGGACCAAGGTGGAATACAGACTGGCCCACTGGGGTTGCTCACCCTCCAAAGGTGGCAGGAGGTCCCGCCACTTTATATCGGGGCGGGACACCAGGGTGTGGGCATGAAGCGTGTGAAGTGTGAGTGTGTATAGATATTTCTGTGGCGCGATTTGGAAGCTGACCGGCTGCAGTTCATGCAGCCGGCTCACAGTGAAAGGGTGAGGGGTTTGTTGGGATCTACGGGGTAGGGGCCCAATTGAATGGTCCGGCGGGCCTGTGGTAGAGGGTGGGCAGGGTGCGCCCTTGCGCAGGGCTCGGTTGAGATAAGCCCGAGCAGCGGGCGTCAAGGCGGCCTTCACCTCCTGAAGTACACGCCAGGGGGTACGAGGTCTGGAGAGCCCCATGCGCCGAGAGAGCGTCACAGGATCCAGCCAGTCTCCCCGGTCGTAGTCCAGGAGGTCTCCGACTCTCGTGACTTCTGCCAGGACCAAACTCCGGCGCACTGAGCGGGACTCCGCTGCCTGCACACGGAGCTGGGGGTTGTGTAGCAGGGGCTCCGCGAGGAGATCTGCTCCCACGGTGACCGCCACGGACCTGGTCGTTGAAAACAGTTTCCAGGTCCGGAGGAGGTCCTGGTAGAAGACCAGCAGCCCGGAGTGGTCTCGCGGAAAACCTCTCGGACAAAGATAAAAGAGCTGCCGGTCGTATTGGAGCCTTGGAAGCGGCACAGGAAGGCGTGCGCCAATATGCTCCACGTCGAACTACCTGCACTATAAAGGAGCCTCTGCAGGGCCTGAAGGTGGAAGACACGGACCTGAGTGTGCAGACACTTCAGGCCCTGCCCTCCTTCCTTCAGGGGTAGATGAAGAACCCCAACAGGGGCCCAGTGCATTCCTGACCAAAAGAACTCTAGAATCGATGTCCGGAGGTTGGTCAGGAAACCCAGGGCCGGGACCAGGGTGTTGCGTCGGTACCAGGGCGTGGACAGGACTAGTTGGTTAAGCACCAGTGCTCTCCCTCGGAGGGAGAGACATCGGAGTAGCCTCGTCCATTTCCGGAGCCGCTCTATCACCCCGCCTTCTAAATTTTGCCAGTTCTCCGGCGGAGAAGGGTGCGTGGCAGAAAGGTAAACACCTAGGTAGAGCAGTGGACCCGCGCTCCACCGGATGGTCTGAAGCACGGGTGGGAGGGAGCTCACCTGCCGCCAGTCCCCCACTGCCAAGCCAGAGCTTTTGACCCAATTGACTTGGGCAGAGGAGGCTGCCAAATAGATGGCCTGGCAAGCCTTCACCCGCGCCAAGTCGCCTGGGTCCTGGACCACGAGGAGCACGTCATCGGCGTACGCTGACAGGACCAGCCGCAGCTCCGGCTCCCGCAGCACCAACCCTGTCAACCTCCTGCGGAGGAGACAGAGGAAGGGCTCGATCGCCAGAGCGTACAGCTGGCCCGAGAGGGGGCACCCTTGCCATACTCCTCGCTCGAAAGCAGGAGAGTGTTAGAAGGGAGCCTTATTCCCTGTAGAGGGAAGAAAGTTTGCTATAAATTAATTAAAGCACCTGAAGCCAATTAAAGCACCTGAAGCCAGTCACATGATAAAAACCCCTGCTTCAATCAGACAAGAGAAGGAGTTGAAGCAGAGTGGATTGGTGTTGGAGCAGAGAGCAGTTTGGAGGAGTTGAAGCAGAGTGGATTGGTGTTGGAGCAGAGAGCAGTTTGGAGGGAAGCAGAGGAGAGTTTGGAGAAGTGCTGCGGTGGGCTAAGAAGACAAAGACCCTTGGTAAAGGGACACCTGGTTTGTGCAGAGGGAGGGCAGGAAGCCCCACAAGCTGAAGGGCAGGAGAGGGAAGTAGCCCAGGGGAAGGAACCGCTAGTTTTAGTGGTTTATCGTTATCCCTAGGGCCCCTGGGCTGGGACCCGGAGTAGAGGGCAGGCCTGGATCCCTCCCTCTCCACACCCCTCCTCTAGGACACTGGTGGGACAGTTAATACCCCAGTTCAGGGGCAAGAAACAGTGCCCTGAACCCCACCCCCCCAAGAAGAGAAAGCGCGAGACCCATCATAGTAGTGCCGGCAATTTGCCACAAAGCCTAAAGTTGAAGGAAGTGATAGGAAACAAACTGTTGAATAGACTGATGTAATGAAAACACATTTTTTCTAAGGTAAAAGGTGATTATTGTCAAGAGTGCCAAGTAGTAAGATAAAAAGGATTTGTGCTCATCTCAAAGTGCAGAAAACCACTTTCTATGGATTCTTCAAGATCAGATATGCCATTAAATTAAACTTTGGCCAGGATTTCCATAAAAAAGGCATTTATTTTAGTGCCCCACTATGGATGTAGGTTCCTAATTTTAGGATCTTGTTTTTGAAAATCTTGGCTTTAGTGGACTGAATTAGAAGAGCAGATGCCTGATGAGTTTGAATGATCCTCCAAAATGAGACATTCTTGTGCTATCATCATCAGTGAAAAGTAGCTAAGAGGACAATTTGGATGTTACCCAAAGCCCAAAGAAGTCAATAAGAATCTTTCCAATGATTTCAGTAGGCTTTAGACAAGATACTTATTTTTTGTTCAAGGCCTTTTAGGGTTCATCTACACAGCAATTAAACAACTGTTGGCCCCGGTCAGCTGACTCAGGCTTGGGCTGGGGAGCTGTAAAACTGCAGTGTAGATGTTCTGGCTCAGACTGGACCCGAAGCTCTCAGACCCCAGAAGGGTCCCGGAGCCCAGGCTCCAGTCTGAGCCTGAACATCTACACTGCAATTTTTAGCCCCACACCATGAGCCCGGAGTGCCTTAGTCAGCTGACTCGAGACAGCTGCAACCATGCCATGGGTCTTTTATTCCAGTGTAAACGTACCCATGATGGCTCTTTAACATCAGCCTCCTACAGGAGTAGGCTCTTTCATCTTTGGCATCCAAAAAATGTTGAAGATCAACTGGTGGTTAAGCCATAAAACAGCTGAACAACAAAGACTGGAACTGAAAAAGCTGCAGCTTCCTTTTAGGTTGACAACATCATTTTCAAAGAAGCAACAACAACAAAAACCCATTTAAAGAAATATTGAATCATTCCACTGTCAGCATAGTCCCACAGGCAAATTTAGAGTTACAAACCCACGCTTTGGTTATGCCACTGACGAAACAGAGGAACAATTAAAAGATTCTTGATCGAAGATGAAAAATTACCCAATAATGGCTTCAAGCATCAATGCACAAAAAATATGTTCCTAATTAATACAGTTGATTTTACATCCAAAAAGAAAACATAGATTATTATGCCAACAATGCAGAGAAAGATTAGACAGAAGAAGTTTTGCCATTTGCTCAAAGTAATAAAAGTAGAAAAGATGAAAGACCTTCTCAGGTGAAATGCCTCTGGGAGTGTTCCACATGGTATTTAAATCTTATTCAGAAATAAGTAGCTCCTAACATGGTTATGAGATTATATCTGTCACTGATTAATATGTTCTGTTTACGTCATTGCTGATACTTCATTTTTATGGGAATGGTTGAAGCAAGAAGATTTTTTTCAGTTTCCTTTCTTTTATATGTTTGAAAAACTATATGACAAATTTCCAAACACAGTTACATGTAGGGAAGCACTAAGGTAAGGGCAATTTCAGTGTACTAATGATCTGAATTAGGTCAGCCAGTATTTGTGAATGTTGGACAGTTGTGAGCTACTCAGATCAGATTTGGTCAGCCTGCAATATCCTGCTTATGAAATACACTTTTACAGTGGGGAATATGGACCCTAAAGCAGCATAAACTGATGAATCCAGAATGAGACAAGATAAAATAAAATTGTGGGCTAAATTCTGCCTTCCATTTCAAATCAATGGGAGCTATACAAGTGTATCTGAATTTGGCCCCTATAAATTAGAAGTGAAAAGTTGAACAGGTAACCTAAACTGTCCTCTGCCAATGAAGGATTTTATTCTTAACCAATACTGTTCAATGGCAAAAAGAGTTAAGATTGCTTGTGGTGTGTTGTCCCCTGGCACTGAGTTGAGCAAAACTGAGATTTCTGAAACTCAGGAAAGGTTGCCTATGCCCTCTGTCAGCAATGCTCCATTAACATACTGACCTTCACTCTGCCAACCCTACAGGTGCTGGAACGTACAAGCTCTTTACCTCCTTTTACAGCCCATTCACTCTCCCCCTCTGGATTTCAACACATACAGGACAAAAAGTATGTGTGTGTGGGAGGAGGGAGAAAAGGTTGCCCATGCTACCTTTCTTCTGTTCCCCTGAAGCTGGAGGTAGCCAGTGGGAATTAGTTGCATACATTCCTGGTGCAGTCAGCATGTTAGGTGTACCTACACTAAATGGTGGAGGCCGTAGTTGGGCCTGCTTGTGCTTGGTAAATGGGTGTTTGTGATAGAATTATAGACCTTGAGGTGAGAAGGGACCATTATGATCGTCTAGTCTGACCTCCTGCACAATGCAGGCCACGGAATCTCGCCCACCAACTCTGGTAACAAACCCCTAACTTATGTCTGAGCTATTGAAGTCCTCAAATCGTGGTTTAAAGACTTCAAGGTACAGAGAATTCTCCAGCACGTGGTATGAGAACATGTGTGGGTTATTTTGGAGTAGGGAGCACAACTAGCATTTTACTAAGCAGAAGGGCCAACTTACTTGCCTACTGCCCCAAATTTGAGTGGCATCACGACCTGGTGCACAGGGTCACAATACCACTCCGGTGTCCCGGCTGCCCCTCTGTAAGTGACGTGAACTTTTTCTTAAATACTGCTCACCATTTGGGTCTGCCAAAGACTTAGTGGGTGCCAGGGACTACCTTGGGTAAAAGCTGACCAAGACCCCCCATCATAGCAGTAGTTTGACCTCTAGCTCTGTTTAAAAAAAAAAACACCTAGAAACTTTTTTAAAAATATAGCCATTTCTTTGGGGTTTGTGTCTCTGGAACCTCTTGCTCAAATTACTTCAAATTTGGATCACTAACTCTACTCTGCACTTCCATGAGGCTTAGTGAATTTTAAGAATATCTGTGCAAACGTGTATTTTAGAGCACTGAGAAACATCATCCTTCAAATAGGAAGAATAGAGGAACAATGGAGAGAAGGGCTCCTCTACTTATCCATCTTCACTTTAGGAGGCTCTGAAAGACCTGAAATTCTGAATGATGTGAAGGCACTGAAAGGTGTGAAGCTGAATGAGAACACCCCATGAAGATGAATACAACCTGGAACAATAGCTCTGAGAATTGTGAACTGTTTCATTCATCTCAGATGGTGTTTCCATCCACCCCAAGTGTCTTAGAGCCTGTGATATGCATGAAGTATGCCTGTTCTCAGCTTCCATCCAAAGGGGCAGGACTTCCACAGATCCTGGCTTACATGGAGGGCAGAGAGGGGCCTCAGATACTCCCAAAAGAGCAAGCCCCCCCCAACCTCGTTCATATGAGGGAGGTGGTAGTGGTGGGTCCATCCCCTGTAGACGGGCACAGATCCTGGCATATGGGGGTAGTGAGAGGGGTTCAGACACCCCCAAAAGGGCAAGGGCCCCATATCCCAACTCATATGAGGGGGCATATAAAATGGTAAGCATGGAAACCCTTTAGCATATGCTCACTGTGTATCTTCTTAAATACAGTTTGTTTGGGTCCTCCAAAGGTTTAGTGGATGCCATGCACTACCTTCAGTGAAATGCAACAAATTGAGATCTTTTTGACCCACATCTATGGCATGTACTATGCAGGAGGCAAGGCTAGGAGATCAGAATAGCCCTTTCTGCCCTTAAAATGCCTGGTTAAAATTGTGACTCTATTGAAATGTGTGACAAAACTCCTATTGAGTTCAGTGGGGCCATGATTTCACCCTGTGACTCTATGGGCCCCAAAATGGACTGTTGCTCGGAAACAATCTTTGATATTATCTAAGTAGCAGGTCTCAAAAAGAAGGTTGTCCTCATTTTGTTCCATTGTTTTGTTGTCTGAATGTTCAGATGTGGGTAGTGGCAGAGGAGAGGAAACTTGTTTCTTATGTCTAATTCAGCTGTTTCTGAGAAGCCTCCATTGCCCTCCCACTCCTCAACTTGGGCTCCTTTACACAGTTTGCTTTCTAAAATTCACTGCAGATATTTTGGGGAGGCAATAGGGAAAATGAAGGAATGCAGGG
Source organism: Lepidochelys olivacea (assembly GCF_965140295.1). NCBI lineage: Eukaryota > Metazoa > Chordata > Testudines > Cheloniidae > Lepidochelys > Lepidochelys olivacea. Next base: position 25,631,125 of record NC_140415.1, on the reverse strand, counting down.
AAAGGGAGGTTTTCAGTGTGCATCACAGCTCAGGTGAGAAACGTCAAACTGGATTACTTTGTCTGGAAGGGAGGAATGGGCTCTACAATGTAAAACTGCTCAGCTAATTTACCCTCCTCTTGGCAAGTAGCTGTCATGGTGCCAATCTTGCTGTGATATGGAATGCCTCTAATTTTAGCCTTCTTTTACCTGTGCCCTTTGCTAATGGGGAAGTGGCGAAGATAGGCGAGATTTTGAAAATAATTGATTCTTCACTCACAGTGCAGAGCCCTAACCACAAGACCATCTTTCTTCCCCTTCAGACTTCCTCCCAGAAGCAATGTGAATGACAGGCCTGGTTTGAAAAACGCTAGGCTCATTGTCTTACTATTAATCACAGTGTGAACTGTACGACATTTCAGCCAATACAACATTTACTGCGTGCTTGCCACCTGTGTAACTGCAATGCTATTGTACAACAAAAGGTTTTTCTTTGTCAGTTTCCTGCCAGCCCTGGGTCTTCAGGACTTTGGGTTTTAATTGATTTCAGTACCTTGGGAGCTTGCAGGACTGGACCCATAATCTTATTTTTGCAAAAATGTTTATTTATATAATCAATGCAAATCAAATTTAAAACCACTTAATAATAACCCTAATCTGGAACAGCAAATGATAATGCTTTAGATATTTCTATAGTATCAATAATAGTGCAAAAGAACATTCCCCAGTAATGATCAAGATCCTACCCACTAAGTCCCCACTTTAGGAAAGACATAGGAAAACAGACAGGCCGTGCAATGCTCCCTAAAGGTCAGCAAATTCAGGGCCTGGCTTTTCACTCTGTTACACAAGTTTTATGCTCATGTGACTCTATTGGGTTCGAGTCTCCTATAGCAAGATCCACTCAGTGTTGCAGAAGGTTCTCTAGAAGTCAGTCATAGCTCTCTGATTCTGAAGCCACTGCTTCTCTGCTCCAGCCTCTGGGTCAGGGCTGCTCTACCCTATAAACTTTCATCAGCATAGCTCGGTCACTTTGGGGTGTGAAACCTCCATGCCCCGAGACATGTAGCTATGCCAAACTGGTGTAGACAGTGCTAGGTTGACAGAAGAAATCTTCCATCAAGTTAGCCACCACCTCTTAGGAAGGTGGATTACCTAGAGCATTGGGTCACTCCTGTCACTGTGGTGTGTGTGTGTACACTGAAGCACTACAGTGCTACAGCGACAACACTGCAGCTGTGCCATTGTAGTGCTTTAAGTGTAGACACAGCCTCAGTCAGAGTTCTTTGGGGCAGAGGCTGTCTTCTTTGTTATTCATAAGAACGTAAGAACAGCCATACTGGGTCAGACCAAAGGTCCATCTGACCCAGTATCCTGTCTTCCAACAGTGGCCAATGCCAGGTGCCTCAGAGGGAATGAACAGAATAGGTAATCATCAAGTGACTCATTCCCTGTTGCTCATTCATCTATTCATTGACCCTATTCATGTATTCATCTATACAGCACCTTGCACAATGGGGACCCTAATCTTTCCTGGGGTTCTGGGGCTCTTAGGCACTACTGTCATACAAATACACTAGGGGGTGTTCCACATTTCACAGCTTCTGCAGGCCAAGCCCATTGCACACACCAGGGGCTCCTTACATCCCTCCATTCCCCGCACCCATAATCTCCTTGTGTGCCACCTTCCCCTTCCCCACTCTATTTCCGGGACTCCCTGCAATCCCCCCACCCCTTCCTTCATACTGGGGGCTCCAGGTGCTCGCCCCATGCTCTTCCACCATCTCCATTGTTTCCCATTCTCCCCCCCGCCCTCCTTGCTGGGGGTGTCTATGTGCTCTCTCATTCCGCACTTGTCTCATGCCAGGAGCTCTGTGCCTCCCCATGTCCCCCTCCCCGATACCATTGTACCCCATTCTCCCGCGCATGCCAGCAGTTCTATATGCCCTCCCCTTTCCCTACCACATGCCAGGGGCTCTGTGTGACTCCATTCATTCCCTCCTTCCCCCATGCTCCCCCCCCTACATATTGGAGTTTCCAAGTCTCCCCCTTGCCAGGGTCACTCATTGTGTCCCCGCCATGCCAGGGGCTCTGTGTACAACCCAGCATTTCCTCCCCGTTCTTTTTTCCTTCTGTCTCAGAAAGAAGTCATTCAGGGGGTTAGACAGACAACGTGGGTGAGGTAGTATCCTTTATTGGACCAGCTCTGTTGGTGAGAGAAACAAGCCTTCGAGGTTGGTCCAAAAAAAGATATTACCTCACCCACCTTGACTTTCTAATATCCTTGCACTGACACGGTTACAACTACACTGCATTCAGGGGCGCAGCATTTTAAACTCTATCGAGATTATGGGCAGAGATGAAGTGGGGCTATTACACCAGAAGGTATTAATGGTATCAACCAATTCCTTGGTCTATAGCAGGGGTGGCCAAACTGTGGCTTACCATTAAAGTGCGACTTGCAGAGTCGTCGTCCCCCCCATTCTCCACCTACCAGACTGGGGATGGGGGAGATTGGGACCTCTGCCTTGCAGTGGGGTAGGCGGCTTCTGCCCAGCAGGGATGGGGGTCTCATGGCTTCAGCCCTGTGGGGCACACATGCCCCAAGCCCCATCAGGCGCCTCCCCCAGGACTGAAGCCTTGAGCCACAGTGGGTGCGCCCTGGCTCTTGAACTTCTGAAGATTGTCATATGTGGCTCGGAGTGTCAGGCCATCCCTGATCTACAGACAATTACAGAGGTGGTTGAAGCTGCTGGCTGTGCTAACCAGATATTAGGAGCTCTGTGTGTCCCTTATTTCCCACTTCTGGTCTTCTGATTTTTCTCCAGAATCAACACTTTTACTCTGAAAAGTGGCTGTGGAAAAAAATGACACCTTTTTTTCTCAACAGACCTGCTACCTCCCTATCTGCTCACTTGAGAGACAAACATTAAGCATGCTTTGCTTTTTATTCTTGTTAGCATGGCACAGCCAAGGCAGGCTAGAGAGGGAGTTGGATTCTATGCCTTCTTCTGTATCATCATTGGAATTGTTTACTAAGGGCTGTCTTCACTAGAGGGATCCACACTGCTAAAATCAATGCAGCAGGGATCGATTGAACAGGTCTAGCAAAGACCCGCTAAATCGATGGCCGAGAGCTGTCTGGTTGACCCTGGTACTCCAGCTCTCCGAAAAGAGTAAGGAAAGTCAACTGGAGAGCATCTCCTGTTGACGCAGCGCAGTGAAGACACCGGGGTAAGTCAACCTAAGCTATGTCGACTCCAGCTACATTATTCACGTAGCTGGAGTAGCGTAACTTGGGACGACTTACCCCAATAGTGAAGACAAGCCCTAAGTTCCAATCAGTCACACCTGTGCAACCTCAGTGAAGTCAATGAGTTTGTACTGCAGGGGTATAATTTGAGAACAATGAGATTGCCCAGATATGGTGGTGGGATAATTTCCTCTGAAGAACCTTTATTATAGGTCATGATACATGAGATGGAGAAAATAAAACAGTTTGGTTCTCCAAAACCAGGCAGAGTTTGTAAAACCAACCATTTGATAAAAACATCATTACTTGTAATCCAAGCACATTTGAGATGGAATCCCTGACAGACAACAAACATAGAACTAACCAATGCCATTTTTAGAGTCACTTTCCAGCGTTGAACTACACTAGAGTGGTTGGACTTTCCTGAGTTTGGTTTGATTTCATAGCCATAATGTTGCATTAATGTTAGTGGTTTGCATTTAATTTTCAATTTTAGTTAACATACTACGTCCTTTCAAAGCATGTAGTAAAGCTGCACATAAAGATTAATTTACACTTTTCACTCATTATGGAATAAAACAGAACTAAGTGGTTTTTAACAAGCTGACATGCTTCTCTTGTGAACGACATGAAGAAGGCAGTGGTTGAACCTCGAGTTCAATGGAAATTTTGAGGTATGAACCACAGAGCAAACTAAGGAACATTTCTTGCTAGTATGGAAACAGTGTGATAGCATCCAGTCAGATTTTAAGGGGAGAAAAAGGCCCTAATGTTTTGAAAAATAGTCCAGGTATTCCCTTTCAAGTGTTCTGCCTCTCACTGGGCCAAATGATGCCCCATTAGATTTGCATGTGGAGGGAACCGGCGTATGCTGATCTCCTCTTTTCTGTGTGTAAGGAAGGGACCATCCAAATCACTGCCCCTGAGCCTGCGAAAGATTCTCTGCAAGCTGGGTTCCACACAGGGCGAGGGGTGGTCAGAATTGGCCAGAGGAGAGTGGGAAACAGTGACAGAGCTGAAGTTGTGAGTACCTCACCCCACATCTCCCAGTTTGGTGTGACTTATAAGAACCAGGCCAGGTCTACACTAAAAAGTGAAGTTGACGCAGCTATGTCACTCAGGGGCAGGGGCAATGCTTGGGGGAGGGGGCTTGCCGGGGCTAGAGCCACCCCAAAATTTGCCTTAGCCCCCCCATAACAGTTGCCACTCTCTGGCCACCCAGCTCTGAAGGCAGCACTGCTGCCAGCAGCAGCACAGTAGTAAGTCCAGGCAGGGATCCAGGGGGGTCTGAGAGCAGCCTCCAGCCTGTGTCCCCACCTGCCAGGGCATGCTGCCCAGGGCAGGTGGAAGCTCTGGGGCTACCCAGAGTGGCCCAGGCTGACTGGCTTCAACCCAGTCGCTGAGCCCTGCTCCCACAGTTGCTGCTCTCCGAGGGCTCTGCTGGCCCCAGAGCTGGGTCCGCCCCCCCGGATGGCTGTTACCAGCTGTGAAAAGTGAAAGGGAAGTAGGGAGCTGAGAAGTAGCTGCAGTTCCAGGGCCTCAGGCACCAGTGGCAGCAGAAGGCAGAGACAGGGGAGCGCTGCAGCCACCCACACCATGTCACCCACCAGCACAGCAGCCGCCCCGCACTGCCCAGCTCTGGCTTCCAGCCTCTGACCTGGCTAGGGGGCAGGGTCTTGCAGGGGAGAAGGGAGGAAGAGGTGAGGCAGGCATTTACCTGAGGAACAGAGGACAGGGTCACGGAGAGGGGTGGGGCCTGATGGCAGGTTGGCCACCCAAGTAGGTTGGGCACCCAGCTCACATTGAAATCAATTTCAAATCAATTGATTTCAAGGGGAGATAGGTGCCTGACTTCTTAGGCATTTTGAAAACGCACCAGGTGCCTAACTGCATCTTTAGGTGTCCAAAAACCTTTGAAAATCTGGTTCCCCCAGTCACAAAACGTTGCCAGACATAGCTGAAAGAAACTGGGCAGCAATGGACATGAACCGGGGAGAGGAGGAGGAGAATGGTCATTTGTAGCTTAGTAATATGTCTGAGTTACTAGCATGTAGTTTACTAACTGATAAGGCAGGGGAACTTGCCTAGGAAGGGTTAAGGAAGTAGCATGCATTTGCCTGTTACCCGCAGCCTAAGCAAATAGACAATAATTAACAAAATCTTTTACAAAGATTGTAGTGAGTGTTTATTGGTGCTCATAATGATCTCTAGGGCAGGGTTTGAGACTTTTCCCAGGGGTGAGGTAGGGGAACAAGAGGGAAGATAGCGCCTGGTAACACTAGTGGCTTCCCAGTTGTCTCCTGTGTAGTAGCTTGAGGTTACACTTAAGCAAGAAAGGGTAGAAACTGAGTAAGTTTAAAAGAGGAACATACAGAAAATGTTGGTAAAAAATCTTGTGCTAGCAGGAGGACCAGAACCTGGCTTAACTTTCAAACTGTCATTCAGCCTTAATCACCTTGACTCCATACTATAGCACACTCTGTAAACAGGGAATATGTTTTACTGGAGCTGTTATGAATGCTCTGAACCAGGAAACAGACTTTGAGACTTTGCTCAGGAGAGATTATGATTGTTTTGGTGTCTTTCCTCCTACATGATGCCTGAAGAGAGGGTTTCTGACCTTGTGCAGTAACTGTGGCTCTTCGAGGTTTGTCCCCCTATGGGTGCTCCACTCTAGGTGCGCTCGTGTCCCCTGCGCCTCAGATGGGAGATTTTAGGTAGCAGTGTCCATTTGACCTGTGCATATACTCTCCCTATCTCATGCCCTGCACCAGGCCTGTAAAGCGGTTGCACAGGTGAGCCACCCTCAGTTCCTTCTCTATTACAGAGGTCATTGGAAAGAACTCTGAAGCAGAGTGGAGGAGGGCGGATAGTGGAGCACCCATAGGGGGACACATCTCAAAGAACCACAGTTACTGCACAGGGTGAGTAACCCTCTCTTCTTTTTCAAGTAGTGTCCCTATGTGTGCTCCACTCTAGGGACTCTGCAGCAGTAACCCTAGGGGTGGGATCGGATTTCAGAGGCGAGTCTAGGATTGAGGATAAGACAGTGGAGCCTGCTATGTAACAGCACCATCTTTACGTCCTTGGGGCAGATTGTTTCTCTCAACCTTCAACAACCAGCCACACCTTGAGCTGGAGAACCTGGAGATTGGAGTGATGGATCTGATCAGACTCCTGGGAGAGGAGAAGAGTAACAGGCTGGTGAGTGACTGGTTGGCGAACAGTGAGTTGAGTAAGGTAAGGGAACCATGTTTGTCTTGGCCACATAGGAACTATAAGTATAACCCTAACTTTTTTTCTCTTCATCTTGAGCAGGACCTTGGATATTAGATGAATCAGTGGAAATGCATACAAGAGACCTCTGTTCCATTGGAGGAGAAATGCATCTCGGAGAGGGAATTTCACCTTTGACTTCAGTAGGAATAAGATTGGGTAGTACCAAGGCCACATTGAAATCTACGTACAATATATGGCAAAATGCCCACCTACCTTGCTCACAGGTTTATTGTTTGAAGGTGGCTACATTTTCAAAAACTGGCACAGTTCATCCTGGCTGTCTTTGATAGGCTGCATGTGCCTTCTTTAGAATGGACATTCCTGTAGGGCTATTTTGACAATTGTAGTTTAGTTTCAATTATAATGAGACTATTACTGAATTAAAGCACTGTATTAGCTTTTGTAAAATAGTTGTCTGAGGAATACGAGGGCCTATTATAGTGCTGAACTATTACATCTTTGCTGAGACGTAGAAAGAGGCCATCACTTGTTGTGAAAATTCCAACGTATGTATATTTATGACAGGCACACTGCAGATTAAGACTACCATTCAGCAAAGGACTGAAGCTTATGTTTAACATTAAGTACATGCTGCAGTATTTTGCTGAGTCAGGGCCTATTGGAATCACTGTGCAGTCCTTCTGGATTTGCTCAATACAAAAGACTACCTGAAGATAACATTATAAAAGAGGACTGCGGAACATAAAGCAGAAAAATATTTAGGAAAAGACACTAAACTGTAGAAATATAGGGTGTCCCTCAGAGAGTACATACCATTAGTTCAAAGAATTTCTCATCTGACTTTTCAAAGATGCTGAGTACCTGATGCTCCAATTGACCTTAATAGGATTTGTGGATGATCAGCACTTCTGAAATAAGGCCACTGATTTTTATTAGGAGAACCTTGGTGTATAAGCTTTCCAGTAAAATCACAGCCTTACCCTTTGGCATAACAGCTAACTTGTACCAAATGAAGCTAAATTTGGAATGAAAGTAATCGATGGAGATTCCCCACATTCTGAAAAAGGAATAGGATTGTGTTGCAGGTGGAGGCTATTCTTTAAATGAAGGGGAAAAAGCCAAAAGCTTGCTATAAACATAGGAATAGAATGTTTTAAGAATACTGCATGAAATAAAATGAGATTTTGACTGAGTTGCACTGTGGTAGGGGAAGAAAAGATGTTGGTAATAGAGTGAATTAGTTTGTATGCATCATACTGTTGTCATAAGTAAAACGAGGATGTGGAGGTTGCAGCATGGTTTGCGGGGGCACAACAAGGTTTTGGCTGTTTCTATGATAGTACCTAGTTACAATATACCGGTGTGGTTAGCATGAAGCATGTAGACTGCAGAGACACAACATTATTTGCTTAAAGCTGATGAGCTTTGTATGTCAAATGTAGATGCTTTGATCTGCTACCACCAGTCTACAACTTTCCTTTCAAATTTGGATTGCCTAAAATCAGCTAAGAAACAAGAAGGGTCAGTGTTGTTATCAAGAAAGTCTAAAATATAAGGAAATATGTTTTTTAAGTCATCATGACAGACTGATGCAGACTGTTACAGATGTCTTGTAAGGCTCTAGTCTAAAATATTGGCAATTTCTGCTGGATACACTGGCCATGTGTATTTACTTTTTGATACATAACTGCTTTACACTTCAAGCAAACCACTTCCCAAACCTTAAAGAGAATATTCTAATCACAGTTGGCAAATAGTGAGCTTCAGTTAGTACTACAAAATGTCTAGGGTATATGGCCAAAATGCAATAAAGATATATATATCAAAATTAGAGAGTAGTCTATGCAGAGAGAAATTGCTTAAGAGACGTCATAGACTTGTTACTTTGTGTTGATAAAATAGCCCTGATTCAGCGAAGCACTTAAGCATGAGCTTAATTTTTAAGTTTATTAGTAGCCCTTTAGTGTTAAACTCATGCTTAAATACTTTGCTGAATCAGGCCGGAGTGAGAAAGTTTTGATGGTCACCAGGGCATTATCAAATGCAGAAAACATGCCAAAATGACAGTGTGTTAGCCAGGTATAAGTAGACAGTCAGAAAGCGGATACTACCTGTGCATGCTGCCAGGTTAATAAACCAATACAAAAGAAGGGCACTTTTACGTGTCATGTCCTGAAAGTGTAAGTTTATTGATCTGTGTGAGCTAGACAGTCACAAGCACCTAGCTGCTATAGCCATTAGTCAAAATGCTTACAAATGTGCATATGCCACAGGAATGAGCATCATTGGAAAGTTAAAGAATATATTTGCTCATTGGGGAATTCCAGAGAAACTAGTTACAGACAATGGTCTACAATTTACAGATACAAATTTCATGAAAAAATACAGTTCCCTTCCTATTACTATTAGCTCTCATTACCCTTAAGAGAATGGAAAAGCTGAAAGAGTTAGATAGTTAAAGAAATTTTGTCAGGGAAAGGCATTCTTAGCTTAATTAATTTACAGAGCAATGCTGAATGCAACGACTAAATTCAATTCAGCTCTATTGACACTCAATAGACAAAAATTGTATATAGGTCCCACCTTGAAGAATTTGCATCCTACATGGTGAAAGTTTAAAACGTGCTGATACGAGAACAATAAGAAAATATAAAAGTAATCTTGACAAGCACAATTCTATGAGAACTTTTCCAAAACTTCAACCAGGAGATGCAGTAAAAGTCAAACTGTATGGATAAAAAGGCTGGACAACTTCTGCAGAGATGAAAGAGAAGAAAGTTTCACCAAGATCTTATTTGGTACTAACAAAGAGTATGTTATGCAGCAAGTACATGTTGCTCTGTGCTGTATAGGAGGCCAGATAGAGCACCATCCCAGGTAAACAAAGCCGGAACCTGAGTTGTCTAGAAGATTGTCCTTTTGTATCAGTAATATATAGTTTTATTTAATAAATGACTCCCTTCAAGAACTTTGATTCAATGATTTCATGTAGCATGACAATTATATGAAAGTTCACTGAGAAATTTTACTATTGCTCACACTGTGTTCTTCCACTTGAACATGAGCTTGGAAATATTCTAACAGATTGTAATTAGAATTTATCTAGAAATGGTATGGTAAAAATTGAAAGGTTAGAAAACAAGGGTTAAATATCTCTGCTAATACCAATAAGTATTACAATTTCATATACATTATGGCTTTTCAATAGTTTGTCCTTATTTAATTGAGAGAAAATTCTGTTTTCATTTATATTATTAGTTTATTAACTAAAAATTGTGAGATGCTGTATACAATTAACAAATATCAATGTTTGTGTTCCATCAATATTAACAAAAGATGATCTTGCACATAGGACTGGCAGACAGTCTATTCCTATAAAATTATTAAAGAACATATTACTAGTCAACAACTAAAAACCAACTTCATTTTATTTAGAAGTGTTATCAGAATATTTTATCTAAAATAACCAAACTTCTTTAATCAAATACACTTTTATTTAAAGCAGAGTATAGCTAGCATGTAATATACTTAATTATTATAGGACTTGACCTGCAATCCTTACTCACAGCAGTAGACCACAAGTCCTAATTCCTACAAAAACTTCCCTTACTGCTTAATTTTTTTTTCATATTTTAACATCTTTATATATTTCTCCATCAGTTGATTGTGTCTGTTCATCTCTCTGTAGAATCACTTTAATATCCTACACACAAGAATATTGAAAACAAAGTTAAAAGGACATGTCAGATAACTTTTAGGTCACAATTAAAACTGTCAAAACTATTAATGAGCAGAGATGTAGGTGTATAACTTGTATTTTAATTGGGATTTATTCATGTAAGTCACTCTTTCCATATATCAGATAAGATACTCAACATATTCTATTTAAGAAAACACTGGCACTGTCCCTGAGCTCAATAGAAGGCTCAATGGAATATTTTGTAAAGAAAATTACAGCTTTTTATATCATTTGTATAAGGCCAATATCACAGTTCCATACTACTGTAACATGATATTATCAGACCAAACAATTACAGGTTAACTTGTCATGAATTAAAGAATAATGGTCTACTATAGGCATTAAATATTTGTATTACAGAATAAACCAATCACTTCTTTTCCATTATGGAATTGTTATATGTATTGTTCCAAAGAAATCAGTATATGGTGTGGTGCTTCAAGCATGTGATGGGGATGTCAAGGATGGATTTTAAGTAACCAAATCCAGGAAATTCAGTGTTAAGGCTTAAATCTACCTTCTTATCTAGGCATTGGAGGGTTCTTGAATCAGTGTGTGTTTTGCACTACAAATGCTACAATACCTAGAGAAGAGCTAAGGAAATGGTGGCTGACTCAGAACCTTTCCTTTTGCTGGTTCAGTTTTGACAGTTAATCTTTGTGAAAAGACTCTTTCTTCCTTATTCTATGTAATATGTAAATAAAACAATAAAAGAAAGTACCATGTTGATGCCACTGATATATGTCCCATTACATATTTGATACAATGGTATGAATTTGCATGGTAGATTTTTTATCTATCTATCTATCTACTCTAGAGTACTCTCCATGGCAGTATCTAGGTGCTTCCCTGATAAGTTAGGTCTGCATGGTGGCTTCATGAATCTTTTCCAAGAGAGGAGGCTCTACTTGGCATATGAACATATGTGGTTTTTGTTGCTGTTTTTGTTTTTCCACTCCTCTCTCTCTCTCTCTCTTCCTGTCCCTCCCCCATTAACTAGACTATAAACTCTTCAGGAGAGGAACTCTCTTTCTCTTACTGTGTTTGCAGAGGCCCTAGCTCTTCTGAATCTTGCTCCTGATTGGAACATCTTAGTGCTACAATTTACAAATAACACAGTAATAAATAATATGTCAGAGAGTAGGATTTTCCTTCCACCCTAAAAATGGTAATTTTCAGTTTAGCCTGACCTCCTCTAGAAGTTCACTCCACAGTCAAACTTCTTTGACTATGAGTGATTTGTTCCCAAAGCTCAGCAGTGCCGGCAGTGCATCCTATAGGTATAAATATGCAGAGGCCAGCTTGAACAAGAATGAAAGTTCTTCAGGACAAATTCTGCCTCACTTACTGTTTAATGCCTGTATCTTCAAGATTACATTTTCAGTGACACCTATGCAACCCTATTGCCTTCAATGGATTTACACAGGTATAGCTAATTGGAATTTAAATTGAACAAAGCACTTAAGCATGTATTTAACTTTAATGGAGTAAAGAGCAAAGAGCGTTAAAAACTTATTTTGACATTAAACTCAGCAAGTGTAACTCAGAGCACACAGAGCAAACCTGTTGAGTAAGAAGTTGCCTTTTTTAGTAATTCAATTTACAGAGTGAAGCAGAGCGTCAAAGAAATGGAGGTGAAGATAAGGAAAATGAGAAACTGCAACAACATTTGGAGCAATATGTGTTTACATCGAGACAGCATGCATTTACATTTTTGTGCAGTTTTTGGTATTGATAATACATTAACTTATTGGTTTCCAGCTTTTTGTGTCAAGTGATCTCACACAAACTACTCCTCGCCCCCTCCCCCATTTTGATAATACTACCAATTGTGTAAAGAAGACGAACGATTAAATTAAAGACACAGTGTACTGTATTTTCAGTAAAAACATGAACAGCAATCTATTAGCCTTCTAGTGTTTGATATTAAAATGTTGGCGATTAAATTTTGTCTTAAGCAGAAAACATACTATTTTTTCCAGGTTGTAGGCTAAATCCCCAGGTTTTATAAAATAAACCAGATTAAGTTCAAATACTTTTTTCTCAGCTAATATATTCTGTCCAAATTTTTAAAGTCCAGCTTTTTCTCTTTTTTTCAACCATAAAATTACCTATAATTGTTGATATTCCACTAGAGAAAAAGCAATAAAGCATTTCACTGGCCTTTTGTTTTACAAGTTTGTGATAACACTTTAGGATTAGCTGGAAGAGTGGTTCAGTTTAAAACAGCCCTTTTTCAGTACAATGAGTCAGAAACAGACATTTCAGTTCCGGTTATACAGAAATAAAATGTTAGCAAATGGAAGCTTCAGCAAGTTCATTATCAGTACTTATCACTACCACATGAGGTAAATGCTGATACCAGTTAATTGTAATGCTTCTGACACACCAGAATGTGTGTTTTATTACTAAAAATATAGTTGTGAAAAATCAGTAAAACTGCAAGAAGTTACTATTTATTATCATGGAAAAAGAGCACCTCTGACATGCTGTGTGGGCAGGAAGCAGAAATTCTACATACAAGATATACTATACAAATATATTTTAAACATTACTCTAAAAATGAGCAAGGATTCATATGATCCATGATCTGATGCAGCGAGGAAAATGACAGCTTAGCATTTAAGAAAACAGCACATGTACAAAGGAAACCAGCTTCAGTGTATGTAACCAACAATTACAAAAGAAACCAAAGCTCTCAATGACCTCAAATATACTGCAGAGGTAACTGCTTCTGCTCTTGATCAATAGCTCCAATAGACAGAAATGTGCTTTTCTTCAGTTTCATGCAAGAATAATGTCTCTTGTTATCTGAACCAATAATTATCATTATTATTAGCAACTGAAGAAAAATATTATTTTTTGACGTATGTATACATTTCTTATGTCCTCCTTGACGGAACACATGATGGAGTACATTTGAAAATGTACTTAAAGTCCCTTTTAGGAGTTGAGTTAAATTTTCCGCCCTTTGTGCACCCACACATCACACTACATAGAAAATGTTTCTCAAGTTTTAGAAGTATCATGAGCACGGGCTAAGAGCAGACAGTGATTCATCAATACTCCTCCTGCCCTGAGTATTAAATACCTTATTTACTGTGCACGGGAGGCCCCTACTTGTAGTCCTTACTAAGTAGGGACTATAGGAATTGTCCTTATAAATCGAAGCAGCGTATTTCTTCATTGTCAAACGTTGTATCAAGTGTTGAATCCATATTGAGACAAATGTATGTTTAAAAAACTGCTGCTCATGTAAATTTTACAAATGTTACATGAAATAGTCTATGTAAACTCTTTGGGGCAGGGACTATCATTCCCTGTACGTTAGTACAATGCCTACCACAATGGTACTCTGAATTGAACAAGGCCTCTAGGTGCTACTAATATGTAGATGGTTAATAATAATATTAAGTTACAATTACTTTAGGAGGAGCAGCCTGGAAGGAGGGGCCTAAATAGTTACATTTATTTATAATATAAATTTATATAAAATTTTATACATGTATAACACACACACACATATATATAAAAATACTATATACATGTATTTGAAATCTATTCTTTGATATGCTAAACTAAGAGATTTGGAACAAAAAGGAACTTAAATAATCTTTATGCATAAATAACATAATGGCGTCAAATGCTTTAGAAAAACTGAGAGGCGAGGTGGGTGAGGTAATATCTTTTATTGAACCAAGTTCTGTTGGTGAGAAAGAGAAGCTTGCACAGAAGAAGAGCTCCAATAAAAGATTTTACCTCACCCACCTTGTCTCTCTAATATCCTGGGACTGACACGGCTACAACAACACAGCATACATTAAAAAAACTGTACATTTTATTTTGAATGAGAGACAAAAAAAAAAGATAATGGCAAACTGGGGAAAAAAGATACCAATCATCAAACTGTGCCCATTGCTCTCATTAACTAAGATCAAAGTATTCCACTGGAAATAAACACTAACGAGGTATTAGTAGATGTTAAATATCTATTGCAGACTATTTTTGTAATTTTATTACAATGAAAAGAGTATTATTAAAAATGTATTCAGTAGAATTTGATGACAGTTCTGAACTTAAATAAATGCTTACACACACACACACACACTGTGCGTTCTGGTGACAGGTGTAGACTGACAACCCTAAAGAATAAAGTTGTCTGATAAACCAAAAAATGGATAGGTCATGACAGAGAGCTTGCTCCACAGTTCTAATCTGGACAGAAAAGGCCAGAGGTACAAGGGTAATAAAATCTTTGTGTCTAAATCAGTCCTTGGTCTTTGTGCTGAGGCTAACAAAGAGGGTACCAAACAGAGGTGGTGATTTATGATATGGTTACTGGTCCACAAGGAATTGGACTAAGCCAACAAACTCACTTCAAATAGGTCAGCAAACATCCTATCAGAGGATAATTATTTTTTATCAAGATGCTATTGGTTTGATTTGAACTGGTGACCCAGAAGTGAAGGGCTTTCTAATTCATAACCAGTTTCCTAAGCCAGCCAGTGCTGCAGCACATATATTTTAAAATCCTGAATTTTATAATTAAAAGCAAATATTTCATCTATATCTACCTAAATATTTTTCTGCAACTAGTGTTTATGACAGCAGAAGTAGCAACATTTTAACCTTAGAAACCACACCCTAGCTTTGCTATACTTATCTTGCAAAAGATCTCAAAATAGCAGCACTGCGGTTGAACTTCATTTTTTATAAAGATTTTTATATTTACTTGAGGATATATGGAAAAATCTTTTATGTTAAAACGACTGTATTCTTAATTTTGCTTCCTTGGAAAAGGGAAGTTTACCTACCTATGAAATGTAGTTCTTTGAAGAGGTTGTCTGAATGGAACTACATTTCTGAGAGTGCATGTGTTTTGGACACTATGGTCAGAATTCTATGGAAAGGATATAGTGGCCACAAGGATCACGAGTATGCTCCTTCATGAATACGCACAATTAAAGCAAAGTTGTACAAAGAGCTATGGCCTTAGTTTTTTTCCCACTTGATCAGAATTTTAAAGAAAGATTCCAAAGAATTGGAGATTGTGGAACCATGCCTGTAAGTACTGTTACTGGATGTAACTTCACTTTCTTCTTCAGTACTGAGTACAGATCACCATGTCTGTTGAGATTAATTAGCAATAAAAACCCTTGAAAGAGAAAAGACTGAGGGTAATAGTTAAATAAAGATTTCAGGTCTGCATGATCAAGTCAAGTCAAGCTGCCAAGTCAAGATATGTACATATCAGATCTAACTGCCAGATCAAGAGATAAATGTAGTACTTGAGCTCCAGACTGCCTTATGTATTTTCAGTAATAAAAGTATTCCTGAGACATGCTGCAGAAGTAATTTTGGTCTAGAGACTATGTTTTACGACCCTCAGGTACTGTGCAAGTTTGCATACACAGTTTGATCTTCTTAGGCAAACTTTGGAGATTGTGCCACTTCTGAACTTAACCTGTAAGCTGCAAACAATGTAGGCGATTTATATATGTTTAGTACTATCAAGATAGCTGCTAAGAAATGGTAACGTATTTAAAAATCTGAGTGCTAAGCTATGTAACAGCTTCTCCTGGAAGTGATTGAGGTTTAGGTTAGACTAGTGGGAGGTTAGCAGTTTAGTTAAGATGGAAGAAACAGTGTTGGTTAGCAATTTATTGTGCCCTTGGTAACTATAGTCCTAGCTTCCTATGCTCCTCTTTGCACAGATGGTCCAACAGTGGGAGAAGTTTGTCCCACAAACAGAAATAATATTTCATCAGAAATGTCTAATCATTTGCAATGCACAATTATCCATCACTAGCAATTTTTAAATCAAGATTGGATTGTTTTTATAAGATATGCTCTAGTTCAAAAGGAATTATTTTGGGGGAGTTCTATGGGCTCTGTTATATAGGAGATGAGATTAGATGGTCACAATGGTCACTTCTCGCCGTGGAATCTATGGATCGTAGACTTGCTGATGATTTGCTGCTTTGCGCATCAATAGACTTTGCCTACTTCTCCTTTGGCATTGATCTGAAAGTTCTCCCTGGTTTGGTTCTTTTGTTGGCAGTTCAGACTACTAGTGATCTAGAAGCAGGATGCCAATAAACAGAAGAAGAGGTCTGTGTAGCTCGAAAGCTTGTCTCTTTCACCAGCAGAAGTTGGTCCAATAAAAGATATTGCCTCACCCACCTTGTCTCTCTAATATCCTGGGACCAACATGGCTACAACAACATTGCAAACAATGAAAAAACTTACATTTATTTTGGGATACTTTTGGGATACTATTTATTCCTCCTTTTTGATACAGCTGGCATATATGCAGGTGTGAGCCTCAGGTCTTAAGATGGTCCCCAGGAGACCTTTGTTTATTGCAAATGTTACTATGCCTTTCTAGTTGAACTGTAACATATTGAGTGATCAGCTAATCTCACCTTGACCCACCAAAAATTCCATATTCAGAGCTTCCACATAATATCCACACAGGTCTTTAAAGTTCTAGAAATCATCAGATGGTGTAGTAAAGAAGCTTCTACATTTGCATTCAGGGAGAAAGACTCTGATTGGTCTTCTTGGGATCCTGATCATCTCCATTTACATCTGAAGAACCAGAATGCTTATCGATGTACTACGGACTGTAAATACACTCAAAGTTTTCTCAGGAGGGAAAGAAGTTGGAGGTGGCTTCTCAGAAATCTTCACAGGGAGAAGATTGGAAAACTCCTTGGAAAACTGACTCTCAGTGGTTCTCACAACAAATTTTTTGGTTGCCTCAGAGTGCGACTACCAACTCCTGCTGGTGGCCACTTTGACAATTTTTCCTAAAATACTTAATTAGATTTAGGAAAAACAAATAAATATCCACATATACATGTCCAAATTGTAATTTATTTATGTGGGTTTTGTTTTTTCAGACTCAATAATAAAAATAATGTAAATTGTCTCTATTCTTTACTGGATCTAAACAGAACAGAAGCACAAATAAGGTGCTTTACACGTTCTTGTCTTTTTTGTTGTTGTTTTTGTTGTTTATTTGGTTGCTTTTTATTTTTAAACTTGCTAGCTAGTCAGTCTGCTGCTCTGAAAAGTGATACTTGTATGTTAATATCACTTTTCACAGCCTCCCAGCTAACTACTAAGTCTGTTGTGAAAAGTGATATTAACAAACATACAAATATAACTTTTCACAGCAGATTTACTCAGCCCTGGTAAGGCCAGGGCCAAATTAAGCCCTGGATGGGGAGGTGGGTAGGGAGGCATCAGGGGCCAGTGGCAATGGGGGGATGGACTGGAGGACAGCGGAGGCAGCAGGTGCCAGAGGCAAAGGCAGGGGGGTGATCTTGGGGCCAGAGCCACCACCATGGAGCCAGAGCTGGGGTTGGGGCGGGGGCAGGGGCCGGGCCCAAGCCAGGGGGCTGAGCCTGAAGTCCCATGGCCAGGGCCTGAGCCTAGCAGCCAGATCCTGAAGCCCCATGGCCAGATCCCAGGGCCTGAGCCTGAAGGCCTGGGGCCAGAGCCTGCCACTGCATGGCTGAAGCCCAGGGCTGGAGAAAGCAGTGGGGGCCAGATGTGATGGGGGAGTGGTGGTGAGCCTGGGGCAGGGTCCAACCCCTGTTGGCTGCCCTGGGGTGGGGGCCGTTGCTTCCCCGGCACCGCCCAATCAGTACCCAGGAGGCTGTGGCCACAAGAAAAGCCCCTGGTGGTCATATGCGGCTATGATGGTCATATCCGGCTATGATGGTCATATCTGAGAAACACTGTCCTAGAAGGTGGAGCCTATAAACTCTAATATGGCTGAAGAACACAGGTGAGTAATCTCACCTTTCAATAACCTAGTTTACCATCAGAAATGTGAGACAGACACCAAACCCTAAGTTTAAATGAGGAAGGCTAGTCCTTTGCACTGGGGAGGGTCTCAGATATGAGAATCCCCAGGTGAGTCTCACACTCCATTGTATCAGGCAGAGGCTGATCCGGAGAACTCTCAAATCTAAACCACCAGTTCTGAAGAAGCATGCCAAACTGTAGACCCTTGTGGAGTAATGGACAAAGGAAAATGGAAAAAAAATAATTCCTTCCCATAAATCAGCCACAGTCCAAAGGATGAATAGCATCTTCCAGTGAAACAGACACAAAGCCTAGAGCCAATGCACTTATTTAGCACCAACAGCGAAGGCTGTAGCAAATCCACCCCGGGCTGAAATCTTGTAGGGCCATATTTTCATGTACTCTAAGGCCACTTTACAGCAGTCTGGCAGTGAAAAGTGGCTGGAGTGTCAATAGGAATCTGGCCTAAACTGTCCAAAGTTGGAGTAAAGTGACAGGAGGTCTTTTTGAACTAAAATATAATTATAAGAAAATGTTTTACTCATATAAGCACCATGGAGCCAACAAATTCCCTCTAATCAGTTAACTGGACCTACAGAATTGCTTATTTCAGGTTTTTGATCCTTGGGAACTACAAAATAGTTATAACAGGCCAAATTCTTTTTAAAATGGGAGGACATGGGCATTTAAGGAATATCAAAAATATGTTTATTTTAATTGGAAACTTCTAATGAAATAAGATTGCCAACCCTTTTACTTTTTTCTGTTCTGGAGAGCACTTGGAAACTTACTGAGTGGCATCACTGCCAACACATTGACCATCATCATCAACGCTACTTGTTGGGATGTGGGGTTTTATTATCACACCGTTGGGTCTTTTCCCTCAGCATGAAGAATAGTTTTACTGAACAAGATAAAGAGAAGGCAACTGATCAGCTCCTAAGATGTGAATCAAAGGTTCCTTGTTCCCTTTCCTAATGTGCTGATTTTAACTAGTTTTTTTCTTGTTCGTTTGGATAATGTGGATTCAGGTAAAGCATTCTGGTAGCTTTATGTACAACAATGAGATATCTGACACAGCTGTTTGTTTTGTGTTGCCTTACTCAAGACAGTGGCTAAATGCCACAATATTGCCCACTATTTAAACCTTAACAGTACAGTAGCAATGTTTTTTGTATTTACATACATGTTTTTATTTTTTAAATACTTTTTTTATGTTATTTTTAAGGTTTCATTCATATGGCGTCCTATATGAAATAGAAGTGGGTAGATTATCTCATCCTTAATGACTTATGGCCAGAACATGACATTAAGACACTAACTATGTAGGAGGCAGAACCAAGTCACTCTACCCAAGGAGGAGCTCAGAAAGACTGTACCTTAGCAGGCATAGTCCCTCCATTAGATCTCAAGCATACAGGAGGAATGTGCGTGTTGCACCATCCCTTTAGCTGGCCTTGCCAGCTCTACCTGGCCAACTCTAGGATCTAGTCTCTTCCCTGCCCACTTTTGTGTGACTTGTGCCCATGGGGGTGATCATCTCTCCTCTGAGTGCATGTATGTCCCTTGTGCATGAGGAAAGGTAAGGCTCCTTGCACCTTCTCCCACACCATGCACCCATGCAATGGCCACACGCAATCTGGATTGAGCAATCTGCAATGCCCATAAAGAGTCTACACTTGTGAATTTGAAGTATTTCTTATCATTAAATTTAAATTTCTAGAATAGTACACATTCGAGATTTCTGTACAATTACTAAGTAGACCCTCCCAGAAAAGAAATACTTACAGGAAGTTTGTACCCCTGGTAGTTGTTAATCAAGTCCTGAATGAAAGGATGCTTCAAAAGAATGGTAATTGGAATGGGTTTCAGATCCTCAGAGCCCAGTTCCTTGTATATTTTTCTGAAATGCTTCAAGAAAAAAAAATCTTGCTTCATTTATTAGAAAAACTGAAAAAGAATCACTTCATAAAACAAATATTACATTGTGTATTTCTATAAGACATTCTTGCTGAGGGGTTAAAACATTACTTTAAAAATATGCTGTTAACATAATTTACAATGATGTGTTTAATCTAAATGTTGTCCTTATATTGCAACAGATAGAACTTTCTTTAGTTTAACCAACCAACCTTATTATTACTGCCTGCCTTCTGCCGATCACTGAATCTATGGTTGTCACCAGTTTTACTTCCTTCATGATGGAACACTCTTTGTAGAGTTGCCATAGAAATTCTTCCCTCATCTGTGCAGTACAAGATTTTTTCTTTTTCCACCAAAGGTTCCTCCTTTATCAGCATATCAGTGTGGGAAAAAGACTGGGAAAGAAAGCATTTATATATTATGATTCAGTGGTAAGCGGTCTAGCATTAGTTATACATTTCAGTTTGACATTTATTAAGAATCATTGAGGATGTACTTCCAAATATCCATTATTATGATAGAAATCACCATATACAAACAAAATCAGTAACTGGAGTATAGAGCTTTTGAGAGTAATGGGTACCCACCACTCCTGTTGACATCAGTGGAAGTTGTGAATACTCAGCCAGGGTCAGGTCCAAAGTCCTGTTATATTGATACCATTCAGAACACTGAAGGAAGTAGCTGCTTTCAAAATAGTCTTAACTTCCTCAAGTGTATATATATATAGATGTAAACTGCTATTTGCTTTATTGTATTTTTAATATTGTGTTCTTCATATTAATCACTAATTTACATTAGGGACTGCTAGACCAATACAAATGACAGAATTCTGTAAATTAGACTATAGGGGAAGCCCTCTCCAGGCACTGGGGATGTTCACATGGTGAAGATAAGAAGGGATTCTTCTGCTCCAGGCCATGGAGCCACTACATGGAGGTTACATTAAACAAATGGTTGCAGTAGCCTTGCCAGGCCTCTGCAAGGAAATGGGGAAGGAGAAAGAGTTTAGGAGGAAAGATCAGAATTTTTGTTTTTTGACAGGTTTAGTATAAAGGAATGGTGAGACATCCATGAGGCAGTATCTGATACAGGAAAAGAGGAGAGCCCGGATAAAGAGGGAAGGCCAGAAGTAGAGATTTGTGATCACAAATGTGATTGATGCTTTAGCTACCTCTAGATTAGACTGCCCAATACACTCTACCTAGGGCTAACCATTAAGGCTACAAAGAAATTCCAACTAATTCAACATTCAGCCCATTTTCTGATTAAGAGAGATTCCTGAGAGTATATCACATTAGTGGTCTGGGCCCTGTACTGGCTCCCTCTCCAATATAGGAGGCTCAGGGTCTGTTTATCTTTGCCCTGAACAGCTTAGAGCCCACCTATCTTTCTCTCTACCTCCAATCAGCAAGGGTTTTGTTACTAATAGAACCCTAAAACTCTTGGGACTTAGTTGCTGAGTGTTTTCAGTGAAAGATCTTCCGCTGTGGAATTCATTACCATACAAAATCAAAATGGCAATCATTAGAATGTGATGCAAGATGCAACTGATTGTTCAAGCCTTCCATCAGTAGCAACGTTTGCACTATAGCACAGCAATATCTCCTTGGAGTATGTAACTGTTGACTGTAAGTCCTTAAAATGCCAGCATAAAATAAATGAGCTGAGAGTATGTTCTGTTTGAATACATGAGACACACTTGGAGAAAAGATGCTTCCCTTAAATTTACTATATATGGCAACTAGATATTGTGGAGATTTGCATGTTTGAAACGGCTAGCAGAATAGAGTGTGTTTCTGATTTCTTTATCCGAGTAAACTATTTTTCAAATCTCTTATCTTTCTTGCCTTTTAACTGGTGTCACAATTTAAATTTTTAGTTTTAATTTTACTTTTTTTAGTGGAAAGGGGGAAACAAATAAGTGAAAAAATTAGCTAATTAGAGTCTAACGATTGACATAATCCTTTATCAAATAAACACATGTATCCATGTTTCAATACAAAGATAATTTACTTGATAGACTAAAAAAAGTATTTATTGGGTACGTACATATTCCAGCTCATGTGTTTAAATCATAACTTCGACTAACTTCTCTTTATAAATGATTTCCAAATTAGACACAGATGCTAAAGCAATATCATTTATAATTGCTGTTATTTTTTAAAAAGTTATAAAACCAAGGACTTCAAAATTATTTTATAAGCCTTTTTACTTCACAGAGTTTGACTAACTTAAATGTATCCTTCTACACCAGAACTATAGCTCACAATATATTTTTTATTCAATGCCCATTGGTGGTTGTTGAACATTTTGGGTGACATTTCAGACCCACAGAAGTCAGTGGCAAAACTCTTCCTAACTTCAGTGGAATAGGATTTCAGCCATTCACTCTTTTATATATTTAACACTGCTAATAAACTGTAGATGTATGCAAAGAAGAACGTAAGACGAAGGGATATTCTGAAAGAATGTTTTTCCAGCACTATAATTCTTTGAACGCTAACTCATAAAATAAAGCTGTTATAAAGTGAAACTGATTAAAACCTGATGTTATCTAAAAGAAAAATATCTGTCTAGATACCTCTGTGCTCCCCTGCTATACTAATGAAGCACCTCACAAACAATAATGTAGTGCCTCACAAACAGAATGTATCCCGCAACATCCCTACCTATGAACATACACAATAACAAAGGAAAAGGGGGAAGGAAAATGCTAATTAGAATTCTGGCAAGCCAGACTTCAGGCTTTCCTCTGCTTGATACCAAGAAGAAGAAGGTACTGAGGCAATAGAAAGTTCCCCCTCTGATTTATAACTACAAACATTATTGTCTTTTAGTTATACGTGAAAAATTGAGTTACAAAGAGATTAAGTGACCTGTCCAAGGTAACACAGGAAGCCTGTGGCAAAACCAAGTTTGAACTTTGATAGCTTTAACCACAAAGCAATCCTTCCTCTATCTTCAACTAGCAGCCAAATAGGGACAATGTTAATCTTCTTTTACAATCTAAATTCTCCATAAATTCAGTAAAAATACCATACGTTTTACAAGATGTTTATCCTCAAATTACAGAAACTATAATTAAAAATGTATTATCATGCAACTATGTATTTGGAAATGTCTAGTTTATTTTAGTATTAGCTTTACATTTATTTAAAATGTAAACTACTCAGAGAAATAACTCTAAAAATGGGAGAGTGTGGTTCCACATTTATAGTATCTCAAGGATTTTCATATTAAGTATTCTCACCTTACAAGTAAAATGTTTTTTTCCCCCTTAACTGCCAGTCTTTCAGACTCTCCCTGGGATCTTAAAAGTCAAGCTGTATTCTTTACCAAATGTAAGATTCTGCTGGGCAAATTCTGGCCTCAGTTATACTTGCACTCCCTTTCCCAAAGCTGTGCTGGGTCTACAGTACTAACAGGGGTAAAGAATACTAAAAAAACTAATTTTTGTCACAAAAGTGAGAAGACGTGACTATGAATACACATGGGGTAGATCTGCACCACAAAACAATGCCATTTTTATACAATAACTTTTCAGAGTAGAACTGCAGTTTAAGTAGGTTAAGGAAGTAGTAGTCGCTGTGGTTGTGCAAGTGTGGTGAGAGATTTCATCATGTGTACAAGTATTGAGCTCTTTAAAAGGTATGAAAAGAAATACATGGTGGCATGCATACTTAAAAGATCAGTCATGATTTTTATACTTTTGTAAAAAGAGTAGAAAGTAATCAGTATTGTATTGAAAGTTTTGGGTCATTAAAGACTGGGAAAACAGCTCAGCACACTAAAGAAATATGAACATATTAAATGAAGTCAACATTTTGCAGTATGTCAATATATTCATAATGGTCTTGAACTTTCAGACTGAACTCTGCAATAAATGACTGAATTTACAGCAATATGTTACTAATCCATCTGACTAACAGGTGAACTGAAATATTTGAAAACCATACCAAAAATAAACTTTTTAAGATCCCAAAGAAACATACCAGAAAAGAAAGTTAATAAGAATGGTAATGCTACTATGACTGGGGTCCTAGTGGGGGCCAGCTATGGTCACTCAGGGTGAACTGCAAAGAATGGGGCAGCCAAACCCCCAAAAGCTGGTGGATATTCCAATACTTAGATTTACCAAGACAGCATAAAACAGCTTCTTTATTACCTTACTGGTTACTCAGAAGTCCAAACAACACAGTTCCCTTAAAAGTGATCCAGTCTCAGGCCTCCATCCAGGTACCCACGTCAAATATGATGAAAATTTCTGTAAATCTTATTTCATCATATAAAAGAAAAGGTTCTACCAATCCCAAAGGATCAGACACATTACCTCCCAGGTTAATGAATGTTTCAGATCTTACCCAAATACACGCTACAGACAATTCTTATTAACTAAACTAAAATTTAGTAAAAAACAAAAGAGAGTATGGTTAAAAGATCAATGTACATACAGACATGAATTCAATTCATTTAGGTGCAGATTCATAGCAGAGATGGTGAGCTTTATAGTTGCAAAGAGTTCTTTCAGAAATAGTTCATATTTATAGTCCAATGTCCAAATATCATATTCAGGGCATACCAGCATAACTGGGACCTCTGTCTTGTGACTCAAATTTTCCCTGAGCAGATCTGAGATGACAGAATCAGGATGCAAGGATCTTTTATACAATTTCATGTCTTTTGACAAGTTGGAGTTCCTCAGGGAACAAAAGCTAATTAGGATGACTTGGAAGGAGGTCCATCACCGGTACTTAGCTATACAAATTAACATAAGGCCATTTGCTTGTTCCTCCACCATTCACAGTGTGACGCTATTGACATAAACTGTGACCGGATAGATCATTGTTGCACCAGTTCTTTTACAGAGGAGGCCAAGTAGGGTGTCTATGGAAAGGTTGTAGTTTGCTGGTTATGATTATGCTGTCTGTATGTGTGTATCATTTTTGAATATGAAGTTATGAATATTGGCCATGTATTTGTTTGATTCTAAGTAGCCTCAATGAAGAATTTGGTCAGCTTCTTGAGAAAGGACTATTCTCAGTAAGTGCCCAATCAAGAAACACTTAACTGACAATGGACTTTGGGAGACACCAGTCCACATCTGAGTTTTCTTGGGAACATCCAAACTAACTTGTAAACAATGGTGTCGGCCTGCAAAAAGCTGAATCATTCATAGACATGTGACTTGCCCAGGTGGCTACAGACTCCATCTTGTTGCTATGATCTTACACAGGAGAACAAAGGGGTTTCTGCCCACAAGAAAAAGAATATAAAAGGCCCTGGAAACCCCTCCATTTTGTCTTCAGCTGGCTCAGAAGATAGCCTCTCCACCTCAAAGAGATGCCTGAAAGAAACTGGAACAAAGGACAGTAACTACGGGGGTGTGAGTGATTGCTGGACCCAGACTAGGAAGGAATCTAGTCTGTGAAAGAAGCTTATTGGAACATCTCTGAGGATGAGATTTATCTGCATTTAGTTCACCTGTATTAGGCCTAGACTTGCATGTTTTTGTTTTATTTTGCTTAGTAATTCACTTTGTTCTGTCTGTTATTACTTGGAACGACTTAAATCCAACTTTTTGTATTTAATAAAATCACTTTTTGCTTATTAATTAACCCAGAGCAAGTATTAATACCTGTGCATATCTGAGCAAACAGCTGTGCATCTCTCGCTCTCAATGTTATAGAGAACGAACAATTTATGAGTTTACCATGTATAAGCTTTAAACAGAGTAAAACGGATTTATTTGGGATTTGGATCCCACTGGGAACTGAGTGTCTGGGTGCTAGAGACAGGAGCACTTCTTAACCTGTTTTCACTTAAGTCTGCAACCTTTGGGGGACGTGGTTCAGACCTTGGTCTGTGTCTGCAGCAAGCTAGCATGTCTGGCTCAACAAGACAGGGTACTGAAGTCCCAAGCTGGCAGGGAAAACGGGCTCAGAGGCAGTCTCAGCCCAGCAGGTGGCAGTCGCAAGGGGGGTCTCTGTGACCCAACCTGTCACACACAGTACATTTCAAAGAGAGATGAATACTGAGATATCCCATGTTTACAATTCATTTAAATGTTAGGATCTTCTTTTGACTTCTGAATTATCAGAATACAGCATAGACAGGGACTGTTGATTACATGGTCGGACCATATGTAAACAGACAAAAACACAAACATTATCTCCCCACATGTCTTTTGAGGGTTATTCATTTTGGAGGACATTTAACCCTTTCTAGCCATGTATCACAAATACATTTAAACAAACTTATTATTTTTTGCTCATAATAGCAATAGTAACAACCACAGTGCAGTGTATCTACTGGGGATTAATAGCTAGCTGGCTTTAGTGGTCTGAGGTTAGACCAAAGGATGCCCTCAATTCGCCTGTACTGGACATTAATTACCAGGAAATGCTCTGCAATTGTGTTATTGCTCAAGGAATATATCCTCATACCCTTACTCATATTGAGAAGCATCTTATTTTGAGTATTTCTACTGATGTTGTTAGTGCATAGTCAATGGTACTATTTCTGAAGAAAGTTGCTACCCAAAATGAGTAAGGGTATCAGAATCTGACCCAAAGTCATCAGACAAGAAATTATAACTTGCCAGCACCATAATGGCTCTATTTACTAATTCATATAATCACATTTTACCACATGTGGAGGAGAAACCTCTTTTCTTCTATGGATGTATGTTCCAGTAGCAATACTAAGTGCTCGGTAGACTCCCTCAACAGCATCAGGATGCGAAGCAAAATAAAGCAGCATCTTAGTATAGTCAAGTTGAGAGGGATCTTTTCTGGCATCAGCAAATAAAATAAAGAAAAACTAGAACAGGAAAAACATTTAAATTAATTCCTGCAAAAGAAATTTGGCCAATTTAAATCAAAAGTCTATAGAGAACAGGATTAAATGTATATGCAATGTAGTGACTGCTGAAGAGAAATATACTTCCAGAAAGAGTGTTGAGATCCTATGGAAAAATCAAGAAAATCTACATTATAATATTTTGTTTTTGGCAGTGAAGATTCTCAAAGAACCAGTAGGAATCTGTAAAATCTCACAAAAAAGTTATGACATTTTACCTCTTCTGTACACATGCACTATGTCTCTCTCTGTGAATATATATATACCGGTACTACATTTAAAAGTAACCGGTGCAAGATTCATCTTCCTATTCTCAGGTTTTTCTTATTTTTTATAGTAAGTAGGTTTTTTTCTTTTCTTAAAAAAGTTATTTACTCAAAACTTTTGCTCCCAACAGTTGTGTTAATTATCATTTTTATACTGTACACCAATAATTTGTTGCAAAGTCCCCTTCATCAATAATGAAATGTATTCACCACTAACTATATTGAAAACAGTATCCTCGAACAGGTGTCAAATTGGAAAAAGCAGTGGTAGTCTTCCAATGTCTTATGTAAAATTAAGTGCTGCCCAGTCCTGACACCAACATGAGACAGCATTCATAGTAGCTTCTACAGAAAGGATTGTCTCTTTTTGTGTGTGTGCTGTAATGAGTAGTGAAATAGTTAATTATTATATGTCATAGTTTCACAGAGTTTAAGGCCAGAATGGACCATTAGATAATCTAGTCTGTATACAGGCCATTACATTTTAACCAGTTACCATTATATTAAGACCAATAACTTGGGTTAGACTAAAGCATTTCAACCTTCAGGGACTAAACTGCTGTGTGCCACAGGCAGAAAACAGGGGATACTGAGGTGCCAGTAATGTCTGAGGCCCTTGCAATAAATTGTCATAATTAGGTTTAGGAATGAACAAAGCATTGAGGTACATGGGATTGTTTTTTTCCTCTCACGGCTACTGTTTCAGGCTGTCTGCAGATTGAACCAGGCATCACAGTGTCACTTTACACACAATTTACATTTTGAAGGGGTTGGGTTTTTTTTGCAAATTTAAGGGCTAGAACTTGGGCTAAGGTGTCAAAAATGGGTGCCTAAAATTATGCTATTAAATACACCTATAGCTGCCTAAATACATGGCCTGATTTTCAAACGTGTTGAGCATCAAGTGGTTCTGACTGATTTCCATTTGATTTAGGTGCCTAAATATGGATTCAGAAGCCTAACGTTAGACATCCAGTTTTTTAAATCTTGGACTTAATTTTTAATAAATGAAAGCTTAGATTCTGGAGCATAAGATGGCAGCCACCACAAAAAAATACTGATTAAATGAGCCATTGTTATTCAGCTCAATTCAATTCCTTATTATATTTTCATTACTGTTATTTAACACTTGTATTGTGTAATTACTCAGAGGCCTCAAACAGGTCAGGGCCCTGTTGTGATAGACACTGTACAAACATATAGTAAATGACAGTCCCTGCCCCAGGGAGTTTAAAGTCTAAAAGACGAGACCTAGCAAAAGTGGAGAGACAAACAAGTGTGCGAAAGTGTTTGGGAGAAGTAACAAAAATTATAGGATGTCATTGTACATATTAGCTATGTGCACAATTCTTAGCCAATCATTAGCAGATCTTTAGACTCAAATGTTTTTCACAGGTAACTCATGTTATCAGTGACAGTTGTGGTTATTTATGACTCAACTGCTCCCCCCAAAAATTTTTTTTATAGTTTTCTGGTGAAAAATAATAGCTAGGTAAAATAGGTAAGCATTAACATTGCAAAAGAGGTCATGCAAACTGAGGAAAAGGACCACTGCATTCAAAATGGCAAATGATACCTTAAATTCTTTACAGTTTTCAATAGTTACCGTTATAAGATGCTCCTGTCTATTAAAAGGCAAAGGCTCTGTAGAATTTTCTGGCATTTTTAAATCTTCACTGCCTTTAAACCATAAACCAACCTAAAAAAAAAAGTTACTGATTTTCATCCCCTTAAAAAAAAAGTGACTGGACTGTTCTGTTCTAAAATCACAGAAAGAGATAGGTTAACAAAGTATAAAATCTGTCTCTGCATTTATTCAAGTTCAGAATTTATTGTTGTAAGTAACAATCTACTTAATATGAATAATTTAATTAGATACTTGGACACTTTGCAACAAACTCTTTTCATGAGCAAGTAAATACTGAATGTTATGGTAGCAACTCGAACCTTATACTGCTACTATCTACATAAGAATGAATTTGTATCTAGAGAGTTCCCTGAAAATACCAAGTATTGAAACTTTATTCTTTTTGCCTATACCTAGGGGTCAATTGTGGATTTACTAAATGCCTCTTCATATAGATGCACTATCCTAGGAACAGACTAGGAAGCTGTTTGTGATGCAGAATTGCAATCTGCCTCCTGGTTTTCTCCTTCACCAAATGAGGTGTACCCTTTGCTAGCCCTATAACTGACACACTGTACATCCTCCTGAGGTACCCATACAACCGTACAGGTTGGGATTTCGGGAGGCAGAGGCAAGGCTTCCCATTCCTGCCTCGCTCCCAGTCCATAGTGGCCAAACGAGGTCAGCAGGTGCAAGAAGTAAGGGGACACCTTATAAGCCATTCCTCTCCTGCATGTACATGCAGGACAGGCCACAATCTAGTCCCTGATCATTATGGACCAAAACTTGCACCTTTTATTTAAGCAAAATTCCCATCAATATCATTTTAAAATTCATTTTGGTCAGTAGCCTGTTTATGGAAAATGTGTGTGCATATAGATATAACACAGGAATATTCTTGTTTTTATTCTCACAGAGGTTCATTTTTTCATAGTTTGCTTCTTGGAATAGCAACATATAGAGTAAATAAATATGACTGTCATGACGTGAGTATGAAATAGAGAATGAACCTTGTTTAAAATTTTATAAACCTTATTTTCAACTAAAAATAATACTCTCAATATATTTCTCATTGGATTAATAGAACAATATGGGCATTTCCAAGCCGTCTAAATAATACCTGTAAATTTTCAGAAATGTTGAGAAAAGACTATAGCCTATCAAAGTATACACTGAGTTCAAATCCTATTGGGACTGTTTTTTTATTAAAACTTCTTCATGTCCTTTTCTCCCTTTTTAGGTGGATCATTACCTTTTCCACCATTCACAACTTACAATACTCTGCATTTTAATACAAATATTTTTGCAAGAGGCAGATTTAATATGCAGTATGAAGCTGTTTTTTCAAAAACATAGGACGTGCCAAGAGAATTTCAGAGGGGAAAAATTGTTAAAATATGTTTCTGTACTGGATGCCTTCTATAGACAGATTAGTATGGAGAATTCAGAAGATAACAAAGATTAAGTGGATTCTCATGTTAGCTTTGCAGGTCCTCCTTAACAAAGAGTTCAGTGGCTTTTCTTTACAGATAACACATCCTTACATGGCTGAACAGCTCTTTTACCAACTCAGTGCTATTGCTCTTTTCCGGATTGTAACTACTGACTCATTAACCCTATAGTGCATTCTGTTCTACAGATGATGAGTCAGTAATTCTACATCAAAGAGTTAAACATGTAAAAGTGACTAAACATCTATAAATGTCAAAAAGAAGGATACGAAGTTTGTAATAGAGTAGCTTTAAATGCAGTGAGGCAAATACTGACCTCCATTTCCCCTAGGGTGACCAGATGTCCCGATTTTATGGGGGCAGGCCCAATATTTGGGGCTTTTTCTTATATAGGCTCCTATTACCCCACCCCCAACCTGATTTTTCACACTTGCTGTCTGGTCAGCCTAATTTTCCCATACAATCCCATTGATTTCAATGTATTTTCAAGGTGTAACTGAGAGCAGAAATGCCTATTAATTTCAAACTTCATAAATCTGAAAAACTCCTGGTTACATTTCCCCCCTATATGTATTTATGTTGTAAAATTACAAAAATTGCAATATACAATGCTGTCAGTTAAAATTATTGGATCTCTGTGGTATGATTTGTGGGATCCTAAAGGTTTTTGGAGGCGTTCTGCAGAATTAAATAGACTTTGGGTAAAGTTTTCCAAAGCAACTAAGTAATGAAGCCTAAGTCCCATTTTCAAAAGTGACATAGGTACTTAGGCATCTGGTACTGACTTTTGATGAGACTGAGGCTCCGAATTAGGGTATGTCTACACTGCAGTTAGACACCCGCAGCTGGGCTCTAATCCTTCCATGCCTATATACAATCATAGCATTTACTGATGAATAGCTATTGGTCCATGCTATGTTCTCTGCAATAGAAAAGTGAGACAGGTGGAATCTAGGTCTGGAATAACACCTCTTAGCAGAAAATATTATAGCACTGACATATTAATTAATGGAGCTACATTTCTTAAGGGATTTTAAAAAAAATCTCCAAAGATCATTCCATGCAAGCAAGTACTTGGTGGAAGGGAGAGGAAGAGATGAGAATGCTACATTTTTAGCATTAAATTATTACAGGCTTACCCTTTGTAAAGAATACCTTCTTATTGCAGTAAACTTGGTTTTGTTTTGCTAGTTCAGACACATTGACATGGCTGCAGGGCAACTGCTAGAATGTTCATACTTCATAGAGTTCATATCAGATGCTGAGTTAAAAGGATGTTCAAACTAGCATCCTGTGTCAAAAATGCTGCATTAACATTCTGTTGACTTTGGAGCTGTTGGTATATTTTTAATCTCTAGTACCTCAGTGAAAAATACCACAATAATGTGTAGGTGGGTGCAACATCTATAGCTATACCTTTCTGTGGCTTTTCCAGCTCTGGCAGGGTTAGTTTCTTTTCAAATGTCTTGGGACATTTGCTGCTGGAAGGTAGTTGGATCAGTGATACTTTGAAGAAAGAAATTCTGAAAATCACAGGCTTCTGGAATTATATTGCCAATATTTAATTCTGCAAGAGGAGCAGTATAGATGCCTGTGAAAGGCAGCTGCTGCCTTCCCCAAAATTCTTTTACTTTCATGAAACCTCCCTTCCCAAAAACCTCGCTGAACTTTGCAAAATGAAGACCCAAATTAAAATTTTCTTATGTATTTGAACCAAAGAATCTTGTAATTTCCCACTCGCTGCAGGATGAAAAATCAATCTTCATTTGCAAAAATTGTTTATTTAACTAAATAAAGATAAAATTACAGATATTTTACAGCCAAAGTAGAGCTGTCAAAAAGAAAAAAAATATGGATAAATTAAGAGAACAAATAACAAGAATCAAATAACAGTATGTCAGTTTCTGATTCTCTAGAACAGGAGGATTTTCATTAGAAACTAGTTCCCGAGGAAAGAGATAAATGAATGTACAGAGTCCACCTAACTAATCTGATTCTTGTTATTAAAAACTGTGGATGGGATCTGCAAATATTGGACTCAATCTAGCAAAGTTTCTTTATTTTCTCTGCATAAGACAAATTTCACCAAAAGGGATCCCCAAAATACCAAAACTATTAAAATTCAGACTGTTTAGAAAACTAAATGAACAAAACTAATAATACACCTTTTGAATAAAAACTACAAAATATTATTTTTCAAAAGAAGAAACAATTATAACCTGATTATAGTATTCCTGTGTAACAAAGCCTGATCCAGCTTCATCAACAGCCTTAAAGCTGTGCAGGGTATTAAGGAGCTGTATCACAGAGGGAACTGGCCATGGTTGAGCCGCTGTTAATAAGAATCTGCGCCAATCAATAAGTTCTGAGTTCACCGTTAATGTAGTTGCCAGATTTTGTAACTATAAAAATAAAATTATAAATAGTTTGGACTACAGTTGTGTGTAAGAATATACATTTCTTACATAATTAAAATAAAACACAATACAATTTTATACAATTATACAGAAGGAATTTTCTTCACTCTGACAGAAGATACCCATCAAACTCTGACTCTCCACTTTTAGACACTTAGCATCAGATTGCGCCATGTCTTAATGTGGTTTCACAGGTGAGTAAGATAAGCTCTCAGAACCTGAACAGTCATTTTAGGCATCCTTAAACCTTGAGTCCCCCAGCAAGATGAAAGCTGTGCACTTGGTACTCCACTCTAAGATGGTGGATGGGGAGGAGTATGTGGATCTTCGGTTCTCTTCATACCCACAGACAAGTCAATTATTATCTATTTGCAGTAGTGTCCACTATGTGCAAGGCAAAGAGGGGAATATATTACACCTAGTAAAGGGCTCCCCAGTAGGAGTAGGATCCTTCTCCTAAATTCCTAGGAAACTGGATTTGTAGCCTTACAGCATCATCTCCCAGTTCAAGTCATCACTGAGGTTTCCTGCAGTGAAATTTCTAAGATAGATGATGGGATGAGGGTTCTTCCTATTTCTTCTTGGAGATGAGGTTTTCACTGTATTTCACCAAACAAGCAGCAATGTCTAGGGGTGCACTTTAATGAAAGCCTGGTTTGGGAAATCTAACACCTGTAAGGACTAAAGATACTTAAAGAATGTGTTGTGGGATACATAAATAGATACATATTTTATATTAGTGATGTAAGTAATCCTCCATTCAGCCTGCATACATGTCAACTACTAACAATATGAACTACAACTACTAAGAACACTACTACTAACATACGCTAACAGCAAACTGAACATCTGACTCATATTCTATTTAATTTCTTTACTATGCAAAAAATATCGATTTATGGCCTGATTGCAAGAGGTACTGAGCATCTGCAATTCTAATTTAAGTCAATCGGAGCTCCTGTTGCTCAGAACCTTTTAGGATTGATCAGGTACTCAGTGAAATTCATCCATGTGCAAAGAGTTCACACAAAGTTGTCTGTACCAGTTAAGTCTCAATTAAAGTCTTAATGTTAAACCTCTTTCACTGTAAGTGCATTTCATCCTCTGAGTGTAAGCCTTTTCCTAGAAGAATCCAAATTTACTAAATTTGGTAATCCTCCTTATCCCATAGTCTTGGACGCATGTGCAATTAATAAAAAACATAATCATTTGGGAAATCTAATGGTATCACAGCAAATTCAAGATTCTTGAAGAAACATATTTAACACTATGCAGGTCCAACCTCTGCCTACTTATTCCCATATCTTGGATTTACCGTTGAATAAAGAGCAAAAACGGTCTTGTGGTTAAGCACCAGATTGACTCAGGAGATGTAGGTTCTATTTGCAGCTCTGCCATTGATTCTACTTCAGTCTTGGGCAAGTTACTTAATGTCGCTTTTTCTCAGTTCCCCCTCTGGAGATGATTCCTATCCCCACAATGATGTTGTGAGAATAAATTAAATTAATGTCCAAGACACTCATATACTATAAATGAGAAAAGCATAAATAAATATAGTAGTAAAATACGGATTAAATCTTGTCATTGCTGCATCCACAAACTTACTCTTATAGAAAGGAAATGATGGGAGTAATAACTCGGAAGGCCCTTTAAAAAAATTTTTTTTGTGCTTCTTTATGGTAAGGATAAGGCCCAGAACTGCATATTCACTAGGCAAACTGGCAAAGCGTTCAAGTGATGAGATCTACAGAAATGAAAACAGCAATTAAAACTTACATCTGAAACTGTGAAGCGCATCCATACATCAGGAAGGCTGTTTGTTCCAAGGTTCAAAGTAATCAAGTCAAGAAGAATGTCAATAAATATTTTATTTGATATTAAACCTAGTGAAAAAATAAAAATGTGTCAAATGGATAGCAAAAGACATATCTGCACTTTCTGAAATGGAATATTGGTATAAAATAAACTATATTTCTAGTATTTACTTTCTATGATTATAGAAAAATTACTTGTACTGTCAAGGTAGTTCTTAAAAGGCAGCAGTATCCTCTTTGTTCCAACTCCTACATTTTTATATATAAAATATACATGTTATGAATTACACCACATGTATGGTCTTGATAACCCATTTTATAGCCACCTGATAAACTTCAGAAGCATATGATAAATTATATTTATTTTGCATGTTTGACCTCTTCACCTGTACTATGCTCACTAATCCATCTTTGACTAGACTACATTGACAGTTAATAAATAGAGAGGCCATCACAAATGCTAGTTGCCAGACACCAACATAGTCTTGTACATGAATATCACCATCGCGACCAATGGTTTCTTTTTGCTTTATAAGGCCTACATTCTTCAATTTAGGTTAATTAGAAAACATCAGATGCTTACTCTTGAAAGCAAGTAGATATGAGAGTGTGGAACTTTAGAGGAGATCACAATACATTTGCAGAAAATTCCAGCTACAGTTAAATAATTTAACTTTACTTCAAAACAAAAATTCTTTATACAGACCAGCTTTTGGAAATTGTAGCTATCTAACGCAAAGAGGTTTTCTAATGAAATTAAAAGAAAAAACGACTATATGTCTATTTATCTTTGATAAACAAGTAGGTACTTTTATTTGAATAAATAGAAAATTGAGATTCTATGCAAAAATTTCACATGTAAAAAAGGAGGACTGTGGTTGCTGAGGTAAATAAGACAGATGAGTTGAGCCCCTCAGTTTAAAGTAGGACTTTGAGACACAGACAAGATAGATTAGGATTTATTGTGCAATCACTGTTAATCCAATAAAGTTTAAAATATTGAGTGAGCCGCATATGACTTCAGTTTTGAGAGGCAAAACTTATCTTTGTCTGGCTAGTATTACTGCCATGCTTCTAGAAGACTGGATTTGGGCCTCTCTAAGGGTATGTCTACACTATGAAATTAGGTCGAATTTATAGAAGTCGTTTTTTTAGAAATCTTTTTTATATATTCGAGTGTGTGTGTCCCCACAGAAAATGCTCTAAGTGCATTAAGTGCATTAACTCGGCGGAGTGCTTCCACAGTACCGAGGCAAGCGTCGACTTCCGGAGTGTTGCACTGTGGGTAGCTATCCCACAGTTCCCGCAGTCTCCGGAAATGAGATTCAAAAGTTCGTGGTTCTTTTCCTGTCTACCTGGCCAGTGCATCTGAGTTGAGAGTGCTGTCCAGAGCAGTCACAATGGAGCACTCTGGGATAGCTCCCGGAGGCCAACACCGTCGAACTGTGTCCACAGTACCCCAAATTCGACCCGGCAAGGCCGATTTAAGCGCTAATCCACTTGTCAGGGGTGGAGTAAGGAAATCGATTTTAAGAGCCCTTTAAGTAAAAAAAAGGGCTTCATCGTGAGGACAGGTGCAGGTTTACATCGATTTAACGCTGCTAAATTCGACCTAAAGTCCTAGTATAGACCAGGGCTAAGTGACATCTTCACCAAACTCTATCAGAAAAATAGCTATTTTCTTACAGTTCTCTTAGCTACAGCCTGGACTTCTGCTTTTTTTTTTTTTTTTTTAAAAAAACACGCATGTAATTATATAGATTTTCTAGCTCTGACTTTATTCACTGCAGACAGAAAACCAAGGACCTTCTATGAAGGCAGTTAATAAAGAAAAATTTCAATGGCAATGGGCACTAAGAATTTGTTTGACTACAACATAGCATAACTACTGTGTTTTAGGAACTGATTCTCTCTCTCTATGCCCCTTCCTCCTTTCCGGCTGTGACTCCCCACTACTGCAGAGCTTACCCAGCTTTTGTGATGAGTGTTCTGAGCTTGATGAGTCAACCTTGAGCCTGTTGAGTCATACCTGACCCTGACTGTTCTGAGCTTGATAAACCATCTAAGGTAATTATTCCCTGTGAGTCCTATGGGTCCAGCCAATTCACAAGCAAGAGTCTAACAGGTGACCCAATGCAGGTATATAGGCTTCTAATGAAAGCAGCCACTCCAGTCTGTTTAACATCACTACCGTCTCAGGGATAATCCCAGCAGCCTGGTAATTCTGAAAGTCTGCTCCTGCTCAAGCCATTGTTGGTTGTCTGACTGTCCTGACAATTTGAGCAGACTTTTCCTTACATGTATGGCTCCAGTGCCTGAGATGGAAACCCCCTGGGATGTTCAGCACTGCGATGATGAAGTGGGTCCAGAACCTTCAGGATCAACTTGCCCAGCTGCAACTGAAGAATGCCTTTGTCTGCTCACAAATCCCAGCAGCTCCAGTAGTGCTGGCTATGGTCCCTCTGGAAAGGTCCATCTCTGGAAAGGTTTGGAGGCAACTGCCAGAAATTTGTGATTTTGTTAACCAATGCTGCCTTTTGTTCTTGATGTTCCCATAATATATTCTGATGACCAGACCAAGGTGGGTTTATCATCAATTTATTGACCAGTGAAGCCCTAGACTGGGTCTTGCCACTTCTGGAATAGGTTAGCCTGATCCTTACTAATTTCAGTGAGTTCATCCACACCTTTTCATTGACATTAGACTATCTGAATTGCACTTGTAGTACTAAAGCCGCTGAAACCGCTGAAGTTTCTCTGACAAGGCCATTGGCCCAGATTGGCACATGCTGCTTACTTTTGGCATCTGGTTGCTGATATGGAGTGGAACCAGGCAGCCCAGAGCTACCATTTCTGTCCCATTCTAAACTCATATATTGAATTGTATATCTGGACTACCAGTCATTTGTCTGAGCAATGCCAAGAAAAGAAGAGGACAAACCCACATCCCCAGTCTCTCTCTGCTCCATTCTGGCCATCCCCAGAGGCTGTTCCAGGGCCAGAGCCTATGCAGACGAAAGTGAGGCAAAGGCACCTCACAGATCAGGAAAAGGAGTATTGGTGGCAGAACAGACTTTGCCTACACTGTGGTGTACAAGGCCATTTCACTACTGAATGCCCCTTTAAATCAAGACTGACCCTTGGAAAACCTGGGAAAGACTGTGTCCAGCCCCATTAGAGGGTTTGCAGCTGGACATAACCATGGAGTCAAGTCCTTCACATGAACCTCCTCTTCTGCCATCATGTATCTCGTATGCAGTATTGTCGTAGCTGTGTAAGTTCCAGGATATTAGAGAGACAAGGTGGGTGAGGTAAGATCTTTTACTGGACCAACTGATGTTGGTGAGATAGACCAGTTTTTGAGCTTACCTGAAGAAAAGCTCTGTGTAAGCTCAGAAGCTTGTCTCTCTCACCAACAGAAGTTGGTCCAATACAAGATATTACCTCACCCATCTTATCTATTAATGTATGTATGTATCTTGGCAGCCAAAAATTGTTACCTTCCACACCTGCTGGTCTTGCTCTGCCTCTGCATCCCAACTATAATTTAGGTGAACTGTATCCAACTCTGAGCTTGTGGACTCTGATGTTTAGTAAATTTATGGATGTG
This sequence comes from Lepidochelys olivacea, assembly GCF_965140295.1. Classification (NCBI taxonomy): domain Eukaryota; kingdom Metazoa; phylum Chordata; order Testudines; family Cheloniidae; genus Lepidochelys; species Lepidochelys olivacea. Next base: position 25,593,127 of record NC_140415.1, on the reverse strand, counting down.
GAGTTTGCCAAAACTAACCTTCTTGCAGTGCGGAAGAACCTCACCCCAGACCTAGTGGAGTTGACTGACAGTAGCATGCTGTCCTCAAGTCCGGTCATGCATGAAACTGCACCCCTCCAGGTCGAAATCCAAGACCATCAGGAAACTCTGCAGTTTAATTTAACCAATTCAACACACTTCTTGACCATGTTCAGCATTCCCTGGCTCTCAGACCATGGTCCAAACATCTCTTGGAAGATGCAAGAAATGATTTGAGTCAAGCTACTGCTGCTGACAACTGACACAGACCCTATAACTGCCCCATCAACTTCCAGCCAGAGGACCAGAATTCCATTTGGATGGATTTATTTCCTCTTGGAGCCAGAACTCAGGGCCTTATAATAATATGTTGTCGAGAATCTTGCACAGAATTTACTTTGCCTGTCAATGTCTCCTGCTGGAGCTCCGATTCCGTTTGTTAAAAAGAAGGGTGGCTCCTTGTGTCTTTGCATAGGATATCATGCGTGGAACAAAATCATTATTAAAAACAAGTATCCCTTTCCAACCCTTCAACAGGTTGTTGGAAAGGGTAGGTTACAACAAATTATTTACCAGACTCGATCTTCACAGTGCTTACAATCTAGTCGGAATTTGGAAGGGTGACAAATCAAACTGAGTTTCTCACCTGTTATGGACATTTTGAGCACCTAGTTATGCCTTTCACTCTGTCCAGTGCCCCAGACACATTTCCAAACTTTGTCAATGACATTTTCATGGATGTTCTAATCTAGACCAGTTAATGCTGATCTACTTGGATGATTGTGATGAAGTGGCATTTTTGGGTAGTATTTCTATAAGTCCTATGTATGCCTCAGTTTCCTCCTATACTTTGCATTGCCACCCGAGGGGAAAGGGTTAACACTCCTCCAGGAACAGTGCAGGAGATATGAGGTGTGTGAGTGTGTGTGTGTCACCTTGCTGTCTGGGTGAAATGAATGGGTTGTTAAGGAACTGGCTGAAACCAACCCAGATCAACAGGGGATCCAGCAGTACAATGGAAGCCCCAATGATTGAACAATCTATACTCAACAGTGGGAAGTTCCTTCAGGTGCAGTTGTGAACTCAGCAAGGCCCTGCCTGGAGAAGAAAGGACTGAGAGATGACCATAAGGGGATAAAGAGTTGGCTTCTGGAAGAGGCTTCCTGCTCTCACCTGGAACTGGAATAAAGAAACATGGACACAGATGGAAACCATCACAGGTTGGCTGGCATTTACATAGGCTTGGTCAGGATGGACTATAGCTTAATTTTTGCCTGTCTGTGCTATCCCAAAGACTTCAGCTTCTGTATAACAGGTGACTAAAAATTGTTATCTTCTTTTGAAAAGGGTGCTTGCTGTTGCTGTAAATAATAAGAGTATTGATCTCTGAAGGGGTACAATACAAGCCTCCTGTAGGAGTCCGCCTTGACTGGATCCACTGTAGGGAGCCACGGAGAGAGACACGGTTCGCTGGTGACTGAAGGCACAGTCTTGGAGTCTTGAGGCCCTAGAGGGGTCACTCCCAAGGGACTGGTTACAGGTTGACTACACGAGACCCTGTGGATCCATGACAATGACATCCTCATCTTTTCAGAAAATCAAGCACTACACAACCAAAATGTCTGCCTGGTACTTGAGTTTCTACAAGCAAATGGCCTGTATAGGAAACATGAGAAGTTACACCCACCTTTCTGTGAACTTCTTAACTATGTCATTTTCCTCAGCAAGACAGGTATGGACCTCAGGAGTATCCACAATCATGGATTGGGTAGCCCCAAGAAATGTCTGTGATGTCCAGTATTTTCTGGAATTTGTTAATTTTTATTGGCGATTCATCCAGGGGTTTTCAAAGATGGTGACCCTGATTACTTGGCTGCTCTGGAAGAATAGTATATTTGCTAGTACACAAGAAGCCCAGTCCACCTTTGATCTATTAAAGAAAGTGTTTACATCAGCACGCACCTTGGTACATCCGGACCCAGCAAAACCCTTTGTTGTTGAAGCAGATGCCTCCAATTATGTGACTAGAGTAGTATGGTCACAGCGACATGGGCCCCAGGGTATGCTTCATCCTTGTGCATTTTAATCCTGGAAACTGATGCACATGGAGCAAAACTATGAAATCTGTGACAAAGAATTGCTGGCCATCGAAGCTGCTTTTGAAGAATGGTGCCATCACCTGGAAGGTGAATGTTTCCCAGTCCAGGCATACATGGATACAAGAACCTAGAGTACTTGTGAACTGCAAAAGCTCTCAATCAATGCCATATTCACTGGTCCCTTTTTTTCAGGTTTGATTTCATCCTGACTTATCCCTCAGGTGCCAGGAATGGTTGTGTTGTAAGAGTAAGCACAAAGACAAAGGAAATGGGACACTCCAAAACCTGCCACCGTCTTGAAACCATGCCATTTTGCTAATGTGGCAGTGAACAACACCCTTGCTGTCTCTTGTGAAGTCCCTCCTGCACCTTGATCCACTTGCAGCTAAATTTATGTTGACTGAAATTGACCTAGCTCCTGACTCAAAATTCTTGGTCAAGAACAAGATTCTCTTGGTTAAAGACCAGATTTATATCTCTAATGGTCAACCACTTCTAGCAATACTCTGGCTATGTCATGATTTGTGCCTGGCTGGCCATTTCAGTCATTGGAAAATATTGAGGTTGGTGTCTTGAACTTTTGGTTGTCAAAACTGCATTTGTTTATTGAATTGTACATCAACTCCTGTGACATATGCACTTGAATGAAGACTTCTATTGCCAGACTTCCTCTAGGCACTTTGATTCCATTGAGAACTCTGTCTCAACCTATCTACAAGTATTTTATCACTGAACTTCCAAATGCCAGTGCCACACAACTGTGCTAGTCATTGTCAACCTATTTACAAAAATGTTCCATTTCATGCTGTGTCTTCAAATTCCCACACTGGACGTAATAGAATGACTGCTTTTCAACCCTGTCTTCAGACTCCATGATCTATTGTCTAACATTACATCTGACTGAAGATCACAGCTCATTTCACATTTCTGGAGAGAGCTGTTCAAGTTCTTGGATGTGGCTCTATTGGTCTCCTCAACTTATCACTGCTAGACATATGGACAGATGGAACACGAAAACCAAATTCTTGACCAATACCTCCACTGTTTAATCAATTACCACCAGAATGACTGGGTTTGACTCCTCCCTTTTGCCAAATTTGGGTATAACATTTCTGGTGGGAGATTAACCCACCAGAGTCCTTTTTATACCAGCTATGGTTTCCCCTCCCAGTTCCATCTGTCTATGCCACAAGTTTCCCATGTACCCATAGCCTCCAACCTAGTGGAACACTGCATCCAGGAAGAGTTGAAAGCCCACCTAGAACTGAGCAAACAGGATTTCAAATGGTACGCCACTCTCCATTGGCAGGGAACCTGTTACATCACAGTTGGAGATAAAGTATGGCTCTCCATGCTGACTTTGTCTCTACCTGAACTTCATGATAGCTGGATTACTGATATGTTGGCCCATCTAGCAGATCAGTCTCTGTAGCCTTCAAACTCCAACTGCCCAAGATGATGAAAATGCATCCAGTATTCCATGTCTCAAGAACTCCTTTTCCAGATGAGTTCAGCCTCCACCAGCATCCGTCATGGTCCAGGGACATGAGGAGTACCTGGTTAAGCAGATCTTGGACTCCAAAGTTCACTGAGGAAGCTTATGTACCTTGTTGATTGGGAGGGTTATGATCCAGCTGATCATTTGTGGAATGTACATGCACAGCTGACAATGTATATACACCTGCCCTACTTAAAGAATTCCATCAGTCATACCCCGATAAACCTTTTCAGGTGTGTGTGGGGGGGTGTATTGTAATGAGTGTTCAGAGTCAGAGGATGAGTCATCTCTGAGTCTGATGAGTCATCCCTGAACCTGAGTGTTCTGCGCCTGATAGGTCATCAGAGGTTAAGTCCCTGCAAGTCCTGAGGGTTCAGCCAATCCACAAGCAAGGGTCTAATCAGGTGACCTCAAGTAGGTATATTGGCTCCTAGTGAAAGCAGCCCTCCAGTTTGCTCAACATTACTATCTTGTTGGGGATACTCCCAGCTCCCTGGTAGTTCTGACAGACTACTCCTGCTCCAGCCAAAGCCCGTGCTTGCTCTTTTTCCAGCCTGTGACGGCTCCTGCTTCAACCACAGCATGCTGCCCAGCTGCCCTGACAGTTTTCAGTATCTACCTGATCATGGGAATCAGCAGGTCTGACAGTCTGTGTGCTGGGCCTCAATCTTGAAAACAGGTGAGCAATGCACTACATAAGTTCTAATGCAGCAGCGGTAGACTGAGGCCAGTAGTAAGTCACACACGGATGTGTGTGTGTGTTGGTAAGGAAGAAATAGGTTGTGACAAGTATGACGTCTGTTGGTAGAGGCCAAGGTAAGGGAGGAAATCCAGAACTTGAACCCCTAAATGGCCCATCATGAATTTCAACACCAAAGGTGATTCCAATAGACTGGGAAACAGAGAAGAAATATTTGCAGGATAACAGACAGATATCACCTTTGGAATAAATTTGGATATATATTATGAAAAAAACCACCTTATAAAACTAGCATTTAGTGGACCATTTGCTAACATACACAGAATCCCAGGTTCGCAGATTTCATAATTTGAAGTTATTACCCATCAAAAAAATAAACTATGATGGAAAAACTCAAGGTTACAAGAGTCACATGATCAAAAAGAAGCTTTATAAGTTTGGTAAGACCTACATCATTATCTGTGTCATGAAGTGCTCCTTAATGGGAAGCTTCATATGCAGCATGTTCTTAATAAATCTAATAATCAAGTACTCTACCCCAAATTTACTTTTACTGATTTGTGGGTGGGTGCAGGGGAAAGGAAAGCAAAGTCCCGCAGAAAAGCAGTAGACAGACTAAGATAATATAGTATATTTTTATATAGTTTAATAAATTAAAATCTAGAACTTCCCAGTGGTTTATCATGAACATTTGGAACATCACAATTCTTATTTCAGGTTGTTGATCTTTCTTTCCTCTTCCAGCATGGCCATGATTTGGGTTGTTTTAAGTAACTTTAAATAACCCATTATCAACTTTGTCCTAACCTTAATTTATGCCATTTTCCTCTTTTGGCTGTAGTCACTCCTGCTCTGGACATCTGCCATCTGTTTTCCCTTACATCACATCATTGCTCAGTTTGTTTATCTCCCCCATATCTCCTCCTCACAGTGTCTCTGTGAAGTAAGATGTACAGGACCCTAATTGGCTCCATGTTCCTGAAAACCCAATTGCCTCTTGCCTATCTGCAACAACTTCCCAAGATGTAGCTATCCCTTAGTTTCACCTTTTGTAAAGCTACATGGAGTTTTGTAACACCCCTTCATGGATAGTACTAGAATGTGATTGTGAGAAAAGGAAATTCAAGAAATTGAGTCAAGAAGTATTGGAGATACAAACTGGGATGAAAAGAGAATCAGAGGTAGAGAACATTAATCACAATTAATAGCACTATGACTGGCTGGTGAGACGTGGGTGCATGTGGTCCCTATGTAAGCAGATCTATGTAATCACATTGTTCACATAAGCTAAAGCCCCTTCTCTTCTGATGATTTCAGAACTGACACTCCAAGCCAGCCTAAGTCTTTCAGTATCTCCACATGTAGCATGGCCTATTTCCCCCGCCCCTTCCCCCCCAACTATGTCATTAGGAGAGAGATCAGCAGGGAGATAGGGAGAGGCTAATGTCCAGAGCAGGAAAATAAGATTCAAAAAAAGATTTTAAAACATAGTTTAGGTTTTTTAGATAGCTTTTTCCAATTTTAATGTATTTCCTTGTTTATTCGGTGAATGATGAAACTTCTTCTGAGTGTAAGATTATATTTTAAAAAACAAAAAGGATTTAATTATTTTTCTTCATTTAATTTTGAGATAATATTTGCACAGAATTACCTTAGAACCATAATGAAACATTTCTGAATATGCTTCATGTTGGGACAGCATCATTTCTTTAGTGTTCTGCAGCAATCTACCTAAAGCAATGTACCCAGTATTGCCAATCCCCAGCATTCAAAAATCATGATCCAGGCCCCTGCTAAATCATGAGATTGACTTAAAAATAAGGAGATTAAAAAAACTAAACTTCAGGTGGTTTTGTTTGTTTGTTTGTTTTCTGGTGTTTGAGCCCTTTGCAGTCAGATTTTCAGGCTTTCCTCCACAACCAAAAGGGCTTGAAACTTCCTTTAAAATAAAAATAAAATTAACACTGAGAATCTAACAACTCCAGGAGCTGGTGCTTTAAGAAACATACCAAATGTCATGAAACTCATGATAAAATTGTGAGAACTGGCAACACTATGTACCAAATAATGTACCTAGCACAACACATACCATGCCATGTTTTGTTCCTTAATAATAGGATTATTAATGCTTAGCCAATTGAACGCAGTGGTTGTCTGAAAATTCACATTTGATAAAAGATGTATCTTTTACAAAGCTACTCTACCATCTTCTGGTGCATGACGCTGATCTCTTGTTCTGAGCCCATTAATGAGCTGTACTTGATTAGCCCATCATCCATTAGAGTAAGCATGCATTCAAAGGCTGTATAACTATATTACACAATTGTGTTTATTATATTATTGAATCTGATAACTGTTTAGATCTAAAGTATTTCGTGTGTATATTACACATATACATCTGAGTTACCTTCTGCAGTTTTGCATTTGAGGTACCTTATATCCAGAGTACACAGCTGATCTTCTTGATTTAGAAGTGAGTGACATCTTGAAATTCGATTTTACCACTAAGTTGTTTCACCTTCTTAAGACCTGTCTGGGTCTTAGTCTCCAGGAAATTTTTGATGACCATGAATATCATAAGTAATCTCACTCCATTTTTCTTCTGATACAAATTGATGGCATTATTTGAGAGTAGAAACTCAATTTCCTGGAAGCTGTTTCTGATACTGGTTGTCTTTCCCCTTGACTGGAACTGAACTTTTAGTAGAAAATTCCAAAGAATGAATTCTGTGAATTCTCTGAACAATCCTGAGTGTCCATCTGACAGAGGCAATCAACAATCAGATAGGTACAAATGGCTCCAATTTGGCTCTCTAGAAAAGTCTTTTGCAGGGTAAGTTTGACAAATGTTAAACTTACATGAGATTACAGTAGTTGTCAGCCAAGATAGAACAGAAAAAATAATCATCAATCCAGTTAGGAAAGATGTGGACAAATTGGACAGAATCCAGATAAGAGCAACAAAAATGACACAAGGTTTAGAAAATCTGACCTGTGAGGACAGGTTAAAAAAATGGTCATGTTTAGACATGAGAAAAGAAAACTGAGGGGTGATCTGATAACAGTCTTCAAATATGCTAAGGGCTTTTATAAAGAAGACTGTGATCCATTGTTCTCCATGTCCACTGGAGGTAGGACAAGAAGTAATGGGCTTAATCTGCAGCAGAGGAGACATAAATTAGATATTAGGAAAAACTTTCTAACTATAAGGGTAGTTAAGATCTAGAATAGGCTCTCAGGAAGTTTCTAGAATCCCTGTCATTTGAAAGTTTTTAAAAGCAAGTTAAACAAATATCTGTCAAGGATGGCCTAGGTTTACTTAATCCTGCCTCAGTGCAGTGGCTGGAATTGATGACTTCTTAAGGTACCTTCCAGCCCTACATTTTTTATGATTCTATACCACTTCTAATAAACTGAAAGACACATTTTTTTTGGATGGGGTGTGGCCCAGATTCACAGGATACAGGGGAAAAGAATCATTTGACAAGAATGGTTAGTTAGTATTTCTCATTTGATTGTTTAAAAAAAGTAAGGGATTTACCAATGATCTTTCTTAAACAACTATTTCAAGACACTTGTTTAAATCAAGTTGGTGGCTGAGATTACAGGTAACCATATTGGATGTAGTGTACTACAATTCAATCATGAATAATAAATGAAAACAAACCACAAGACATCATACTGTCCCACAAATGAGAGGAGCCACTAATGGCATGAAGTCCTCTAAAGTAACATATTTTTTAATTATCTTTGGGTTCGGTCCTGGTATTGGTTTTATATCAAGTGTATATGGGCAGATGGGAGAAGCTATTGGAGATTCAGTAGTGGACATACAATGGCTGCCATCTTTGCAATGCTAAATTTTTGTGAACTTATTGTAATTTTTGCTTTGGCTAAATTTTCAAGAAATGTTACAAAAATCTCCATGCATGATACAAAAATGAAAACTGGTTATGTTGCACTACTCTAATCACTCCCATAATGACTATCAAAATCAGAGTCTGAGGAGCAATCTGATCTTCCATTAGTTATCATATAGACAGTCTGTAGTCTTCTATGTCTCTGCCAAGCACTATTCCACAAATGAATAGCCTTCTCTGGGTCAAACTTTTGGATGTCTGGGGAATTCAGCTGAATTATCATGAGATCAGTCACACTTTCAGACATTCCTTTAGAGTGCAGTTGCATCATGGTAAGCTTCACTTGACTGAAGCCACGCTCTGCCTCAGCTGAACTTGCAGGAAGTGTTAGGATCAAATCTACCAGCATCAGGATGTTAGGATACTTGTGCGAGTAATCTGAGTTCACTGAATCCCATGTCAAACTCCGAATGTTCTGAAATCTAAAAAGCATAGCAAAAAATAAATAAAAAAATTGGCCATGTAGATTTTGCATAATCTTTAAACACACTGACTTCAAACATTTTTAGTTTGATGAACTTTCACAATTTCAGTAACTTTATTACCTGTCATATAGCTCTAATTTCAGCATGCTCCATTCAGTGTCAACCTCATCAACTTTTACATTGGCACCTTCCAGTATTGGTTCATAATGCTTAGTTAGGATGGACACCTCCCTTTCACCAAATTCTGTACCAAAGGTGAAAGAAAACATCTGCATAACTTAAAGAAAAACACAAATAATTCGGATTTATTCAGATAGCCAGTGCATAGTTTTCCATACCTTGTTTGATCTTGTCTGGCCAAAGTTTAAAACTTCCAATGGTGGTAGCTCTCAAAACATCTTGGCTGGCATCACAAAAGCAATCACGTAGCCTCCTCACCAGATCACTTAATACTTTGGTTCGTACTGGTAAGATATTTCCATTTCCTACAAGCTGGTGACCATGAAAGTGTGTAACTGCATCAACTAGGCGTTCCTTTGGACCAGATCTGAAAAATGTAGAATACAAAACAAATATTAATCTTTTCTTACACTTTAAGGTAAAACATCTGGTGTAATGGTTAAACACACTCACCTTGTTTTATACATTTGGAGTGTTTCCAGTGTCGACTGCATGGTTGCAAATATATCTGCAATGGAAGAGTTACGATCCTGAGTAACACGGGATAGAATGTTGAGGACATTAATGATATCCAGCAAGAAATGAGAGAACTTGACAACCTCCATTTGCAGAAGAAGCTTTAGAAGGCCTTTGACTTTTTGGTGATTTGAGGCACTTGGGTCTCCTTGCATCTGGAACTCAACAAGAAAAATAATACATGTCAATGAAAATGGTGACAAACAAGTAGCCATGAGTTTGCTTTTTTTTTTTTTGGTCAAGATACATAAAAATTTTAAAGCACTTACCTTACTCATATGCAGGAGAATTGCAGGGTAACCCTTAAGAAGGATCTGGAGAGCTGTCTGTAGGCGAGAAAGCCATCGGGTGCCTCCAATTCGAGAGGGAATCGCTGGACGTAGCTTAAGGGTTTCATATGTGGAATTGAGATTGCTCTTATTTAGAGGTGAGTTATGATAAAAGTAATATATATTTTGCAAGAGACCACTTACAGTGGTGTATAGCTGAATGCTTTTCAGTGCTCCCTTATAAGCCAGTTCAAGTCGATGAGCAAAACAATGCACCGACTGCACACAAGGCTGAATTTCCTTCAGCAGCTTAGCTACCCCATTGTTTTCTCCTACCATGACATCTGCACCATCACTCCCAAACCCAACTAGTTTTCTTGACCAGTCTTGACTTGACAGATTGAGCTGAAGATTTATTTGCAAAGTTTTCACAATGGCATTTTTTATAGTTGAAGCATCAGACTTGTCAACTGATTGAACCCCAACAATCTGGCAGTGGACTTTTCCTTCATAGGCAAAGCGTACATATACAACTGCAGCTTCTTTGATTGCATTGTCTGCGACTCCATCACTAATGAGGGAGAAGAACTTACATTTTTCAAGTTTCTCTTTCAAGGCCCTACGTTCTACTTCAGCAATATAATGTATAAATGTTCTTGCTGACTTGTCATTTCTAAACATAGAACCAATGTCCACACCTTTCATGTCATCCAGTTTGCACATCCAATCAAGGTCTGTAAAAGGACGTCCACACTTGGCTATAGCATGGCATGTTCTAAAAATATTTTCTATTCGTCCTAAAGTTACTTTGCTCATGCTCTTTAACATCTGCTCAGTAGACGCTTGGTCTCCTGTGGCATTGCTGGCAGCTTCCATGCAACTAGCCCAGGCATGAGCTTCACTGCTGTGATGTATATTTATAAATTCAAGCTTAAAGATGTCAGTCCCAGAACAAAAATTATGTATGTTTTCCCCCAAGTTCACATTATGCTTGCGACACAGGGCACAGAACATCACTCCTCTTTTACCGTCATACTTTAACCAGGGGTATTTCGTTAGCCATGTTTTCAGAAACTGGTGATTCCCCTTTGCTTGATGTTCAAAACATTGTTTCTCTTTTCCTTCGTCACTGACTTTGCTCTTGTTAGGAGGGATATTCTTGCTTTTAAAATGCTTGAATGCTTTTATGGCTACAATTTAAAAAAATCATTATTTGGGGCTTGGATGTGATTTGAACTCATACACTCACAAACTTTAAGGCTAGACAGAACTATCATGATCATCTAGTCTGACTCCTGCACATCACAGGCCACAGAACCTCACCTATCTACTCCTGTAATAGGCCCATAACCTCTGACTAAGTTACTGAAGTCCTCAAATTTTGATTTAAAGACTTAAAATTACAGAGAATCCACCATTTTCTCTAGTTCAAACCAGCAAGTGACCCATGCCCCATGCTGCAGAGAAGGGGGGAGAAAACCAGCAACCAAAAACCCAGGGTCTCTGCCAATCTGATCTTAGGTGAAATTCATTCTTGACTCCTAATATCACAAAGAGTTAGACCCTGAGCATGTGGGTGAGACCCACCAGCCAGAGAAAGAATTCTCTGGGTAACTCAGAGCCTTCTCAAACTAGTGTCCCATCTCTGGCCATTGGAGATATTTGCTAACAACATTCACAGATGGGCTATTTGCCATTGTAGGCAATTTAATCATACCCTCCCCTTCACAAATTTATCAAGCTCAAATCTTGAAATGTTAGATTTTTTGCCGCCACTACTCTCTTTGAAAGGCTGTTCCAGAATTTTATTCCTCTGATGGCTAGAAATATTGGTCTAATTTCAAGCCTAAACTTATTGATGGCCAGTTTTTATCCATTTGTTCTTGTGCCAACATCTTGTGCCTTAACTTAATAATTCCTCTCCCTTCCTGGTATTTATCCTCTGATGTCTTTATAGAGAGCAATCATATTTCCGCTCATCCTTCATTTTGTTAGGCTAAATAAGCCACGCTCCTTAAGTCTCCTCTTGTAAGATAGGTACTCCATTCTTCTGTTCACCCCAGTAGCTCTTCTTTGCACCTGTTCCAGTTTGAATTAATATTTCTTAAAAATGGGAGACCAGAATTGCACACACTATTCCAGATGACATCTCACCAATGCCATGTATAATGGTAATAAGAATTCACTCTCTCTATTTGAAATACCTCACCTAATGCACCCTAGAATTGCATTAGCCTTTTTCATGGTTACATCACATTGGCAGCTCATAGTCATCCTGTGGTTGACCAATACACCTTTCTCCTCCTCTGTAGCTTCCAATTGATATGTGACCACCTTACAGCAGGAATTGTTGCTGTTGAAATATAAGTGCTTGACCTGCCACTTTGCACTACTAAATTTCATCTAATTTCTATTACTCCAGTTTTCAAGATTGTCCAAATCTTCTTGTATGATATTCTGGTCCTTCGCCATACTGGCAATACCTCCCAACTTTGTCATCCACAGATTTTTATTAGCGCACTCCCACTTTTTGTGCCAAGGTCACTAATGAAAATGTTCAAAAAGACTGGTTCCAAGACTGATCCTTGAGGAACCCTACTAGTAACCTTCTTTCAGCCTGATAGTTCACCTTCCAGCATGACCCGTTGTAGTTTCCTCTTTAACCAGTTCCTTACCCACCCTTCAATTCTTGTACTAATCCCCATCTTCTCCAATTTAACTAATACACCCATGCAAGAGAAAGAGGTGGAATAAGCACTCCTCTTACTCCCTTTGGGCCTAGATTCCTAAGAATAATCTTGTGCTACATGCTTACTTACTTCAACCCAAAGCAGATAGATAGTGCAGAGTTTTGGCTCCACTTATGTTCCTTGCTGGCCGGCAGAAAAATTGCTGCTGGTATAGAGCAGTAGAAAATCACTACTCCCAGGGAACAAGGAAGAAGAAGAAATGTGACTCAAGGGGGTGCCTTGGAAGCACAATGTCTATGAGAACTACTCCTGGGATGGTGAAGCGTACACATCACCCATTACTCATAGCTGTGCCTAAAATCACAATCTAGCCAAAGGTTTCAGAGTAACAGCCGTGTTAGTCTGTATTCGCAAAAAGAAAAAGGAGTACTTGTGGCACCTTAGAGACTAACCAATTTATTTGAGCATGAGCTTTCAGTGAGCTGTAGCTCACGAAAGCTCATGCTCAAATAAATTGGTTAGTCTCTAAGGTGCCACAAGTACTCCTTTTCTTTTTGCGAATCTAGCCAATAGTTTCCTGTTCTAGAAGTTTATTCTCCTCTTCATAGGTATGCATGAGGTGATGACTTGCCTGAAATGACTAATATTTCAAGATATATATTGCAACACATCACTGTTCATGGAGGCAGGCTCCTGCATGCAGGCATGGTGGGAACCCCTCAAGCTTTGTTTCCAGAGAGGACATCTTGCACCATCCCTGCAGTACACACAATGCCACAAGCAGATGAAGAACAACAAGGCAGCAGGTCTAGATGAGATCCCTACTGAAACCTTTAAAGATGGTGGACCTGCTTATCCTTAAAATCTGGATAAAGGAGGAGATACCCAGTGAAATGAGGGATGCCCTGATTGTCACCCTCTTCAAGAAAGGGGATAAAGTGGATTGTGGAAATTATTGTGGTATCTCCCTCCTAGCCATTGCAGACAAGTTCTGGCATGGATCCTTGCAACCCACCTTCTGCCCGTCAGAAGAAATTTTACTGGAGTTAGAGTGGTTTTTGACCATGTTGTTGAACTGTGGATATGATCTTCACAGCACAGCAGCTGCAAGAAAAGTGTCGGGAGCAAAACTGACTACTGTACATGGCTTTTATTGATCTAACTAAAGACTTTGATTCAATGAATCACCGTGCCCTCTGGACTGTATTTTATATGATTGGATGTCCTGATAAATACATCAATGTCCTAAAATTGCTTCATGATAACATGAAAGTGACTGTTCTGAGCAGCACTGGCTCCCAGAGTGAACCTTTCAAAGTACAAACAGGAGTGAAACAGGACTGTATCATCGCTCCAACCATGTCTGCATTTTTTACTGCTTTAATCCTTACCTAATTGCTGGGAAGTTTACAGCTGGCATTGAAATCGTTTGCAGAATGGATGGAAAGCTGTTCAGGCTTAGCGGAGTAAGATCTCCACAACATCTATTGTGGAATTTCAGTATGCTGATGACAACGCAATCTTTGCCCACTCTTAGAAAGATCTTCAAACTATCCTAAATGTGTTTGCCGATGCTTATGCCTGTCTTTGTTTCACTCTTAATATCAAGAAGAATAACATGCTCTATCAGCCCTCTCCAAAAGAGGTATTACATGCCCCATCTATCAAAATCAATGGAGTGGCACTGGAGAATGTCGATCATTTCCTCTGCCTTGGAAGTCAGCTTTCATCCAAGACAGATACTGATGCAGAAATTCAATATGGCTTGAGCTTTATCAGTGTAGCTTTTTATCGTTTATGGCACAGGGTTTTTGAAGATCACGACATTCAGACAGACACCAAGCTTCTTGTTTATCAAGCCGTTATTCTCCCAACACTGTTGTATGGGTCCGAAACTTGGACAACCTATAGACACCACTTGAAAGTCCTTGAAAGGCACCATCAACACTGCCTTTGTAAGTTTCTGAAGATCAAATGGGAAGACAGGCGCACCAGTATTAGTGTTCTGGAAGACGCACAGACCACCAGTATTGAGGCAATGATAATCAGTCAGCAATTCCACTGGACTGGTCACATTGTCCGGATGCCACACCATCGCCTCCCAAAACAGGTCCTGCTCTCTCAGCTGAAAAAAGGGCACCGTAACGTGGGTGGACAATGGAAGCATTATAAGAACTTGCTGAAGGACAACCTAAAAAAGTGTAATATTGACATTTGGGAGACACCTGCACAGGATCACTTAAAATGGAGTGAAGTCCTATGTGATGGTCCCCTGCATTTTGAACTTGCTCACCGACAAGCTGAAGGGGACAAGAGGTGCAGGAGGAAGGAGAAACTGGCTTTCAGTCATGGTCAACAGCCTCCTACTGAACCTGAAAACATCTGCCTTCATTGTAATAGAACTTGTGGTTCAAGGATTGGCTGTATTAGCCACCTGAGGACACATAACTCCCATGGAAGATGATCATACTCGGTAACAAGTGATCGCTCATCATCATCATCACTACCTTTTTGCAGGTCAGCTGCCAGTTCCTCCTTAGGGGGGAATGAAATACTTCTACAATTTATTTATTAAAAAATAGCAACAGAAACCTCAAAATACATAACAGGAGGGCAGATTACTGGTGGTCTATCACAACACGTATTGCTAGAGAATAGCAATTACAAGTAAGCAATTTTCTCTAATCCAAATACATTTCTGGTACATTCCCCACTCTCCAGGGATGTCTCTAAAATAAAAATATAACATCAAAAATTCTCAACAAATTAAAATAGTTCCTCTATTGCAGACTAATAGGGAAAAGGGACCAACTGAAGTAAAAGCAGGCTAAGGCTCTACTGTTAACCTAAATTACAACCCCAGCTACAAGGAAAAGAGCTGGAGAACTCCTGTCTTAAGAAGAGATACAAGGGACTGCCTGAACCGCAACTCCAGTTCCAGGCAAACGGCTGTGTGGGACTCCTGTCTTAAGGACAAAGCAAGACAAAAATGGGCTTTATGAAGTACAACCCAGCTGCTACCAAAGAGGCTGGGAATAGCCTTAAGGAAGCTCCTCAATAACTGGCTGGGGAAAAGCCACATGAGGAGACAGAACTCCAGAGCGGGAATAGGGGAATCTGCAGTCCCTGTGAAAGACAAGGACAAAATAGGGAAAAGGTAGGAGCAGCCTGAAGAAACAGCAAGGGATTAGAAGGAGCAGTTCTTAGCTGCCTAACACAGGGTCCCTGGGCTGGAGCCCAGAGGAGAGGGCAGGCCTGGGTTCCCCTGTCTCTCCTCCAGCAAGAGGGGAGGTGCAGGCCGTGGGACTGAAAGAGGCAAAAGACAGATGAGGTCCACATGGGCGTCAAAGGCCAAGCATAAAGACCACTGGATTCTGGATTTTTTCCTCATTGGACTTTTCTGTTGCCCTCAGAAGGGTATTGAACTGAGAGGAGACAAGGGCAGGCTATGGAAGCTGCAGACTGCTACAGCACCAGTATGATGGACAATATTGGGTGCTAGAGCAGAAGAACCCCTGCAATGCTGTGTCCTGGAACAAGGGGGTGCTCTGTGAGTTTGCTCCATAGCATCTTACACCCTATTGTAATGGTTAGTGCAATCCTATTCAAAGAGGAATATGATCTAAGAATTGATCAGTCTCAGTTCCTAGTGTCTTCTAGTGCGGGACTAAGGACTAAGTACAAGTTCTGTACTTATTCACAGTGAGTACAGGTCTTTTCCACAAGTAGTTCCACTGAAGAAAATGGGATTATTTATTGAGTACTTCTGCTGAGTAGTACCATACAACAGTGGCAGAATCAGGTCTTAAAGGAAAACTAGTGACCTCGCTATCCAATTCAAAAACTTGGGAAAGTGATATCCTGCAGGACAGAGTCATTACACGTATCTTCCCTTGTGAAAATATATTTGACCTCTTAAGAATCACTAGCTTCCTCTGTGCCATAATAGCACTCCTCCTTGTCTTCTTCCTCACAGGTGTCCCTTCAGTCCCAAACAGCCATGCAGGCTGTAGTGCCAGTGGAAAAGTTGGCACTGGTAGCACAGGCAGTCTCAAGGAGCTGTTGAGTACACCATCACAAGGAGTGCCAGTGGTAAGTGTGCTAAGACTAGCATTGGATGTGTGACAAAGGTTCTGATGGAACAGGGCACAAGCCTTAGCACTGAACACAGACGAAGCTCTGTCTGGTTCTTCTCTGCCTTATCATCAAGACAGTGCTTTGAGGTATCGATATCAGTGCAGAGGTCCATGTTATCATCAGAGTAATTTGTCTGGAAGTAGACATCAAGTCATGTGATATCCCCTACTGTTACTTTTTAAGATCCACTGTCTCATATACCTGTATAGCACTATTTCAAGCAGGGTCACCAGGAGTCTTGGTTGAGTGCCAGCAAATACACAAAGCTGGTCCCCTCTTGATATGGGCTGAAAAGCATAGTTTAAAGCAATGTCTCACTTCACAAGGAGGAACTGGGGTGAAGCACCAACAGGATGGTGCATTGAGTCACTCAAGGCAGTGCACTGTGGAAGAATCTGTTGTATAAACCAGTCCATCCTTGCCACAGAATTGTGCAGTAAAATCTAAGCTTTCATTAAAAAGTTAAGTTTCTAGACCTTTTGATTGCCTTAACTTTTCCCATGTGAATAGAATTTAAACAGGTATAGTGTTTTTTTCTTAAGTCTTCAAACAGCCAGCCTGAAAAATGGCTCTGAGAGGTATGAACTGCCACATACAAGTCAGTGCTATGCTACTCAGACATTGATGACAACTTAAGTGTCAAAACTGTAACAACTTTGCTGCTTAGCATTTAGCAGAGACATTTAGCTAATGTACTTATCCATTTTTGTTGACACAGCCGTGAACAATGGAGAGAATAGTGGGGCATGTGGTTACTGTAATGAGAAACTCTGACTTCAAGTCCCTACCATTTCAATAGGGCCCGGAAGGCTTTTAAATGCTCTCTAGAACTTCTGACATCAGGTGACATACAATCACACACTCCAGTTAATCATGGCTCTGCTGAGACTGCTGATGTAATTGTGTCTGTCCATGAAGAATTTAATACAATTATAATATGGGCATTTTCTGAAACCACTGGAGTGTCTTCCTTTCTCCATCCTATAAGTGAGGTCAGCAAGACAAAGAGAGAATAAGGCAACAAGTGTGTTGATGTTCAGATCTAAAGATTTGAACTGTGGGATGGAAGCAGATGAACACTTGGCATGTTGAAAGAACTGCCTTTCCTCCCATGTATCTAAAAAGAAACAAGCTTTGTGCTGAGGAGATTCATGACTCAATGCTTAAGGTATTGAGTATTCATAGAATCACAGAATCATAGAATATCAGGGTTGGAAGAGACCTCAGGAGGTCATCTAGTCCAACCCCCTGCTCAAAGCAGGACCGATCCCCGACTAAATCATCCCAGCCAGGGCTTTGTCAAGCCTGACCTTAAAAACTTCTAGGGAAGGAGATTCCACCACCTCCCTAGGTAATGCATTCCAGAGTTTCACCACCCTTCTAGTGAAATGTTTTTCCTAATATCCAACCTAAATCTCTCCCACTGCAACTTGAGACCATTACTCCTTGTTCTGTCATCTGCTACCACTGAGAACAGTCTAGAGCCATCCTCTTTGGAACCCCCTTTCAGGTAGTTGAAAGAAGCTATCAAAAACCCCCCTCATTCTTCTCTTCTGAAGACTAAACATCCCCAGTTCCCTCAGCCTCTCCTCATAAGTCATGTGTTCCAGTCCCTTAATCATTTTTGTTGCCCTCCACTGGACTCTTTCCAATTTTTCCACATCCTTCTTGTAGTGTGGGGCCCAAAACTGGACACAGTACTCCAGATGAGGCCTCACCAATGTCAAATAGAGGGGAACGATCACGTCCCTCGATCTGCTGGCAATGCCCCTACTTATACAGCCCAAAATGCCATTGGCCTTCTTGGCAACAAGGGCACACTGTTGACTCATATCCAACTTCTCGTCCACTGTAACCCCTAGGTCCTTTTCCGCAGAACTGCTGCCAAGCCATTCGGTCCCTAGTCTGTAGCGGTGCATTGGATTCTTCTGTCCTAAGTGCAGGACTCTGCACTTGTCCTTGTTGAACCTCATCAGATTCTTTTGGCCCAATCCTCCAATTTGTCTAGGTCCCTCTGTATCCTATCCCTACCCTCCAGCATATCTACCACTCCTCCCAGTTTAGTGTCATCTGCAAACTTGCTGAGGGTGCAATCCACACTATCCTCATCCACATTCAATGTGTTGAGGCCTAATCTCATTGTGTAATCAGCACCATGAAAGCCAGTAAGTCAATGCCTTGTTGAAACACCAGACAATCAGGTGAAACAAAATCAGGCCAATGCACTAATGGCACAGAAATCACCTATGCTGTAAATGGAGCAGTAACATAGGAACTAAGTTCCAAAAGGGTCAGTAGTGTAATTGGGCACTACTCAAAAAGTAGGAGCCATGCATAGAAAATTCTTTTTAGACCAAAACTACTTTTTTAGGCCCTGATTATGCATCCCTTACTCAAATCAATTAATGTTTGTTCAATAGTAGTCCCACTGAATTGAGTAGTCCCAATAAATTGAGTTCATGAGACTACTTACATGAGCAAGTACTATCCAATGTGAGTACCACTGGTTGCAGAGTAAGCCTTCAATATTAGGAGCCTGACCAAGGAAAAACATGCTGAAAAAAATCCTGTACACCATCACTGGAAAGCAGACCCTCACCACTGAAGTGCTGACAAATCCTGGGAAGCTTCTCTATTGAAAGATGGCAGAAAGAAACTCACCTTGGAATTTGGGGTGCAGCCTGTGGAACTTTAAAAAGGTGTGCAAGACACTCCTGTGCACCAACAGCTCAGAAAACTTGAATGATGGGAATTTGTTTGGAATCACAGACCCAAGAGAACAAAAAACAGGACATCCACTGTAATAACCTATATATTTCCCAGTGATACCTTATCTTGTGAAATAAATGGACTGGATTATTTGAAACTTCTATAGTACCTTTTGCTATTGGCTCTAACACACCTGAATTATACATTAGAGTTGTTGGGAACACTGGGGCATGGCCACTAGGTAACTCGAGGGGATGGAAGACCACGAGTGTCGATGAAGCCCCCTCGCACTAGGCCCCGGTGTCCTTGCCCCCGGCCCCCTCCTGCCTGGAGGCACTCGCAGCAGCTCTGTGTGCTAGGCCCAAGTGTCCTTGGCCCCCCCGCCTGGAGGCACACACAGCAGTTATGCTGAGAATCTGCAACAGTATGTTGCAGAGTCAGACTGCCTGAAACTAAGCAAGGCCAAACAGGGGAGATATGGAAGAACAATGCTGAATAAAGCAGCTTTATGTATAGTTTAACAAATGATACAGAGAATCAGGGAACTAGCTGGGAACTGGATTGGCTGGCTATATGGATACTTGGAGCAGCTTGCTATTGGATAAGTATGCTGGGAAAAAGGATGTATAAAAGCCTGTGTAACTTCCTGCTCTGTTGTGCAGGATTTGAGATTTTATTCTCCCTGTACCTTTTTGCAGCTGCAAATAAACATTTCTGCTTCTCCACCCCGTTGTGATTATTGGGTGTAGCACACCGGGTAACGAACCACTCAAGCTGTTGTTCAGCCTCTCGGCACTGGGTGCCGGCAACAGAGTGAAACCTGCACAACAGACTACCCTTAATAGCAACCTTTTGTCTTAAGATACACTTCTGCTTCACTTTAATAGAAGATCACCTCCTGGAAACAACAGGTCTCTGGCTGTCTGAATGGCTGTTCAGTACAGATTTTGCTGCAATTTTTAACTAGCTGTCAATTTCTACTTATTGAATTAACTTTAATTTTCAATAATGGGATTTTAAAACTTTTTAACAGCTTTATTCTAGTTGTACATAGTTTATTATTTAGCTTTAACAATAGCTGTAAATGTAGCACAGAGATAATCTCTCATGTGCAGTTCTTCCCATTGATAATCAAATTAATTAACAGCTATGAGCGTGAGCTCATTTAGTAGTTCTTTGGACCACTGGACTACCTCCATCTACAATCTGCATATCAGGATCTATACCTTCGTGTCTTGGTATTTGTGTTAGAAGATACCTGGTATAGGCCCAATCTTGCAAATCATAAAGCATGTGTCTGCAGAATCAGGGTCAAACTGGACTCCTCACTAAAGAAGTATGGCCCAGTGGTTTGGGCACTGGCCAGAGACATGGGACACCTGGGTTCAATGCAGAGCATGCCACAGACTTTCTGTGTAACCTTGAGCAACTCTCTATGCCTCAGTTCCCCATCTGTAAATGGAGAGGAGAGGAGATGCGTGCCACCGGGCTAAACCACCCATTGTAACCATGAAAAGGACACCTTTACAACCAAGGTGGTCATGAGATATGTAGATGTAGACTCTTCACTAAATTCCTTTCTTTACTTATAGAGATTATTTGATTTTCAAAATTTAAAAGACAATATAATCAGAACTTTTAGAAGTTGGCAGTCTTCTTTCTTTCCTGCTCATAAGCATCCATCAGCTAGTCTTAAGTCAATACATGCAAAATCTGCTGTTGGATGAATGAAATGCCCTACTGTATCCCTAACTGATTTGACCTTCTTCAAAAATGTTCAGCAGAAGTACAATTTTATTACTGCTTTTGAGAGATAGAAAGAGTGTAGCACTCATCCTTGAAAACATAACTTTTCTTAAACTTTCCTCCCATACTCAGCAAATAATTTCATAGTTCTGGTGTAACATCGGAGGTCATGGGAGGAAAGGCATTATCTCAGACAGCCAGAACCAGTCGCATGTAGGACTCAGGACAGAAATTCCGAACTCTACACTGGCTCCCCATTGAATAGAGAGTGGAGCACTGGGGTGATGAGTTCATGACAACCTGTATCTCACCTCGCACTTATGGTGATGTGCACCCTTAAGGCAAGTGGAGAGACCAGTACTTGCAGTCAGATATTTACAGGTGATGCAATTGTTGCTGAGCCCTGGACTACACTAGGACTTTAGGTCGAATTTAGCAGCGTTAAATCGATGTAAACCCGTCCACATGATGAAGCCCTTTTTTTCGACTTAAAGGGCTCTTAAAATCGATTTCCTTACTCCACCCCTGACAAGTGGATTAGCGCTTAAATCAGCCTTGCCGGGTCGAATTCGGGGTACTGTGGACACAATTTGACAGTATTGGCCTCCGGGAGCTATCCCAGAGTGGTCTATTATTGTGACCGCTCTGGACAGCACTCTCAACTCAGATGCACTGGCCAGGTAGACAGGAAAAGAACCACGAACTTTTGAATCTCATTTCTGGAGACTGCGGGAACTGTGGGATAGCTACCACAGTGCAACACTCCGGAAGTCGATGCTTGCCTCGGTACTGTGGAAGCACTCCGCCGAGTTAATGCACTTAATGCACTTAGAGCATTTTCTGTGTGGGGACACACACACTCAAATATATAAAAACGATTTCTAAAAAAACGACTTCTATACATTTGACCTAATTTCGTACTGTAGACATACCTATATTCTTTCACAGGGTATGCCAGAGGGGTATAGAGTGAGAAGGCGGCTTCTTGCACCGTATCCCACACCTTCATTAGGAACAGGGAAAATCTGGCCCATGGTATATTAGAGTACCTCAGAACTCTGCTTTGAGACCCATAGTCTTCTGAAATTATATTCTTCCCGCTCAGTTCTTAATTGTCAATATTATAAAAATTTTCATTGGTATATACACATATTTAACTTTTTATAATTTAAATCCATTTCCATTATCAATGATTATTTTAAAGAGCTGTTGCTACATTTGCTATAATATTTTCTGTTTTTCACCTCCCTTGTCCCATTCACCTCCCCTGTCCCCTTCGCAGTATGAAGATGTGATTTTTTGTTTTAGCTGTTCAGACCCTGGCTCCTTGAGCCTTTGTGGCAAAAATGCAGTCAAAGCTATGGAGCCAGCTGTGCTCTACAGCCAGAGACACTGAAGAGCATCATGAAGAGATGAACTCCCCCTTCAGAAGCTGCTGTCTAGTGATTATGCCCTACCCAATTCCTTCATATACCCAGAGAGCGGAGACCACGACTCTTTTTCTACATGGGATTGTAGATTATATAGTTACGGCACTGAGTATGCTCAGTGGATTCCTGATCTCTCACCAGGGAGTGTGGAGCTGATTCTTTCTGTCTGATAGCCAACCAGAGGGGCCTTGAAGAGGACACACCTCCATAATACAACCCTCCTATCTGACAGCTCTGAAATGGTGACATTGACCAGAAGAGAATACACGGCCTTCAGGAAATGAAAGGATGTGGTTTTCCCAGTGAATCTCACCCACCTACAAAAAGGTTAACCTTTCTGATTAGTTTATAACTCCTCTTCCCTTGTGGAAGTCAGCTGCATGGAAAATATTGCAGACCTAAGGTCCATGGGTCCAGTGAAGGACTGGGACCCAAGTGATTCTGCACCTCATTCTCTATGACCAGGTGTAGGTCTCTTATTATTATTTCCATTATTGTGGCCTGTCTAGCCTCACTATTAATATGTAGTTGGCTTATATAGCAGTAAAGGAATATGATGCTCTTTACTGGCATTGCTTAAGCCAAGGATTTGGCCAAGAATGATAATGTCATTTATATCATCATACACTTATATGGATCCCAAAACACTTTACAACTTTCAATAACTGTGTCAGGTATATCACTCATTCACACACAGAGACCCTTTTAGGACAAGAAATGAGGTAATCATATTCTTTGGAGTGCCACAGAGGAGTTTGGTAACAAAATATTACTTAAACTGGAATTTGCTAAGAATATCAAGGTAACACTCTGTTTGCAAGCTTTTAACACAGTTCCGCATGACATTCTCATAAGCAAACTAGGGAAATGTGATCTAGATGAAATTACTAGAAGATGGATACACAACTGGTTGAAAGACCATACTCAAAGAGTAGTTATCAATTGTTTACTGTTAAACTGGGAATATAAAGTATGTATAATATAAAGCATCTAGTGGGTTCTCTCAGGGGTCAGTACTGGGTTTGGTACTATTCAGTATTTCCATTAATGACTAGAATAATGGAGTGAAAAGTACGCTCATAAACTCTGAAGATGACACCAAGCTGGGAGGGATTGCAAGCACTTTGGAGGACAGATTTAAAATTCAAAATTACCTTGATGAACTCAGACCAATTCTCAAATTTTAACAAGATGAAATTCAATAAAGACAAGTGCAAAATCAAATGCACAACTACAAAATGGGGGATAACTGTCTAGGTAGTAGTGCTGCTGAAAAGGATTTAGGGGTTATAGTGAACCACAAACTGCATCTGAGTTGCTAATGTGATGCTGCTACATGTAATTAGTCTGACTGCCCCACACTTCCTCGGTTATGCAGTTGACATAACAAGTTGACAGCTTGAGGTGATATGGCTGTAGTGTTTTGCCATAGCTCCTTATTTTCAACAGAAGTTATATTCTCTGTTTACAAGTAGAGGATTATAATATCATGTGGGGAATAAGCAGCACCAGCAGATAAGTGGCCAAGAAATAAGGACTAAGGGGCAGATCCTCAGCTAGTGCAAATTGTCATAACTCCTTTAAAGTCACTGGAGCTATAACAATTTACACCACTTGAAGATATGCCTCAAGTATCTTAATTTCATATGGAGGTTGTTTGCTTTGAAGACTGAGGGGAAATAAATGTAAAAAAAGGATATATAATGTGCAGAATTGTTTTTAAGTAGGCTGTTTTCCAAAGTCAATAATTATTTACTGATATATACAGCAACTTTAAGTGTTAACACGTTTCAGTAAGTAATGAATCCAGATAACATATAATAACATAACAAAAATGTCCTTTCAACTAAATTAGGCATGTTACAACAATAAAATAAAACTACAAAGTAAAAATAAAATTATATTTTTAAAGGAGACAGAAAAAACCCAGGAACAAATAAGAAATTTTTTGGTACATGTGCCAAGTGAATAAGGCAAACCATTTTAAAAGGGCAAGCAATAGGGTTGGAAGACATAAAGATGAATCACAGTGCCTGAATTATGAGAGAGGACAAACATGAGACAAGCTCTGCAAATATAAAGATCAATTTTTAAAGAGCCTCAAAAGTTATCAGTTATAGATTTTGAACTTGTTTCAATTTCAGAGGTAAACAATTCACTTGCCCAAACCAAAGGATATCATAGGAATGACAGAGATGATGAATTATATGAGCAGAAAATATGAAACAGAAAGAAAACCCTTGCAACAATTAAGATAAGAATTATCAGATCTGGTTGAAAAATAGGGAAAATGTTTAATGGAAGTCCCCCTACCCCTTTTTTATTTGAAACCAAGTTTCAATAATTTCTGATCAGCTCTTGATGTTCCTAAGGGCTGGCTATGTTTAACATCAGAGGCAGTGGTATTTTAATAGGGCAGGGGTGGGCAAACTACAGCCCGCGGGCCGAATCTGGCCCACCAGCCGTTTTAAGCTGGCCCTCAAGCTCCCGCTGGGGAGTGGGGTCTGCCCCACTCCAGCGCTCGAGCCGGGGAGCAGGGCTGGGGGCTGCTCCACGTGGCTCCTGGAAGCAACTGCATGGCCCTGCTCCAGCGCTTGAGCCGAGGCTCAGGGTTGGGGGCCACTCCACGTGGCTCCCGGAAGCCGCAGCATAGCCCCCCTCTGGCACTCGACCTGTGGAGCAGGGTCAGGGGCCGCGCCACACAGCTCCCGGAAGCAGCGGCATGGCCTCCTCTGGAACTCCAATGGAAGCTGCAGGGGCAGTGCCTGTGGATGGGGCAGCATGCAGAGCCGCCTGGCCATAACTCCGCGTAGGAGCCGGAGAAGGGACATGCCGCTGCTTCCAGGAGCTGCTTAAGGTAAGAGACGCCTGGAACCTGCACCCCTGAACCTCTCCCCATACTCCAGCCCCCTGCCCCAGCCCTGATCCCCCTCCCACTCTCCAACCTCTTTATCCCAGCCCAGAGCACCCTCCTGCACCCCAAACCCCTCATCTCCAGCTGAAGCCTACACCCCTTCCCGCACCCCAACCCCCTGCTCCAGCCCTGATCCCCCTCCTGCCCTCCAAATCCCTCTGACCCAGCCCAGAGCACCCTCCTACACCCCAAAAATTTGCCCACCCCTGCAAAAGTGGGCAAATGAGTGAAGTAATTGTGTGTGTGCATATTCATGTGTGTGCAGTGAAGGGGATAGGTTTTTTGTATACCATGCTGATGGGTATCTTAAAACCTAAATAGATACATATAATATATTTGTAGGCACAAACGTGTACGTAAAGCTCTTTGGGATTCTTCTCGATATAAGGTAATTATGTACAAGCAAAGATTTTAAGCTGTGCAGACAGATTTTTGAAAGATTAAATAAATGAAACTATATGATTAAATAAGAGATCTAACTGGAGAGGTAAATGATAAATAAGAATCAAAAGATTTTCTACTTTTGAAAGAAATATAATGAAAGAAAAATTACCCTCGGAAAAAATGAACACTAGTTATGGAGGTCTCATTACCTATGTCTACAAACAAAACTACAGCTCCTACTCATACTTAACATCAAATTGCAGCTAAATAAGTTTACTGTTCTAAAGATTTTGATTTGTACTCACAAAAGTGCTGGGAAATGGACATAAATCTGAACCCCTTTTAGTATACATTATAGAAGATATTTGAAATCATGGGCCCAGCTCTGAATTCCTTACTCAGGCAAAACTCCCACTGAAGGACAGACTTCCAATTGAATTAAATGGAGTCTCAAATTTAGCTATTTCAAATCCAATGATGCAACAAAATTAAACTGATGTCAGGCTTACAGTATCTGCAGTTTTTGATGCAAATAATAAGAAGATGGTGGCCATTGGCTATTTTATATTTGGTAAATACTGAAATAATAAGGCCTGGGATAAATTCTGACTACAAATAATCTGTCATGATTGATTAGAAAGATAATCTTCAAACTGTACATGCCCTGAATGCCAGAGAGCAGCTCAGGTCTAAGTTGTCTATTTTTCACTATGTCTAAATTTACAAGTATTCTAAATGATTTTTGGATTTAGAATAGAGAAGTAAATAAAGACTTGATTCATGGTTGCTTCATTTGAATGGTTAGCTCTACAAATTGGACTGATATGGGTCATACAGGTCATGATTATGAAGAAATGGCATAAACTACAAACATAATCATGCATATCAATTATAAATAGAAGAAAAGAATGGGACAGAATTTATTTTAGTTAGTTTAGAAATGCAAAGCGGGTGAATTTAAAATAGGATTCAGTAGGGCACATTTAGTAAAATATTAATAAGTTCCAGAAAACAAAGATGCATTTTTGGAAATTAATCCAGTCATAAGAAGGTGCTGCTGAAGAAAATCAAAGGAGATCAGATCAAACAAACTTAAGTAGACAGTTGGATTTTGCTGACAAGATAGACTACATCCAAAAAGACTGGGGAAAAAAAGAAGAGAAAAATGTTGACTGTGAATTAGTGGCTCAATTTCAGACCTGTCCTGGGTCTTCTATTACAGAACAGGGACACCCTTACTAGAGAACAATACAGCACATTCATCAGGGGTATACTTTAAATTACCATAAGAAAACTGATCAAAAGACTTTATGGACCCAATAAACATTAAAAATTCACCTCAAATTAATACAATGACACTAACATATATGTTTCCTTGTTAACTGAGAGATTGCACCAGCATATATCTAGGTCCAGTACAAGTCTGTTTTTTAATCCATTGATGCTCAGAGTTGTGAGTAAGGTGTCTCCATAGAGAACCAAGGGTGAAGGACAGAACAAAGTTGTCTGTGAAGCACCAGCAGCTCTTTAATACTTTACAGTCCTAGGAAACATAAAACTGTTTAAAATTTAATTTTTGAGATGACTGAACTTTATGGCCTCACCCTATTGTTAAAATATACTGGATTTGCCTTTTCTCCTCTGATTTTGTCAATCTATTAAATATATCATCAAGACAGCCTTTTTTCTTTTCAAAAATATTTTCCATCCAAATTTCATGTGAAAAGGCACTTTACATCTCTGTTTCTTCCAAAATTAATTCTTTCTCCTGTTTTTAACTCTCTTCTCTGGTTTTCCAGAGAAGTTAATTGAGAGACTGCATTTAATTCAAAATTCTGCTATATGTAATCACAGTAATGTTATACCCAGCCAACTTGATACTTAAACATGATACTTTAACATTCTTAAATCCTTTGCCCGGATTCTGATGAGGCTTCAGATCAAGTTTAGGATTTTTGTTATTTACATACTGTAGAACAGGGGTTCATTGTACCACGATCCCCTTCTGATGAAAAAAATTACTACAGGACCCCAGCAGGGGGGACCAAAGCCTGACCCCACCCAAGTCCTGCCACCTGGGTGGGGGGGCCAAAGACAAAGTCCCGTTGTCCCGGGGAAGGGAGGGGCAAAGCCAAAGCCCAAGGACTTCAGCCGCAGACAGGGGGCCTGTAATCTCAGCCCCACTGCACAAAGCTGAAGCCCTCAGGCTTCGACCCCAGACAGTGGGGCTCAGGCTTTGGCTTCGGCCCCTGGCCACAGCAAGTCTAAGCCAGCCCTGGCAACCCCATTAAAATGGGGCTGCAACCCACTTTGGGGTCCCGACCCACAGTTTGAAAACCGCTGCTATGGAAGACTTGTTCTTTTAATTTTATCCAAATGTGCAGTCTTGCCACTTAATCGTTCTGGTGGTGGGGAATAGAGGTATTAGGATTAATATCTGTAGGTATTGTGTATCTGTAAGTATCTATATTAATGCCTAATCCTATAGCCCATACTCATAAGTAGTCTGGTGACTTTAGTATCACAAGTAATCTGAGGACTACTCACATGAGTTAGGATTGAAGGATTAGGCACTATCATTATTATTCTTTATTATTATTATTAATTGGTTGGGGCAATGAGAGCTCTAAAAGTTTAGAGGTTGTTGGTGGCCTGGGTGAATGTGATTGGCCTCAATGACTAGGGAGCCTAGATTCTTGTGCTAAAAGACAAGAAGAGACAGGAAAGGGAGAAATTAAAGAGGAGTGCTGTTGTGCTGTGATCTCTGCTTATTATACAAATCATAACTGACTTATTGTCATATTATCCTCCCTTGACTGTTTGTTGTACCCACCTGTTGTTTCTTGCCATATACCTTGAGCGTAAGCTTTTTGGGATAGGGATAATTTATTTTTATACTCATATGTGTTTATTGCTTAGAAGACATTACCATACTACAAATACTACTACTCCAGCTACTACTGCTAATATGGATATAAACTAAAACCAATTCGTTTTGATCCCAGTGGTTTCCCCTGTTGTCATCACTCTGGTGAATGGCATGTCAGCAGACAAGAACTGAAGTCATTGGCTGACGCTGATATGCGTTAGCATATTTGGTCATAAAGTTTCCACCATCCATGATGTAAGAAAGAATGAGGTTCCCAATCTTGCATATATTACCAAAACCTGGCTGGACAATACTGCTGGACCTGTATTTGTGCAGTTGGTCTCATTTGGATGTTTTGTACAGTAGGAACTGAAAAGGATTGCTGAGGAGGTGGTGAGTCTGTGCTGTTTGTATCCAATCTACTGCATAGGTCTTTCACCAAAAATGGATTGAATACAATATGTCCATCTTGTGTGTGAGATCCCAAATAAAAGATACTAATCTTGGCATACATATCACACCAGTGTTCCTACCTGAGTCCCTGCTGGTGCAGTGTTAGATTCTCCTGGACTGTTCATGATCAGCCACTTAAACATCTATTCTGATGATTATTCCTCTGAATAAATTCAGGCCTCCATGAGGACCACGGCTGACGACAATCTTGAGCTAGTGTTTAGATAAGGACTGGAGGTGGGTTGACTGGATATGTTACCTATGTCTTTGGACCATTACCTCCTGCAGAAATAGAAGATTGCAGCATACCTTTTTCATTATGGCAAGGAAACGGTTTTGATGGTCTGCTCTTGATGGAACAAGAGCACTCTGAAGGGGAGGGCTGTTCTTCCAACAGACCACTCTATTATTGTTTTCAGGAGGGTTTTTAAAGTTGTTATACTGTGGAGGAGATAAAGAAAAAATTTTTTTCTTCTACTATCCCATCTCCAAAATCTTGTTCCACAGACCTTTTTCGATGACTGATAACTTGGACAATCCAACTGACTCCACTCAGACAATGACTCTAGTTTGGTTTGTGAGGAAACTCCTTTTTATTTTGTGGAGACACTTTGATTCTGACCAAAGTGTCTGCTTCTGTGGAAGCAGGGCAACTGTTTGGGGGACAAATGCTGTCATCTGTTTCAGCCAGTGGTGCTCTGTGAAGTACTGGAGGGCGATCTTTGAGCCCCAACCTCAGTTCTGGATTCATGTCCTTCCTGAACCTGGGGAGGTTCTGAATCCAGTGATAATCCAAACTGTCAGTGCCTCTCTTAAGAGTATGCTGCTGGCTTTCTTAAAGAATAATTGATAAGGTTTTTGTTCAAGATGCAAAAAAATGATGTTGACTTATCTGGTTAACTACAGTCCTGTATCTAATCTTCTCTTCATGGTTAAAATTACCTACATATCTCAGATTTCCTTGATTCTTGTCAACTGGGGTACCAACTAGGTTATGGGACAGAGATTATGTT
This sequence comes from Lepidochelys olivacea, assembly GCF_965140295.1. Classification (NCBI taxonomy): domain Eukaryota; kingdom Metazoa; phylum Chordata; order Testudines; family Cheloniidae; genus Lepidochelys; species Lepidochelys olivacea. The sequence goes on along the minus strand of NC_140415.1, from coordinate 25,563,157 downwards.
GATCGCATTGATTGATGACTTCATCCTATCAGTGAATGAAGGCTGAACATGCGGATATCTTTAGATATATCCACTGCTTGCAACACCACTGACCATAGTAAGTTGCTATGGACCATATGTATGCACCATGGGGGAAGGGACAGGGTTGTCCTCAATTTTTTTCTCAAAGTTCCCAGGAAGTAGTGTTTGGCAATTGCCATTTCTCCATGAAAGTACTAACTGCAGGGTTTCTTCTTGTTCAACATTTTTTTTAGGAGGGTCAGTGAGATAGCATGAGCTGCATTGCTTTCAACAGACAGATGATTCCAATCTATTATTTCTGTTCCTTCTGCCCCAGATAGTACAGTAGAGTACCTTTTCCAGTGTTTGGCTGTATTGAGAGTGAGCTGGCTAAAGCTCAATCTAGATATGTTGATTGGTTGGGGAAACCAATCGGAAGATATGGTGAGGATTATATCTGCTTCTCTGATTAAGGTGTCTGTCTCTCACTTCTCACTGGAGTATTTGGTTAGATTCCTAATTACTGTGGGATGATCACATTTCAGCAGGAACCTGACTGTTTTCTTTCATTTGTGTCTGGCCAGGAGGTTGAGATTTATTGATTTATTTTGGGGGGCAGGGGAGAGGAAGATATGTATCTTATTACCATGATTCATGCCTTTGTCACTACAGAATTAAATTACTGCAATGTGCTCTTCATGGGGCTACATCTTAAATCCATTCAAATGCTGAACAAAGTGCAGAATGCAGCAGCCCACTTGTTAAGCAAGATATATATCTGTCAGGACATTACACCAGCGCTTGTTATCTTCACTGGGTACCTATATGTTTCTATCATTATAGAGTTTAAGGAGTTGTTTTTGATCCTGTGGGTTCCTAGCCACTAGCATTACCATAATACCAATAACGTAAAATAATAACAACAAAATGCATGTGGCCCGCGACCTGCCTACTTGAGAGCAGCTCTATTTCTGTGCTATACTGTCACTGCAGAGATCAGTGGAGGCTCTTGAACTGCAGTCCCTTTGGCTTTAAAAGAGAGGGAACTGCTGGTAGGGCATTCTTGACTTGGCTTTGGAACTTGTTCCCCACTTGGTCCAGAATAGCTTGAGTCTGTTGACCTTTCTTTTACTGGAGGAGGTGCTACTTAAGGGGCAACATTGGAGGAAGGTGAGATATTCTACATTTTTTTTGCTATAAGATTTAACTGGTTGTCATCAATATATGATGGAAATTATTGCTGCATTTAACTATATAGAAATGTCAAGGGTGTTAAAGTCTGTGTTAGACACCTTTTTATAGACTTATATATTTAATAAATAAATCTAAAACGAAAGCTCCTTGAGGGAATGACCAGCCATGTTTGATGTCTGTGAAGTCTGCTTTACTCCTATGGAACTCTATAAATGAATGCAAATATAAGATATTCCCTGCTTCTTATAATTAGTTATATGCACAATACTATCTGTTATTTTATTTGCTGCAGAGCACTTTGGAATGCTCTCTCTCACAGATACATACACAAGACAGATAGACATCTCTTTAAAGGAAAACTGTAAACATGTTTCTCAGCCAAACAGTTTTCAAGCTCAAAAAGTGACCTCACTTTTTTCCCGTAAATATACAATGAAATGAATTTCAACCTGAAGGACCAAATTCATCCTTAGTGGGCCTTCGTGAGCTTCAATGCATTACACTGGGTGAATCTGGTTATGATGTTTAACTATACAAGGTATTTCTTAGCGTACTGGCGGCATAGGGGCTGGAACTAGCAGTGCTGGGGGTGCTGCTGCACCCCCTGGTTTGAAGTGATTCCCATTACATACAGAGTTTACAGTTTGGTTCAATAGCTCTCAGCACTCCCACTATACAAATTGTTCCAGCACCCCTGATTGGCGGTAGCAGTCATTTGCTACAAAAGATAATAATTTGTGACACTGCCAGTAATGAATCCTTGTGTAAATGATTGTGAACTATTTTCCATTTAATTTAATATTGATGTAACTAATCAGGATAATACATATTTAAATAAAAGGTTTAATTTTTAAACACTTAAATTGTTTTGCATAATTCTAAAACCAGTATTAGATCATGCTGGAAACTAGTTTAAAATCTTTTACCCAGGGTTCCCACATTTGGAGGGCGTGTTTATACTAAGTGAAGAGACTCCTATAGATTCACTAATTGCATGAAATTGTTGGTTGGCTCTACAGTTAAGCTGCTTGCAGGATAAACTATCGTTGAATCTAGTAACTGAACCACAACTGAGCTAAACGCTTCATCTACAAGTGTTACAGGAAAAAAAGAAACATATCTGATCTACGACTTGCAAAATAAATGGAATGGTTGCTGTATATTGACAAGAGGCATTCTAGAAGTGTTGGAAACTCAAGGTATTTGAACCAATGCTTTGTTGCCTTTTGGCTAAAAAGTCACCAATGTTATAAATGATGTCATTTTTAATAACATGGCTGCCATCTGCACTGAACTCAGAAGTATTCATTTAATTAAAAACTTGTATTTGAAAATTATTCTTGCCATATGAATTTTCAGAATTTCTGAATTAAGCAAGATGGCCACCACTTTTAAAACACACACAGCATACTGGAGTATACAGGAACTCAGATCAAAGACTCTTACAGATCACTTAAGTTTAGATATTTCACATTAAGATGAAAATGGATACCAGCATTCTGACTTTGCTCTTAGTAACAGTAGTAGCATCTTTACTTACTAGTATAAATTAGTGTACGTAATGCTGTTGGCTAAGTATCAAAAATGGTTTAGTAGCTCCTAACAGTTATTTTAAATCTTGATTAGGTAACTAATTCTCTTATGAACGTGTAAGAAAATTCTTTCCTACCTTTAGGTGCCACCTGTAGAAATTGCTTATGGAGTACGCTAAGTTGAGAAATAGTTAGGGTACCATTTACAGATGTCTCTACAGGTGGAGGCCGTGGTGGAGGGATAGGATCTGGAATTACTTTTACATCATTGCTTATGAAGAAGTCTGTCTCATCTAAAACCAGTTCATATTGGATTCTCGTAGAACATTCAATGTGGTGGCGTGCAATCTCAGTTAATTTGTCAACACTAAAAATTGAAGTGCAGGAAGCAAGTATTACTTTAAAATGTAAGATCGTAACTTAGAGTCAAATTCTGAAATATTTCATCAATGGGAGATTTTCTCTGTTAAGGACCACAAATCCTCTGTGTGGATCATGGGAAGGAGGGTCAACAGGAGGCCCTATGACAAGCTAGTTATTTCTCACTACATCCTGGCAGCAAGCTCTATTTGTGACTGCTATGGGAAGCCCACTTAAAGTGGAATCCCAGCCATAGAGAAAACCCGATGGAAAGATAGTACAGGTTGAGATTTTCAGAACTCCATAAGGAAAACGAGGTGATGTGTATTTGCCACACCTCACCCTGTCCACTTACTTCAGCCTGTTGCCCTGTCATGTGCCCCTGCATGGACTCCTGGATCTACGGAGCACATTCTGCAGGGAAAGGAGTAATACTGTTGTGGAGGCATAAGTACTTGGATATTATAATGGGAAGGGTCTGACCTGCACACGGAAGATCCCCTCTACATGAGAGTCAGGGAGTCATGATTAGTCCCAAATCTACACACCTCTTGGGCACTGGAGACTAATTTGTGTCACAAAGCAGGCCCTCATGTACTTATGATCTTTAAAATAACTTCCGTCAACTGCTATACACAGTGGGTTTAACAAAAGGTGGAGGATTCTGGAATGGCAGAAACATAGCAAACAATAGCCCAAAATTCCAAGGTGGCAGGAGCCACGACTTGGTATTGTGGCTTCCTGTGAACAAAATTTCGGGTTCTCTTCTGGTGCTCATAAGTGTAACTGTATTTCCTAAGAAAAAAAATAAGACTGAACAATTGTATACAATATTGCTGACTACACTTTTTAACTTTCCAAGGTATGCAGCACTATAGGGCATATATCATAAGGCAAGATCAAGTCCCAAATCCTGAGAGTAAAATTAGCAAGCAAAATGATTAATTTTTGTACATTTTTACAAATTATTTGCTTATGTCACCTGTCGGAACAATTATTTTTACCAGCTTTACTATAACTTTTCTATTCTACTAAGATACCAGGTCTATTTAAACATTAGCCATATATTACCTGGACATTTCTGCTAGGAACCTGGCTCCAAGCCACTTTTCCATATATTTGTAAGTTTCTTCTGCTTTCATTACTAGTTCTTCAACAAATGTTAATGCCTTTGTCTTTATCAGCTGCAGTCGAGATTTTGCAGCTTCCTCTGTTGAAACAGTCATTTCAGAATAATAATTTATTTATACAATCTGAAACCTATTTTCAAACTTACTTAGGCACCTAAAATTAAGCACCAAAACCTGCACTCAGGCATCAAAATGCCTATTTAGATTTCTGTGTTCATATATTACTTTATATTTTTTTAATTCACTCAGACTCCAGAATTTGTTTTAGAAAATATACCTACTGTTGATACCAGAATGTGCATATCATAAGGATATAGCAATCTTAACCAAACTGATGTAGAAGGAAGAGGTGATAAAAAGACATTAATTCAGACAGTACCCTCTGACAAAAGTGTTAGATTTAGAAGCTCAATGATGAAAAAGCAGATAGTCCACTGAATATGATTTCAAAACATTTCCCTTAGAACTTGAATATAAAATGTATATATTCTAAAGAGGAAGTGTTCCTTTTATTTAAAAATTATACCATTAATATTTAGGTAATTTAAAAAATGAAATCTTTTCAGGGAGAGACCATTCCTTTCTCAGATTTTTCAAAAGGGGAAAAAGCAAATCTCAAATGATACAAATTTTATGGGAACCATAGCCAATGTTTGTTCTTACAATTCCCTCTTTGTGAAAATGGGTGGCATACTGTGAGGAAAAAACGGTTACCTACCGTTTTGTAACTGTTGTTCTTCAAGATATGTTGCTCATGTCCATTCTGTTCTAGGTGTCCGCACGCTCACGTGCACAGTCATCAGAGATTTTTGCCTTAGTGGTATCCCTATGCCCTCTCAGTTCCTTCTTGCCAGCAACTCCAACAGAGGGGCAGGAGGACGGGTAATGGAATGAACGTGAGCAACACATCTCAAAGAACAACAGTTACAAAAACGTAGGTAACTGTTTTTTCTTCTTTGAGTACATGCTCATATCGATTCCATTCTAGGTGACTCACAAGCAGTATCCTTGGAGGTGGGCTCAGAGCTCACAGTCTAGAGGCTTGCAGCACTGCTCTACTGAAGCCTGCTGGGTTAAGTGCGTAATGGGACATGAACATGTGGCCGGACAATCAGGTGGCTACCCTACAGATGTCCTGGATAGGCACTTAGGCTAGGAAAGCTGACAAAGAGGCTTGCGCCCTGGTTGTATGGGCAGTTACAATCATCAGAGGAGGCACCTTTGCCTGATCGTAGCAGCAGCAAATGATGCAAGAAGAAATTATTTGACGGGACACTGGATGACCTTTCATCCTGTTGGCCACCAAGACGAACAATTGCATTGATTTGTGGAATGGTTTGGTCCTTTCAATGCAAAAGGTTAGCACCCTCCTGATGTCTAGGGAATGCAACCTACGCTTCTCCTCCTCCAACTTATGTGGCTTTGGAAAAAAGACAGGTAAGTAAATGTCCTGGCCCGTATGAAACTGTGAGACCACCTGAGGCAGGAAAGCTGGATGTGGCCGCAGCTGGACCTTAACTGTTAACCTTAACTAAAAGACTGTTTAGGACAGTTCTGAGGTAAGCGCCCTAATTTCAGAGACTTGGCGGGCAGATGTCCTTCCAGGAAAGGAGGAGAGAGCAGGAAGCCAGAGGCTCGAAGGGTGGTGCCATAAGCCCCGAGAGCACAAGATTCAGGTCCCACTGAGTAACAGGGTCCTTGACGTGCAGGTAGAAGTGCTCGAGGCCCTTGAGGAACCTGGCAGTCATGTCCTGGGCGAAAAACATCCTACCCTCGAGTGGCAGATGGAAGGCTGTTGGGGAGGTAGACTGACACTAGCCACGCCTGCAGGGGCTGAGGCAGAGCCATGCGTGCCAGACCACGTCAGTGCTGGCCGCCATGTGGCCTAACAATCGCAGGCATGTATGAGCGGTGGTGAGAAGGTGGGCTGGCATCCATGAGATCAGATCCGCTATGGCTTGGAACTGAGCCTCGAGGAGGAAGGCTCTGGCCTGATTAGAGTCTAGGACCATTCCAATTAACTCTATGCGTTGCACTGGAATTAAGGTTGACTTTCTCATTTATTAACAGTCCCAGGTCGTGACAGGTGGCGCAAACAAGGTCGAGATGATGCTGCACCTGATCCCAGGATTGGCCCTTTATCGTCGATGTATGGATAAATTTGCAACCCCTCAGTGCCCCAGGTAAGTGGCCACTGGTGCTATGCACTTTGTAAACACTCTCAGGGCTGACGAGAGACCGAAGAGCAGCGCCATGAATTGAAAATGGCAGTGGCCTAACACAAAATGGAGGAAACGCCTGTGTCCCGGGAAGATGGAAATATGCATCCTTTAAGTCAAGGGTGGCGTACCAGTATCCTGGATCCAGGGAGGGAATAATGGAAGCTAGAGAGACCATGCGAAACTGCAACTTCTTGAGAGACTTACTGAGGCGGCGCAGGTCCAGAATGGATCTGAGGCCCCCTTTTGCTTTGGGGATTAGTAAATAGCAGGAGTAGAACCTTTTCCCTTTCAAGTCTGGAGGGACCTTCTGTATTGCCCCCGGGTGTAGGAGGTTCTTGACCTCTTGAATGAGTAGTTGCTTGTGAGAAGGGTCCTTGAAGAGGGATGGAGAAGTGGGGTGGGAGGGAGGGTCAACCACGAACTTCAGGGTGTAGTCCGAAGATATCATGTCGAGCACCCAGTGGTCCGAGGTCAACTGTGACTAGGCCAACCAGAACTACGGCTGGATTAACCTTTTGTGGGCCTGGCACCAAACATATTTATGGGCCCCCATGTATTCATCATGGGCCCCTTCCGAGTGTGGGCCTGGTGTGGCGGCACCACTGTATACTCAGTACTGAATCTCAGAGACATTTTTCATTTTGATCACACACCTCTGCTTAACTCTATGTATTGCCATACACAGCTTCCTCAACCCCCAGTTTTTCTCGTTAAGCTGTACCAATGTGGGTTTCCCAGTGTCCATAGTGAGCAGAACCTTCATAATGATCAGGGAAACTCCACTCAGATTTATCTCCTTCCTCATTAAGACATTCTATAGTCATGTCTCCAGCACCACCCTATTTCACCAACCACTGTATGTGCTCCTGGCCTCAGCTCAATAAAGTTCCATAGCCAGAAGATACCTGATCAATTCTGACAAATCCCTCCCCCAGGACCCATCCTGCCATTTGAGCAAGCCACTTGTAAACATCATTTCTCCAACCCTAGCTCAGTGAGCACTTAGCCCCTGGGAACCTGCAGTCACCAGCCTTCTTTTCCCCTCTGCTCCCATCTACATGCTATTCCACTACCTGGTCACCACCACCTCTCCTCATGCTTATTTCCCTTCTACCTTGGACATGCTCCCCAAACAGCTGGTCCTATTCTCCCCCTGCAAACCTGACCTGCTTCCACTTTCCCTGCTCCCCTTGACATTCCTTTCCTACTGGTGACCTCTGTTCCTTGAGGTTAACTCGTTTCTTTATCTGCTCCTAGTTTAATGGCCCTCAATAGTCACAGAGTTACCTGTAGCTCCTCTGGCTACAGCCATAGGGCCAACTGCCAGAGGCCAGCCTTAGACAGGTGCACCTTCTAGCTGGCAATTCCAACACTGAGCATGCTTGAACCTTGCAACGGCAGCATTGGGACTCTCAATCCTCAGTGCTGGCCTTATGTAGCTGTAGACTCTGCAGTTAGGTGCTTCCCTACTCCAGGCCATGGCTTTAAGTACCTGAGATGCCTGTCACCTGCAGCAGGAGCCCCCAGTTCCTATGTACCCAACAGCTAACACATAGTAGTGAAGAAGGTGCAGCCTGGATGATTTCTGAGGCTGGGATGCCAGGAGATTCCCCATCCCTGAGCAGCAGCTCTGCAATAAGCTCACGCCACCCCTCTCTGCTGTGGGACCGGGACCCTATGAAGACAGTGGAGTTACCCCATGTATAACCAGTTCTACCCAAAGCCTTTTGAAGTCAGTGGGAGTCTTTTCATTGTCTTTAATGGGCTGTGTAAAAAAGCAAAGGAACTAATTCTAGACTCTAGGAGTACAGTGCATTCTAAAACTATGCTGCACTGGTTTACTATTGTAAACAGGAGGGACTCACATTACCTAGTGAATAATGAACACCTCCTGCAGCGCTTAATTTTTTCTGAGAGGCCTCCCACGCAATTACTAAATGTAAACCTGCTTAGCTTACAAATTTGAAAATATCAGGTGGTATGGTTACAAAAGCAAGGCACTTCTGAATTCAGTAGGAATTTTGGATGTGCACAGAATGCAGGACTGGTTCCTGCATGGTTACAGAACTGCAGTAAAATGGAACAATTTTCAGTTTGTGTGATTAGAGGATATCTGGAACCATATTGTAAGACTGTCCCACATAATGAGGAAAAGTTTTCTGTTCTTTTGTTTCTGTGGGGAATTTGCCAATGCAATATTACTGTCATCTTCTTTTTAAACAAACAAAACTAAAAAAAACAAAAAGAAAAGGAGTACTTGTGGCACCTTAGAGACTAACCAATTTATTTGAGCATGAGCTTTCGTGAGCTACAGCTCACTTCAAACAGTAATGGTTGTTGAACATAGCAATTCCGGTTTTAGTTAGCATTGGGAAGATGCCAGCATTTGTTGCTCAATTTTATCCTACTTTTTTCTAGAGAAAATTACAGTGGATCAATATTTGATTTGGGAGAAATGATGTACATTGGCCAAACCAGACAATCTCTACGCAAAAGAATAAATGGACACAAATCAGACATCAAGAATTATAACATTCAAAAACCAGTTGGAGAACACTTCGACCTCCCTGGACACTCAATTTCAGATCTAAAAGTTGCAATTCTTCAAAAAAAACCTTCAAAAACAGACTCCAAAGAGAAACTGCAGAATTGGAATTAATTTGCAAACTGGACACCGTCAAATTGAATAAAGACTGGGAGTGGATGGGTCATTACGTAAAGTAAAAACTATTTCCACATGCTAATTTTTCCCCCCTACTATTACTCACACCTTCTTGTCAACTGTTTGAAATGGGCCATCCTGATTATTACTACAAAAGGTTTTTTTTCTCCTGCTGATAATAGCCCACCTTAATTAATTGATCTTGTTACAGTCGGTATGGCAACACCCATTTTTTCACGTTCTCTGTGTATATATATCTTCCTACTGTATTTTCTACTGCATGCATCCAATGAAGTGGGTTTTAGCCCACGAAAGCTTATGCCCAAATAAATTTGTTAGTCTCTAAGGTGCCACAAGTACTCCTCGTTTTTTGTTTTTTGTTTTTAAGTAACAGAGAGCAGCTCAAATTGAATTTGTGCTCTCCTGAACTTTGAGGGTGTTCAAATATGGAAGGGAGGTGCTAGATTCCCTTTTTGATTATTAGACAAATCTGGAAAGGAAAAGACAATTTCTTCTTTTATTATCTCAGAAATTGAGTCACATCCTCCTGTGTGCCTGGTACTGTACCTAAAGCTGCCCAGGTCCTCTAGTAGTGCCTTCCCTCCCTCATAGGCGCCGACTTCTGCTCCCGCCGGTGGGTGCTCGACCCCCCTCTACCTCCGGCCCCGCCTCAATTCCACCCCTTCCATGAGGCCCTGCCCTGCCCCCATTCCAAACCCTTCCCCAAAGTCCCTGCCCCAACTCTTTCCCCAAATCCCCGGCCCAGCTCTGCCTCTTCCCTGCCTCCTCCCCTGAGCTCGCCACGTTCCCGCTCCTCCTCTGCCCTTCCTGGAGTGGTCAAACAGCTTGGCTGCCAGTGAGTGCAGAGCACCCACTAATATTTCCCCATGGGTCCTCCAGCCCTGGAGCACCCACAGAGTTGGTGCCTATGCCCTCCCTTACTTATCTTTTTAACTTCTCCTGCTGGGGCCCACATATCTCCCTTGCTAGGCTTCAGACACTGTCCATTCATTCTATCCAATTCCTTCTTCGGGGGCTGTCAGCTGAGGCCACCTGCATCCCTAATCCAGTCTGATGAAGTCCTCTGAGCGTGATATGTGGGCCAAAGCCTTCTACTCCTTGTGCATACATGTTCCCCATTCACAGTGCCACCCCCTTCTAGCAGCCAGCTCCCCATTCACAGCAAGCCCAGTGTATTGGTCACACCAGCCCTCGCAGCTTCCCCACTCCCTTTCCTGTTGATAGCGGCCATGGGAATGCTTGGAAATGTAGTTTCTTCCCTGCTCCAGGGCGAGGTGGATCCTCGGAAGTGACTGAGGCGATGTCCTTGGGCACATCTTCAAAATCCCTGGTTCTGGCTTCCTTAGCCTTTAGAAGAACCAGGCTGGGCAGAGGAACAGGAAGATGAAGGGTGATGCCGTTTAAATCCTTTGTCTCTGTTCTTTCTGTAGGAGCTGGACCGAGGGACACCCCACTACCTCGATGGAGGAGGTGGGGGGTGGAACAGCTTTCTAGCCTGCTGAGGGCTGTGTAGGTCCAATGAATGCAGGGTGGCACGGGAGTCTTTAAGACCGTGAAGCTGTGCATTGGTCAGCTCCAAAAAGAACCCTCCCCCATCAAACAGAAGGTCCTGGAGGGTACTCTGCATCTCCTGGGATAGCCTGGGATAACGAAGATGACTGCACCACAGGGGGAGAGGTGGCTTCCCCTTGTTCATCTGGGGACGGTTCCTGGGGTGTTGGGTCCTGCTGTGTCATCCCTGCATCAGATTCAACACCGTGCTCTGACTGTGCCAGGGGCAGTTTGTCCAAAGCAGCCTGACAGGAACGGCATAAAAGGTACACCCACATGTTCCAGTGCTGCCACTGAGTCTCCACACTGCTGCTGCAGGAGTCGTGCCGGTCTCATGGGCTGGTGGTGATTCACCTTTTCTAGGTGAGAGGCTGAACTCTCCTTCTGACTTGGACCATTGCCCTTCCAGTGACCAGGGCGGAGCTGTAGATGCCTGCGTCTGCTGACGGACCCTTGTCGGCAACCAGTAAGGAGAGGATCCTTACCCTGGTGAGGATCAGTGCCTGTCCAAAGAGCGGTACTGGGGAGCTGCAGACCGTGCCACGACTGGGAACTATCCCGAACCAGGCAGGGAGGTGGGAATCTATGCCTGGGAGACTGCCTGTGTGATGGTGATCTGCGCTGTGGCGATCTCTGGTGGGAGGCCCGATGGTACCGTGGGTATGGGGATTTGCGTCATGACTCAGGTGTCCAGTGCCATGTAGGTGGAGACCTCAGCATCAGGGACTTGTGTCTTCTAACCAGGGACAGAGGCTGAGGTATCGGGGTTCAAGGCCGCAGGGAAGGGGATTGACGCCTGCGGTCTGGGGACACTCTGCTGCTTTAGAGGGTAGTCCCATAACTGGCTTGTCTGTAGATGCCAGGGCCTTAGCTGGGTCCATCACCTGGCTTGGTGCCTGTGGTACCGGACATCCTACTTGCTCTTTGGTCGCCAGGCCCAATTTTGGGCACACATGACCCTACTAGGGCCCAGGACCCTCTGCCGCTCCCGGGAGCAAGAGGTGGGTCCCTGGCTGGGCTAAGGGGTCCGACCACAGCAGTACCCCTTGAGTAGCTCCGGGGCGGGCACATGGCCTAACACAGGTTCTTTGCCCAAAGCCCCAAATGGTGCTGGGCAGATTCCGGTGCCAGCGGTGTGTTGTGCACTGATGCCTCAGTGCCGGGCATGGAGTCCGACTAAGCGGGCTCCAAAGCAGGATGAAGGGCAGCCTCCAGGAGGCTCCTTTTGAATTTGAGGGCGAACTTTTTTTGCAGATCCTGCACTTGTCCTTTCTGTGGGACTCCCCCAAACACTTCAAACAGCTAGTGTGGAGGTTGCTAATGGACATTGGCCAGCTGCACAATAAGCGTGGCTTAAAGCCTGGGGAACAGGGCATGCCCTGCTCCAAGGCGAAGTTCCAGCCGGGACTTTAACTCCTAAACTATTACTCTAACCCTTAACTTAATGGTCTAACTAAGCACCTATCAACTAAAACCAAAGGAGACAGAACAATGGACTGTAAGAACCACTAGCGCTCTTGCAATGAAAGACAAGATGCTCCAACCAACCATCACGGGCAGTAAGAAGGAACTGAGAGGGCGTAGGGTCGGCAGCACCTAATATACCAGCACATGAGCGTGGCACTCAAGGGGGCATCACAGCCGTCCCTACGGATACTGCTAAGGCAACAATCTCTGACGACTGTGCATGTGGGCACGCACAAACCTAGAATGGAATCGACATGAGCAAGAACTCGAAGAAAAAACAGTTACCTACCTTTTTGTAACTGTTGTCCTTTGAGATGTGTTGCTCATGTCCATTCCATTACCCGCCCTCCTACCCCTCTGTCGGAGTTGCTGGCAAGAAGGAACTGAGAGGGCCTAGGGTTGGGGTGCCTAATATACCAGCGCATGAGCATGGCACTCCAGGGGCACCACAGCCAACCCAACGGATACCGCTAAGGCAAAAATCTCAGATAACTGTGCACGTGGATGCGCGCACACCTAAAGTGGAATGGACATGAGCAAGCACTTGAAGAAGAAATATTTGTCTACAAAGATCTATGAGTAAAAAATTCCATCTAACTTAGAAAAAACTGGCATTTCACAATGGGAGGACTGAAAAAAGACAAAGAATTTGTTGTCATTGAGATGTTAAGAGTAAAAAATGGAGGCAACAGACAGAGAAACATAAATGTCTTGGAAAAGATAAATGTCTTAAAAATGGGTATGGAATGTGAGAAAGAAAAAGATATCGAACAGATAAATAGAGGAATGAAAAACCTGAAGAAAAAGAAAGAAGACCAAAGAGTAACACTGAACTAAGAGTATCTCAAATCTTGGAAGATCCATGTAGGCATCCAATGTGCAACTCAATTTTTTATTTTGAGACCTGAAGAAGACCTCTGTGTAGCTCAAATGCTTGTCTCTTTCACCAACAGAAGTTGGTCCAACGAAAGATATTACTTCATCTACCCTGGCTCTCAATTTTTTATTAAATTTAATTTTACCTGCTAGAAAATGTTTTTCTAAACAAAACAAAATTTTAGTTGCTGCTGACAGTGACTTCAATAGGTAAAACTGTAAAGCAGTTTCTGTTACAGACCTTATTCCCATATGCCAATAATAACTTTCCAAAACAATCATCTTTGAGGCTGAAACTTTCCTTAGGCAGGCTCTACAGAAAGATGAATGTATTTGGAAGGTCTGAACAAAATCCCTTTAAGTTCATCTTTGAGTTAAATGAGAATGAAAAATATACACTTCCTATTTTCAGCAAAAACAGCTGACATTTGAAATTTTAAACTTGGCATTAACTCATTTTTCTCTGAGATCTGCTTGATTTGGGAGGGAAAGCTGTAAAATTAAAAAGGTAAGAGCAACTGAAAACACCTCAGAGGATTTTTAGTGCATATCTATTAAGCTTTTCAGTACAGCTTAACAAATTGCTGCCTTCTTTGTAACTTCTTTGCACGTTTTCCAGGAGCTGCTTCTCTCAGTCTGCTACTGGGACAATGGCATAACAATCTGTAAGTATCAAATTTAGTCACACAATTCTCAAAATATCCAACAACAGAAAATACTCTCAGACCAGGAACACAATTGAAAATAAGGCATATACATGCAACTGCTAAATTCAGTGAGAAATCAAAATTCACAACTCAGTAACTGCCTACAGATTTGCATGTCTCGAAATATCTACACACTTAATTGGTCATTTACATTTCCAGTTATTACACTTGCAGGTGTAGCTGTGGTATCTGCATTTGCAAGGTATGTTAATAAGCTATTATGAAAATGTGGCCCTGTATGTTTTAGTTCTCCTTTGATACATACCTTGGCTGTTTTGTTAGGCAGGTCTTTACCTCTTTAAAGTTCCCCTTCCTATTTCCAAATATTTGATTTTAAAAAAATATTGTTGTGCTGAGATTGGGTGAAACATTGTTGAAGCAGGTGAGTGTAACAGTCACCCTTCGTTCAGGATAAATGTAAGAAGCAATTAAGCTCCTTTGTAGAACAGATAGCTGAAACAATAGGAGCCACTGCCCAAAACACAGGCCACCTGCAAGGCTGATGTGGGAGTTGAGCCAGGTGGTTGGAGCGGTTCTCCTTGGAGTCTAAGCACAAATGCAGAAGGCTGATTATGGTTTGATGAAGCTCTGTGTCTGTGTATGTGTGCACGCAGGAGCAGAAACATGCCAGAAGCACATAAAGGAGGTAGGAAGGAAGCCCCAGAGACAGCCAGAAAAGCTCTTGTTGCATTATCTTGAGAGAAGCTGAGAGAGAGAGTTTTTGGGTAGAGTGCTGGCTGAAAAGAGGCTTGGCCCTGTGAGAAAAGGAACTGTCTCCTGCTGTTTCATTCCTACCGTATTCAGGAAAACAGGACTTTATACATTCTTTGTGAATAAACAGGATTGCATCAAACAAATACCTGACTCCCTCTAACAGAAACAATCCAGAAGATCCTGAAGATTGGTTAACTGCTCAGGTCAATATAATTTAATATGTTCTCTTACAATGAATAGCTGATAGTAGAAGGATGACAGGAAAGAGAAGAGAGGCTTAAAAGTACTTTCTCTTCTATTTTGAATATATTTATTCAAAAATTATTGTCTACCACCATTTTTTTAAGTTTCCAGGATTCTTCAGACCTCTTTCCTCCCCATTCACTCAGCAAACTTTCAACAGAACTTTGCAGACAGTTTCAACTATTAAAAAAAATCTAAATTGGGAATGATGATCAACTTCCACAATGTAGCCCACTGAACTAATTACATACCTTCATATTCAAGGGCACTAAAATATTCCTGTTTCATTTTAAGCTTTAATTCCTGTTTCTTTAGTTCCTCTGGTGTTAGAGGAATGGCAGTGGCTTCAGCCACAGGTGCTGGAGAAGGAACACCTGAAAGAAAAGAAAATATTTTCACCAAAAAGAAAATCTTATAATGTTTGGACTGCATATATGTAGACAACACAGCATAGTACAATTTATTTTATGGAAATAATTTCTTTTCAAATGAATCTGATATCATTTTTATAAGATTACAAGTTTGGTGGATAAATGTAATTGTTGGCATAATATTCTTAGACTTCTGTAAGACATTATTACTGCATGACATCTCAATTTAAAAAATTAACACTATACTAAATCAGTGTAGCACCTATTAAATGGATTAAAACTGGGTAACTAATAGAGCTCAAAATATAATTGCTAAAAGGAAATGATTATCTAATGGAGTTGTTTCTACTGGGGTTCTAGATGGTCATAATGATCCCTTGTGGACTTAAAATCTATTAATCTATTGATAATTTGCAGGTACGCAAAGTACCCTTTGAATGCTAAGTGTCAGTCAAATTCAGAGATGAAGTAAATGGTGATAAAAGTTCTATGTTGATAAGTAGGGCCCTACCAAATTCACGACCATGAAAAATACATCACGTGAAATCTGGTCTCCTCCCATGAAATCTGGTCTTTTGTGTGCTTTTACCCTATACTATACAGATTTCACAGAGGAGACCAGCGTTTCTCAAATGGGGGTCCTGACCCAAAAGACAGTTGCTGGGCGTTTGCAAGGTAATTTTAGGGGAGTCATGGTATTGCCACCCTTATTTCTGCACTGTCTTCAGAGCTGGGCAGCTGGAGAGCAGCGGCTGTTGGCCAAGCGCCCAGCTCTGAAGGCAGCATCCCGCCAGCAGCAGTGCAGAAGTAAGGGTGGCAATACCATACTATGCCACCCTTATTTCTCCGCTGCTGCCTTCAGAGCTGGGTGTCTGGAGAGTGGCGGCTGCTGACTGAGGGCCCAGCTCTGCAGGCAACAGCACAGAAGTAAGAGCGGCAATACCATACCATACTATCCTTACTTCTGCACTGCTGCTGGCGGTGGCTCTGCCTTCAGAGCTGGGATCCCAGCCAGCCACCACCACTCTCCAGCTGCTCAGATCTGAAGGCAGTGCCCCCGCCAGCAGCAGCACAGAAGTAAGGGTAGCAGTACTGCAACTCCCCCCCCCCAACTCCTTTTTGAGTCAGGACCCCTACAATTACAACACAGTGATATTTCAGATTTAAATAGTTGAAATCATGAAATGTATGATTTTTAAAATCCTATGACCATGAAATTGACCAAAATAGACCGTGAATATGGTAGGGCCCTATTGATAAGTCAGTATTAGTTACATTAAGACAGTACTGAAATACGATAAGGAGGGTGTACAATGTATTAAAAGTAGGTCTCCTCTAGTTCATGTTATACTTTTTTACATCATCCTATTAGTTACTTTTACAAGATGGACCTAAAGCCTGCAATGAAAACAACAACACTTTAATATTATAAAGCTATTTTATAATTTTGTTTTTTAACATTGTGTTGGCAGTTTATTTGTAGTTTAAGCACTTTTGACTGTTAAGTGTTGTCAAGTACAGATAATGATAACTTTTCTTCCCCAACAACCGACTTGCAGCTGCTGTGGTGGTGCAACAGGATGATACCAGATCAGTAGATCAGGTTGAACATAACTCTAATGATCAAATCGAAAGGTGACAAAATTGAGTGCAGAAAGTTATATCACTCTTTCAGTAAGTATGCTGCTGCACTGCCTACAAGATAAAAAAAAATTGTATTGTGCATCCCTAGGATGTGAAAGCCAGAAATAAAAGTTGGTGAGCTCTTCCACTCTCAGGAGATGTACAACAGCACTTTATTTGGCATAAAATGAAAAATGTATCCATTAATATCTTATCTTGTATTGTGAGGAAAGATGGTTAAGGCACTTGACTTAGATTCAGGAGACCTGATCTCTGAAACAGATTACTTCTGTAACCTTGGACAAGTCATTTAGTGTATGTGTACATAGCAAAAAAAAAACCCTGTGGCAGCAAGTCTCAGAGCCCGGTCAAAAGACTTGTCTCGTGGTATGGGGCTGAAAATAGCAGTGTAGACATTCAGGCTTGGGCTGGAACTTGGCCTCTGAAACCCGGGTGCTGGGGGGGGGGAGGGTCTTGGAGCTCTGGCTCCAGTCCAATCCCGCATATCTACACTACTATTTTCAGCCCTGCAGCACGAGCCCCACAAGCCTGAATCAATTGACCTGGGCTCTGAGACTTGCTGACGCAAGTGTATTTTCGCTTTGTAGACATATGCTAAGTGACTTGCCCAAGGTTACACAAGTAGTCTGTGGCAGAGCACAGGTTTTTCTGCTGTGTAGATATACACATACTCTCTCTCCACTTCATTTGCCCATTTTTAAAATACTTTCTTTCCCCCACCATTTGTCTATCTTCTCTATTTAGACTGTCAAGTCACTGAGGCAGAGACTGTCTCTTATTACCTGTACATATGGTACTTATTACAATAGGGCCCTGATCTTGGTTGGGTCTCTAGGTGCTAACAGAATGCAATTAAACAATACATTGTTTATACCTTGTCAGAATGATGATAGAGCAGGGACAGACCTGATTGATCTATAATATTATAAAGATTGTTACATTATACTGTGGAATAATAGCCTTGGACTATTTTTATCCTGTTCCTTATTAATAAAGTAAGAAGTATTTATATGGTTTTAGCTACATCAGGAGATTAATGTTAGAAAAGAACAAGCATTTTTAAAAAAGTTGACATAATTTGATAAAATGGCTGCAATGTGTACACTTCCAAAACAATGCACAGAAAAAGATTAGCAAGTATTACTTTCTGGTATTACTTTGAACATTTATCCCTATATATTATTATGATTTAATTCACCCAACTATCACTAAGCAGTCTCTGGATTTCTTTATCATTACCATGTCAGCACACTGATATATCATGTTTTGAACTATCAAAAGAACAGAGAGAAAAGAATTAAACTTTTGTAGTTAGTCTCTTTTTTAACATACGTTCATTTAATTTGAATAGTTTTATGCTCTATTTTTAAAAGAAAAGCACATGCTTCAGTTACCTTTCTTTTTGGTGGGTGATTTTGGAGGTGGTTTCTTGGCATCTTTGGCATCCTTTCCACCACCTTTGCCTCCTGCTGCCAGAGAAGGTTTTTGACGTTCTTGTTCTTTCTTTTCTAGCTGCTGGCGTTCTTTTTCTTCCTCGGCTTCTTTTGATTGTATTTCAGCAGTTACCTTAATATTCATATTAATATTTTAACTTAACTATTCTGGATCTAGAACATACAATTAATATTTTGAATGAGCTATCCTTTATTTTCTACTAGTGGTTGCTGCTGGATGTATAATATAAATTAGATATTTTGATTCTTGATTTCATATCTGATCAGTATATGTTTATTAAATAAAGAAACAGTTGTTAAACCAAAAAAGCAAGAAGGAAAAAGATGGCAGCTTAAATAATTTCTTCTGTGAAATATTTAAAGTATTAAAGGGAAGCAGCGGAAGTAGACCAACTGGTAACCAAAGCAGGGCTAGGCTTCAGTGAAGGCTGAGAAGCTGAAGAACTGAGGATATGTCTTCACTAGCAACGCTGAAGCGCTGCTGTTAAACATTAAAAGCTTTAACATGGCTGTGTAGTCACGGCACCAGCCCTGGGAGATAGCTCTCCCAGCACTGTAAAAAAAAAAAAACCTCCATGAGCGGAGTGGCTCCCAGCGCTGGTGAACTGTCTACACTGCCACTTTATAGCACTGAAACTTGCAGGGCCCCAGGGGTCCCCTGGGGGGTGATGTTTCACACCCCTGAGCGAGAAAGTTGCAGTGCTGTAAAGTGGCAGTGTAGACAAGGCCTCTAGAGTTAAGTTATCTTAAGGCATTCACTGTAGAGGACAACATGTCTGACCATATTGTAAAAGTGCAGAAAGGTGGGGAAAGCCATCAATCCTAGCCACTGATCCAGGAACTGCCTTTCGAAACTAGCTGTCACACAGCTAGCACACTTTGGGCACTATAAAATAAAGCTGGAGAAGACTTGTGACGTCTAATCTCTGCTTGAGGATTTACTTTTGGAAGGTTTAAGAAAAAATGTACTAAGGGGCAAATACTGATCCCTCTTCCTTATCGCACAGGTCACTTCTAACACCAGGATTGTTTGGTTCCACCATATGAGGAGGCGGGAGACAGGATTTGAGTGGATATACACAGAGCAGAGCTCTGAAGAGGAATTGCTACTATGCTGATCCTGCCATTTCCCCGTTTATAGCAGGGATGTATTAGGGCTGCAGCGATTACTGGAACATCAGGAGTGGAACAGCAGCCATGGAGTTGAGATACTGGTGCATGGGTCTGGTATTTGGACTGGAAAGATTTAGATCTAACTATTTAACCAATCTGTGAATCTTTACTAAACAAAGCATTTCTTACCATATTTGATATTGCTGTTACTGCTGCTTGCCATGTATCAGTGATAAGTTTCTCATCTGCCCCAAAGTTAAATATTATACTTTCAGAGGAATTCTCCTCCTTATTGCTCTTTAGTTGAATTGCTTTGCTTTTCTGCTTGATGACATTTATTTCAGGAGAAGGGGGTCTACGAGGAACCATGGGAATCCTTGAAAACAAAATAGGAAATAACTCACTATCCCGATGGTGTAGTATATGTTTACATGGTGCAATTAAGTTACATTAAGAGAACCAGAACCCCATTTTCAAAGTCTGTGATAGCAATGGAAAAAGGAGGAACCCTTCCATGGATCACAAGTGGTAAAATTTGTGGATGACACAAAATCATGTTGATTAGTCTAGAGTAGAGAGGTTTATAAGGAACTCAAGACTGATCTAAACAAAACCAGGGCATTAGACAACAAATAATACACACTGGATGGATTGATATTAACTATTGATATGCATATTGATGGGGTCTTGATGGACTGTAACCATTCAGGTATCAATATAGGTATTGTTATGCACAGCATTATGCCATTGTTATATACAAGTGATGGTATACTCTCACCTTGAATATTGTGTTTAATTCCACGCACCCAGCAAGGCTTCTTTAACTTATGTTCAGTTGACCACAACCTCAGAGGCTATGCTCGTGAAATTTTAATTTCGTCACTGATACAGAACCAAATGTTTAATACTTAACTATAATTAGTTGCAGGATTTGTTGGGGAACTGTCATAATTTGGGGGAAAGAAGGAACCTTTTATCCGTCAGTTTTTGTTGTTTTGTTACTGCACAGAGTAATGATGGGGCAGCCAAAAGTGTACAATAAATTAAATACATTACAATACTCAACATCTATCATATGGCTGTGATCACCATAGTCTATCTATTTAACAGTAACACATGGACAAACATACTTATATGCTATATTAATTACGTTACTTTTTTTTTTTTTACAATGCAGTTTTTACCTTCTTGACTTGCTTTGTTCCACAGATTGCTCTACATTAACAATATCTAATAATGGGATTCTAGTGAACTCTGGACAGGCCTCTGTTGGCATTTTGCCTTCCATTCCCCTGTAATAGTCATGTAGAAATCTCTTTGTATCTTGAAAACGGTCCACTTCAACCTTCAGAACAGGATGGAACAAAGCAGTTTCTGTTTTTTAATACCCTAAAGTAATGCCTACATCATGAGAATGCTTGATGGAGGCTAGAAAATAGGACTGGTTGATCATATGTGTTTAAGTATCTTATAATAAATACATACTACAACATGTACTGGAAAAGTACACTTTCAGAATGTGTGTTCAAAACTTTAATATAGATATTTCTAAGATTTAATAACAATATCAGCTATGAAATCGGAAAATGTATCTAATTTGAACATATAAATATACTGATATTTAATTCTGACACATATATATATACAAAATTAATTAAAACAAATCTACCACGTGCTTCTAAACTGTAATTAAACAGATTTGAATAAATCTTTAATCCAAATTATTAAAAATCTTTAGTAATAATATAAAGCAAAAGAAATTTGTTTAAATGGCCAAGAAAGAATTATAATTGTGCAAGCTGTTTAAAGAAAAAACAAGTGGATTTTGTAAGGTTCAAGACATCTATTTATTTCAGAGTGAAGCCAAAAAGCATTAGCACCTGTCATGCTTTGATTTATTAAACCAGTAGTGTCAGAGTCTCTAACTGTCAAAACGGCACTGCATATTCATGGGAAAATGCACAAAACCACATTCACAAAAAGAATAAAAATCTCATAGTGTAAAGCAGCCAGTTGGCCATAAGTTAAAGATAAAAATTTTTCTGTCTTGTTACGGAAAATAAAGCAAGTGGATGGAAATCTGATATAGACTAGTTAGGGATATCTGACCTCGCTAAAATGAGTATATAAAATCTATACTAATACAATAATATAGCGATCTGAAGAACATATTATAGAATCCCATAGTAAAACCTACACCAGAGGATTTCAGCAATCAGGAACTCTTTGCCTGTTTTGTTGCTATTCTTATTGCTTTCTCTGACAAAGCTGTTGAATGTAAAGATATAGATAGCACAATTTCAGAATTGCTACTTTTAGCATGAATAATTTTACCCATTATTGTCAATGAAGGTGATAGTAGGTAAAATTATTATTAATCATGTTAAGTAACGTAGTGTCTAAGGGCCAACAAAGAATGCAGCCTCCCTTGCACTTGGCTCTGTACATACCCAGAGCGGTAGATGATCCATGCCCTGAAGAAACTAAGTGTTGGGGAAGGGGTATAACCCACAAGCAAAGTGAACAATGTGATGATAGCAAATATCATGTCAATTCCATGGAGGTAGGGAAATGTTTTGGGTGGGTTTACTTAGGGGGTAACAGTTTGAGGGGAAAACTCAGAAGCAGCTCAGTGACTTCGGAGCCAAAATTGCATTAACTTTCAATGACGCTTAGTGCTTGACTACACATGAATTTAGTTCATAGCAAAGTGGGTGCACCCTGCACTAGCCTACTCTGCGCTAATTGTCCATGTGGACCTTGCTGATGCTCATTACCCATTCATTAGTGCATTTTGATCTATACTCGTTTCAAAGAAGGGTAGTTCAAAGTGCACTAACAAACTATTAGTACGGCCTTGTGCGAATACAAAAATTTGGATCCGCATCTGTGGCAATTAAATTGTATCCAACCCACAATCCACCTTTTATATGTATTTGCATCCACACCCACACCAGCACCCTCTAGAGCAGCAGTTCTCAACCAGGCCTACATGGTTCCGAGAGGGCCACGAGCTGGTTTCGGGGGGTCCATGGGCCTGTCCCAAGCCCCAAAGCATCAGTGCCCCATGCAGGGCTGAAGCCCAGAGCCCCGAGCTGAAGTCCTGTAGCATCGTCTCTAGCAACATCTACTTGCCCTGGATCGTGTAAGTGCTGAATTGTGCTCCCTATGCTAACAGAGAGGTGTCCGTTTTTATAATGATCACTGAGGGAAGATGTGCAAATGGATTTTCTGTGCATATGTTGTGATGGTCCTTCCACCGTTGAGGGATTATTTCATGAAGGTAGGTACAGAAAGAAGCATATTTAGACTGTGCCTGGTGTGTGAATAGATGGTTCTGAGCCACCCCTGAAGGCAGCCCATTCGAAGTCTGGCATGTTCCGTCATGAAGGTGGTGGCTGCCATGTGCCCCAGTAGTTGAATGCAGCTCCTGTTCATGGTTTGGGGTCTGAGCTGAATTCTCTTTGCTATGTTGGAAAGAGCCAAAAATCTGTGCTGAGGAAAGTTGGCTCTTTTTATCATTGCCCCCATCAAGATGTGCCCCTATGAACTCTAGGTTCTGTACCCAGGTCAAGATGGATTTTTGTATGTACAGTTGTTGGCCCAATTTGAGAAAGAGGCCTATAGCCTTGGAAGTTGCCCGAGACATCAGTTCCAGGGGGCAGCTCAGCAACCAATCGTCCAGATAAGAGAATACTAAAACACCTTTCCTGTGCAGCTGCGTTGCTACCACCAACATGACCCTTGGGGCAGATGATAGGCTAAAGAGGAGCACTCCATATTGAAAGTTATCCTGGCCTACAATAAAATGCATTGGACTTCCTCACCACAAGATGAGAACTTGAGGCAAAGGACACTGCCTAATGTACTCTGGGGTGGGTGTTTTGCTCATGGTCATAAACTTCTGAATCATCATGCTTATGGGGTTTCCCCAAATTAATGTCAGGTTACTTCCCTCTTTTCATAAAGTTTCTTTTCTATGCACAGCCTCAGTCATTGAGAGAGGGGAAGTATTGTCCCTTAGAGGTGCCCAGGGGTGATGTGTAATTTCCCAGGTTACTGGGTGGGGGAGCTCAAGCCAGTGCTCAGTTGTATTGTAAAAAGGAACCCCTAGATATTGAACCTGGCCCTTGTGGCTGCCGACTGCACCTGGCAGATGGGTTACATGAGTAAAAGAGAAAAACAGAGTTGAGGGAATCTCAATAGGACAACTGCTAGAGCTCCGTCTCAGGCAAAGGCAGTTAAGAAGAAACTGGGAGTGGTTCACCCATGCAGTGCTATATAACAACGGCATGGGCATGAGACTGACTAACACCGATGAGCAGGCCAAACGGACACTGCTATGAGAAATCACAGATCAAAGCTGCAGGGGGCTCTAGTGCACCTAGAGTGGAGCATCCGTAGGGACATGACTCGAAGAAGAACTGGATAAACAAGTCATTGAAGATGGCAGATGAGGGGTTGATGTTTGACATAGTGAGAGACTAGCCCAACTAAACAGGGAAAGGCAAAATTTTTCAGGATGTTGAAGCATGGACAACATTGATTTGATGTTGTGGAGAATGGAAGCCTGTAAAAAAAGGATGTTTTTAAATGTACAGCATCATTTGTCAATACATCTATGAAAAGTGATATTTAGAGTGTATACTCTAAAATATGATACTGTAAAAGAGCTCCAAAAATATATATAATCAATGTCAAGCACTTAAAAATTAGGAAATGACAGCATTAAGCTTATCTGTGCAACTTTAATTCAATCCCCTTCCATGTAGGCATGATGATAAGTTTTTAATTACATGATCACATGATATTTTTTCCATTGATGTCCTGCTTCATTCAGTGCACAGGATGGATGGTGCTCTATTAAGATCAGTTATTCAATATTTTGTTTTATCTGCATGATTCAATGCATAGCCTTTGGTTTATTCACAGCATACTATCCAAACCCTGGTCTCAATACAGAATTATGAATTTCCTCATGGGCTTTTCTATGGCACTGATCAGGGTGCTTCCCAAACATTTATTTATCTTCAAAACACCTGTGAGGGGAGGGGATGGTATTATCCCATTTTACAGAGGGTGAACTGAGGCACAGAGAGATTAAAGTCAAAACTATCCACTAATTTTGGATGCCTAATTGAAGAAGCTTAGGACCTGATTTTTCAGAGTACTTAGCATTAGATAGCACTTTATATTCAAAATACAGCTCTCACTGACTTCAGCTGCAGCTGTGAGTCTCCTTGCCCACCAAATCCCAATCCCCAACCTGAGTCCCAATTTCCTCCACCCCCAACACTCACTCACAGTGTCTCTCCTCTCCTCCAGTTCCAGACTCAACAGACTCCTTGTCCCAGTCTATTCCTTTCCCTCCCTC
Source organism: Lepidochelys olivacea (assembly GCF_965140295.1). Classification (NCBI taxonomy): domain Eukaryota; kingdom Metazoa; phylum Chordata; order Testudines; family Cheloniidae; genus Lepidochelys; species Lepidochelys olivacea. The sequence goes on along the minus strand of NC_140415.1, from coordinate 25,538,522 downwards.
CATCCCTTCTTCATCCATGCTGCCTGGGCACTAAAAGGGAAGGATGTCATTGAGAGCACTGGAGAGAGAGTCTCTCCCTGCTCTCAGTTCTAGTGTCTGTCCATGCCCTTGCCTGGAGCAACTGGAAGCAGCAATTACAGGGGAAGTCCAGCTTCAACCCTGTAGCCCTGAGCTGAAACATGCTCAGTCTCTCTGTAGTGATGGTGCATGAGCAGTCTGGTGAGCACTAGGAACTGTGAGGGGCTGGAGCATGTTCATTAACAGATAAAAATCTCCAAAGGTATTATCCTTAAACTCTAGGAAGCTTTTACTGAATATGTGTGATGTGAGGTTTTTCAAAGGTTTATAACTTGGCCAAATGTGAGCAGAATTTCTCAGGAACAGCAAAGGCACATTCCTGACACAAAGGCCAATCCCTATCAAATTTCAAGTCCATGTTCCAAAGAAAGAAGATGACCAGATTTTTTTACATGGTAAAACAATGTTTTTCCCCTTTGCTTCACTCTTAGAAATGGTTGAACTGTTTTGGCTGAAATTTTCCAAAAGACATCTGGCATCTACAATTTCATCCCAAATGGCTAAAGTTTGGCAAAGTTATAAGGAACTGAAAACAAGGTCTTATAAAAGGAAGTGTTGGGCAATCTTAAAATAGGTGGGTCTGATAACATTGTATATAATTGCAGCATTTAGATGGCCAAGTTAAGAACAGAGGCCATTATAAATAGAAAAGGATAACCAGTATCAGGATATTTCACTAAACTGATTTGATTGGTAAGCTGAATGCAAATAGCAACACTATGCAATATAGCCCAAAAATTTATTTTTACAGGACTATGATACTGGTATTTTTCTCGATCCTCTCTGCCCAGAAGGTGATACAATGCCAGGAGTGCACATGCATTCTTCTTTTTTATATTTTCTCACTCCTCACTTCAGTCAGCTTCCTTCTTTAGTAGGGTTGAATTAAAGGGATATTTGGTCTTGACCATGTAGTCTTAAGGGACCACATACGTGAAGTCCCACTGAGATAAATACATTAATCCAAGAGTCTGCCTGGGCAACTGCAGGATAAGGACTATACTGATTTAGCTATTTACCATACCTGCATAAGTGAAAAGAAATGGTTCATCAAGATTCCCATATGATCTGGTAACCAGCCATCATTCATGATATCACTACGTTCTTGCTCTGCTTCTTCCCTTCTGTTTTCACAAATATCCCAGAGACGGTCCCTCAGGTCCTAAATACAAATACTATTGCAAATAATGGATGTGTAAAACCTTAGGCTATCTTTCATATATTTACGTATAATAAAAGTCAATCCAAAAGAACCTCGCCAAAAAGCAATCAACAAAGTGTAGCCTTGGAGACCCACCACGGGCATGGACTGACTGAGAAGTAAGAAGACACAACCAGTATTATTGGTACCAATGAATGCACAACTAGTACGTGCTGTTTTTTCTCCAATACTGGAGTGAGAATTGGTGGTGGTGGAGGCTGTAACCTTCACAGTTTTGGGAACCAGAATATAATTTTGTTAGGCCAAAAGCTACTTATGGCAAACAGGTCTTTGAAGCTGAGATGCACCTGCACTGGGCTTTAAACCTGAAAGAAGGTACCCATCATGCTTTGTTCGTAAAAGGCACTCAGTCCTTTCTCTAATGGCGATTTCCCATATTTCTTCTATGTAAACACATCAAAAAAGAACAACATTGAGAACAGAGGTACTGGTATACTGACCCATATTTTTGACAAAGGAAAAGAATGAAAAGAAAAAGAAACAGTGCTTATTCCAAGTCTTATTCCCACTATAACTAAACTCCAGGATAGTTCCCTAGGCTTTTAGGATTTCATTGCAATGCACTGCAGAAAAATGACACTGCATTTATAACGTCTTGTTCCAAAATGATGCCAAGCACTTCAGGCCAGATCTAATCAATCATTTCAGCAAACCAGTTGGGAAATTATTTGCAATGTAATAAACTCATCTCTGTAACAGAGTTAATACAAGTAAGATTCACCAGAATACCAACTGCTTTGAAAAGATCTGCTGAAAAGATTTTGCCATGGTATATTAAAACAACTACCACTGTCTCTTTCACAACCACAGAGTATCAACATTCTCTATGCAGCAATAAGTCTGACTCAGGGTAAATTTTTCACCACTCCTACCAGTTTATCAGTTGCAGGCTGACAATGTAAAAAAAAAAAAAGCAAAGGAAGGGGAAATATAAGTGGCTAAGTTCAGTCCACTAGTAGTAGGTATTAATTTAAATTATTTTCCTACTGATAATAATATAATCACTCTGGCCAAGAGGAGGCGTTACGAAAGTAACATGCAATATGAAAAATTACAATAGTTTTATTTCATTGTATGCAGATCTTCTAAGATGTACACTTGCATTCCATTTCTATTTAATGAAGCTGATTCTTTAGTAGCAACTGCCACAATTTTTTCCATCTTCTGGAATTCTGCACATAAAGTCTATTCTTCTCTCCATGTGACCTTAGGTTTTGCCACTGAGATAGAGCATCACATATGGGATATTCCAACTCCTGTATTTCTTTTTAGCTTCTTGAAATTGTTTTTAACTGGGTTTATGCTATTATCCTGGAAAAAGTACATTTTGACATTTTGATATTAGAAATAATTCTTTTTGCCAGTCATGTAATCAATTCTTCATTTTTCAGATATTCACCTCACTAGCTGGGCCGCAATTTTGATGGGGCCAGGAGTGGCAGAGACATTTTCTGGGGCTGTAGGATGGGGGAAGAGGGTGAGAGCTCACCTGGAAAAGGCTGAGGAAGTGTTCCATATGCCCTTTCTAATTTTCTTTCTCCTCCCCCCTACTCCTTTTCTTTCAGCATGCGGGGGCTGCTTTTCCCTTCCCTCCTCTTTCTTCCTCATGCTTAGTGGGGGGAAGAGAGGACACACTCGATCAGAGGCCTAGGCTCTGAGACCAGTGCCACACACTGCCACAGCCATTGAGCAGCAGGGATGGTGCCAAAGCTGGCTCTGTTTGGTGACTGATGCTGTTTGGTGGTGGTGGAGAGTGAGAAGTGTTCATATAATAGTTGACTAGACAAGGTAGCATTAGTACATTAGTAGTCATATTACATCAATCCTGTGTGAATTCAAATGCCCAAAGATGCACAAAGCTCCAGAGCTAGAAAAATTGAAACATTTGCCATTTACTCACAGTAACCCTTTGGTGTAATTCTGCTTTTGTTTCCTCATCTTCCCACAGATCATCAGCAATGGAGTTATAATCAGATTGCCACTGAGATACAAACTCCTGCTTATGGTCTGGACGCTTCAGATAATCCTTAAAACGGTTTCTGTGAACAGTGAGTCAAAACAAAGGAGTTTTAGCGCTAAAACATACATAGTGTGCTAGAGGAATAATATAAAATGAGAATTCTAATGCAATTAACTACTGTTACTCACCTAGTATCTGCTAAGTAGTGAATCACAGAATACTGTTCTTCTCTTAAACATCTAAGTATAGTTTTGATGGTATTTTCATATGTATTTTCTACCATTTCCCAATAAGGTACTAAAAATTCAGGTATTTCCTGTTAATTATTAAAACACACAAATCTTTACTTTATATACTTCCTGCAGCCTGTCCAAACACACAATCAGCAAGTATAGGAAAGAGGTATCTTGGACATCAGGTTAACAATATATTTCCTTTATTTTATTTATAATTAAGGCTACGATTATGTCACGGAGGCACAGAATTCATGACTTCCATTGACCTCCGTGACATTTTCTGCCTTGGGGCTGGAGCTCCCACCCAGCCCCGCCTTCACAGCCCCCAACCTGCAGCTGTCTAGCCACCCTAGGGGATGCGGGGGACTCCCCGCAGCTGCCAAGCCACAGCAAACGGGAGACCCCAAGCAGTTGCCCAGCCACGGCCGGTGGCCCCCCTGCATCTGCCCAGCTTTGAAGGGCAGGTCAAGGCGACCCCGCGCAACAACTGCCCAGTCGCAGCGGGAAGGCGGGGGGATCCCACGCATCTGCTCAGCCACGGCGGGCAGCCGATGGACCCACTTCAGCTGCCAGCCACAGCGGGCACTCCCCACAGCTGCCCAGCCGCAGCTGCAGCCATGGCCAGGGGATCCTGCAGCTACCAGCTGCCCAGGGCAAGGGGACCCCACTGCAGCCCAGCCCCAGGGGCAGGGAGACCCTGGAGTTCCCACACACCACATCAGTGGGGGACCTGGGAGCCCCAGCAGCAGTGGGTGCTGAAGCCACCCACCCCTTTTGTCAGGGATATTTTTAGTGAAAGTCAGGGACAGGACACGGGCTGCCATGAATTTCTGTTTATTTCCTGTGACCTGTCCCTGACTTTTATTCAAAATATCTGTGACAAAAACTTAGCCTTAGTTATAATGTATTACAAATACCCTGCCAAAATATAATATTTACTCTGGATACACCTTTCATAATATTAAAGTGTTACCATCTTGTCAACCATGTGCATTGTCACTCTGAGGAATTATCCATAAATTTCTAATATATGTCATTATCAAATTATCAGATATTTTCAATACTGTACACTGAGATGCAGCATATTTTTAAAATCACATCTCTTTAGGTATTTATATTTATAATTCATGCTACCATCTCTCAGATATTCTTTATGTATTAGAAATATGTTTTAAAATGAATTCATTTGTAATGGACAAAAAGTTATCTAGAACTCAATAAAGTATAGTCATATAAAAGATTCCTAATCTTGAACTGCTGCACCTTGGGAAGTGGCTCATCTATATAAACCCATTCATCTGATCCTGGTTTAATTGGCGGTGGTTCTACAGGGGTGGGAGGAGGTACATCTTCAGGTGTAGCTGGTGAAGATTTTTTCCCTGGTGATTTTCCTCGAACGGAGCCTTAAATATAAATGCACAATTAGTACCCTCAAATATATTTTAAATAACAATAAATACATGGACCTAGACACCTAAGCTGCTTAGCTGCCTTCAAATAAACTTTGCAGGTGTTCAAATGTGTCATTCCGCAACCAATATGTAGCTGAAGTCAGTAGTTTTGCATTTATATAATGATATTTTCCAGTTTAGCTTTTATTTTATTCGACTTGCCAAAAAAGTTAGGTTTCCTAAAGCTCTGCTGTGAAAGAAATAGAAAGATAATGAAACAAGTTACTTACCACGTTAACAAAAAGTAAATGGTATTGTTACCATTATGACTGACAGTATAGGTACCATGATTTCAAGGTATCACCATGTAATTTCTGCTTGATGGATCTTGAACACTGTAAATATTTACAGTTTTTATATAGCAGGGCTTGGAAGAGCTGGAGTCAGACTGAAATAATTTCTAGGACCAATAATCCTTTGAGGTTACCCCATGATTTCATGGCAAAATGCTGTTTTTAAATTCAATTAACCCTGGGCATTAGGGTTACCCACAGAGTGCTTCATTTGATATACACTCTACTTTTAACTTTACATGTACTGCAAAATACAAAGTAAATCATAGGTCATAGCCCTGCAAGTGGGGATACACCACACATAGTCTGAAAGGCTTCTAGCAAAAGGAAAAGGAAAGAATGGGTACTTACAATCACTCTCACTACTGGATCACTTTCTAAAGACTAGGTGTTTTTAAATTGTTGAGGAATGAGAGAGAAATGGGCAACAGGAGGGGCAGGACGATGGTATGGCAAGATACAGAGGGGGAAGAAGAGGAATAAAAACGGAAAAATCAGATATATAGGGAAGGGGAAAGAAACAGATGAATTTGGACCCAAACCCCGGCACTGAGGGAAAACTGAGAAGTATGGAAGGAGCAGAAAGTGAGCGGTACAAGAACTGGGGAAAAAACCAAGGCAGATAAAGGAAGATAAAGTTAGTAAACTAAAGAGGGGGATCAGAAAAGATCATTCAAGCAGGGAGTTGGGGGGGAAAAATCTAGTGGCCTGCAGGAAAATGTGGGAAACTATTTAAGAAAACCATAGGAACTGTAAGTGCAGCAAGATTTGCAATTGTCACCTGCACTCCATCTTTGTACTACTTTAGGAGGGGGATCCACCCAAATAATTTCGCTCTGAGAGCAGTCAGACAAGAACATAAGGTATGGTAAAATAATATTGGCTGTACTTAGTAGAGAATTGAATGGGTCATGTTGTGTACAATAAGCTCCTTTAAAAATGTTACACAATGGTCCCATTCTTTTTGTTTAAATTTTTAGTGAAGACATATCTTGGTTCACTGCCTCATTGCTGTGACAAAATCTGTACATCCAGTAATAGCATAACTAGTATTCCCCAAAGGAACACCTGCTTCTGAAAGTGCTGATTTAGTATGACAGAAAGCAGATAAGCTGATAACCAAATAAAGTACTCAAAGGATATCTGTAGTAAACTCTCCTGCTATTACCAGCAGGAGAGTGAGTTTGTGTGTGTGTATGGGGGTGGGGGGGGTGTGTGAGAAAACCTAGATTTGTGCAGGAAATAGCCCAACTTGATTGTCATGCACATTGTGTAAAGAGTTGTCACTTTGGATGGGCTATCACCAGCAGGAGAGTGAATTTGTGTGTGGGGGTGGAGGGTGAGAAAACCTGGATTTGTGCTGGAAATGGCCCACCTGATGATCACTTTAGATAAGCTATTACCAGCAGGACAGTGGGGTGGGAGGAGGTATTGTTTCATATTCTCTGTGTATATATAAAGTCTGCTGCAGTTTCCACGGTATGCATCCGATGAAGTGAGCTGTAGCTCACGAAAGCTTATGCTCAAATAAATTGGTTAGTCTCTAAGGTGCCACAAGTACTCCTTTTCTTTTTGTAGTAAACATTGTGATGTCCCTGTCAATGCCCTAAAGCTCCTCCTAGTGCTCCCTCACTTAACATCCCTACACTCATACCACCTGCTTTGCTCTCATCATCCCTCTAGCCTCTGAGAACAGGACTGGACTCCATTTGGAATTCATCAACACAAATCCTGAATTGCTTGTTGTTGACTGACCCAAAGGATTATTGCCCCACGGGGTCTGAGTGCTCTGCAGCACCTCCAGACTCCAAGTGTGAAATCCTTGCTCCACTCAAATCAATGGGAGTTTTGCTATTGACTTCAGTGGGGCCAGGCTTTCGTGCCAAAGCTCATGCACATAAATGTAGAAGACAAAACCAACCACGTGGTTCCTTGGAAACATTTTATCCAATTATCTGTCATGTGTGACATTTATAAGAATTCATCATGAAGTGGCTGAATCTCCCTTTGTTGGTATATTACACCAAATTGTCCATATCTCAGTGTGCCTTACAACCTAATTAACAGTTATCAACACTATTTTTAAAGAGAGGAGTGGAAGATAAGTAAGAACTATACATCTTTATGTTAATTACCAAAAGAGTAAAAAACAAACATGCAAACGTGTACTTCACCTGGTTTATTTACTTCGTCTTTCTTTTCCTTTTTCTCTTTAAAGGATTCTGACTTTTTGGGTGGCTCTAAGGAAAGTTTTAAAAAAACCACAAAGACACACAACAGAGACACCTTTAAGATGCAGAGTTACCAGCATTTCTGAAGTGTAAATATACCAATTTCTCTCTAATGCTAATATGTTGATAATGGAACTTGGGTCTTTCCTGTATACACATTGTGCTGTCTCAGATGGTGAGGGTACTAGCTCTGAGGTTAAAAACAGGAAGGAAAGGCTGAAATTAATACTCAGTTATCTCAAGGAATTAAATTATACCTGCTGGACAGCTCCCTTTGAACATTTTAGAACCTCTTCTCAAAGTATCTGTGAGAAGATGTGAAACTGACTCATATTACTGGAAAAAGGTAGACAGGCTGTTCAGAGGTTTGGGACAATTATTTAATAGGAAATACGCTCTAGTTAATCTTTTTGGAAATACACTGAAAGTATTTATTATTTTCCCAGGATCTGTTCCAAACAGCTAAGAAAGAGCTTTATAAATAAGTTTGCTATGGCTGACAAACCTTTGGGTGATTTGGATTTTGCGGGCATAGGCTCCTTATCTTCAGAAGGAGATTCAGTTTCCTTATTTTTATATGCTGGAACTGTTAGCGTCTCAGCTTGTGGCAAAGGGGTAGGAACTTCTTGCTTTTTCTCAGCTTCTTTTTTTTCCAGTTCTTTTCCTTCAACATAATTTCAATAAAACACATATAATCTGATAAAAGATGTACTGTAATCATATTATTAATTTTGAACCAATAAATCTTGAAGACTATTCACTATTATATCTTATAAAATATGTGTGCGAACAACAAATATGTGTTTACTTTTGTTTTATGTATTTAAATGGATTAGCATTAAAAGAAAGCTACATTTAAAATGGGTGCACCCATTTGCATTTGCACAAGCTGTATATTTATAGAGACTTGCTGAAAATATGCCCTTTTAAATTCAACATAACTTGACAATTTTTTCTCTCAGTTATACCAGTGTAAAACTAGAGTAATATCAATTAAGTTATTCCAAATTTATACTAGTGTGTCTGGGAACAGAATTTGGCCCAGGCTTACACAATCCATAAATATATCAACACACACTACAGCCGAACAATTACCAAAATTCCAACTTTGGTATTTTTGTGAGTCTGATCCAAAGCAAAGTTTTGCCATTTCTGCAACTGAATATAGCTTTTCATGGGCAAAATAACAAAATTTCACCTAATGAGGAACATTTGTTTGTAATACGGATCTTTGTCAATAAAGTAGATGGTTAGAAAATATTTTTGTCTATATAAAAAAATGTGCAGTGAGAATGAAAAATGTGTCACCTTTCCACAAACCTGCAAAAACATTACACCTTTCAGTGCCAGTGAGATATTTTTAAGCTCCCTTCTGAATTATAAAGGCTCAACCATATATTTTAATATTAAAGTCTCCATATGAAAAACATAAATTCAAAAACTTACTTCTGTTCTGTTTTTTAGCAATTTCCTCCATTATGATTTCCTTTATCCTTTTACACAGAAGGTTCTTTTCTGTCTCGCCATTAACTTTCATTAGAATATTTTGCTGTACTGAAAACCATTTCTCTAGTTTTGGCCAGTTGTCTAGAAAGCCAGCAATTCTGTGAAATCATATCAATGTATAATTTTAAAATCAAAACGTTAAAACAAATAGTGAAAAATAAAATGTTATTCCCAACCCAACAAACACATTTAACAGCATGGTGTCTAATCTAAATCTAATGCCAATTATGAAGATATTCTGGATGCAGAACTCCCAGTGTAGATAAGGCTACAGGTTAAACTAATCTTCTGTTACATCATCATTAAAAATCAATAATTATTAAAATATTAATATAAACTAATTACATATTTAGAAATGCAGGTTATTGTCTCTTTAAATTTGCTCATTAAACAAAATTAAATATTTAGTGCAAATGATTTTAAAAGAAAGTATAGTACTATTTTTGTATATATAAAAATAAAAGAGAACAATAAAAGAAAGCCCAATTTTGGAAATACCCTAAGCCAAACTGAGACACAACATGCATTTATGTATCACATAATATAAATATGTAAATAGCTGTTTTGATATGAATTTGAAAAATAATCTTTTCAAGACTTTGAAAAGTAGAGTATATGAATTATTATTTTGGGGAATCATTTATACTATACCAATAAATGAGGATACGTACTTGGGCCCCACTTCAGCAAATTTCTTAAGGACATCCTTAACTTTAACGGTGTCATTAGAAGTCAAGTATACCCTGACTGCTCTGTGCTTAAAGTTAATGACATGCTTCAGTACTCTGCTGAAGTAGAGCCTTACTGTACTAAATATAACAAACCTATGTTGTATCTGGTCCCTGACTAAATCGGTCTTCTCTCTTTCTTTGAGTTCAACATCTGAAGCTTGATCACTGTCTTCCAGTTGAATCTGTGATGACCCTGATTTATCTGTTGAGTAGAAAATACCAGAGACTATTGAAACAAGTTACTACATAGACTTGTTCTGTGTTCCTGTTAAAAAGTTTATCAAAATGAAAACACCGACTGGCTACTTCACTCCTTCATTTTTAAAAGTAGCTCCATACATTCTACACAAAGGAGATGGATATACAGTACTTTATTAGGAATACATTCTCATTAGATTCCTGGGAGTATGGCATTTACTGTCAAATTTTCAAAGTGCTTTAGCAGCACAATCCCTTTGAATAATTGAGAATTGCAAATCTAAAGTTCTAAGGCCTTGTCTTCACTGTATTGTTAGCTCTAGTTGTAACTCAAGTTTTACCTTTAACCCACCTTCTGTTCACACATAAAAATCTCTAGATGGAGTTAAGTGGTGCTTTAAGCTCGAGCTAGCGGGTTTGAGCTAGTTGGTCAAAGGGTATAGGTTGAAGCTCAAGTGATGCTGGTGTTTGAGCTAGTAACATAGCAGGGATGCAGCAGCTCATGTAACAGCAACTCATCTATTGCTAATCCAATCACTCAGTGCCGCTAATCAAATCACTGTGCTTTCCCAGTGTGGCCATCTCACTCGAGATAGGGTAGTCCGAGCGGAGTAACCCAAGTATACTAACTTCAGGTAACTATGGCAGTAAAGACAAGCCCTATGTCATTCTTTGGATCTTTAAGGGGCATTCTCCTTTCAGTTTGGACAACATACGTTCTCGTCAAGATAATATGTCCCTCCATAGCCATCATGTGTAAGGTGACAAAGAGGATGTGGTCTGAGTGGAGTGTGGGGGTGGCCATTTGTTGCCCTCTTTATCTTTGACTCTACTCTATAATACAATGTGCTTTGGCTATTTTGTCAAAAACACTTATTCCTGTATCCTCACAGGATTAAATGAACATACATACTGAAGGCAGTGATCAGTGTGGGGGGTAGTGGTGCCACTTGCTCAGGTGTGCACCTTCCCTCTTCTCCCTTTTGCTTCTCTCCTAGTTTTCAGTCATTGCAATATGCGGCCCTCAGAGAACGATGTTGTCTGTACATTCACAATAAACTAGTCATATTTCTGCACTTGCCGTATCATATATTTTTTCTACTTAGCACTTCATTAAATTATGTGGGATACTGCATATCAGCTGGTGCCAACATAATGCATATTTAAACAAATAAACTCAGCATTTTTTGGCTGCAGGCAGATCTCAAAAACTAAGAAAAAATCTACAATAGTTTGAAAGTACCTGCACTAATGATACATAGTAACCACATGAGATCTAGTGAGATTTAGAGAAATTTGTCAGTAATGATTTTTTGCTCCATTGAATATAAGTTATTGTGAGACATTCTGGTAAATCTTGAGATAACTTCTGTAGCTAGTGTGTGATTAGTATGACATTTATATTTAGCTATACACTATAGCAGGGGTATACAATCTGAAGTCAGAGGCCACAAGGAGCCTGCAAAATATTAAAATACAGCCAATAGCTTCCCTCTTTTTATAACTGCACATAGAGAAAAAATCTGATGATGAATCTAAACAACACACAATTCCTATCCATCATCATCATCATCAGGGAAGATAAAAGTAAATTTTTAAGAGTTTCTGGTATTTGTGATAAAAATTATGTAAGTTTATATGTGATTTTAAAATTCAGCCCACAAACTCCTGGCACATAACTAATGTGATCCTTGGTATTGTAAAGATATGGCAAGCAAGCAGTACATTAATAACTTTAGCTCTCTTGGTGTCATAACTACTTAGCATTTCCCATTTTATCATGATATGGGTGTCACTAAGCTTTTTTAAATGTATGTGTAAGCGGGGGAATAGTCCCGCTATTGTGGGGAACTTTTCTGGTTTCTGCACTACCCCGGTGAAGTGGGCTAGCGAAAGGATCTAAGTCCTCGCTCCCACTTCCTTTACCCAGTGGCCTCCCTGCCCTTGAGGACTCTCCTTCCACTCTCCTGTCTGACAGAGTCCTCGTAACCCCAACAAAGCTGGGCCCAGGATTCCTGGGGGCTCGACCCCCAACCCTGCTGTGGTCACCTAGGACAGGGGCTAGGGTGTCCCCACTCTGGGGTACTCTCTCTGCACTCGGCACTTCTCTGACCCACTGACCATTACATACAATTGAAAGCAAATGCAAGTTATTTAATCAACAATTAATTTTAAAAAGAATAAGGAAAAATGGGAAAGGTTAAAGGAAACACATCAACCTGCTCTGTGGCAGAGAACATCACAAACAGTGTCTCTGGAATGTCAGGGCAGTTCACAGTCTGTTCCTTGTAAGTCCCAGGCCTTCTTCTCAGGCCCTGGCTGTGTTGTAGGGATGCTGTGGGTTGGACACTTGCTCTGGTGATGGCCAGACACTCTCAGGCATTAAGTGATAGGACCCTTCTTCCCAGTGTCGCCCCTGCCCTGTCGGGGTTACGATCCAAGCCTGGCCTGCAGAGCCTCTTGGCTGAGGCGTCTCCCTGTGCTGGGCCCGCTGCCCAGGATCCCCCTCGCTCTCCCCAGCTGCTCACCGCACCCAGCTCTGGACTGCTCCAGCCCCAGCTCCACCACTCTGTCTCAGCGCTGCTGCTGCTGCTCTGCCTCCAGCTCCCTGGGCTGCTTCTTTGGCCCCTCTGGCTCTGGTTGCTACAGCTCTGCTCCCAGGACAGGTCTGCTCTGCAGGCTGCTTCTGTGACTCTGCTCCCAGCACTGACCTGCTTCGTGGGCTGCTTTTCTGGCCCCTCTGGCTCTGGTTGCTGCAGCTCTGCTCCCAAGGCAAGTCTGCTCTCTCTGGGCTGTGCCTCTAGCTCTGGGCTGCAGCTCTGCTCCCAGGACAGGGTCTGCTCTCTCTGGGCTGCTTTTCTGGTCCCTCTGGATCTGGCACAGCTCTGCTCCCCAGCTCAACTTGGGCCCCTACTTTCTCCTTAGCTCGGCCCCACTCTGTCTGACCCAGGCAATTCTAGCTCACACGGAGGACGGGACCTCCCTGGCCTCCTGACTCCCTGATTAGCCTGCCTGCCCTGTCATTCAGGCTGACCTGGAGCATTGGCCTCTCCCGATTGTTCCTGGGGGCTGTCAGTCTCAGGGTCCTGATTCCCCATTGACCCTTCCATCTTTTTAGTACTGGGAGCTAGCAACTAAAACACTCACACTGAATGTTAGTAAGGGGCCAACAGTCCCTTTACATATGCAGTGAAGTATAACTCACCCTTCATGCCAGCCACACGTTCCAGCACTGTGGTGTCTGAAATGTCTAATAACAGAGCAAAATCAAATGCAGGTGGAGATAAAGGTAGATCTTTTGGGGCTGCTGGGTCTGTAACTAGGGAGGGCTTCTTAGACTTCTCATCCTTTGTTTCTCCTTTGGCCGGATCACTCCCTGTAAGTGCTTTTTCAAGTAGTTTTGCCTGGTTTATTGTCATTGGAAATCCATCCATGATCCATCCCTTCTTCTGGGGTGTTCGTCTAAACATAAACAAGGAACTATAAACATGTAAAGAAACTACTTTAACTTAGTATTAACATTTATAATAAAGAGTTTTCCTATAATTCTGTGATTTGAAATTAGGTAGAACAAAATATCATGAAAATTCTATAAAATAACAATGTATGTCATTAAAATTAACACGGCAAATCAAAAGATTTTCCAAACAGAAAACGGCAGAAAACAGGACTAAAACGAAACAAAACAAAAGGACTGCAATTTTCTGGAACAAACACTATGGGACTGATCTTTATACCATGAGAAAAGATGCCAATTTTCTGTTATCTGCCAACATGTGGAACAGCAGCAGTAAATAGCAGATTTCTAGAGGGAGGTGCATGCCTTGACCAACTTGCCTATTAGTTCAGAGGAGGTGAAAACTATTCCATGAGTTGCTCTATTTCAATGGAACTACTCACGGAGTCAGGTATTATTCACCATGAGCAAGAATGGCAGTATCTGCCCTAAGAAACATATAATTATTTAGCATATAATTATGTTTGAAAGCAAACTACACTATTTCATACTTAATAGCCTCCACCATGATGTCAACTAGCAATTCATCAGGAATATTTTTTCCTTTCTTCAACAATTTCTCTGATGCTGCACCAAGACAGGCACGAACAGATAGCTGTGGAAAAGAGCAGTTAAAAGAATATGTAGTACTAATAATATCATGTTCAGGAAGTAATAGTAATAATATCATGTATCATGTAGTACTGATATCATGTTCAGGAAGTTCAGTGCACTAAATGTTAAAGTGTATGCATTCCACTGCACATTTAAAGCACATATTCAATTCCGGCAAGATCCTCAGCAGGTGTAAACTGGCCTAGGATCTTGGTCATTACATGCAAAAATTAATGTTAGACAATGTTAAGGTTGAAAATTGAAACATTTAAAAAATCAGGAAATTTAAAGTTAAGAAGCCTGATTTGGATCTCACTCTGGTTTTACACTGATGTAACTCTACTGACTTCAATGGAGCCCAGTCCTGATTTACACTAGTATAAGATTATAATCAAGACTGAGGTTTTTACAGCAACATTTAATCTGGTTGGTGTCACCAGAGTCATGCTCTCTATAGGTCTTCAGGATATTCCCACATCCTGCTTGTTGAGTAAGGTACTACTTAGTATAAGTCTAACATAATCTAGCCCTAAGGAATAAACATTTTAATATTGGTAGGACCAATATATTAACAAATTCTGTGAATGCTCTGGATGTGGTAATAAGCAGATTTAAAAGCATGGAAAATATGTGATGAAGAGCAACGTTCCCTCTAATTTTTGACAGGCCATGTGCACAAAAAATTTCTTCTGTGCAAATTGTGCTTCTGTGCAAATTTTTGTGCACGCAGTGTTTCACTGTGTGCGTGGGGTTTAGGATCTGTGTGCATGCACACAGCTTAGAGGGAACAGTGATGAAGAGGTATTTGTGAATAATTCTGATGACATAGATGACAACAAAGCCAACAGAGAAAATAAATCCAAATTTTTGTAGTAACTTTGAGTAAAGTTATCACTTTTCATATTTTATATAGAAATATGAGCCTGTGGCATGGTCCATAAATTAAAAATAGTAAGAGAAAAGTTCAATATTAACCAGCTTTGTTTAATAAACAAACATTTCATATATCTATACATGGTGGAAGTCAAAGTCAGTTTACATACTTTAGATACTTCATCCTTACTCTCACTTGACTTCATTTCTTGATGAGAAGATTCTTTTCTGCCAAGACCATTACCTAGCAATAACAAAACATCAGCAAATATTACTTTTATTATATTAACATTTATTATTAATTATTATTATGGATACATAATATCATTACATAATATTTTTATTTAGTGAGTGCTGTCAGTGTTCTCTGCACTAGTCAGAACACAGGGGGAGGCACAGAAACTATCCCCAGGAGCTTATTATCCATAATTATTTTACTATAATTTCTCCTTTTCAGTCTATTTATTTGTTTATTTTTTGGAGACAAACCATCAAACTCTTACTCACATGAATAGACTTTACTCCTGAGAACTAACTTCAATAGGGCAACTTGCATTAGTAAGGACTACACACAGGAGAAAGAGTTTTCAGGACTGTGTGTTTTTCAGGGCAGGATTCTTGTCTTCATACCTCTCTATAAAGCACCCAACATATTGTTGTCACTCTCCAAATATAAAATAATAACTATTTTGTTTTTTTTCTCCTTCTCACACTATATGATGCCACAAATAGTCAGTGAGGAATATGGCTTAGTACTGTAAACACTTCTCCATGTACTTGAGTTTATGCACACAAATAGACTCACTGATTTCTGTAAGACTATGAAGTTAGGTATGTGTTCACAGGTCTGGGGGCTATGTCAATGACAAATTTCAGGTTTCAAACTTCAAACAGTTTTTGCTGGAGTCATATTCAAAAAAGAGAGGTTAACATTTTCTGACCAAGGGAAAATACTATTTTCAACCTCCATATCCTAATACAAGGAAGCTGAAAAAGTTTCAACCTCAGAGGTGAACGTTTCGGAAAACTATGAGTATGTGGAAACAAGGGTTATAATGGGAACTTTTGCAAAGCATGAGCTGTAGTGGGCACTAACAAACACCTGCTAGAACATATAAGCAAAAAATCAGCAGGGGATGGAGAAATCCTCTTTTTTGCCATTCAAATCCAGACATCAAAATTATTTAAAAGAAATCTAATTAACTCTACACATTTTTACCTTTGGTTCCATCAAGTGATGCGCTCTTTGGCACGGTTTCAGAAACCTTAGATGCTGAAGTTGAAGGGGGCCTCTTCAGGACCTTTTATAAATTAAACAATCACGAACCACATTTCTTAGTTTTCATAACATTAAGCAAGAATAGTTTTTGGATATTTTAAATGTATTTTAATGAATATTCAGTTATTTAAACATATATAAACTGATTGTCAGGTGCATAACAGCAGAATAATCTATAGTAAAACAGTAAGAAAAAGTTATTAATGTCAGCCTGGAATGATGAGTGCAAGTATTATTTTGATATTGATGGTAACTTGAAAGCAAATGAAAAGTTGGGGATGGAGTGACAGGAAAGAGAGGGTTGTTATTTACTCATGACACTACTCAAATTCAAGTAAACAGAGCAGGCTAGAAGGCAATGATCACTTCAGATGTCCTCTGTTCACTATGGTCCTGGTCCTGCGCCACTGACTTCAATGGGAGCAGGATCAGGTCCTATATAAATCTAACCCCGGTCTACACTACGCGTTTAGGCCGAATTTAGCAGTGTTCGATAGATTTAACCCTGCACCCGTCCACACAACGAAGCCATTTTTGTCAACTTAATGGGCTCTTAACATCGATTTCTGTACTCCTCTCCAATGAGGGGATTAGCGCTGAAATCAACATCGCTGGGTCAAATTTGGGTTAGTGTGAACACAATTCGACGGTATTGGCCTCTGGGAGCTATCCCACAGTGCTCCATTGTGACCGCTCTGGACAGCACTCTCAACTCGGATGCACTGGCCAGGTAGACAGGAAAAGCCCCGCAAACTTTTGAATTTCATTTCCTGTTTGGCCAGTGTGGCAAGCTGATCAGGACAGGTGACCGTGCAGATCTCATCAGCAGAGGTGACCATGGAGTCCCAGAATTAGGAAAGAGCTCCAGCATGGACCGAACGGGAGGTACTGGATCTGATCACTGTATGGGGAGACGAATCCGTGCTATCAGAACTCCGTTCCAAAAGACAAAATCCCAAAATATCTGAAAAAAATCTCCAAGGGCATGAAGGACAGAGGCTATCACAGGGACCAGCAGCAGTGCTGTGTGAAACTTAAGGAGCTTAGGCAAGCCTACCAAAAAACCCAAGAGGCAAACGCCTGCTCGGGGTCAGAGCCCCAGACATGCCGCTTCTATGATGAGCTACATGCAATTCTAGGGGGTGCCCCTACCACTGCCCCTCCCCTGTACTTGGACTCCTGCAAGAGGGGAGTCTCACACAACAGGGATGAGGATTTTGGGGATGAGGAAGATGATGGGGAGGGGGAGGTTAAAGATAGCACACACCAGGCAAGCGGAGAAACCATTCTCCCCGACAGCCAGGAACGGTTTATCACCCTGGAGACAGTACCCTCCCAACCAGGGCTCCCGGATCTTGAAGGCAGAGAAGGCACCTCTGGTGAGTGTACCTTTGTAAATATAATACACGGTTTAAAAGCAAGCTTGTTTAATGATTACTTTTCCCTGAAGACTTGGGATGCATTCGCGGCCAGTACAGCTACTGGAAAAGTCTGTTAACATGTCTGGGGATGGGGTGGAAATCCTCCAGGGACATCTCAATGAAGCTGTCCTGGAGGGACTCCAAAAGCCTTTGCAAAAGGTTTCTGGGGAGGGCAGCCTTATTGCATCCTCCTTGGTAGGACACTTTACCATGGCAGGCCAGTAGCACGTAGTCTGGAATCATTCCATAAGAAAGCATGGCAGCATGTGGTCCCGGTGTTTGCTGGCATTCAAGCAACATCCGTTCTTTACCTCTCTGTGTTATCCTCAAGAGAGTGATATCGTTCACGGTCATCTGGTTGAAATAGGGGAATTTTATTCAGAGGATATTCAGAGGTGGCCGTTCCTGCTGGGCTGTTTGTCTGTGGCTGAAAAGAAATCATCCCCACTGTTAGCCACGTGGTGGGGGGTGGGGGGGTGAAGCGATCATCCTAGAGAATTGGGTGTGGGGGGAGGGGGGGTTTGTGTAGTGTGTAGTTGGGTTTGTGCTGCATGTTAACCCAAAAACATTAGCCCCTCCTTTTAAATGGCCAAATGTGTCTTTTTCAGTTTTACTCTTCCTTTTTTTCCTCCCACAGCTGCAAATGTTTCAACGCTCCCCCTATCGTCTCCGTCCCATAGGCTAGCGCAGATAAGAAGGCAAAAAAACCACACTTGCGATGAAATGTTCTCTGAGCTCACGCAGTCCACCCAAACTGAAAGAGCCCAGCAGAATGCGTGGAGGCAGACAATGGCAGAATCCAGGAAAACACAAAATGAAAGCGCGGACAGATGGCTGGAGCAACAGGAGAGGTGGCGGCAGCATGATGAAAGGAGGCAGGATGCAATGCTGAGGCTACTGGAGGATCAAACTGATATGCTCCAGAATATGGTTGAGGTGCAGGAAAGGCACAGACTGCCACTGCAGCTCCTGTGTAATCAACCGCCCTCCTTCCCAAGTTCCACAGCCTCCTCACCCAGACGCCCAAGAACACGGGGGAGGGAGGGGACCTCCAAGCACCCAACCACTCCACCCTAGAGGACTGCCCAAGCAACAGAAGGATGGCATTCAATAAGTTTTGAAGTGTAGTGTGGCCTTGTCCTTCCCTCCTCCCCTCCATCACCCAGTGCCTCCCTTCTGGCCCACCCCTCCTGGGCTACCTTGACAGTTATCCCCCTATTTGTGTGACAAATTAATAAAGAATGCATGAATTTGAAACAACAATGACTTTATTGCCTCTGCAAACGGTGATTGAAGGTGGGAGGGGAGGGCGGTTGGCTTACAATGAAGTAGAGTGCACCAAGGGGGCACCATAAACGTCTCCTCCTTACTCTCACAGATATTGTGGCGCACACAGCAAGCAGTAATAACAGTGGGAATATTGGTTTTGCTGAGGTCTAACCAATTCAGTAAACTGCACCAGCGCGCTTTTAAAAACGTCCAAATGCACATTCTACCACCATTCTGCACTTACTCAGCCTGTAGTTGAACAGCTCCTGACTACTGTCCAGGGTGCCTGCATATGGCTTCATGAGCCATGGCATTAAGGGGTAGGCTGGATCCCCAAGGAGAACTATAGGCATTTCAACATCCCCAACAGTTATTTTCTGGTCTGGAAAGTAAGTCCCTTCCTGCAGCTGTTCATACAAACCAGAATTCCTGAAGATGCGAACGTCGTGTACCTTTCCTGGCCATCCCACATTGATGTTGGTGAAACGTCCTTTGTGATCCACCAGTGCTTGCAGCACCATTGAAAAGTACCCCTTTCGGTTTATGTACTGGCTGCCAAGATGGTCCGGTCCCAAGATAGGGATATGCGTTCCGTCTATCACCCCACCACATTTAGGGAATCCCATTGCGGCAAAGCCATCCACTATGACCTGCACATTTCCTAGAGTCACTACCCTTGATAGCAGCAGCTCAGTGATTGCGTTGGCTACTTGGATCACAGCAGCCCCCACAGTAGATTTGCCCACTCCAAATTGATTACCGACTGACCGGTAGCTGTCTGGAGTTGCAAGCTTCCACAGGGCTATCGCCACTCACTTGTGAACTGTGAGGGCTGCTCTCATCTTGGTATCTTGTGCTTCAGGGCAGGGGAAAGCAAGTCACAAAGTTCCATGAAAGTGCCCTTACACATGCGAAAGTTTTGCAGCCACTGGGAATCATCTCAGACCTGCAACACTATGCGGTCCAGCCAGTCTGTGCTTGTTTCACGGGCCCAGAATCGGTGTTCCACGGCATGAGCCTGCCTGATTGTCACCAGGATGGCCAAATTGCTGGGGCCCGTGCTTTGAGAGAAGTTTGTGTACATGTCCTCATCCCTCTTGTCACCATGCTGCCATCGTCTCCTCACCTGCTTTTGCAGGTTCTGGTTCTGCATATACTGCATGATAATGCACAAGGTGTTTACAATGCTCATAACTGTCGCGGAGATCTGAGCGGGCTCCATGCTTGCCATGGTATGGCGTCTGCAGGAGAGCAGAGTGGCAGCGGAAGCAGTTGTTCAATGATGATGGTTTGCAGACCTACTGCACCGTCTGCAGCCAGGACACAACAGCTGAGCGGGGTGCACACTTGCCGTGTTATGGCGAGACAAGAGCAGCCGAGCAAAGTTGCAGCAGAAGCAGCCCTGCAAGACCCTCAGGAGAGCGGAAGCGGTGGCTGACGACCTGCGAGGTGGATTCATGACAGCAGGAGAGCAGAGTTGCAGCGGAAGCGGGAGCCCATGAGAGACAACATGGAGAAATTCGCTATCTAGACAAGAGCAGGAGGAGGAGAGCAGAGTGGCAGCGGAAGTGGTGGTTCGATGATGACGGTTAGCAGTCCTACTGAACCATCTGCTGAAAGCAGTATGGCACCCGCATGGAAAAAAGGCGCGAAACGATTGTCTGCCGTTGCTTTCACAGAGAGAGGGGGAACTGATGATATGTACACAAACCACCCGCGACAATGTTTTTGCCCCATCAGGCATTGGGAGCTTAACCCAGAATTCCAATGGGCGGCGGAGACTGCGGGAACTGTGGGATAGCTACCCACAGTGCAACACTCCGACAGTCGATGTTAGCCTTGGTACTGTGGACGCACTCCGCCGACATAATGCGCTTAGTGGGGACACACACAAACAACTGTATAAAACTGCTTTCTAAAAATCAACTTCTATAAATTCGACCTAATTTCGTGGTGTAGACATACCCTAAGAATGGTTTGCAGTTGAGGTTGAAATCATCATTTTGTCACACTGCACAAAGGGAGTATTCTGGCATTTTCTCATATCCAAAGGAAGCACTCTTGCATGGCAACACCACATTAATCTACAGTTCTATAGATGAGGCTGATTTACTCTTCCAGTACGAGGCTAAGTTATTTTTCTGTCACCATAGTTCTTAAAAATAATCTCTTTCTCCAGTGACTCAAGATTTTAGAGCATTAATATAATAAGGACAACAAGGAGTCCGGTGGCACCTTAAAGACTAACAGATATATTTGGGCATAAACTTTCATGGGTAAAAAACCCATGAAACCTTATGCCAAATATATCTGTTAGTCTTTAAGGTGCCACCGGACTCCTTGTTGTTTTTGTGGATACAGACTAACATGGCTACCCCCTAATACTTAATATAATAAAGGACAATCAGGTCTGTACTCCTTTCCATGCCTGTATTCAGTGTAAGGTTCCTCCTACTTAACAGAGCATCCTAATGTGGGATTATTACTAGGCAGCTCCACACCATGTGGACTAGCAAGACTTTCTTATCGGCAGGACTGGTGTCACCATCTATTACTAAGGTTGCCCAACACTCCTCATTATCAGTCTTTTTTCAGTTTCTTATACCTTTTCGAAACTTTAACTATTTGGGCTGAAATTTTCTATGCTTGGTATATTTGGGAAAATTTCAGACGAAAGGGTCCAGATGTTTCCAAGACTGAGGTTAAGGAAAAATATGTTGTGTTGCCCACATTAAAAAATTATGGTAATCTTTTCTTTGAAATGGTCTGGCATCCTCATGCTTTGGAGCAGGCACTTGAAATCTAGAAGAGAGGTGCCCTTTGTGTCTGGGATGGACCTTTTTCCATCCCCATGACAATCCACCTAAATTTAGCCAAATTATAAGACTTTGAAAAATTACCTGTTTACATGCGCTCAGTAGAGACTTGCTAGAGCTTAACCGTTAAAACCTCAGAATGCTCCCTCCTCTCTGAGCATGCTTGAGCCTCTCAAAATCCCAGTGCTGACCAGACTGTGCATGTGCCATCCCCACAGAACAACGGAGCATGCTACAAGCTACAGAGGTACTTTCCCTGTAACTGCTGCTCTGGGTCAGGGTAGTAGGGCTGGGGCCTGGAACTGACAGCAAGGAGGCTGTCTCTCCTGTGCTCTTAATGACCCCCCTTCTGGTACCCAGGCAGAAAGGGAGCAGGAAGGAGTCTGCTTTGAATATAGAGGGGATAAAGCTGGACATGGGGAAATAAAAGGAGTAGACTGGGACAAGGAGTCTTGTGATGATAAAAAGAACGCTAAAAAAGCACTATTAAGGTGTCAAAGCCAACCCCTCAAAAGTTAGGAAATGTCAGAATTAAGACCAGTGCAAGTCTTCTATACCTGACTCATCTCAAAGAAGAGGAAGGAACATGACCAATATACTTTCCCCCTAACCTGCTCCACTGTTCCTTATAACAGTTAAAACCAAAATGAAACTTGCACTTACTTCATTTTGTTTCCCAGAACCCTCTGCTTCTCGTAGAATCAAGCTGCTTTCACTTTTCATTTCACTCTCATGGAAAGCTTTGATGGTGTCCTGGACCAGAGTATCAATAGACAATACCTGAATGTTGCAAGCTAATAGACAGAAAACATTATTGTGATAGGTTTACATTTTGGAAAGAATGTAAAGAGATTATTAAATGCAATTAAATTAATTCTAACAAGGCAGCTCTATTAAATGCAATGCACATTTCTTTTGGTTTGGGTTTTTATTGGAGTTTGTTCCCACTGACACGACACTACAGCCTGTACAATGTACATTGGTAACTGCAATTAGTCTGTTTGCCATTTTATAACCATCTACAGAAAAGTTCTGTGAAAACATTTCTCACCAGTTCTTCACTTAATAAATTCTGAAGCAGTAAAATTATTAGGTACAATGAATTAACATTAAACTTTTATATTCAGAAACTTTTCATTTTACTTGGGAAGATGGAGAATAAATTACACGGAGCCAGACCTTGCAAGTTCTGATGCATCTGAGGCACCTATCTTGCAATGAGCTCTGCACAGGTGCAGGGGTCTGACCACAAAGAGCATATTGTAGGGACTGGGGCTTAAAAGAGTATAAACAAAACAAACAAACAATAAAAAAAAGTCTACAGAAAAAAACCTTCTACCTTCTTCCAAGAACTTTACACAGGTGCTTTTTCCACTAAAAAGCTTTCCTAAAACACATCCCTGGATAGGAAACGGAGGAAATACAGGTGGTGGGGGTTCAGGCGTTGGAGGGTAGACAATGTCCATCAATCTATGAACCACATGACCCAATATATTATTATTAGGTGGAGGTTTGCTTCCACTGTGCTCTTCAGGTGGGCACCACTCACCTATCATACTCTGTATCAAAAACAAATCAGAGAATAATTTGTGACTCTGCCGTGTATTTCATCTTTTAAAAGATAAACACAGAAATAAATAAATAAATACATAAATTATTTTGCACTTCTAGAATGCTGTATTTCATCCATAGATATCACAGGGCTTTACAAACATTATTCATTAAAACTCATTAAAACCTATTTGAGGTAGGCATGTATTATTTTACCCATTTTACAGACCAGTAAACCCATTCTTATCTGTTTTACAGAGAAATTAAGTAATTTGACCAATGCAAAAAACAAGTCAAGGGCAGAGTTAGGAGCAGAACTCAGGAGTCCTGACTTCAGCCCCCTACTTTAAACATTAGACAACACTGCTTCCCTATTACCATACACCAACATCTAGCTAAAACTTTCAGTAACATATTATAAATTATTTGAT
This sequence comes from Lepidochelys olivacea, assembly GCF_965140295.1. Classification (NCBI taxonomy): domain Eukaryota; kingdom Metazoa; phylum Chordata; order Testudines; family Cheloniidae; genus Lepidochelys; species Lepidochelys olivacea. Next base: position 25,514,865 of record NC_140415.1, on the reverse strand, counting down.
TTATTTCCTAAGCATTTAGTTAAGAAACTAAATTACACAGTGTTTTAAGGGAGAAAAATAACCATGAGAAATGTGGGCCAGGTCTATACTTCAAACTTTTGCTGGCACAGCTACATCAGTCAAGGATGTGATGAGGTATAATCTCTGACTGACACAGCTGTGCTGGCAAAAGTGCCCAGCATAGATGCAGTTATACAGGCAAAGCTGCATTTTTGCTGCTTGTGAGTGGAGAGAGGGCTATAATAATCAATACTGGCAAAAGCATAGTTTTGCTGGTATGAGCTGTGTCCAAACTAGAAGCCCTTTGTTGGTACAGTATATGAGTATAGCTATACCAGCAAAGCACTCCTAGTGTTGACTTAGCTGTGGGTTGATCCTAACAAAAGAAAAAGGAACATTTTATTAGGACCGGATAATTCTAACTCTTTAAAAAGACTTATTGAGAATACAGGCCATTAAACAGCTTCTAGAGGACAAGTTTTGGCTTCCAACAACCTGGGCTAGATTCATGCTTGTAATCTAAAGGTTAAACACTTCGTTACCAATCTTTTATGTCATCCAGTTCTCCCTCTGAGCACTACTGAAAGACACAATATGTATTCAATCACACTACAAGTAAAATATAGTTATTTTTCCTATGTCTATTAACGAATAGATGATGTCTCAATGTATTTCACACTCTTCAAATATAAACTTGATTTGTGCTTACTTATTTTCACATGGAGCATCCCATGGAAACTGTAACTAGATGTGATTGCATATAACTATATTATTAGTGTAAATTAAAATGTTGCCTATTTTTCAAATAGCAAAACTTATTTTGAGCTATAAAATGTGCCCTCTTACATATCTCAGGGCAGATAAAAATGTATGAGAGGAGACAGGATCAACTTACTTGATCTCTAAGGGAATATCTACACTGCAGCTGGGAGAATGCCTCTCAGCCCTTGTAGACAGACACATGTTAGCTCCAGTTGACCTCATGTGCTAAAAATAGCAGCATGGACATTGCAGCATGGGTGGCAGCACAGGCTAGCCACTCAAGTACCAGCCTGCCTGACCCCTGGGTCCGAGTTCACGTGGCTAGCCTATGCTGCCAAAACATCTATACAGCTATTTTTTAGCACACTAGATTGAACAGAGCTAGCACATGTCTGTCTACCTGGGCTGCGAGGCAAGCTCTTAGCTCCAGTGTAGACACACCTGTCAGACAAGGGGGAAAAGTGAATTCCGTACTGCAGGGACTCTCCATTAAGATCACCCAGTCACCAATTTTCTGGCCTTTAAATCTAAGGACTATTAGCTTTTGTGTCTCTGATGACCTAAATTGTCATGATGGCTCACAGGGGAGAGGCAGGCCTGGTCTACATTACACAGTTAGGTCGACGTAAGGCAGCTTACATTGACCTAATTATGTCAGAGTACACACTACAGCTTTGTCCCGCCGATGTAAGTGTCCTGCTACACCAACATAATAATTCCACCTCCACAAGAGGCATAGGGCTTATGTTGGTGTAGTTAGGGTGACAGTGTCTGTCTAGATACTGTGTTACTTATATTGGCTGTTGGCTATCTTGTCAAGAAAGCCAGGCAGGTAGAGCCCGGCCCCCAGCTCTCCACTCCCAGTTGGGCTGCGCCCACCCCGCTCCCTATTCCCAGCCAGGCTGCTGCCCAGAGGCTTCCCGCTCAGGGACCCAAGAATCCCAGGCAGCTGCCCCCCACTCCCAGCTGTCAGTGTCCCTCACGTCAGTGGAAGCACTCCTAGTGAGGACACACACCACCAACCGAAGGAGGGTAGTGTGGACATCAGCCACCGCAGTGGCTGTAAGTCAACCTAACATAGGTCGACTTAAGTCTGTAGTGTAGACATGCCCTGTCTTTCAGACAGCCAGGACCCAAGTCATATAGGGATATACAGATCGAAGTCAGTACCTTGAATTGCACCTGGAAGTTAACTAAGATTCCATGTCGATCTAAATTTTTAAGAACATAAGAACAGCCATACTGGATCAGACCAAATCTAGCCCAATACCCTGTCTTCCAATAGTGGCCAATGCCAGGTGCCCCAGAGGGAATGAACAGAACAGGTAATCAGCAATCCATCCCGTTGCACATTTCAAGCTTCTGGCAAACAGGGGCAAGGTACACCATCCCTGCCCATCCTGGCTAATAGCCATTTATAGATATATTGTTCATGAATTTATCTAGTTCTTTTTTAAACCCTGTTACAGTCTTGGCCTTCACAACATCCTCTGGCAAAGAGTTCCACAGGCTGACTGTGCGTTGCGTGAAAAAATACTTCCTTTTGTTTGTTTGCTGCCTATTAATTACATTTGGTGATCCCTAGTTCTTGTGTTATGAGGAGTAAACAGCACTTCCTTATTTACTTTCTGCACACCAGGCATGATTTTATAGACTTCTATCAGTAATCTCTTTTCCAAGATGAAAAGTTCCTGTCTCATTAATCTCCCCTCACATGGAAGCTATTCCATACCCCTAATCATTTTTTGGCCCTTTTCTGAACCTTTTCCAATTCCAATATATCTTTTTTGAGATGGGGCACATAGTATTCAAGATGTGGGTATATCATGGATTTATACAGAGTCAATATGATATTTTCTGTCTTATTATATATCCCTTTCACAACGATTCCCAACATTCTGTTAGCTTTTTTTGACTGCAGCTGCATCTTGAGTGGATGTTTTCAGAGAACTATCCCCAAGGACTCCAAGATGTCTTTTTTGAGTGGTAACAGCTAATATACACCCCCATCATTTTATATGTATAGTTGGGATTATGTTTTCCAATGTGCATTACTTTGCATTTATCAACATTGCTCTAGGAGAACTAGTGTAATGTGTTCTTTGTGACTGATTCTATTTAACAAATGATCAGCTGCAATCTACAACTGCTGCAGCTTACACATATTCTTCAAGGACAGTCCACTGTAGAATGCACTGCAGTAGTTATGTCAGGTGTTTGCCGTACTTTGCTGTTTTATCAGCTATACTTCTTATATTGGAGTCACAATATTTTGTAAGGCAATACATACCTGCCTATGTTCTTGTCTTCACTTTTACTCCCTTAACCTCACTGTCTCAATTTCTGACATCAAAAGTTGCTGCGATAGCACAAGAGTTTGGGATATAATTCAAATATGCTGTTAATTCACACTGTTAATTCACACACACATTTGTGTTTGATACGGTCACTGCAGTTCTAGAAAAATGTTTTGTTAATCTGAACTGAAGAAGATATTCTAAAGGGCCTTGCTGATTAATTGCTGACTGACAACTTCTTTATATTCTCTAACTATACAATATTAGTTCATATTGTTTTGTCTATCCATTGTTACTCCAAAGCTCATTTGAATGTGTGAATTACTATTCAATTTCCTCGTGTATATAATTTTAGCAGATCAGCATTTTTCTTACTTTTAATAAGCACCATTAGTATGTTCAGCACTGTACATTACACAGAACTATAGTTCCTGTATCAAAGAGCTTATAATTTTGAGGTCTTTAACTCAAGCAAACTGATATTAATTTTAATTGGAGTTTGCCTAAAACCTCATTAAAAATTAGTAAGGGCTTTAGTATTTTCCCCTAACTTAGACAAACAGAATGGTTCAGATGCATAAGAAACTGGAAGATCAGATGATGGTGAAAATTCATGACTGTGAATTTTTTTTTCTTCAAGTATATGTTGTGATATGTTATATACTTCTGGCAGCACTAACTGACATTGATAGGCTCTGCAAAAGTAGTGTTTGAATGAGGGATTTTAAGGAAGGATTTGAATGAAAAGAGAATTGATGTTTGGTGCAAGCACAGGGGGTAGTGAAGATCAAAGTACAAAGATGATAGGGGAAAGATAAAAAGAGCGGTGAAATATACCTCTTTCATATCCTTCCCTCAATACCCACCTCTGCTTTGATGCTAAGTGTCTGAAGTTGAGCCACGTTGAAAATTAAGGGCCGTATTAGAAAATTTTGGGTTAAGTGACTTGCCATGACCAAAGAGAGAGTCAGTATTTAGACAGCAGACAGTCGTAATTAGAGAGTCAGTGAATCTGGTTCTCAATCTTGTGCTGTCCTGCATAGATCATGCACTTCTTTCATCAACACTGATTTTATTTCTGTTTGCTCTCTGTTCAAATGTCTGTAACCAATTTGACTTGCTAAAGGATCCTAGTGAATAGTGACTATGCTCTGTTTGAACCAATGAGTTATTGTACATTACATCACTTGAATATAATGCAAACAGTTAAAAAATTGCTATCCTAATTATTAATGACTATTTTTGCATAAGCTCAATATGTATTTAAAACAAAGTTCTATTGCTGTCTGTCCTAATTCAGTACATGACTGCTGTGTTGATTGGCCTGTTAAGAGTTACGAAATTACTTAATTTTTTTAAATTAACATTTATTATTCAAAACGTATATAGCATTCCATAAATTTGCCTGGCATTTTAAACAGATATTAAAGCTATGGTCATTAACTTGCCATTTACTTATTACAAGTTAATTGCAAGTTAATTCAAAACTGAATTGAGAACACCAAATGTTTGGTGACAAGGAATGGAATAGGGAAGTAGGACTGGAAACCTAGAGGTGACTTTCCTTTACTCTAAGGTCTCTTTATCCCACTTGCAATGTAAGGAGGCCTTAAAGGGTGAATAAATTAAATTTACATCAGTTTTAACATCCTGCATTCTCCCAGAGTGGTGTAAAGAGGCCTTAATGTAAACGAGACTCTGGCCCAAAGACTTATTATGCCATTACTAAATCTCAACCTTCTAGCTTCCTCCCTTCTTCCTTCCTCACAGAATATATTTGTCTTTGCTCTTCTAAGGAAGGTTTTCAAATTTATCATACATGTTAATGCTGTATGAACAGGTATCTTGTAAATAACTGTCAGTTGGCAAAGAACATACTCAAAGATTGAAAACAAAATAAACTGAGCTGTCAGACATACACCACACCAACCCCTAACAAAAGTTGACTACTTACTGCAAAAGAATATGTACCAATTGGTTCAGGATGTGGGTAAAAAGCACATATCGTGTGGTAATCATTTCTCAAACAACAAAGACAGAAATACAAGTTATTTACAATGATTGTGCTATATTATACTAAACAGACTGTCAGAAAAGATTCAAAGCATAAAAGCTTCTTTTTCAAACCAGAGAAAAAATAATACTGAATTGGGGGGAAATAACTATGTAGTGTACTTTGGCCAAAGCAGTTCAACATTCTTACTTCAATTTTCAATTGTTAAATTACATTGTGTTCTAAAACTGCAGGAAACAGATTATAGGATCAGAAAAATTGTCACTTAGATTATTACAACATGGTTATAACAATACCAGCCATCTCTCAAAACTTCTTTTTTAAAATGTTGTCTTATTAAAATAAACGGATCTCCAAATATAAAATTCCACTACAAAGGTTTAAATCACAAATTGTTGCATATAGTATATACAGGACTACCAGATTTTGTAACAGGCAGTTTTTATTTAGTTGGTTTTTTTTTTTTGCTGACTGTTTTGTGTTACATTTTCTAATGTGGTGGCATTAACTACAATTTAATTTCCACTTAAAAATAATTGCACTGAGATTTCATATGTTGTAGTTATGTATTCTTGATAGTAACATCAGCTGTTCATATACAGTATGAAATGTGTTACTGCACTCAAGGCCAAAAAAGGATTAAGATTTTCAGGGTTGCACAGGCTTTCAAATGCCAGCAATAGAAAATACTATTTACTCCCACACCAATATGGAGTTAATGTGAAAACATCTGTAACTACATGAACATTTACATCTAATTCTATCATCATAAACTGTCAAAAAACTCCACCCAAATGTATTATAACATTACAAAAAATTGTCAGCAATCATGAGTAAACAAGGTGCATTTTCTTCCATTCTGCCATGTCAGTTAGGGGTACCTTATATTCATCATAATCTGTCTCATCTAGCAAATTCATTTTATCCAACTCTACAAGTTGTTCTGGGGTTGGCTCAGTTGGCAAAGGTTCAATCAACGCTTGTTCATATATTGGTTTTCCATTAAAAAAAAGTTCTTTCCAATCACGCATCAGTTTAATTGGAATTAGGCTGCAGAAACAAAAACAAACCAAATTAGTTGTCAAACCAAACTAACAAGTCAGCTATTTTGAGAATTATGGACCCAATTCTGCACCAAACACGCAGCAGAAGTAAACAGGCTCTACACTAGAACATCTGTGGGATTTGGGATGAAGATAGAGCCCTCCCTAAAGGCTGTACCCAACCTCCTCTGCAGCTGCTGTGATAGACACAAGGGCCGCTGTACCTCCACATATGTGCCAGTGTGCAGTATTTGGTTGGTGAAACTGTGTAGTAGCAAATCTATTGTCTCTGCCCCTCTCCCATTCCAAAACTTATATTCTCACTGCGGAAGGACTTATTGCAGGATCTGTGGAGATGTACGCTAGACTACACAAGAGATGTGGACTCCACATCCCTTCTGCAGTTTTTCTGCACTCAGAGCCTTCCGCACCAACAAAAGGAGGGTGGCAAGAGCTGTCCAGAAATGCCTACTGTACATGCTGATACTAGTTTATGATCATATAAGTAATTCAACCTGATTATGTTTCCATTAGAAAAGAAAGGTATTTACAGAAAATAGCAAATCAGAGTAGATATAAACAAGGAAAAAGTGTTTTTATTACTAAAGATAAAACAAAGAACCTGAACACATCATATGGAGTAATTCCATAGCTGCTAAAATCAACAAGCTGAGCAACATCAGGAGCACAAACAGCCTGTATTCAACAGGTGTGCTCAAATTGAAACGGAGTTGTATTATTATCAAAATACATATGAGTACCTTTTAATTATCTTGCACTTTGTATTTTAAAAAAACCAGCTGTGATTTAATTATATGACCATAAAAGGGCACAACTATAAAATTGCTAGCAAAACAGCATCATCATTTTAGAACAACTTCATCTATTTGAATTTTCTTCTTTTTAACTACAGATCTGAGATAACTGAGTGTTATGCTATAAATATACTTTGCACATAATACTTTTGAACACTGAAAATAATACTGTTTGCATCTTGCACAAGGAAATGCATGGAAATACTGACAAAATTTACCTCCTGTGGCAGTGAGGATGCTGATACAATCTTGATCTGTATATGTATTTGAAATACCTATATGGTGTATTCACCACTCAGTTCACATATGTTTTATACTAATTTACATTGGAGTCATGGCTGTACATTGACAAGGAAATCACGCACAAAATGCGAATGTCATGCTGAATATTGCAATGCTGAAATACGATTCATATTAAACATCTACTGCGCCATAATATATATTTGCACATTTTTTCTTTAATAACCTTTTGCTCTTAATCTTCTAACATAACAGTTATTCTTTAAAGGCAATGGAGTTTTAGATTTATATTCCTGGGGTGAAATCTTCACCACCACTCTAGCCCCTTTTTGCAGTGTAAAAAGGCTGGAACAACATAAGGGAGCCCTTAAAGCCCCAAATCTGACCAGGGGAGGTTTCCCCTGGGACAGACACTGTGGAGACAGCTGCAAGACTGCTCTCCGAGGATCATCTCACAAGCTCTGATGCAGGGGGCATGTCAGGGGTGGGCCACAATCTGTGGAGATTCCAAGCAGAGCGGTGGTCCTTAGGGCAGCCCAGGAAAGCTGCTGTAATGTAAACAAGCCCCCAGGGTTGTCTAAGTTATGCTATGGGCCATCCAGCCACTGGAGCACCCTAGGATTGGGAGGGCACAAAGATTTAAGCAACTTTAGCCTCCCCCTACTCCTGACCTGTGAGTTCTGTGCTGTGCCTCTTAGAGGACTTTTTTGCTTCTCGATGTAGAGAGAAAAATATGAAATTCATAAGAAAGACATCTTATAAAACTTATACATTATTCATATTTTCACAGTATAAGACTATTAATTCCAATTATACTGAAATGCAGTGGCCTCAGCCTAAGTACAGGGATACCCTACAGTGAGAAAAACAGACATTCAGTCCTCTCCTGGTCCTATCAATTATTCAATTATCTGAATTCTCATAGTTTCTAAAGTGCTGATATGCACAATAATTGTATAGTTATTTCTTAATAATCATACAGTATGTTAATCTATGTACTCTGTCTCGATAAAAATCATAGTGCAGGGCTCTGTGTAATCACTGTATAGTTATTTTTCAGGTTTCAGAGTGGTAGCCATGTTAGTCTGTATCAGCAAAAACAACAAGGAGTCCTTGTGGCACTTTAGAGACTAACAAATTTATGTGGGCATAAGCTTTCGTAGGCTAAATCCCACTTCATCAGATGCATGGAATGGAACATACAGTAGGGAGGTATAAATACACAGCATATGAAAAGATGGGAGTTGCACTGACCCTCCCACTTGGTCAACTCCCATCTTTTCATATGCTGTGTACTTATTCCTCTCTACTGTATGTTCCACTCCATGCATCTGATGAAGTGGGATTTAGCCCACGAAAGCTTATGCCCACATAAATTTGTTAGTCTCTAAAGTGCCACAAGGACTCCTAGTTGTTTTAGTTGTTTTTCAATGTCTCTCAAGAAGAGCTGTACTGATCTGTAAGGAGAAAAAGGAGACGAGAGAGGGAAATGAGAAGGTGAGGCAAAAGAAGGGGAGAGCACTTTCACACTTACATAATGCGGGAAGGATCAAAAATATTTTAAAACATATTACCTTTCAGCAGTTCGACAGTTCATGTTATTTGTGGGCTTTCCCCCTACTTTCCCTTAAAAACTGAATATTTATTTTAAAATTTCAGTACAAAAAGATCAATAACCACCTGAAGTTGTACCTTGTTAACTCATTATTAACCATCTCCTGGGTTAAGACTAGCTAACAGTGATTTCTTCAGGGAGATGGGTTGAGGATCCCTATTAGGTAAACAATGACAAACACTGCCTTCCCAAAAACCAGTATCTGCTCTTGATACCATGTCATGAAAATGGTGGTTTTTGAAGGTAGCCTTATTCAGTAGCCTTAAAGATTTCAAATAAAGGCACATTGCTTATACATGTTGTGGAAGCTGCTATGCCCTTAATTAAGTGAGCCCTGTCCAACCATCTCATAACATGACTGAATGCACAATATTATCCACTTAAACAGGCTTTGAGCCAAGATGGGCTGACCCTTAGATTTTTCTCTGAAAGCCACAAAAAGGTTCCACTCTCTGAATTGCTTACTCATATGCTAGTACTGTTTGCATGAGTTAGAACATTAAACGTGCTGTCCTGAACAATTCAAATTTGCATTATATTCACTTTGCAGTTTCAGATGCATGCAGTATTATTTCAGACTGTCACAGAACATGTTGTCCCTTTCAAAGCAGGCCTAAGTCCAGTTAAAGCCTTTTAAGATCAGCTTTCTGTGGATTGTACTCCTCAGATGGATTGTGTGACTGCAGGTTACAGCAAAGCCTACTATGGAATGGAACAGGACTATATACAATCGCTTGTTTTCGCAATAGTGAGAGAAGGCTGGAGGGTGTAGCAGCTTGCTGTAGAGATGCTCCTAGGTGGACCAAACTGAGTTGTAGACCAAGATTGCCACTATTGAACAATAGTGTTCCCAGAGGTCAGGGAGCTGAAGCAGGAGAAGGAGAGGGGCTGTGGCCAGAAGCCAGTGACAGGACCTAAGGAAAGTCCTAAAGGCAGGCAGGAGAAGGAACTGGCAAGGAGTAAGAGTATGACTGAAAAGAGTATGAGCCATGGACTAAGGAGTGCTAAAGGTTTCCGGACCAAGGAGAAAGCAGGGGAAGAAAAAAGTATGACAAGGAAGTAACAGAGAAGGCCAGAGACTAAGTGAGAAAACTAGCTCTCTCTTGTCTAGAGGTCCCAGGCCAAAGCTTCTGGAGAGGATAAGGGGAAGTTCTCCTTTACTTTCCTCCTTCAAGTGGAGAAGACCACAGTATACCCTGGAGAAAGGCCTGTTTAGCCCAGTAAAGATAAAGGATTACTGAGGACTACACTGAATGTGGCTGAAAGATTTGTTTCACCTGTGGCAGGAGAAGTCTATCAGTGAAGCCAGTACAGAAAGCTGAAGAACTGTGGACCAGGGAGTGGCAAAGAACTGTTGTGGAATCCTAGCTATTAAGGAGAAGGACTTAGCTAAGGATGGGTGATGTTTTTGGTTTTGTTTTTTTGCAGAAGTCTTTTGTTTTGCACTTTTATTTGTCTTCAAAAGGGAGGAATATTTGACTTGACCAGAGAGCCAAACTGCCACTTCACTGAAGCACCCAGCTACCTGAAAGCAAGGGGAAACTGAAGCACCAGTCTGATTGATGGGAAACAAAGGCATGGCAGCATCTAATGCCAGACCAGGTAGGAAAACCTCTTACAGTCCTAAAGCATTAAGTTGTGATTTCTTGACTTCTTAAATGGTTGCTGTTCCACCCTACAGGTGGGTCCTTTGCTGATGTGAGGGAAGTAATTTGTAAAGTACACATTGAACCTAATGCCTTTTCACCTGAAGGATCTCAAAATGCTTTGCAAACTTACTTCTATTAGAGCTGTCAAATTATTTTTAAAAAGATAATTGTGATTAATTGCAGTTTTAAGTGCACTGTTAAACAATAACAGAATACTATTTATTTAAATACTTTTGGATATTTTCTACCTTTTCAAATATATTGAGTTCAATTACAACACAGAATACAAGGTGTACAGTGCTCACTTTACATTATTTGTCATTACAAATACTTGCACTGTTCATAGAATCATAGAATATCAGGGTTGGAAGGGACCTCAGGAGGTCACCTATTCCAACCCCCTGCTCAAAGCAGGACCAATCCCCAATTTTTGCCCCAGATCCCTAAATGGCCCTCTCAAGCATTGAACTGACAACCCTGGGTTTAGCAGGCCAATGATCAAACCACTGAGCTATCCCTCCCCCCTGTTTATAGGGAAATAGTATTTTTCAATTCACTTCATAAAAGTACTGTAGTGCAATCTCTTTATCATGAAAGTGCAATTTACAAATGTAGAATTTATTTTTTCATAATTGCACTCAAAAACAAAACAATGCAAAACTTCAGAGCCTACAAGTCCTCTCAGTCCTACTTCCTATTCAGCCAATCGCTAAGACAAACAAGTTTGTTTACATTTATGGGAGATAGTGCTGCCAGCTTCTTATTTACATTGTCACCTGAAAATGAGAACAGGTGTATGCATGGCACTTTTGTAGCAGGCGTTGCAAGGTGTTTATGTGCCAAATATGCCAAACATTTGTATTCCCCTTCATGCTTTGACCGCCATTCCAGAAGACATTCTTCAATACTGAGGATGGGTTTTTCTCGATAATATACCAAATGTTATGTAACCAAAAAACAAAAATAAAAAAAAAATCTACATTTATAAGTGGCACTTTTACAGTAAAAAGATTGCACTACAGCACTTGTATGAGGCGAATAGAAAAATACTATTACTTCAGTATTACTGTTTAACAGTGCAATTAAAACAGTGATTAATCACAATTAATTTTTTTAATCAAGTTAATTTGTTTTGTGGTAATCACTTGAATTAACAGTGATTAATTAACAGCCCTACTGTCTATATAAAGTACATTGTGATCCTTTAGAACAAAAGGTTGTACTACAAATATAATATTTTATTATTATTATTAATACTTCATGTGCAAAAAATGTGAAAATATTGAAAAGTATTTCCAGTTTAAAGTAATTAATACTGTGAAGTTGAGATTAATTTTTCCATAGTCACATTAGCTCCAGTACATTGAATATGAGAAACAGAACTCATGATTCCTTTCCCTGTATTCTGTTTCTTATATATTTCTTTTCTCTGACTTCTGAAATTTACTTACTTGTTCGTCAACATTCGATATTCTCCTGTTTTGGTTGACAGATCAATAATTTGGTCAATCACTTCCCAACACATGGAATAATGCTTTTTATATCGAGCCTCCGCTCTTTCAGCAGCAATTTTCTCATGTAGGTCTCTTTCTTTGCAAATATGTTCCTCATAATCAATTTTTTCTTGTTTTGCAAGAGCCTAAGGATTTTTTTTCAAAAGCAAACTTTTAAATTAGATTGGAAATTAACTTGCACTGGCATAGCAATAAAAAAAAGTTTAAAGATTACTCTAAGCATTTTTAAAAAGACTATGAACTTGAGTCAAGAATTGAAAACATTTTTATCAGATTCATTAATCAAATGATATATAGCAGGTAATAACAAATTAAGACCTGCAGAAGCTTGAATACAACCTCTGAAGACTCTGTAAGTCCCTGCTTTTTGCAAAATTGTTACTAATATACTGAAGTAAAGGAGCAAAAGGTTACTTCTCCCATAGCAAGTAAAAAAAAATTTTCAGTGATTTCTGAAAAAAAGCCATTTTAACCTTAAAACTTGGAGAGAGTACATTTGCTATTCATGAAGAACAGTCATGCAGACACTGAGTGAAATCCTGGTCCCAGTATAGTCAATACCAAAACCCCTCTCAAAGTCAATTGGGCCAGGATTTCAGCCATTAAATACATTTTAGAAGGTGTGGCACACAATTTAAACAGCAAGGGCCTAATCTGCAAAGAATTAAGACAAAGATACAGATGCTATTTGAACTTTAGAACCCCCACCTTCCAAAATTTTTGCACATAAATCGGAAAGGAGAAACAGCAGCTTGGCTATCAGCACTCCCAAGGGCACAGTGGGCCCTGGTGGTCAGGAGGTGTAATTCTGGAGAATCCCTGATCAATACCTACAGACTCCTGGATGCATGAGATTCCTAATGAGAATTAATGACTGGGGGGAAGATAGAATGAGGGGACGGGGCTAGAAAGGGTGAATGCCATGCCCTGCTGTACGCATACCATTTGGCATAACATCTCATTCGGACTTAGGCTCCCAAGTGCTTAAGTCACTTTTGAAAATGAGACAGGTTCCTAAGTCACTTAGGCCTTGCAACACTGGCTGGGCAATACCTGAATACCTTTAAAAATCTGGGCTCATGTATGGGAGGTAGACACAGCTCTGCACAATATATTGAATAATTAATCTTTTACCGCCTCTCTGTCAAGAGCTTCTTGGAACTCTTTCAGTCGTCTTTCTTCATACTGTTTTTCTCTGAAAATTCTGTTCTGCCATAGCACTTCTTTTTCATGCCGAACATGCATGAGTTGCACAGCAATCCTCCGCTCCTGCTGGGACTGTCTCATTAATCGATTAATAAGTTGCTCTTCCCGGTAAGCCTCCTAAAAAAATAAAATATTGTAAACTATGCTAAATAGTGATTAACTATTTCATGGATTAGTGTCAGAAAATTCTATATTCTCAATATAAAATGTTTATTCAAAATAGCGTGACAGTCTTCATCTATGCCTATTTAACATACATAGCCTAAAACATACATTTCTATTTATGATGCTATCAGTAATATAATATAGTTATGGTCTTATCAAGTAATACATAACCACTTAAAAATCTTTTAATGAGATACTCAACAGAAATAAACTTTCTTAAAATTTTGGCAGCTAACATTAATTTTAACACAAACTGAAGAAAATACTATGTACAGACAATTTTGATGTGACTTTTCTGTGCTTCAAATAATTCTCTCTTTCTAGTTGTAGTGATGCTCACTCCGCAACAACTAGTCCGAGTTTCCCTTTCTTTCCCCAACCCCATCCTACAACTCATATCCAATCCCAGTTCTCACCCTCTGAAGGTTCCTTGTCCTAATCTACTCCCTTGACATGAAAAAAGAAAAGGAGTACTTGTGGCACCTTAGAGACTAACCAATTTATTTGAGCATGAGCTTTCGTGAGCTACAGCTCACTTCATCGGATGCATACCGTGGAAACTGCACATCCCCTCTGCTTTTTATTCAGGCAGCTTCCTCCCTCACAGTAGAGTGGGGGCATTGAGTACAGGTGACTCTCCATTCTAGTGGTGGACCTGGCCCCAAGATAGCCTGCATCAGCCTGGAGCTTAATTGCAAGGAAAGTCCTGCTCAGCCCTGAGCTGAAGCATGCCTAGTACAGATGGATGGAGTACTGTAGTAGCCATATCAGTCCCAGGACTTTAGAGAGACAAGATGTATGAAGTAATATCTTTTATTGGACCAACCTGTCACCAACAGAAGTTGGTCCAATAAAAAAAATATCACCTAACCCACCTTGTCTCTCCAGTACAGATGGAATCTTTCAAGAAGATCTAGCAAGTCTCTAGTGAGTATGTGTGGACTGCAATTTTTTAAAGTCTTATGACAAATTTGGGTGGATTTTCACAGGGATGGCAACAAGCAGATCCCTGACACAAAGGCACACAACTCCTCCTTTTCCCTCCCCTAAATGCTAAAATGTTGCAAAAATAAGTCAGCCTGATGTAGATGCCCAGCCTGTAAAATTTCAGCCCAAACAGTTAAAGATGGTAAAATTATAATAGGAAGTGTCAGGCAACTGCCTATTATAAATGTTAAGAAAAAAATCATAAAGGAAAAGGAGGACTGATTTTCTGTTTCTCCTTATTATCCTACTTAATTTAGGAGTTTAAGGAGGGTTTAGGAGTTTGTCCTTGTTAAATACAGTGGCAGCCAAAGTTTGTAGTATCTCCTCATTGACATGCTTACGTTTTCAGCTTCTTTCTGCCCCTCCTCTGTTCTTATGAATTCAGATCTCTGAACTAAAATTTAAACTTCAAAACTTTTCAGCTGCTTCTGCAGCCCAGGCACTGCACTTTGAGTGAAAGTTGCAGTTTTCCTTTGAAGTCCCATTGTCCTGTGGAAGGGCTTGAAAGGGAAATCACAGATTCCCTCTGCAGCCCAGACACCTGCTCCAGAAGCAACGTACAGCTTTAAAGTTTAGTTTAGAGAACTGTAATTGGACCTTGTCTAAGAGTCCCAATTCAGTTTCTTCAGAAAAGAGGAGAGGAGTGGAGAAAGAGGCTAGAGGGGAAAACTGGAGCACCCACAGGGAAAAATTAGCGGGTGCTCTGCACCCACCGGCAGCCAAGCTCCTCACCTCCTTCTCCTCCCGCCAGCACACCGCGTCCCCACTCCTCCCCCTCCTTCCCAGGGCTTCCCGACCGCCGTCCTCCTAACAGGTGTTTGGCGGTGCTAAGGACTTTCCGGGAAGGAGGGGGAGGAGACGGAGAAGAGGCAGGGCAGAGGTGGGGTGGGAAAAGGTGGGGTGGGGCGGGGCGGGGCAGGGACTTTGGGGAAGGGGTGGAATGGGGGTGGGGCCAGGGCAGGGGCAGGGCTGGTGAGGGGAAAGGGGGAGTTGAGCACCCACCAGGCAGATACCAGAAAATATTTGGAGCAGAAGCCCTGACCTCTGAATTCCCTTGGAACCTCCTCTATTGCTCAAGCTTCTACAAGGGACTGAATCTCTGATTTTAACAAGCTTTCATGAAAGAGTCCCTGATCAGGAAGAGGGGGTTGGATGGAGGAAGGGTTTCAAACTGAATAGAATAACCATGTTTTAACAAGGCATACATTTTAATGGTGAAGGTAATTAACCACTGGAACAATTTACTAAGGGCTATGGCAGATTATCCATCGCAGGCAATTTTTAAATATAATCAAGATTAGATGTTTTTCTCAGAAACTTCTTGTAGTTCAGACAGGAATTGTTTCAGAGAAGTTCTATAAGCTGTGTTTTGCAGATGGTCAGTCTAGATGATCACCATGTTCCCTTTTGTAGTCTCACCCTCAGAACACACAGAAATGCAGAGAGAAGAGGTGGGAGGGACACATGAGAGTACAACAGGCACTGAGCTGCACCTACTGGTGCATCCCATGAGTGGGAATATGCAGAGGACACTCAATAAAGAATTTGTCTTGTTCATGTTTGACACAATTTTGAAATGATTGCACTGTATGATACATAGTCATAAATCACACAGGTGACATTTTACAATGTTACTAAGGCTTCATTCAAGTAGTCATTTTAAGGGTGCCAATACCTGTAGCCTACAGATTGAGTGGGAGGGTTAATCTATGAAAATAGTAACCTCTCAAGTTTCCTGAGGTTTCAGTAGCATAGTTGGTTATTGCACTTTCCCCTTTGAAAATTGGCTGACATTTCTGCAGACCTGGGTATAATCACAATTTAATTTAAAATTACTGCAGTGGTGTTATTTTAGCTCCATTCCACCTAATCAGAAAACTGTTAATCAGCTGAATGATTCTATTCAAAGTAGACCCAGAACTAGAATAGCAGTGGTGTTGCTGGTCAAAACTGAAGTGTACTGGCAGCACACAGTGCCGAACCCTGCAGGACTGAAGTCAGGGACGGGGGAAGGAGTTGCCATTGACTTAAATTGGTGCAGGATCAAGCCCACTTTGTGGAAACTTGTACAGCACTTACTTACTTTATCGGCTTCTTATCAACACTTGTAGCCTCTCCCTTTCTTAAGCACCAAATTCAACACAACAATTAATAGGAAAAAATGTAGCACAATGTAGGAAGAATTAAAACCCATCCAAGCCTAAATGTGAAAGGAGACCTAAAATAAGGTACAGGACAAAATCATAACTTCAGTTTTATATTGCAGCATTTCTAAAAATCCATAGTAAAACTCAGAATCACCAAGTCACTGGAGAAAAGATACAATAGGTTCTTAAACAACAGATGGCTTTGTAAGGGTGCTCATTTGAGAAAATGTATGATAAGAGGCTTAAAATTGTATCTATTTGGGACAACAGTGGCATCCAGTGGCCAAACACATTAATTCTATGTTTATGTATCATACCATACACCTATATATTACTACACATATTTCATGTATTACTATATTTCTATCTGCATCTTTAATTTAAAGATGAATGGGGCAGCTTCATGCTGCTTTATTTACATTGTCATCACCGTGAAAGGAGACGCACAGAACCCTGAACTCAGGTCTTCGCATGAAAGGCACTACTTCTTCAAAGACTTATACAAGTGCTTAACTTCACGCACTATGGCTAGTCCCATACAACAAGTGTAATATCACATGGGTATATGGTCAGTGTAGAATAAATATAAAACTATAAAATTAAAGTTACTTTAAGTTTGGTGAAAGAAATATGTGTTGTAAAGAAAGGTCATAATTAGCAAGTGAAAGAAAGGCCTTGAAAATAATGAGTTATAAGGCCAGAAGGAACGAAATAGGGAGGATGTGTGGTTCAAAAAAATAATTAATGAGATAAGGGAAAGTTTCTAAAAAGATAGCTTCTGTCTGATAGGGGAAACTGCAGGTTGTTTTAAATAATCTGTCTTTAAAAGACCCAAATATACAGAGGCTATAAAAATAAAAGACTCAATAATAACGTTTGTGGAACTGGAATCATTTCAGAGAATGCTATCATGGGATGGAGGTCCTGGACTTCAATCTCATACCTAGCAGCCTAAATTTGGCCTCCTATCCTTCCCTATATCATTGTTACGACATGTACCACAAACACAGGCTCCTCCCCAGCACTACAAATAAGTCTGTCAGGATGTCTCGAGAGATCTGCAATCTTCACATCTGGCAGACAAGTCATCATGTGGTTCTCCTGGTCATTGCAAACCCAGCTATCTAGGTTTCTAATGATCAAATCCCCCATTATTATTACCCATCTCATCCTAATAACTGGAGTTCCCTCCCACGAAGAGGTATTCTCAGTGCAAAAAGATACCATGACATCATCTGGAAGGAGGATCCCAACTATGGGATCATTTCCCTCCGCTCCACTTTGATGTTTTCCGTTCCTGAGACTTTCATCCTCCTTAACAGCACAGAGGCTGTCAGACTTGGGGTGGGACTGCTCTCCTGCGTCCCGGAAAGTTTCATCTATGTACCTCTCTGTCTCCCTTAGCTCCTCCAGTTCAGCCACTCTGGTCTCCAAGACCCGTACGCAGTCTCTGAGGGACAGGAGCTCCTTGCATCAAATGCACACATATGCCACCGGCCCATAAGGCAGGCAATCATACATGCTGCATTCAGTGCAATAAACTCTGTTTCTGGACTTCTGCCTGCATTCTCTTTTTACTCCTGCAGTTCTTTCTTTTCTTGTTGTTGTTTTTTTTATTGGGAGTATTTATTGCCTTAAGTTTAAAGAATACTAATGAAGTGTATCTAGCCCTCCCACCCCCACTCTAAACTCCTTTGCAAAACTCCCCGGTTAACTGCTCCTGGTCACTAGCTCCTCTGGTCACTTAGGAGTGGGCTTTTTAAACCCCTTGTCTCGCTGTGTAGCCCTGCCCCCGGTTAAGGGTTGATGGGTACTAAAGGACATGGGGATCAAAGCCTCACTAAGAAACTCTCAGCCTTGCCCAGCAGGCTGATAGCTCAGTACACAGTCCCCCAAACAAACAGACCACGCTATATACTTCAGTCAAGCAGCAAACACACACACTAAGGACAACAAACTCACCCCAACTCTGAGGCTAAATAAACTTGAGGGGATTGTGGGGATTAAGGGGAGTAACTGCAAAACCCATTTTGAGACACAGCATTCCCCTCCACAAAGCCAGCCATCTTTGTCTACTCCCTACCCCTTACCAGCACATAGATCTTGTGCTTAATTTGTGCAAGGACTTGCCAGGGCTGAGCCTCTGCACCTCTAGGCTTGGCAGTTCATAGCCCTGGCAGCTCTGGGCTTGCCGCATCGATTATGAAAGTAAAAAAATTGCTTGAGCCCCAGCACCTCTTTCATTACAAATTAAGCACTGCCCAGATCTAAGATCTGGCTAACTCTAATGCAGCCATGCAAGAGGTTTGGGGAATCCTTGCCTCCCCCTACTTCCCAGCACAGCCACTTTAGAAAGTCACAATCTAGTTCTAAATATTTAACAACTTTTACTGAATGCACAAAAGAAAGATTTTAATCATTTAACTTCATTATTATCTGTTTTAAACTTACCAAGTGACTATGCCTCTTTGAGAGCTAGCCATGTATAAAGTTTGAAATTTTTAAGTTCAACCATTTTTTGGGGGCCAGATCTTCAGCTGGTGTAAAACATCTTAGCTTCATTGACTTCAGTTGAACTTCAATGACAGCTTTCACAATTTGAGGATTTAGTATAATTATTTCTCTCTATATATAGCTATATATTTATAGATATAATTTTTCTCCATTTACCTAATAAAAACATCTGAACAGAGTTTGTTCAAAGCCCCCCAAAACAGAAATATCACCTGAGGACTAAGATCAAACATGCAAAGTTCCAGCACACCAGTGACTTCCCACTTGATATTCCCAGCTTCCCAACATCATTACATGCTATAGCAAAACATTTGCCTCTTAGGACTGCTGCAGTAAATCACCCTGACTGCTACCATCATGTAAGAGAAATGTGAGATAAGGATGACATCTCTAGGTTTTTGAATTATAAAAAGTCGAGCTCTTTCTGTAATTCTGGGTGAAAAAAATCAGATAGCTAAAGACTGCTGTAAGGGTGCAATTAAACAACAAATTGTTATTTTATTTTTCCATTTAGATACTTGCAAATTGGTAATTCTGCATGCGAGACAGCACATCGGCACAAATACCTCACCTCTTGTGCTTCGTGGGCTATTAGCTGTTCCATTAACATCTTCCGTCGTCTTTTTTCTCGTTGCTCCCGGGCAAAACTGTCTTCCTCTAGACGTTTTTGAATTTTTCTTATATATTCATCATCTGAATAAGTGCTCAATAATTCAGTAGTTCTCTGGGCTGTGGTGTCTGGAGCTGTTATGTCTAATTCCTGTATCTGCAAGGTGTCCTGTACAGTGCTAAGAAAATACATGTTGAACATCAAAAGAACGGCTACTTAACCTTACACTAAGTGTGATTCTTCAAGAGGTGTTGTCAATGTGGATTCCACTCTTGGTCACATGAGCCACATGCATATGAGTTTGGATTATTTTGGCCACTGGTGTCAGTTAGGTCCACACCTGCACCCTGAATGTCCTTGTGTCCCCCATTTGAGGGCTTAGCAGGCCCAACCATTCCCTTGCCAGTACAGAATCCCAGAGGATTAGGACTACACAGGATTGGGGAAGAAGGGTGGGTCATGGAATCAAAATGGAAAACACATCTCAAAGAACCACCGTTTTCGGTAAGGCTAGTAACCATTCTTCTTCCTTTGAGGGATTGTCCATATGTATTCCACTCTTGGTGACTAACAAACAGTTGTCTACTTGGAGGTGGGTAGTAGGATCAGTCTCAAAGAGTCTACCAAACAGTAGTGTCTTGTAAATGTAGTGTCCATTAGCTGCCCTACAGATTTCAGAATTAAGGACATTCTTCAAACAGGCAGCAGAGGCTGCCTGAGATCTGGTGGACTTGGTACATCCTGTCAGCTCACTTGGATGTGGCCAAATGGATGCTGATGAGTGCTACAGATCTTTTGAGGTGCCACCTTTTGAGGTGCCAACCATCCTTTGTTTATAGGCATGGTAAGCCTGCCAGGTACATAAGGGTACATGATGTCCAGAGTTTGTGAGTTTTCGCCTACACCATTTCTAATCTGAGCCTGCTGGGCTCTGATTGGCTGCTTCCGTGTAGCCTCTCTAGGCAGGCCTAGAGGACCCATCTTCACTGACCCTTTCCTAAAGCGCAGTGTAGTAGGACCACAGGGCTTGTATAGCTAAAGTCTCTGCCAGGAGGAATAAGGCTGATAAGATATGAGTACTGGGGCGAGGGACTGACAGTGAGGGAGGGATACCAAGAAGGATGTTCCCTGTGAAACCTAGGTTGTTTCCTACCATAGACAGATACCTCTCCAGAGACTCTTCCTGATTTCCATTGTACTACCTAAGGAAGAAGAGTACGGGGGGAAGGGGAGCAGTTTCTATTATACCCCACTGTGGGCAAAGAAAAGGACTACACAAGGGAGGGGCCATCCTGTCAGGAGCTCCCTGGCTCTGTTGTGCTTTCCTTAACTAGGTAGGGAGTGAAATTGGTACCAGAAATACCTCCTTAACATTCTGTGGCTGGTGACTTAGTTCTCATCACCCTAAACCTTTCAAGGAAAGTAGACTCTGGTACTGGACCCCAAAATAAATCACTCATACCATATGTTCCCCGGATACCAACATAGTAGGTATTGATACACTGGGCACCAAGGAACATGCTTCCAAGGTTGCCTGTACAGTACCAAAGGATTTGTACTGAGAGAGATAGGGCCTGCAGGTTTTGTGGGTACTGCCAGCACTCTTAACAGTCAGTACTGGCATGCTAGAGGGACCATCTCAGGCTATTTTCAGCCCCTGCACTATTGAGCCTGACACTACTAAGACTTATAAGTTTTGTGCCTCAACTCAGTAGGCACTAGAGAAGGTGATCTATTCTTTGGCCAGCTCAGGAGTAGTGTTTCTTCCTACCCTATCAGAGGTCACTGAAGAAAGGAGGCGGCAGATGACTGGGGCTTCTTGGTCAGTTTAGCTTTGGGTGGAATCTTGACTCACCCGAGGGCTCATGGAGAAAGACTGACTGAGGTCGAGCTGCCTCCCTCCTTTTGGTGTCCAAGGAGGCTTACATATAGCACACCAAAAGGAACAATTTTAGGAAGACTTCTCTCACTTTTTGAGCCTGTTTAGAGAAGAAGTGACATATAGTACATTGTTCAGGAATACATCCCTCTCTTAAACAAAATAGGCACCTAGAGTGTCTATTGTTAAGTGGCACTGAAGCTTCACATCAGACACAGGTCTTAAACCCCAGAGATTTTGCTTCTGCCATTTTGCTAGTGCCCATGAATACAGGGTGATTCTAGCTGTAAAGCAAAACCTGACTAAAATAAGATTTTTTTATTATTGTTATTTGTGTTGCCAATGGGCAGCAAGACTAACAATTAACCCTAAATTCACATAATATGCAGAGAAGCAGGTGCACACTGGAGGGTTCCATCTTCCTCCCACAGGTGCTAAAAAGGAACGGATGGATGGTTGGGCACACTCAGTTCTTCATGGCCTCCGGGGTGAGGGCACAGAGTGGGCAGGCATGGCCTCAACAGACCCTGCTGGCCAAAAGAACCTGGTCTTGTGTGCCTAGGGTGCAAGAACACCGAGTGGAATCCTTGTGGATTAATCACTTGAAGATTATATATTGCTTTACAGTAATAAAGTTGCTGCCTCCCTGCTCTGCCCCTTCTGACTAACAAACAGTTGTCCCCTTAGTTCTGATTTTGGGGAACGAGCTTTTATCACCTCTTTGAAACCAGTATGTTGTTTTTGAAAGTGTGGCTATTTTTTAAAATAGACAGAGTGCCTATATCTTTAGTGGGTTTGGAGTGGAATTAATTAACAGAGAAAATATTCTGTTTAATATATACAGTGCAGCTTTAATTTATGTTGGTTTTATCATATAGCTGTTCAAGTGGTGTGTTATGTGTTTGAAAGGTATTTTGTTTCCTCAGTCTAAAAACCATACCAGAAAAATGTAAGCACCCCAAGTAGAAAGGCACTGAGTAGCTCTTGAAGCCACTTTATATTATTTTCAGTCTCCTGCTAAAGCAGAGGTAGGGCATACCAACAGCAGGTGTCTTTCTTCCAGAGCTTCTTGATGCCCAGTACATACAGTTTCTCAACCAGACAAATCATGTGCTGTTTCTATTTTATTCTGTTCTATTCTACATAGGCTCTTGTACTGTGCTCATCACGGCAGTATCTGAGCACCTGCTTCTATAGCTATTTTATGCAGGCATTAAGGTTCTAGGAATATGAAATTGGAAGCTCCTTGGCAAGGCCAAATTAGAGGAAGAAGTTCATGTCGAAAAACATCTTCAGATGACTAGTGAGAAATACAGTGATTAAAATCAATAATTAGATAGCCTGAAACAACTCTCCTCTGTCGTAATTACGCAAAAAGTTGTTCTCCAGTGAAAAATAAAAGTTTTAGAAAAATCAACTAAAAATTAAAAATAGGATACTCATGTGCATAAAATATCTGCCTAAGTATGAAATCTGGAAACATGAATCTTAGTCTATCACATTTAAGGAATTCTTCGCCCAAGAAAACAGGGGGAACTGATGGATAAATTAGCTGAACTGATCCCTGTAACCCACTGCATGTGGGCAGTCTCATTGATTCACTGGGACTACTCACATTTGCAAAGTTAAACACATGCTTAAGTGTTTGCAGGATCAGAACTTCAGTGAGGCAAGAGTTCATGTGCACTCAGAAGTAGCCCTACCTCATTCAAGCCCCAATTGTCCACAGACTAATGCATTCACTTAACTTTCCATCAGCTTCAAGGAAGTAACTGTGTGCGTAAGTCTGTGCAGGATTAAGGTTTCAATATATACAGTGAAAGATCTTAATCTTTATGCATCTTCACACATAATGCAGTGACAGCAGGACACTACTACTTTTTTTAAAGTCAGTGTGAATACATGATGTATGTTTTAGACTCTTATTAGTTGGCCAAAACAAAACAGATTATCACAGTACCATGGGAAGGCACATGTCCAATTTACAGATTATTTCTGTACAAATATTAAGTTTCTACTCTAAAGCTTTTTTGAGAGAAAAAATGTGGGCTACTTTAAAAAAAAATGTACTCATACTTTCCAAACATTCTTTGAGACAAGACCTGGAAACCACAAGCCTAAAAAGGTGAAAGTTTGAGAAAGTTATAAGCAACTGAGAAAGGCTCTTTAGGGATATTAATTTCTATTTGTCTGACTGCAAAATTTAAAAGTAGAAAATGAGGTATACTTCATAATAAAAATGACAACAGTTGATAGGGAGTGAACAGTTGCATTAATAGAACCACAAAACTAGTGGATATTTCTTTTTTTTCCCCTGGTGACTACAGTTTCATTGATGTTAACTTGGTTCAAACATTACCTGTCAGTGACTTGTGTGCTACCAGAAGTGGGGCTCTCTTTCCTCATAAATGTCTCAAACTTCTTAATTTCCACGTATACATCCTAGAGAAACAGCACAGACATTTCAATTGTCTTACCTGCCCTAAAACCACAAAAGATGGATTCAACTATTAACAATTTGAATTTGTACTGTAATTATTATATAGAGAATTTTTAATGTCATTTTAATGCCTTAAAACAAATTATATTAAGAACATATTACGTATCAGCTAGTCCAGGGTGACAGAAGACAAGCTTATGTCATGCTCCTATACACTCACTTCACCGTATTTTCCTCTTTTCCTACATAGAAGTCAACCCATTGTAAAGACAGCATCTGGAGCTTTACAGTCTTCCATTCTGCACAATATAGTTTGCTGGACTACTAAGTCAGTTCAAGTCCTGTGAAGAGTTCATTCCAATCAGGGTTTTTTAAGTATACTGTTCTTTGCCAAGTATGTTGTAATTTGGATTCAGTAGCCCAAACTTAGCCTTATTTTACATCCTGTGTAATCCAACTCATTTAGTAAATTCCAAAAGAGACTAGGACTAACTAAATTATCTCTCTTCCCTCTCCTGCACCCCACCTCCCGCTGACCGCCTTCAAACTTCTCAACTAGATTTGGTTGTACAGAATGTGAGTCAGGGTAAAATCTGTCCCACTTAGTCTTAAGTACAACATGATCCAAATTTCTGAATGGGAAGCATTCTCCAAAAAGCTTTAAATGTATTACATGCTGTAGTGTAACATAAAAGAATCCAGCAAAAATATCTTCAGTCTTCCTTGCTTTGATATGAGACAGCTACCAGTTCTAAATCTTACTAGTATTTTTGTTGTCAATGACACTTATATATAGCATATTGTAAAAGAGTTAATAAATTACAGAAGTACAACAGTCACAAATCGTAAGGAAATGACTAAGGGCTTGATACAACTTGCATTAAAGTCAACAGGAATTTTTCCGCTGACTTCAATGTGGCTAGAGTGGATCCTAAAATATTACCAAAGATTAATTTCAGGCATGGTTCTGTACTACTTACTCTGGAAGAACTCTCATTTATGTCAGTGAGAGATTTCCCTAAGTAAAGTAGGCAGGATCAAGCCCTTAGAGGTTACTGGGCCAGACTCACTACTGCATTAGGCCAGTTTTATGCTGATAGAACGAGGAGTACTTGTGGCACCTTAGAGAGTAACAAATTTATTTGAGCATAAGCTTTCATGGCTTAAAGCCCACTTCATCAGATGCATGCAGAAGAAAATACAGTAGGAAGATACACACACACACAGAACATGAAAAACTTTTGTAGTGATAATCAGGATGGCCCATTTCAAACAGTTGACAAGAAGGTGTGAGTAACAGTAGGGGGAAAATTAGCATGGGGAAACAGTTTTTAGTTAAGTAATGACTCATCCACTCCCAATCTTTATTCAAGCCTAATTTAATGGTGTCCACTTTGCAGATTAATTCCAGTTCTGCTGTTTCTCATTAGAGTCTGTTTTTGAAGTTTTTTTGTTGAAGAATTGTGACTTTTAGGTCTGTAATTGAGTGTGCAGGGAGGTTGAACTGTTCTCTGACTGGTTTTTGAATGTTATAATTCCTGACGTTGGATTTGTGTCCATTTATTCTTTTGCGTACAGACTGTCCAGTTTGGCCAATGTACATGGCAGAGGGGCATTGCTGGCACATGATGGCATATATCACATTGGTAGATGTGCAGGTGAACGAGCCTCTGATAGTGTGGCTGATGTGATTAGGTCCTATGATGGTGTCCCTGGAATAGATACGTGGACACAGTTGGCAACGAGCTTTGTTGCAAGGACAGGTTCCTGGGTTAATGGTTTTGTTGTGTGGTGTGTGGTTGCTGGTGAGTATTTGCTTCAGGTAGGGGGGCTATCTGTAAGCAAGGACTGGCCTGTCTCCCAAGCTCTGAGAGAGTGAGGGATCATCCTTCAGGATAGGTTGTAGATCTTTGATGATGCATTGGAGAGGTTTTATTTGGGGGCTGAAGGTGACAGCTAGTGGCATTCTGTTACTTTCTTTGTTGGGCCTGTCCTGTAGTAGGTGACTTCTGGGTACTCTTCTGGCTCTGTCAATCTGTTTCTTCACTTCAGCAGGTGGGTATTGTAGTTGTAAGAATGCTTGATAGAGATCTTGTAGGTGTTTGGCTCTGTCTGAGGGGTTGGAGCAAAAGCGGTTGTATCTTAGAGCTTGGCTGTAGACAATGGATCGTGCGGTGTGGTCTGGATGAAAGCTGGAGCCATGTAGGTAAGTATAGCGGTCAGTAGGTTTCCAGTATAGGGTGGTGTTTATGTGACCATCTCTTATTAGCACTGTACTGTCCAGGAAATTGACTGCTTGTGGGGATTGGTCTAGGCTGAGGTTGATGGTGGGATGGAAATTGTTGAAATCATGGTGGAATTCCTCAAGGGCTTCTTTTCCATGGGTCCAGATGATGAAGATGTCATCAATGTAGCACAAGTAGAGTAGGGGCATTAGGGGATGAGAGCTGAGGAAGCGTTGTTCTAAGTCAGCCATAAAAATGTTGGCATACTGTGGGGCCATGCAGGTACCCATAGCAGTGCTGCTGATTTGAAGGTATACATTGTCCCCAAATGTGAAATAGTTGTGGGTGAGGACAAAGTCACAAAGTTCAGCCACTAGGCTTGCTGTGACATTATCAGGGATACTGTTCCTGAAGGCTTGTAGTCCATCTTTATTTGGAATGTTGGTGTAGAGGGCTTCTACATCCATAGTGGCCAGGATGGTGTGATATATGCCATCATGTGCCAGCAATGCTCCTCTGCCACGTACATTGGCCAAACTGGAAGGTCTCTACGCAAAAGAATAAATGGACATAAATCAGATGTCAAGAATTATAACATTCAAAAACCAGTCGGAGAACACTTCAATCTCTTTGGTCACTCTATCACAGACCTAAAAGTCACAATTATTCAACAAAAAAAACCCTTCAAAAATAGACTCCAACGAGAAACAGCAGAACTGGACTTAATCTGCAAACTGGACACCATTAAATTAGGCTTGAATAAAGACTGGGAGTGGATGAGTCATTACACTAACTAAAAACTGTTTCCCCATGCTAATTTTCAACTGTTTGAAATGGGCCATCCTGATTATCACTACAAAAGTTTTTTTTCTCCTGCTGATAATACCCCATCTTAATGGATTGGTCTTGTTAAGAATTGGTATGGCAACCTCCATTTTTTCATGTTCTCTGTATGTATCTTCCTACTGTATTTTCCACTGCATGCATCTGATGAAATGGGTTTTAGCCCATGAAAGCTTATGCTGAAATAAATTTGTTAGTCTTTAAGGTGCCACAAGTACTCCTCGTTCTTTCTGCTGATACAGACTAACACAGTTACCACTCTGAAATCTGTTTTATGCTGATGACAAGTTTCAGAGTAACAGCCGTGTTAGTCTGTATTCGCAAAAAGAAAAGGAGTACTTGTGGCACTTAGTCTCTAAGGTGCCACAAGTACTCCTTTTCTTTTATGCTGATGTAATTGTTGAAATCAGTTAAATCAACTGTGCCATTCGGTATGCATATCATCTCTAACAGTAGATTTCTACTATGAGTTTCCTTGCTTTTCAAAATTTATTGTTACTAAAACTTAAAGTAAAAGAGTTAACACTTACCTCTGCTTCTTTTTTCTTTTTTAACAACTTTTGGGCTTCAATAGCTTTCAAGGTACGGTTTGGTGGTGGTTTTGGAATCTGTATAATAGCTGCTTGAATCCTGGCCATTATTTCATTTTGTCTCCTTCTTCCCTTACGATGCTGAATATCCAGTATAAAATCTGTTCAGTTACTTGAATGTATGTAAAAATATACTGTACAAGCATTGTAGTTCATCCATAGAAAAATTCTTATAAGCAGAAAGTACTTGAACAAACAAGTTCCAATCTTGCATGTAGTGCTATAAAAACTTACAATTAAACCATTTTTCTAAAAGTAGAACATTAAAAAAAAATGTGAAATCAAACAGCCCATCTCTATATATTGTGTATAATTAAGTCTTAAGGACTGTATTTTGAGTTCTCCTGATTTGTCATCCCCTATGCGCATGTGAACAATCTTTTCTCTGGGCCAAAAACAGATTTTGTAAACTAACTTTCTAACTCATCAACAGTCATAGCAACATTCTAGCACACTATGGCTCCGCATGTGGTTGGTCCACGTTGGGGGAGGGAGGTATACTATTCAAACAACAGTATCAGAAGGTGTATGTCTTCACAATGCAGAACGCCTCCTGGGGCTGGTAGTAGTGGGGAATAGTACACAAAGAAATGTTCCTTGCTACATTCTTCCAAAGATGCATCCAGGAGTCATTATGCAGCTTTACTGGTATGTTGGAATCAGGGTCTTCATCTCATCCCCTCCCTGTGCAGATAGGCACCCCCAGCAGCTTGTAGCATCGCCAACCCTGCACTCCCAAGTGCTCACAGCCACGTCTTCCCTCCCCACCACTGTGAAGGTGCACTACTCTGTGGCCCTTCCCCATTTTGTGCCACCACAGAGGGAGAGGGATAGACCTCAGTGTCACACTATTTTTATTTACTCAACTCCATTACAGATAATACCAGTGTGCCTCCACAAAACATGACTACTGATCTATCAGATGGAGGATTTTTTAATAATCAAAATTTGTAATATGTATATTTTTAAAATTAAAAACTGGTAATATAATAATTAAAGACTTTCTTCTTTCACTGACAATTGCATATGTTAACATTTCCCTTTTTTCATTTCTCTTCTTTCTCTGAGAGAAAGTTGCATGGACTCTCACCATTTTTCCTATGTCTCCTCTGCTTTTTTTGCATTTTTTTTTGTCTCTTCTACTTTCCCCTTTCACCACCCTTAGTCCTCTCTCTCAAAAGGCTTTTAAAATTAAATTGGATAAAATAATATAAGCTGAATCTGAAATTAATACTCCTCATTCAACAATTGATTGATAAAGGACTGAAGAACCCCATCCCCCAATGATATTGAAGTGCTGCTCTGAACTGAGGGAAAAAACAGTATGTTGAAAGGCTTCCTATTCTCTTCTAAAATTTACTTTTTTTCCCTCTTTAGAAGCAACGAGTACCCCATGTGATATCTCTGAGTAGCATTTCAAATACAGTCAAGCACCAATTCTCCTGTGCCTTTTTGATCAATTGTTGAAGCTATCTTCAGATCCAATCTTTTGGACATCAATTGAGATTATAAAGTAGGAAGAGGTAAAGCTGCATCCGTGGGTCAGGAGGTGGGATAGATACCAAAGTGACACCTTCAAGCAGAATACATTAGATTAGGTATACATGGATAAGAGTTTGAGGTTGGGTGGAAAAAGCAATTTACCTCCTGAGATTAAACAAAAAACAAAACAAAAAAATCAACCCCAAAAGGGACCATTATATCAAAGATAAGAGAAGCGTGATTTTAAATGTCATTTACATTTTTTGGTAAAGAATATTTAGATGGGTAAGGATAGTTTTCTTTCTTTTCTTAAACTGATAAGACCCACTTTATAATCATAGAAGATTCTTCACGTTACATGTCATGTTTGGATATTACAACTTTTCATGTGATTGTGGCATTTGCCCTTTATCCTTATTTCTAACAATTCACTTGAGTGATGACAATATACAAACACACCAAACACTTTAGTGTGTGTGTGTGTGTGTGAGTAAATATTAATATTTTAGGTGATTTATAAAATACTATTGGTTATACAGCCACATCTTTATGTTTGTTAAGAGTGTTATACTTTTTCAGCTTCTCCATCAATATGTACATGTGGAGCAATATAAAGGGAATTAATGCCTTCAACAGGACTAATAAAACACATAAAGTTTACATAAGTAAACATCTGCAGGATTGGATTCTTGCTATGAAAAAATAAATTGGCTTTTCACCTTTTCAATGTCTTGGGCTCTTTGCTCCTCCTGGATTTTTTGAACTTTCTGTTGTTCTGCAAACTGTATACGAGCTATTTTATTTTCCATGTGCTTAGATTTCATTTCAAAATGCTCTGAAACCTGTTGCAGTCTCAAGTCAGTCTGCCGTGGCATTAGGTTTCTAAGACGCTATGATGAAATAATGTTTCAAGATATCTCAGAGTTAGAAACAGTAACACAAACATTACATTTAAGCACTTAAACATTAAACTACTGTACCTCCAAAACTCAAAACTGTCCTAAAGGGACATTTAAGAAAATAGTTTTGAATAGGCACTTCCCATATACTGATGTACGCAGAACAACAGCCAGATATACAGGATTTTTTTTTCCAGAAAAGTTGCCAGATTTTCTGCAATTGACATAGAGAGTTGTAAATTACAGAACGGCAAATGGTATTTGAACCCATGAAGTCAGTCAGTTGCAGGAAATGCTGAATCAGGTGTTCCTTATTACTTTAGCTGCACCTCTTTTCCCTTTTTGGTTTGTGCTATCCACATACAACCTCCTTGGTGAAGGGATATTATGGCTGCTCCCACTTTCCTTGAGGATCGTTCTGCCAGTGAAGTCCTATGTCTTATTTTGTGCCATCAAACACATATAAACAAGGGATAAATTTGGTTCACAACATACAGCTTATTTAAAATTGCTCACCCTCATGAGGGAGTGTGGCCTGCTCTCAGAGAGCACTATTAATGAGATCAGGGAGTGTGTGCTCTGGCAGGACCTACACCTCTAACGCTGTTCTCAGTCTTCTGCTCTTTGCTCAATTTCAGCATGCAAACTGTACTGCCGAGAAGAATAAGATGGCAGCTGCTGTAAAACTACTGACCTGTGCTGTTATTTCCTTTGAGGCAAAAAAGAAGCCTGGGGAAGAAAGTAGGCAACAAATGGAAAGAGGCAAAGCAAGTAAACAGAGAATCTTGAAGCTGATTGGCCTGCCTATGAATCAATGAAGGGGATGGAAAACTAAGCATCTGTCACAGACACTTCACATAGGTACTCTTTGTTGAACAGAAGGTTGAGTTAAATGAGCTGAATGCTTTTTTGTTTGTTTGTTACCAAAAGGTATATGTAAATGTGATGCATTTTAGTCTGTTGATTATCTAGTGATGTATATGACAAACTTAATTAACCTACCTCTCGATACAACTCACTCTCAATGCCCTGGAGCTTTGCAGGTGCTGCAGGTCTCATTGCTTCCATGGCGACTCCCGTGAGCCCTGTCTTTTTCTTTTTTTCTAGGGCAACATACAGTTGATACAAAAGCTTGGTTGCAGCCCCATGCTGTTCAGTCATGATATTTTGGGCCTCATTTTGGTCAAACTGCACACCAAGGAGTTGAAGTGTTGGTTCCAGGCGAGAAAAATTGTTAAGTTTAGAGTTTGCAACCCTATATGTTTAAAAAACAAAACTATATGTAGTATGGTATTTTGCTACTATAAAGTACTATGTCACTTTGCACTTCATAAAGTTTATTTTCATAGATCTTAAAGCCCGAAGGGACCACTAGAAACACTACCTGAAAGTCCAAATTGCTGCAGTAAGCACTGTGACGATATATACCACTATATCAGGGTATATGGAAAAAAACTGACTCTGAATAAGAGTTAAAAGTAGGTTGTAATGTGCATGGTGAATACAGAAATAATGGATTATTCGTTGATACACTCTCAAAAGAAACAATTCAAAATACGAAAGCTCAACTGGAGTCTAAAAGCAATCTAGGATTTTTGTTAGATTTATTTTAAAAAGGTATACGACTGGTTAAAAAAGCTCTTTACTTAGATTGTACTGTGGATAGTGCTTTAATCTAGCTAGCATGGTTAATAGTGAAGACACGGCAGCAAGGACTTCACTGCAGGCTAACAACCCAAGTACGTACCCAGAGTCCCTGATGCACTTGTACGGGGGCAGCTAGCCTGTGCTGAAATGTGTGCTGCCACGCCTTCATTACCACAGTAGACCCTCAGAGTGATGAACACCTCGGGAACAGAGGTTGTTTGTAAGTCTGAAATGTTCATAATTCTGAACAAAACATTATGGTTGTTCTTTCAGAAGTTTACAACTGAATATTAACTTAATATAGCTTTGAAACTTTATTATGCAGAAGAAAAATGCTTCTTTTAACCATCTCTAAACAAAACAAACAGAGAAACAGTTTCCTTACCTTGTCAAATCTTTTTTTTAAAACTTTCCCTTTATTTTTTTTAGTATTTGCTTTTTTTTTTGGTCTCTGCTGCTGCCTGATTGCGTACTTCCGTTTCCATATGAGGGGTGTGGTTGACCAGTCAGTTCATAACTCTGGTGTTCATAACTCTGAAGTTCTACTATACTGTTATCTGTGCTAAGTAGATTAAAGCTAGCACAAGTATGCCTACCTGTTCTCCAAGCCCACCTTAATTTGCTAAGTGGATATGTCATTAGATAGAAGTTCTACCCTACTACTTCCTATTTCATTGGAAGAGTTTACTACAATGTCCTTTGCCCAGTCAATGGGAAACTTACTGTAAATTCCAATTCCTGCATAATTTACATCAGAAGTGAATTCTGACTGATACGTTAAAAAAATGAGGGACATGCCTCTGACTGATACTTGGCCCCTTACTCCAGTCATGTTTTTTAGGAACAGCAGGAACAACTGCTTATCTGAGGAAGAGCAGCAGACCATTAGCTGGAAGAAGGTTCAGAAGCCTACATAAGTGTAGTACACTGAGATGCGGTGATGCCTTCAGTTTAATTCTGGGCTGCTACCATAAAGTCATCCTCTGGGAAGAAAACTCCCGATGCAGGAGACTGAAATGTTTCTGTTTCCACAAACCAAAACAACATTAAGTCAAAACAAAAGTTTTCATTTAAACATTTCAAAAACAAAATGAAACAAAAAAATCTCTTTTGAAATTTCTAGTGAAACCCAAATTCTTCCTCCAAAAAATTTGGAACAAATATTATCCCATGAATTTTTGAGAGAAAAAAAATCAGTTTCCCCACCAGCCATACGGACAATATATTGCATACATAAACTATATCTATTGTGACAGGGTCGGGCCAGATGGCTACAGGAGGGTAATAGAAGGCAGATATATTAGCCCCAGGCTAAGCAGGTCCCATTTCCCTGGGTAAGGTAACGGATGGTTCCAGAACAATCAGGAACCTTCTGGAGACAATTACGATAGACAGGCTGATTAGAACACCTGCAGCCAACCAAGAAGCTGCTAGAATCAATTAAGGCAGGCTAATCAGGGCACCTGGGTTTTAAAAAGGAGCTCACTTCAGTTTGTGGTGTGCGCGGGAGGAGCTGGGAGCAAGAGGCACTAGGAGCTGAGAGTGAGAACACAGACTGTTGGAGGATTGAGGTGTACAAGCATTATCAGACACCAAGAGGAAGGTCCTATAATGAGGATAAAGAAGGTGTTGGGAGGAGGCCATGGGGAAGTAGCCCAGGGAGTTGTAGCTGTCACACAGCTGTTCCAGGAGGCACTCTAGACAGCTGCATTCCACAGGACCCTGGGCTGGAACCCAGAGTAGAGGGTGGGCCCGGGTTCCCCCCAAATCCTCCCAACTCCTGGTCAGACACAGGAGGAGTTGACCTGGACTGTGGGTTCAGAAAAACAGCCAGGCTGAGGGCTGCCGTGAAGCTCAAAGGCGAGCAAATCCGCCAATAAGCGCAAGACCCACCAAGGTAGAGGAGGAACTTTGTCACACTACATAGATATGCAGTATGAAGAGCCCATAGTGTGAAAAAAAAAATCAGACATTAAAAGGGTGGGGGAAGAAGGAGGTGAGAAAGTTGAGAGGAAGGAAAGAGCCAATATATATCTTGTTCATTCAAACAGGAAAAGCAATGTACTTTCCCCAGCAACAGCCATGGAAAAGGTAGCCTCCACTCCATCCCCTTGTAACTTTCCCTTAAGTTTGAGGGTAGATGTTATAGGATGAGTACCAGCACAACTTGAGAGACCTGTGAGACCAAATATGAGTTTTAAAGCAAACATTGGTCAAGTGGGTTTTTAACAAAATAATTATCCTGCAAACATCGTTAAAGTCAACAGTACTGACTAGAGACACTACACTAAATACAAATTTGAAATATCTAGACCAAGCCACTTGAATTATGACCAGCTAAAGAGACAGGAAAACTTCCAAAAGTAGACCACTTCATCCTTTAAACCCCACAATACTTTGTTATAACACCTTGTCCATGGGCGGTGGGTCGCATAGGTTGGGGGAGGCAGCTCTAGTCCTACAGTTCTGGCCCCTCAGTGCTCCGCATGACAGCTGCCTTCCTGGTACTCCAGGGCTGGGGAGGCTGGGGCCGTGTGCCGCCCACCTTCCCGGTGCTCCAGGACCGGGGAGGCCAGGGCCGCCTGCCTTCCTGGTGCTCCGGGGTTGGGAAGGCTGCGGTCGCGCACCGCCCGCCCTCCTGGTGCTCCTTTGGGGCTGAGGGACTAGCCGCAGGACTGGGCCAGTGGCCGCAGTGGGGGGGGGCGTCTCTGCACTCTGGTGGGGGCAGTGGCTCTGGGTTCTGGTCGGGGCTCAGCTCCAGCGGGGGGAAGGGGTGGGGTTTGGGGTCTAGCCTCCCCCAGCCAGCGGTTCACGCACCGCCCATGACCTTCTCATAATTCCTTCAAAAGTATCTCTCCTAAAAATCATGCCCTGTCCAATTTCAAATGGATTGGCTTTGATTTGACAAACATAAGAAATGGAAGGAGAAAAATCAGGCTTATGACTTAAGCCTTGTTTCACAAATAGCTATGGAGAGGCTAAGCTCTTTCTGTAACATGGTTCAGTAAAGATATACTACACTGAAGAGTTCTCCTTACAGAGAATCCTAGTATCAAACAGACCTTCATTTTTACTCCAGTAATGGTCTCACTAATGCCGTATATGGAGGTAGTATCACCTCCCTATGTGATGTTCCCACTGCTTATAAACCAAGGATTGTGCTAGCCCACTTGGCCACAGCATTGCACTGGCAGATCATGTTCAACTGGTTATCCATCATGACCCCTAAGGCCTTTTAAAAGTCACTGCATTCCAGGATACAGTCCCCCATCCTGTAAGTATTACATTCTTTGTTCCTAGATATATGACCTTGAACTTGGCTGCATCTGAACTTGTGTTTTAATAAGCCCAGTTTAACAAGTGATCCAGATTTCTCTGTATAACTGACAATGGATTAATTACCACTCCACCAATTTTTGCGTCATCTGGAAACTTTATCAGCACTGACTTTATAGATATTGAATAGCATTGGGACAAAAACAGATCTTTGTAGAACTCCATTAGAAACACTCCATAGAATGATTATTTTCCCATTTTTGAGATCTAGGTTAGCCAGTTTTTAATCTATTTAATATGTTACATCAATTTTGTGCCGTGTTAATTTTTTAATCAGAAGTTCATGCAGTGCTAAATCAAATACCTATTTTCCATTGGACCATGTTGATTGACATTAATTGTGCTGCAATCCTTTATCATCCTAGTATATCCTCCCAGTAAATATTTAATGAATGTTCAGAACCTTTGGAAGTATGCAGCTAATTAATGCAGCTAGTGCATCTAATATGTTGCTAACTAATGATTGGTATGTAACTTCATCAAATCCTGCTAGGTATCACTAAAAAATCTTCAATGATAAACAAATATCTTGTATAAGTTACATAGGAGATATAATGCATACTCTAGCTGAGCCTTAAGTTACAAACCTGCTTTGTGAAAATTGGTTAAAGTCATCCTGAAGTTCATATTTGTGCAGAATTTCTCCAATTAGGTAGCCAGTAGAAAATTCTTTTGGGAATGATTTTGGATCTAGGTTAAAAAACAAGAAACAGCAACAAAATACAAAGTACCATATGAATAATATTAGAGATCATTACAGAATGTGTATAATATCAGAGGCTTAAACTCAATTTTTGTTCAACTCATTATTACTCTTATAAAATCTTTACATTGTAAGTTAACGTTAAAGTTTTGTTAATGAAACGACTATATTAAAATAACTTTAGGATTAGAAATGGTCTTCAAGTAGCCAGTACTTACGTTGTATAACTGTACTAAAAGAAGGTTTCAGAGTAGCAGTCGTGTTAGTCTGTACCTGCATAATTGTGGCACCGTAGAGACTAACAAATTTATTTGAGCATAAGCTTTTGTGAGCTACAGCTCACTTTATCCGATGCATGCAGTGGAAAATACAGTGGGGAGATTTATATACACACAGAACATGAAACACTGGGTGTTACCATACACACTGTAACAAGAGTGATCAGGTAAGGAGAGCTATTACCAGCGCGGGGGGGGACACCTTTTGTAGTGATAATCAAGGTGGGCCATTTCCAGCAGTTGACAAGAACATGTGAGGAACAGTGTGGGGGAGAGTGGGGAAATAAACATGAGGAAATAGTTTTACTTTGTGTAATGACACATCCACTCCCGGTCTTTATTCAAGCCTAAGTTAATTGTATCCAGTTTGCAAATTAATTCCAATTCAGCAGTCTCTCGTTAGAGTCTGGTTTTGAAGTTTTTTTGTTGAAGAATTGCCACTTTTAGGTCTGTAATCGAGTGTGCAGGGAGGTTGAACTGTTCTCCGACTGGTTTTTGAATGTTATAATTCTTGACGTCTGATTTGTTTCCATTTATTCTTTTACGTAGAGACTGTCCAGTTTGGCCAAAGTACATGGCAGAGGGCATTGCTGGCACATATCACATTGGTAGATGTGCAGGTGAATGAGCCTCTGATAGTGTGGCTGATGTGATTAGGCCCTATGATGGTGTCCCCTGAATAGATATGTGGAAACAGTTGGCAACGGGCTTTGTTGCAAGGATAGGTTTCTGGGTTAGTGGTTTTGTTGTGTGGTTGCTGGTGAGTATTTGCTTCAGGTTGGGGGGCTGTCTGTAAGCAAGGACTGGCCTGTCTCCCAAGATCTGTGAGAGTGATGGGTCGTCTTTCAGGATAGGTTGTAGATCCTTGATGATGCGTTGGAGAGGTTTTATTTGGGGGTTGAAGGTGACAGCTAGTGGCGTTCTGTTACTTT
Source organism: Lepidochelys olivacea (assembly GCF_965140295.1). NCBI lineage: Eukaryota > Metazoa > Chordata > Testudines > Cheloniidae > Lepidochelys > Lepidochelys olivacea. The sequence goes on along the minus strand of NC_140415.1, from coordinate 25,478,033 downwards.
CTTTGTTGGGCCTGTCCTGTAGTAGGTGACTTCTGGGTACTCTTCTGGCTCTGTCAATCTGTTTCTTCACTTCAGCAGGTGGGTATTGTAGTTGTAAGAACGCTTGATAGAGATTTTGTAGGTGTTTGGCTCTGTCAGAGGGGTTGGAGCAAATGCGGTTGTATCTTAGAGCTTGGCAGTAGACAATGGATCGTGCGGTGTGGTCTGGACGAAAGCTGGAGCCATGTAGGTAAGTATAGCGGTCAGTAGGTTTCCAGTATAGGGTGGTGTTTATGTGACCATCTCTTATTAGCACTGTAGTGTCCAGGAGTGGATCTCTTGCATGGACTGGTCCAGGCTGAGGTTGATGGTGGGATGGAAAGTGTTGAAATCATGGTGGAATTCCTCAAGGGCTTCTTTTCCGTGGGTCCAGATGATGAAGATGTCATCAATGTAGCGCAAGTAGAGTAGGGGCATTAGGGGACGAGAGCTGAGGAAGCGTTGTTCTAAGTCAGCCATAAAAATGTTGGCATACTGTGGGGCCATGCAGGTACCCATAGCAGTGCCGCTGATTTGAAGGCATACATTGTCCCCAAATGTGAAATAGTTGTGGGTGAGGACAAAGTCACAAAGTTCAGCCACCAGGTTTGCTGTGACATTATCGGGGATACTGTTCCTGACAGCTTGTAGTCCATCTTTGTGTGGAATGTTGGTGTAGAGGGCTTCTACATCCATAGTGGCTAGGATGGTGTTTACACCACTTTCTACAAGCCATTACCCTCTGATCCCACTGAGGGTTACCAAAAGAAACTACATCATCTGCTCAAGGAACTCCCTGAAAAAGCACAAGAATAAGTTTGCACAGACACACCCCTAGAACTCCAACCGGGGGTATTCTATCTGCTACCCAAGATCCATAAACCTGGAAATCCTGTATGCCCCATCATCTCAGGCATTGGCACCCTGACAGCAGGATTGTCTGGCTATGTAGACTCCCTCCTCAGGCCCTATGCTACCAGCACTCCCAGCTATCTTAGAGACACCATTGACTTACTGAGGAAACTGCAATCCATCAATGATCTTCCTGAAAACACCATCCTAGCCACTATGGATGTAGAAGCCCTCTACACCAACATTCCACACAAAGATGGACTACAAGCTGTCAGGAACAGTATCCCCGATAACGTCACAGCAAACCTGGTGGCTGACCCATCACTCTCACAGATCTTGGGAGACAGGCCAGTCCTTGCTTACAGACAGCCCCGCAACCTGAAGCAAATACTCACCAACAACCACACACCACACAGCAAAACCACTAACCTAGGAACCTATCCTTGCAACAAAGCCCGTTGCCAACTGTGTCCACATATCTATTCAGGGGACACCATCATAGGGCCTAATCACATCAGCCACACTGTCAGAGGCTCATTCACCTGCACATCTACCAATGTGATATATGCCATCATGTGTCAGCAATGCCCCTCTGCCATGTACATTGGCCAAACTGGACAGTCTCTACGTAAAAGAATAAATGGAAACAAATCAGACGTCAAGAATTATAACATTCAAAAACCAGTCGGAGAACACTTCAATCTCTTTGAAAAAAGAAAAGGAGTACTTGTGGCACCTTAGGGACTAAGTAATAAATTTGTTCGTCTCTAAGGTGCCACAAGTTCTCCTTTTCTTTTTGCGGATACAGATTAACGTGGCTGCTACTCTGAAATCAATCTCTTTGGTCACTCAATTACAGACCTAAAAGTGGCAATTCTTCAACAAAAAAACTTCAAAAAAAGACTCCAACGAGAGACTGCTGAATTGGAATTAATTTGCAAACTGGATACAATTAATTTAGGCTTGAATAAAGACCGGGAGTGGATGTGTCATTACACAAAGTAAAACTATTTCCTCATGTTTATTTCCCCACTCTCCCCCACACTGTTCCTCACATGTTCTTGTCAACTGCTGGAAATGGCCCACCTTGATTATCACTACAAAAGGTCCCTCTACTGTTGCTCACACCTTCTTCAGAATTAGGGCGACAGTATTTTCAGTTGAACGTAGTTATTACAGAGAGTTCGCAAAGCCCACTCCAGGTATAGTGAGTATATGAATAATACCAACAGGCCAACAACCCGACTGCCGTCGCAGCAGCAGAACGCTCCTGCTGCCCCCACCTTACCCAGTCACCACATTCCCAAACTTGCCTGCAGAGACCCCGACAACCTCACCCACCTCCCGGACGTCAAAGTCTCCCCAAAAGTGACCCCCACCCATGGCACATCGAAAGTCGAGCAGGGAACCCATCTCTCTCTACCTGTGCACTGATCCTCCAGCTGTGTCGCTGTGGCGCAGGCCGAGGGGCTAGTCCCCTGGGGCACTGCCCTCTGGGACTCCCCTTCGGGCAGCAACTCGGAAGCCCTGGCAGCTCTACTAATGCCCTAACGAAGAACTGCCCGGGGGCTCCTATCCACCGGGCCCCCGCGAACAGACACCCCTGAGCGGGAGCCCCTGTAGCTGCGTAGGCACACGGTGGTCTGTGGGCACCCCCGGGCCCTGCCTCCCCAGCTGCGGCACCGTCCAGGACCCAGGCGTCGGAGCCCCTGACTCACCCACGGTCCGGGAGAGCTTCACCTCCCGGTTCAGCCACTCGCACAGAATCTCCGACATGGCGGCCGCAGGCTGCCAGGCTGCCGGCGAACCCCACTCACACGGGCCCGGCTCCGCGTCCCGTTACCATGGTGACATGCAGGCAAGCATCTAACGCATGCGCTGTGGAGGGGTGGGCTCGGGACTACATAGCGGGACCAGAGTGTGCCTTGTGAACTGCGCATGCGCAATGGAACAGCTACGCTGCTGGGGGGCGAGGAGAATATGTTCTGCTAAGCGCATGCGTCCACAGCGGGGGAGTGCGCGAACTGTTTTGTGTTGGCCGCGTTTGGCTGCTGGCGCATGCGCAGTGAAGTAAGTATCGTCCTGTGGTGGGTCCTGTAACAGTGTTGAATGGGAGGCAGCTTGGCGCGGGGGAAGCCGCGGAAGGAGAGTTCGCACGGAGAAAGGATGGGGGCTTGGGCTTAGGCCTGGGGCGCGGTTAGGGGAGCTGGAGCATAGGCCGACGCGACCAAGGCGCTTGTGGGGGAAGGGCTGCCCTCGGCTGTGTTGAGAGGGGAATGGGAGGGATGCCCCAGTGCTGGTGGGTTTGGTGTGGGAGAGGGGTGCAAAGCCCAGATGCGAGCGGGCAGGCGGGGGAGGCTCTTGTGAGAGAATGCGAACAGGAGGAGGCTGAAGCTTTTGTGGGACGATAAGGGGAAAATGCTCCGCCGGTGCGTCCCCTGTGGGGAGATGAGGCGTTGGGAGTAGAGGGTGCTGCACAGGAGTGGGAACAAAGTCCTTAGGGCTGTTTGACAGCGAGAGCCATGGGCCCCGATGCTGCGTCAGGCTATAGAGGTGAAGTTGTGCTTGAGGGCAGGGTCTGTATTTTATTGTGCATTGGTACAGTGCCAAGCACAGTGGGTCTGGGTCAGGACACCATTTACATTGAAATAGCCCTGAAAGGCCCCAGTCAAGTTATTGATCAAGTATAAATAACACCACTACCAGTTTGTGCCATGTAGTGATTCCAAAGATGGAAAACCTCTGAAAGATTGTGTCTTCATCTGAATTGTGTCAATTTTTATGGGCTATGGACCCAATTCAGAGGTGATATTTATAGAATATAAATTCAACACTGGTGAGCAAGCACAAGTGAATATAAAATCATGTAACATTTATAAAGGTGGTGGGGAGGAGAAGGGGCACAGTGGGTTAGCACTGTAAATGGAAAAGCAGACCACAGGAGGACTAGGGAGAAAGAGTAGGACAGATCTGGCTATCTTACACATTCTTACATCTTGTTGGTTAATTTTCCCAGCCTTCCATCCTCAGAAGAAGTTATGTATGACATGTACTTGGGTTTGTCTATATAGCTTGTTGGAGCAACCCTCCCAGCCTGAGTCAGCAGACTTGGGGTAGCATGGCTTGCGTTAATGCTCTAAAAATAGCTGTATAGACAGCCCTAAAAGTTGCTGCTCCCGATGGAGATTGCGTTCTGAAGCCTAGCTATCTTGGTAGCTACTTGGGCCAAAGGGGCAACGTTATTGTGATGATGGAAACTAAGAAATCATATCAGTATCCTGTGGGCCTCTTGTTTGTGAGGTGGGGAAAATCAGGTATGTAAAGCCATAAAAACCCTGCATGGGTTGGCACCTAGGGCCTCTAGACCTGCAGCACAGACCCCTTAGTACTTGAGCTTAAGAAGTAACTGTTAATTGGTAGCAGTGTTAAGATGGCCACTCACTCATTTTCAGAATACCGGACATTCCAGTACTTCCTGGAACGTCATGTCGTGTGTGTCCCCCGTGTGACCTCATGCACATGGTGCATGTGAGGTCACGCTGGAGAGGGTGGAGTGGCACGCTTTTAAAAATGGCATCCCCTGTGCAATACTGGACAAAACCACATTCAGTTTTGTTTCAGGATCAGACTGGGGACAAACATCTCAAAAAGAGGACATTCCGGTTTATTCCTGGATGAATGGCCTCCTTAAGCAATAGTAGTTTATCATCTATATGGACCAGTCATCAGAGGGGTGACCTTACGTGCTCTGCCAGTGAGTTACAGAACTACTTGTTAGACAGCAGTAGAATGCTGTGATTTAGGATTCCAGGGTTATTTTTCTGCCTCTGATAAGGCATTGTTTAGAGGGCAATGATTAGACCATTCTTTAGAGCAGGGGAAACAGGACTCTTGAGTGTTGTTTTTTGTTAATGATGCTTTGTGTTTACTTAAAGCTGGTTTGCCTGTCTCAAATTGCTGTGTGGGGGTGGGTATGCAGGGATTTCCCCATTTTACTGACATCCTAGCAAGCGCATAGATTTGGAAATTCACTCAGTCACTGTGATGAGTTCCCTGAAGTCTGAGTAGTTAATCCCTCCCTATGAGGGGGTGAAGTTGAGCCATGAGGCAAACTCCAGAACAGCACATGGCAATTTTAGAGGGCACAGCTGCAGATCCTTGTGATTGGAGGCAGAAGGATTTTGTGAGTGGTGTGTTTGGTCTGTTTATTGTTTTTTGTTGGTTCTCTGTGAGAGTTGTGTGGCTAGACTGTGGGAATTTGAACAGGCCCATTGAGACAGATCTGTTTGTGTCTCGGTGAGGCTGGCACTCTTGGATCTTTGAACAGACTCAGTGTTTGAAGTCTCCGAAAGTTAATCCCTCTGTGATAACTAGAGGTGAAGACTAGCACTGAGGCTTAGTATATGACAGTTAACAGGCAAACAGGAACAGCTGATTGCAGTTTCAGAGGGAGTTTAAAAAGGGAGCAGGGTTCCATCTGTTTTAGGTATGGTTCCTCATCAAGTAGTGGATATGGATGATGAGGAAACAATTGCTTTTACGTACCTTGGAAGTGCTGTGTTTCTCCTTCTGCTGGAAGACCGAAGAGATTGCTGGTGCATTAAGTGAGAGCTGGCAAACGTACTGGTCTGGAACCACAATTTTTAACACTGTGTAGTATTTGAGAAAATGAAGACTTATTGGACAGCCACATTTGGAAATCATTGCCACAGACATCAAAAGGCCTTCATGGGGAACTGGAAAGAATAGAAATCAAAGAAGTGGATTCGCAATTTATGACCAGGAGGGAAAGGAGAACCAGCAGCCATTCAGCCTGGTTAGAGGTATTGACATGATTAGCGAGTCAACTACCGAAGAACCTGTCTCTAGAGGAAAGAAACAGAAACCTATGGGTGACATTTCTGATGCTTGTTGAACTGCAAGAACATGCAACTGCCAAGAAAGGCTCTTCAACCATCCTGAAAAGGCTGCCAATTGTCACTGATAACTCCATATAAAGAAGAACGGACAGAGAATTCTGTAAGGGACACAAGGACCATAGGAAGGTGTGCTGTTTCTGTGAAGTGAAAATATGAGATGTAATTGCATAGTTGGCTGTGATTGTGAAGTTGACTGGCAAGTGTCCACTGGTGATGGTACACACTGGAACCAATGACTTGGCATCACGTGGATCTTTACAGACTATAGAAGAGTTTAGGAACCTTGGAAGGGAGCTGAAGAAGAGGAAAGTCCTAGTAATATTCTTGGAGGTCCTTCCGGTCCCATGAGAGAGATAAAGGAGAAAACAGAAAATACTGGACGTAAACGTTTGACTGATGTAAAGCTGAAGGTTTTGGTTTTTGGGACATTGGGTCACATTCCAGTGTGGGAGGATGCTATATAAACTCACAAGTGGGGATGGGAGTTAATCTCCACCGGAAACTAGCTGGAGCAAGCAGGATGGGGTTAAACTAACAACGCAAGGGGAGGGTGCTTAGAAACCAAATGCAGTACAAACTCAAACTCAGTGTCACAATCAAATTGATGTGATGTGACCAAGAATGTAAAGAGAAGAAATGTTTCAAATGCTTATATACCAATGCTAGGTAACAAGAAAGAGTTGGCAATTCTTATTGATCATGAGAAATTTTATAACGGGCATTACTGAAAACCTGTGGGAATATTCACATGATAGGTTATAACTAGCAATTTTAAAATTCCAATTTAGGAAGGATATAGTAAATAAAAGATGTATGTATGCAGTAGGGAAGGGTGTCATACTCTACATTAAATACACTATTACCTGTTATAGAGTTATTAATCATTCAGAAGCACAGAATCTTGAATGCATATGGATCAATGTGCTAACTGGGAAAGCCCAGCAATAGGTGCTGGTGGAGTTCTGTTCCAGACCATCAAATTAAACCAAAGAACAGGCTTAGTTACTCATTAAGCACTGTCTGTAATGTATGGAAAGAAAAATTGTGGTGTTATGGGAGATTTCAGTTTGGGAGTTCTTTGCTGGAGATCTCATGCAGCCAGCAATATAACATAATTAGAGTTTCTAAAAATTACATATGATGCTTTTCTAAGACAAAGGTATTGCACCCAACACAAGGGAGCTCTATTTTGGATAAATCACCCCCCTGAGCGACATAAGTTACGCCAACATACGTGCCGGTATGAACAACGCTATGTCTGTGGGAGAGCTTCTCCCGCCGACATAGTAGTTAAGCTGACTACATAGTTAAGCTGACTACTACATAGTAGTTAAGCTGACAGGAAAGCACTCTTCCATCAACTTTGAGCAGTTACATTTCTCTCTAATGTAGCTGTGCCCTTAGAAACTAATATGAAAACATCTATTTTAACATAACTTATTTCCCTCAGACACTTTATGTAAGAAAAAGAAATCCAAGTTGCAGCAGTCTTCTGTGTCACTTTTTATGCCTTTGAATGCTCTGTCCCTCTCTCCTTTTGTTTTTCATTGTCCTACCCACACTATTCTCTCTTAGCAAATTGCCCTGTGTTTCATTTAATTTAGGCCAAAACAAGCTTCCCGTGGTGCAGCTGTTATATGATATCAACTAACACAGTTGTCAACAGATTACCGGACCTCAATTTGGCAATCTCCCTGTATGATTATATTTATGCACTGATCCTACAAGAGATTCTGTAACGTTAGTTTGTTTTACATTATATTTTATACTTTAATTAAAGTACAGATATTTGCCGCCTTTTGCTTTTATGTATGACTCTCGGATTTCCACAGATGCAAATATTTTGATTCCTTTACAGCTGAAATGTAGCTGTGATTTGGCAAATGAATCTGCTGAGGACATGTGCATTATAACAATTTTTATTTTCTAGACTAGAGGAAATTTATTTTTTAAGTACTGAGATTTTGCTGAGCTCTGTACAAGTCTTGAAATATAGATTGCCTCTGCTCCATACTAAACCAGACATATGCACAGTTGTTAGGTTCCATTTTGATTTATTAATAAAACTTTAAATAATCAGGCTCAATTGGAATTTATTAATCAAAAATGTAGTCAAGATTAATACAGCACAATACAGAATACAGAAAGGCTATCAATACCAAACCAGTCTGAAGACTGGAGAAATGACTTTGCAGCTTGATTCAGTCCTAACTCACTCCCAGAAACTACGCTCTGTACATGTTGTACTTGGGACAAAGAAGAATTGCTTTCCATAACTGATCTACATATGGAATTCCCCTTATGGTATCTCATCTTACCTAATCAATAAGCTAAAAGTATCTATGACTAAGTCCTTATTGTAGAAAATGCCTGTGGCATAGGTAATGATTTTAAAACATTTCTCAGTGTGCGATCATCTCATTGATCACTGAAGACATTTGCAATAATAAATATCCCTCCTCAATCATTAGTGGTCCCTTCCTGGATACATTCTCCATGAGTCAGTAGGGTCAGGGTAAAAATATTATACACATTCCATCATTTGGTCACACACTAAAATTCAACCTAAGTACAGAGTCCCTTGAATCATAGATACAAAGCACTAGAATTATAGTTACAAAACACTTTGTGCATGAACCAAAGGATCATGGGGGTTTTATATACAAAGAGTTATGGGAACACAAAGAATCATAGGGAGTCTAGTCCATTTGTTAATAGAGTAGAGGCACAGGAAAGCCCAGAATTGGGAAGGGTAAGGCTGTTTCTCTCACTGTTTGTTTGGGTATGGCTACACTTAAAACACTACACTGGCATAGTTGCACCACTGTAGCTCTTCTGATGGGAGGGGTTCTCATCAGTGTAAGTAATCCACCTTCCAAAGAGGCAGTAGCTAGCTTGATGGAAGAATTCTTCCAACCTAGCGCTGTCTACACCAGGGGGGTAGGTTGACTTAATTATGCCACTCAGCGGTGTGGATTTTTCACACCCCTGAGCAACATAGGTAAACTTTCATTTTCTAGTGTAGACCAGTCCACAGTAACTGAAGCTGTATTTTTCCCCCACTCTTCATGGTCCATTCCAGGAGTGCCCAATCAGGTCTCTGATCTCCTAACATCTCCTGTCTCTGGGGATGGATCTTACCAGGGGTTTTTGAGGCTGCAGAGCAAGCCAATCTCCCTAACGGACAGCTCCTGTGCATTCCTCTCCCTCTCTCTCTCCCCCGAGGCCTATGAACAGTGTATTGCCAACAGATGAAGTTACTACACCTTTATTTTTCTAAGCAAGTATATTTATTTTTAAGGTAAAGTATTACAAAGAAAACATCATAAAAACAATCAACAGATTTAAACTCACATTAAACATACTAAGAGTCACCCATCAGTCTTATGAGGCCCTTGTAGACTAAAATCTTTCCAACCATTCCACAAGCGGGGAAGGCTTCCTTGGGATGGAAGGTTCCGTCTGTTCACTGGATCAAATAGAAGACCCTGAGTCAGTTTAAACCCAGTTTTTTAATATCAAAAGCCCTTTCTTTGTTAGTTTCTGGAAAACCCAGTTTGAACCAGGATATGTAAGCCTCCCCAGAAGGTGATACCTTAATCACCCCCACCTTATTTTTGGTTTCATAGATACTAAGGTCAGAAGGGACCATTATGATCATCTAGTCTGACCTCCTGCACGATGCAGGCCACAGAATCTCACCCACCCACTCCTGCGAAAAACCTCTCACCTATGTCTGACCTATTGAAGTCCTCAAATCGTGGTTTAAAGACTTCAAGGAGGAGAGAATCCTCCAGCAAGTGACCCATGCCCCATGCTACAGAGGAAGGCAAAAAACCTCCAGGGCCTCTTCCAATCTGCCCTGGAGGAAAATTCCTTCCCGACCCCAAATATGGCGATCAGCTAAACCCTGAGCATATGGGCAAGATTCACCAGCCAGATACCCAGAAAAGAATTTTCTATAGTAACTCAGATTCCACCCCATCTAACATCCCATCACAGGCCATTGGGTCTATTTACCATGAATATTTAAAGATCAAATTACCAAAAACATGTTATCCCATCATACCATCTCCTCCATAAACTTATCGAGTTTAATCTTAAAGCCAGATAGGTCTTTTGCCCCCACTGCTTCCCTTGGAAGGCTATTCCAAAACTTCAGCTGGATGACATTATTGTGCAGGCAATGGCAGGGTCTGGAGAGGCCAGAGGGGATTTAGTTGCAGGGCACAGCCCTAATTGATATGAGAGGCCAGTTACTATACCTAATAAGTAACTGAGTTTGGAAAGGGGAGAGAGAACTTGATTTAGGGGATGGGTGAGTGATTTGTGGGAGACTGGGAACTTTGTTAAGCAACATAGGAGTTGATCGGGAAGCATACAAGAGGTAGTCTAATGGTTAGGTGAAATTCCAAAGCCCCCCCACTTCCCTGGGCAGCGCCCGCTGCCCTAATGGCTTCTCAGAATTGTTCCAGGAGTATTTTTTTGAAATGTTGGTGTGCGTGCACTGCAGTTTGGACTCTGTAACTTCCCTGAGCCTGTAAAGAGCATGGGAGTGCTACTTTTGTTTTTCCCATGCTGTCAGACCCATTCCTTTCTTTTTGATCAGCCTCATTGTTACAAGCACAAGGGCAGAGAAGGGAGTACAGAACCAAAGAGAAGAGCGCCTGTTCCACTAACTTTACAGAGACACTCCCCAGTTGTGTGGCAGAGTTGATGTTTCAGAGCAGAAAGAAAAGTGTGTGAGAATGTGGCTCTCTGGCAAGATGTCCGGAATTCCCAGGTTTCATTGGGTTTGACAGCAGCACCATGACAATATTACTGTAGTTCCTGGGAGCCTTCGTCAGGGACCAGGACCACATTGTGTTAGCTGCTGTACAAATACAAAACAAAAGTCAGTCCAATAATCTCTCGTTTCTGTTTCTGGCCTAGCTGGATTACTGTAGGTGCAGAGACATAATGTGTAAAAGACAAAAAAATGTCAATCAAACCATTTTGAAATGTCAGTGTTCCGTTTCCTGCATGGGTGAAGTTTTGTGCTGACTCTTAATTATTTGAACTAGCTTATCCATCACTATTAATTAAGTGTCCTTAGGTTTGTCTTCAGCACAATGAAATAAATAATAGATACATGTAAAAGAAAATGAAAATGCCGCAGAGCCATGTTCATCTGACTGGAATAGGCAGCCTGGAATTTATTTGGTTAAATGGGAGTTTCAATAAGAGATTTTTCACAGTGTGTTTACAGTATTTCCCACAATGTGCATTCAGCCTATTGAATTCACTGCCTCAAGCAGAGATTTAAATAATTTATTTGGATTTTAAATGAATGGCTAATTTTATGTCCAGAACTGACATTGGTAGTTGTACATACTAAGATAGATTTTATTACCTCTCATGCTTCAGGACGAAAGCTGGTCAGCAACAGGGAATGGGTTGCTATTTTTTTCTCTTCTATTAATTGTGCCACCCTTACCTCGAGTAGCACTTTACAAAATGAGGGTAGCAGAATTGGGCCCTCTTTTAGTCACTTCTGTGGCTTCTTTCATCCGGGGATCTGCTTGTTCTTTGCAAACAAATTAATGAAGCCTCATTACACCCCTGTAAATTAGAAAAGGATTATATAGTGATCTAAGGTTTTGTTGTGAATTTTAGCGCTCAGGAACTGTGCTGGATTTTTGAGCCCTGGAGAATGAAATCCACGGAACATTTACAGCATAGGTAACAACCCAAAGTAACTGTTTCCCCACTCTGCCTTTGCAATGAACCTCAACCCTTTTGTATAAGAAGTTTGTTTGTTCTCTATCCTATTCAATTCTGTGTGTCTTTGCAGAGTCTAACAGGCAATGCAAGTGTGGTGGTGGCTTCTGTGATATGGACACTGTTCCAATAGGGCCTAGACCACGTGTTGGCAACCTATGGCATGCGTGCCAAAGACAGCACGCGAGCCAATTTTTAGTGGCACACTGCTGCCTGCCAGGTCCCAGACGCTGGCCCCGCTGAGCCGGCTGCCGAACCCAGGCCTGCAGCAGGCTGAGTGGGGCCCGTGGCCGGGACCCTGGCAGGCAGCAGCATGCCATTAAAAATCCTGCCCTCCCCGGCCTGCTCTTCTCCATCCCCCCTTTGGGGGCAGGGTAAAGAAGCTTGGTCCTGCCAGCTGCTGCTGCAGGGCAGGCAAGCTCCCCCCTCCCCTGCCTCTTCCCCCAGCGTGCTGGGTTCCTGCTCCTCCCCCTCTCCCTCCTTGCCAACCATCAGCTGATGGCCCTTGCACGGGGAGGGGGAGAAGCGGAGCCGCAGCTCACTCGCTGCTCTGGGGAGGAGGTGGAGAAGAGGTGGGGACGGGGCCTTGGGGAACAGAGGTGGAATCAGGGCATATTCCCTCCAGCCCCCTGCCATGAGCCACTAAGGGCAGGGGGCTGGGAGCATCCCCACAACCTTAGTCCACACCCCTAGCCCTCTGCCCTGACTCCTGCACTCCCCCCACACACACCCAGGCCTCTGCCCTGACTCCTCCACCCCCCAGGCCTCTGCCCTCATTCCTGCACCCCCTCACACACACCCAGCCCCCTGCCCTGATCCCTTCACCCCCCACACACCCCAGCCTCCTTTCCTGACCCCTGCACCCCCCACAACCCCAGCCCTGACTCCAGCACCCGCCTCACATACCCAGCCCCCCCCCACCATGCCCTGACTCTTGCACCCCCCACATTCCCACCCCCACCCTGAGCACCAAATGGAAGCTCCTGCATCCTCCCCTCCCCCACATTCCTACCTGCACATCTCGCACCAAATGGGAGCTGCCCAGGTAAGCACTCCACACCCAAACCTCCTGCCCCAACCCTGAGCCCCCTCCCACATTCTAGTTCCTGGCCAGAATCTGCACCCCAACCCCAGCCTGCTCCTTCACCCCCAGCCCTGTGCTCAGTGCACTCTCACCCTCAGCTCAGTGCAGAGAGAGAGGAAGAGAATGGGCTAGAACCAGGGAGAAGGTAGGTACCCACTCTATGTGGGCAGGGCCGGGATCCCAGACTAGCAGTGGGCTGAGCGGGGCCAGCAGCCGGGACCTTGGCTGGCAGGAGCCAGCGGACGGAACTCCAGACCGGCAGCGGGCTGAGCTGCTCAGCCTGCTGCCAGTCTGGGGTCCTGGCCGCTGGCCCCGCTCAGCCTGCTGCCGGTCTGGGGTTCTGGCTGCCGGCCCCTTGCCAGCCGGGGTACCGGCCGCAGGCCCCACTCAGCCTGCTGCCAGCCTAGGTGAACAGAACCCCAGGCTGGCAGTGGGCTGAGCGGGCCGGCAGCATAAGATCAGCATTTTAATTTAATTTTAAATGAAGCTTCTTAAACATTTTGAAAACCTTGTTTACTTTACATACAACAATAGTTTAGTTATATAATATATAGACTTATAGAGAGAGACCTTCTAAAAAATGTTTAAATGGCACGCGAAACCTTAAATTAAAGTGAATGAATGAAGACTCAGCACACCACTTCTGAAAGGTTGCCGACCCCTGGCCTAGACTGTGAATTCCAGATTGATTTCACATAGGTCACAGAACAACCAGCAGATGGTGTAGTAACTTACAGTCACCAGGAATGCACTGTAGGCTGGATTTGAACTTTTGACCTAAAAGGCTCCATATCTCATTACCAGCCGCTCACATCCTCTTGTAAAGAGAAGAACGCTAATGTTTTGTAAGATGGATTTAAAAGGACTGTAGGAAGAGAGAGTCATATAGAGATCAAACGCTAAGCTGGTGAATAGTCAGAAATTCAGATTCTATGGATTCTGTTACTTTTGTTGTTTTAACCCCCTAAAATAAATTAGATTTAGAGCATTTTCCATTCAGATTAGTGCAGTAGTTCTCAAACTTTTTGTATTGGTGACCCTTTTCAGATCAAATCTCTGAGTGCAACTCCCCTTATAAGTTAAAAACACTTTTTTTATATATTTAACACTACTTAAATGCTAAATTTATAACCCTATTGTTTAAAATGAATTTACCTTTTCTCGCCACTTTTAAATTAAGACTAAAATATATTTTTTAATTATTGTTGTAAGCATAAAAGTTATTTTTTTAAATAGATACTGTTTAATATTGGGGGCATGGGCACAAACACACTTTGTCAATATCACTTTTCACAGCAGACTTAGTGCCCCATTGCCAGCCTTACTTCTGCTCTGCTGCTGGTAGCAGTGGTGCCTTCAGAACTGGCTGGTTGGGGCACTAGCAAGTCTGTTGTGAAAAGTGATATTTGTATGTTTGTTAATATAATTTTTCACAGCCTCCCAGATTCATGGAGCTCAATCTATTTGACTAACAAAGAGAAGGTTAAGGGGTGACTCGAAGTACCTACATGGCGAACAAATGGACTCTTTAATCTAACGGACAAATGGATAACAGGTCAACTGCTGGAAGTTGAAGGAATTATTTTGCTGAAATTATATGCAAGGACATCTATGTGCAGGCCTGGCACGGTGGCCAAAAAGAACCCAATCTTGTCCTCACGAAGTGCATGCACACCAAGAGTGAAATCCACATGGGCAACGCTTCTCGAAGAACCACAGTTACTGTAAGGTAAGTGTCACGGAGTCACCAGGCGATGCTCTGGAACTACTCCATACAAAGCCAGTCAGGACTCTGGGGAAGCCTCCTCTCCCCAGGGCAAGAAGCTTACACAACTTTGACCTTCCTGGGGCTGACCTTGGAGCATTCAGCATCCCCGTCCACACCGTGCACTTCCCACAGCAAGTCCGCACAGGCGGGGCTCCTGGGGAAGCCAGTGGGTCCTGCATCCCAATTCTGCAGTCAGACGTGACTCTCAGCCAGCCAGTAAAACAGAAGGTTTATTAGACGACAGGAACACAGTCCAGACAGAGTTTGTAGGTACAAACAGGACCCCTCGGTCAGGTCCCTCTGGGGGGCAGGGAGCTTAGACCCCAGCCTTGGGGCTCCCTCCACTTCCCCAGACCGCTCCAAACTGAAACCCCCTCCAGCCATCTCACCCAGCCTCCCCCGGCTCCTCCTCCAGCCTTTGTCCAGTTTCCCAGGCAAAGATGTCACCTGGCCCTAACCGCCCTCCTGGCTCAGGTTACAGGTTCAGGTATCATCCCTCAAGTGCAGTCACCCCGTGCTATCCCATCCCCAATGCAGACAGTCCCAGTAAAACTCCCCTGCTACATCCCCAGGTCAATCCTCCCCACTCCCTGCTCCGTCACAGTAAGTAACATTCTTTCTGTGGAAATTGGAAGGATGTTTGGTGAAAAATGGGCCTAGCAAATGACACTGGTAAGCCACCAAATGCTTTGTCAATAATCAATTGGTGTATCACAGCATTTCATCTATTACCAGAAAAAAATTTCCAGTGTCTACTTTGTATTTTTTATCTCTATTCTGAATTAAGCAAAAATCACTCCACCCTGATATCAAAGCTATGGACCTTGAGCATGGTCAGTAAGAATTTAGGATTTCTTAATTTAAAAAAAATAAGTGTCCTGGCAAAGAACCAAGTATATGTGGGAGTGGCTTGGCAGAATCACAGCTGTGAAGGAAAGGACCACAGTGAGCATGTACAATATTGGCAACTATTGAGCATATGCAGTAAGGTGTGACGGAGAAGTCAGTCAGTTATGCAGTTAGCTGGTCAGAACCTACTCATACTGGTAACAACACGTTTTAAAGGTCAGAGCTGTCGATAGAATTCTGAGGTAATGGTCAAGATTGAGCATCTGCAAGTGAGGTAACTGTTGCTAAGATTAGGAAGCATATAAAGAAAGAGCTACAATGTAGCATAAAAGGCCAGCTTCAGTTTCTGAGTCCAGAGGCTGCATTGGAGAAGGAGAGAGCCCTTAAGCCAGCAAGAGAAGCCACAGAAAAACTGCTGCAGAGAGAGAAAAGAAAGCTGGAGCGGGGCAGAGCTGACTGACTAGGAGCTGAACAGCAGCAGCAGTGATTTGATTTTTAAAAGGAAGCAGCAATGGATTTATAGAATAAGCTTAATATTCTTTTAATTATATTTTAGTATAAGGGTAGGATAGTATATAGAGTTAGTATGTGTATGCTTGAAGCATGGGTGTGTGTTTTTTAATTGTATTTTATTTATGTAAAACTTAAAGTATAATTTAAGATCTGCTGTCAGCAATTTGTTGCAAACTGGCCACTTGCAATAAATTGCTTCACTTAGTATCATTTGAACTATATACTGTTGTAGTTTGAATGCTCTTTAACTTGCAATACGGGATTGGTGTCTCAGGGATTTTGTCCTTTATTTAGGATTCTTAGATTATACTGTAGTAGGGATTATTAGACACTTAATTAAAAAGATACTTTGTTTTGGAAAGAATACTGACTGTGTCAACTACTTTATTGGAAGGTTATATCCGTGTCCTTTGGTGTTTTCCTTAGCAACCCTGGGAACTTGTACCTCAGAAAGGAGATATTAGGGGGGCAATAGGCAGGTTATTATAGCAGCATCCTAAAATCCATTTTTCAGGGTAGCATATTGTGACATCCTGGCACCCCCATATTCACTACTGACATATAAGTATGATATGTTTTGTACAAAGTATGCCTTGTGAGGTATCATTCTAAAAGTCTTGATCTGCTAGACATTAATATCTCATTTAGCTTGTATGTGCTATTATTGTATGTGAACTTATGAAGTATGGCTAAGTATGTGCTACTGAAACATGTTGTGAGATTGAGAACATCCACAAGCAGCCTTTCAGGTACAACAATAAAAAGGCCAAACAATGTTGATGGAAATACACACAAGCACAAGGATTACCCCGGGAACTGTGTACGATAGAAACCTCTCCGAGATAGCACTACATAATGGGAACTGTTTGACCCAGATCACAGCAAAAGAGCTTTCCAGCAAGTTAGAAGAGATATAAAAGGGGGAAGTGACATCATTACTGGACCTCTCTCTACAGCACAAAACCTGAAAGAACCAGAGGAAAAAAGACTGAACTGGCAGGGAAGTGCTGGTCCCAGGCAGGATAGAAGGAAGCCTGCCTGTGTATACAAAAGCTAACCTGCTTGTAATATCTAACTGGCTGAAACACTGCTTGATTCAAATCCTAACTAGTATATTAGGCTTAGATTGCAGTTTTGTTTTATTTCTTATGGTAATCTACTTTGATCTGTTTGCTATCACTTAAAATCTATCTTTCTGTAGTTAATAAACCTACTTTATGTTTTCTCTTAACCAGTATGGTTTTGAGTGAAGTGTTTGGAGAAAAATTTCAGCTCAGTTTACAAGGGCTTGTGTATCATCCTTTTCACATCAAGGGAGGGGCGGCTAGGTAATAAATTCATACTGGTCAAGTTTTGACCAGGGCAGAACAGTACAGCTCCAATTTCCTAAGATGGGGGGCTGAGAGTATTTTGGATGGAGCCTTTCTATTGTTGCTTCATGCAGTGGCTGGTGGAGCATTCATGAACACAGCTGGGTGTGGCCCCTACCTGTGGATGTTGGTATGAGAGGAAGCTTGGAGGGCTTTTAGCTTCTCACACTGACGTTGTGACAGGGATCCCAGATCGGTAAAACAAAGGGCTCAGCTGTACCCCAGTTTCAGGGGGCACTCCGGAGGGGACGTATCACACACATCCACTCCAAACAAAAGATGTAAGGACAACTACATTCTCATCTACAAAGCTCATTAAAACATTAATTGGCTAACAGCCTCCTCACAACATCCACGTGAGGTGGTGAGATGCAGAGGCCTATTGGTTCCAAAGGGTACACTAAAAGAAAAGGGGTACTTGTGGCACCTTAGAGACTAACAAATTTATTTGAGCATACGCTTTTGTGAGCTACACCGTAGCTGCGTGTAGCTCACAAAAGCTTATGCTCAAATAAATTTGTTAGTCTCTAAGGTGCCACAAGTACTCCTTTTCTTTTTGCGGATACAGATTAACACGGCTCTTACTCTGAAAAGGGTACACTGCTCTTTACAAGCAACTCCTGCCTCAGACATGACAAACCCACTACACCTAATACACTAGTTTCATTTTATTTATCAATGAAGGATAGTATGGGAGCTTTCTATTGAAAGCTTATAACTTATCAATACTCATTATTGTAAGATGTGTGTGTTGGTAATATTTAAGGAATAATGTAACTATGTTGAAAACTATGCCTTAAAGTCTTAGAGTAAAAGTTAGGCACCAGGAATTCATACATCTAGGTAGGGGTTATCACCCTTTTTCTTTCTCCCCCTCACCCCTCCCCAACATGCTATAAAAACTCCATGGCCCAGTCGGGGAAGGGGACTCGGGGCTCTAGCCACTGGGTGGGTTGCGGGGGCCCTCGGGCATAGGCATAGTTAGATATCTATTTTCAGGGAGCAGGGCCCAGCGGGGCTTCGACGACCTCCACACAGTGGGGATTGGGGAGGGATCACCACCTCCACTCCCTGATTCACCTCAGGCCACCCAGACCACCCAGCCTGTTTGGGTTGAGGAACTGCCTGGAACTCTTTGCCAGAGGATGTTGTGAAGGCCAAGACTATAACAGGGTTCAAAAAAGAATGAGATAAATTCATGGAGGATAGGTCCACGAATGGCTACTATCCAGGATGGGCAGGGATGGTGTCCCTAGCCTCTGTTTGTCAGTAGCTGGGAATGGATGACAGAGGATGGATCACTTGATGATTACCTGTTCTGTTCATTCCGTGTGGGGCACCTGGCATTGGCCACTGTCAGAAGACAGGATAGTGGGCTAGATGGACCTTTGGTCTGACCCAGTATGGCTGTTCTTCGGGGGGTGTGGGGGGTGCAACCAAAAATTATAACTCAAAGTGGGGACTCAGCTCAAAAAGTTTGGCAACGGCTCAGGGTGCAGGCAGGCGGTAGCTAGGGGCTGTGCACAGGCAGGAGGGTAGCTCAGGGTGCATGGAGATGGTAGCTAGGGGATATGTGCAGGCAGGGGAGTAGCTCAGGGTGCAGGGAGAGGGGTAGCTGGGGCTGTGTGTGGTCAGGGGGTAGCTCAGGATGCAGCGAGAGAGTTAGCTAGAGGCTGTGTTCCACCCGGGGCACTGCTCCCCAAGGGTTCTGCCAGCCCCAGAGCTGGGTCCCCCTGCCCAGGCAGCTCTTACTGACTGTGCAAGCAGTCAAAGGTGGCTGGGAGCTAAGGAGCAGCTGCAGCCCCGGGTACCAGCAGAAGCAGGCTGCAGGGGAGCGCCATGGCTGCCCGCTCCATGGCACCAACCAGAGCAGCAGTTGCCCTGCACTGCCCAGCTCCAGCTTCCGGCCTCCAACCTGATCAAGGGGCAGGGTCTCGGAGAGGCTGGGGGAGAGAAGGATGGCGGGGAGGAGGCAGGGTGGAGCTGACCCTGTGTTCTACTCTGGGTAAGGCACTGCAGTTTGGGGGGGCAACACTCCCTGTGACCCTACAACTCCACCTAGGGGCTCAGGGCTTCTGCCCTGCAAGGAGCATCAGGGTACCAGGGCTCCAGGATTCAGCCTCACAGCTCCCAGCTTCAGACCTGCTGGGGCATCGGGGCTCAGGGATTTAGCCCTGTGGGGGGCTCCAGGCTTCAGCCTTGGGGTCCCGCACACCCCTTAAATGGCTTGCAACCCCCTCAGGGGACCAAGGACCCCCCACTGAGAACTCTGAGCTAGGTGATGCCCAGTCAATCAGGAGGGAGTTCTCATTCCTCCCTGATCAGCCAGTGATGTAATGGAAGGTTCAATGGTCACCCTTGCCCCATCCCAGAACAGTCACTAGAAAACCGTCAAAGACAACTGCAAAGAATCATAACCACTTGGAGGTAAAAAGGAACATTATAACAGACAGGGGATCGCACTGTCTGAATAAAAACAAAAGACAGAGTATATCACAGGGGGAGAAAGACACGCTGCTTCCATTCATGGAAGAGGCATCTTATTGAGAGGAGGTGTTTCATGAAAGAGCGGATCCTGGTTCATGTGAAATCGGATAGGTCTGCAACAGACTGAACTTTGTGGGGGTGGGGGGAGAAATCTACTTTATTAGGTAGGAAAGGAAACTCTTAATAAAGATAAGGTCTAGAACAGTGCTACTCAAAGTGGTGGTCCGTGGACCGGTGCCTGTCCGCGAGCCATCGGCTGCCAGTCTGTGCGCACAGTGGGGGAAAAAATTGCGGGTCCCCCACATCAGATAGCTTGAGAAGCACTGGTCTACAGGTCCATGTTTTATTGTTTTGTTTTGTATTGTAACCATTTTCTTCTTTACTGTCTCTTATTTCTAAGGGAACCTCTACTTTTTCTTAAATTACCTTTCTTTTGTTTTAATTTAAGAGCTTATAGGTACTGTGCATTATACAGGAGTGGTGATTTGAGGTAAAATTGGTAAATTGGGGTATGCTGTTTCTTTGGGAGCAGAGGATCAGGGATTTCTGAGCCTAGCAAATGTCAGGGGCTGGATATCACAGGGAAACACTTCAAGGGGATTCAGGGCCTGAGATGCACCTCTTGTTAACCTGCAAGGCAAAAACAGCGCTGCCATAGCTTGGAGGAGAGTGCTTAAGTGGGTGACAAGCTGGTGGCATTAAGAATCTAACACCCAGGTGCCAGAGACCAGGGTCCCTCTCACTAGAAGCAGGGAGTATCGCAGTGACTCGCAGTCCTGGGTACCTCAAGAACCATCACAGGTGGGTAAATATTTTTATATCAATTTTACAGATAAGGAGATTGAAGAAAAGAAGTTACAACTTACCCAAGACTACTGAAGGTGTCAATGTCAGAAGCAGCATTAGAATGCAGGAGTTCCTACTATCTTACTCAGCCCATTTTGTACCTCCCTCTGATTGGGTATAACAGTATGCACATCATGTCTCCATATAAATGTGATTCCAATGATTTTTGCACTAACTAGACAGAAGAGCACTCTTAGCCCGGATGTGTGCAAGTCAGAAACCAATTGAAACTGCTTGCTCAATGTGCTTTTAGGTTTTCTGTCAGAGTCCAGGTTTTTGGCAATACTACTGCATGAATTCAAACAAAATAACTTGGGATGAAGTTCTGTGCAAATGTCAAGAAAAACAGTTTTAATAAAACTATATCATTTGATTACACCTGTCACAGCCAGATATTTTGATCTGAAAAGAGTAAGTTGAAACTATCAGTACATGCAAGCGAAAGCACTCTGTGTTATGGGAAAGCAATAATAATTATGCTC
Source organism: Lepidochelys olivacea (assembly GCF_965140295.1). Classification (NCBI taxonomy): domain Eukaryota; kingdom Metazoa; phylum Chordata; order Testudines; family Cheloniidae; genus Lepidochelys; species Lepidochelys olivacea. The sequence goes on along the minus strand of NC_140415.1, from coordinate 25,457,085 downwards.
TACACATGGACCTTTGGGTGGCAGGGACCGTCCATCTGTTTTTATCCAGACTGAAAAGTACATTGATTATGAAGATCACTAGAAAAAGTCGTCTAAATTCAACAGCAAACATTTTAGTCAGAGACAGTATGCTCCAGCTTCTTATGGTACAGCTGCCATGTTGAGTTTTTAGAAAGGAGGTCTGTATTTACCTCTGCATGTCTGTGATCTGGAAATGTTTCATTTATACCTGCCTGTATTTCAGAATTAGCTCCTTTCTAATGATCGGTGCTTAAATTTGGGAGATGGTAATTTTAGATGGGGAACTGATCTCCAGTTGCATGCAGAAAAATGAGTTTTTCACATTTTTTATTTTCATGCTAAAGAATGGGAATTTAACTTTATTCCTCAAAAAGAAAGGAGTACTTGTGGCACCTTAGAGACTAACAAATTTATTTGAGCATAAGCTTTCATGAGCTACAGCTCACTTCATCGGTTGCATGCAGTGGAAAATACAGTGGGGAAATTTTATATACTCAGAGAACATGAAACAATGGGTGTTACCATACACACTGTAATGAGAGTGATCAGGTAAGGTGAGCTATTACCAGCAGAAAAAAAACCTTTTGTAGTGATAATCAAGGTGGGCCATTTCCAACAGTTGACAAGAACGTGTGAGGAACAGTGTGAGTGTGTGTGGGGGGGTGGGAAATAAACATGGAGAAATAGTTTTAATTTGTGTAATGACACATCCACTCCCAGTCTTTATTCAAGCCTAATGTAATGGTGTCCAGTTTGCAAATTAATTCCAATTCAGCAGTCTCTCGCTGGAGTCTGTTTTTGAAGGTTTTTTTGTTGAAGAATTGCAACTTTTAGGTCTGTAATCGATTGACCAGAGAGGTTGAAGTCTTTTCCGAATGGTTTTTGAATGTTAGAATTCTTGACGTCGGATTTGTGTCCATTTATTCTTTTACATAGAGACTGTCCAGTTTGCCCAATGTACATGGCAGAGGGGCATTGCTGGCACATGATGGCATATATCACATTGGTAGATGAACGAGCCTCTGACAGTGTGGCTGATGTGATTAGGCCCTATGATGGTGTCCCCTGAGTAGATATGTGGACACAGTTGGCAACGGGCTTTTTTGCAAGGATAGGTTCCTGGGTTAGTGGTTTTGTTGTGTGGTGTATGGTTGCCGGTGAGTATTTGCAAACTGGACACCATTACATTAGGCTTGAATAAAGACTGGGAGTGGATGTGTCATTACACAAAGTAAAACTATTTCTCCATGTTTATTCCCCCAACACACACACACACACACACACACACACTGTTCCTCACACGTTCTTGTCAACTGCTGGAAATGGCCCAACTCAATCTCGTTACAGTGTGTATGGTAAGACCCATTGTTTCATGTTCTCTGTGTATATAAAATCTTCCCATTGTATTTTCCCCTGCATGCATCCAATGAAGTGAGCTGTAGCTCACGAAAGCTTATGCCCAAATAAATTTGTTAGTCTCTAAGGTGCCACAAGTACTCCTTTTCTTTTTGCGGATACAGACTAACACGGCTGCTACTCTGAAACTTTATTCCTGCTAACCATAGTTTTAGCTTGTGGTGATTGTCTAATGACTACTAAATCTAAAATAGTAACCAGACTCTGTTTCTCCTTTTACAGTAAAAGAAACATGAGCTGTGTTGATGCAAACAGCCAAAGGATTTGGGGAGCTTGTTGAAAAGGTAATACAATGCATTGCTGGTTGAATGTGTGTAGGGAAGAAACTGTAAACGCTAGTTTGGCTACACTGCTGTCCTGTAAGAATATGCTATGGTTACTATACAGTTAAGTGGACTCAGACATCTAAACGTGTAGCCTCTTAACATCTGCCATCCAAAATGACTTAATTGTTATGTTTTCTTCAATTAATTCAAAACTTCTCCTGGCTTTTTTAAAATTCCTTATGAGTGTGTGGGTCATTAAATTTAGTGGGTCAAAATACAGAGTGTTGTATATTTGTAAAACAGTAGTTAGAAAGTGATTCTCTTCTCCCCATGTCCCAATGAACATTTCAACAAAGCCAAATAACTAAATATCGGTTTCACTGTTAATGCACAATATTTAGTACATCTCTATTTAGACCTGTCTTGACACTGTTACCACATAGCTTTGTCTAAGGATCTGATTCTGTCCTCACTCTGGTGTAAATTGGGAGTAACTCCATTGAGGTCAATTGAACTACACTGGTGTAAGTGTGAGAAAAATCAGATTAGGTGTGAATGTGACATTGTCAAAATTTTCTTTTCCAATGAGCTTTTTTCCCTATAGCATAGCATTTTAAAATTGTCTGTTTTATACTCTCACTTCCTCCCCCTGTGACTGACCTGTCTTTTTATTAATTATTATTACTATTTATTTGTTTTATCATAGCACACTATGAGCCCCAGCCATAAACCAGGGCTGCACTGTGCTAGGCACTGTTCAAAAACAGAACAAAAAGACAGTCCCTACACCAGGGGTGAAAGTAAGTCGAGTGACTTACTGGTACTCTGGGGCCAGCTCTGGCCCCCAGAAGGGGTGGGGCCCAGGGCAGAAGGGGTGGGTTTGACGGGGTCAGAGCCAGCCCCAGCCCACCCTGTAAGATAAGTGCCCCCCCCACCAGGGTAGCAGCAGCAGCCCGGGGCACCGGGGGCTATTTAAAGGGCCAGGGGCTCCCCTCTTCTACTGCCCTGGCCCTTTAAATAGCCGCCGGAGCCCTGTGGAAGCGGCAGGGCTCCAGCGGCTATTTAAAAGACCAGGGTGGCAGAGGCAGCTGGAGCCCTGGCCCTTTAAATAGCCCCTGGAGCCCCGGCTACCCCAGGGCTCCAGGGGCTATTTAAAGGGCCCGGGGCTCCGCTGCTTCTACTGCCCCGGTCCTTTAAATAGCCGCCGGAGCCATGGAGTAGCGGCGGCAGGGCTCCAGTGGCTATTTAAAGGGCCCAGGCGGTAGAAGCAGGGGAGCCCCAGGCCCTTTAAATAGCTGCGGGAGCCCTGCAGCTGCTACCCCAGGGCTCCAGCAGCGGGGCTCTGGAGGCAATTTAAAAGGCCTGGGGCTCCAGCCACTGCTGGGAGCCCCAGGCCCTTTAAATTGCCTCCTGGGGAAGCCGGGCTGCCCCAGTATGGTGCACCGGCTCTTGCTGGTATGCTGTACCGGGGCGTACCGGCTTACTTTCACCTCTGTCCTACACCAAAGAGCTTACAATTTAAATAGATGAGACAGAGACAGGGTTGGGGAAGGGGATGAACACACAAGTAAAATGAACAATGTAATGGCAGCAAACTTCATGTTTAGTTCCACTCTTTTTTCTTTCTTTAAGTGGGCTGAATTAGGAGGTGATAAGCTAAATGAAGGGAAAAAGAAAGGGAAGACGGTATATTGAAGGAAAGGTGGGTGAGGGGGATGAGACACATGTGGAGCAACCATGAAGTGAACAGATTGTGGGAGTGGGATGGATGGTTGGAGCAAACAGGCAGTCGATACGTTGCAGAGGAAATCCAATCAGAACTAGAGAAGGTTCTCCAAAAGTCTCCGCTTTGGCAGCTACTGTCCCTTCTGGCTGATTCGTCTTTGCCGCTTTCTCCCAAGCCCACGCAGTGGAGGAAGGGGAGGCAGGATGTGGGTCCTAGTGCCCCCACAGTGTGCACAGTTCTGCCTGAGCACAATTCTGGATCCAGAATGGTACTGGGGGGGAGGCATGGCCTCATCAGGCCCCCATTTTCCACCCTTCACGCAGTACAGCTATCCCTGCTTTGGCTGCTTATGCTCCTACCTCCTGGCATCTCTGGGATGGCTCCATTTAGTCTGTGCATGTTATCTTGTGTCAAATATCTTCACTTTGAGAAGGTAGCTACAAAGATAAAAATGAGAGGCAACATAATCCAAAACACCCTGGGTGCATCGGCATCAGTGTTGCAAACATCTGCAATAGCACTTGTATATTCAGTAGCTGAATATTGTGGACTGGTATGGAGCAGATGTAGCCACATGCGACTTGTTGACACCCAGCTGAATACAGTGATGCGGTGCATCACTGGAACCCTTAAGTTGACTCCAACACCATGGCTACCTGTTCTGTCTAACATCACTCCCCTGCCAACACACCGAACTTCTGTGACACTCCACAAAGGTCAGTGAATCCAGGAAAACAGATGTCTTCTTATCCACCAAGACCTTGACAATGCCCTCCCCCAACATCTTAAATCCCGCAAGCCTTTCTGAGAACATTCGTTTACCTTCATGCAATCAGGCTACAATCAGAAGGAAGCTTGAAAAGCAGATTGGGCTAAACAAGACTTAAAAAATAAGCACCTTGTGCCATATCCCACGCAGAAAGTTCCTTGGTTCAACCTTCCACGTTCATCTTAGTAAACTATGAACTGAATCCAAACTAACCATGGTAGATGTGGACATCTAATGCACAAATGGAAAATCAAGGACTCCCCAGAGTGCAAGTGTGGCTCCCCACAACAGACCATTTAAATATCACTACCTACTGCCCAATTTGTAAATATGAAGGAGGCATTACTCCAATAAATTCTGCTACTCCTGATGTAGCCATTTGGCTCAATCAACTTCAGGTGAAATTGTTGCTGCTCTACATCAGCCATACAAAAGAAGAAGAAGACCTCCAGGTGGAGGCACAGCATAAGATACCCTTAAAACACAGGTACTCTTATGGCCTGGTTTGGCTACTCTGCAGAGTGGAGTGTGATTTGAACAAGTTCCAGACAAAATGAAGAAAGACGTAGAGCATTGTCTTCCATACTGGTGAAAAAAAAAAGTGCACACGAGAGCCTTTTCTAAGTGGCAGTGTTTAACTGAGGATCTTTCTTGGTATTTATAAGGCCCAAAAGCACTGTGTATGTAGACACTAAGTAAACCTCCCTATTGAAATACAGGTGGGGAGAGGGAAGTTAAAGCAGCACAGCTGAGGCTGTATAGATCACTTCCCTTCTTCCAGGGTATGGTCTGGTCACTGGGAGCCTGCATCTGCAGCTCTTCACACTGGTTAGTAATTGTGACGCTACACCGCATATTCTTCATAGAGATATTGTTATAATATGATTATAGCATAACTATGCTATGTTTTGTGCAAGATAAGGCATGTGAGGTATCATTAGAAAGGTTATAATTTGCTGAATATGATTATCCTATTTGTATGCCTGTATCATTTCTGTATCTGAAGTTAGGAATATTGACTATGTATCAATTACAAGTGGGTTTACACCTGGGGAACGCCCACCTTCCTGAGAAGTTTCCTGGGATGCTACAAACAATCTTTGACTCATGGCTGCTTTGACACTGCAGGGTCATGTAATCATGTCACCTGGTACTGGACTACATGACAGAATACCAGTATTTTTCCATTGGGGGGAGAGGGTCTGGAAACCACACTGAAAAGCAAAGGGTTCCCGCCATATGTAAAACCTATTTAAGACTGGGGAGTGACTTTATCAGGGTCTTTCTTCACTGAATCCCCACCCAGGATTACTTCTGGAAACATCTAAGAAACAAAGACAAAAGAGGGGAGAGAAGAGCTGAGTCCAGGCTGGAAAAGGTATCTGGCCTGTGAAGGAAATGCCTAAAACAACATTTAGGGTGAGAAATTACTACTTGTAACCAGTTTCTTTAGTGTGGTAAGTTTAGCTCATGTGTTTGTTTTATTTGCTCAGTAATCTGCTTTGATCTGTTTACTATCCCTTATAATCACTTAAAATCTATCTTGTGTAGTTTATAAATTTGTTTTTCTTTTCTAAAACCACTATGTGGAATTCATAACGGGGAGGGGGGGGCAAAAAGCTGTGCATATCTTCCTCCACATTGAGGGAGGGTGTGAATTTCATGAGCTTATGCTGTACAGCTCTCTGTGCAGCGCAAGATACTACGATTTTGGGTTTGCACCCCAGAGGGGGGTGTGCATTTGAGTGCTGGGCAATTCCCGAGCTGAGTCTTCCCATGCAGAGCTGATGTCTTTCTGCAGCTGGGTGTGTCTCCACCTATGTGTGTGCTGGAGGAGGCTTGAGGGCCTGGCTCAGCAGGACAGTGTAAGGGAGCCCAGGCTGCTGGAATAGGTGGGCTCAGTGGTACCCCAGTACATCAGGTGGCACCCCAGAGTAGGGTGGGGGTAGGGGTAACTCATCACAATAATTACCTGAGCAGTCCTGTTGGCTTAAATGGGATGGCTTTTGTGAGAAAGGATTACACAATGAGATCCTGAGTGGGATGAAGGGGAACTCTGGAATACCAATTGGCTGCAGCTTCTTTTGTTGAAGAGGGAAGAAGAGCAAATAACATTCTTGTGATCTGTTGACATGTTTAACAATTTAGTCTTACAGCAGCTTTGTATATATTCTTTTTCTCCTATTTTTCCTGAGCACTGTGCATTATTTTTCCCACACTCCTGTTTTTCTGTGGTCTCATGTATTATTAAATACATTTATTTTTGACTTTATAGCAAAATATATTAACTTAATTTCCTTGACCTACAACATCATTGCAGGGCAACTGTGCATCAGGTGGAAAGATTCTTTTTCTTGCGTTGGGTTCATAGGCACCAACTCTGTGGGTGTTCCAGGGCTGGAGCACCCATGGGGAAAAAAATAGTGGGTGCTCAGCATTCACTCACAGCCCTACCGATCAGCTCCTCCCCCTCCCTCCCAGCACCTCCTGCCCACCAGTGATCAGCTGGTCAGCAGCATGCAGGAGGCACTGGAGAGGACGGGGCAGAGCGAGGGCGGAGCACACTAAGGGGAGGGAGCAGAATGGGTTGGGAAGAGGTGAGGCAGGGTGGGGACTTGGGTGGAGGGGTGGAATGGGGGTGGTCTCTGAGGCCGAGACCCTAGGAAAATTAGAAAGTCGGCGCCTCTGGTTGTTAGTGCTGCAATGTGGTGAGGAAAAGAATATATGAAGTTTTGAGGAAAAGAGTTAGCAATATTGTAATTAAATATTCAGCGCAGAAAATCAAATGGCTTGTTTATTTTTGTTGGAAATCAATGGCTGACATGATATGCAAAAACATCAACAACAGAATACACACCTCATTCCCCGAGACAATGGAAAATGCCTGCGGCAAAGAGCAGCTCTCCTGGAACATTGGCTGTTTTAACTATTCAAATAACTGTTTATTCTGTTGCCATAATCAGTTTGTGCTGAGGCTGAAGCCAATACAAACTTTTGTTTTCCCCAGAGCACTAATTGAATATTGATGCTAGTGGTGGCTGAATTAATGGTGTGCTTGTGTGCAATAGCCACTGGAATACATGCACGTTTAAGCATTTCGTTGCTTTACGAACAGTTTCCTTCTTGAATACTTGAAGTGCAGCTAACATTTTTTTTCATGAGAATCAAAACAATGCCAGAAGTAATAGTTGAAATTATGTAAGGAATGACTAATGTGGAAGGAACAAACACTAGGCAATAGTGAAAGATGTGAGAAACAGTGGGCAAAAGTTAGGCTCTGATTCAACAAACCATCCCTAATCAGCAAAGTGCTTAAGTGCTTTGTTGAACCAGGACCTTAAACTGGAAATTCAGACAGAATTGTTTCCCCCTTTGCTTCTATGCCCTCTCTCAAACTTATTCAAATAGCATAATTGCATTTTACAGACAGTTGGGGATATTGAGGGAATGAAGGATTAAGCACTCTGTGGAAAGGGTTGTCTCTTCAACTATCTTCATACAAACAGAAAAGGAGTACTTGTGGCACCTTAGAGACTAACCAATTTATTTGAGCATGAGCTTTCGTGAGCTACAGCTCACTTCATCGGATGCATACCATGGAAACTGCAGCAGACTTTATATACACACAGAGAATATGAAACAATACCTCCTCCCACCCCACTGTCCTGCTGGTAATAGCTTACCTAAAGTGATCATCAAGTTGGGCCATTTCCAGCACAAATCCAGGTTTTCTCGCCCTCCACTTCAAGGCAAGGACTGGCCTGTCTCCCAAGATTTGTGAGAGTGTTGGGTCATCCTTTAGGATAGGTTGTAGATCCTTAATAATGCGTTGGAGGGGTTTTAGTTGGGGGCTGAAGGTGACGGCTAGTGGCATTCTGTTATTTTCTTTGTTAGGCCTGTCCTGTAGTAGGTAACTTCTGGGAACTCTTCTGGCTCTATCAATCTGTTTCTTTACTTCCGCAGGTGGGTATTGTAGTTGTAAGAAAGCTTGACAGAGATCTTGTAGGTGTTTGTCTCTGTCTGAGGGGTTGGAGCAAATGCGGTTGTATCGCAGAGCTTGGCTGTAGACGATGGATCGTGTGGTGTGGTCAGGGTGAAAGCTGGAGGCATGCAGGTAGGAATAGCGGTCAGTAGGTTTCCGGTATAGGGTGGTGTTTATGTGACCATTGTTTATTAGCACTGTAGTGTCCATGAAGTGGATCTCTTGTGTGGACTGGACCAGGCTGAGGTTGATGGTGGGATGGAAATTGTTGAAATCATGGTGGAATTCCTCAAGGGCTTCTTTTCCATGGGTCCAGATGATGAAGATTTCATCAATATAGCGCAAGTAGAGTAGGGGCTTTAGGGGACAAGAGCTGAGGAAGTGTTGTTCTAAGTCAGCCATAAAAATGTTGGCATACTGTGGGGCCATGCGGGTATCCATAGCAGTGCCGCTGATCTGAAGGTATACCTTGTCCCCAAATGTAAAATAGTTATGGGTAAGGACAAAGTCACAAAGTTCAGCCACCAGGTTAGCCGTGACATTATCGGGGATAGTGTTCTTGACGGCTTGTAGTCCATCTTTGTGTGGAATGTTGGTGTAGAGGGCTTCTACATCCATAGTGGCCAGGATGGTGTTATCAGGAAGATCACCGATGGATTGAAGTTCCCTCAGGAAGTCAGTGGTGTCTCGAAGGTAGCTGGGAGTGCTGGTAGCGTAGGGCCTGAGGAGGGAGTCTACATAGCCAGACAATCCTGCTGTCAGGGTGCCAATGCCTGAGATGATGGGGCGCCCAGGATTTCCAGGTTTATGGATCTTGGGTAGTAGATAGAATATCCCAGGTCGGGGTTCCAGGGGTGTGTCTGTGCGGATTTGATCTTGTGCTTTTTCAGGAAGTTTCTTGAGCAAATGCTGTAGTTGCTTTTGGTAACTCTCAGTGGGATCATAGGGTAATGGCTTGTAGAAACTCGTGTTGGAGAGCTGCCGAGCAGCCTCTTGTTCATATTCCGACCTATTCATGATGACAACAGCACCTCCTTTGTCAGCCTTTTTGATTATGATGTCAGAGTTGTTTCTGAGGCTGTGGATGGCATTGCGTTCCGCATGGCTGAGGTTATGGGGCAAGTGATGCTGCTTTTCCACAATTTCAGCCCATGCACGTCGGCGGAAGCAGTCTATGTAGAAGTCCAGTCTGCTGTTTCGACCTTCAGGAGGAGTCCACCTAGAATCCCTCTTTCTGTAGTGTTGGTAGGGAGACCTCTGTGGATTAGTATGTTGTTCAGAGGTATTTTGGAAATATTCCTTGAGTCGGAGACGTCGAAAATAGGATTCTAGGTCACCACAGAACTGTATCATGTTCGTGGGGGTGGAGGGGCAGAAGGAGAGAGAGAGATAGAACAGCTGCTTCTGCTGGGCTGAGAGTATAGTTGGATAGGTTAACAATATTGCTAGGTGGGTTCTGGGAACCATTGCTGTGGCCCCTTGTAGCATGTAGTCATACAGTGCTCAGTCCAAAGGAGGCCTGATCATGATGGTAATGCCCAAAGAATCCAGTAATATAAATGATTAAAAATGACTTACAGTGGATAGAGCTGTTAGAAAAAGACTACTTTGTCTTGCAATACGTCCTGTGACAAAGTTCCTCCTCTACCTTGGTGGGTCTTGCGCTTATTGGCGGATTTGCTCGCCTTGGAGCTTCACGGCAGCCCTCAGTTTGGCCGTTTTCATGAACCCACAGTCCAGGTCAACTCCTCCTGTGTCTGACCAGGAGTTGGGAGGTTTGGGGGGAACCCGGGCCCGCCCTCTACTCCGGGTTCCAGCCCAGGGTCCTGTGGAATGCAGCTGTCTAGAGTGCCTCCTGGAACAGCTGTGTGACAGCTACAACTCCCTGGGCTACTTCCCCATGGCCTCCTCCCAACACCTTCTTTATCCTCACCATAGGACCTTCCTCCTGGTGTCTGATAATGTTTGTACTCCTCAGTCCTCCAACAGTCCATGTTCTCACTCTCAGCTCCTAGTGCTTCTTGCTCCCAGCTCCTCCCATGCACACCACAAACTGAAGTGAGCTCCTTTTTAAAATCCAGGTGCCCTGATTAGCCTGCCTTAATTGATTCTAGCAGCTTCCTGATTGACTGTAGGTGTTCTAATCAGCCTGTCTGTCTTAATTGTCTCCAGAAGGTTCCTGATTGTTCTGGAACCATCCGTTACCTTACCCAGGGAAATGGGACCTACGTAACCTGAGGCTAATATATCTGCCTTCTATTACTCTCCTGTAGCCATCTGGCCTGACCCTGTCACAGTCCCTAAAGGAAAATTGAAATAGTATAGGAGAACAGCATATTGTGTGTATGCATACACTGATATCTAGAATATATTGTTGCGTAAAATCACATAAAGTGCTAAAAAATCTAGTATTTGAAAGACTTGAAATATTTTTTTATAAAAACTAGTCATTTGATTTAAAAGGTTAAGTGTAATGTTAAATATGCTTTAAAAGGTGTAGAAAATGGAGGTAGGTCTACACAAGACATCTAATTAATGAACTAAAATCTAATTATTAAAATAAACTGTTAGCTATCTTCTCCTGAACTAATATTTTTATGGTATTTCTTTAAATTCATGAGTAACACATCTAAGATATGTCACAGAGAGAAACTTGGGTAAGTTTTATTATCATTTTTGCATTTGCCATTCATTAAATCTCATTGATTTTAATATTGTGTAGTTGTACAGATATATTTTAAACAGTTGAAATAAAACTGCTTAAATTGTTTTTTCATTTCTTGTTTTCTTGGTTTTCTACCTCTGAGAATAAAGCAATAAAATTATATGATAACTAGATTCACTAGCAAAATCAGTGATGGACAAAGATGATGGATTGAAGTCCTCTCTCTAATCCCAGAAAAAAATAAAAAATGAACAGTAGTAGTACAAGCTTCCCCATTATGTACAACATTAAGGCCAATGGAAGTTATGTTTCCACCTGCTATGAAGATGTATTAATACTGTACTTAAATAATACTTAGCTCTGATTGAGTGCTTTTTATCTTCAAGACACTCAGTGAACATTAACTAATTCATCCAAAAACGACAAAGAGTCCTTGTGGCACCTTAGAGACTAACGAATTTATTTGGGCATAAGCTTTCATGGGCTATAACCCATTTCATCAGATGCATGGAGTGAAAAATACAGCAAGCAGCACATGAAAAGATACAACACATGAAAAGATGGGAGTTGCCTTACTAAGTGCGGGGGTCAGTGCTAACGAGGCCAGTTCAATCATGGTGGATGTGACCCATTCCAACAGTTGACAAGAAAGTGTGAGTATCAACAGAGGGAAAATTATTTTTTGTTGTGACCCAGCCACTCCCAGTCTTTATTCAGGCCTAATTTGATGGTGTCAAATTTGCAAATTAATTCCAGTTCTGCAGTTTCTCATTGAAATCTGTTTTTGAAGTTTTTTTGTTGAAGAATGGCCACTTTTAAGTCTGTTATTGAGTGTCCCTTGAGATTGAAGTGCTCTCCTAATAGTTTTTGAATGTTACAATTCTTGATGTCTGATTTGTGTCCATTGATTCTTTTTTTGATAGTAACAAAAATGACCATTTGAATGGAATCTTAAAACTAATCTCACAGCTCTTCTTGAATGTTGTATTTGCAGTAGGAAAGATGCTAATTTGAATTTTTCATACATTATAAGTGGCAATTATAAGTGGCAACGTTGTTCTCAGTGTTTTAAAGCACTGTTAGACCAGAATAATATCAATGTTTGTGAGCCAAGCTGGCTATAGAAGTCTAGTCAGGAATGAGTAATAGAGGTCCAAAGAATTCAGAGGAACATGTGCAATTCTCTGTGGATTACTTGCATTGTATATTTTTATGACAGTCTTTTGAAACAACAGTTCAGTGTCTGTTTTCTGTTTAGGACCTCTGTTTCATTTAGCTCCATACTGGGTTTTTGGTGAGTTTTCATGTTACCAAGTGGTGGTTTCTCACAAAGAACCCTCCAGACACAATAGGCTTCAAGTGAGAATTTTTAGCAAGGTCTTGATTTGAATATTGTGTGTTTGCTGCAAGTTGATCATGTATCAGAACTTTTATCATCTTAAATGATGTTTGACTAATAAAGACAGATTTAGACAGTGTGCCACCTCCCTGAGGAGCTCCAATCAATTTATTAATGAGATGGTAGATTCAAATCATTCACATAGCAAAAAAATGGAAAACGTAACAGAATTAATAATTGCCATTAATATTGTAATATTGTAAATAATGTAATTTACCATTAATATTGTAATGTTTCTTTCTGGGAGTAAACACATCATCAGTCAGCAGAAACCAAGTTATTTTTTCAGTCTAATTATCTTACTTTTAATTACTGTATTTCATTCTTCGAATTTATTATTATGAAGGGCATTCAACTGATGGTCTATAGATAGGGTTATTACTCTTGTTCTGATTCTCATTTCTTGTACTCTTGATGTAGATAGCCTATCACATTACAAATAATACTGGAGAAAATGGTCATTTATCCTTGACTGATTCTTTATTAAAATATTTTATGAGGGCTGCCTGCTTTATATCATCACATTCTATTACCTATCTGTACTTAAGAAATGGAAACTATACTTGATTTTAATAAAAGTAATTTGGTAACAGCAACTATATGTTATTCTTCTGATATGGAGTATTATTAGTATATAATCTTATTTTGGAGGTAACATTTTACAGCTTATTTAAAGCACTAAGTGAACACTAGCAATTATTGTTAAATTATTTATTAATTATTATTGTTTAATCACATGGATCAGATTATTCACATAATAGTGACCAACAGGATCAGACTTGAAAGTTAGATTTAACAATTTTTTTAACTGAAGCTCTGTTTGTGAGTGTAATAAAACTATAGATGATTTAGATGCGAGTCACACAGGGAAATAATAATTCTGCGAATATCTTTTTTTTCTTATACCCTAAATCTAGACGTATTCTAGGCAGTTTCTGGAAGCTGCGTGCCCTTTCTCACTTTTAGAAATTACGTCGTATGTCTATGCTGCAATCAGAGGAGTGAGCGAAGCGCGTGTGAACATATACAAGCTAGCTTTGATTGAGCTTGCCTGCGTAACAACAGCAACGAAGCTACAGCAGCCCAGGCACTATTGAAACCTGGGAAAACTCAGTACCGTTTCTGGCTGCCCTTCACGACCTGCTCCCACCCTATCTATTATCTCTCATTCACTATTGAAATGTTGACTCCAACATCTGATCAGTCCAGGATGCTGGCCTCCGTCGCCCACTTGTTAAATTTTCAAACAAGCATGTTAGTGCTTTCTCCCGTGCTGCCTTTCATGCTTCAGAGGAGCTCCCTGTGAACATCTGCAAAGCTACTCTTTTGTCCACCTTCAAAACTTCGCTTAAAATTCTTCTCTGCTGTAAAGTCGACAAAAAAAGTGACAACAATTAGGCCGCTAGTGCACTGATACCACTGCCTATCATGGTGATCAATATTGTCTCAGTTTCCTTGTGTTCCTCTGTGTCCATCTGTTATATCTTATTTTATACTTAGATTCTAAACTCTTTGGGGCAGGTACTGTGTCTTTGTTCTTTATTTGTACAGTGCCAAGCACAATGGGGTCCTGGTCCTTCCTGAGGGCTCCTTGGTTCTACACTAATGCAAAATAATAATACTTTTTGCAAGCACTGTCTGTGTATTAAACAAGGAAAGCAATATTAATGGGAAAAGGAACACAGCATTAATTTGGGAATATACAGCAATAATAAATCAACAGTATGTTTATATGAATAATAAGTAAGACACCACCCGCACAGGATTATTAGCAGTAGTTGTTTGCCTCAGTTTCCCTACCTGCCAGTGTGAACATCTGATGGACAACTGTCCCTATCACGTGCCACTGCCCTCCTTCCCCTATTCTGCAACCCACTTGTGGCTTATTTAGAAGGACTAATGATGTCCTAGAGTATGGGAGTGCAATAGGACAGGTCCATCTCCAGCCCCAGGTTGGTGGTGGTGGGAAGGAATGTTGCCTGACTTCAATCAAGATAGGCCTTGCTACTGTTGCACCATCGCCTTTGAGTCTTCTCTTGCTGCATTGTTTCCTCTAAGCCATCTCTCTAGCCGTGATGCCAAGTCTAGGTTCTCAGGCTTCGCACCTAGACCAACTACAGTGATTATAGCTCTAGGGGTGCTGGAGAGTTGCTCGTTGCCACCACTTTTACATCAGCTCTCATCACAGTGCCAGATCCAGGTCCTTAACAGAGTTCATTCACTTCTGGTCATTAAATTGAGGAGGGAGGTTCAGTGTCATAGAAGACCCTCAAGCAGAGTGCTTGCCACCAGGGATTCACTCTTCACCACAACATGGAAGCCCCTTTCATCTCCTTCCCTGTCTTGTCCAACTCCACTCTCCAGCCATGCAAAACTGAAGTTTTGCTTATGGTGACTTCTCATCAGGACATAGTAAGTGTAGGTTTGTTAACCTTTTTATTACCCTTACACACACAACTGAATCTTAACTAAAAGGACCAAAATGTTCACAGGATGTTGGATAACAAATACACAAATAAAGCCTCAACTCAGTGTATCTCTTATTTACGTTGACTGTTAGATGGAGGCAGAAAGACCCTCCCTAGCGCTCCAGTGCTGCCACACACTTACATCATAATATAAATAATTAATAAATCTTGTACCCAGCAGGAGAAGAGCCTTCTAAAAACCCAATAATTTTCATTCAGCATCTAAAGCAACATATGTACAAAATCTAGACATGGTTTTCCCAGATCCCCTGAGAGCAGAACCCTTTTCTAATCAAGTTGAGAATAATAGGAGTTCCAAACCTTTAAAAGGCTAGGAGTGTCTGTTGTTCACTTTGAATAAAGGAAATTCTACACACTGGTTTGACATTTCTGTTTATAACATGAGTGCCTGTATCTTCCTCTGGAATGCCAGATAGATCAGAGAAAACAATAGCTTTTCTTCACAGACAGTAAATAATTTCATCAATATTTTGATAGCCCTTATTTTACAACTCACTGTATGCCAGCCTCACATCTCATATATGTCTCTCTAAACAGACTCAGCCATGGGATTTATTAATAGACTGGATGTATATACTGTATGTAACCTATGATAAACATTCGTATTACTCTGTTAATGAAATTATGGCAACTTTTCCTGTAACTAGCTGTCCTGGGTGATTATGTTCAACAATCCTTGTTGATGGAGATAGTCTAAGAATGTACAACATAATTAGCTTCTGTTGTATGATGAGAAAAGAATTTGAGCTATCAAAAGCCCAAGAAACGCAAGCATTAACAAAAAGCAAGCACAAATTATCATAGTATTAAGTTTACAATCATATATATCATGCAATACAGATATTAAGTTAACAGAAACATTAAGTTGTTCACACTAAAAATATCTAATATTTTAAAATACTAGCTCTATTACGAGTAATCACTATCTTGAATGTTTTGCAGTCTGATTTGGGGAGTACTTTCCCATCCCTGCCAACAGTCCTGGTTTAGCCTGAGCTGCTGGCTATTTTACTGAGTGAGAGAGGAACCATTGAGCAGGATGACTTGAGCTACTTGTTCCATTCCTGAAAGAACCAGAGAGCCGGAAGCTCTGGAGGAACCAATAGCAGGCCCAGAGTTATTAAAGGTCTGATTGATTGTAGGTCCTGTGCTTTCCTACATGGGGTATACGCATAGAATCCATTGTTTGACCTAAGCGCTGCTCTGCTGCACTTTCCAAGGTCAGCCTGCAAATGCTGCAGCCCAGGCCCAGCCAACTCTGCAGCTGCTCCCAGCCAACTCCTCAGTTGTAGGGTGACTGGGTGTCCGGTTTTGGACTGGAACACCTGGTCGAAAAGGGATCTTGGCGGCTCCAGTCAGCACTGCTGACTGGGCCATTTGACTGCACCACCGCGGGGCTGGCAGGCTCCCTGCTAGCCACCGGACCGCAGCCCATGTGGCTCCCGAGTTGGGAAGCAGCCGGCACCTTAGGGGCTGTCAGGGGGAGTCCCCGAGCTGCCCCACCCCCCTCCCACAGGCGCAGCTCCCATTGGCTGGCTCAGGGCAGGGGAGGAACTAGTGCCACTCATGAGCCCTCAGCAGATGGCTGTTGAGGGGTCGTGCGGTGTGCACCTCTCCCGCTGCTGCCCGGCCCTCTCCTCCCTGTGTGGCTCCCAACAGCAAACTGCGGTCTGTCACTCCATCGCCGGCACCCAGGAGTTTGAGTTTTGTGTATCCCCGTCTCCGAGTGCTGGGAATGGGGCTGCACCCCCATCCTCCTCACTGCATCCGTCCCCATCCCACCCCCCTTCACCCCAATCCTCCTCACTTCATCCGTCCCCATCCCCCTCACTGCATCCCTTCCTGTCCCACCCCTGCACCTCCTTCCCCCCCACCATTGCACCCCTCCCTGTCCCAACTCCCTGCATCCCCATCCCCCTGACTGCATTCCTCCCTGTCTCCTCCTCACCCCCGCATCCCCCTCACTGCATCCCTCTCCATCCCATCCCATCCTGCCCCCCACACCCACACATCCCAGCTCTGTATCCCTTACAGTGTTCTCCCACCCATCCTCTCCAACTCCCAGACCTGCCACCCCCATGTCTCTCACCCCCCCACACCCCATTCACTTCCATACACTGCTGCACTCCCATTATGTCCTTATACACCCGTGCCCCGCACATCCTCATGCATCTGTAGCCTTCTGCCTCCCCCTGTATCCCCAGCCACCCCACATACCCCACACACACAACCCCTCATCTCTCCTTCACTGCCCCCTTTCACCCTCACCCTGCTCTCGTCCTTGGCTCTTTCCCTCCTCATCCTCTCTCCTCCACCCTCCCACCATCTTTTCCCCTCCAGCCCACCCTCCTCCCTTCCCAACTGGGTGATTTAGGCAGCCCCTGGAAAAGCTAAAAAGTGTCTCTGTGTAGGCAAGTGTGTGAATGCATGCATTGTAAGTGTGTAAGAGACTGTGTGTCTTTGCATAAGGAGGTGCGTGTATTGCTGCAGGTGCGTATACCTGTGTGAATAAAATTTGCAGCCTAAATCTTCGACTTTTATTCCTTTTGCTGGCTTGTGCACAAAAAAATTGATGACATCAAATGTGTGTATTCATTTCATAACAGGTTTTTAAAAGAGACGGGAACTCTAAAAGAAATGTATTATTTCTTAAAAAGTGAATGTTGTTGACTAGTAATTGCGGAAGAGCCAACATATCATACATTTCTCCCCACCTTTGTCTAGCCACCTTATAAACTCTTTGTTACAGACTCTCTCTTTTTATGTGTATATCTAGCACCTACCACCCTGAAGCCCTGATCTTGGGGTTTCTAGGTACTAAGCAACAATTGTCCTAATAAATCATGTGGAAGTATATGTGTTAGTGCATGCTAGATGTGTACACATGAATACACGTGTGTATCTGCGTGTAGGTGTGGGAGTCAGTTTCTACAGGTTTATTTATATAGGCATATGTGTGCATTTCTGAGGTTGTGCTCTATGGATTTGTATTTGGGCTCGGGAGTGGGCCTTTAATGGACCCATTGCAGCTATGATAATGTGTGGTCCTAATTCCACACATAAAATGACAATAACAGTAGTGAACAAAAAACATGGAGCTGGTTACAAAAAATGGAAAGAGGGGAGGGAAAGAATCATGAAAATCTTTGTGAAATTTTATTTATTTAAAAATTACCCTGTTTGACTATTTTGCTGCCAGCGGTAGCGTCCTGTAACAAATAAAATCTGAAATTAGCATAATACATCTGTCAAAACAATAAATATGCCTGTTTGGGTCTTGCAGTGAAAATGAGCAGTGAGCAAGGGTGGGGGAGAGCAAGCGACTGAGGGAGGGGGATGGAATGAGCAGGGGACAGGGCCTCAGGAAGGAGTGCGGGAAGGGGTGGGGCAGTGGGCAGGGCAGTGGGCGGGGCAGGGGTGTTCGGTTTTCTGGAATTAGAAAGTTGGCAACCCTACTAGGTTGGCAGGTAAGTTGGTCTAATTTAACAAGTCCCATTAGGACTGGTGGTGTAGAAGAAGCTCGGTAGATCAAGGCTGTGATGCATGGATGGAGAAGGAGGAGATGCTGCTGCTGACAGAGATTTTGTATATATGAGCCTTAGTGGTAGTTTTAAGATGTAGTCCCATGTAATCCTATCCCTGTCCCAATTTACTATGCTTTGCTTTGCAAACAGTACCTATTTTTAAAATGGGGGGAAAGGAGGACCTGGAGAATTATAAACCAATCAGTATAACTTCAGTTCTTGGAACAATACTGAAACGGATTATCAAACAATTCGATTTGCAAGCACCTAGAGGATAATAGGGTGATAAGTAATGCCCAACATGGATTTGTCAAGAACAATTTCCTTATCTGACAGGTACACTGGCCCAGTGGATAGGGGAGAAGCAGTTGATGTGATCTATCTTGATTTTAATAAGGCTTTTGACACATTTTCATAAGCAAAGTAGGGAAATGTGGTCTAGATGAAATTACTATAAAGTGGATGCACAACTAATTAAAAAAAACATACTTAAAAGAGTAGTTGTCAATGGTTCACTGCCATACTGGGAGGACATATCTAGTGGGGTTTCGCAGGGTCTGTCCTGGGTCTGGCACTACTGACTATTTTAATTAATGGCTTGGATAATGTAGTGAAGAGAATGCTTATAAAATTAGTGGATGAGGTTTAAGCACTTTGGTGGACAGGATTAGAATTCAAAATGACCTTGACAAACTGGAGAATTGGTATGAAATCAACAAGATGAAATTTAAGACAAGTGCAAAGTTCTGCACTGAGGAAGGAAAAATCAAATGAATAACTAGAAAATGGGGAATAACTGGTGAGGCAACAGTAGTGCTGAAAAGGATCTGGGAGTAATAGGGGATCTCAAATGAATATGAACTAACAATGTGATGTGATGGCATAAACGGCTAATATTTTGGGGTGTAGTAACAGGAATGTCATATATAAGATGTGGGGTAATTGTTCCACTCTACTTGGTACTGGTGAGACCCCAGCTGGAGTATTGTGTCTGGGTTGGAAGCCTTATTGTAAGAAAGACGTGGAAAAATTCAAGTGTGTCCAAAGGAGAGCAATAAAAATGACAAAACATTTAGAAAATCTGTTCTATGAGAAAAGGTTAAAAAAAGCTGGGTATGTTTAATCTTGAGAAAAGAAGATGGAGGGGCCACCTGAGAAGAGTTCAAATATGTTAAGGGCTGTTATAAAGAGGATGGTGATCAATTGTTCTTCATGTCCACTGAAGGTAGGACGAGAAGTAATCAGCATAACCTGCAGCAAGGGTGATTTAAGTTAGATATTAGGAAAAACTTTCTAACTATAAAGGTAGTTAAGTTCTGAAATAGGCTACCAAGGGAAGTTGTGGAATCCCCATCACTGGAGATTTTTACAAAGAGGTTAGACCAGGGGTTCTCAAACTGGGGGTTGGGACCCCTCAGGGGGTTGTGAGGTTATTGCATGGGGGTTCGCAAGCTGTCACCCTCTACCCCAACCCCGCTTTACCTCTAGCATTTATAATAGCGTTATAAATTAAAAACACTTTTTATATATTTAAGGGGGGTTGCACTCAGTCTTGCTATGTGAAAGGGGTTACCAGTACAAAAATTTGAGAACCACTGGGTTAGACAAACACCTGTCAATAATGGTTTAGGTATACTTGGTCCTGCCTCAGCATGGGGGCAGGACTAGATCACCTCTCAAGATCCCTCTAACCCTACTCTTATATGATCTACGATACACTAGCATACATGCCCTATTAGTGGTGGGAAAGGGTCTTGGTGGCAGTAACTGTTTCTGACTGCTTAAAATGGAAAAAATGAAAAGATATTTTGAGGAGGGAAAGTTCATCCCGTTGATCTCGGGACCTGATTTATGGGATCCTGAAAGACTGCACAGGTCTATCAGCAAACTGACTGGAGAAATGTAATTCCCTGTAATTCCCACTTCAAAATATTTTAAGAAAAAGAACCCAATGCATCTGAAAATTACATATGGCAAACAGCCATGCTTATTGCAACATTCTTAGTGCTGCTTGTATTGTCAAATCACAAATGATGCTACTTAAAATAGTGACTCCCTTCTCACTGCTGAAAAGCAGTGAGCCCATTGCTTCAAAATTCTGAAAGTATGTGTTGAGGTTAAAAACACTCTCTCGCCCCCAGAGACAATTAGAATCATAGAATCATAGAATATCAGGGTTGGAAGGGACCTCAGGAGGTCATCTAGTCCAACCCCCTGCTCAAAGCAGGACCAATCCCCAATTAAATCATCCCAGCCAGGGCTTTGTCAAGCCTGACCTTAAAAACTTCTAAGGAAGGAGATTCTACCACCTCCCTAGGTAACGCATTCCAGTGTTTCACCACCCTCCTAGTGAAAAAGTTTTTCCTAATATCCAACCTAAACCTCCCCCACTGCTACTTGAGATCATTACTCCTTGTCCTGTCATCTTCTACCACTGAGAATAGTCTAGAACCATCCTCTTTGGAACCACCTCTCAGGTAGTTGAAAGCAGCTATCAAATCCCCCCTCATTCTTCTCTTCTGCAGACTAAACAATCCCAGTTCCCTCAGCCTCTCCTCATAAGTCATGTGTTCCAGACCCCTAATCATTTTTGTTGCCCTTCGCTGGACTCTCTCCAATTTATCCACATCCTTCTTGTAGTGTGAGGCCCAAAACTGGACACAGTACTCCAGATGAGGCCTCACCAATGTCGAATAGAGGGGAACAATCACGTCCCTCGATCTGCTCGCTATGCCCCTACTTATACAGCCCAAAATGCCATTGGCCTTCTTGGCAACAAGGGCACACTGTTGACTCATATCCAGCTTCTCGTCCACTGTCACCCCTAGGTCCTTTTCCGCAGAACTGCTGCCGAGCCATTCGGTCCCTAGTCTGTAGCGGTTCATTGGATTCTTCCATCCTAAGTGCAGGACTCTGCACTTATCCTTGTTGAATCTCATCAGATTTCTTTTGGCCGAATCCTCCAATTTGTCTAGGTCCCTCTGTATCCTATCCCTACCTGCCACCGTATCTACCACTCCTCCTAGTTTAGTATCATCCGCAAATTTGCTGAGAGTGCAATCCACACCATCCTCCAGATCATTTATGAAGATATTGAACAAAACCAGCCCCAGGACCGACCCTTGGGGCACTCCACTTGATACCGGCTGCCAACTAGACCTGGAGCCATTGATCACTACCCGTTGAGCCCGACAATCTAGCCAACTTTTACAAGAGTAAATATTTTTACAATATTACAAGAGTAAATATTTTTAGTTTAAAATAGAAATAAACACAATAAATTACATGAAACCTATTGCTTCCTAATTCATCATTCATTACCTGTTTGGCACAAAGAATGAATATAGCAACCTTAGAGATTAACTAATGTCCAATATCACAAAACTCCCATTTATTTCTCCATCTCAGTTTCCCCACCTGCAAAATGATTGCCTGTCTTTGTATAGTGTTTTGAGATTTAATTAGTTCTATCTGACTTTTTAATGGTGTTCCTGTAGTCCCTAACATTCTAATATCTATGCATTAATATTTATAACATTTTGAAGTTGATAAATGCTGATTCACTTGAACAACCATGTAAATACAAATTAAAGTAAAAATACTGTATATTTTGTAAAAATAGGGATATTTAGAAGTATAAGACCTCATCATAGCTCTTTGCTGTTAGATTTTTCTTTAGCAGTGGAGAGAGACTACCAATTATTTGTGCGGTTTAGCGTGGCTCTTGTATTATTATTTCAAAATATCTTCAGTCTGTTATGAGTAAATAATTATTACTATTCTGCGTTTGCAAACCTGTTTCCAGAATTTGACATGAGTAATCTTGTATTTCATTTTCATTTGACATAAATCTCAGATGGTATTGTTCCTTTTCTGATTTTTAATGGACACATGTAATTATAAGTCATCATCTGCTTCAGCCTCCTTGACAGTGCCATTATTGAATAATCCAAGATACCCTAATTACAGGGGCCCCATACTACCCTGCGTAGTCTAAATCTGTGAAATAAAGCAACATCTTCCCCTCAGCGAGAAGAAACTACTTCCAATTTGGAAGGGGTCAGGAGTTGTGGCCTATAACAGCAGCAGAGCAGTGGGGAATGTTACAGATTCTGGGTGATCCCAGCAGAGTACTCTTTCTTCTGCCTAGCTCTCCAGTGTTCCCATTTCCAATAGGCCTGGTCTACATTTAAAATTTATATTGACTTAGCTGTGTTGCTCTGGGGATTAAAAAATTCACACCCCTGAATGCCACAGTCAAGCTGACCAAACCCCTGATGTACACATGGCTAGGTGGAATTCTTCTGTCATGCTAGCTACTGCCATTCAGGGAGGCAGATTACCTACATTGACAGTAAACCCCCTTCCATCCGTAAGCATTGCTGTAGCAGCCGTAGTGTAGACATGGCCATAGAGGAATAGCTGCTAGTGAAGCTGTGCTGCCATTATCCCCCATCCTGGCAGTTGCTCCTACCCACACAAGGACCTGGAAGCATAGGGAGGGGCCAGTAGAAGATGCAAAGGAAAAGTTACAAGTGGTATCCATGTGAAAATCCAGCTAATCCCACGTGGGGGGTGTCATGGAGGGCAGCTGCCACCTCCCACCACTAAAGCTTTAGAAACCTAGCCATGAATGTTTAGAGTGAAAGGATCTCCTAACAGGACAGGGTCAGGTAGCAGACCCCCTGTTTCCACTTGTCAGCTTGTTTGGGGACTTTTTTCCCCCTATTTTGCTCCCTTTTTGAGTATGTAATGGATTGCAGCATGTGGCTCAAGATGTGCAATCTTTTAGATCCTGAATATTACCCTGACATATCATAAGAACATGAGAACAGCCAGAGTGGGTGAGACCATAGGTCCATCTAGCCCAGTGTCCTCTCTCCGGCAGTGGCCAATCCCAGGTACTTCAGAGAAAATGAACAGAACAGGGCAATTATCAAGTGATCCATCCCCTGTCGTCCACTCCCAGCTTCTGGCAGTCAGAGACTAGGGACAGCCAGAGCATGGTTTTGCATCCCTGACCATCTTGACTAATAGCCACTAATGGACCTATCCTCCATGAATTTACCTCATTCTTTTTTGAACCCAGTTATAGTTTTGGCCATCACAACATCCCGTAGTAATGAATTCCATAGGTTGACTGTGCGTTGTGTTAAGAAATACGTCCTTTTGTTTGTTTTTAAACCTGATACCTATTAAGTTTTGTGGATGACCACAAGAGTTAGTTTTACATCCACAGGCACATACTTGTCTTTTCTTGGAACCTGCATCCTACCATATCTAGAATAAATCTGGTTTTAATGTGTTTTCTTATGATGACTATCATTTGCTCTGAGTCACTTTAAAATATTCTTCTGAAATTACATTCACTTAATTACTTAGCAGCAGAACTAGCATGAACATGACTGTGGTGTAAAGAAAGAGTGATGGTTTCCAGCTACATTGCGATGACCTTTGTCATGTGATTATAGTTCGCTTTTGGATTAGGTTAAAGCCCTCAGACCTTTCACATTTGGTGACAAACACATTTCAGAGCTTGTTTTTTGTGTGGAGCCTTTTGTACCAAACTCTGCATTTTTGTATAGTTTTGGTCACCATCCATATGGAACTTAACACAAACAACACCATGCCAGCGGATCAAGGAAAAAATTATTCCCCTCTATTCGGCACTGATGAGGCCACATCTGGAGTACTGCATGCAGTTTGCCCCCCTCCCCCCACCCACTACAGAAAGGATGTGGACAAATTGGAAAGAGTCAGCAGGGGGCAATGAAAATTATTAAAGGGTTGGGGCATATGACTTATCAGGAGAGGCTGAGGGAACTGGGCTTATTTAGTCTGCAGAAAAGAAGAGTGAGGGGGGATTTGATAGCAGCCTTCAACTACCTGAAGGGGAGTTCCAAAGAGGATGGAGCTAGGCAGTTCTAAGTGGTGGCAGATGACAGAACAAGGAGTAATGGTCTCAAGTTGCAGTGCGAGAGGTCTAGGTTGAATATTAGGAAAAACTATTTCACTAGGAGTGTGGTGAGAGGAGTGTGGTGAAGCACTGGAATGGGTTACCTAGGGAGGTGGTGGAATCTACATCCTTAGAGGTTTTTAAGGCCCAGCTTGACAAAGCCCTGGCTGGGATGATTTAGTTGGGGTTGGTCCTGGTTTGAGCATGGGATTGGACTAGAGGGCCTCCCGAGGTCCCTTCCAACTCTAATATTCTGTGGTTCTATGTGTCTTGCAGGAACAGATTTTTTTCAAGGTTATTGATTGGAAGTCACTGTGGAAGGGCAAAAGTACCCCGCAAAACAGATAGAATTTTGATTTTTCTTTGTTTTCTTTGCAATCAGGTGACATAGAGGGACTGGTTACTTCTATTACCTGGAAGTGTTAACCAGAGTTTTTTCATGGGACCTATTGCTTTCCTTTCTTTCCTTATGTTTTTCACACTTGTTCCAGCTCAGAACCATATGGTTATTTCCTGTGTGAGTGAATATGTTAGCCTGATTAACTCCAGAAGATTCTATAAATGGTCCACCCCTGCAATTCTTCTTCAAGCAAAACTCCCATTTGGAGACAAGATCGGTTGTTTATAAGCAATGCACAGCATTAACAGAAGCAAGGCAGAGATTCTAGAAGAAATTAAGGCTAGATCCACAAAGGTAAGTGGTGCAACCCCTAGCACAATGGGATCCTGATGCATGACGAGGGCACCTGGGCACTAGGGTAGTAAAAATAAATAATTATAATACTAACTGCCACTTTAGGTGCCTAAGTCCAAAATTTAAATATTCAATATCCCTTCTCAGCTGCTGCCTAATTGTGTAGGCAACTAAATTTCTGCCTATGTGCATGTGCAAAGCCTCTGGAGTCCTAACGCAATTAACACTGTGAAGTTGCTCAGTGCCTAAACCCTGGGATTCATAAACTAGGCATTCCCCATCTATCTTACCTATGCAGCCTGATCCAGTATGTGGGCTTTGAGCACGCCAAACCCCCCCAAAATGGGATCGTGGTCCTTTAAACCCAATAACCCAGTGGTTAGAGCACTCACAAAGCCTGTGGGAGACTCAGGTTCAAATCTGCATTCTGCGCAATTTGGCACAGGGACTCCAACTCTGGTCTCTCACCTCCCAGGTGAGTGCCACAACCACCGGGATACAGGGTGTCCTGGAGTGAGTTTCTCTCCATCTCTCCTGTTGGAACTCTTCCACTCTGTATAAAATACTTAAATATTCACTGGGCCAGAGAGAGAGAGTGAGATGCTCTCTAGTCTAGGAGTTAGCATGTTCATCTGGGAGACCAGGTTCCAGTGCTTGCTCCATGAACACATGACTGACCATTGGATAGCCAGGTACAAGGGGGGCACACCATCACCTCCTCCTCCGTTCCTCACGAGGAAGTGCTGACCTGGCTTAGGGACCTAGCTCCAGGAGAGGGTTTATGGCTGTCAATCCTGAGTAGAGATAGGCACCTCACTCCATCCCAGAGTTAGGTGCCTAACTACCTTTAAGGGATGGGACTTATGCCCTACTCCTCTCCTTGGCATTTTTTATTAGCCAGATTAGCTTGGTGCCTTCTGGGAATCCTATTCTTAGGCGCCTAACTATTCTGATGCATTGTAAAAAGCACCCAACTCGGGCACCTAACTCAGGATTCTGAGTTCCACTGCATGGTGGGGTGCCTAAAAGTTAGGTGTTGTAATGTTGATCCTAACACCCTGGATCTAGCCCTCAGCTTGCAAGATCTATTCCTGTATTGTACGGATATGACAACTCTGTACATGGAGGGTTATTCTAGCAGACACTATTTTTATGTACTGTATCTTGCTACCTTTGGCTGACCCAGCATGCAGCTTTTTCTTCACCGTCATTGACTCGTTTTCAGGTGAGATTAATTTTTAATATATTCTACATACTGTATGACATTTACCTATGAAAGAGCACTTTGAGATGCAGAGGAATCCTTTTAGAGAATTCAGATAAAGTGAAATTCTCTTTATACTGAAGTAAAATAAACATCCCTATGTGTTTTGGTACGTTGCAATGTGTGTGTTGAAATTCCAGTTACAGTGAATTTTCACTTATACTGAGCTAGTTCAGGTTGGGTGGGGGAGAGGGAGACTTCACTGTAACATGGTGTCACCTATCTTAGGAACTGTGACCACACTCTCAGAGAGCAGATCTTCTGTCTGTCACCTCCAGTCTGAGAGTTTAGACCACATGCTCCACTACCCAATCCCTGAGACCAGTGCCTACCCCTCAGACTTCCCTCATAGCTTAATCACATCCTCTCTCAGAACTCCATCCAAAGGTATGAGCCTTCTGGTTTACTTCTTTAAGAGTGGCATGTAAAGGTATAATGCTTAACATGAACACAGTTTCTGCATAAGATTCTAAACCACGGTTGCTCTTTCTTTAATAGCAAGAGAAAGGCCCAGATCTACACAAAAATAAACCCTATCTGCATTTCCCTGCCTTAATTTCCTCACCGCTCTGAAGTATTCTTTGGGCTAGGGTCAGAGTCCTTTGGGGCCATCCAATGCCCTTTATTGGAATGCATGGTGTCCTGAAACTTGAGACTTCTGCCCCCAGCTCACCTCCTCTGACCTTGGCCAGTTTGTCTCCTTCCCCTCTCCTGCCCAAACTTCCTGTGTGGCTCATAGCCTTTCCCTTGTGAGTCCTTTCATAACCTTTAAATACCTTGCTCTGGTGATTTCCAGATCAGCCTTGATAGATGATTGCAGACCTCTACCAGGTGACATTGTTGCCAGCTGTCCTCTCCTCTGAGAAGCCAGTTCTTATGGCTAGAAGCCACTCTCTTGCCTTCCTCTGGTCCATTACTCTCAGATCTGGAGGAGCCAGTTCAAGGAGCTGGTGAAGCAAGAGCATACTCTGGCACTGATGGCTGACAGCAGAAGCAACACAGCATATAATTGTTCAGGCACAGGTTCATAGACCGTATCCAACCTCGGGCCCACCAGATATGGGGTCTGTTATGTTACTCTCAGGCAAGGAGAAACCACACTCCAGCAGTCACAGATATGTCCATCTCCAGAAGGGAAAGGAAATATAGAGGAATTTGGGGATTCTCCTTTTCTTCTCCCCCTTTTCTTGAACATACAAGTCAAACGATTCATTTTACATTAATTTTCATTTTGGGCCTATCTTTTTCCCCCGAGTGATCGTAACCTTGACATGAAAGCTACCAGTTGTCCCTTTTGTAGAAGTGATTCTCCAAACCCCGTCTTACTGGCATCACATTGGATGGTTGCCTCTTCATTCACAACATAGTATTTCAGGATGGCATTGTTGGTCACCAGCTCCTTTATCTGCGTGATGGCTGCCTCATGTTGCGATAATAACCTCCATACAGCATCTTTGTCCAGGAGTTGCCTCAGGGGCTTGCACACATGTGAGAGGTTTGGGAGAAATTTTGTTTGATAGTTTACAAATCTTAATAGTGTGGATGTCTTCTGTGTTGCTTTCCCTTTTGGGGGTCAGGTCATATCGTCTGGAAGGTCAACAGTATGGTATTGTAGTCAAGTGCAATTTCGTCTTGGTTTTATTCACTTTTAGATTTACTTCCCCATCTCTTTCTAGCAGACAAATGAGGTTGTGCTTGTGATCTGCCATAGCTTCTGCCGTGATCTCCACATCCGTACACCAGAATGTCATAAGATGTGATGCTGATCCCTGTGAGTCGGGTTTGTACATCTTTATTACTGGGCTTCTCCAGCAAACTCCCTTGTGGTCTGGGGTGGCTCTGCAGCAGCCCTGCCCCAGTTTCCCATTCTCTGCCTGCTTCAGTAACTGTCATGGCTTGCTGTTATAACTTATTGCATTGATGTGGCTAATTCCTTAACAAAAATCCATCCCTTAAAGGGAAACAAAGTTCCTTACTCCAAGTTCAAAACAAACAAAACACAAAGTCTCTGCCCCAGTCTCAAACTAGGTCCAGCTCCTTCTTCCCAAGGGATCTGACTCATGGGTGGCAGGTATCAAAGGCCGGGGAAGGCTGTGCCTCCCTAAACAGCTCTGTGTGGTCCCACCCACGCTCCGCCCCCAGGCTCCCTCCTGCTTCCCGCTGGCGCTCTGCACTCTTCCCTTGTGGCTGGAGCCCCAGGGCCAGGGCCAGCCTGAAGTCAGGGACTCCGGGCAGCTGGAGCCAGTGCTCACATGGCCAGCACGGTGTTCGGGGGCTGGGAGAAGGACAGGCTGCCCACCCTCCTGGTGCTGGGGTCTGCGCCACCCACTCGGCGCTCCAGGGCTTGGGGGGGCCACACTGCCCACCCAGTGGTCCAGGGCTGGGGGTGCTCGGATGGCCCGGGACTGGGGAGAAGGGTTCTGAGCTCTGGCAGGGGAAAGGGGGTTGGAGGGGCAGGGCCTCGAGCAGAAGGGGCGGGCTGGGCTGGGGGCTTGCATCCCCTCTGCCCAGGGTATAACTTCTCTCCTGTAATTCTTCTGCCTGACCTCTCGGCTCGGCTGTCAGCCCTTCTCAGGCTCTTTTCTGTCCTTCAGCCCCTCCTGGCTTCTTTGGTTTTCCTTGGCATTCTGCTTGTTATTTACATTATCCTAGTGGTATTATGATTGTGCCATTGTACAATTTTAATTTGACTTTGCTTGATTGCAATTTTGCTTTCTTCTCTTCCATAATGCTGAGGAAGGCTTTGTAGCCTAGCACATTCACTGAAGCCCCACTGTCAATTTGGAATGTTTTTATGTGTTGCTGCCTTGTCTCTGATGCTAGTCTGAGCTTTATTTTTGCTCTTTTTCACTGCATTAATGTCATGTATATACAAAATTTCATCCTCTGAGTCACTGCTGACCTCCTCAATATGATGATTTTTTCTTCGCTTTTTTTTCTTGTCTACTAGATTTTGCATAATGATTTCTCTTGCCACAATTATTGGGTATGATGCTATATGTAAAGTATTTGCAACTATCATGTTTTTCTTTATAGTTCCCAGAAGTCATCCTTTACATTTAATCTTCTCTGCTGTGTGTTTGTGTATTTGATTTTGCCCAAATTTTGGTGTATTTTTCTTTGTATTTCATGCTCTCCCTGTGTTACTGGGTGAATTATCCCTGCGTCTGCTCCACTTGTGAACCTGTTCACTAACTTTGTACGTGTCTATAGCTTTTGGTAGAGTTAATGTGGGAGCTCTCATTCAAGCACCTACAACTTCCATTTCAATTATTCATGTATCACAAATTAGTTAATATTTTAAGATTTGATCATTGCATGAATCATCTTAGCAATATACGTATCTGTTTTCTCCAGATTCTTGATTACGCTTGTTGAAAAGATACTTTTTGTATATTGTAGACCTGGCTTGACATGAGAGATTAAACATGGGGCAAGTTTTATTTTTTCAAAGACAAGATTAGGGAGGTAGCTAGCAGGCTGAAAATGGAATGTTTGTGCTAAAATAAGTAAAAGGGTCAGTAAGCTAAAAGACAGAATGTTCGAGTTAGCTAAGATAAGAGAGGGAACATACAGGGAACCATTTACTAGGAACAGATAAAATGGACAAGAAAAGTTGAGAGCGTAAAGATGAGATAAAGATTAAAATCAAACATGGACAGCATGTGGACAGGCTGTACAGGGATTGTTTTTTATAAAGTAACTAGGCCAATCCCAAAACATGCGATGCAATGTATAGTGAATGTAATGTGATGTGTAAATGTATGGAAAGGAATGTTTTTTGTGTAACTTTGGATATGTGGTATACCCTGTACTTATTCCCTATGTTTGAGTTTGATTAACTTAGCACAGCTTTGCTGTATACTAAATAAAGGAACTTGAGTGATGACACCGGTGTCGACTGAGTGCTTGGACTGAGTGGAAGAGGTCCCAGAGGCTACCCCAACATATATGACATTTTTTGAGGGCTGAAAATACTTTTGGACTACTTTTAGGATTTTACATAGGTCCTCCTATCCATATCCAGACACTGTTGGAACAGATTTCAGCCTTTGCCCATTACAGGTAATAGTGTAGCTGCTCTCATTTTGTTCTCCTTTTTATACAGCCCCATTGCATTTTCATAGTTTTCCCATTGTGACCTAAAGAAAGTGCAGTTGCTAAACAAACCCTCTTTCACATCCAGCTGCTTAGGGGTAGGAACTGGTATGCTGCAATAATCCTTATTTTCTCTTTGATTAGTTTTGGGGTTTGGGGTTTTGCAATGTTCTTAGTTTCTGATTTCACATATCTGTAGAGGCTGACTCACTTCTGATACTATATTGTGTGTTCAAGTATAACATGAAAGAGAGAAGACAGTGCAACATTGAGGCTTTATTCCTTCCACCACTCTACTGTCTCTGTTCTATTCCATAGGCTCTACTGTCTCATCAAGCACCTTCTGAAAGCAGAGTCCTCTAAGTTTCTAGACACTATCCTATTTGTATAAGCATACTGCCATACTCTAACCCATCCTGGCAGGAAGCTATCTATCGTAATATTGTAGATTCAGGCAGCCCTCACAGCATAGGTTATCCTTGGTTCACTTTTTTAAGGTTATCTTTGTAAACATAGGGGCTAGAGAGTAGAATTTTATAAAACGATAGTTCAAATTCTGGTGCACAAGATGGCAGCCTCCACAAGATGGCAGAAAAAAGTATGAGATGTTCTTGTTCAACCCCTGGTCACCTCCTTCTCTCGTTACTCCAGCCTCTCTAAGTTGTCAATAACTTATCGTCATACTTCTCAGTTCCTTCTCCATACCCCACTTGTTGTTTATTTATACATCACATTACTGTGTGTTGGAACTTTGAAGACTGCATGGCACCTTAAAAACATCTCTGCTATCATCTCCTTGTACATCGCATCCCACTCTTTATGTTCCACCCAATCATCCCTTCTCGTTGACCCATTTGTTTCCTTCATCCACTGCTTACTCTCTATCTTTCCATAAACCATACCACGTGCCTCAGATAGCAGTGCAGCTGCTTAAATCCCTCCACATCTTCCTTTAGGGAACTTTTAAACCCTCACTTTTTCTGTGAAACATTCAAGTTCTAGTGGCCACTCCTCACTCTGTGTTTGGTCTTGTCTTCAACTATTTGTCTCTGTCTGATTAGATTCTTATCCCTTAAGGGCAGGAATCCTTTTTCTTGACTGGCACTGGCCTCTTACCATACAGTGCTATGTGTTTAGAATACCGTAAATAAAATTGTAGTTATGAACTACGTAAAGTTTTGACGGTGCGAATTTTGAATCACTCATAGAAAAGAATGCTCAGTAGTGTCTCTAAGAATATCATTCAGATCCATTTGCAATTTCAAATGAAGATGAACAAGGTTGTGTGAGCATTGAATCACTTTGGACTCATCTTAGCATCACCAATTATTACTGCAGTTAGAGAGATGGTACTAGGAATTTTATTATATTTTGAACATGTGATCAACTCTTTATTCTGAGCAGACTGAATACCTCCACAAAAGTAACTAAGGAGCTAATGTGTTAGTTTCTTTATGGAAATGATTTTGCCCTAGCTGTACAAACTTCAGAAGACCTCCATCACCATCAAGTTTTCCGAGGAAGGTAATAAACTGAAGAAAATAGAGTAAATGTACATAAGATCTTACATATATTTGCCAACTTTGTGAACAGTGATGCCAAAATTAATAGAATAAAACATTTCACTTACCTTGGACAAGTTTTGTCAAAATTGCCAACACTAATAAAAAGTTTTTTTAAAAAGAGGGGGGGGGAAGAGAAAGAGAAGCCAAATTCTTTGTTGCAAAATAATTCCATTGAAGTCAATAAAGTTATGCCAGAAAAGAATTTGACCCAATTAGTTTGCTGTTATCACAGTATACTCATAGACTATGTTTACCGTACTGTGGTGGTATCCACTTTATTTTCCAGCTGTGAAAAATGTGCAAGCTATTGCTGGAACATCAAAGGGCTGGAAAAATTTCATCAACACCACCTTCAAGCTATTATGAATGTAAAGCAGCAAGATAAAATCATTAATAATCAGGTTCTGCAAAGAGATTGCACAACCATTGTTGATGCAATTCTTGTGCAAGCACAGCTTCGCTGGACAGGACACATCCTAAACATGGAGATCACCATTTTCCCAAAGAAGATGTGTTGAATAATTAACGTTAATGCCGAAAAGATCAGAGGAAGACATACAGAGATGTTATTATGAAAAAGAACCTTGGCCATTTTGACATTGATTATCAGCATGTGTGCAGTTGTAGTATCAAACTAGTCAGTAACATGCCAAAGTAACATGGGGCAGAGAAACTTTTAAAGCAAAGACATATTCATAAACAACAAAAGAAGGTATTTTGCCAGGAAGAGGGGGTGGGGCAGAAATTAAAGACACAACTAGGGAATGTTGCTTTACTTCCTTGCCAACCTTTGGGAAGCTCTATAAATCAAAAAAAGGTTTTTTAGTCATCTAAAAGTCTACAAAAGCTCTTGTGAAACCAGTAATCTCTGACACAAAGGATGACTGAAGTTTACTTTCCATCTATAGCAATGACAAAAACCAAAGTTTATCTTGACCAAACTCATTATGTCACTCTTTATCTGCCATTCTAAGCAACTCAGGTTAACACCAGACAAATTGCCTCTCTCTGCTACTCTATGGCTGACATACTTTACCATTCTAGTGCAGTGGAGTCTACTTATAACTGACTCTGAGTTCCTTTAAATTGCTAAAGAAGCTATACACTTTATTTCCACTTTTCAGTCTAGAAGTTTTAGTTTCAATAAAAGTGTAGCCGGGGGGGGGGGGGTGGGAATTCCTACTTGTGGATATTGGTGGTTTGTTTTCATTACTACAGAACACATATTTATTACTTTTCATTCATAATTTGCCACTAGGTATAGTGATTAGCTTTTAAAAAAAAGTGCTGTTGCTTTGGGGGATTTAGTTGGTTT
The DNA here is from genome assembly GCF_965140295.1 of Lepidochelys olivacea. Taxonomy (NCBI): domain Eukaryota; kingdom Metazoa; phylum Chordata; order Testudines; family Cheloniidae; genus Lepidochelys; species Lepidochelys olivacea. The sequence continues at coordinate 25,423,936 of NC_140415.1, read as the reverse complement.
GCAGATGGTTCACACTGCATTTTCTTCCCAACCATAAGTACTAGGTGTTAGGGGGCTTATTTCTTCACCCACTTACTTCCCTGGTCCTTCTCGCATGAACAGAGAGCAACAATACCCGAAGTCCAAAGGTGCAAACAATTCCATGTTTATTGGGGTGAACTTCCAGAAAGCATGATTCTAGTTTCCTTCCTTAGTGTCCCCTTTCCCAGCTCTGACACCACAGAGCCTTACCTGTGTCCCTGTTTCCATTTCCCCCCCTTATCAAAACATGATTCCAATTTTCCCCACCGCCCCCTTCCTGACTGACTGCAGACTAGGTAGTAAAACTTGAGTTCTGCTTAGCTATACCTTAACCAATCATTTTACTGAAATTTAACTAACCAATCCTAACATATTGTAACATGATTATTTAACCAATTATATCCTACCACCTTAATTAGTTTACACCCAGCAAAATTAATTATACAGCAGACAGGAACAATCACAGAAAGCTCAGAGCTCAAGTATGAAACTGCAGAAAAACCTGAGAGTCTCTGAATTAATTTTAGAAATGTGAGCAACAAGGGTGATGTCATTGTGGGAGTCTACTATAGACCACCAGACCAGGGGGATGAGGTGGACGAGGCTTTCTTCTGGCAACTCGCAGAAGTTACTAGATTGCAGGCCCTGGTTCTCATGGGAGACTTCAGTCACCCTGATACCTGCTGGGAGAGCAATACAGCGGTGCACAGGCAATCAAGGAAGTTTCTGGAAAATGTAGGGGACAATTTCCTGGTGCAAGTGCTGGAGGAACCAACTAGGGGCACAGCTCTTCTTGACCTGCTACTCACAAACCGGGAAGAATTAGTAGGGGAAGCAAAAGTGGATGGGAACCTGGGAGGCGGTGACCATGAAATGGTCAAGTTCAGGATCCTAACACAAGGAAGAAAGGAGAGCAGGAGAATACGGACCCTGGATTTCAGAAAAGCAGACTTTGACTCCCTCAGGGAACTGATGGGCAAGATCCTCTGGGAGAATAACATGAGGGGGAAAGGAGTCCAGGAGAGCTGGCTGTATTTTAAAGAATCCTTAAACCATCCCGATGTGTATAAAGAATAGTAAATATGGCAGGCGACCAGCTTGGCTTAACAGTGAAATCCTTGCTGCTCTTAAATACAAAAAAGAAGCTTACAAGAAGTGGAAGATTGGACAAATGACCAGGGATGAGTATAAAAATATTGATCAGGCTTGCAGGAATGAAATCAGGAAGGCCAAATCACATCTGGAGTTGCAGCTAGCAAGAGATGTTAAGAGTAACAAGAAGGGTTTCTTCAGGTATGTTAGCAACAAGAAGAAAGTCAAGGAAAGTGTGGGCCCCTTACTGAATGAGGGAGGCAACCTAGTGACAGAGGATGTGGAAAAAGCTAATGTACTCAATGCTTTTTTTGCCTCTGTCTTCACGAACAAGGTCAGCTCCCAGACTACTGCACTGGGCAGCACAGCATGGGGAGAAGGTGACCAGCCCTCTGTGGAGAAAGAAGTGGTTCAGGACTATTTAGAAAAGCTGGACGAGCACAAGTCCATGGGGCCGGATGCGTTGCATCTGAGAGTGCTAAAGGAGTTGGCAGATGTGATTGCAGAGCCATTGGCCATTATCTTTGAAAACTCATGGCGATCGGGGGAGGTACCAGATGACTGGAAAAAGGCTAATGTAGTGCCCATCTTTAAAAAAGGGAAGAAGGAGGATCCTGGGAACTACAGGCCAGTCAGCCTCACCTCAGTCCCGGGAAAAATCATGGAGCAGGTCCTCAAGGAATCAATTCTGAAGCACTTAGAGGAGAGGAAAGTGATCAGGAACAGTCAGCATGGATTCACCAAGGGCAAGTCATGCCTGACTAATCTAATTACCTTCTATGATGAGATAACTGGCTCTGTGGATGAAGGGAAAGCAGTGGACGTGTTGTTCCTTGACTTTAGCAAAGCTTTTGACATGGTCTCCCACAGTATTCTTGCCAGCAAGTTAAAGAAGTATGGGCTGGATGAATGGACTATAAGTTGGGTAGAAAGCTGGCTAGATTGTCGGGCTCAACGGGTAGTGATCAATGGCTCCATGTCTAGTTGGCAGCCGGTATCAAGTGGAATGCCCCAGGGGTCTGTCCTGGGGCCAGTTTTGTTCAATATCTTCATAAATGATCTGGAGGATGGTGTGGATTGCACCCTCAGCAAGTTTGCAGATGACACTAAACTGGGAGGAGTGGTAGATATGCTGGAGGGTAGGGATAGGATTCAGAGGAACCTAGACAAATTGGAGGATTGGGCCAAAAGAAATCTGATGAGGTTCAACAAGGAGAAGTGCAGAGTCCTGCACTTAGGACGGAAGAATCCAATGAACCGCTACAGACTAGGGACCGAATGGCTCGGCAGCAGTTCTGCAGAAAAGGACCTAGGGGTTACAGTGGACAAGAAGTTGGATATGAGTCAACAGTGTGCCCTTGTTGCCAAGAAGGCCAATGGCATTTTGGGATGTATAAGTAGGGGCATTGCCAGCAGATCGAGGGACATGATCGTTCCCCTCTATTCGACATTGGTGAGGCCTCATCTGGAGTACTGTGTCCAGTTTTGGGCCCCACACTACAAGAAGGATGTGGAAAAATTGGAAAGAGTCCAGCGGAGGGCAACAAAAATGACTAGGGGACTGGAACACATGACTTATGAGGAGAGGCTGAGGGAACTGGGGATGTTTAGTCTTCAGAAGAGAAGAATGAGGGGGGATTTGATAGCTGCTTTCAACTACCTGAAAGGGGGTTCCAAAGAGGATGGCTCTAGACTGTTCTCAGTGGTAGCAGATGACAGAACAAGGAGTAATGGTCTCAAGTTGCAGTGGGGGAGATTAGGTTGGGTATTAGGAAAAACTTTTTCACTAGGAGGGTGGTGAAACACTGGAATGCGTTACCTAGGGTGGTGGTGGAATCTCCTTCCTTAGAAGTTTTTAAGGTCAGGCTTGACAAAGCCCTGGCTGGGATGATTTAGTCGGGGATCGGTCCTGCTTTGAGCAGGGGGTTGGACTAGATGACCTCCTGAGGTCCCTTCCAACCCTGATATTCTATGATTCTATGAACCAGACAGAGATTATACAGACAAACAATGGGAAATGGGACTACAATGATAGAACAACACAGAAATGAGGATTTCACATCCCAGCTATTGATAAGTGAGTTCTTGCCAGACAGGATGCTATCAAACTAAATTTCCTTTTACATCTTCTACGCACTTCCCTTTCTCTGGAGGTGATAGGCATTATCAGGGCAGGATTGTATTCCTAACAGCCCAATAGCACCTTATTTCAATGTGACTAGTTTGGAATGTGAGGATGTGACCATTCACTTCCCAGCTTATGGCTGCCTCTGTTGCTTAGTCAATGGCCTTAGCCAAAGAACAGGGCCTCAGACTGTCACAGTAAGAGAAGGCCCTTACACCGGCAGACAGTGATTTTGATTCTTTCTTTTGTACCTCTATAACTAGCTAAGTGATAAGAATACACCTAAATTAGAGTATAGGCCTTTACAGACAGGCCTGAATATCTATATCCTAACACTAGGCACCATTTTAAAAGAAAAGTTTGGATCATGGAGCACAAGATGGCAGCCACCACAAACAAGTGCCAGCTTGCCAAGTCATCATGAGTCAGCCTGATTTGACCTGTGGCACTCCTTTGATGGCTCTACTGGAAAAACCAAGTAGGTCATCTGAATTCAGTTGAAAATAATGATTGAATTTTGGATTGCTGAGCATTTCCGGTAATTGACAAACTATTTATTTTGCATAGCCTTAGTTTTGGGATTCATTTGCTCTAGGATTAAAGTAACATAAGGAGCCGACTCTGTTTGAGGCAGTATAGCAGAGTAAGATTCTGTTGGCAAGAAACCTGATTCATTTTCATTTTGAACTTTAGCTTTGCATTTGACTTTGGACACAGGAGGGGCTTGTATTTTATCTGTAAAAAACAGTAAATAAATATCAGCTGCCAGCTAATTCCCACCACAGACTATCAGCAGTCACACTACACACACTGAGACTATTTTTTTCCTCACAACTAAGTTGTTTTGTGTTGCTTTACTAAGGGATAGTCTCTGCAAATCACCACCACTGGAATTAGAGAGACAAGGTGGGAGAGGTAATATCTTTTACCGGAACAACTTTAAAAGACATTACCTCACCGAACTTGTTTCTCTAATATCTTGGGGCAGACAGGGCTATAAGAACACTGCATACCAGACATCTGTGTGCTCCTTATGTCACCCATGGAGCTATGTTGTTCAACAAGTCTTTAATGTTGTCAAGCCACCTTTTCATTACAGAACTGCCCAATTGACTTTTTTACCCTTTAGATTTTAGATTTTTGGCCTTTGCTCAAGGTTCCTCATAGAATCATAGACTATCAGGGTTGGAAGGGACCTCAGGAGGTCATCTAGTCCAAACCCCTGCTCAAAGCAGTTCCAATCCCCAACCAATCTATTGGTGCCAAGTTGTTCTAGGCATTGGGCTCAATGCAGGGCATATTTCATATGAAATCAGAATGTGGTTTGTAAGTGTTGAGAAGTAGGTCTGACACTTCTTTCAAAGCAACCTTCTGTTTTTTCTGACTTCTTTCCTAATTTAGATTATCCACATCCATATTTCCAAGGTTTTCTAAGAAGGCATAATTCTGTACAAATTTTTTTTCTTTTTGTGTGTTCAATTTCCACATTTCTTGTGTCAGCCTGTTCAAGTTTGAAATTTGCTCTGACAAGCAAGCTGTTCTCCAATGGCAGAGACAAAACATTTTAACAGAAAAAATTATATAAATTTTTTTGATCCCTGACTTTACATAGTGTACAACCTTTAATACATTATTGTCAGTTCTTCTCAGACCACTAGCACAGAGTTGTTGAAAATGGCTTGACTTTCTACATTTCCTTTTGACAATTAGTAGTAGTACTAATGGGTTGTTCATCCTATCTCTCCTTTACATATTTCTCTTTTGGATATGTGAAATTCTCAGAATTCCCTATGAATGTAGGTAATGAGCGGCGAACAGAGGAGAGGCAAACAGAGAGAGTTTGTCTGGGAACCGTCCGAGAGGACCTACAGTGAGTGCTGCATTAGGGGGGCTGTGTTGTGAGCTGGTGGGGTGAATATCCGAGTGTCTGTCTGCTGTGACCATTTGTTTGACCAGAGCTAGTTGCAGGGACTGTTTGACCGTGTGGTTGTTTGTTTGAAAAGCGAGAAATGAGAGTGCTTTGTTCCAGGTGGTCCTAGAGTGATTGATTCGAGGGAAGGCTTTGAGCTGGAGCAATTGCTTCGAGCCAGCAGCCTTATCAAAAAGCAGCCAGTGAGTGAGCAGAGAAGAGGCAAACAGAGGACAGGGAGTTTGCCTTGGAGTTCGCCTGAGGGGAGTTCCCACAAAGTTTTTGCCTTTTGGGCTTCTGTGAGCAGTAAATACAACATCTGAAGAGACTCTTAGAAGGAAGACAATATGGATAGTGAGCGACCAGCTGTTGTGATCTGCACAGGATGTGCCATGTTTTTCTTTCTCCCAGAGGATAAAAGAAACTTCATTTGTACGAAGTGCAAGCTGGTCTCCAAACTGGAAGAGAAGTTTAAGGGCTAGAGACCCAAGTATCGACCCTGCGTTGCATCAGAGAAAACGAAGACTGTCTGGATAGAAGTCAGCGTCTGGTACTGCAGGCACAGCATGCTGAAGAATCGGAGAGGGCCGTACAGAACGGGGAAGAAAATTGCAGCATGTGACCTTCAGAAGAAGAAAGAGGAGAACTCAGGTACCCCCAATGCAGATAGAGGTAAGAAACAGTTTTCAGGCTCTCTGCACAAGTACTACGGCAGAGAATGGTTTGGAAGAGTCATCTGAAGGAAGGGATCAGAAGGAGACCCCATTGACTGGAAGGTCTGGGATGCATTTTCCTATGGATGGGGGCTCCACGACCACCACTCCCAAGAGGAGGAGATGGGTGGTGGTGGTCAGGGACTCCTTCCTAAGGGGGACGGAGTCATCCATCTGCTGTCCAGACTGGGAAACTCGAGAAGTGTGCTGCTTGCCTGGAGCTAGAATTCAGGATGTGATGGAGTGTATGCCGAGACTGACCAAGCCTTCAGACCGCTACCCCTTCCTACTTCTCCATGTGGGCACCAATGATACTGCCAAGAATGACCTTGAGTGGGTCACTGCAGACTTTGTGGTTCTGGGAAGAGGGATAAAGGAGTTTGAGGCACAAGTCTTGTTCTCGTCCGTCCTCTCTCTTGAAGGAAAAGGCCCAGGTAGGAACCATTGAACTGTGGAGGTAAAGGCATGGTTACACAGGTGGTGTTGGAGAGACAGCTTTGGATTCTTCAACCATGGGATGTTGTTGCAGGAAGGATTGCTAGGAAGAGATAGGATCCACCTAACGAAGAGAGGGAAGAGCATCTTCATGGACAGGCTTGCTAACCTAGTGAGGGAAGGCTTTAAACTAGGTTCGCCAGGGGATGGAGACCTAAGCCCTGAGGTAAGTGGGGAAGTGGGGTAGCGGGAGGAAACACAAGGAGGATGGTGCAACAGGGGAGGCCTCCTGATTCATACTGAGAAAGTAGGGCAATTGGCTAGTTATTTTAGGTGCCTGTACACAAATGCAAGAAGCCTGGGAAACAAGCAGGAAGAATTGGAATTCCTGGCAGAGTCAAGGAACTGTGATGTGACTGGAATAACAGAGACTTGGTGAGGTAACTCACTGACTGGAGCACTGTCATGGATGGGTTTAAACTGTTCAGGAAGGACAGGTGGCGGAGATAAGGTGGAGGAGTTGCACTGTATGTAACAGAGCAGTATGATTGCTCAGAGCTCCAGTATGAAACGGGAGAAAAGCCTGTTGAGAGACTTTGGGTTAAATTTAGAGGCAAGAGCAACAAGGGTGATGTAATTGTGGGCATCTGCTATAGATAATCAGACCAGGAGGAAGAGGTAGACAAGGCTTTCTTCGGACAACTAACAGAAATTTCCGGATCATAGGCCCTGTTTCTCATGGGGGACTTCAATCACTCTGACATCTGCTGGGAGAGCAATAAAGCAATGCACAGACAATCCAGGAAGTTTTTGGAGAGTGTTGGAGACAACTTCCTGGTGGAAGTGCTGGAGGAACCAACTAGGGGCTGTGATCCTCTTGACCTGCTTCTCACAAACAGGGAAGACTTGGTAGGGGAAGTAGAATTGGGTGGCAACCTGGGCAGCAGTGACCATGAGATGGTCATGTTCAGGATCCTGACAAAAGGAAGAAAGGAGAGCAGCAGAATACAGACCCTGGACTTCAGAAAATCAGACTTTGACTCCCTCAGGGAACTGATGGGCAGGATCTCCCATGAGGCTAATTTGAGGGGGAAAGGAGTCTAGGAGAGCTGGCTGTATTTTAAAGAAGCCTTATTGAGAGCACAGGAACAAACCATCCCAGTGTGCAGAAAGAATAGCAAATATGGCAAGCGACCAGCTTGGCTTAACAGAGAAATCTTCAGTGAGCTTAAACACAAAAAGGAAGCTTACAGGAAGTGGAAACCTGGACAGATGACCAGGGAGGAGTGTAAAAATATGGCTCACGCATGCAGGGGTGTAATCAGGAAGGCCAAAGCACAAATGGAGTTGCAGCTGGCAAGGGACGTGAAGGGTAACAAGAAGGATTTCTATAGGTATGTTAGCAACAAGAAGAAAGTCAGGAAAAGTGTGGGACCCTTACTGAATGGGGGAGGCAACCTAATGACAGAGGAGGCTTTTTTTGTCTCGGTCTTCACAGACAAGGTCAGCTTCCAGACTGCTGTCCTGGGCAGCACAGTATGGGGAGGCGGTGAGCAGCCCTCAGTGGTGAAAGAACAGGTTAAGGACTACTTAGAAAAGCTGGACATGCACACGTCCATGGGGCCGGATGCACTGCATCCGAGGGTGCTGAGGGAGTTGGCTGATGTGATTGCAGATCCATAGGCCATTATCTTTGAAAACTCATGGCGATCAGGGGAAGTCCCGGACGGTTGGAAAAGGGCAAATATAGTGCCCATCTTTAAAAAAGGGAAGAAGGAGAATCTGGGGAACTACCGCCTCACCTCATTCCCTGGAAAAACCATGGAGTGGGTCCTCAAGGAATCCATTTTGAAGCACTTGGAGGAAAGGAAGGTGATCAGTACAGTCAACGTGGATTCACCCAGGGCAAGTCATGCTTGACCATAGCTCAGTGGTTTGAGCATTGGCCTGCTAAACCCAGGATTGTGAGCTCAATCCTTGAGGGGGCCTTTTAGGGATCTGGGGCAAACATAGGGGACTGGTCCTGCTTTGAGCAGGGGGTTGAACTAGATGACCTCCTGAGGTCCCTTCCAACTCTGATATTCTATGATTGCCTTCTATGATGAGATAACTGGCTCTGTGGATGAGGGGAAAGCGGTGGATGTGATATACCTTGACTTCAGCAAAGCTTTTGATACAGTCTCCCACTGTATTCTTTCTAGCAAATTAAAGAAGTATAGATTGGATGAATGGACTTTAAGGTGGATAGAAAGCTGAGTAGATTGTTGGGCTCAATGGGTAGTGATCAACAGCTCGATGTCTAGTTGGCACCTGGTATCAAGCAGAGTGCCCCAGGGGTTGATCCTGGGACCAGTTTTGTTCAACATCTTCATTAATGATCTGGATGATGGGATGGATTGCACCCTCAGCAAGTTCGCAGATGATGCTAAGCTGGGGGGAGAGTAGATACACTGGAGGGTAGGTGTGACCGGTTCGGTCACAGAGATCCCCCTTGGGACTGTCACCTGATGTGCTGAAATTACCTCTAAGCCTGTTTTCCCTGCCAGCTTGGGACTTCCAGAACCCTGTCTTGTTGAGCCAGACACACTAGCCTGCTGCAACACAGACCCAGAGTCTGCTCCACACCCCCAAAGCTGCAGACTTAACTGAAAAAAGCTCAGCAGGTTACCTATCTCCAGAACCCAGACACCCAGTTCCCGATGGAATCCAAACCCCAAATAAATCCGTTTTACTCTGTATAAAGCTTATACAGGGTAAATTCATAAATTGTCTGCCCTCTATAACACTGATAGAGAGATATGCACAGCTGTTTGCTCCCCCAGGTATTAATCACTTACTCTGGGTTTATTAATAAACAAAAGTGATTTTATTAAGTATAAAAAGTAGGATTTAAGTGGTTTCCAGTAATAACAGACAGAACAAAGTAAGTCACAAAGCAAAATAAAGCAAAAACACACAAGTCTAAGCCTAATACATTAAGAAACTGATTAGAATGTGGACAAATTGAAGAGAGTCCAGCGAAGGGCAACAAAAATGATTAGGTGGCTGGGGCACATGACTTACGAGGAGAGGCTGAGGGAACTGGGCTTAATTAGTCTGCAGAAGAGAAGAGTGAGGGGGGATTTGATAGCAGCCTTCAACTACAAAGGGAGGCTCCAAAGAGGATGGAGTTAGGCTGTTCTCAGTGGTGGCAGATGACAGAACAAGGAGCAATGGTCTCAAGTTGCAGTGAGGGAGGTCTAGGTTGGATATTAGGAAAAACTATTTCACTAGGAGGGTGATGAAGCACTGGAATGGGTTACCTAGGGAGGTGGTGGAATTTTCGTCCTTAGAAGTTTTTAAGGCCCGGCTTAGAATCATAGAATATCAGGGTTGGAAGGGACCTCAGGAGGTATCATATCATAGAATATCAGGGTTGGAAGGGACCTCAGGAGGTCATCTAGTCCAACCCCCTGCTCAAAGCAGGACCAATCCCCAATTTTTGCCCTATATCCCTAAATGGCCCCCTCAAGGATTGAACTCACAACCCTGGGTTTAGCAGGCCAAAGCTCAAACCACTGAGCTATCATCTAGTCCAACCCCCTGCTCAAAGCAGGACCAATCCCCAATTAAATCATCCCAGCCAGGGCTTTGTCAAGTCTGACCTTAGAAACTTCTAAGGAAGGAGATTCTACCACCTCCCTAGGTAATGCATTCCAGTGTTTCACCACCCTCCTAGTGAAAAAATGTTTCCTAATATCCAACCTAAACCTCCCCCACTGCAACTTGAGACCATTACTCCTTGTCCTGTCCTCTTCTACCACTGAGAATAGTCTAGAACTATCCTCTCTGGAACCACCTCTCAGGTAGTTGAAAGCAGCTATCAAATCCCCCCTCATTCTTCTCTTCTGCAGACTAAACAATCCCCGTTCCCTCAGCCTCTCCTCATAAGTCATGTGTTCCAGACCCCTAATCTTTTTTGTTGCCCTTCGCTGGACTCTCTGCAATTTATCCACATCCTTCCTGTAGTGTGGGGCCCAAAACTGGACACAGTACTCCAGATGAGGCCTCACCAATGTCGAATAGAGGGGGACAATCACGTCCCTCGATCTGCTCGCTATGCCCCTACTTATACAGCCCAAAATGCCATTGGCCTTGGCAACAAGGGCACACTGTTGACTCATATCCAGCTTCTCGTCCACTGTCACCCCTAGGTCCTTTTCCGCAGAACTGCTGCCTAGCCGTTCAGTCCCTAGTCTGTAGCGGTGCATTGGGTTCTTCCGTCCTAAGTGCAGGACCCTGCACTTATCCTTATTGAACCTCATCAGATTTCTTTTGGCCCAATCCTCCAATTTGTCTAGGTCCCACTGTATCCTATTCCTGCCCTCCAGCGTATCTACCACTCCTCCTAGTTTAGTATCATCTGCAAATTTGCTGAGGGTGCAATCCACACCATCCTCCAGATCATTTATGAAGATATTGAACAAAACTGGCCCCAGGACCGACCCCTGGGGCACTCCACTTGACACCGGCTGCCTACTAGACATGGAGCCATTGATCACTACCCGTTGAGCCCGACAATCTAGCCAACTTTCTACCCACCTTATAGTGCATGCATCCAGCCCATACTTCTTTAACTTGCTGGCAAGAATACTGTGGGAGACCGTGTCAAAAGCTTTGCTAAAGTCAAGAAACAACACATCCACTGCTTTCCCTTCATCCACAGAACCAGTAATCTCATCATAGAAGGCGATTAGATTAATCAGGCATGACCCTCCCTTGGTGAATCCATGCTGACTGTTCCTGATCACTTTCCTCCCATGTAAGTGCTTCAGGATTGATTCCTTGAGGACCTGCTCCATGATTTTTCCAGGGACTGAGGTGAGGCTGACTGGCCTGTAGTTCCCAGGATCCTCCTCCTTCCTTTTTTTAAAGATGGGCACTACATTACCCTTTTTCCAGTCATCTGGGACTTCCCCCGTTTGCCACGAGTTTTCAAAGATAATGGCCAATGGCTCTGCAATCACAGATGCCAATTCCTTTAGCACTCTTGGATGCAACGTTTCCGGCCCCATGGACTTGTGCACGTCCAGCTTTTCTAAATAGTCCCTAACCACCTCTTTCTCCACAGAGGGCTGGCTGTCTACTCCCCATGCTGTGATGCCCAGTGCAGCAGTCTGGGAGCTGACCTTGTTCGTGAAGACAGAGGCAAAAAAAGCATTGAGTACATTAGCTTTTTCCACATCCTGTCACTAGGTTGCCTCCCTCATTCAGTAATGGGCCCACACTTTCCTTGGCTTTCTTCTTGTTGCCAACATACCTGAAGAAACCCTTCTTGTTACTCTTGACATCTCTTGCTAGCTGCAGCTCCAGGTGCGATTTGGCCCTCCTGATTTCATTCCTACATGCCCAAGTAATATTTTTATACTCTTCCCTGGTCATATGTCCAACCTTCCACTTCTTGTAAGCTTCTTTTTTATGTTTAAGATCCGCTAGGATTTCACCGTTAAGCCAAGCTGGTCGCCTGCCATATTTACTATTCTTTCGACACATCGGGATGGTTTGTCCCTGTAACCTCAACAGGGATTCCTTGAAATACAGCCAGCTCTCCTGGACTCCTTTCCCCTTCATGTTAGTCCCCCAGGGGATCCTACCCATCCATTCCCTGAGGGAGTCGAAGTCTGCTTTCCTGAAGTCCAGGGTCCGTATCCTGCTGCTTACCTTTCTTCCCTGTGTCAGGATCCTGAACTCAACCAACTCATGGTCACTGCCTCCCAGATTCCCATCCACTTTTGCTTCCCCCACTAATTCTTCTCGGTTTGTGAGCAGCAGGTCAAGAAAAGCTCCCCTCCTAGTTGGCTCCTCTAGCACTTGCACCAGGAAATTGTCCCCTACATTTTCCAAAAACTTCCTGGATTGTCTATGTACCGCTATATTGCTCTCCCAGCAGATGTCAGGAAAATTAAAGGGCTTGACAAAGCCCTGGCTGGATGATTTAGTTGGGATTGGTCCTGCTTTGAGCAGGGGGTTGGACTAGATCAGGGGTGGCCAACTTGAGTCTGAGAAGGAGCCAGAGTTTACCAATGTACATTGCCAAAGACCCACAGTAATGTGTCAGAAGCCGCCGCATCAGCTCCCACATCCACCCCCCAGCGCCTCCCACCCACGGGCAGCCCCACCAATCAGTGCCTCCCCCGCCCTCTCTGCACCTCCCGATCAGCTGTTTCATGGCATGCAGGAGACTCTTGGGCGGGGGGAGGAGCAAGGGCATGGCAGGCTCAGGGGAAGGGGCAGGAAGGGGTGGAGTGGGGGCAGAGCCTGTGGCAGAGCCTGGGGTTGAGCAGTGAGCCGAACTGAAAGAAGGCTTAGAGGAGATATGATTGCTATCTATAAATATATCAGAGGGATAAATACCACAGGGGGAGAAGAATGATTTAAGCTCAGTACCAATGTGGACACAAGAACAAATGGATATAAACTGGCCATCAGGAAGTTTAGACTTGAAATTAGATGAAGGTTTCTAACCATCAGAGGAGTGAAGTTCTGGAATAGGCTTCCAAGGGAAGCAGTGGGGGCAAATGACATATCTGGCTTCAAGACAAAGCTTGATACGTTTATGGAGGAGATGATATGATGGGATAGCCTAATTTTAGCAATTAATTGATCTTCGACTACTAGCGGTAGATATGCCCAATGGCCTGTGATGGGATGTTAGATGGGGTGGAATCTGAGTTACTACAGAGAATTCTTTCCTGGGTGTCTGGCTAGTGAGTCTTGCCCCCCTGCTCAGGGTTTAGCTGATTGCCATATTTGGGGTCGGGAAGGAATTTTCCTCCAGGGCAGGTTGGCAGAGGCCCGGGGGGGTTTTGCCTTCCTCTTCAGCGTGGGGCACGGGTCACTTGCTGGAGGATTCTCTGCACCTCAAAGTCTTTAAACCACGATTTGAGGACTTCAGTAGTTCAGACATAGGTTAGAGGTTTGTTTCAGGAGTGGGTGGATGAGATTCTGTGGCCTGCGTTGTGTAGGAGGTCAGGCTAGATGATCATAATGGTCCCTTCTGATCTTAAAGTCTATGATTCTATGATTTGGAAGCAACCAGAGGCTTAACGAGCCAGGAGTTTAAGCCATCACTGCTAAAAGCCTGAACCAAGAACCTTGCAATTATTGTATGTATTTGATTCCTTTAACCAATCTTAACTCTCACCTTTCTTTTTCTTTCTTTCTTTCTTTCTTTCTTTCTTTCTTTCTTTCTTTCTTTCTTTCTTTCTTTCTTTCTTTCTTTCTTTCTTTCTTTCTTTCTTTTTATAAATAAACCTTTAGATATTAAATACTAAAGGATTGGCAACAGCGTGATTATTGGGTCAGATCTAAGTTATATATTGACCTGTGTATGTGGCTGGTCCTTTGGGATCAGAAGAACTCTGCTTGATGAAATTGGTTTTAAATAACCACTCATAATTAAGTCTAGTATTTTGGTGGTGATACAAGGACTGGAATACCTAAGGAAACTGCTTTTCTGATTTCTTGTTAGCCAGGGAGGTGAATCAGAAATTTACTTTTGTTGTGGTTTGGTATATCTTATGGGAGAATAACCAAACTTTGTCCAGTTTGGGGTGTGTCTGCCCCATTTTACAGCAGTTTGTCCTGAATTTGGTCATTTCATATCCCATGTGCATGAGAGACCTTGGTTACAGACTTTTATTGACTAAGTCCGAGATTAGAAGAAATATGATGTCCTTGTTTCACCTAACTGCAATCTGTCTGCAACGAGTTAACATCCTGCAGTGACTGGAAATGGAAACTAAGAGGTGACGATAATGAAAATATGAGTCTTGTGCTACCTGTTATCCAGCACCAGAAAAAAATGTGAAGTGATTTTTAAAATCAAAGGAAACATTACTGCAGATGTACTGGTATAAAAGTGAGTTTCTAAGCTATCCTCAATTTCCAATAATTGTAGAATTTTTCAAAAGGAGTAAGATGTATGTCAGAATATAAATTTATGCTCCTCTAAGATTGAGGGGCAAGATTAATACTCTGCTTGAACCACAGGTAAGCATGTATTCTTTTCTCACAAATTATTAAAAATCATGTTATTTTTGTTCTCTTCTACAGATCTAATGCCTGTAATGCGTGTCTCATATTTTTTTTATTTCTTCTTGGAACCACAGTGAGTAGAAAATGAACAAGGAAATGGGAACAGCTGCATTATTTAACCCCTCCCTCCAGCAACGGCAGCACAAATCATTGGTGTACTAGTTATGCAAATACTGATCACCAGATAATGCTGTTTGTTATTCAAGTGTATGTTGATTGGCCTACATGTTTGTACTAACAATTATAGGAGGTGATACATATTTGGTTTCAAACTTGAATTAAATCAAAGTATGGGTTAGATGTGCCCCTTGGATCTGCTACTTTATCACCAAAAAGACTATAAGAAGCTTGATAAGTCTTTAAACAAATATTTTTAACCTACCAAAACATCTGTGAAGGGTTTGGCACCAGCTTTTGAATCCTATTTTGCACCTCATCCAAACCTCCCAAAGTTCCTTGTTGGCCTAGTAAACCCCTATATCAAGCCACCTTATCAGGCCCCTACTCTTTATTATTTTCCTTTTTACAACATCCCATTTGGCTTGCGAGAGTTTGCCCAGGAAGGTGGAAATTAACTGTAACCTCATCAACCAACTGGGCAGGCTTCAGCTGCAGTCAGTTCTATTTAAACAAGTTTTAAAAGTTGATCAAGCAAACAGGCTAAATGAAGTTAGTTACCATTGACGGGAGTTACAATCAAATGTTTTTCAGGCAGCGATTTGCCTTCATGTGCCTAATGAGGCTAGGCATTGGCCTGTGAAGTCTCAGTAGATAGCTCAGAACTGTGCCCCTGGATTTAGGGAGATACAGGGTAATTCCTGGTGGAACAGTGCCAGACTCTCATGAAAATGTACATGTAGCTTCTTCTTTATGGAGTTGGGGCAGAGAGAGGGCAGGCCTGAAAAGATGTAGTGCCTGATCTTAACCAGAGTTGGGTGGGATGCAAAATTCTTTTATAAATTAATTCAGAAGTCTGGCTGTCAGGAGATTCTAGACTGGTGTTGCTAGTAAGTATGGATGTACCTCAAACCCTGGAATCCTGGGTCCAGAAGGCTGGTGACAGTGAGATGCAGTACAGAGAAGACTGTTACAGTTCTCCCAATACCGCCTCTGAAGGGGATCTGTTTCCAAGAAATTCTGGGCCTGAGGTAGTGATCAAGGAAGCAGCCCTCCACATTCATCTCCTTCTGCTGTGGATGGTGCGATTGGCCTCAAAACCTTTAGGTCACAAGGGACAAACCAGATAGTGCTGATTGGTGCAGACACCACAGCAAAAGTGTCGTAAATTAACATGCAGGAGACTAGCACAAGAAACCATGATCCTGATGGGCTGGGCAGAATCCCATCTGATAACCCTCAAAATGATATGCCTGGCTAGCATGCACAACCTTGAAACAGGCTAGGTGAGTGTGAAGGGGTCAACTCACCGCTGGTACTTCCTTGTGGCTGGCCATGGCATGGCAGTTCGCTCTCTACTGAGGATTTCAATAGCTGAGACATAGGTGAGAGGTTTATTGCAGGAGTACATGGGTGAGATTCTGTGGCCTGCATTGTGCAGGAGGTCAGACTAGATGATCATAATGGTCCCTTCTGACCTTAATATCTATGAATCTATTGAAGTCCTCAAATCATGGTTTAAAGACTTCAAGGTGCAGAGAATCCTCCAGCAAGTGACCCGTGCCCCATGCTACAGAGAAAGGCGAAAACCCCCCTGGGCCCCTTCCAATCTGCCCTGGAGGAAAATTCCTTCCTGACCCCAAATATGGCAATTAGCAGAACCCTGAGCATGTGGGCAAGACTCACCAGCCAGATACCCAGTGTTAAGATATAGATATTCAGGCCTGTCTGCAAAGGCCTATACTTTAAGAATTTAGGTGTATTCTTATCATTTAGCTAGTTATAGAAGTATAAAAGAAACATCGGCAGACAGTGATTTTGATTCTAAGTGCCTTCTCTTACTGTGACAGTCTGAGGCCCTGTTCTTAGGCTAGGGCCTTTGGCTAAGCAGCAGAGGCAGCCATAAGCTGGGAAGCAAACAGTCACATCTTCACATTTCAAACTAGTCACACTGAAATAAGGCAATCTGAGGCTCTTAGAAAGGTGATCCGATCTATCACCTTCAGAGAAAGAGAAGAGCCTAGAGAATGTAAAAGGAAGTTTAGTTTGATAGTTTTCTGTTCAGTAAGAACTCACTTATCAATAGACACAGCTGGGAAACCCTTATGTCTTTATAGATGTAGTTGTGAAATCCTCACTTCTGTATTGTCATTATAGTTCCTACTTTGCTATTGTTTGTTTGCATGGTCTCTGTCTGGTTCTGTGATTGTTTCTGTCTGCTGTATAATTAATTTTGCTGGGTGTAAACTAATTAAGGTGGTGGAATATAATTGGTTAAATAATCATGTTACAATATGTTAGGATTGGTTAGTTAAATTTCAGTAAAATGATTGGTTAATGTATAGCTAAGCAGAACTTAAGTTTTACTACATAGTCTGCAGTCAATCAGGAAGTGGGGGGGGAATTGGAATCATGTTTTGCTAAGGGGAAGAATGGGAACAGGGACACAGGTAAGGCTCTGAGGTGTCAGAGCTGGGAAGGGGGACACTAAGGAAGGAAACTGGAATCATGCTTGCTGGAAGTTCACCCCAATAAACATCGAATTGTTTGCACCTTTGAACTTCAGGTATTGTTGCTCTCTCTTCATGCAAGAAGGACCAGGGAAGTAAATGGGTGAAAGAATAAGTCCCTAACACCCAGGAAAGAATTCTCTGTAGTAACTCAGATCCCACCCCATCTAACATCCCATTGGGCCTATTTACCATGAATAGTTAAAGATCAATTAATTGCCAAATTCATTAAAGCAGGTCTGGCTCCTTGCACCGGAGCAATTGCTCCCATTTGGCTAATTAAGAAGGCAGAGCAGCACCTGGGGGTATGAAAGGTCAGGGAGTGACCCCATGAGACAGGGACCCAGTGAATCAGTTGCCTGTGTGGGTGTCAGGGGAAGATGAGAGCTGCTAGAGCTCAGGGGACAATGAAAGGTCCTGGAAGGAAGTAGAAGGTGTTTACTGGGGGAAAGGCTGAATTCAAAGAGAACAGCAAGACAGCCAGGGCCGGAGGACTCGAGAGTACTGAAGGCAGGAGGCACAGCAGCAGAAGATGCCTGCTGGCTCTGAGCTGGAGCCAAAGCCCACAGAGGGCTGGGATGACTTACCTGCACTGTCTCTGTCCTATACAGCTGGACATAGAGAACCCAGGAGAGGGCCAGGGGAAGTGAAGGATGCTCCCCTTATAAAGATGACCACCCAGCAGAGAGACTGTAGGGATTCCTATTGAGAAAAGGGGGGTTGCATTCCAGGTGGATGAGCTGGGGTGGCTGTCCTGGTATAAGGGTGGGAGAAGACTGGGAGAGTGCTAGGGTGTGATGAAGGATGCCAGAGTTGTATTTGATGTGATGTCTGGATTATGGTTGTGGAACTTTGTGCTAGGACTTGTTTTCGTATGGCTTGTGCATGGGACTTTTGTAACAAATTAACCCCACAAGGGCAAGACCGTTTGGACTGTTTTGTAGGACCCTGAAAGGGAAAATTGAGACAGGTGCACCTGTCCTGCTCAGTCTGGTGCAGGACAGCACTCCAGGTGGGGCTTTCCTATGACGAGGATGCTATCTGTGTTACTAATAATCTTAAAACAATACATCTACGGTTTTTTAGGTAAGAAAATTGAAAATATCATGAGGGGAAAAAAGTCTAAAATGGATTATTTTTTTGTCTCAGTCCACTGTTAGTTCACTAGAAGGAGACTGATACAACAAAACGTTTAAAACTTTAGACACTTCCATTAACTCTGCTAAACTCTCATTAAAACTTGTATGATGTATGCTTTGCTTTGTACTATTGAGTTTAAGTACTGTCTTCTGAGTTGATAGTGTTATACCTTCTTTAAATTAATTAATTTTGTAAGAAATAGACAAGACAGAGAATCTTTTACATTTACATTAAGCCTTTCATGCAGAAGGACCTTGAAATGCCTAACAAACTATACATTGTACACATACCATACTTGAAAACTGTACATATGCCACCAGGGAAGCCCTGCATTTGGGAGAATCACTTGAGAGGAATGGGTGAAGCAGGGTTAGAAGGTAGAGTAGGAGGTCTGTCTTCTCTGTGAGTTCTGGGCCTATTTGAGGGCCCTCATGTTTTACTGAAAATGTCTTCATGAACAAAGGTAAATTAAATAACATCCTGACAACAGGTTGGCTGTTGCCTCATGAAAATATGGTGCTATACAGGAAAAAAAAAGACAATATAAATACACAAAGATGTATTAAATATGTATTAGTGCCGGAAGACGACTAAGGTGAGTGACACCTTTTGCTTTGATGTCTGAGCTTTGAGAGTTGCCGTAATGGAGGGTAATTACGGTACAATAATTGAAATTGGAGTTGTGGTAACTGATAACTCTGTGACAGGTATTTAATAAGAAGCTGGAAGTTTGGGGCTGTCAAATTTTACTGTTAAGCTCATGGTAACTAGGGTTATTTGCAAAAGTGGCTGAAAGTGTTTGAAGATGCAACATTAAATTTTACAATATGAAAAATCTGCAAGTACTTCAAAAAGCATAGTCAGTACAAAGATGGAAACTGGTAGTGAATGGAAAGAAGGTTTCCCCTTAGCGTCAGGTGCTAGTCCAGCTTCTGTTTTAACTTTTATTTAGCTCTTCTTTCAGGCATTGTGGTCTGGAGAAACAGGCACAGTGGTGGGAAGCAGGAAGTAATGACTTTTGATCCTGGCTCTGCTGATGACTTGGTGTGACCTTGGGCAAGTCACTTAACCATTCTGTCTCTGTTGCCTTAGCTGTAAAATTGGGATATCACTGTGTATTCATCTCACAAGGCTAATTTCTTACTGTCTTTACAGTGCTTTGACCATGTAAAGAGCTATATACAAAGTGGTGTTATTGAATACAATTTTATAATCTCATTACATACATTATTGTATCATATGTTTAACCATTTCTTGGAGCTGTGACAGTTTGGCAATGAAATGGCTGTTGAGGGTTGGCTGCCACTGAATAAGGGGATATATAGGGAAAGACTCTCCATACAAACAGGGAGGATTAGAGGATATAGGGAGCCTATGGTCACAGGGGAGATGGCAGGAGAGCACAAAGGAATTTACAGTGTGAATTGAGAGAGATTCAAGAGTTTCATAGGCCCTTTCTATACTCACACTGTATTATCAGAAACCATGGTTAAGTATGTGCCTTGTTAGCAGGATATTAAAACTGTTTTCTTGACTAAGGATGTTAATGTTCTATACAAAAAGAAAAGGAGTACTTGTGGCATCTTAGAGACTAACAAATTTATTTATATACACAGAGAACATGAAACAATGGGTGTTACCATACACACTGTAACAAGAGTGATCAGGTAAAGTGAGGTATTACCAGCGGGGGGGAGGGAGAAAACCTTTTGGAGTGATAATCAAGGTGGGCCATTTCCAGCAGTTGACAAGAACATGTGAGGAACAGTAAGAGGGGGAAATAAACATGGGGAAATAGTTTTACTTTGTGTAATGACAAACTCCCAGTCTTTATTCAAGTCTAATTTAATGGTGTCCAGTTTGCAAATTAATCAATCTGTTTCAGATTTTCAAATGAATGTGTGGAGCTATAGTGGACCTATCTTTATGGAATTATCACAACAGTGTCTAGCTAACTGTTTCTAGTGGTTCTTAAGGTATTGAAACACCCAAATATTTGAGTACTGGTTCATTTATGTTTTAAGAGATGTGGACTGTTTAGATTTCATCTGCTTTGGGGATTTTAGTTATGGTTGATGCTTTATGTTAGATGTATTTGAAATAAGTTCAGCATTAATGACCCTTACTTGACCTTAACTGTAAGTACTAAATAAGATCTGACTAGAACCTAAACTTTCTGATGAAGGTCTTTCCACTGAGGTTTCAGAGTAACAGCCATGCATTGATTTCAATTTAACATGACTAAGTAGAGCTGTAGAGAGTGTAATATAGACTAAATGAAGAAACTTCCCTTGGGAGACAAAAGTGCAAGACTGCAATAAAATGTTTGAATTCTCTTGGAATCTATTTGACTCCTTACTTGAGACCAACAAACCACTCATTATGGTTCCCCACTCCTCCTTTGGGAGCAAGTTATTTTACTTCCTAAATTCTTGGACCATATTACAAAGATTGATGGGTTCTAATCATGGTGGAACTGGGATATACCCTGCAATTCACCTCTGTCCCCCCACCAACCCTTTTCAGGGTCCATTCTCACATGACCATACTCATTCAAGAAGTTCAATCTTTGTTATGGTTAGGGGCTATAGTAGAGGAACTCTCTCTCAGCTTCACAACAAGGAATTCTATTCCCATTTTCTCATTCTAAAGACCAAGGGAGGCCTCAGATCTATTTTAGACCTGCAAAACCTCAACAGGTAGTTTCATGTGGGTACCCTAGCATCTGTTATCCCATCCCTAGATCCCGATCACTAGTTTGCTGCCCTCAACTTAAAGGATGTCTGCTCAAGAGACTATGCTAGACTTGAGAATAGTGCTGCAGTCTTTGTTTAGGTAGCCTCTGATATTCGCTCCATCTGGAACTGCTTTGAGAGTCACTGATCTTGGAATGGACATGAGCAACACATCTCTAACAACAGTTCCCAAACAGATGTGACTTATTTTTTCTTCCAGGGGCTTTGTGTAGATGTTGAATAAGAGAATTCCTCTTACTGACTTTCCCCAGGTGAGGACTCCAGAGCTGGAACATCTGTTGCCTATCATTCTCCTCCAAGCTTGGTCTGGAGGAAGGATTTGAGCCAGCTCATTGCATTCCCACTAACCCCAGCAATGTCACAGGCAGTGGCAGATTAGCCACTGGGCCCATGCCCAGGGGGCCCAGCCAATTGGGGGGCCTCAGAAAAATGGGTACCCCTGGACCCTGACCCCACTCTGCTTGCCAGCAGGTTCTCATGCCAGTCTGGTCCAGCTCAGGGCCCCACAAAACCTCAGTCTGCCTCTGCTCACAGGCCAACTAGCAGTATTTCATGTTCAAAGATATCAGGTGCTGTAGAGTGATCCATAGAACTAAATATATGAATGTTTGCCCCTTGTCCATCTGCGTGACAAGGGTTGCTTCTGTTCCAAATCCCAACCTGAAGACAATTAGGAAGGGTCAAGGATGTTTGCAGTGGATATGTTTAGTTGAAGCTAGCTGTAGCTCTTTATCTTGATCAGCTTGTTCAGAAGAGATTAAGATAACACTGGGTGGTATTAGGTGAGTAGGCAATTTCAGGCAATGGCTTGCTGACTATTGCATGTTTTATGTTGGGCCTGAAAGCAAACAGCACTATCCACAGTCAATTGTCCTGATTGATGGGAGCCATCAAGATTCCAAACCACCATTAATAGCCCACACTTTGCATAATTGCCCTCAGTTATATTTCATATTTCTAGTTTCAGATACAAGGATACATACATACAAATAGGATGACCACACTCGGATTATAAAAGCTTTGTAAGGATACCTTTCAAGAGACTTTTTGCATGCAGCATATTTGTTACATTATATTCACACTCATTAGCATTTTCATAATATCAGAGTGCAATGTCACACACACACTTACATAATGCTAGCAAGTGGAAGAACTGAAATGAGAAAATGGCCTCCTCATGGCTCCCAGCCCAACACATATGCCTCTGGACTAAAGGCATGGTGACTACTGTTCTTGTCCCATCTGGAGCTCAAGCCAGGAGTATACTCATTGCAAATGGCAGGTAAGTGGGGCTGAGAGCATGCTCAGTGCAGGTAGAATGCTTAGAGATATAAGCTTCTAAAAAGCTCTACTGAACATATGCAAATGGTGAGTATCAGAGACATAACTTGTTGAGATCAGGCTAAATTATATTATGCATAGCAAAAGGAACTTCTCTAAACTTAGGATTATCTCTCCACCGAATGTCAAGTTCTGCTACAAACCCAGGCAGCACAAGAACTCTCTAAAGAAATATACAGGGGAAAAGCAATATCCTTAACAAAACCATTTTCCCCCCAACCTCATGCTTGGAAATGGCTGAACCATTTTTGCTGAAACTTAGGACATGTCTACACTACAAAATTATGTTGACCAAATTTGTCTGTATACAGCCACTACAGTTATTAAATCACCTGTGTGCACACACGTGGCTCATTGTGTCAGTGGTACTTGTCCTCACCAGGAGTGCTTGTATTGACTATTGTCAGTATGGGGCAGCATGGGATGGCTCCTAAAGGCCAGTAATAGTGGACATATGCAATGTAGTGTCTACACTGACAACCTAATTACATTGACCAGGACTCTATGCTGCTTGGGGAGGTGGTGTTACTAAATTGATGTAGAGAGGCACTTATGACAACAGGAGCCAAATTTCAGTGAAGACCCTTCCACAGCTAGGTTGATGCAAGGCAGCTTATGTCAACCTAACCATGTAGCGTAGAGCAGGCCTTAAACCCAAATAATCTAATTTACGGGTAAAGCATGGGAAATTTCAGTTCAAACAATTAGTTTGGCAAAACAAGCTCCTGAAAACAGGAGCTTAAGCGAATGTGTTAGGCAACTTTAACTATAGGTGTACGTGTAGCACCTTAGAGACTAACAAATTTGGTGCCACAAGTACTCTTTTTGCAGATAGAGCCTAACATGGCTGCTACTCTGAAACTTACCTATAGGTGTTGCTTCTAGGAACACCTCTAATTAGCTGTCTCAGATCACTTCTTTACTTTCAGTGTCTCACCTTCTTAGTCACTTTCTTTGTAAAATGAGAATCTGAACCAAATTTCAGCAACTAATTAATGCACGTGGGATGATCTCCAGTGTGTACTTGGTTTGTATGTTGGGGTTTCAAGAAATTTGGGGACAATTGAATAGTGGAAAGCTTCTGTACCCCACTTCCCAATGCACATTTGCTGCTGCCTGAACAGTAACATTGTGATATCAGAGATAATCAGCTGCTACTGCCTCCAGTTTGTTCATATACGTTGGTAAATCACTATTGCCCAGGCTATAATTGCAATGGCTACCTTGGATAACTGATTTACCGCAGACTAGCATACCACTTTTACAAAGAAAGGTCCTGGGAAGAGCAGTAACAAAATCAGAATAGGTTTTGATAAAGTTCTGTGCACCTTTGGGTTTCTCTTTTCAATTTGTTACTTTCCTAAGTTATTTTGTAACTTTCAAGGGTTACATGAAAATAAGATACAATATATCTGAAAAGGAGCTGTAATTTTGTTTATAGGCTTGTTACAAATTGGTGGGGATGTGCCTTTAAAATTACCTGCCTTTATTTACCTTAAAACAAAAAACAGGTCTCTACTCTTGTTACACAGTACATCATTTAAAGTACAATTTAATTTGCATTTAAAAACATTGTTTTGAATTCAGTTTAATCAATATACTGATCAACATGGCACCGAGTGGTGAGACTGTCTCAAAGATAATAGCAATAAAATGTGCTGGAGATAAATGTGTAAGTGCTTTATTTAAATAGAAAAATATTTAACCTGTGCTATTTAAAAACTAAGGAAATTCATTAACAAACTTCATGTTAATTAAGGTTGCTCTCCTTAGTAAACTAAACCATAAAAAATTAGGAAATAAAGTTAGTGATTCCCAAGTTCAGTATGAATGTTGCGGTCATAAATATAAAGGGAAGGGTAAAAACCTTGTCAAGGTTCCTCCCCCACTCTGAACTCTAGGGTACAGATGTGGGGACCTGCATGAAAAACCTCCTAAGCTTATCTTTACCAGCTTAGGTCAAAACTTCCCCAAGGTAACAAATATTACCCCCGTTATCCTTGGAATGGCCGCTACCACCACCAAACTAATACTGGTTACTGGGGAAGAGCTGTTTGGACGCGTCCTTCCCCCCAAAATACTTCCCAAAACCTTGCACCCCACTTCCTGGACAAGGTTTGGTAAAAAGCCTCACCAATTTGCCTAGGTGACTACAGACCCAGACCCTTGGATCTTAAGAACAATGAACAATCCTCCCAACACTTGCACTCCCCCTTTCCTGGGAAATGTTGGATAAAAAGCCTCACCAATTTGCATAGGTGACCACAGACCCAAACCCTTGGATCTGAGAACAATGAAAAAGCATTCAGTGTTTTACAAGAAGACTTTTAGTAAAAAATAGAAGTAAATAGAAATAAAGAAATCCCCCCTGTAAAATCAGGATGGTATATATCTTACAGGGTAATTAGATTCAAAAACATAGAGAACCCCTCTAGGCAAAACCTTAAGTTACAAAAAAGATACACAGACAGAAATAGTTATTCTATTCAGCACAATTCTTTTCTCAGCCATTTAAAGAAATCATAATCTAACACATACCTAGCTAGATTACTTACTAAAAGTTCTAAGACTCCATTCCTGTTCTGTCCCCGGCCAAGACGACTACAGACAGACCCTTTGTTCCTCTCCCTCCTCCCAGCTTTTGAAAGTATCTTGTCTCCTCATTGGTCATTTTGGTCAGGTGCCAGCGAGGTTACCTTTAGCTTCTTAACCCTTTATAGGTGAGAGGAGCTTTCCCCTGGCCAGGAGGGATTTCAAAGGGGTTTACCCTTCCCTTTATATTTATGACACGCCCCCCAAATCTCAGCTAGGGTGAAACACTGGCTGGGATTTCTTCCTGGAGCTCTAGGAAAAACAGAGTTAATAAGACACATGCATCTCTAAATATACTACCAAGTACATAAAGACTAACAATATTTTCCACATCTCAAGGACGATTTTAACCAGTTGATTCTGGGAAACTTTCACGGGAGAGTGCATCAGCCACTTTGTTAGAAGCTCCTGAGATGTGTTGGATGTCGAAATCAAAATCTTGGAGAGCTAAACTCCACCGAAGAAGTTTTTTGTTAGTTTCTTTGACGGTGTGAAGCCACTTTAGTGCAGCATGGTCGGTTTGCAGGTGGAAACGCCGTCCCCAAACATATGGGCGTAGCTTTTCCAGAGCGTAGACAATGGCATAACATTCTTTTTCAGTGACTGACCAGTTGCTTTCCCTCTCAGACAGTTTTTTGCTGAGAAACACTACAGGGTGGAATTCTTGATCAGGTCCTTTCTGTATTAAAACTGCTCCCACACCACGCTCGGAGGCATCTGTGGTTACTAGGAACGGTTTGTCAAAGTCTGGGGCCCTTAGTACAGGGTCAGACATGAGTGTCGCTTTAAGCTTGTTAAAGGCCTTCTGACACTTTCTGGTCCACTGAACAGCATTTGGCTGTTTCTTTTTGGTTAGGTCTGTCAGTGGGGCAGCGATTTGGCTGTAGTGCGGTACAAATCGTCTGTAATAACCGGCCAAGCCTAAGAAGGATTGAACCTGTTTCTTTGACTTTGGGACAGGCCACTTTTGGATAGCATCCACTTTGGCCTGTAGGGGGCTGATAGTTCCTTGACCCACCTGGTGTCCAAGGTAAGTCACTCTGTTTAGGCCTATTTGACACTTCTTAGCCTTAACAGTTAGTCCTGCCTCCCTTATGCGCTCAAGGACTTTTTGTAGATGTTCCAGGTGGTCTGCCCAGGAATCCGAAAATATGGCCACATCGTCAAGGTAGGCGACTGCATATTCTCCTAATCCCGCTAGGAGACCATCTACAAGTCTTTGGAAAGTGGCGGGTGCATTTCGCAGCCCGAAAGGGAGTACATTAAATTCATACAGCCCGAGATGTGTGATGAAGGCTGACCTTTCCTTGGCAGATTCATCTAGCGGTACCTGCCAGTACCCCTTGGTTAAGTCCAAGGTAGAGATGAACTGGGCCCGTCCCAGTTTCTCTAATAGTTCATCTGTGCGTGGCATGGGATAGTTGTCTGGGCGAGTTACAGCATTTAGCTTACGGTAGTCCACGCAAAAACGTATTTCCCCATCTGGTTTGGGAACTAGAACCACTGGAGATGCCCATGCACTTTCAGAGGGGCGGATTACACCCATCTGTAACATATCCTGGATCTCCCGTTCTATAGCAGTTTTAGCTTGAGGAGACACCCGGTAAGGTTGGACCCTAATTGGGTGAGCATTACCTGTGTCAATGGAGTGGTATGCCCGTTCAGTCAGTCCTGGGGTGGCTGAGAAC
This sequence comes from Lepidochelys olivacea, assembly GCF_965140295.1. NCBI lineage: Eukaryota > Metazoa > Chordata > Testudines > Cheloniidae > Lepidochelys > Lepidochelys olivacea. The sequence goes on along the minus strand of NC_140415.1, from coordinate 25,397,421 downwards.
GTTGGCGCGTAGCTAGTGCACAGCTCCTGGATCTGCTGTCGCTGCATACGCCCAAGGGTCATGGAGAGGTTCACCTCTTCCACACCACCAGCACATTTCCCTTCGTAGTAGACACCTTCAGGCCACTCAGCGTCGTCTCCTCCCTGGGCTGTAAACTGACAAACCTTTAATTCTCTGGAATAAAAGGGCTTTAGAGAATTAATATGGTACACCTTAGGCTTCCGGTTGGAGGTGGGGAATGCTATGAGATAATTAACAGCTCCCAGGCGCTCCTGGACCACGAATGGCCCTTCCCACGATGCTTCCATTTTATGGGCCTGGAGCGCCTTTAAGACCATGACCTGGTCTCCTACTTTGAAGGAACGCTCTCTGGCATGTTTATCATACCAGGCTTTTTGCTCTTTTTGAGCATCCTGTAAGTTTTCTCTAGCAAGGGCGAAAGAGGTTCGGAGGGTGTTTTGTAGGTTGGTTACAAAGTCCAGAATGTTAGTTCCTGGAGAAGGTGTAAATCCCTCCCATTGCTGCTTCACCAACTGCAATGGCCCCTTAACCTCACGGCCATATACAAGTTCAAATGGGGAAAACCCTAAACTGGGATGTGGTACAGCTCTGTAGGCAAAGAGCAACTGCTGCAATACTAGGTCCCAATCATTGGAGTGCTCATTTACGAATTTACGTATCATGGCCCCCAAAGTTCCATTAAACTTCTCCACCATGCCATTTGTTTGATGATGGTAAGGAGTGGCAACCAAGTGATTTACCCCATGAGCTTCCCAAAGGTTTTTCATAGTTCCTGCCAGGAAATTAGTCCCTGCATCTGTGAGGATGTCGGAGGGCCAACCTACCCTGGCAAAAATGTCTGCTAGTGCCTGGCACACACTTTTAGCCCTGGTGTTGCTTAGAGCTACTGCTTCCGGCCATCGGGTGGCAAAATCCATGAAAGTCAGTATGTACTGCTTTCCTCTGGGTGTCTTTTTCGGAAAAGGACCCAGAATATCCACAGCTACTCGCTGAAATGGAACTTCAATGATGGGGAGTGGCTGGAGAGGAGCTTTGACCTGGTCTTGGGGTTTTCCCACTCTTTGGCACACCTCACAAGACTGGACATAGGTAGAAACATCCTTGCCCATTCCCTCCCAGTGGAATGACCCCCACAAACGGTCTTTGGTCCTGTTCACCCCAGCATGGCCACTAGGGTGATCATGGGCTAAGCTCAAGAGCTTGGCCCGGTATTTAGTTGGAACTACCAACTGTCTCTGAGGATGCCAGTCTTCCTGGTGTCCCCCAGAAAGAGTTTCCTTGTATAAAAGTCCTCTTTCTACAACAAACCTGGATCGATTAGAAGAGCTGAGAGGCGGTGGGTTGCTCCGTGCCGCCGTCCAAGCTCTCTGGAGGCTTTCATCTGCTTCCTGTTCGGTCTGGAACTGTTCCCTTGATGCTGGAGACATCAGTTCCTCATGGGATTGTGGACCTAGGCTTGGTCCCTCTGGAAGCGATATAGGGGATGGAGCTGTTTCTGTTGACTGTGAACCGCTCTCCGCTGGTGCACTATGTTGGGATTCAGGCTCCGGCTGAGCCTCTTGTGTAGGGTTATCGGCTGCTGCCAGTTCAGGTTCGGTGGGGCCCTCTGGTGTTGAGGTTGCAAGTACTGGATTCAGTGCTGACACGGGGTCTGGTGTTGGTTGTTTGGCTGGTTCCGGTTCTGGGACTGGTTCCGTCTGGGTCTCTGGGACTGGATCCACTACTGCTGTTGCAGACATTGGCCTGGGGTCCAGGTCCATCACCTCTGACTGGGTCCTGATAGAAGTTTCCGGAACAGAGCTAGGCCTCACGGCTTGTTTAGCCTGGTTGCGGGTGACCATTCCCACCCTCTTGGCCTGCTTCACATGATTGGCCAAGTCTTCCCCCAACAGCATGGGGATGGGATAATCATCATAGACTGCAAAAGTCCACATTCCTGACCAGCCCTTGTACTGGACAGGCAACTTGGCTGTAGGCAAATTGAAAGAGTTGGACTTGAAGGGTTGAATCGTCACTTGGATCTCTGGGTTGATTAAATTGGGGTCCACTAAGGAAGCATGGATAGCTGACACTTGTGCTCCGGTGTCCCTCCACGCGGTGACCTTCTTCCCACCCACACTCACAGTTTCCCTCCGCTCCAAGGGTATCTGGGAGGTATCTGGGCCTGTGGACCTCTGGTGTGATTCCGGTGCAATGAACTGTAATCTGTTGGGGTTCTTGGGGCAGTTGGCCTTTACATGCCCCAGCTCGTTACACTTAAAACATCGTCCAGCTGACGGGTCACTGGGGCGAGGAGGGTTGCTGGAGAACGGGGTGGTGGGACGATAAGGGGTCTGGAGGGTTCTTTGGGAGGTAGGTGGGGCTTTGGGCGGCCCCCGGTAATAGGGTGTGGTCTGGGGTGGTCCCTTCTGGTCTCCGCTCCAACTGCGACCAGTTTTCTTCTTCTCTGCCACCTCCACCCATCTGGCTCCAATCTCTCCTGCCTCAATTACAGTTTTGGGTTTCCCATCTAGGATGTATCTTTCTATTTCCTCAGGAACACCCTCTAAGAATTGTTCCATTTGCATTAGGAAGGGCAAATTTACTGGAGATTCAACACTTGCTCCTGATATCCAGGCATCCCAATGTTTTACAATGTGGTAGGCATGTCGGGTAAATGACATGTCTGGTTTCCACCTTAGGGCTCTGAACCTCCGACGAGACTGCTCGGGTGTTATCCCCATTCTGACTCTCGCCTTGGATTTAAACAGTTCATACTTGTTCATGTGTTCTTTAGGCATTTCAGCTGCCACCTCAGCTAAGGGTCCACTGAGCTGCGGCCTCAGCTCTACCATGTATTGGTCAGTAGAGATGTTGTACCCAAGGCAGGCCCTTTCGAAGTTTTCTAAGAAGGCCTCAGTATCATCACCTGCCTTGTAGGTGGGGAACTTTCTGGGATGGGAAGTGGTACCTGGAGAAGGATTGCTAGGGTTTGTTGGTATATTCTGCTGGGCCTTTATCCTCTCCATCTCCTCCACATGCTTCCTCTCTTTTTCCCTCTCCTCCTCCACATGCTTCCTTGCCTCCATTTCCCTCTTGTGGGCAGCCTCTTGGTGTTGTTCTGCCTCCCTTTCTTGTTCCTTCTTCAGCTGCATGAGTTCTATCTGTCTTTCATGTTCCCTTTGTTTTTCCTCAGCCTGAAATTTGGCGAATTCCAGCTGTAGTCGAGCTGAGGATTTGGCCATTCTAACCTCTCTGTTTTTAACTAACTTTACACCCGAGGTTTAGAAATAAACAAACAAAACTTGGCTGTAAAATTTTGCTGTGCTGCAATAGAATACCTATTCTCTGATAGTGATTGTCAGCCTACAGAAAAAGACAATTCCCTTGTCTCTGCTCTGGGCCCAAATTAAAGCAAAAAACCTCCAACTACTTGGAAACCTGCTTACCCAGCCCAAAGAAGAAAAAAATTTCTTTTCAAACCTGTGCTCCTTGTAAAACAAAAAAAAAAAAAAAAAATCAAAATCCTAAAAAAACCCTGCCACTTTTGTCTCCAGGCAAATGGGTAGAGCACACACCCCCTATTTACTTTTAGGAAGAAAAGAAAAAAAAAAACCTCTGGGTTGGAAGACTGTGAATTTCCCTGCAGGAGTTAAGTACCCTGCCTCCAGGCAAAGAAAACCTGCAATTCACAAGATAATCCCCTTTTGTCTCTGCTTGGCCACAAAGCAGAGAGAAACCAAGCTGCTTTCAGTTTCAAAGCTGCCTTCTGGACTTCCTAAAAATTCCTTTTTAAAATCTGTATTTCTAGTTCAAAAAATCTCAACTGGATCTCAAAATGATTTCAGGTTAATCCCACCACTGTGCCACCATGTCAAGGTTCCTCCCCCACTCTGAACTCTAGGGTACAGATGTGGGGACCTGCATGAAAAACCTCCTAAGCTTATCTTTACCAGCTTAGGTCAAAACTTCCCCAAGGTAACAAATATTACCCCCGTTATCCTTGGAATGGCCGCTACCACCACCAAACTAATACTGGTTACTGGGGAAGAGCTGTTTGGACGCGTCCTTCCCCCCAAAATACTTCCCAAAACCTTGCACCCCACTTCCTGGACAAGGTTTGGTAAAAAGCCTCACCAATTTGCCTAGGTGACTACAGACCCAGACCCTTGGATCTTAAGAACAATGAACAATCCTCCCAACACTTGCACTCCCCCTTTCCTGGGAAATGTTGGATAAAAAGCCTCACCAATTTGCATAGGTGACCACAGACCCAAACCCTTGGATCTGAGAACAATGAAAAAGCATTCAGTGTTTTACAAGAAGACTTTTAGTAAAAAATAGAAGTAAATAGAAATAAAGAAATCCCCCCTGTAAAATCAGGATGGTATATATCTTACAGGGTAATTAGATTCAAAAACATAGAGAACCCCTCTAGGCAAAACCTTAAGTTACAAAAAAGATACACAGACAGAAATAGTTATTCTATTCAGCACAATTCTTTTCTCAGCCATTTAAAGAAATCATAATCTAACACATACCTAGCTAGATTACTTACTAAAAGTTCTAAGACTCCATTCCTGTTCTGTCCCCGGCCAAGACGACTACAGACAGACCCTTTGTTCCTCTCCCTCCTCCCAGCTTTTGAAAGTATCTTGTCTCCTCATTGGTCATTTTGGTCAGGTGCCAGCGAGGTTACCTTTAGCTTCTTAACCCTTTATAGGTGAGAGGAGCTTTCCCCTGGCCAGGAGGGATTTCAAAGGGGTTTACCCTTCCCTTTATATTTATGACACGCCCCCCAAATCTCAGCTAGGGTGAAACACTGGCTGGGATTTCTTCCTGGAGCTCTAGGAAAAACAGAGTTAATAAGACACATGCATCTCTAAATATACTACCAAGTACATAAAGACTAACAATATTTTCCACATCTCAAGGACGATTTTAACCAGTTGATTCTGGGAAACTTTCACGGGAGAGTGCATCAGCCACTTTGTTAGAAGCTCCTGAGATGTGTTGGATGTCGAAATCAAAATCTTGGAGAGCTAAACTCCACCGAAGAAGTTTTTTGTTAGTTTCTTTGACGGTGTGAAGCCACTTTAGTGCAGCATGGTCGGTTTGCAGGTGGAAACGCCGTCCCCAAACATATGGGCGTAGCTTTTCCAGAGCGTAGACAATGGCATAACATTCTTTTTCAGTGACTGACCAGTTGCTTTCCCTCTCAGACAGTTTTTTGCTGAGAAACACTACAGGGTGGAATTCTTGATCAGGTCCTTTCTGTATTAAAACTGCTCCCACACCACGCTCGGAGGCATCTGTGGTTACTAGGAACGGTTTGTCAAAGTCTGGGGCCCTTAGTACAGGGTCAGACATGAGTGTCGCTTTAAGCTTGTTAAAGGCCTTCTGACACTTTCTGGTCCACTGAACAGCATTTGGCTGTTTCTTTTTGGTTAGGTCTGTCAGTGGGGCAGCGATTTGGCTGTAGTGCGGTACAAATCGTCTGTAATAACCGGCCAAGCCTAAGAAGGATTGAACCTGTTTCTTTGACTTTGGGACAGGCCACTTTTGGATAGCATCCACTTTGGCCTGTAGGGGGCTGATAGTTCCTTGACCCACCTGGTGTCCAAGGTAAGTCACTCTGTTTAGGCCTATTTGACACTTCTTAGCCTTAACAGTTAGTCCTGCCTCCCTTATGCGCTCAAGGACTTTTTGTAGATGTTCCAGGTGGTCTGCCCAGGAATCCGAAAATATGGCCACATCGTCAAGGTAGGCGACTGCATATTCTCCTAATCCCGCTAGGAGACCATCTACAAGTCTTTGGAAAGTGGCGGGTGCATTTCGCAGCCCGAAAGGGAGTACATTAAATTCATACAGCCCGAGATGTGTGATGAAGGCTGACCTTTCCTTGGCAGATTCATCTAGCGGTACCTGCCAGTACCCCTTGGTTAAGTCCAAGGTAGAGATGAACTGGGCCCGTCCCAGTTTCTCTAATAGTTCATCTGTGCGTGGCATGGGATAGTTGTCTGGGCGAGTTACAGCATTTAGCTTACGGTAGTCCACGCAAAAACGTATTTCCCCATCTGGTTTGGGAACTAGAACCACTGGAGATGCCCATGCACTTTCAGAGGGGCGGATTACACCCATCTGTAACATATCCTGGATCTCCCGTTCTATAGCAGTTTTAGCTTGAGGAGACACCCGGTAAGGTTGGACCCTAATTGGGTGAGCATTACCTGTGTCAATGGAGTGGTATGCCCGTTCAGTCAGTCCTGGGGTGGCTGAGAACGTTGGCGCGTAGCTAGTGCACAGCTCCTGGATCTGCTGTCGCTGCATACGCCCAAGGGTCATGGAGAGGTTCACCTCTTCCACACCACCAGCACATTTCCCTTCGTAGTAGACACCTTCAGGCCACTCAGCGTCGTCTCCTCCCTGGGCTGTAAACTGACAAACCTTTAATTCTCTGGAATAAAAGGGCTTTAGAGAATTAATATGGTACACCTTAGGCTTCCGGTTGGAGGTGGGGAATGCTATGAGATAATTAACAGCTCCCAGGCGCTCCTGGACCACGAATGGCCCTTCCCACGATGCTTCCATTTTATGGGCCTGGAGCGCCTTTAAGACCATGACCTGGTCTCCTACTTTGAAGGAACGCTCTCTGGCATGTTTATCATACCAGGCTTTTTGCTCTTTTTGAGCATCCTGTAAGTTTTCTCTAGCAAGGGCGAAAGAGGTTCGGAGGGTGTTTTGTAGGTTGGTTACAAAGTCCAGAATGTTAGTTCCTGGAGAAGGTGTAAATCCCTCCCATTGCTGCTTCACCAACTGCAATGGCCCCTTAACCTCACGGCCATATACAAGTTCAAATGGGGAAAACCCTAAACTGGGATGTGGTACAGCTCTGTAGGCAAAGAGCAACTGCTGCAATACTAGGTCCCAATCATTGGAGTGCTCATTTACGAATTTACGTATCATGGCCCCCAAAGTTCCATTAAACTTCTCCACCATGCCATTTGTTTGATGATGGTAAGGAGTGGCAACCAAGTGATTTACCCCATGAGCTTCCCAAAGGTTTTTCATAGTTCCTGCCAGGAAATTAGTCCCTGCATCTGTGAGGATGTCGGAGGGCCAACCTACCCTGGCAAAAATGTCTGCTAGTGCCTGGCACACACTTTTAGCCCTGGTGTTGCTTAGAGCTACTGCTTCCGGCCATCGGGTGGCAAAATCCATGAAAGTCAGTATGTACTGCTTTCCTCTGGGTGTCTTTTTCGGAAAAGGACCCAGAATATCCACAGCTACTCGCTGAAATGGAACTTCAATGATGGGGAGTGGCTGGAGAGGAGCTTTGACCTGGTCTTGGGGTTTTCCCACTCTTTGGCACACCTCACAAGACTGGACATAGGTAGAAACATCCTTGCCCATTCCCTCCCAGTGGAATGACCCCCACAAACGGTCTTTGGTCCTGTTCACCCCAGCATGGCCACTAGGGTGATCATGGGCTAAGCTCAAGAGCTTGGCCCGGTATTTAGTTGGAACTACCAACTGTCTCTGAGGATGCCAGTCTTCCTGGTGTCCCCCAGAAAGAGTTTCCTTGTATAAAAGTCCTCTTTCTACAACAAACCTGGATCGATTAGAAGAGCTGAGAGGCGGTGGGTTGCTCCGTGCCGCCGTCCAAGCTCTCTGGAGGCTTTCATCTGCTTCCTGTTCGGTCTGGAACTGTTCCCTTGATGCTGGAGACATCAGTTCCTCATGGGATTGTGGACCTAGGCTTGGTCCCTCTGGAAGCGATATAGGGGATGGAGCTGTTTCTGTTGACTGTGAACCGCTCTCCGCTGGTGCACTATGTTGGGATTCAGGCTCCGGCTGAGCCTCTTGTGTAGGGTTATCGGCTGCTGCCAGTTCAGGTTCGGTGGGGCCCTCTGGTGTTGAGGTTGCAAGTACTGGATTCAGTGCTGACACGGGGTCTGGTGTTGGTTGTTTGGCTGGTTCCGGTTCTGGGACTGGTTCCGTCTGGGTCTCTGGGACTGGATCCACTACTGCTGTTGCAGACATTGGCCTGGGGTCCAGGTCCATCACCTCTGACTGGGTCCTGATAGAAGTTTCCGGAACAGAGCTAGGCCTCACGGCTTGTTTAGCCTGGTTGCGGGTGACCATTCCCACCCTCTTGGCCTGCTTCACATGATTGGCCAAGTCTTCCCCCAACAGCATGGGGATGGGATAATCATCATAGACTGCAAAAGTCCACATTCCTGACCAGCCCTTGTACTGGACAGGCAACTTGGCTGTAGGCAAATTGAAAGAGTTGGACTTGAAGGGTTGAATCGTCACTTGGATCTCTGGGTTGATTAAATTGGGGTCCACTAAGGAAGCATGGATAGCTGACACTTGTGCTCCGGTGTCCCTCCACGCGGTGACCTTCTTCCCACCCACACTCACAGTTTCCCTCCGCTCCAAGGGTATCTGGGAGGTATCTGGGCCTGTGGACCTCTGGTGTGATTCCGGTGCAATGAACTGTAATCTGTTGGGGTTCTTGGGGCAGTTGGCCTTTACATGCCCCAGCTCGTTACACTTAAAACATCGTCCAGCTGACGGGTCACTGGGGCGAGGAGGGTTGCTGGAGAACGGGGTGGTGGGACGATAAGGGGTCTGGAGGGTTCTTTGGGAGGTAGGTGGGGCTTTGGGCGGCCCCCGGTAATAGGGTGTGGTCTGGGGTGGTCCCTTCTGGTCTCCGCTCCAACTGCGACCAGTTTTCTTCTTCTCTGCCACCTCCACCCATCTGGCTCCAATCTCTCCTGCCTCAATTACAGTTTTGGGTTTCCCATCTAGGATGTATCTTTCTATTTCCTCAGGAACACCCTCTAAGAATTGTTCCATTTGCATTAGGAAGGGCAAATTTACTGGAGATTCAACACTTGCTCCTGATATCCAGGCATCCCAATGTTTTACAATGTGGTAGGCATGTCGGGTAAATGACATGTCTGGTTTCCACCTTAGGGCTCTGAACCTCCGACGAGACTGCTCGGGTGTTATCCCCATTCTGACTCTCGCCTTGGATTTAAACAGTTCATACTTGTTCATGTGTTCTTTAGGCATTTCAGCTGCCACCTCAGCTAAGGGTCCACTGAGCTGCGGCCTCAGCTCTACCATGTATTGGTCAGTAGAGATGTTGTACCCAAGGCAGGCCCTTTCGAAGTTTTCTAAGAAGGCCTCAGTATCATCACCTGCCTTGTAGGTGGGGAACTTTCTGGGATGGGAAGTGGTACCTGGAGAAGGATTGCTAGGGTTTGTTGGTATATTCTGCTGGGCCTTTATCCTCTCCATCTCCTCCACATGCTTCCTCTCTTTTTCCCTCTCCTCCTCCACATGCTTCCTTGCCTCCATTTCCCTCTTGTGGGCAGCCTCTTGGTGTTGTTCTGCCTCCCTTTCTTGTTCCTTCTTCAGCTGCATGAGTTCTATCTGTCTTTCATGTTCCCTTTGTTTTTCCTCAGCCTGAAATTTGGCGAATTCCAGCTGTAGTCGAGCTGAGGATTTGGCCATTCTAACCTCTCTGTTTTTAACTAACTTTACACCCGAGGTTTAGAAATAAACAAACAAAACTTGGCTGTAAAATTTTGCTGTGCTGCAATAGAATACCTATTCTCTGATAGTGATTGTCAGCCTACAGAAAAAGACAATTCCCTTGTCTCTGCTCTGGGCCCAAATTAAAGCAAAAAACCTCCAACTACTTGGAAACCTGCTTACCCAGCCCAAAGAAGAAAAAAATTTCTTTTCAAACCTGTGCTCCTTGTAAAACAAAAAAAAAAAAAAAAAATCAAAATCCTAAAAAAACCCTGCCACTTTTGTCTCCAGGCAAATGGGTAGAGCACACACCCCCTATTTACTTTTAGGAAGAAAAGAAAAAAAAAAACCTCTGGGTTGGAAGACTGTGAATTTCCCTGCAGGAGTTAAGTACCCTGCCTCCAGGCAAAGAAAACCTGCAATTCACAAGATAATCCCCTTTTGTCTCTGCTTGGCCACAAAGCAGAGAGAAACCAAGCTGCTTTCAGTTTCAAAGCTGCCTTCTGGACTTCCTAAAAATTCCTTTTTAAAATCTGTATTTCTAGTTCAAAAAATCTCAACTGGATCTCAAAATGATTTCAGGTTAATCCCACCACTGTGCCACCATGTCAAGGTTCCTCCCCCACTCTGAACTCTAGGGTACAGATGTGGGGACCTGCATGAAAAACCTCCTAAGCTTATCTTTACCAGCTTAGGTCAAAACTTCCCCAAGGTAACAAATATTACCCCCGTTATCCTTGGAATGGCCGCTACCACCACCAAACTAATACTGGTTACTGGGGAAGAGCTGTTTGGACGCGTCCTTCCCCCCAAAATACTTCCCAAAACCTTGCACCCCACTTCCTGGACAAGGTTTGGTAAAAAGCCTCACCAATTTGCCTAGGTGACTACAGACCCAGACCCTTGGATCTTAAGAACAATGAACAATCCTCCCAACACTTGCACTCCCCCTTTCCTGGGAAATGTTGGATAAAAAGCCTCACCAATTTGCATAGGTGACCACAGACCCAAACCCTTGGATCTGAGAACAATGAAAAAGCATTCAGTGTTTTACAAGAAGACTTTTAGTAAAAAATAGAAGTAAATAGAAATAAAGAAATCCCCCCTGTAAAATCAGGATGGTATATATCTTACAGGGTAATTAGATTCAAAAACATAGAGAACCCCTCTAGGCAAAACCTTAAGTTACAAAAAAGATACACAGACAGAAATAGTTATTCTATTCAGCACAATTCTTTTCTCAGCCATTTAAAGAAATCATAATCTAACACATACCTAGCTAGATTACTTACTAAAAGTTCTAAGACTCCATTCCTGTTCTGTCCCCGGCCAAGACGACTACAGACAGACCCTTTGTTCCTCTCCCTCCTCCCAGCTTTTGAAAGTATCTTGTCTCCTCATTGGTCATTTTGGTCAGGTGCCAGCGAGGTTACCTTTAGCTTCTTAACCCTTTATAGGTGAGAGGAGCTTTCCCCTGGCCAGGAGGGATTTCAAAGGGGTTTACCCTTCCCTTTATATTTATGACACGCCCCCCAAATCTCAGCTAGGGTGAAACACTGGCTGGGATTTCTTCCTGGAGCTCTAGGAAAAACAGAGTTAATAAGACACATGCATCTCTAAATATACTACCAAGTACATAAAGACTAACAATATTTTCCACATCTCAAGGACGATTTTAACCAGTTGATTCTGGGAAACTTTCACGGGAGAGTGCATCAGCCACTTTGTTAGAAGCTCCTGAGATGTGTTGGATGTCGAAATCAAAATCTTGGAGAGCTAAACTCCACCGAAGAAGTTTTTTGTTAGTTTCTTTGACGGTGTGAAGCCACTTTAGTGCAGCATGGTCGGTTTGCAGGTGGAAACGCCGTCCCCAAACATATGGGCGTAGCTTTTCCAGAGCGTAGACAATGGCATAACATTCTTTTTCAGTGACTGACCAGTTGCTTTCCCTCTCAGACAGTTTTTTGCTGAGAAACACTACAGGGTGGAATTCTTGATCAGGTCCTTTCTGTATTAAAACTGCTCCCACACCACGCTCGGAGGCATCTGTGGTTACTAGGAACGGTTTGTCAAAGTCTGGGGCCCTTAGTACAGGGTCAGACATGAGTGTCGCTTTAAGCTTGTTAAAGGCCTTCTGACACTTTCTGGTCCACTGAACAGCATTTGGCTGTTTCTTTTTGGTTAGGTCTGTCAGTGGGGCAGCGATTTGGCTGTAGTGCGGTACAAATCGTCTGTAATAACCGGCCAAGCCTAAGAAGGATTGAACCTGTTTCTTTGACTTTGGGACAGGCCACTTTTGGATAGCATCCACTTTGGCCTGTAGGGGGCTGATAGTTCCTTGACCCACCTGGTGTCCAAGGTAAGTCACTCTGTTTAGGCCTATTTGACACTTCTTAGCCTTAACAGTTAGTCCTGCCTCCCTTATGCGCTCAAGGACTTTTTGTAGATGTTCCAGGTGGTCTGCCCAGGAATCCGAAAATATGGCCACATCGTCAAGGTAGGCGACTGCATATTCTCCTAATCCCGCTAGGAGACCATCTACAAGTCTTTGGAAAGTGGCGGATGCATTTCGCAGCCCGAAAGGGAGTACATTAAATTCATACAGCCCGAGATGTGTGATGAAGGCTGACCTTTCCTTGGCAGATTCATCTAGCGGTACCTGCCAGTACCCCTTGGTTAAGTCCAAGGTAGAGATGAACTGGGCCCGTCCCAGTTTCTCTAATAGTTCATCTGTGCGTGGCATGGGATAGTTGTCTGGGCGAGTTACAGCATTTAGCTTACGGTAGTCCACGCAAAAACGTATTTCCCCATCTGGTTTGGGAACTAGAACCACTGGAGATGCCCATGCACTTTCAGAGGGGCGGATTACACCCATCTGTAACATATCCTGGATCTCCCGTTCTATAGCAGTTTTAGCTTGAGGAGACACCCGGTAAGGTTGGACCCTAATTGGGTGAGCATTACCTGTGTCAATGGAGTGGTATGCCCGTTCAGTCAGTCCTGGGGTGGCTGAGAACGTTGGCGCGTAGCTAGTGCACAGCTCCTGGATCTGCTGTCGCTGCATACGCCCAAGGGTCATGGAGAGGTTCACCTCTTCCACACCACCAGCACATTTCCCTTCGTAGTAGACACCTTCAGGCCACTCAGCGTCGTCTCCTCCCTGGGCTGTAAACTGACAAACCTTTAATTCTCTGGAATAAAAGGGCTTTAGAGAATTAATATGGTACACCTTAGGCTTCCGGTTGGAGGTGGGGAATGCTATGAGATAATTAACAGCTCCCAGGCGCTCCTGGACCACGAATGGCCCTTCCCACGATGCTTCCATTTTATGGGCCTGGAGCGCCTTTAAGACCATGACCTGGTCTCCTACTTTGAAGGAACGCTCTCTGGCATGTTTATCATACCAGGCTTTTTGCTCTTTTTGAGCATCCTGTAAGTTTTCTCTAGCAAGGGCGAAAGAGGTTCGGAGGGTGTTTTGTAGGTTGGTTACAAAGTCCAGAATGTTAGTTCCTGGAGAAGGTGTAAATCCCTCCCATTGCTGCTTCACCAACTGCAATGGCCCCTTAACCTCACGGCCATATACAAGTTCAAATGGGGAAAACCCTAAACTGGGATGTGGTACAGCTCTGTAGGCAAAGAGCAACTGCTGCAATACTAGGTCCCAATCATTGGAGTGCTCATTTACGAATTTACGTATCATGGCCCCCAAAGTTCCATTAAACTTCTCCACCATGCCATTTGTTTGATGATGGTAAGGAGTGGCAACCAAGTGATTTACCCCATGAGCTTCCCAAAGGTTTTTCATAGTTCCTGCCAGGAAATTAGTCCCTGCATCTGTGAGGATGTCGGAGGGCCAACCTACCCTGGCAAAAATGTCTGCTAGTGCCTGGCACACACTTTTAGCCCTGGTGTTGCTTAGAGCTACTGCTTCCGGCCATCGGGTGGCAAAATCCATGAAAGTCAGTATGTACTGCTTTCCTCTGGGTGTCTTTTTCGGAAAAGGACCCAGAATATCCACAGCTACTCGCTGAAATGGAACTTCAATGATGGGGAGTGGCTGGAGAGGAGCTTTGACCTGGTCTTGGGGTTTTCCCACTCTTTGGCACACCTCACAAGACTGGACATAGGTAGAAACATCCTTGCCCATTCCCTCCCAGTGGAATGACCCCCACAAACGGTCTTTGGTCCTGTTCACCCCAGCATGGCCACTAGGGTGATCATGGGCTAAGCTCAAGAGCTTGGCCCGGTATTTAGTTGGAACTACCAACTGTCTCTGAGGATGCCAGTCTTCCTGGTGTCCCCCAGAAAGAGTTTCCTTGTATAAAAGTCCTCTTTCTACAACAAACCTGGATCGATTAGAAGAGCTGAGAGGCGGTGGGTTGCTCCGTGCCGCCGTCCAAGCTCTCTGGAGGCTTTCATCTGCTTCCTGTTCGGTCTGGAACTGTTCCCTTGATGCTGGAGACATCAGTTCCTCATGGGATTGTGGACCTAGGCTTGGTCCCTCTGGAAGCGATATAGGGGATGGAGCTGTTTCTGTTGACTGTGAACCGCTCTCCGCTGGTGCACTATGTTGGGATTCAGGCTCCGGCTGAGCCTCTTGTGTAGGGTTATCGGCTGCTGCCAGTTCAGGTTCGGTGGGGCCCTCTGGTGTTGAGGTTGCAAGTACTGGATTCAGTGCTGACACGGGGTCTGGTGTTGGTTGTTTGGCTGGTTCCGGTTCTGGGACTGGTTCCGTCTGGGTCTCTGGGACTGGATCCACTACTGCTGTTGCAGACATTGGCCTGGGGTCCAGGTCCATCACCTCTGACTGGGTCCTGATAGAAGTTTCCGGAACAGAGCTAGGCCTCACGGCTTGTTTAGCCTGGTTGCGGGTGACCATTCCCACCCTCTTGGCCTGCTTCACATGATTGGCCAAGTCTTCCCCCAACAGCATGGGGATGGGATAATCATCATAGACTGCAAAAGTCCACATTCCTGACCAGCCCTTGTACTGGACAGGCAACTTGGCTGTAGGCAAATTGAAAGAGTTGGACTTGAAGGGTTGAATCGTCACTTGGATCTCTGGGTTGATTAAATTGGGGTCCACTAAGGAAGCATGGATAGCTGACACTTGTGCTCCGGTGTCCCTCCACGCGGTGACCTTCTTCCCACCCACACTCACAGTTTCCCTCCGCTCCAAGGGTATCTGGGAGGTATCTGGGCCTGTGGACCTCTGGTGTGATTCCGGTGCAATGAACTGTAATCTGTTGGGGTTCTTGGGGCAGTTGGCCTTTACATGCCCCAGCTCGTTACACTTAAAACATCGTCCAGCTGACGGGTCACTGGGGCGAGGAGGGTTGCTGGAGAACGGGGTGGTGGGACGATAAGGGGTCTGGAGGGTTCTTTGGGAGGTAGGTGGGGCTTTGGGCAGCCCCCGGTAATAGGGTGTGGTCTGGGGTGGTCCCTTCTGGTCTCCGCTCCAACTGCGACCAGTTTTCTTCTTCTCTGCCACCTCCACCCATCTGGCTCCAATCTCTCCTGCCTCAATTACAGTTTTGGGTTTCCCATCTAGGATGTATCTTTCTATTTCCTCAGGAACACCCTCTAAGAATTGTTCCATTTGCATTAGGAAGGGCAAATTTACTGGAGATTCAACACTTGCTCCTGATATCCAGGCATCCCAATGTTTTACAATGTGGTAGGCATGTCGGGTAAATGACATGTCTGGTTTCCACCTTAGGGCTCTGAACCTCCGACGAGACTGCTCGGGTGTTATCCCCATTCTGACTCTCGCCTTGGATTTAAACAGTTCATACTTGTTCATGTGTTCTTTAGGCATTTCAGCTGCCACCTCAGCTAAGGGTCCACTGAGCTGCGGCCTCAGCTCTACCATGTATTGGTCAGTAGAGATGTTGTACCCAAGGCAGGCCCTTTCGAAGTTTTCTAAGAAGGCCTCAGTATCATCACCTGCCTTGTAGGTGGGGAACTTTCTGGGATGGGAAGTGGTACCTGGAGAAGGATTGCTAGGGTTTGTTGGTATATTCTGCTGGGCCTTTATCCTCTCCATCTCCTCCACATGCTTCCTCTCTTTTTCCCTCTCCTCCTCCACATGCTTCCTTGCCTCCATTTCCCTCTTGTGGGCAGCCTCTTGGTGTTGTTCTGCCTCCCTTTCTTGTTCCTTCTTCAGCTGCATGAGTTCTATCTGTCTTTCATGTTCCCTTTGTTTTTCCTCAGCCTGAAATTTGGCGAATTCCAGCTGTAGTCGAGCTGAGGATTTGGCCATTCTAACCTCTCTGTTTTTAACTAACTTTACACCCGAGGTTTAGAAATAAACAAACAAAACTTGGCTGTAAAATTTTGCTGTGCTGCAATAGAATACCTATTCTCTGATAGTGATTGTCAGCCTACAGAAAAAGACAATTCCCTTGTCTCTGCTCTGGGCCCAAATTAAAGCAAAAAACCTCCAACTACTTGGAAACCTGCTTACCCAGCCCAAAGAAGAAAAAAATTTCTTTTCAAACCTGTGCTCCTTGTAAAACAAAAAAAAAAAAAAAAATCAAAATCCTAAAAAAACCCTGCCACTTTTGTCTCCAGGCAAATGGGTAGAGCACACACCCCCTATTTACTTTTAGGAAGAAAAGAAAAAAAAAACCTCTGGGTTGGAAGACTGTGAATTTCCCTGCAGGAGTTAAGTACCCTGCCTCCAGGCAAAGAAAACCTGCAATTCACAAGATAATCCCCTTTTGTCTCTGCTTGGCCACAAAGCAGAGAGAAACCAAGCTGCTTTCAGTTTCAAAGCTGCCTTCTGGACTTCCTAAAAATTCCTTTTTAAAATCTGTATTTCTAGTTCAAAAAATCTCAACTGGATCTCAAAATGATTTCAGGTTAATCCCACCACTGTGCCACCATGTCAAGGTTCCTCCCCCACTCTGAACTCTAGGGTACAGATGTGGGGACCTGCATGAAAAACCTCCTAAGCTTATCTTTACCAGCTTAGGTCAAAACTTCCCCAAGGTAACAAATATTACCCCCGTTATCCTTGGAATGGCCGCTACCACCACCAAACTAATACTGGTTACTGGGGAAGAGCTGTTTGGACGCGTCCTTCCCCCCAAAATACTTCCCAAAACCTTGCACCCCACTTCCTGGACAAGGTTTGGTAAAAAGCCTCACCAATTTGCCTAGGTGACTACAGACCCAGACCCTTGGATCTTAAGAACAATGAACAATCCTCCCAACACTTGCACTCCCCCTTTCCTGGGAAATGTTGGATAAAAAGCCTCACCAATTTGCATAGGTGACCACAGACCCAAACCCTTGGATCTGAGAACAATGAAAAAGCATTCAGTGTTTTACAAGAAGACTTTTAATAAAAAATAGAAGTAAATAGAAATAAAGAAATCCCCCCTGTAAAATCAGGATGGTATATATCTTACAGGGTAATTAGATTCAAAAACATAGAGAACCCCTCTAGGCAAAACCTTAAGTTACAAAAAAGATACACAGACAGAAATAGTTATTCTATTCAGCACAATTCTTTTCTCAGCCATTTAAAGAAATCATAATCTAACACATACCTAGCTAGATTACTTACTAAAAGTTCTAAGACTCCATTCCTGTTCTGTCCCCGGCCAAGATGACTACAGACAGACCCTTTGTTCCTCTCCCTCCTCCCAGCTTTTGAAAGTATCTTGTCTCCTCATTGGTCATTTTGGTCAGGTGCCAGCGAGGTTACCTTTAGCTTCTTAACCCTTTATAGGTGAGAGGAGCTTTCCCCTGGCCAGGAGGGATTTCAAAGGGGTTTACCCTTCCCTTTATATTTATGACACACCTTTAAATCCCTCCTGGCCAGAGGAAAAACCCTTTCACCTGTAAAGGGTTAAGAACCTAAGATTACCTTGCTGGCACCTGACCAAAATGGAGACAGATTCTTTACTCCCCCCCAGCAGATTTGAAAGTATCAGGGATCATCAAGCAGCAAACCCTGGATAGCACCTACTGCTCTCAAAGGCATCCAAGGAGGTAGTGGACACTGCCTAGAGGCATAACTGAGCAAGGGACTGGAAATAAACCCTACAGTGACAGAGTGCTCCTCATCCAGCTTCCTCCTCTTGGTGTGATGGATGGCTGTCTTAGTGAGAACCAGAAGAAGGCTGATGAGGTCTTGCAACTTTGAGGGGCCACAGATGGAGTGTGTAGATCAGGAGGTGCGGAGAGAGGTGCAGCTAGAATCTCAGTAGGAGATTCTGTGATGAGAGGCAGCTCCTGGTGCACATCTCCCTACAGTGCATCAGATTGGAGCCCCTCGAGAAAGGACAGGTGTTGGGGGAATTCATGAACCATGCTAGGCACACACCATGCCAACTAATATTCCTAGTGGGCCCTGGGACCAGAGTGGAGTACAAACTGTCCCATCAGGGATCCTCACATCACAGCAAGGCCCACCACTGGATGGGACACAAGGACGAGGAAGTGGATAGTCTGTATACACTTGTGCTTCATATGTTCTCTGGGCACTGTTTGGAGGCAGACTGACCTGGAAGGTGCAAAGTGAAGGAGGCGGGAGATGTAGGAAGAGAAAGGATAATCTCCTGGTTAATACAGTTGAATGCTGCCTTGGAGAACTGGATTCTATCCCTACCTCTGCCATAGAGTTCATAGGTGATGCTGGGCTAATCTCTTAAAGCAAACTTCACTTCTGCCTATAATTATATACTATACACAACACATGTGCACAGGGGCAGAATTAAAGTTGATTGGCCAATGTTCATTCTGGTATTTTCAGGACTTTGCAACTTTTTAATCCTTAACTTTGCATTTCCTAATGTTCCATGGTTTAGTTTATAATGAGAGCAACTTTAACTAATGTTAAATGAAGTTTTTGTTCGTGAATTTTCTTTTGGTTTGCTACAGAAAAGCATAGAGAAGTGTTCAGAAAAGAAACCTGCATATTTATCAAAGCAAGTTTTTTTAAAATATCTAAAATTTGTTATTAGAGTTCCAGTCTTCTTTGGGTGGTGGTCGTTATTAACTGGCTCTGTACACTCACCATATACATAGGATATCCAACTGGAGAGCTTTGAAGCAGTGTAAAAGTAAAATAGTCTTCTGAAAAATCCTGCATTTAACAACCTCATGATACAGAAATATAAATTAACACTTTTCATCCTTAATTACTGTCAAAAGCTTTGTTGTTCTTGGATTGGATTTCTGTATCTCTTCATACTGGTTTGTCGTGGGGATGGAAACATTTCAGAAGCTAGAGAAATTCAGTTTGGCCAGTATCCCAAATCTTGATTCTTGTCTGAAATTACTCCCATTTCTTTTGTGGAATTGAATTTTCTAGCACTCCTTGGTTTTAGACAGACTAGATGAATGTATTTCTTATAATTTACAAGATGCCACTGTGATGGGGTTGGGACTCACCACCGCAGCGCCTCCTGTTCATCCTTGGGAATTAGCTCCATTCATGCGGAGTACCCTCTGCCGGTGGTGTCCTGTCCATCTCTCGCCCTAGATTAGCGTCTCAATGTGCGTTGCTCCCAGCTTGCGGTGTCCTTTTCAGGATACTGCCCTCTGGCAGTGCTCACTGGTCTGGTCTCATCCCCTTCTGGGGCTTTGGTGTTATCAGCAGTCCTCCTCTTTGCCCCAGCCACAATGGCTAACCACACCCCAAAGTCTAACCCCTTTTGGCAGGGGTCTGGTGCAGTCCATGATGGCCACTCCAAACGGCCAGATGGAAGTGCAAGGGGGAAAGTGGAGGGACCCAGGCCCACTCTCTACTCTGGGTCCCCAACCAGGGACCCTTTGGTGGCAGCCTTCCTGCCTGCCCTCCTGCTCTCCCTTTGTCCATCTCTCTCCCCCTGGGCCATTTCCCCTTCAGCTCCTCGGGGCCCCAGGTTTCACCACCCCTTTCTGGGGCTGGTCTCAGACTCAGACACTTCCCCTTTCTGCCTTAGGGGGCAGCGCCCCCCTAAGTGGCTCTCTTTGTGGCAGTGGAAACACCGCTTGTGTCTTCCCTTGGCCACAGCCCTACCACAGCCTGTTTGGGCTCTAGCCCTTCCCTCTGGGCTGGCCCAGGCCTTGGGAGCCCTGCAGGGGCACTCCCTCCTGAGGTGCCCCATCTCTCCACAGACCCAACAAGCTTAGGGCCCCCCCTGTTACCCTCACAGGGGGCACCTTGTCTGGGTGGGGCCACCCTGCCCCCTCCCAGTGGGGACACTCCCTCCTGAAGTGTCCCAGTTGCTCACAGGTGAAACAGTTCTTGAGCCCAGGCCCTGGCCTCCCACCCTTGGTGCCTGGTCTCTTATAGGGCCTGGGTGCCCACCCCAGCAGCAACCAGAGCAAGCCTCTCTGCTGCTCGGCAAGTTGGGCCGCCCAGGCCCTCCAATAAAAGTCCAACTTCTCCATCATTTTCTCCTTTCTCTGATCTGGGCAACTGTCTCACAGTGCATGCCCTGCCCCTTGTATCAGGGGCAGACCACTAGTGCCTGCCTTTTCCACCACTTGTGACAGGGTTGGGACTCACCACTGCAGCACCTCCTGCTCCGGTCTCACCCCCTCCCAGGGGTTTGGTGTTATCAGAAGTCCTTCTTGTCGCCCCAGCCACAATGGCCAACCACACCCCAGAGTCTAACCCCTTTTGGCAGGGGTCTGGTGCAGTCCATGATGGCCACTCCAAATGGCCAGGTGGAAGTGCAAGTGGGAGACCCAGGCCTGCCCTCTACTCTGGGTCTCGACCCAGGGACCCTTTGGCGGCAGCCTTCCTGCCTGCCCTCCTTCTCTCCCTTTGTCCATCTCTCTCCCTGGGCCATTTCCCTTTTGGCCCCCTTGCACCAGCTAGGTCCTTTTTCTCAGGGCCCACAGCCCAACAGGTACCAGGTGGGAGTTCACTCCTGCTCCCACTGCACTGTCCCTGGTGCTAGTCTCCTCATGCAGGAGATAGATCTTCACCCTCTGAAAGACTGCCTGCTCCCTTCCTGGGCAGCCTTTATATAAGGCCTACCCTGGCCCTGATTGGCTGGCTGTAATACTGGCCCTGATTGGCTCTCTAACAGGCCCTCCCTGATTGGCAGCTACCTTGTGCATCCGCTCTGGCCTGTTGCAGTCCAATCTGGCATGGGGGTGGGGCACTGCCGCAGCAGAGCTACTGATATACATGGTACATTACAGACAAGAAGACAAGCTCCATGTTCCAAGGTATTTACAATCTCATTCACAGAGATAACATCTAAAGAAATGGCAACCGACCTGGGGAAGTGGGGAAAAGGAAGCCATTATAATTTGCCATTTGGCTTCATGGGCCTTCAGATATTCATTGCTTCAGTAATACTTGTTTCACTTACTGCTTCATTTTTTTTCATTAGAGCATAACTTAGAAGTATATGATCATTTCAAATCTGAGAGTGAATTATAAAATTATTAGCCAAGGGTGTTCTTTGCAATACATTTTGCAAAAGAGTTCTGCTAGTATAAGCCAATGAGACACCATAGAACTGGTTTTATAGTCTGCTAATTAATTCCAAGGAACATATCTGGGCTGCTGAATCTTGTTTTCAGCCATTCTTCCTGCAAAGCACCTGTGGTGGGTGGAGGCTTCTTTTTAAATTTCTTTCTGTGTCATCTTCTTCCAGTTGGCTAAAGCTCAAATAAGTAGGCAGGCCCTTTTTACTTTTGAACATTAAAGCAGCTGAAAGGCGCATAGACATAAAATAATTTTAGGGCCCCCTTGTTGACAAGCATTCCTGTAACATTCATTAGATGCAGACTCGTGGTCCCCTTTTCGCCTACTGTCATGCTCTCTTCTTAGGATGGCATTATGCACCTTATAAATGGCTCACATGCGTGCCATTAACTTAAGTGTACTGTGGGTGCCAAGCAACAAGTGGGCTTGAGAAGCAATCTGAATAATGTTGTGTGCCATCTTATCTCTAGAAAATTTCTCCTCTGAATTAACAGTATATTCTGCCTCATTTTTGATGTCACATTTTGACACACATTTCAAAAAACTCGGGGTGAAATTCTGCCTCATTGAAGTCAGTGGAGTCTGGATTTCACCCTCATTGTCTAAGTAGTTCATAATTCTCATGTTCCCTGGGAATACTGGCTTTAGGAGAACTATGAAGTCCACATGGGCTATCAAAATCTAACAGAAAAGTATGAATTGCAAGCTGAAGAGATCAAGCTTTTGATAAGTTAAAACTTTGTAATTGGGAATCATTCCTCATTAACTATCATCCCTGACAACACAACATGGTATTCCTAATTCAGCACATATCCTCTATTAGACACAACACTACATACCCTAAAACATCAGCTAATACAGATAAAGCTTTCTGGATCAGCTGTCATGCATTCTCTGGCTATTTCTGTGGGCACACACTTCATATTCACTCTCCAAAATATACTGATCACATTTCACATGTACTGTAGCTCTAGTTGTTGTTTACAATAAGTCATTCCCCCCTCTAGGGGCACCAAAACAGAATTGTGTGGAAATATTCACACTCAAAGCCTCAGCAGCAGTTTTGGGGTGTTTTGCTGATTTCACTAGAAATAAGGTTGCTTCTTAGCAGAAGGCACTACATGAGGCCTAAGGCTTATGGACCAATGGAAGATTTCTTCCCCCCTCCCCCCCACACATACTTCTGTGAGCCATGCATCACTAGATCCTAATATTTTGGATGGCTATTAGTGTCCCTTGGTTTTATAATCAGCCAGCAGTCTGCTCTGGGTTTCCTGGAATGGAGCTAGATAGTGGAGTGCGCTACACTGTTATAATGTAGCCTCAATAAACAGAGAAAATGAATATACAGTTATTTGCTCATCTTAAATCCCAACTAGGGATGTTATTACAAGTTATATGTATATCTAGCATTTTGAGTAATCCTTGTTACTGCCAAGAAAACACCTTAATCTGGATTACTACATGAGCAGTGGGGAAGAACGTCCAAGTGAAAAATGAAGGGAACCTGTAGGATTCAGTTGGCAAGAAGTTACACTCCTGTTATGAAAATAAAATGCAGAGAAATTTAACATGTCAGGTAATCAGTGACGGTGTTTTGAGCATTTACGAGACAATCTACATGGCGTGAGGAGTAATAAAATAGTAGAAAAGAGCTACTTGAACAATTTCCCAAATGAACTAGTGACTCCAGTACAGAAGGGATACACAAGGCCCTCTCTGTCACTTTAGCACCACATAAGCTTGTAGGGCCAAATCCTGGTCATGCTGAAGTCATGTGGCAAACCTCCCATTGATTTAATTGAGACCAAGACTTGGCGATTAATGTGGGTCTTGAGGTAAAGCTTAAGTAATGTATTAGGTCTTGTCTTTCTACACTATGGTGAATTTCAACCTTGAAGTAGTATATTAACTACAGTAGCTATTAATCAGTGCCTGAAGACATTTCTGTTTCTGCAAAAATACGCTTCTTGGCTATGGCTACAGCCCTTAGCATAAATTATATGGTACATCATTGATCATATTTCTCCTTCCCAGAATATTGTTGCATTTCTGAGTATAGCTCCTAATAAGGTCTGTATTTTTAAATCTCTAGTTGAAGATTAAAGCACTTTATATCTTCAAAGAGAATTACAAAAAATAACCAAACTATGAACTCCCCAAAGCAGGAATCCTGCCTTCCATGTTTAGTACCTGGCACATTGTGTAAACTACTGTAAATAAATATATAATAGCTAAGTGCTTAAATCTGGGCAGAGGGGGAACATATTGGAGGTTCTCACTGATTTTCATTTTTAATCTACAAGATTAGAAAATAGCATTACGTAAATGATTTTTATGGTGGGCCATCCCAAAATCTTGACATCACATGTGGCTGTGGATGCCGTAGCAACTGCAGCTGTGTTGTCAAGGCAACAGCCTTGTGCTCAGCAGGCAAAACCAATGAGGATTAAGCATTGCTATATTCTAGCTAAGCCTCTGTGACCTTATCAGAGAGCAACAAGATCTGTCTGTTCTTTACCGTGCAGGTGTCCGTTTAGTAGGGAGGGAGATATGCACAGATATACTCTCACAAAGTACCTGATTTAAATGTCAGACCTGGACTATTCAAACAAGTGAATGCATTTTCTAGTTAGATGGATTAAAGGGCTCAATTTTTGTAAGTAACTTTTGTTTTTTAAATGCTACTGTATTACCATTATGGAAGAAACCAGAGAGAAGTGAAATGTACAGGACCCTGTACAATGGAATTTGTTTAGAACTTTGGTATGTAAGTGAAATATTTTTCTGGGATAATTTTGTATTTAAGACAAAACTCAGACAAGTAAGTGTCTCATTGCACAAAATAATATTAATTTGTTAGTTTGCATAGCAAGAAACAATGCTGATAGGCAGAACATGAAATGCAGTAGAGTTGATTATCACTGCTTTTTAGCATGGTACCCTTTTAATTCTTAAGAGTTAATTGGAACAGACAAAATAGTGAAGTAAGTTTGTGTAGCAACATAGGTATATCTTAGTTCATTTCAGTATTTACAGATCTATATTTCTAGTAAGAAGAATTAAAATACAAGTGGAATCAATGGGGAGAGGACAGAAATGCTGAATGTTTTTTCTGCAAGGTGGGTGAGGTAGAAGGAGGGGAAAGTTTGGATAAAGTGCCGCCAACACTTTAGTATTGTCTCAATTTCTCTTCACAGTGTTTTATTTTTGTTTCTAAGGCACAATAAAAAGCTCCTTTTTGGTTGAAGTTTCAGAATGCTGAACAACTGAATTTTACTTTGTTGGAGTCTCTGTAGTTGATTATGGTTTCTTGTTGTGCTTTACTGTAAGTCACAACACTAAAGATTATTTAGGTTCTTTACATATTACTCCCTAGGTGATATGTGTTAACGTAGACTCATTCATACTAGCAGTTTTACCCATCTTATTTCAATCTCTCATGTATTCTAAAATGCCTCTTCCCTCAGCAGGCATCAGTAACAAGTTATCTGTAGGTTTGCCAAGTGTACTTTTATTGGTTATGTGATACGCTAACAATCCTATCCTTTTGATATTATCATGTGTCTGATGTAGATGGTGGGAAAACGAACATGCGACCCAGCCTCATAACTGATTGTGGCAAGAACATCATGTGATTTCCCTTCTAGGTATTTTTTCCCCCTTCATTGAGTTTAATTTAAATTTGCACTAGCCAAACTTATCTTGGATAATTCTTTCTTTTTTAAATCTTATTTATGGATTTTTGGCAAGTTTTGATGCTTCTGTTCTTGCATTTCATATGTTGTCTTTTGCAGTGACTACAATGCTTTTCTTTTGCTACCCTTTTCACATTTGACTGTCTTGTAAAAATAGCTTATTTAGTTACATCAAGATTCTGATTATCATATATACCAGGCATGACCAAACTTACTGATCCTCCGAGCTGCTTACAACTATCTTAAGAAGTTTGAGAGCTGGGGTGCACCTGCTGGAGCTCGGGGCTTCAGCTCTGCTCCTGCTGAAGCCCCAAGCCCTGGCAGGTGCACCCCATGTGGCTGAATCACCAAGACTCCCCCTCCCCCACTGGAAAGAAGCCCTTACCCCATCACCCCGCTGAAAGGCAGAGGTCCTGAGCTTTCTCCCCACCCCCATCTGGTAGGTGGAGAATGCAGGGACGAGGCTCCATGAGCCCCATTTTAAAGGTAAAAGAGCTGCATGTGGCTCATGACCCACGATTTGATCACCCCTGAAATATACTGTACTGGACCAAAATGAGAAGTCTTTACTATGCAGTGCTATTTTTGACAATTGCTTGAAATTTAAAATTGAAATTCCGGTTTTACAAATTGATTTCTAAGGCAGTTGCCATCATCATAGATAACATTTCAAACCCTTGGGGAAAGAAACCAAAGGTGAAAGTGGTTGGGAGATTTTAGGCCACTTAAGTGACTAAGGAACAGTGTCCCCAAAAAGACATCATTGTCCCTAATCTCTTTAAAGTGTAGGGATGTTAAGCTTCAAGAGGTGAGAACCTATGTAATGCTGAACATCATCTAAGTATCACAGCTGTTGAACTCCATAAATCTGTGGATTAAGTCCTTGAGAAAAGTCCAGTATGATCTGAGTATACTTAGAAGCACAGATGCTCTGAGATTCCAAATGAATGGGTCAAGAAATGTGATGTCCTTTCCTTATTTCCTTTAGCCAGTTTTATTTTCAATTTTTAATTTTCTCTTATTTTCAAATCACTCTCATATCAGCCATGTGATGTATACAGAATTAAAAGAGAGGAAAGTAACGTAATTAATGCTAATCTACATGGATTTATGGAAAAACAATCCTGACAAAATAACTTTCTTTTTTTATGAGATTACAAGTTTGATTTGTAAAAGTAATAGTGCTGATGTAACATACGTAGACTTCTGTAAGGTTGTTATGGTACTGCATCACATTTTGATTTAAAAAAAACCTAGAACAATATGAAATTAATATGACACTTTAAATGGATTAAAAGATGGCTCACTGATAGGTCTCAAAATGTAATTGTAAACAGGGACTCATTATGGAGTGGGTATGTTTCCAGTGAGATTCCACAAGGATCAGTTCTTGGTCCTATTCTATTCAACATTTTTATTGATGACCTGGAAGAATATATAAAATCATCACTGATAGTTTGCAGATGACACACAAATTGGGGGAGCAGCAAATAGTGAAAAGGACATGGCACTGATACCAAATGATTCATAGAATCATAGAATATCAGGGTTGGAAGGGACCCCAGAAGGTCATCTAGTCCAACCCCCTGCTCAAAGCAGGACCAATTCCCAGTTAAATCATCCCAGCCAGGGCTTTGTCAAGCCTGACCTTAAAAACCTCTAAGGAAGGAGATTCTACCACCTCCCTAGGTAACGCATTCCAGTGTTTCACCACCCTCTTAGTGAAAAAGTTTTTCCTAATATCCAATCTAAACCTCCCCCACTGCAACTTGAGACCATTACTCCTCGTTCTGTCATCTGCTACCATTGAGAACAGTCTAGAGCCATCCTCTTTGGAACCCCCTTTCAGGTAGTTGAAAGCAGCTATCAAATCCCCCCTCATTCTTCTCTTCTGCAGGCTAAACAATCCCAGCTCCCTCAGCCTCTCCTCATAACTCATGTGTTCCAGTCCCCTAATCATTTTTGTTGCCCTTCGCTGGACTCTCTCCAATTTATCCACATCCTTCTTGAAGTGTGGGGCCCAAAACTGGACACAGTACTCCAGATGAGGCCTCACCAATGTCGAATAGAGGGGAACGATCACGTCCCTCGATCTGCTCGCTATGCCCCTACTTATACAGCCCAAAATGCCATTGGCCTTCTTGGCAACAAGGGCACACTGCTGACTCATATCCAGCTTCTCGTCCACTGTCACCCCTAGGTCCTTTTCCGCAGAACTGCTGCCTAGCCATTCGGTCCCTAGTCTGTAGCTGTGCATTGGGTTCTTCCGTCCTAAGTGCAGGACCCTGCACTTATCCTTATTGAACCTCATCAGATTCCTTTTGGCCCAATCTTCCAATTGGTCTAGGTCCTTCTGTATCCTATCCCTCCCCTCCAGCGTATCTACCACTCCTCCCAGTTTAGTATCATCCGCAAATTTGCTGAGAGTGCAATCCACACCATCCTCCAGATCATTTATGAAGATATTGAATAAAACCGGCCCCAGGACCGACCCTTGGGGCACTCCACTTGATTCAGAAAGCTCTGTATGCAGGGCACAAGCTAACTATGCATTTTCATATATTTTTAATATGTATATATCTAGGAACAAACCATGCTTACAGGACAGTGACTCAAAGAAATTTGGGGTTCATGGTGGATACTCTGTTGGACATAACCTCCCATGTGATGCTGTAGCCAAAAGCCTAATGTGATCCTGGGATTCATGGACAGGTGAATTTTGAGTAGGAATTTTACCTCTCTATTTAGTACTGGTGCAAATACTGCTGGAATAGTCTGTCCAGTTGTGGCATGCTCAGAAAGGTGTTGATAAATTGGAGGGTGTTTAGAGAAGAGCCGCAAGAATGACTGAAGGATTAGAAAACATGCCTTTATAGTGAAAGACTCAAGGAGCTCACTCTATTTAGCTTAACACAGAGAAAGTTAAGGGGTGACTTGATTTACAGTTTACAAGTACCTACATGAGAAACAAATGGGCTCTTCAATCTAGCAGGGAAAAGTATATGATCCAGTGGCTGAAAGATGAAGCTAAACATATTCAGACTGAGAAGAATTTGTACATTTTTAACAGTGAGAGTAATTAACCATTGGAACACCTTATAAAGGGTCGTGATGGATTCTCCATCATTGCAATTTGTAAATGAAGCTTGTATGTTTTTCTAAAAGATATGCTGTAGGAATAATTTTAGGGAAGTGCTATGGCCTGTGTTATACAGGAGGTCCGACTAGATGGGCACCGTGGTTCCCTTCTGGCCTTGGAATCTATGATTTTATCCTCTCTTGCTGCTATTAGTTCTCACTGCCTTTGGTTGTTTTAGAAGCAGTGTTACCAGCCAGGACAGACAAGAGGCACAGCTTTCAGCAGGGTGGATTTTTCTACCTTTTTTTTTTCTTTTCTTTCCTCCTTATATCTATCTTTCTCCCTATTTTTGTATACATATTTTTGTATTTGTATTCTCTGTATCCTTTTTGCTCCTTTTTTTTTAATCCAGCCGTTTTGTCTTTTTCTTAAGTAGCCTTGATTCAATAAGCAACTCGATTTTGATTTTATTTTGAATGTGAAGCTCACTGGTATGTATGAGCTTGCTCAAGCCATGAAATCTTCAGGGGGGAGGTTAAATAGTATTTCTTCCTTTCGCATCTTTTCCCAAATAGCTTTTATGGCTATGGTTCACAATTACAAAAGTCTTTCATCAAGGACACTTAATTTAGTGAGTCAAAATCAGAACTGAGACTAATTAAGCCTAATCTGCCTACTTTTATGCCAATGTAAATCAGGAGTAGTCAGTGGAAGTAAAGTGCTGTAAAAACAGTGCAAGTGGAATCAGAATTGAACAGAAACAAGTCTAAATGAGCTGATTTTCCCCCCCGCCCCCCGCTTTCCACCTTGTGTACACATTTACATTTGTGCTGGAAATGGCCCACCTTGATTATCATGCACATTGTAGGGAGAGTGGTCACTTTGGATAAGCTATTACCAGCAGGAGAGTGAGTTTGTGTGTGTGGTTTTTGGAGGGGGGTGAGGGAGTGAGAGAACCTGGATTTGTGCAGGAAATGGCCCACCTTGATTATCATACACATTGTGAAGAGAGTTGTCACTTTGAATGGGCTATTACCAGCAGGAGAGTGAGTTGGGGGGGGGGGGCAGCAGAGGGTGAGAAAACCTGGATTTGTGCTGGAAATGGCCCAACTTGATGATCACTTTAGATAAGCTATTACCAGCAGGACAGTGGGGTGGGAGGAGGTATTGTTTCATGATCTCTGTGTGTATATAATGTCTGCTGCAGTTTCCACGGTATGCATCCGATGAAGTGAGCTGTGGCTCACGAAAGCTCATGCTCAAATAAATTGGTTAGTCTCTAAGGTGCCACAAGTACTCCTTTTCTTTTTGCAAATACAGACTAACACAGCTGTTACTCTGAAATTTACATCTGTATAAAACTTTGCCAAATCAGGATGGTAGTACTTTGAATAGAGTTTGAATAGGTGTTAATGACTATACAAGATGCAAGTCAATGAACAACCAGGCCCTGTGTATAGGTGTAACTTAAATGGTGAGAGGCCAGCATTTAAGAGAAGCCTGTAGCTTGAAAAGCAACTAACAGGAGTGTACAAGAATCTGTAAGTTAAAGTAGACTTCTACCTACTTTAATTTACTTATGGTTATGTCTTCTTCTAATTCCGTCTCATATAAATTACATCAATTTAGATTTCCTTATACTCACTTCCATGTATTGTGACTAGATAGCAAGTGAAAAATCAGGAACGGGGGGAGTAATAAGTGCCTGTATAAGACAAAGCCCTGAATATCTGGACTGTCCCTATAAAAATCGGGATATCTGGTCACCCTACTTCTATGTCAGTAAGTAGTTTAAGGGTCTCTGAGCAAAAGGACATCTCACAACACATTACACATCACCTGAATTTGGCACCCCTTTCAGTTCTATTTGCATAGACTCATAAGCAAAACTGTGCTCTGAATTTTTTGCTTTGCAAATTAACTTTAGAGTTATATTTTGGTTTACCTGTTTCTCATAAGGGCATTTTGGTAACTAAACTTTGCTCTGTGAACAAGGATTGAGCTTTGTGGCAAATAGATTCCACAGGTTTGTGTGTCTTCTCTAGCCACAAGACTTGGAATTTTTGGTGGCTAGAACCCTATCAATCTTTATAGCTGTCATTTATTTACATAGGACCACAAGTGCACATAATCGTGTTTTTTTTAATTATATAACAACACGGTCACTAACCTATTTTATATGGAAGGCAGATATACAGTGATGTGCAGCAGTACAAAACACTAAAAGTACCTTTAGCCAAAAGCCTCTGTTTTCTGCAAATTACACAAAACATTTTATTTTTCTGTCATGAAACACATGGCTATTTAGTTTACTTTGAATTTTGAAAAGTGTACTTACATCTAAGTTTTTCATATTCTTTAGCATCCTCTTCTGTGCATATTTTATGCTTATTTGACCCTTTAATGTTGTTAATATTAATTTTTTTTTAAAAACCACAGCACTGTGGTTTGAGTTTATTTTTAAAAAGGTAGAAAAGAATCTGTGCATATGTAGTTTTTATACAAATGTATATAATTTGCAAATCTATCCTTGATTTACCCACTAATTTAAATATATTAGCTGTGACACTAGAAGCTAAACTTGCAATTACAAGGCTGTAGCAAAATGTTATAGAGAGCCCATCTCTTTCCTAAATTCAAATGTTTTTGCAGAAGCAGTAAGTAATCAAATGTTAGGTTTATTTTACTATAAAGCTTTCTGTGGCTTAGTTGGTCATTAAACTATCGCTCACCCTTCTGGAAACAGCTGCCTTTGAACTATTTGTTTATGAGCCTTGTTCTCCTTCTTAAAATCAGATCAAACTCTGACATGCAACAGCTGCTGCTGCTGCTAAGTATGCAAGGTTCTTAGAGTAGATTGTGTGTCAGCTTCAACTGGACTGAGAAGTTAAAGGGTTGCTTGTCTTTCTGGCAAAGAGAACCTTGAACGACCTGACTGACTGTAGCTGAAAAATCCTTACCCAAACTCTCTCCTCCCCAGTCATTACAGTCCTCTAAACCAGGGCTTCTCACCCTTTTTCTTTCTGAGGCCCCCTGACATGCTATAAAAACTGCATGGCCCACAGCAACTGTTTTTTTGCATATCCAGAAGCGTTAAAGCTGTGTTAAATTGATAGTTAAACACTTAAACACACAAACATATATGATGTAAAGTAGAAAAGGATAATATAGGTACAAAAATAAATATTATGTTCAAATATTAATATGCCTGAGCTCTGCCACCCAGGGCTGAAGCCAAAACCTGCGCCCTCCCTTGCAGGACTCCCTGTCGCATGGGGCCCCAGGCAGTTGCCCTGTTTGCTGTCTCCTAAGGCCAGCGCTGCTGAAGCCAATAGCTTTCAGCATATCATGCAGGAAAATTAACATGCTCTCTGCTCTATTTTTTAAAAAATAATTTAAAAAAAATTGTCCAAATAGCATGAGGTGAAATGACTTTTTGGGGGGGGGGGTTGGGGAGGGTATGGTCTCTAGCTTATTTTGGCAGACCCACTGAAATATGGGGTGGGGAGGGGTGTAGAACAACACCTCTAAATAGAGCAGTAACAGACCATTCTGCTTGAGGCTCCCACCAGTAACACCGACAGACCCCGGTTGTCGGCAGGCAGGATCGAACCAGGGATCTCTGGAGCTTAGTGCATGAGCCAAAAGCCAGCTGGCTATTAGCTAAGGCTTTAGAGTAGACTCATTTTTGTGTCTATTTAAGTGGTCTCAGTGCCACTAGATGGGCCAGAACACCAGACCCAGAAGGCATATGGGTTACATACCTGCTTGTAAGGCATCATTTCAGTAGGCCCATTCCCCTCCCCTGTCACTGGCAGATCAGTTTTGCCCATCCCTTTTCTTCCTCCCCACCACAATTCTCTTTGCTTTATTTCTACTCAGTCACATCTGGCCACCCTTTTCTCTGGCAATTCAGTAACTG
The DNA here is from genome assembly GCF_965140295.1 of Lepidochelys olivacea. Classification (NCBI taxonomy): domain Eukaryota; kingdom Metazoa; phylum Chordata; order Testudines; family Cheloniidae; genus Lepidochelys; species Lepidochelys olivacea. The sequence goes on along the minus strand of NC_140415.1, from coordinate 25,365,730 downwards.
CTGTGTCCTCAGGCTGTTCAGCCTCATAGACTTTAAGGTCAGAAAGAAACATCATGATCATTAGTCTGACCTCTTCCACATTGCAGGCCACAGAACCTCACCCACCCCTGAAATAGACCCTGAACCTCTGGCTGAGTTACTGAAGTCCTCAAATCATGGTTTAAAGATTAAAGTTACAGAGAATTCACCATTTACACTAGTTTAAACTTGCAAGTGACTCATGCCCATGCTGCAGAGGAAGCCCCCCACCCCAACACCACCACCACCCAAAAAAACAAAAAACACCAATGCAGGATCTCTGCCAATTTGACTCAGCCTGCCTCCAGCCTCTGCAGTTCTGCTTGTTAAAAGGCAAGAAACCTGACACTTGCCCAGATACAACTTTTCCCAGGCTTCTTGGCATTAGGACTTTTCCCATCCTGCCTCTGGCTGTAAATAGCAAGGGTGTTTGTTTCAGGACTGAGATGATTTGGCGCAGTAACACATGGAAGCTTGTCCAACACCTACCAGCTCAGTCCCTCACTTTTATAAAATCTAATTTTCAAATATTTAAAGGAAGTGTTTTAAGGAACCTCCTTACACAGTGAAAAATTAACTCTCTTGTCGGACATCATGCCCCTTTCTTAGAAAGCAGCTTGTTGATGAAAACGCTCTCTATGTAACAGTGGTAGGTTTTTTTAAGCATGTACAAACTCCACATACTAAAAGGGTACCAACGTGGCATTTGTTGGACTATGGGCAGTTACTCAAGAGCTGTATATCATCCTAACTTTGGTAATTAATACAGTTATAAATTTTGTTTTTTATTGTTTAAAGATCCCTGCATATAGATTGAACTTTCTTCTAAACCTTTGGGAGGGTACCACAGCTGGCCTGACCATGAGGCGAACTGAGGTGGCCTCCTCAGGTGCCAGACTGTGTGTGTGTTGTGGGGGGACGCCACTAGGACCCAGAGTGTAGAAAGGAGCCAGTTATGCCTTTAAGACTCTGATATCTTCCCTCACTCAGTCCCTGCTACCAGCCTGCTTATTTGTCCCCTTCAATCAAGTGTTGAGAGCCACTAAGCTGGCACAGAACAGCAGTCATGAGTGAAAGAAGAAAACGCCCCTCTGGGGCAGCATTCAGAAAAAGGAAGCAAGCAAAGGAAGCTTTTCTATCTAAGCAGGAAGGAGCTCTCCTGAGATACATAGACACAAATGTTCACGGTGAGCCTTCCAGCCCCGGTGAGGATGTGAGTGGTGAGGAGATGCCTGATCTTCCAGTTAGTCAGAGTGCAGGTGACCAGGAAGCTACTGCAGCATCCATATCTCCATCTTAAATCGATGTAACCCATGCACATGCCTGAAGAAAAGTGTAGATCAGAGAAGAGTGTGGTGGAGGCTCAAGAAACAGCTGCTGCTGAGTTTCCTTCCCCCTGAGGCCCTGCCCCCAGCTAGGCTGGAAGTTGCCCTGCTGTGGTAGATAGGGTGCCCAAACTCCTCCCTGCCCCCCTGTATGGAGCCCTCCTGAGCTCCTCTTTCCACAGGCAAATGGTGACTCACCGCACAGCTCTGCTCTAGTGAGTGACTCTCAAACCCCACCTCACGGGACCCTGTACTCACTCATCGTCTCAGTGGCATGAATGCCTCAAACTCCCCAGGAGCTGGGAGTCATGCCAAGGTCTTCCCAACCTTGTAGCATCACCAGCAAGAATGATTCAGTAGGCCACAGCCTTATCTCTGTGCAGTCCCCACCCCACCTGTCCTGTGACCTTCAGGTCACACCCTCAGGTGACCCATGTGCAGCCACATCCTCCTCCTCCTCATCACCTTTGGGTCCTGCCCCCAGGTGAGCCCTCCACAGCCCTAAATCTTGCCTTCATTAGATTGCCCATGTGTAACCAAGAGCGCTTGGTCCACCTAACCATCCCTGCTGGTGATGTGTGAGCCAGACTAGCCTCTGGTTGCCTCTCCCATCACTGGGCTGAGTCTGTGGGGCTAACCGGAGGTTTTGTTTCCCTGAGAGCTGGCAGCTCTGACTGTTACCTCCAAGGGGCATTCTGTGCAGCATATAGGGGCTGTTATGCCAGAGGTACTTCTTGCTGTTAACCGCAACTGGTAGCAGAGTTGACTGCTGTCCCCTCCTGTCTGTGATGCCAGGCTTTTGGGAGCCATGGCTCTGGTAGCCCCATAACCCCTGTCAGCAGCTCTACATGGAGGTTCCTTTTAGTGTGAGGAGACCCTTGGGTTTCAGCATTTCCAGACTGAGTGTTTTTTGTAAGGTTGGGTGATTGGCTCCTGCATGGGGGAGATGTCTAGCTTGCTATCTTAAGGTTTTGTCCTTCTGTCCATCGCTGTGGTATCTGAGCACCTTCCACATAAGATCAATAGCAATAAGGAAGTCCCTAGTGCCAGGCAGTCTAAGTAGGGAGTTAGATAACGGGAAGGCCTCATGGGTGGGGAGATCAGAATAGGCATTCCATAACTGATCAGTGGACTCCCTATACTTCATGAACCCATCCTGGCCTCCTGCATAGCAGCAAAGAGACAGGGAGTACACACCCCCAGGGACTGGCCCACGGTTTGAGGAGGCTGAAGAGATGGGAACTAATGATGTTGGGGGAAAGGGCCCTGATGAGGAGAGTCTGTACAGAAGGGGAAAATAAAGAAAATGCTCTTAAAAATAATGGGCAGCAAGTCCAGAGTCACTTGTTCCTGGGGTGGGGCCTTGAGAGAGTCCAGGGGATCTGGTTTGATAGGGAACTCTAACAATGCTAGGTTGTCAGGCTCGGTAACTGCAGAGTCCCTCATCACTACCCTCCTAGCAACCATAATGTTCACTTGTTATGTTGGCTTTTAAGAATGATTGGAGCTCTTTGGAGTAGGGACCATCCTTTATTCTGTATTTGTGATGTCTGTGTATTCTCGTGAAATGGAGCTCTGAACCACAGGGTGGACCCCCTCCAGAGCCAGAGAAGGAGAGATGCTGAGATTGTGGATCCCTTAAGAGCTGCCCAGGGAGCCCCACATCCTCAACCTGCCCTGGGTGGGGGGCCCAAAAGCAGCCCCCAGCCCATGTCTCTGCCCCCCCAGAGCATGCCACCCAAGGCAGGTTGAAGATCCAGGGCTCCCCCCAGCAGCCTTAGGCTCTCTCAGCAGCTCTTACCATGGCCTGGCTCCAGCTTCTGGCCAGGCCAGTGGGCAGGACCTTGGGTAGGAAGGGGAGGAGCCCCATGGCAGCAGGTGTATGGGGCCCAAATGTTCTTTGTGCCCAGAGCCCCAATAAATCTTAATCCACCTCTGGTAATTTGCTAAATTTTGTTTCTGCTGATAGAGAAGATAAAGAATGTGACATCTTCAAGAGTACCATCAAACGGAGCCATCTGTACCAAGTTAGTCTTTGATAAGTATAGCTGTTTGTATTATAAATGCCACATCATTCTTAGTGCTTATATAGTTTTATTGAGATGGCTAGGTAGTGTGGCTATAGACATTTAAATCTTTAATAAATTACACCTAAAATATAAGGACCAATTACTGATGACATCTGGTTACATTTTTTTTTCCCCAGATTCCAGTATGACATCAGGAGCTGCTTCCCCCACATTTTGCACAGGAGGAGAAAGAAAAGCAAAAGGGAGAAGATAATGATGTGGTAGGACAGCTATCTGCCATGAAAGTATTTGCCATGTGTTGTTAAAAGAAACATTTAAAAGGAATACCACATTTTTATTTGACAAAGTACTATTAAAATTTGTTTAAATAAAATGTTTTAATATATTGTACTTTTATACAGGGATCTCAAAATGCTTGTTATACAATTAACTAAGCCTACAACACCCTGTATCGTTGTGGTGTTCTACCCTTTTTACAAAAAAGTTTTGGTGCTTGACATTATTAAGGCCATTTTGACGAAGGTCCACTAATTTGGGGTTGCTCAGTTCCTGAGTGCCAAACTTGAGACATCTAGGACCTGATTTTTAAAGTAAAGAACATATGCAAGGGAAAGATGAAAACTCTGTAAACAATATGGAGAGTTTCCTGCATTACTTTGTTGAAAGGAAAAGACACAGAAATGAGGAGGGAAGAGGGAAACTCAGAGAATTTATAGGAGTCAAGTTAGATGAAAACTGATCTCATACTTGAGTTCATACTCCCAGCCGCAAATGATTATATGTAGGGACAGTGGGTCCAGTGTAAGCCAAAGATGGCTTCAGAATTCACAGGTAAAAATGTGAATCTTCACCTTTTTTTTACACACAAACCACTATTTCATCAAATGAAGTAGAAAAGCAAAATAAAGATACAGAATGATCTGAAGTAAGAGTGAGCATTTTAGTGCAAATAGTTGCAGATTTTTTTTCTCAATTTTTTCTCAATCTCTGGTAATATGTTACACTCCATGAGGATGCTGTGATTCACACAACTTTCAATTGCTACATAAATCAAACAGCCAAAAAACAGTAGTTGGATCGATTTAATTTAGAATGTTAAGTAGCTGGCACACGATAATAGTTGTGAGCATGTGCGTCATTAAGACTTAATCATTGTTCTTGGTACAACAAAAAAGGACACATTAGAAGTCATGTATCAGAGGGGTAGCCGTATTAGTCTGGATCTGTAAAGGTGGCAGAGACCTGTGGCACCTTATAGACTAACAGATGTATTGAAGCATAAGCTTTCGTGGGTGAATACCCACTTCGTCGGATGCACTGACGAAAGCTTATGCTCCAATACATCTGTTAGTCTATAAGGTGCCACAGGACTCTTTGCCATTAAAAGTCATGTTTCAAATAGTTGTTAATAAATGAACTACTCCAACCTAGTCTCCTAAAATGTACCACTATCCTTGGAGTTATCTTGCCAGCTTTGAAGATCATGCAGTATTGTGCTGTAATCCCAGAAATACTACATTGTGCGTAACTTCTGCACATTAATGCACGTCTCCAACAGAGAACTAACTAGGATATGAGTTTCAACACAAGTCCTGTTGCATGTAATTGATTTCCTTTTCAACACTGTGAAGGTTTAGTTCTTTCTAGGAGATGTAATTATTAACAAGTTTCAGCTGGGTCACTTTATTGAAGGATGAAAACCTATTGGAATGCCAAAAGAGTTATAACTGTATGGTTCTATAATTCAAAGTAGTTTGCAGAATATGGCAAGACTAACAGATCCTAAGATTAATCAGAAATGACAGATGATTGAAAGATTAGTACTGTAGTCTCTGTATCAGCCAGCAGTCAAAGGACTCTAAAATTTCTTTGATCATATATTCTTAGATCATGACGTGTATTACCTGGTCATCATGGTTTTAATCTTCTGTGGAAAAAAAAATATGGCATGATATGCTAATTCCTAGTCAGCATCACAAAACCCACCTATAATTTTAGTACAACTGTCAGTATCTGGTCAAGAGAGGCCCAGGTCAGGAATGGGAGGGGCTTTGTGTATTATGAGTGAGGTGCAGTACTGCAAAACTTGCACATCACTTGTCCGCACTTTCATGAGGACCAAAAATAAATAAATCACCAAGCCACATATCAATGAAAAGGTCAAGGTCCTGGAAAAGTGAGCTGAGACTGTTCTGCCATGTGATAGACAGGAACTCTGAGCTACATAGAACTCTTCTTCAGTCTGGGAAAGGTACTCAGGGTGTCACAGCTAAATAAAAGATTGAACAGATAGTTTAGCATAAGTAATTAGTACATATTTTAAGGCAGTAGCTCTCAACCTTTCCAGACTTCGGTACCCCTTTCAGGAGTCTGATTTGTCTTGGGTAACTGCTAAGTTTCACCTCACTTAAAAACTACTTGCTTACAAAATTCGTGTGCTGTGACACTTTTGTATTTTTATGTCCATTACTGAAAAATTGCTTACTTTCTCATTTTTGCCATATAATTATAAAATAAATCAATTGGAATATGAATATTGTACTCACAGTTCAGCATATAGCAGGGATGGCCAAACTTACTGACCCTCCGTATACGATAATCTTCAGAAGTTCGAGAGCGGGGGCACACCTGCCGAGGCTCGGGGCTTTAGGTCTGTGGGAGGCGCCTGCCAGGGCTCGGGGCTTCACAGAACTGAAACTGCTTTAGTGGCACTGATGGATGATCATTTGTCAATGGATGAAGGACAGACATCCATTCTCATCCTCCTGGACCCCTCTGAAGTGTCTGACAGGTAAGCATGAGATACTGCAGTCTTGCCTAAGAGAGGTGTCAGGAGTCCAGGGTAATGTGATAAAAAGGTTTAAGTTCTTCCTGGAGAACTGCACCCAGAGAGTAGTAATGGGAAATCTCACCTACACCACCAGACCCTTGTCTAGTCTATCTTCATGCAAACTCTATATAAACTGCTCAGATGACATGGAATGAAGTGCCAGCAATATGCAGCTCTATCTGTCCTTCCTCACATACTATCAAGATTGCCCAGTGCTTGGATGATCTCTACTGATGGATGAAGAACAGCTGGCTGAAGTGGAACTCAAACAAAACAGGTGATGCTGGTGGATAGAGGAAAATATTCTGAGGGGTTTGCAGCCATGGTGCAGTCTCCTTTGAATAAAGATTCACACACACAATCAATTCATTGCATAGTCTTGAATTCTTCATTGTTGCTAATGAGTAATACTTTTTTACCACTTCTGGTGGGCTAGGGGACTCCATCCCACCCTAGTAGATGAAGACCTGGCCTCAGGTATTCATGCCTGTGGCAGGGTGGACTAGGTCCAGAGGCTCCTTACTGGAGGCCTTGTGGCCCTGCATCACCCTGCCCCAGAATAGAGCAGAGAGAAGTCCTCTAGACAGCCTAGAGTGGCTGCAGAGGAGTGATCAATAAGGGGCCAGAAGGGCCAGATAAAAGGACAGCAGCAGAGCAGCACCTTCAGTTGCTGTGTGGAGCTTGATGAGGGAGGCCTGGGTGCCTGGCTGGCTAAAGGAGCAGCAGGTCAAAGACAGCTCACTGTAGAGAGCTCGCCAGGCAGAACTGAGCCCAGGGAAGGGTGCCAAAGACCAGGTGCCTGGCTGGCTGGATAGAGTAGCAGCAGGACCATGAAAAGGTCAGTGTGGGCAGGCTGAGCCCAGGACCTGGCCAGATCAGGCGAGGGTACTGAGATCAGCCCTGATGGTCTGGTTGCAGACTGAGCCTAGGGAGGGCTGCTGAAAAGGATGCCAGATAAGGGTACTGAGATGGCCCTGGCTGTGTAGTTGAAGAAGGCAGTGCCTTGGGGAAGAAGCCTTAGAGCTACAGCCCCATACCAGGGCTGAGAAAGAACTTGGACTTGAAGGGAGAACGGTGTATGCGGCTCGGCCAGAGGGCTGAGTTGCTGAAGACCCACCAAGAGAACCATCAGCTTGGGGTGTGCTTGCGAGAGGTAGATGCAACCCTGATATAAGAACTAACACCAAAAGCAGGCTTATGCCTAACTGAGAGAAAGGGGGCCATCCACAACAGGTGGGTGTCCTCCTCCTGAAAAAGAACTGTGATGACAGGTATACTGACCAGAGAAAAGGGGGTACGCACGAGAGGCGGGTGCTACCCTATTACAATGCTTTCGTCTCCTCTCAGCTGCACTACAGCAATGTGATATACCTGAGCATGCTTCAGTGCTCAGGAAACACAAACTAGCACAGAATGCTGCAGCGTATCTTCTCAGTAACAGGCTACCATGAGCACATCACACCTGTCCTCCCCTCTTAGCATTGGGTTCCCATAGAATTTTGAATCAAATTGAAGGCCTCGGTCCTTATCTTCAAACTACTCCATAGCATGGACCCAGGCTTTCTAAAAGACTGTCTAAAGCTCCAGGACAAAGACAGTGGTTGACCACTTTGCTGCTCTGGCATAATAGAACTCTCAACGAGAAGGGTAAAGCTTGTCCATGCAGGAGATGGAACCATCTCCAGGGGTGGTCCAAGACTGGAATAAACTCCCTTAGGAACTAAGGACCATCACAAACCTCACCACTTTCCGCTCCATGCAGAAGGCACATTTCTTTGACCTCCTCTTCTTGAATGTAAATACATAGCAACAGGTTTATTTATTAATAATAAAAACAAAACCTACCCAAACAAGACACTCCACTGCAGACACTTCTCTCTTAGGGGAGAGGATGAGAGAACAAACAACACGGGACAGCTGTGTAGTTGTAGAACTGACAGACCCCAGTCATCGGCGAGATTGAAACTGGGATCGCTGGAGCTTAATGCATGAGCCTCTACTGCATGAGCTAAAAGCCATATGGCTGTTAACTAAAGCTTTAGAGCAAACTCATTACTTTTTTTTTTTGTCTCTGTGCCACTAGATGGGACAGAACACCACACCCAGGAAGTGTGTGGGCTACAAAGTGACATTGTTTAATACACTACTGGAAGGCACTCCTATATGATGGTGCTAAAACCCTGTATAGAATAGATTTTTTGTCCTTGAGTAAAGCTGATTCTCTCCAGACTTTGCATACTACTTTGGTAAACTTGCAGAGCTTTTAAGCTATCTAAATCTGATTGGTTTGTCTGATAGAGCTTAAAAATGAACATTGTAAGTGCTATAGACAGTTCTTGCTCACTTTGGTCTGGTGTGTTTGTGACCCATTTGGGGGAAAATCAGTCAGCCACAGCCAACTCCTGTTTTAGCCTTCTACTCAGGCTCTCTTATTCATCTGCCACATAAACACAACAAATATGGAAAAGTAACAAAAGTGATAGTCCTGACCTGGACTAATACTGCAGGGTCCCCTATCCCCCAGTAGCTGAAGGGTCTCAGCCAGAAGGACTACAGGACCTACCTCCCCCTTCAGACTTCTGCCCCTCCTTCCCCTTACAGCTGGGAATCCGAGCTAGTCATTAGCTGCTTCTCAGCTAGATCAGCTGGTTCCCTAACACCTACCTACTGGGCTTCTCCTTAGGCCAGTGCTTTCTGCAATCTGGCTGTGCAGGCTCTTAAAGGGGCAGACCACCCTACTCCACTCCCCTTGTAAGAATAAAGCTTTCAAGCTCTGTAGATTGTGCCAAGCTCCACAGTCCATGGTTGCAGACCATATATGCATCCTCAGACATCATATGGTGGTTATACTTACAGCTGGTTAGGAATTTTTCAGAGCATTTTTAATTTTGGAGAGTGGGGGTCAGGGCCGGCCCACAACATTTTGGCACCTGAGGTGGGGAGCTCAAATGATGGCCCCATGCCCCCTCGCTTAGGCCAAAACATTGAAAGGTCTCAATTCTGCCTTCTTCCTGTTCTACCCTTATCATGGTACTGTTTTGCTACCCACCTCAATAAAGGAGAACTAACAACTTAAAATGCCTTGTTCAAAAATTTTAAGTAACATTTAACTTTCAAACACCTGAACAGCAAATGTAACTTTTCTTGTCTGCATAGTAAACACTGGCATTTTTATCTGTTTGAATAATCAATGTGGTGCCTTCTTGGTTGCAAAGATTTGAACTGCTTCCTGAACGTCCACAGTCTGGGCCAGCTCATGCTCTATTGAGATGGTTGCAAGGCCGACCAGCCTCTTCTGTGTCATTGTGGAGCGTAGGTGTTTTATTAACTTCAGCTTGGAGAAGCTGCGTTCTCCACTGACAACTGTTACAGGAAGTGTTAGAAGTATGCACTGAGCAACAAAAGCATTTGGAAAGAGGGCGGTCATCTTATTTGTGCACATATATTCCAGAACAGCCTTTGGAGTTGATCCTGCTGAAATGTATCTTGAAAGAGCTTTCAGTTCATCACCTAAATCACTCGCATCAACATCATGCATGTCATCATGTGTCCACACTGTCTCTAGTGCCCTGCATTGCTGGTATAGGTCTTCTTCAGGTATAGTGAGGAGTTTTGGAATATCATACAACATCCCAAATACACTGCTGTGTTCCTTGAGCTGCATGAAATGTTCTTCAGCTGACTGTATTGCACAATCTAGCACCTGGTTAAAGAATTCAACTTTGAATTGTTGTTTGGGGTCTCTTATGGGATTATCCTGTGCCTCGTAATCAAAATGTCTTCATCTTCTGTGACTCTTGTATTCTTGAATGGGTGGGAAAATAGCTTCAGTGTGAAGTTCCTCTGCCAACTTCTTTGCACTCTTCAGAATGTTTTGAAATCCCTCATCCAACCGGTAAGACTGTAGGTATGACTTTGCTTTGTCCATTTGTTCCATTGCTCCAGATACATCAAGGTCAACACCTTGGAGTCTCTTGCTTACAACATTTATTTCAAATAGTATGTCATGCCACAACACTAAGCCACACAGAAATTTGAAGTTATGTATGTTTCTGGTGATTCCATTTCCCCCTGCCACTGTTCTCCCACAAACAGTTCCTGTCATAGCATTATCCTCCATAATGGCAACTATGGCATCATCTGTCTTCCCAATTTGGTGTTTGATAGGCTTTGTCGCCTCCACTTGACTTTCCCATTGTGTGGCACTCAGTGGTTTCAGTGTCAGAGAGGATGTTCCCAGATGTTGCTTCAAAATTTGCCATCGATGAGTTGATGCAGAGAAAATACACAGATGCTTTGAATTACATTAAAAACTTCAGCAGCCTCACTAGAAGCTGATGCTGCATCACTGACCACCAAGTTCAATGAATGAGAACTGCATGGGACAAAAAAAGCTCAAGGGTTTAACTCTCGGATCCGTGTCTGCACTCCTCTGTTCTTTCCTCTCATGTTGGCACCATTATCGTAGCCCTGGCCTCTCATGTCAGCTATCGCAAGTCCCGTACCTTCCAGCTTTTTAAGAAGCATATTTGTCATACCAGCTCCTGTAGTATCATCAATGTCAATAAATTCTAGAAAATGCCCTCTGACAGTCACCATTGCAGGGACATTTTCACTAGGTTAAGTTGTTGTTACAAAACGCATCATTAAAGTCATTTCTTCCGTATGGCTGATGTCAGCTCTGCAGTCCAGAATAACAGAGTAATATCTTACTGACTTCAGATCTGCCACAATCTTCTGTTTGACTTTTGTTGCCAGTAATTGTATGATCTCATTTTGAATTGTTTTTCCAAGGTAGTGGTGTGTGTACATTTCTTGGGTGGTGACTCTTAAGATGCTCCTGGAGTACAGCATCAAACTCAGCCATCAGCTCCACAATTTTAAGGAAGTTTCCATTGTTTGGCACATATAGCTGATCTGAAGTGCCACGCAGTGCTAGGTTTTGGGTAGCAAGCATTCTCACAATGGCAATGAGCCTTTTCAGAACATTTTTCCAGTGAAGAGACTCTGGTGCAATCGTCTCTTGATGCTGATCATCTATGGTGGCCTTTAACCCTTAGTCTCATCTCAAGCTCTTTTCACCTATGAAATGCGCTCTGGTGAATGGCTGTCTTCTCATGGCATGCCAGATTTCTAGCCAGATTTTTCCAGTCCTTTGTTCCTGTAGCACCCAGTGTGGCTGGAACAGTAGACTGGAAGAGTCTACAACAAAAACAGTATGCAGCATTCTGGGTTTTTGAGTACATAAGCCATGGCTTCTCCACTTTTTCACCATTGGGGATTTCACACCAGTAATGTGTTGGATGGAAACTTCTGTTTTCATTGTCTTTGGGGAACATGAAGTTTTTCCACTTGCTGTGGCCCATGCAGTACAAGCAAGTGCCTCAGGCTACTGCTCAAGTGGGTCCACAGTGCTGGATCATCTAGACTTAAGGAACTAAACTCAGCAGCAGCTGTTTCTTGCGCCTCCACCACACTCTTCTCTGATCTACACTTTTCCACAGGCATGTCCATGGGTTACATCCAATTAAGATGGAGATATGGATGCTCCAGTAGCTGCCTGGTCACCTGCACTCTGACTAACTGGAAGATCAGGCATCTCTTCACCACTCACATCCTCACTGGGGCCGGAAGGCTCACCGTGAACATTTGTGTCTATGTATCTCAGGAGAGCTCCTTCCTGTTTAGATAGAAAAGCTTCCTTTGCTTGCTTCCTTTTTCTGAATGCTGCCCCAGAGGGGCGTTTTCTTCTTTCACTCATGACTGCTGTTCTGTGCCAGCTATAGTGGCTCTCAACAACACAAGATAACTGGCTCTGTGGATCAGGGGAAAGCAGTGGACGTGTTGTTCCTTGACTTTAGCAAAGCTTTTGACACAGTCTCCCAAAGTATGCTTGCCAGCAAGTTAAAGAAGTATGGGCTGGATGAATGGACTATAAGGTGGATAGAAAGCTGGCTAGATCGTCAGGCTCAACAGGTAGAGACCAATGGCTCCATGTCTAGTTGGCAGCCGGTATCAAGTGGAGTGCCCCAAGGGTCGGTCCTCAGGCCGGTTTTGTTCAATATCTTCATAAATAATCTGGAGGATGGTGTGGATTGCACCCTCAGCAAGTTTGCAGATGACTCTAAACTGAGAGGAGAGGTAGATACGCTGGAGGGTAGGGATAGGATACAGAAGGCCCTAGACAAATTAGAGGATTGGTCCAAAAGAAATCTGATGAGGTTCAACAAGGACAAGTGCAGAGTCCTTCACTTAGGACGGAAGAATCCCATGTACTGCTACAGACTAGGGACCGAATGGCTAGGCAGCTGTTCTGCAGAAAAGGACCTAGGGGTTACAGTGGACGAGAAGCTGTATATGAGTCAACAGCATGCCCTTGTTGCCAAGAAGGCCAATGGCATTTTGGGCTGTATAAGTAGGGGCATTGCCAGCAGATCGAGGGACGTGATTGTTCCCCTCTATTCGACATTGGTGAGGCCTCATCTGGAGCACTGTGCCCAGTTTTGAGCCCCACACTACAAGAAGGATGTGGAAAAATTGGAAAGAGTCCAGCGGAGGACAACAAAAATGATTCGGGGACTGGAACACATGACTTCTGAAGAGAGGCTGAGGGAACTAGGATTGTTTAGTCTGCGGAAGAGAAGAATGAGGGGAGATTTGATAGCTGCTTTCAAGTACCTGAAAGGGGGTTCCAAAGAGGATGGATCTAGACTGTTCTCAGTGGTAGCTGATGACAGAACAAGGAGTAATGGTCTCAAGTTGCTGTGGGGGAGGTTTAGGTTGGATATTAGGAAAAACTTTTTCACTAGGAGGGTGGTGAAACACTGGAATGCGTTACCTACGGAGGTGGTGGAATCTCCTTCCTTAGAAGTTTTTAAGGTCAGGCTTGACAAAGCCCTGGCTGGGATGATTTAGTTGGGGATTGGTCCTGCTTTGAGCAGGGGGTTGGACTAGATGACCTCCTGAGGTCCCTTCCAACCCTGATATTCTATGATTCTATGATTGAAGGGGACAAATAAGCAGGCTGGTAGCAGGGCCTGAGTGAGGGAAGATATCAGTGTCTTAAGGGCCTAACTGGCTCCTACTACTTAGTTGACTGCCTGTTCTCCTCAAGTGCATTCAGGGAAGCAGCAGGAAAAAGGAAGCTCCCTGAGAAGCTGGTGTTAATCAGTCCAGGCTCCTGGGGATGCTAGAGAGGTACATAAGAGGCTCCTCCTCCTCCTCTCTCTCCCTGCAGCTCCTGCTGCTTTCTGTTATTCCCTCTCACCTTTTCTCCTGCCTGCTTGTTATGTCTCTTGTGCCCTCCTTCCTCCAGCACAGCACTCCACCATCTCTGTGCATCTAGAGCAGAGAGAATACATATGCACCAGCAGCAGACACAATTTTCTACACTCTGGGTCCTAGTGACGCCCCCCTCCCCCCCCCCCCCCGCAACACACATACAGTCTGGCACGTGAGGCGGTCGCCTCAGTTTGCCTCATGGTAAGGCCAGCCCTGGTGGGGGTGGTGTCAAAAATGCCACTTAGTCAAAACTAAACTGCATCAGGTAAAGCAGGGAACTGAACCTGTGTCACTCATATCTTGGACAACTGCCCTAGCCTGTGGTCTATTAGCTACTCTGAGCACTTTGCCATAGTAAAACTTTGAAAGGTCTTGTTTTCATCCCACTGCTGAACAAAACCAAATACTGAAACCTCTAAACTTTTCATGAGATAGATTTTTTGTTTTCTAGCCAGTTATGATCTCTGTGGAATAGAAACTTAACAAAATTTTGTAGAAATGGTTAAATTAGGCCTGTGCATTAGTTTTCATTGGTGCTTAATGTATAAAGTACATCTGCATTTTTTTTTGCTAAAGATATGTTTTGAGTTATGCGTGAAAATAACTTTCCATTTAAAAAAACCTTAGAAACTTTTTGAAGTCCCTTAAATGGAATTCAAATTCTTCTCTCTTTCATGTATAGCAAAAGTGGAAACAAGATAATATAGTACATCTGTTACATTTCTGGTTCTTATTATGGCTTCAGTTCTTTTTTTAATCTTCTCCAAGGGAATGTGAGTTTCAATTGTTTCTTCTCAAGATGAATTTCTCTCCTCCACCCCCACCACTATTTTGCACCATAATAAATCATCTTTGTTGTGAGCTTATACACTGTATTGCAGAAAATGACATATCATTTTCAACTCTGTATTTTTTGTATTGTATCCCAAAGCTTGCACCATGTCATGCCATGCCCCTGTTTGAATCCCTCCCATAACCTTCCACATTAAGCTTCTACTTCTCTTCAGGACTGCACATCTCCTTTCCTGCTTCCATCTCTAATCTCATTTCTTCCTGCTCTCCTTCTTGCTTTCTTCATTCAATCCAAGCCATGTTCCTGTCATCTTCCTTATCCATTTCCCATTCCCTGAGTCAAGTGCCTACTTTCAAGAGCATCCAGTAACCATTTTGAGGACTAAAGGGGGCAGTTCTGTGGACCACCACTAGAGGGTTTATTGAGTTGTCTCTGTCTATGTGGGTGTCCTTCCAATTCTAGACACTGACTGGGGAACAAACATCAACCCACATAAGTTTACAATTTTAAATAATTTATTAACTAAACTAAATAACTAAGCAAAATACATGTAACAGATATGGCAATATTCTGGCCAAAGCTTATTGGATTAAATTAAATCTTACTGTATTAAATTTATGTATCATTGCGGGCCGGGAATTTTTATGTAATTTCATGGGAGAGGATGAGCCACAGCCTTCCAGGAACTGAAAACAGTGTGTGTGCGGCGGGGGCGATTAGGCAAATTCACTTAAGTTGTAACGCCTCCCGAGGAGCACCTCCACTTGGCGAATCTTGCGTATATTCCTCTGTTCTATTCATTCCCTCTGAAGCATCTGGCAACTTCCCACTGTCAGAAGACAGGATCCTTGGCTAGATGAACCATTGGTCTGTCCCACTATGGCCATTCTTAGCTCTTGGGTACTGGTTCAAACTGAATTCTGTAGAGACCAGCAGACAAAGAAAGGACTCTTGGATAAATAACCTGAATTTAAACGGACTCAGGGCCTTCATTCTGATCCAGAAAATGGACAGGACCTTCTGTCCAAGGGTGGGGGCAGTCTTTAGGGAAGGGCTGGAAGTAATGACACCAACCAGAGCCCTTGTGGTGCTGGGGGGTGGGGTGATCTCTGGTAAGCTTATTAGCATGTGTATTGTTTTTCATATGTTTTTTCTGTAATGCTTTTGCCTTAAGAATAAACCTTCTTGGTTTTGTTTTCTTTTTTCCAGTTTTTATTAGTAGAGGGATGCCTCTGCCTCAGCATCCTTGCACTTCTTGTTTTTAGACTCCAGCAGGTTTATACTCTTACAATGTGATAGTTGCAACTCTTATAGTTTCATTTGGCTTCAGGAGGCTGTTGGCTGGTTGAAAGATTGGCTAGTGGTTTTCTTGGCTCAGCTGGATAACGCTGATGGACAGGGCTGGCTGGACATATGACTCCTGTGCCAAATCATATTTAGAAAGCTTGTCCTTAACATTTGGTCTGAGTTAACAGTAACCACATAGTCATCGTTTCCATCTTAGGCTCAAAACATGCTGGGCAAAATTAATCCCTGGTGCAAGTCCACTGAAGTCTTATATTAGCATGAGGGATGACTCCTGTTTCCATTCTATTAGTATAAAGCTTTTCTTTTCCATAACAAACTCTTTGCCTTGATTGCATCCTTCTGGATGTGATTTTTTGTTTTGTGCAAAATAAAGCACATAAATACAGGGAAATGAAACTTTGTAGTGGTAGAAAAATCAAATGCAAAGTACTGACATTTCTGCCACCACTTTTAATTAAAAATGTGTCCAATTACAAAGAAAGAGTCCTTGTTTGAAGCAAAAGCTGTAGTTCACATAATTGCACATACTATATAATGTATAGTCATTACCATAACGAAAAATCCATCATTTCTATTCTGAAGCTGTTGAGGGGCCCTAATTAAGTGGGCCTGCCAGCAGCTTCAATTCATGCACCTTTCAAAGAAAATTATACCCTATATTCAGTAAGGAAATTGTGCTGTTGTTTTTTTCAGTCTGCCACTTACAGATTTCTTAACAGAACGTGAACAGATGTTCTTCTTATTTAAAGCAAAGCAAATTTTGTAATACTTTCAAGAAAGCACGAGGTAACGCAAAATCATTCATGTTTCAGAGTAGCAGCCGTGTTAGTCTGTATACGCAAAAAGAATCATAGAGGTCATCTAGTCCAATCCCCTGCTCAAAGCAGGACCAATCTCCAATATTTGCCCCAGATCCCAAATGGCCCCCTCAAGGGTTGAATCCACAACCCTGGGTTTAGCAGGCCAATGCTCAAACCACTGAGCTATCCCTCCCCCCAAAAAAATTAAGTCTTTTTCTATAAGAGCGACAAGGTAGGTGAAGTAATATCTTTTACTGGACCAACTTCTGCTGGTGGAAGGTACAAGCTTTCGAGTTACACAGAGCTCTTCAGGTCTTGGGAAGGAAGCAGAGTGTCTCGAATAAATGCAAGTTGAGACATTTTGTTAAGCAGAAGGGGTAACATGTTGGAAGCAGTCACTTGAACTGAAGCGGACACCTGGGGGTTAGATTGTTGTGCACAAAGAGTTTGAACTAGGCAATTAAGGGTAGCAGGGAGTTGGTGAGTTACAAATTGTTGTAATGAGTCATAAAACCAGTGTCTCTGCTAAGTCCCTGGCTTTAGAGTCTAGCAGAGTTACAAATATAAGTTCCCAGGTTTGCCTTTTGAAGGTGTTGTGCAGGTTTCCCTTGAGGACACGTATTGAAAGAACAGACATCCAGAGATTGCTTTATGAAAATTGTTCACCCACAGCTGATATGGTGTTTTTGTATCTTACCATTTTTCTGTGTGAGTTCATTTGAGAACATAGTGATTGTCTAGTTTCACACACATAAGGTTGTAGGGGTATTTGATGCATTGGATAAGATATACTGCATGTTGTGGTAGGCATGTATAGGACCCATGGATCTTGAAAGGTGCGTTTGGGGGGGGAGGGGAGGATGGATCACTGTAGTAGTGGAGATATGTCTGCAGGTTTTGCATCTGTTGTTCTGGCAGGGTCTGGTGCCACTTTGAGCTGGTGTGTCCTGGTCTATGGGGAGCTTGCTTCTGATGATGAGCTTGGAGAGGTTGGGGGCTTGTTTGAAGGCCAGAAGAAGGGATTTGGAAAGATTTCTTTCAAGATGTGGTCCCCATCAAATATGGGGTTTTATAGATATTTACAACACTTGACTCTGCCTGGTCCATAAAGGAGGTTAAATTGCAAAGTGTAAGTATGACATGGAATGATTAAATCAATAATATTTTTAGTTTACAAAATACTTGTGTCCAGATGTCATTTATTTAATGTCAAGGTAAATAATCTAATATTATCTCTAAGTGCAGACCTTAAGTACAGAGAACTATGACTACATGGGGTGTCTTTTGTAACACAATTCACATTAATTGTGAAATCTTTGGGAGTTTGTTATAAATACTCTTTACAGAATACAGAAACATATTACTATCATTTACTTATATTTTTAGTAGTACTGAAATTCCCAGTTGGAATCAGGGCCCATTGTGCTAGGTGCTGTAAAAACACATACAAAGACAGAACTCCTGTCCCAAATACCTTACAATGTGAATTAAGGTCCCCCCTGGCCCCTTGAGTATCACAAACAATAGGATGGAAGGGCAGAATGAGAGTAAATTTAGTGATCAGATGAACTTATACAGGCTAGCAATGATTTCTTTGATTATCATTTGAACTTCCCTATCAAATCTCCTGTGTTCCATTAGCACCTCTACACACACCAGAAAACATGTCCTTGGTCTTACTGCCTGTTTTTAGAACCCATACATAACTTATACAGAATGTGAGAAGTAATCTCCATCCACCCTCTACCTTCCATTATTAGTTCTTTAAAAGAAAAAAGTTATCTCCATATTTCCTTCAGACATTAGGCCCTCTCCCTGGGCATAGGTTGTTTTTCCCTTAGGTTGTTGTCAAAGTGGGACTGGAAAGATACCATGGCCCCAAAGTTTTGCCACTCTGCTGCTGTCTAGGAGGTTAAATGAGTCTCTATAGGAGTCAGAGGCAAGAGGACAGAAAGTCTATTGATTAGTTATAGAGCATATACTCAGCCCAGATTGGAATCATAGAATATTAGGGTTGGAAGGGACCTCAGGAGGTCATCTAGTCCAACCCCCTGCTCAAAGCAGGACCGATCCCCGACTAAATCATCCCATCCTAGGTCTGTGGGGATGTGCAGCTGGGACATCTCTGGGATGTGGGGGCTAGGGTATGGCTCCATCCCAAGAGTTGCTGTTTGCCCTCCCTCCAACCTTTTGAACATTTTTTATTGTTAATCTCTGGACTCCCTCCCACTTGTCACTATCTTTCTGAAAATATGGCTCCCCAAAGTAAATACAATCTATTCCAGGTGAAGCTGAACCAAACCTAATACAGATAGAGCATTACCTCCCGGTTCTGAGACATGATGCTGCTTATGTTGGCTTTTCTTGCTGCTCATTGCATTACAAACTCAATTCTGATTTACTCTCTGCTGTCACCCCAGGTCACTTTGAGTACTTCTGCTTCTTAGATTTCTTCCTTCTCCTGAGTATACGTGTTTTGTATTATTTTCCCTCAGATGTGTCAGTTTATGTTTACACAAGGTGATTCTAATTTTATTTTGTGCCCATATTTGTAATCTCTGCCTTGGTCCCTTTATTTCTCTATCCAAACTGGTATTCACAACTCCTGATAATTTAAGTGTTATATAAGATCAGACCTGAAACTGATCCCTGCAATATCTCACTAGCCACAACAAACCAGACTTGTACAATATATAGCAATTTACAGGATCTTAGCCCTTTTCCAGTCTGTGTGACGGTGTTCGTCTCTTAGCCAGTTGGAATTAACTTTTAAGTAAGATTAGAGACACTGTATCATTTTTTATTATTGTCATATTTACCATTTTGTTTTAGCTGTAATGAATGTCTTTGATCATATGGTTAGGTTGAAAGGGCACTATCAAGATGTGAATCACCATGGGGCAGTTGGGATAATCTTGTTTTTATATCAATATTTATTCAGGACTCTTCATATAAATAATTCAGCCACTTTGCCCTCACACACCTGCTAGATAATCTTTCTGACAATGGTCTAAAACCTGCTTATAAAATTAAACTGTGAATGTATCTAGCGCT
The DNA here is from genome assembly GCF_965140295.1 of Lepidochelys olivacea. Classification (NCBI taxonomy): domain Eukaryota; kingdom Metazoa; phylum Chordata; order Testudines; family Cheloniidae; genus Lepidochelys; species Lepidochelys olivacea. Next base: position 25,346,291 of record NC_140415.1, on the reverse strand, counting down.
GCAATGATACTTTACTGAGCCATAAATAGAATCACATAGAATCACAGAAGAGATACAAACAAATGTACAGCACGCACACAAAAATCCTTCACCATTTTTAAATTTAGTTAGTTTTAAGAGTTCACTGCAAGTACTCCTGGCATTGTCTTCTTCCTTTTAAGTAAAATAAGTAATCTACGTTTAGAGCTTTTCAGACTAAGATAAAACCATTTTGCCTGAATTACAAATATAGTTGAAAGTTTTTCCTGTTATTTGGAACCTCCCTTCCTTGTTGTGAGTTATTTAAAAAAAATTAAAATCCTGACTGAAAGATCAGTAGTATAGTAGTGTAGTATGCTTACACTTGATTCCTGTAGGCTTAAATTATATTGTTCAGTACATCATGTTAGCTTATTCTTCAGGAGCTCCAGAAAAGTGTTGGTCCCTATTGAAGTAGGAGAAGGCAAATCTTTCCCTGGTGTTGCCGATTCTGTACATTCATGGATAAGTACCAGATTTTAGTCTCCGAGGCTATCAGCCTCTCAGTAGCACTAAAGTCACAAACAGTCAAAGGGAAGAATCAAAAATATCAGTGGAACTGTTTTCCTTGTGCCTGCCAGGACTTGTACACATACCTTGTTAGAGGAGATAAAATTGGTTCCAGGACTTTTAGCTGCAATAACAGATTTTAAGTACTGAAGTGTGTGTACAAAGGAACAAACATTTCAAACTTCAATCCAGGGGGAAAATAGAAACAGTTTTCTTCCTGCACAGTGCTTGGTTGAGGATAAATATTTCCTTTTCTCATTTTATCTTCCCTTTTCTCCCCTTCTCTTCTAGAGATGATGGATGATAATAGGATTTAATGCAATACTTAAGGGTGAAAGTAACCTCTTTTATGTCTTCTAGTCCAGTGCTTCTCAAGTTATCTGATGTGGGGGACCGGCAATTTTTTCCCAAATGTGCGCACAGACCGGCAGCCGATGGCTTGCGGACAGGCACCGGTCTGCGGACCACCACTTTGAGTAGCACTGTAGTCCAGCTGTATATCTCTCGGCATGACTCCCACCCTAAATTGTCTCACAACTTGATTTCAATGTGATGTTGATTACAGCTCTTCTCCCCCCTTCAATGCACATGTTCCATTGCCTACACTTTATTTTAATGTTAAAAAATTCCTGCAATTTAACCTGTACTGATCTTGTTTTGGTTTCATTCTGTTGTTTCTTGTTTTATTTTTCACTCATGAGGATAGCCTGTCTCCATTGCCCTTGTACAAACTTCCCCAGAGTACACAGCAGTATATTCCGAATTCCTTTGATCTTTCCTCTCTCATTTGGGATGTTACTAGCGCTGTTCTGAACACTGGAATGGAATTGCCCAACAGAGCACTTGGAGGCCTTATGCTCCCTGGAGCTTCCCAGTATCCAGGGGAGGAGTACCTGCTACATCAGAGTGGCTGGTAGAGGGAGTGGTGCCTAGTTCTGGACTCTTCTCTGCCTTTTCTGAGGCGGCTTGCACATGAGGAAGTGCTAATGGCATGCAAGAACTGCAGCTGTGGTCAGCCCCTGTGCAGGAGCTCTTTGGGGAAAGCTCCTTTGGAAGAGCCAGTCTGACTCTTACAGTTTACTTAAGATAACTATCATGTGCCATTTCTAATTCAAGTTTTGTTTCCATAACCAATGAGCGTTGTGCTGCTCATTATAAATTTAGATAAGACTGAAAAGTGACTAGGTCCTGCTATATTCTTTCTAGATATCAAACAATTAGGTTATGCCTTGTTTGTCTGGCCAATGCAGACTGGCACCAATGGAGATTACTGAAGCTAGACAGACACTGGAAGACCCTTCAGTGACGTAGAGATTTTTAGGCCATGTCTACACTAGCATTTATGTCAGCCAAACTTTTGTCACTCAGGGGTGTGAAAAAACACACCCCGGAGTAACATAAGTTTTGTGGGCATAAGCTCCTGTGTGCACAGAGCTATGTCGGCGGGAGATGCTTTCCTGCCAATATAGCTACCGCCACTTGTTGAGCTGGTTTTATTACGTCGACGGGAGAGCTCTCTCCTGTCAGCATAACACGAGCACTCTTACAGCGGCACAGCTGTAAGTGTAGACATGGCCTTTAGACTGTCTCAGTCAAAGTCTTTGAAGCCGCATACAGAAGAGAGGCATTTAGAGAGATCAATGGAAACAGTGTCTCTTAAATTTTTTACAGAAGCAGAGAGAAATAATTAAGGAGCCGGTTGAAATCTGCGGAGACAGGATAGCGGCTGTTCTGAGTGGGTCTCATTTTCTCCCTGCTGAGCAGCTGATGTGATCTCAGGTCTTTCTTGGGCTGCTGGTGATGCTATGAATACAGAGAAGGAGTTTCCCTCTCCTCCATGTAGCTCTTTGACGCATCTTGGGATGCCCCACGGAACTTCCCTGGGAAGAGCTAATCCCCTCCAGAACAGGGTTAACTGTGGACACAGTACTACTGTTCTTTGTAGTCCGGTTCTGGCATGCTAAACAGTGGAGAGTACCATGAAAAGGTCCATTGAGACAGCTGTTCAGTCTTCCTCATGCATAGCAGCTGTGCCCTCTGGAGATTCCAGTACGCTGCATCCACTTACCCTGTGGGGAACAGGTTTAAATGGCCCACTGGAGATAAAAAATAGAAGGAAGAAGAAAATTTGAAAAATCATCAGGATACAGTGTGGCACAATGAGTGTGGGCATAGATATTCTTAAAAACACGAACATGGCTAGAAGACTGCAACACTTATCAGAAACACCTAGCAGAATAGAAGAAATTAAGTCAAAGAAGTTAATGGCCCTTGGCATTCATCAGGATTCAGGAAGATTGGAAACAACTAAGGATATTCATGATTTATTGAAGTTGCATTTGGAAATTAAATTTGAATTCCTTTGTGTACTGATGAGAAAATGATTTTCAGTGCACATCAACATCCTGAGATTTTATCAGTGGCTGTTAATAGTCCATTAATGTCTGACAAATGTAGAACAATTGTGGCTGGCTGGTCTTTCTGGTAAGCACAGTAAAGACCAGATTCATCAGGATGATAAAAGTATATGTTCTTTTCCAACAAAACACTTCATCTGTTTCTGGCCAGACAAAGGCAGACAAGTGAGATGCTGAAAGCTTTGAAACTAGAAATCATGCAAACTGGTGTTCAGGCTGCTGTGTTTTTTCCTCCCAGGCAAATTGAGTTATTTTTAGAAGGAAACAATATAATGGACCTGACTGTGGCTTTATCAGCCAATACCATATAAGGGTTTTGGAGGTGCACGTACTGATTGGCATTCTGCCTGTGGGGTAGATAGACAAGCACAAAGCTTTTGGGTGCACTGATGGAGCAACCACTGATATTTCCTGTAACATTCCCCCACTGCCAGCCTAGGTCCATAAGCTGATGCAGAAAGTGGAGGAGAGGTAAGAGTTTTTTCTCTTGGTTAGATGATCTCTAATAATAAAGACCCGGTGGAAACCATGACCTTTCCTTCTCCATTTCCTCTCACCTGAGCATGTAAAACTCACTTTGCTATATTTTTTATCCCTCTTTGTTTTCTTTTTCCTTTTGATAATCCTATAATAAGTAATGTACATGATTACTTTTATTCTGTCTTTATTAAGATATTCTCTGTGTTTATAGAAAGCTTTAAAGCCAAGCTAGTAAAAAGATTAAAATAAACATGAGCAAAGAAAAAGAAATAACTAAATGTCTTGGGAGAGTCTCTCTTCTTACTTCCTTGTTTAGTGTTTGGATATATTTATCCTGGCATAATCTTGAAGTTAGCCTTTTTGCACATTTGTCTCCTTTGTTTTATTATAGTGGTTAAGAATTTTTAAATTGACCTAGATCAAAAATGCATAATTTTTTTCCTGTGCTATTTTGCTGTAACTAGAAAGCACAGGGTTTTTTTTAAAAATTAAAATAGTTAATCAATCTTTCCTAAACCTAGATATTCAGTAGAAGTTTGGGTTCTCTCTTATTTTACCAAAACCACAATTGCAGCTGATGTTAAGTATGGTAGAGTTTCAAAACAAGTAAGCTAACACCATTTGTAAAAACCTCTTATCCTAGGGTGGACAAACCAAAAGAATTTTAGGCCTTGTCTACACAAGGGATTTATTTCACACTACATATTTGTGCACTAACTATTGCGTATTAGATAACCCACAATAACTGCATCCATATGACCAGCTCTTTTCTACTTTATCCTTGCATCTACACAGCAGAGACTTAATATGGAGTAAGCTCTCAGTACTCTGGGCAGGTATCCCATGCTGCTCTGCCTTGATGCTGGGTTCTATGCATTCTGGGACCTTTCTCACTGTGCACAGTGGGATGTATAGCAGAAGCCAGCTGGAAGCTATTAGAATTCTGGAACTTGGGGCCAAACTAAAAAATTCACATGATTCCTCTCCCATGATTCATCTCTATTTTGCAAGCCAATGCCATTTTCAGACTGCTGTCAGCCAGCATGTACAGATTATTGTTCCATGTCACAATGCTGACAAAAGCTGATACTAAGAGGCTAGTGGAGAATATTTGAGTTCTTGCAACTGAATTGCTTTTGCTTGGGAAAGCAGCCTGTAATGGGGTCTAGAAACCCACTTCTGAGCAGAAGTGGAAGGGGGAGGGCAGCCTCTCCTATCTGCAAGCTGAGGCACCCATTTTCTCATTTCACCAGGGATGCTTGACCCCTGCTCCACCACAGGCCCTGCCCCCTCTCCACCCCACCTCACCTCTTCCCACTCCCCCTCTTCCCACCCCATTCTGCACCCTCCCCTGAGCGGACTCTGCCCCATGACCCTCAGTGCTTCCTGCCTGCCACTGAACAGCTGAGCTGTGGCGGGAGGCGCTGTGGGGCGAGGGGTGGAGCAATCAGCAGGACCTGCTGGTGGGTGCTGAGCACCCACTGTTTTTTTTCCATGGAAGCTCCAGCCCTGGAGCATCCACGGAGTCGGCGCCTATGCCTACAAGCAAGCAGCATGACCACATTTCCACACAGCTGACACAACTGTCAATCATGGAGGCAAGCATCCACAGCTGCAACCAATAGGGGAAACAAGGCCTGCTACAAAAGGAGAAAGCTCGGAGTAGGAGAAGGAGGTAGAAAGGCCTAGGACACTGAAGGGGCAACACCCCTGCACCAGGCTGCCTCCAGAAACATAGCCCAAAGGTACTGAAACAGACCACTAGGCCTAATTAGTGGCCAGGGGCCAAGAGCTGTCCTGATCAGGGGCTAATCAAAGAAAGCCAGTCGGGGCGATAGAGACAGCTCAAAAGACCACATCAAGGACTGGTGACACAGCCACTGTTTTTGACAGCTGCACCACTTAGGATTGCCAGGCGTTTGGTTTTTGGAATGTCCGGTCAAAAAGGGACCCTGGTGGCTCCGGTCAGCACTGCTGACCAGACCATTAAAAGTCCGGTCAGCAGTGCAGCGGCGCTAAGGCAGGCTCCCTGCCTTCCCTGGCTCTGCACAGCTCCCGCAAGAGGTTGCATATCCCTGCAGACCCTAAGTGCAGGTGCGATCAGGGTAGCTCTGTGAGCTGCACCCGCCCTGAGTGCCAGCTCTCATGGGCCAGGGATCATGGCCAATAGGAGCTCCGGGGGTGGTGCCTGCTTCTGGAAGCAGCGTGGAGCCAGCATAGGCAGGGAGTCTGCTTTAGCTCTGGTGTGCCACTGACTAGGAGCCGCCTGAGGTATGCGCTGCTTGGCTGGAGTCCAGAGCCCAACCCTCCCCCCCACACACACACCTCAATCCCCTTCCTGAGCCCCCTCTCAGAGCCCCCACCTTCTCCCAACTCCCTGTCCCAACCCAGAGCCCCCTCCTACACCCCTCATCCCTGGCCCCACCCCAGAGCCTGCACCCCCAGCCCAAGCCTGCTCCCACACTCCAAACCCCTTGGCCCCAGCCTGGAATGCCCTCCTGCACACTAAACCCCACATCTCCAGCCCCAACCCAGAGCCCACACCCCCAGCCAGAGCGCTCAACCCCCTGCGCCAGTCCAGAGCCTCCTTCTGCACCTTGAACCCCTAATTTCTGACCCCACCCTGCAGCCCACGCCCCTGCCCAGTGAAAGTGAGTGAAGGTGGGGGTTAGCAAGTGAGGGAGGGAGGGGGGTGGAGTGAGTGGGGGGCAGGGCCTGGCCTCAGAGACAGGGTGTGGCAAGAGTGTTCAGTTTTGTGCGATTAGGAAGTTAGCAATCCTAGCACCACCATCAGCAGGAAGAGGAAAACACTGGGCAGCTGCTTTTGGATAAACTTTCCTTGCAGCAGCTTCACTCAGTGCACTGTTGTTTCTGGACTTGAGAAACAAGCCCTGACTGCTGGGAAAGACTTTTAGGATGAACAGTGGTATGTCAGGGGCCTAGCCTGCCGCAGAGCCAGTCTCCTAGCAACCTTCGGAGTGCAGCTGGCCCTGATAGAAGCTGTCTGACTGTGCCATCTGATTGGCTGAAGGACTCAGAAGGCTGATACTTAAGTTCAATAGCAGCAGCAGCAGTCCCATGGCTGCTCAATGCATTCCTAGCTCACTTCTGTGCTCGGTCCTGTGTCCCCTTCTTCTGTCTCTTGACTCGTTCCAGCCTGTATCTGCTCCAGACCCCAGCTTTTCCTGATACCTGCTGCAGACCCACAGCTCCACCTTCTGACTGTGCCTCCAATTAACTCTTTGGTGTAGGCTTAGGTTTCTGACACCCAGTTATGACTCTTGGCTTTGTCCTGGTCCCGCCCTATTTGGATTCAGCTCTACTGGTAGGCTGGACTCTTGCTCCAACCACTAGACCAGACTGCCCACAACTCGGTTGCCAACATAGTGGCTGCAGAATTTTAGGATGTCAAAGGCTGCTTTCCTCGATCTGCTTGGAGCTCAACACAGAGCTGCGGTGTCAGGACACCAGCATAAGATCCCCTAAAGATTCAGAAGCATGTGGCCATAGCCATCTGGAAGCTCAGTACTCCCAGTTACTACTGGTCAATAGCTAATCTTGTTGAGTCATGTTTCTGGTCAGCTATCTGCCTTTCTCCTTCTCCAGGAGAACATCCTTCCAGTGGTCTTATGTGTCTTCTGTTGGTAACTATCCAAACACTTTATCCTTCCTTTCGTCCTCCTCAGATTAGCCAGGTGTAAGCAGGGGAATTTTTCCCACTGTAGTAGGGAAATTTCTCTCTGGATCCCAGCTGAACCAAGTGACGAAAGGATCTGAGTCCCTGCCCCAATTCATTTCCCCCCAGTACCTGCCAACCTTGACTTTCTCTCCTGGCCCTATGTGAACAGGACTCGTGTCACACAGGGAGGACTGAGCCCAGAGGTTTCTGGGAGTTTACCCCAGTCTCTTCATGGGCAACTCTGGCTGGAGACAAGGGTACCCCTTGTTATCCTTTTAATCTGTAATCACTGCAATTCACTTAAGCATATATACAATGTATTTACACCAAAAACTGTTTCTGTGGGGTCAATGAGCACACGCGGTGAAAGCACTGTGAGGAAATGGCATGGGTAAGGTTCAATGATACACAAATTTACAGCACTTTAGAGACTGCAACTGTAGAGTTTATAAGTCCGGTGTTGTCTTCGTGGACCTGGATGCACTGCTGTGATGCTGCTGGTGTGGCACTTCCCCAGGGTGGGTTTGGACTCAGTGTGACAGAACCTGTTTTCCACCTTCAGTTCTGGCCCTCCTCTCAGGCCATGTCCCCCCTCTGGGTCTGGCAATTAATGAATGGCCTTCTGCCATGCTTTGGGAAAAGGGCCCGTCTCTTCCTCTCTCCCTGGACAGCACACACAACCCTGCTGGGAGAGCAGGAAATTCAATGCACTCCTATTGCTCTGATGCTTCTCCAGCTCTGGCTGCTGTTCTAGCTCCCCTGCTCTGGGCTGCTGCTCTGATGCCTCTGACTCTTCGCTACTGCTTGGAGGTAGGCCTGGCCTGACATGAGTAATTAAACATAGTTGGGGGAGGCCTCATTCTTTGAAAGATAGGATTAGGGAGGTAAATGAACTGTCCAGCTGAAAAGAGGACGTTTGTGCTAAGATAAGTAAATAGGTCAGTAGGCTAAAAAAAAACCCAGTATGTCTGAACTAAGAGGGAGAACACTCAGGGAAATGTTTCCTAATTTATCTTGTCCATTGTTACCTTGTTCCTAGTAATGTAGAGTGGTACAGAGTAGGCCAAACATGGACAATGCTAGAACAGAGCATGTTGTGCAGTGATTGGTTTCTGCAAAGTAACCAAGTCAATTCAGAAATGTGTAATGCAACATATAGTAAATGCAATGAGAGTGTGTAATGTATATAAGGGGACTGGGTTTCTGGGTAACTTTGGAACTGTGATGTACTCTGCATCCACCCCCCCACCCACCAATTTGAGTCTGATCAACTCAGCGTAGCATCACTGGATGCCAAATAAAGATACCTGAGTGATGAAATCTGGAGTTGAACTTCTTGGGAAGCCGGAGGGGAGGAAAGGTCTAGGACTCTGCGGGAATCCCAACATTGCAGGGTATGTCTATGCTGTAATTAAAACCCCTCACCTGGCCCATGCCAGCTGACTTGGGCTCAGGCTAAGGGGCTGTTTAAGTACAGCGTACATGTTTGGGCTTAGGCTGCAGCCCGAGCTCTGGGACCCTCACAACTTGCATGGTCCTAGAGCCTGGGCTACAGCCCAAGCCTGAACGTCTAAACTGCAGTTAAACAGCCCTTAGCCTGAGTCACCTGGCACGGGTCAGCCACGAGTGTCTAATTACAGTATAGACCTACCCATGGAGGATGGGCCCTGGGCTCTTGACTCCTTCATTGCCTGGCCGGCCGGCCTGCCCTGTCAATCTGGCTGATTTAGAGTGCAGGCCTCACCCTGTTGCCCATGGGCCCTGTCAGTCTCAGGATCCTGACTCCTCTTTGGCCCGTCCCCTTTCTCCTGCTGTGCAAGAGGGCCAACCCAAAAAAATCCACTAAGATTCAGTAAGGGGCCAGCAGCCCCCTTACACAGGCATTCAGGGCATTGATAAGGGCCCTACTCTTTTGGATTGCAGCACTCCAGGAGCTGGGGGAGCTGAGAAAATTAACAGTAATTATTTTTTTTTTTCAGTCTCCATGGAACAATGATAAAATATTTTTTTCATTAACTATTAAAGTGCCATCCCCAAAGTTCCTTCCCAGTCTGCTTGCAACGGTAAGTTGTTTTGCATCTTGCTTCCCCTGTGCTTATGGATCCTATTGCACTGAACCTCATTTTAATCTTTGTTTGTTTGTTTGTTTGTTTGTTTGTTTTTGTGGTTTGGGGGACAGGAGGGTATGTCTGGCTGTGTGTGTCCTTGCTTTGCGTGAAGCAGTGCAGTTTGGGGGTTCAGGTAATAGGGGTGAGGTGGAAACGGGACAGGTTAGTAATTAAATCTGCACATCTTTAGGCAGTCCTTACCCTGGAGAACATTACGCAAATATAGGTGACCTGGAAATGGAGTAGGGGCCTCTTCAAATAAGCTAAGGGCAAACCAGCAAGATATGCAGTGATTTTATTTATCAGCATGGTACAATTTCAGAGATTTTGCAGGACTGACAGAGCATTTCAACCTATGCTAGCATGCATAAGTCTGCTATTCTAAGCAATGTTCATGACAAAATACAGCACTTTCTGTGTCTTAAATAATTCTATTTGATCTTAAATGCAGACAAATACAAAGTGCACTGCAAAATGAAATAAATTTTGCAGTGGTTGCTGTTCAGAACATTAAGGGTTTACAATGTTCCACTGTGACACGTATCTCCTAAAATGCTATAAAATATACCTCAGCCATTTGCCTTAATAACTCTCTTCAATTCTAGGGCTGTGAAATATTATGCAGTTACATATACTTCTGTGACCTGGCAAATTAACCTGACACTGAGCCAGCAAAGGTTAATGAACTGCTGTGGGCCCACTCAGCCCTGGCTCACTACACCTGCATTTGTTGTTGGGTAAGGAAGGTGCTGTTCAAAAGCATGGAGGGCAGCTCAGTAGATGGCTGATCAGGGAAGAGAACAGACCACTTACCCTTTGTTCTCTGAGAAAAGGATCAGCTCAGACCTGCTTTGGGACATGGTGTAGCAAAGAGATCCTGGCTTTCCAAGGTGATCTCTGCAGAGACTGTTGACTACCTGAGCCCTTAGAGGAAGGTAGGCCTGGCACAGGATTATTGAGTTCGCATTTTGGGACTGTTTCTTTGTTTTACTTCATAAAGGGTTATTGGGCAGCTGTCGATGCTGCCTGGAATAAGTCTGCAGGGCCTAACAAAACTGTTGCAAGGAACCTCCACCTGGGGTTGTGTGATCAACTGCCTCAAACTCTGGATTTTTTGCCCCTATTTGAGTCTGCCCTGTCACTTGTCTTGGACCCTGAAAGCATAGGCACACCACCTGGACTTGAATGCAAATGTGCTATGGAGTGTACCTCATAAAATGCGATGATATGCGTAACCTGATGCAAGGCTTAGATCAAAATGTGAAGCAAAATACTGTCATTTCTGTGGTGCTTTTTTTTAACAGTATTGCATGTCTCAAATATATTCACACTATAAGGTTTAGTTATCTGAATCTGCCATGCCAGAATTGGGGCAGGAGGTCCTCAGGCAGTGGTGTGCTGAATGTGGTGGTAAAGGAGGCGGTGGGGGTCCTGGCTCCCATCTGTCCAAAATGGCTGCATTCATCCGGCACCCAGAACCAAACAATCCCCATGGTGGTAATATTACTTAATAATAAAGATTAATTAAACGTATAACAAGAAGATGCTTACACTGGCTGAGGTCCCCTCCCCAGGGCTCTCAGGGAGGGTGTCCATGTGTCCAGGGTCTGCTTCGGGATACAGTGTAGCAAAGAGATCCTAGTTCTCCAAGATGATCTTCTCATCTTATTCTTGTTTGGCGTCAGTGTCCTTAGTACCTTTGGTGCTGCCCTCCATACATTGGGGTTTGGTGGTGGTGGTGGTATCATCCTGGGAAAGAAATCCTATCCAGCCCTTCATAGTAGGGACAGTTGTATGAGCACCGCTGGAGGGTCTGTTTCTGCCCTGGGCTTTATTATAAGAGCTGTTTGAGTTCTTTGCTTTTGTTTTGGCATTGTATAGAGTCCCAGGAGTGACCCCTCTCAACCACCCCCTTAGAAATGGCTTTATACACCCCTTTATTGTGAGGTTTCCTGGTAGGGGCTGCCTAGACTTTCACCTGTCCCTGGAGGGATGAGAGATCCAGGACCTCTGTATAACTCCAGGCAGCTGCATTAGGCATGGTGTAGTGATGATATAGCCATGTATACAATTCCAGGAGCATGCAGCAGCAAACTGACTAATCCTGGCTTCACAGCAGGATTTAAATGGGGCGGTGACATGCAGTCAAGATGACCCTAGAGCAGTGGAGGGCAAACAGGCAGGCTGGTCCTGGCATAATGCAAAGCAGTGTGGGATAGCTGTTGGAGGACTGCCAAGTTAATGTGAAGTGGAGATATGCCCACATGAATACTAGTCTGCGCTATTTCAATATGCAATGAATTATCTGGCCAGTTAATATGCTTTAAGAATTGTCATGTGAATGCAGGTAGGTCACTTCAATTCATATAAAGTAAGGCTAGTGCAAAATAACTCCTTCACCCCCCACATGTAGACAAGGCCTTAGATCATCTGACTGAAATAACCTTCTGCTATTAATTGCTTGACTTTCACTCTCTTGGCTGTTGTGATGTCACCATTTCACTAGTTCTCCAATCACTGCAGGGACTTTCAGCGCTTCAAATTCTAATGTTAAAAAGCAAGAAGAAAAGTGAACCTTTCAGGCCGCTCCATTCCTTTTTCCATGCTTAAAAATGCTTCTAAAATTCACTGTTAAGAACCACGATGCTGTGGGAGGGAAAATGCTGGTTGCCATTTATCCCTATCTTGTTGCAGCTGATATCTGGGTAACTGGTGTGAAAAGCTCATATTGCCATACATTGTGTTTCATATGCTTAACAAAATAGCCTAATTTATTTGTTGAACATCCAAAAACGTCAAGGCTCTTAATATCCTAGATCAAGGGCTGTCAAACTTCATTGCACCGTGACCCCCTTCTGACCACAAAAATTACTACACCTCCCCAGGAGGAGGACCTAACCCTGAGTCTGCCCAAGCTGTGCCGCTCTTGGCGAGGAGCCCAAAGCTGCCCAAGGGTTTCTGCCATGGGCAGGGGGGCATGTAACCTTAGTCCCCCTGCCCAGGGCTGAAGCCCTCGGGCTTCCGCTTTGGCCCTGGGCCCCAGCAAATCTAACACCAGCCTTGGCAACCCCATTAAAATGGGATCACGACCCACTTTGGGGTCCCGACCCACAGTTTGAGAACTCCTGACCTAGATGTTTGGGGTGAAAGATGGTTTTCTGGTGAGTGAAAATTATTTTAGGCTTTGACTTCTAGTGCCAAACAGAAGGTAAATAAAATTATGCATGACCCCATCTTAGGACATTATTCAAGTGCTCAGAATGGCTCCAACAGAAGTGGAGCGGGAGGGCAGGCACTCAAGACACTTACAGGATTAGGTCTGTTGTGCAACACTTCTGTTGCTGTACTGTAGTTGTAAGACCCAACATTTTCTACACACTATTTACATCTTTAGCAGTACAGGACTCCTTCTGTAATCAGATTGTACTAATAATCTTCTTAGGGTGCTATATACTGTACAGATATTCTCATAATCCCATTGCCTGTAATACTGGGATAATTTGTCAAGCTAGCTGTAGTGAACATCAATATCAAGATATAATACAGTTTGACCACAATCCCCACTTCCTTGCAGACTCAGAAGTGCGGAGGTTTTGTCTCTATCAGTAGAGGAGAGAAAATCTTTTGGTCTTTCTAAGAATCACCACCTCGTCACACACACACTCTTCTTCCCCTCCTTCTGGGATGGAGAACAGGGCTTCTTGGCTGATTGGTTGGACATGGGTTAGACATAGCATAATCTTACATACCAAAGGCAAGGGTTTATAAGCCCTTCTGCCACATAGGACCATGATTCTGAACCTAGAAGGAAGGCTGCAGCAGCAAGCAGGTACTAGAGGAGTCAGCAAGGTTGGGGGCTCCCCAGTAGCATCAGGATGAGCAGTGGGGTCCCAGTGAGGATGGGGTGGAGGTCACCCCCAGGGGGACAACAGACACAGCCAGCACAGCAGTAGAGAGCATGTGGTCAGCCCGGCAGCTGTTTAGTGGCTTGGCCCCTAAGGATATGTCTATGCTGCAATTAGACACCTTCAGCTGACCCGTGCCAGCTGATTCTGGGTTGGGCTAAGAGGCTGTTCAATTGCAGTATAGCTGCCTGGGCTCTAGCATCCTGTGAGGGGGAAGGATCCCAGAGCTTGAGGTACAGCCCAAGCCCGAACATCTACACCAACTTCTCCTTTGCACCTCCCCTGCCCTCCTTCTTTACTAGTAATGGAATTTAACTGCATTCCCCCCCACCACCCCTTCATTACTGCACAGCCAAGGCTTCCTCAGCAGAGGAGCTTAGGCTGAAGGCAGACTTGGGGTTAGAACTGGGAAAGGGGGAGGAGCTGGGGCTGGGGCAGAGCTGGCCTGGGGTTGGGGGTAAAGAGGGAATGAGGGCAGAGCTGGGGTGGGGGTGGGTGGCGCACTCTCCCTCCCCCCCCCCAACGTTCCTCTGTTCCACCTGGGGGCGTGCCCCACAGTTTGGGGACCACTGGTCTACACGATCATTAAACATCCCCTAAGCTCCACAAGCCAGAGTCAGCTGGTATGGTCCAGCCACAGATGTCTAATTGCAGGGCAGACATCCTTTAAAACCCAAGGACCCAGAGCTTTTCCCTTGTGGGGGTGACATCAACCTTGCTTGTCCCAAGCAGAAGCAGTGGAGGATGGCACTAAGTGTTGGTCTTTCGTCCTCAGGGAACTCTAGGGGTGTCCCCCAAGCTCTTGTGCCCATGAGGTTTTCCTTTGATGGGGTCAGGGGCTTCCCCAAACAGTGTGTCAGAGGGGTTCTCTTTTTCCCCCTGGATTCTCCAGGAGCTAGCAGCAGCCCAGTACAGGCTCCATGGCCTGCCTGTGGCAGAACTGCCAGACCAGGATGGGATTGTGATTTCCTGGGTCCCAGTGCCCAGACACTTGTGAGTGGCAGGGTATTCAAAGCAACTTCTCAGTGGGGAAAGTGAGCATTGATCCCTGATGGAGCCATGCATGGTGCAGGATTAGGGTAGTGACAGCAGCCAATAGGGTGTGGGTCCATTCAGCCCGCATAATGTTACAGCTCAAGCCACTTTGAATCCAACTCAGAGGGAATACAGGGGCCAAGGCTGTTGAGATGGCTTCCCCCTGCATGGTGGCATTTGGTGTGGTGGGTGCTCCAGCAGGTAACAGTCTCAAGTTTTTCAGTGAGATGGGGTTACGTAGAAGTGTCTGCTCTAGTCATGCTTTCAAAGTCAATAGAGACCATATTTAAAAGACAATATAAATAATCACCCAATGTCATAAGAACACCAGGATGGAAGTTGTGGCAGGGAGAGATAAGAAGGGATCTGGGAAACAGGTTTATCATCTACGGCATAGGCGCAGGCAGGCTGTTGGGCAGATATGTGGAGAGAGACTTGGCCTCACAATATAACAAATTAGTCTGTTGAGCTCATAGTGTATTTAGGCCTATGGCATGATCTAAGTCAGAAGAACTTGGACTAATGGCTGAAGTGGTACCAGACTGGTACTGAAATATGGTTAGAATGAATGGCTTTGGCTTATCTGGTGTCTTTCTGTTTATTGACAGTGGCTTATGGATTTCATGATCGTCAAGCTGGGGACCTGATCTTAGCAAGCAGCTATGCTGGGCCTTCTTTAGGGCTAATGTTGTCTGTGGGTTGGTTTATTTTAAATTACCAGCACTCATGGAGCACCTGTTTGCTCAGTCTCTGGGGTAGGTGAGACTCTACAACAACAGGGCAGGGTCAGTCACACCCTCCCCAGGTAGGCACAGGAGGAGTAGAAGGATCATGGGAATGCCCTCATCAGCATTTGAGCCCAAGATGCTTTCGGTACTCCTGTGTGACTACCAGGACGAGGGCGAGCACAGTGTGGGAAGGGTGCTCAGTGAGATTAAAGATATCAAATGAAGGGTTAGACTTGATAGAATGATACCAGACTGCAAACTCCTTAGAGGATTTACATTGCATCAGAAAAGGTAAGATTTATTTTTTAAAAAGCTCCAATGCCTTTCAGGATAGTGGATCTGTGAACCTCTCTTTTGAAGCAGATGCCCAAAAAGGTACCTATGAAGGTAGTGACTCAAGTGACGTTCTTATGAGGAAACTAGTAAATGGTGGGAAAAATGTAGCATAATAACAGGTTTCAGAGTAGCAGCCGTGTTAGTCTGTATCCGCAAAAAGAAAAGCGCTCATGAAAGCTTATGCTCAAATAAATTTGTTAGTCTCTAAGGTGCCACAAGTCCTCTTTTTTTTCTTGTAGCGTAATAATGTATCTCTTATTCTTCTCCCAGCCCTCCCATCCCCAGCTTTGCTCTAGCTCCAGTCATGGCCAGGTTGTGGTTTCTTGGTGGTTGTTTGTTGTATAACATGGGAAAAAAATAGCGGCATCACACTACACATAAGTAATCCCAAGTGGGCAATTTTTAACCTTCGAGAAGGTATTACTGAAATTGTGCTGAGTATGTCTGTACACCTTTTATCTTGATTATTCGGTTATAAAATAGTTTTTCTTTTTACATTATCTTCATTTTGATGGTGTCTTACCCATTTCCGGTCCATTATACAAAGGGGATATAAGGTCTCTTAGCCCTGGTCTACACTAGGACTTTAGGTCGAATTTAGCAACGTTAAATCAATTTAAACCTGCACCCGTCCACACAGTGAAGCCCTTTATTTCGACTTAAAGGGCTCTTAAAATCGATTTCCTTACTCCACCCCTGACAAGTGGATTAGCACTTAAATCGACGTTCCCCGCTCGAATTTGGGGTACTGTGGACACAATTCGATGGTATTGGCCTCCGGGAGCTATCCCAGAGTGCTCCATTCTGACCGCTCTGGACAGCACTCTCAACTCAGATGCACTGGCCAGGTAGACAGGAAAAGAACCGCAAACTTTTGAATCTCATTTCCTGTTTGGCCAGCGTGGCAAGCTGCAGGTGACCATGCAGAGCTCATCAGCACAGGTGACCATGATGGAGTCCCAGAATCGCAAAAGAGCTCCAGCATGGACCGAACGGGAGGTACGGGATCTGATCGCTGTTTGGGGAGAGGAATCCGTGCTATCAGAACTCCGTTCCAGTTTTCGAAATGCCAAAACCTTTGTGAAAATCTCCCAGGGCATGAAGGACAGAGGCCATAACAGGGACCCGAAGCAGTGCCGCGTGAAACTGAAGGAGCTGAGGCAAGCCTACCAGAAAACCAGAGAGGCGAACAGCCGCTCTGGGTCAGAGCCCCAAACATGCCGCTTCTATGATGAGCTGCATGCCATTTTAGGGGGTTCAGCCACCACTACCCCAGCCGTGTTGTTTGACTCCTTCAATGGAGATGGAGGCAATACGGAAGCAGGTTTTGGGGACGAAGAAGATGATGATGAGGAGGAGGTTGTAGATAGCTCACAGCAAGCAAGCGGAGAAACCGGTTTTCCCGACAGCCAGGAACTGTTTCTCACCCTAGACCTGGAGCCAGTACCCCCCGAACCCACCCAAGGCTGCCTCCTGGACCCAGCAGGCGGAGAAGGGACCTCTGGTGAGTGTACCTTTTAAAATGCTATACATGGTTTAAAAGCAAGCATGTGAAAGGATTACTTTGCCCTGGCATTTGCGGTTCTCCTAGATGTAGTCCTAAAGCCTTTGCAAAAGGTTTCTGGGGAGGGCAGCCTTATTTCGTCCTTCATGGTAGGACACTTTTATCACTCCAGGCCAGTAACACATACTCGGGAATCACTGTAGAACAAAGCATTGCAGTGTATGTTTGCTGGCATTCAACCAAAATCCGTTCTTTATCTCTCTGTGTTATCCTCAGGAGAGTGAGATATAATTCATGGTCACCTGGTTGAAATAGGGTGCTTTTCTTCAGGGACACTCAGTATAGCCCATTCCTGCTGGGCTGTTTGCCTGTGGCTGAACAGAAATGTTCGCCGCTGTTAGCCACAGGGAGGGGGGAAGGTTGAGGGGGTAGTCACGCGGTGGGAGGAGGCAAAATGCGACCTTGTAACGAAAGCACATGTGCTATGTATGTAATGTTAACAGCAAGGTTTACCCTGAAAGAGTGTAGCGACTGTTTTATAAAATGTGTCTTTTTAAATACCGCTGTCCCTTTTTTTTTCTCCACCAGCTGCATGTGTTTCAATGATCACAGGATCTTCTCCTTCCCAGAGGCTAGTGAAGCTTAGAAAGAAAAAAAAACGCACTCGCGATGAAATGTTCTCCGAGCTCATGCTGTCCTCCCACACTGACAGAGCACAGACGAATGCGTGGAGGCAAATAATGTCAGAGTGCAGGAAAGCACAAAATGACCGGGAGGAGAGGTGGCGGGCTGAAGAGAGTAAGTGGCGGGCTGAAGAGAGTAAGTGGCGGGCTGAAGACAGGGCTGAAGCTCAAATGTGGCGGCAGCGTGATGAGAGGAGGCAGGATTCAATGCTGAGGCTGCTGCAGGACCAAACCAGAATGCTCCAGTGTATGGTTGAGCTGCAGCAAAGGCAGCTGGAGCACAGACTGCCACTGCAGCCCCTCTGTAACCAACCGCCCTCCTCCCCAAGTTCCATAGCCTCCACACCCAGACGCCCAAGAACGCGGTGGGGGGGCCTCCGGCCAACCAGCCACTCCACCACAGAGGATTGCCCAAAAAAAAGAAGGCTGTCTTTCAATAAATTTTAAAGTTGTAAACTTTTAAAGTGCTGTGCTTAATGTGCTGTGTGGCATTTTCCTTCCCTCCTCCACCACCCCTCCTGGGATACCTTGGTAGTCATCTCCCTATTTGTGTGATGAATGAATAACGAATGCATGACTGTGAAGCAGCAATGACTTTATTGCCTCTGCAAGCGGTGATTAAAGGGAGGAGGGGAGGGTGGTTAGCTTACAGGGAAGTAGAGTGAACCAAGGGGCTGGGGGTTTCATCAAGGAGAAACAAACAGAACTTTCACACCGTAGCCTGGCCAGTCATGAAACTGGTTTTCAAAGCTTCTCTGATGCGTACCGCGCCCTCCTGTGCTCTTCTAACCGCCCTGGTGTCTGGCTGCGCGTAACCAGCAGCTAGGCGATTTGCCTCAGCCTCCCACCCCGCCATAAACGTCTCCCCCTTACTCTCACAGATATTGTGGAGCACACAGCAAGCAGTAATAACAGTGGGAATATTGGTTTCGCTGAGGTCTAAGCGAGTCAGTAAACTGCGCCAGCGCACCTTTAAACGTCCAAATGCACATTCTACCACCATTCTGCACTTGCTCAGCCTGTAGTTGAACAGCTCCTGACTACTGTCCAGGCTGCCTGTGTACGGCTTCATGAGCCATGGCATTAAGGGGTAGGCTGGGTCCCCAAGGATACATATAGGCATTTCAACATCCCCAACAATTATTTTCTGGTCTGGGAATAAAGTCCCTTCCTGCAGCTTTTGAAACAGACCAGAGTTCCTGAAGATGCGAGCATCATGGACCTTTCCCGGCCATCCCACGTTGATGTTGGTGAAACGTCCCTTGTGATCCACCAAAGCTTGCAGCACTATCGAAAAGTACCCCTTGCGGTTTATGTACTCGGCGGCTTGGTGCTCCGGTGCCAAGATAGGGATATGGGTTCCGTCTATAGCCCCACCACAGTTAGGGAATCCCATTGCAGCAAAGCCATCCACTATGACCTGCACATTTCCCAGGGTCACTACCCTTGATATCAGCAGATCTTTGATTGCGTGAGCTACTTGCATAACAGCAGCCCCCACAGTAGATTTGCCCACTCCAAATTGATTCCCAACTGACCGGTAGCTGTCTGGCGTTGCAAGCTTCCACAGGGCTATCGCCACTCGCTTCTCAACTGTGAGGGCTGCTCTCATCCTGGTATTCATGCGCTTCAGGGCAGGGGAAAGCAAGTCACAAAGTTCCATGAAAGTGCCCTTACACATGCGAAAGTTTCGCAGCCACTGGGAATCGTCCCAGACCTGCAACACTATGCGGTCCCACCAGTCTGTGCTTGTTTCCCGAGCCCAGAATCGGCGTTCCAAAGCATGAACCTGCCCCATTAGCACCATGATGCATGCATTGGCAGGGCCCATGCTTTCAGAGAAATCTGTGTCTATGTCCTGATCACTCACGGGACTGCGCTGACGTCGCCTCCTCACCCGGTATCGCGTTGCCATGTTCTGGTGCCGCATATACTGCTGGATAATGCGTGTGGTGTTTAATGTGCTCCTAATTGCCAAAATGAGCTCAGCGGCCTCCATGCTTGCCTTGGTATGGCGTCCGCACAGAAAAAAGGCGCGGAACGATTGTCTGCCGTTGCTCTGACGGAGGGAAGGGCGACTGACGACACGGCTTACAGGGTTGGCTTCAGGGAGCTAAAATCAACAAAGGGTGTGCCTGTACATCAAGGAGTATTTCAGGCAGGACTGCACGGAGGGTTCCAATAAGAAATGGTGCACCTAAGTTATCGTTGTTATTGGAACAAGGAGGTTAGCCTTAACCTAAGTTATCGTTGTTATTGGAACAAGGAGGTTAGCCTGGCCTCTGATTGATACATGGCTAGATTTACCTCGCTGCACCTTCTCTGTGAGTGACTGCAGTGTGATCTAGACAGGGGAGGAGGCAAATGAGAACAAAACAAATCTGGTCTATTTCTTGTTCTGACCCACTCCATCTATCTTTTACATCTTTGGCTGGCAGCAGACGGTGCAGAAGGACTGCATGCCATCCACATCTCATGGCTGCTTGGCAGAAGATGGTACAGTACGACTGCTAGCCATCTTCATCTCTTGCCTGCCTGGCATAAGATGGTACAATACGACTGCTAGCAATCCTCATCTCTTGCCTGCCTGGCAGAAGATGGTACAATACGACTGCTAGCAGTCCGTATCGCCTGCCCGCTCACCATAAGACGGTTCAATAGGACTGCAGGACTAAAGAGAATGACCTGGTCAAGTCACTCCAAATTTAGTCCCTGCGCCCATGTCTGCCCAGGCGCTCCCAGCCGACGTGGCCAGGAGCACTTCGGACACGACGAGGACGACTACCAGTCGTATTGCACAGTCTGCTGCCAGAAGGCAATGGGTTGCTGCTACTGTGCAGCAAAGCCGTACCGCGTCTGCCAGCACCCAGGAGACATAGGGTGACGGTTACCTGAGCGGGCTCCATGCTTGCCGTGGTATGGCGTCTGCACAGGTAACTCAGGAAAAAAGGCGCGAAATGATTGTCTGCCCTTGCTTTCACGGGGGGAGGGAGGGTGGGAACGGGGTCCTGATGATATGTACCCAGAACTACCCGCGACAATGTTTTAGCCCCATCAGGCATTGGGATATCAACCCAGAATTCCAATGGGCAGCGGAGACTGCGGGAACTGTGGGATAGCTACCCACAGTGCAACGCTCCGGAAGTCGACGCTTGCCTCGGTACTGTGGAAGCGCTCCGCCGAGTTAATGCACTTAATGCACTTAGAGCATTTTCTGTGGGGACACACACACTCGAATATATAAAACCGATTTCAAAAAAACCGACTTCTATAAATTCGACCTAATTTCGTAGTGTAGACATACCCTTACACAGTCTTTTATGGTATAATAGTTTCAGCTTGACACCCTAAGTTAGAATCAGATTTTTGGTGGATTCTTTGCTCCAACGAGAGAAACATATGTTTGTGTACTTGCAATTTTTTTCTCATTTCTCTCTCTGATGTAGATGTGGTGAGTGCCGTCAGTAGTTAAAGTGGGCAGGGGCTCATGGGTACATAGTTTCACTTCCTCTTTACTAGGTGCAACACTGTTCCAGGAACCCTCTACTCTTACCTGCAACTCCCAACTTCATTCTCCACATTCCCATTAATTTTCTGTGGCCTACAATACGGTGACCAACGAGCCTTCTCAGGCCTACAAGCTGCCACTTGTGGTATACCAGCATCTGAAACCCTGCTCAGACATCTTAGGGTTCAGCTATCCTTTTGCTGAAGCCTGGTGACTTCTTGAATTTTTACATGCTGTGCACAATACATTATATACTGCATCAAACTATGGAGTGCACCAGGTTCTGTGAGAACTCAAAACGCATGTGCTCAGAAGCAGCCTGACATCCTACATTTTCCACCCTCTCCCATCTCCCTGTTCAGCTTTAACTTGTGCACACTGATGGCAAGGAGGTATGGGCTGCCAAAACGCTGAGAGCTTGTAGGCAGGGTACATTAGGTTGGGGGCAGCTGACCAGAGGCTGTAGAGCAGGTCACTGTTTGCCATTAGAGGATGCCAGGGCTGTGCCTTTGACGCATACAGGAGCCAGATCCAGGACAGTAAGAATTAAAACAGATGGAGCATAAAGAATGGAATGGTCAGCTGTCCTCTCCAGATCTACTCCCAATCACCTGGCTTGGATTCTCTTTTGGAGGCTGGGAGAGTGTTTTGGCAGTGCATGAGCCTTGGCAGCACATGAGCTCTCCCTCTCCCTGCTACCCTGGCGGACCTTCTTTGCCTGCTTTAGTTTTCTTTCTTAAGCAGCCAGTGCTGCTGTGCCTGGCTGAACTTACTGATATGTTGATGTCAGAAGTGAGAGGAGGGGATGCGGAGACTGTCTGAAAAAAGCAAGAAGAAAGGGATAAAATTAGAGAGGATACCAGAACTTTCTAAAAATCTTTAAAAAGCCTTGCCTGATTAATCTCTTTCCTAAGAGACCAAACAAACAAAATTTCAGTTTGAAGAGAGAGATTCATCACAAGAAAGATAGATTTCTAATGGAAATTCTTAAATAACCCTAGCCATGGAAAAACTAATACAACTCCACAGTTTGGGGGTAGGTGGGTGCGGGTTAAACAACCATGATTGCTGTGTAACTCAGATTTTCCTTCTATAAGATGAAGCTTGCAGAAGAAAAGAATCTCTTTGCATTTTATCATTCACTTTAAACAGCTTGTGTCAAGGATTGTTTTACTGTAGTTCCTATTTAACCAGGAGAATTGCAAATAGTTTTGCAAATTACTCATCTTTTCAGGGCCTAGGCCCTCAAACTCTTGACATATTTTGCACTCTATTTGCCATGTAAATCTTATTGCATCTTTCTTTCTAATAAATGTTGGTCTTCAACACTTCAAAAGGAGTAAGTCAATTGTTGTAGTCTGGTATAGTCTTATTTATATGTGAAGTTGGTGTGTTGCAACATGCATCTGCTATAGTACTGTGAAAAGACAAGGGGCTAGATTTATGTACCTAAATTTGGTATTTAGACAGCTAAACCCCAATTCCAGCACTATTGCAATTCACAAAACTCCTGGCGAACCTTAAATGGACTTAAACTCACTCAACACCGTAATTTTGCTATTAGCAATGAAGTCTAAATAGTACAAGACCACTGCGGAATCTTTGCTGAGAAGTGGTGTTAGACTGTTAGGTTTTCGTGATGATAGGTCAGGTTTGTGCACTAGTGAAGTGATACCATTCGCACTGTACTATCCAGTTTGTTTGGGTTTTTTTGTTTTTTTTTTTTCTTGGCAGGCAGTTATTTGGTGCATATAAAAAATCGATACCTATTCAGCCTACAGGGCATTGGTCATTCCTGTTTTGGAGCTATACAGTTGTGCGTCAAATCTTTCGGCAGATGTGGAGGGGAAGAGAGCTTCAATTACAAAATAGCTTTAAAAATGCAGTCAGGCTTTCAGTTCAGATGCAGTGTCATTCCATCACGGTATTTGAAATTACTTTAACCATTTGAACGTATTATTGATTTACACAGAGCTTAAACACAGAGTTTGGTAGACATGCAGGGGGACAGATCCCTGCTCTGAAGAGCTCGCACTGTAAGTTGGTAACATGCAATTATTTAAGGACAGAAAGAGAAATCACAGGCTTTTTTCTTTTTGCATTCTAACCCTTTCCTATTTTTAAAATTGCATTTTAAAATTATACTTCCCTCATCATATTTATTGTCAGTGCACTACATGCATTATGCTGCGTGCATACTGGAAATATTGCTTTTTTTAAAATTTATTTTTCATATATGGGTGTCCACCGGTTTAGAAATCACTATATTACTCATGGGTTAGACCTGTTCATTCCACCACAATGGAGACGTCTTGGATTTTCCCTCTCCCTGCCTCCCTTCCTTCTTGAGTTCAGACTCTTTATCCTGAAATACACTCTGACTCCAGTTTATTCTTTTGACCTAAGAAATCCGCTTCAGCTCACTACTCTCCACAGCAGAAAGCTTGAGTGTAAGATTTTCCTCTCTCAAACTGCTGGGAGTGTCTCATTACTTGGATTTTTGAGTAATTGGAACCTGTTCGGCTTCCTTTTAGCAAAGCCTGAGGTCCTGTGTGCGATAGCTGCATTCCTTTACACTCCCTGTGAGCAGCTTACCTCGAGCTCACACTTCGCTGCATCTTCCAATGTCTGTCTTTAGTAACCCAGCAGAGTAGTTTCCCCAGTGCAGTGTGTGTCAGCCTTTTTGATACCAGGGACTAGCTTGCTGCCTTCCTAAACTGTAAAAAGAAAAGGAGTACTTGTGGCTCCTTAGAGACTAACAAATTTATTTGAGCATAAGCTTTCGTGGGCTAAAACCCACTTCATTGGATGCATGCAGTAGGAAGATATATATATACACACACACACACACACACAGAGAGAACATGAAAAAATGGGTGTTGCCATACCCACTATAACGAGAGTGATCAGTTAAGGTGAGCTATTATCAGCAGGAGGGAAAAAAAACTTTTGTAGTGATAATCAGGATGGCCCATTTCATACAGTTGACAAGAAGGTGTGAGTAACAGTAGGGGGAAAAATAAGCATGGGGAAATAGTTTTACTTTGTGTAATGACCCATCCACTCCCAGTCTTTATTCAATCCTAATTTAATGGTGTCTAGTTTGCAAATTTAATACCAGTTCAGCAGTTTCTCGTTGGAGTGTGTTTTTTTGAAGTTTTTTTGTTGTAGTATTGCGACTTTTAGGTCTGTAATCGAGTGACCAGGGAGATTGAAGTGTTCTCCGACTGGTTTTTGAATGTTATAATTTTTGATACGGTGTCAGGGAGATTCTCAGGGACTAGCACTGGTCCACAGACCAGTCATTGAGAAACACTTAATCGAAGAACCATGTCTTCATATTGTCTCTGAAAAGAGTATACTCTGTGCAGTTCCTGACTCTGATCATAACCAGAAAGAAACAAAGTTCTAAAACCCGCTCCTTTAATTTTGGCCAAAATGCAGATGTCATTAGGAAACCAGCATCATACTTTGGATACAAAGTGGACTTTAGAATCTATATATGCTCGATCAAAAAGTGAAGAAAATCAGGTATCTTATTCTTCTTTCACAGATATTTTAAAAGAAAAAATACTCTGTCTGCAATAGTTAGTACCTCCAATGCTCATTCTTTCAGTGGATCAAAACAAATAGGTGAGGCATCTAGTAAGTGCTGTCCTGGGGTTATCAAACTACATACCAAGGGTTCCTCAATATCATAGGGGTGAGAAACAGAGTCTTATTCAATGAGATTAGCAGTGTGGCTACTTGTGATTTGCATTTCCTTCACCCAGCACAAGACTGATATTTTGTCATTGGCTGATGCAGCCTTTGGTCTTCTCAGCTTTAAATGGAACAAATAATTTTAAAATCACAAAGTAAAACTTTTCATTTCATGTGGAGAAATGTATATTTCTTCTCTAGGAGTTAGTTCACACTGCTTCTCATATGTAAGAACTAGCAATGGATACCCATGTAAGAGACCGACAGAGAGAATTACTTTCCCTTTCTATAGCTTTTATTTATTATAATGGAGGGCATCCATTGGTCTGGACAGACCATCCCTATGTATCAAATGTTTCTTTTGTGACGTTACACCTTTCTTTCTGTTAATTCCATCATCTACCATCCCTTTATTGGTGTTTGTCTACTAATTTATATAGCTTCTGTTTTGGAAGTCCCCTCAGGGATGAGATTATTGTGCTGCCGTAGTCCACCATAGCGAGGCTGAACTCCAAGAAGGAAGGAAAGGGGGGGGGGGGGGGGAGAAAAGACCAAGTTGCCTCTATTGTGGTGTAGTGAGCAGCTCTAAGCTATTTTTATCCAGAATAGTGGATAGGAGAAAAATTACTTGTAAGGAAATTAAATTTTCTCATATCTAGATTTATAAAAGTAAAAACAGGGCCTCAGAGCTGCCTTAAATATCTCTGATACTTGATTAAAATAATCAGACAAATCCAGCAACTAATCTTCACCTGCATAATAAAAATAAACCACTTGGAAAGTACCCCACCACCCACAGATCCCAACTCTATCTCATCCTAATCCCCAAAAGACAGGGCATAAAATATGGTCTAACGCAGTGGTTCTCAACCAGGGGATACCTCAACTCATCTAGATATTTGCCTAGTTTTACAACAGGCTATATAAAAGGCACTAGCAAACTAAAGTACAGTACAAACTAAAATTTCATATGGACAATGACTTATTTATACTACTCTATATATTATACACTGAAATGTAAGTACAATATTTATATTCCAATTGATTTATTTAATAATTATATGGTAAAATGAGAAAGTAAGCAATTTTTCAGTAATAGTGTGCTGTGATACTTTTGTCTTTTTATTTCTGACTTTGTAAGCAAGTAGTTTTTAAATGAGGTGAAACTTGAGGGTACGCAAGACAAATCAGACTCCTGAAAGGGATACAGTATTCTGGAAAGGTTGAGAGCCAGTGGTCTAAAGGCATGCTGCAAAATCCAATACGTTAGCTATACCATCCCAAGGGGGAAAGAAAGTTGCAAAATCAAGAGGCCCTTTGCAGAGAATGACCTGCCAATAGCTCCTTCCCTTCTAAAAGCTGAGGGATGTGTGTAGCTACAGCACCTCTTCTGATCTAATTTCTATAGAGGCAATATAGTTTGACTTATCCTTCCCCATCTGGACAAGGACCAGTTCAGTGTAATCGGAGGTCACTGTATTATCTCTTACTCTAAGTGAGTATATTACTTTTATGCCATAGATTCTGAAGCAAGAGGGGTCCATTGCAAATTTGTGATCATATAGTCTGTTCTCCTGGATAATGCATAGCACTTCCACAAAATAATTCTTAGAGAATATCTTTTAGAAAAACACCCTTTGTTAAAAGGTCATCATGGATTTGTCATCCACCCAATTCAGATAAACTTTAACTTTGATCTGCAGATCATACAAACTGTAAAATATGAAAGCACAACAGCCATACTTAATCAAAAGAAAGGGTTTGGTTTTTTTAAGATTGAAAGGTATCTGGGATTCAGATACTTCACGAGAAACATTTACTCTAAATAAGCAGGCAGTTTGAAGTTTTTACCAATTAAGAGCTACTTCCTGCAAATACTACCAAGTGTAATGCATACCACTACTGTGAACAGTCACATTGAAAAGAATATCCTAGTACAATAGTTGACACTATATATCTGGTAGGACAGAGCCTTGAGTATTTGGGTTGTCAGTAGATCAGGAAATAGTCTGCCTATCTTCTGAGATTTTTAAACCTGGGATCTTTACTTTGTGCCTTCGCAAGTCCTCTGAGAGACATGAGTTGTTTATAGCATGATTCATATCCTCATGTAACACTGAAAGATAAATTATTGCAATAAATAAAACTATTTCCTGATAAAAGCATTACAGTTCATGTGCTAAAACCTGTTGCTGTATTCTGCAACATATGTCGTTATGTTACTAGAACTTATGTCAGCTACTTTTTCCAACTGTGCATAATAACTAAGAATTAACAGTACCTTTATATCACAACTTAAAATAAAATCCACAGATGATCAATGTGTTCAACGTTCTAATTACTAGGAATATCTGAAATACTTCTGGAAGAATAAACTTTGTGGCAAGACAAACTTTTTAATGGTGTCCATCATAAATTTAAAACTTAAGGTTTTCATCATTTCTAAACACTTTACGTTACAGAACAGCTGCTGTATCCTGTATAAAGAAAAGGAGTACTTGTGGCACCTTAGGTTAGTCTCTAGCTCAGCTGTAGCTCACGAAAGCTCATGCTCAAATAAATTGGTTAGTCTCTAAGGTGCCACAAGTCCTCCTTTTCTTTTTGCGAATACAGACTAACACGGCTGCTACTCTGAAACCTGTATCCTGTATGTGATAGAAAAGCGGGTGTGCTCTGTGGCATATCTAAACTCAGTCAACAAACCCTTGTGGGTTTTTTTGTCTTTTTCCTCATTAAGTAGAGGATATGTAAGAGTAAACAGGAAAATGGGGCAAGTTAGCTAGTGGTGCAATGGATAATGATTCCACTAATTCACCATACCATCTGTTACTTGAATAACACAGGTTTCAGAGTAGCAGCCGTGTTAGTCTGTATTCGCAAAAAGAAAAGGAATACTTGTGGCACCTTAGAGACTAACCAATTTATTTGAGCATAAGCTTTCCTGAGCTACAGCTCACGTCATCGGATGAAGTGAGCTGTAGCTCACAAAAGCTTATGCTCGAATAAATTTGAATAACACAGTTGGTGTACATAGATGGATATCTAAGAAGACAAACTACTACCTCAAAGAGGTTAGAATATAAAATTAGACTAAACACAGGACAAAGAAAGGGATCTATCATAAAGGTAACGGAAATTGGTTTATTTAACAAAAGGCACCATTTTAAAGTTCCAGTGTCTGTCTTATTTTTGATTAAACAACAACTTACCATTGTAACATAATACAGGCAAGTTAGATGGATGTGAAGTGAGGCTTGAGAGCAGGGGCTTGTGGTGGAAGGGAGGCTCAAAGAACCAAGCCTTTAAAAATAAATTGAGAGGGAATAATGAATACAATGAGGTGGACTGCATCGAGAAGCAATCAGAAGCAGCCTGATAAGAGCAGATAATTGAGTGGGAGAAGTGAGTTAAGGGCTTAAAGAGGTGGAAGGAGTTGACAGTACATAATACTCAAGCCAGGGTGTACCAAGAGGTTAGGACAGATGTAGTACTGTGCAGAGCTTTGAAAATGAGAATAAGAAGTTTAAGTGTGTCGTAATATTAGACTAGAAGCCAGTGAAGGGTGGGGACAGTTGCATGATCAGAGCAGTGATCAAGGTAGATTAATAACTGTCTCATGTTGAAGGGTATGGAGAGGGGAGAGATAAAAAGGCCTGCTAGTAGAAGGTCATTGTAGTGCAAGATGTCAAAAGTTTAGATAAGAGTTCTGGCAGTGGACATACTCCAGTGTGTCAAAGAAGAAGGTTTACTAAGTTACTCGGAGGTTAATGGCAGAAGTCAAGGAAACTTCAAAAAGAAGCATATCGTTAAATACTGTGCAGTGAATTTTCTGTTCTCTATAGATATTGTCAGGGTGGATTTGATTTAAATCACTAGTCAGGAAGACTCGATTTAATCATGGATTTCTACATAAAAATGCATTCTTGTTGGTTGTTATAACCTTAATACATATTCTTCACAACTCAGAGATAGATGTAGGTTTCATTTTTAGAAGGTATACACGATACATTTTTAAAGTGATTTATTTTGAAAACTTTTCAGATTAGTTTTACAGCAATATCAGAAAATGAATGTTTGTTTGGTTATTTCATTTACCAAAGATAATTGAAGCAGATAGTTCACCTCCCAGTGACTTCAGAAATATCTCCAATTCAACAGGTTAATCATTAATATTTGGAGGATTTTCTTGCCATGCTGTATTAGGAGGAGAACATCACCAGAGCAACATTTAAATTGTTTTATTTAACTAAAATAACAACGTTATGTATTCTGGATTTTTTTTCAACAGCAAACATATAATATTTTAACAAAACTAGCATATGAATTTTTGAATTTAGTTAAACATTCAAGTTTTGTAAAATCAGGTTTGTTTTCATTAAAATCGTTTAACTAAAATAGTTAATTTTTTTTTTATATTTTCATTTAAATCGACTATGTCAGCCAAGTCAACATGAGAAACTTGACATACTGGCTTCTGCAGCTAACTCAGTTGTCTTCACGTTCATTTTCCTGTTTGTTCATAATCTGGAAAAGAAAAACAAGCTTTCCTGCTTTTTCAGGTCCCAAACTATCTTTAGGTAGGTTTTTTCTTCAAAAAAGCATTTTGTCAAAAAAATCCAATTTAAATTAAAAAAAATCCATTTTTTTAAATTGTTGATTTTTTTTTATCCACCCTGGATATTGTAATTCGGGCGTGTGTCTCATGAGTGTTAGCTTCTTAGGAACTGTCATAGCTCTTAAACAATTTTGATCCCTTAGGGCAGCAGTAGCAAAGTTAGAATGAACCAAGCTCCCTACTAACCATTGTGCATAACTGTGCCCAGGGAGTAAAACATTCCAGTCGTTTTTGCTTCCTGGCTAGCAAAGAAGTTCCTGGTTCTCTGCACTTCTACTTAAAAACACCAAGGGGAGAAAGTTTAGGACTCCTGTGCCTGGGGCTGAAGAAAGAGGGAATTGGGCACCTCTGCTCTGCTGCTTAACTTTGAAAGAAGGGGCATTGGGAAACTGAATGAGGAAAAACAACAAGGAGTCCTTGTGGCACCTTAGAGACTAACAAATTTATTTGGGCATAAGCTTTTGTTGGCTAGAACCCACTTCATCAGATGCATGGAGTGGAAAATACAGAAGCAAGTATAAATACATGAAAAGATGTGAGTTTCCTTACCAAGTGTAAGGTCAGTCTAATGAGACAATTCAATTGACAGCAGGATACCAAGGAGGAAAATAACTTTTCAAGTGGTAATGAGAGTGGCCCATTTTGGACAGTTGACAAGAAGGTGTGAGTAACAGTAAGGGGAAATTAGTATTGGGGAAATTAGGTTTAGGTTTTGTAATGTGAACAGACTCTTTGGACTGTGTTGTTAAAAGTCCTAGAGAGATTTATTTTGTGATTTCTTTACCTTGGTTTTTTCAGGTAAAAGGCCACTTGCTTGTAATTTCTTTGAGGTCCCTCAAATCGTTTGCTGTGCAAGAGTGAGAATTCTGGGGTGGTAGATACTATCTGTAAAGAAGGGAAAGCTATGTCCTTCTGCTTCTCCGACTATGCCGGTGAAACAGGATTCTCACTCGCCTAACTACTGCTCCTTGGAGGCTGTGGGTTATTTTTTAATCATTTCACTGCATACACCTTTTCTACTTTTCCCCTGATGCTTTTTTAATTTAATTTGGTATTGGCTTATTTTGGGAGCTTCCTTGTCCATATTATGGAAGGCACTAATTGGAATGTTCAGGGGGAATTTTATATCTTGCAGAGAATGGCATGTAGTGGGCCTGGACAGTTCAGACTGTACCTTGGTACTGCTGTCCTTAGGGTTAACTGTCTAATTCTAGGGAACACTTTAATACTACTGCAGAACATGGGATTACTGCAGAACGATCTCTTCAGGGAGTCAGAAACGCAAACAAGTAGTTCTCCTATCTGTGCATCAAAACAGCTCTAGTTGTCAACTACAGTGCTGTGCAGATGGGTAAAATGGCAAAAGGATTATCTGCTTTTAAGTGTCTGCTGAAATAAGCACTTAACACATTGAGCATCTGTTGCCACAAGCAGTGAAAATGTGTATTTGACACACAAGTAATCACAAGAAAAGCTTCTGTTTAATGGACCCTTATCAGACAACTACTGTGTTATGTGTTCTTGTTATCAGAGAGACAGATGGTTCAATCCAGGCCTTTGTATATAAAATGGAAACTATACAGTACATAACATGCACTAATAGCAGGTTTCAGAGTAACAGCCGTGTTAGTCTCTATTCGCAAAAAGAAAAGGAGTACTTGTGGCACCTTAGAGACTAACCAATTTATTTGAGCATAAGCTTTCGTGAGCTGCAGCCGATGAAGTGAGCTGTAGCTCACGAAAGCTTATGCTCAAATAAATTGGTTAGTCTCTAAGGTGCCACAAGTACTCCTGAACTAACAGCATGTGTCCCCAGCTTCACTACATATCAAAATGTAACTAATGAGGAGGCCTCCAGGAACCATTCCAGCTCATTAACAAAAAAAGGGGGAAAGCAATAAAACTCATTTAGGTTGAGACCATGCCAAGCATGAAACATTTAAGTGAATTCATTGTTTTTACCACTGCACAAATGAAAATCTAAAATAGAATTGGGTCAATGAAACTATGTAGTAGGAGAGTCCTCTTCAAAGCCAACTTCCTAATATCAGAGAATCATCCTCTGACTGATCTTATGACTTGGACTATCTGTATCCCCAGTGGAAATTTTTCATCCTGGTTCCTTGGGATATTGTTGGCAGCTGCTAGAGCAAAAAGAGGAGACTGGAATGTGTGACGGATGTGGAGCTGTTCTGCAATTTATTAACACAGTACACGACCTAATTATTGGGATGTTCACTGTATGAATATTTTGGTTTAGTTTCATAGAGGGCTGTAAGGAAAACCAGCAGCAAGGAAGAAGAGCTCAAAATAAGGTACTCGGCATATACTTGAGGGTTGTTACAGGACAATGGCAAAGCCACTGTGTTTGAGGATTCTGTCTTGAGCTCCTGCAAAGCCTACGAAACTGATTTTTGACGAGCAGGACCCAGAGCCCAGGAACTGATGAGAACAAAGGCACTCTGTGTGTACAGAGAGACTCTGTCCAGAGGAGAGGTAGTTATTGGGCAAATTCTGACTGACACCAGCACTTGCTCGGGTGGCTGTAGGATGGTAGGTAAGATAAACATGCATGTAGAGTTTTGTTTTAAAATCTCTTGCTCTTTGTTCCTACTGTTCTTTGGTTTAAGAAGGCTGTTCAGGAGTCTGTAATTAACAGTCCCTAGATATACCAAAGGGAAAAATCTCAGGTGCTGACCTGCAAGGTACTGTAGATAAGCCCTGATCTGAGTGGGAGAATTGTAGAGTCCCATCCCAGGAGAGAAAGGCATGAGTCCTGACCCCTATGGGGGTGCACTCAGACTTCGAAGGGGACAGAAGTGCAGCTAGCCCTGAAAGCATGATGGAAGGCAAACTGACATGAAGGGTACTGTATCTGGGGTAGGGGGAATTTATACTGTAATGCCTTCACTTCCAAAAGCTGAATATATTCTGAACTATTGCTGTACATGCAGAAAAGACAACGAGAGAAAATCATGCTATTAAAATCCTATTGCCATAAAACTCAGTTGTTATGCTACAATGGAGTGAGTGGTTGCCCAGGATTGTAGCAGACTGTGATAAATGGAGGGGGGGAGGGTTTACTCCCTTTTATGGACACCCACCCAGCCAATAGCTATGAAATCCCTCTTAGTAGCTGTTCTCTAATTGCCCTACCTGTAAAGGGTTAAAAAGTCTCACTGCTATGCATAGGTAAAAGGAATTGAGTGGGCACCTGGCCAAAAGAGCCAATGGGAAGGCTAGAACTTTTAAAATTTGAACAAAGGGTCCCCTGTTGTCTGTCTGTCTGCTTGTTCTCTCAGGGAGTGGCAGACAGGGCAACAGCTATGCTGTAAGAAGTTTGGGGCCAGGTATGAAATCTATCATACCTAGAAACCACACATTTGAATCCCAGATATGCAAGTAGATCAGGAAATGTCTAGGAAGACGCGATTAGGTTTATCTTTATTTTATTTTTTTAATTTCTTTATGGCTTGTGGACTCCTCTGTGCTATTCTTGAAAGCTATTCT
Source organism: Lepidochelys olivacea (assembly GCF_965140295.1). Taxonomy (NCBI): domain Eukaryota; kingdom Metazoa; phylum Chordata; order Testudines; family Cheloniidae; genus Lepidochelys; species Lepidochelys olivacea. The sequence continues at coordinate 25,313,553 of NC_140415.1, read as the reverse complement.
TGGTGCTTAATTCTTGTAGTGGCTCTTTTAAAATATAGCAGTAGCCTGAGCAGCTTGATGTATTTTTTCTTTTTATTATTAATAAAATTTACCTTTTTAAGAACAGAATTGAATTTTTGTGTCTTAAGAGGTTTGTGCACATGTTGTTTAATTAGCTGGTGGCAACCACTGATTTCCTTTGTTTTTCTTTCTCAGCTCTTCCTCCGGGGTGTGTGTGTGTGTGTGTGAAAGGGCTTGAGGGTACCGCACGGGAAGGAATTCCCAAGTGCGCCTTCCTGGGCTCTCAAAGGAGTTCTGCACTTGGGTGGTGGCTGCATCCACCAATCCAAGGTCTGAGAAAAGTTGTAACCTTGGGAGTTTAATACAAGCCTGGAGTGGCCAGTATTAATTTTTAAAATCCTTGCGGGCCCCCACCTTCTGCACTCCAAGTGCCTGAGTGGGGAATTAGCCTTGACATGCTGGCAGAGTGGTGGGATCATTTTGAACTAGAGGCACAGACCTCAGGATTTTAAAAGGACACTTTTCCTTTTGACAGCCTGCAAAGCCAGGGATCTTTTCTTTTCTTTTCTTTTCTTTTCTTTTCTTTTCTTTTCTTTTCTTTTCTTTTCTTTTCTTTTCTTTTCTTTTCTTTTCTGCCTGAGGGGGAACAGGCATGCAAAGGGTTCAGCCTCCAAAGCCAGGGAGTCCAACAAGCAGTTTTATTTTTTTTTCTAGCTTTGTGGCAACAAAATAGCTAGGCTAGAGTAGGGCAGCCCTGTGCATGAGGTTGTGGTCGGGCATCAAAACCCTAGAGCAACCAGTCTTCCCAAAGCGGCATGCCACAGAGAAGACAGACCCAGATCAAGCCCAGACATCCAGCTTCATGACAGAAATGCAGGGAAGGGGATGGGGAACTGGGGATTTCCCCAGAGGGAATGGTCAGCCCTCCCCAACCCGAAATCCAGGTGCCAGGATGGAGGAATGCCCTTAACCGAGACAGAGTTCTAACTGCGGAAGACAGGAATTTCTTCCTACAGATGAAGTGCTTTGAGGTGGAAGCGGAGGTGAAGCACTTGGAGGTGGAAGCGGAGTAGAAGCTAGGTCAGCCAGGTAGCCCTAACAGTCGTCCTCCAGGTACAACTCCCCATTCCAAGAAATTCCCCACATACAAGGTAGGCGATGATACAGAGGCCTTCTTGGAAAATTTTGAAAGTGCCTGCCTTGGGTACAACATCCCTACAGACCAGCATATGATGGAGCTGAGGCCACAACTCAGTGGACCCTTAGCAGAGGTAGCAGCTGAAGTGCCTAAAGAACACCTGAACAAGTACAAACTTTTTAAACAAAAGGCCAGAATTAAGATGCGGCTAACACCCAAGTGTGCCCTTTGGCAGTTCAGAGCCCAAAGGTGGAAACGAGACGTGGTATTTTCCCGACACGCCTACCGCATTGTGAAAAATTGGGATGCCTGGATATCGGGAGCAAGTGTTAAGTCTCTGGAAGATCTGTCTTTCCTAATGCAAATGGAGCAGTTCTTAGGGGTGCTTCTGAGGAAGTAGAGACGTACATCCTAGATGGGAAGCCCAAAACTAATCGAAGCAGGGGAGATCAGAGCCAAACGGGTGGAGGTGGCGTAGAAGAAAAAAGCTAGTAGCAGTTGGTAGGGAAACCAGAAGGGGCAACCCAAGACGACACTCCACCATTGGGGTCAGCCCAAGGCACCACTTCCAAAGGAGGAGCCCTCCACACAGCCAGGGAGATCCCAGATGCCCACTCGTCTCACCATCCTACTCTCCAATCACCCACCTCGCCCCAGCCCACAGACAGCTGGGTGATGCTTTAAATGTAATGAGCTGGGGCATGTGAAGGCCAACTGCCCCAAGAGCACCAGCTGACTGCAACTCATCACCCCGGGATCCCACTGAGAGCCTTCAGGCCCAGATGTCTCGTAGATAACCCCAGAGTGAAGGAAAACTGTGAGTGTGGTTGGGAGGAAGATTACTGTGTGGAGAGACACTGGAGCTATCCACCAATCCCTGGTGGACCCCATATTCATCAACCCAGAGGCCCAAGTGGCAGTGCAACCCTTTAAAGCCAACTCTTTTAACTTGCCTACAGCCAAGTTGCCTATCCAGTACAAGGGCTGGTCAGGAATATGGACTTTTGCTGTCTGTGATGATTATCCCATTCCCATGCTGCTGGGAGAAGACTTAGCCAACCTTGTGAGGCTAACAAAAAGGGTGGGGATGGTCACCCACAGCCAGGCTAAACAGGCCTCCACACCTAACTCCATTCTTGAGCCTCCTGCAAGGACCCAGTCTGTGCCCCATGATACCACAGGCCCGGGGACCCAGCCAGAGGTGGTGGAACCAGACCCCAGACCAGAGTCTCTAGCAATGGTTGTAGATCCAGTTCCTGGGACCCAGCCAGAACCAGCCCAAGGATCAGAACTGGCTGAGCAGTCAGCACTAGAACCCGTGCTTGCAACCCCACCAGAGTCAGGGGAGCCAGCACCAAAGGGCGCCACAGAGCCTGCACCTGCAGCAGCAGCTAAATCAGCACAAGAAGCTCAACCGGAGCCTGAAATACAACCTAGTGCATCAGCAGAGAGCGGTTCACAGTCGATGGAGACAACCCCATCACCTGCATTCCTTCCAGTGGGACCAAGCTCCAGTCCACAATCCAGCGAGTAACTAATGTCTCCAGCATCAAGGGAGCAGTTCCAGGTAGAGCAGGAAGTGGATGAAAGACTCAAGGGAGCTTGGACGGTGGCACAAAACGACCCACCGCCTCTCAGCTCTTCTAATAGGTCCAGGTTATCTGTAGAAGGACGACTCTTTTATACCAAAAAACCCTTTCTAGTGAGCACAAGGAGGACTGGCATCCTCAGAGACAGTTGGTAGTTCCAAAGTATAGGGAAAAGCTCTTGAGCTTATCCCACAATCACCCTAGTGGCCATTCTGGGGTGAATAAGACCAAAGACCATTTGGGAAAGTCATTCCACTGGGAGGGAATGGGCAAAGATGTTTCTACCTATGTCCAGTCTTGTGAGGTGTGCCAGGGGGTAGGAAAGTCCCAAGACCAGGTTAAGGCCCCTCTCTAGCCACTCCCCATAGTTGAGGTTCCATTTCAGTGTGTAGCTGTGGATATTCTGGGTTCTTTCCCTAAGAAGACACCCAGAGGAAAGCTGTACATATTGACTTTCATGGATTTTGCCACCCAATGGCTCGAAGCAACACCAGGGCTAAAAGCATGAGCCAGGCATTGGCAGACATTTTTGCCAGGGTAGGTTCGCCCTCCGACATCCTTATGGATTCAGGAATTAACTTCCTGGCAGGAACCATGAAACATCTTTGGGAAGCTCATGGGGTGAACCACTTGGTTGCCACCATCAAACAAATGGCCTAGTGGAGAAGTTTAATGGAACTTTGGGGGCCATGATATGTAAATTTATGAATAAGCATTCCAGTGATTGTGACCTAGTGTTGCAGCAGTTGCTGTTTGTCTACAGTGATGTACCACATACCAGTTTGGGGTTTTCACCCTTTCAACTCGTTTATGGCCACAGAGTTAAGGGGCCACTACAGTTGGCGAAGCAGCAATGGGAGGGGGTTACATCTTCTCCAGGAAATAACATTTTGGTCTTTGTAACCACCTGCAAAACACCCTCAAAGACTCTCTAGCCCTCGTTGAGCATCCTGTAGGTTTTCTTGAGCAGAAGGCCTGGTATGATAAACATGCCAGAGAGGATTCCTTTAGAGTAGGTGGTGAAAACGCTCTAGGCCAATAAGATGGAAGCATCATGGGAGGGGTCATTTATAGTCCGAGAGTGCCTGGGAGCTGTTAAATACTTCATGGCATTCTCAGACCCTACCCTAAAACCTAAAATATACCATGTTAATTCTCTAAAGCCTTTTTATTCCCAAGAAATCAAAGTTCTCCAGTTTACAGCCCAAGAGAGAGATGCTGAGTGGCCTGAAGGAGTCTACTATGAAGGGAAAAGCAACGGTGGTGTAGAAGAGGTGAGCCTTTCCATAACCCTTGGGCGTAACAAGCAGAAACAGCAAATCCAGGAGCTGTGCACCAGCTTTGTGCCAATGTTTTCAGCCACCCCAGGACAGACGGAACGGGAATACCACTCCATTGACACAGGTGATGCTTGCCCAATTAGAGCTCAACTGTACCGGATGGCTCCTCAAGCCAAAACTGCGATAGAAAGGGAAATCAAGGACATATTACAGATGGGTGTAATCTGTCCCTTTGAGAGTGCATGGGCCTCTCCAGTGGTTCTGGATCCCAAACCAGATGGGGAAATCTGCTTTTGCATGGACTACCGTCAGCTAAATGCTGTAAGTTGCCCAGAGGCCTATCCAATGCCATGCACAGATGAGCTATTGGAGAAACTGGAACGTGCCCAATTCATCTCCACCTTAGACTTAACTAAGGGGTACTTGCAAGTCCCACTAGATGACCCAGCCAAGGAAAGGTCAGCCTTCATCACCTATGTAGGACTGTATGAATTTAATGTGCTCCCTTTCGGCCTGCGAAATGCACCCGCTACCTTCCAAAGATTGATAAATAATATTCTGGCTGGATTTGGGGAGTTTGCAGTCACCTACCTTGATGATGTGGCCATATTCTCAGATTCATGGTCAGAACACCTGGAACACCTCCAAGCTGTCTTCCAGTGCATAAGGGAGGCAGGATTAACTGTTAAGGCCAAAAAATGTCAAATAGGCCTCAACAGGGTAACGTACCTTGGACACCAAGTGGATCAAGGAACTATCAACCCCCTACAGGCTAAAGTAAATGCTATCCAAAATTGTCCTGTCCCTAAGTTAAAGAAGCAGGTTCAATCCTTCTTGGCCTGGCCAGGTATTACAGACAATTTATACCACACTACAGCCAAATTGCCACCCCACTGATTGACCTAACCAGGAAAAAACAGCCAAATGCAGTTCAGTGGACGGAGAAGTGTCAAAATACATTTAACCAGCTTAAGGTGGCCCTTACATCTGATCCTGTACTAAGGGTCCCAGACTTCAACCAACCTTTCATCATAACCACAGATGTGTCCAAGCATGGTGTAGGAGCGGTTTTAATTCAGGAAGGACCAGATCAACAATTCCATCCTGTCGTGTTTCTCAGCAAAAAGCTTTCTTAGAGGGAAAGCCATTGGTCAGTCTCAGAAAAAGAATGCTATGCCATTGTGTACGCTCTGGAGAAGCCACGCCCATACATTTACAGACGGCGTTTCCACCTGCAGACTGACCATGCTGCACAGAAGTGGCTTCACACCGTCAAAGAGACTAACAAAAAACTCCATCCCCCCCGCCCCCCATTGCTCCCTCTCCCCCACCCTCACTCACTCGCTCATGTGCATGGGGCTGGGGAGGGTCCCTTTTCAACCAGGTGTTCCAGTTGAAAACTAGACACCTGGCAACCCTAGTCAGTGCACAAGTGCACTGCCCCATCCATGAAGCTTGTAGCAAAGCCACAATTCAAACCTCAGTCCCATTTATTTCTATGGCAGTAGTTGCAAAGTGAGATTCGGTGGCTTTCAGCAGGAAACTAAACAAATTTGAATTACAACAAAGTATGGATTCATATAGTGAATGAATTCCCCTCCAATTCTCATCAAGGACTCAGTCCCATCAGGTGCTAAGCAATTTTAACAGGACACTCCACAGAATCAGGTCTATGTAAGAGGTTGTTTGTGTCTTAGATTCTAGACAGTCCGGGGGTGGGGAGAGAGAAACTTTTCTGACCTTCAGTATTCTTTAGTCTCATTACTTCTGGAAATTTCAACCTTTTTTTCAGATTTTTACAATGTAGGGATTACACAATAAAATAGAACCCTTGTGACAGGGTGCTGGGCAAGAACTGCTGACTCAGCTCTCTGTCACGCCAGTTCCCATTAAGGGAAGTAAATTGGAGCTGGCTAGAAAAAACCTGCTCCTAATTGGTGAATGGGAGACAGCTGCCCACCCAATTAGGCTGGGACTGCGAGGAAGGGAAAGAGGAGGAGCGAGGGAGTGGAAGGAGAGCAATAGCTCTTCCCTCCTGGGTGCAGACACTAGAATCCAAGCTGTGTGTGGTAAAAAGATGGTGGGAGCACAACCTGTAAATAAACAGTATCAGTGGTTACTGAACCCCAGCGTATCTGAGTGACTTTGTCAGCACAGCAGGGGCAGGAGCCAAGAGGGCCCTGTAGCAACCTGCTACACCCTATAATCAAGAATTTGCAAGAAGTATAAACAGTGGCATAACTACACCATAAAAGCTACATCTACACTACCTGCCTGAACCACCTGAGTGGATATTCAGCACAGCTACCCCATGCCTCCACTTCTGCTGCCATGGCTGCACTACTGTTTTTAGCATACTAGTGTGATAAGAGCTAGCATGATTATGTCTGTGCAAACTGAGAATCACACCCGTAGCTCATAGTGTAGACATTCCAAGACACAAGCAATATTGCTCATAGAAATCCATCTCAATATGGCACCTGGCAGAAATCAGTCTAGTATACAAAGTCTATCAAAGCAAGGTGAGATTCCAAATGTTCTGTATCATGGCAGGGATGTGCTGCCAAATTTTTAACAAGAGCTCTAACAAAAATTTTCTCCTCATCCTGTGATATTTATATTCCACATACCAGCAGAGCAGAGGGCCTCAGAAACCAGCAAATCTATTATTTTCCTTATTAAACAAAACACCTTTTCATAACTAACTAAGAAAGGAGGCAATGACACTTAGCCAAAACATTTATATAAAGCTCTACTTTGCAGGAAATGTTTGGACTTTGTTTGTGAAAGATATACAGACTATATCAGTAATGTAGAGGCGGGCTGAGCCTGGATAGTTTGGAGGAAGATTGGGTGAGGGAAATATCTTGAAGAGTGTGACTGGGGAGCCAACTGAGGTCACTCAATTAGGGTGGACTCCAAAGAATGGGGCAGACAATCCCCAAAGCTGGTGGATATTCCAATACTTAAATTTACCAAACTAGCACAAAACAGCTTCTATAATACCTCACTGGTTACCCAGATAGCAAACAACACAGGTCCCTTAAAGTAACCCAGCCTCAGGCCTCCACCCAGACATCCAAGTCAAATATGATGAGGACTGCTGAAAATCTTAGTCATCACATAAAAAAGTTCTACCAATCCCAAAGGATTGGACACATTACCTCCCAGGTTAATGAATGTTTCAGATCTTACCCAAATACATGCTTACAGCCAATTCTTATTAACTAAACTAAAATTTATTAAAAAAGAAAGAGTATGATTAAAAGCTTAATATACATACAGACATGAGTACAATTCTTGAGGTCCAGATTCTTAGCAGAGATAGTGAGCTTTGCAGTTGCAAAGAGTTCTTTCAGAAATAGTTCATAGGTTATAGTCCAGTGTTTGTATTCAGGGCGGTCCAGTCAGGCCTGGGATGTCAGTCCTTCTGCTTAGGCTTTCCCTTCATGAAGCTTCAAGCAGATCTGAGAAAAAAGGGATTGGGACCCAAAGGTCTTTTATAGAGTTTTCAGGCTCTCTTGTGACAGCTTGAAGTCCTTCGGGGAATAATAGACACTAATAGGGACTTTGAAGTGGATCCATTTCCTAAGCATTGCTGGTAATTATCTCCACAGATTAACATAAGGCAGTTGCCTGTTTTTCCACCATTTGCAGATGATTTGCTATACATTTCCAAGAGAGATGAATACAGCGATATCCTATGTTTACAGTTCTTTTAAATGTTAAAATGTCCATTTGATCTCTGAATTAACAGAATACATAGACAGGGATTGTTTGATTACATTTTTCAGAGTAACAGCCATGTTAGTCTGTATTCGCAAAAAGAAAAGGAGTACTTGTGGCACCTTAGAGACTAACCAATTTATTTGAGCATGAGCTTTCGTGAGCTACAGCTCACTTCATCGGATGCATACCGTGGAAACTGCAGCAGACTTTATATACATACAGAGATCATAAAACAATACCTCCTCCCACCCCACTGTCCTGCTGGTAATAGCTTATCTAAAGTGATCATCAAGTTGGGCCATTTCCAGCACAAATCCAGGTTTTCTCACCCTCCACCTCCCCACACACGAACTCAATTTTAAATCGCAAAAGGAAAAGGAGAGTGGTCACTTTGGATGAGCTATTACCAGCAGGATAGTGAGTTTGTGTGTGTGTTTTTGGAGGGGGGTGAGGGGGTGAGAGAACCTGGATTTGTGCAGGAAATGGCCCACCTTGATTATCATGCACATTGTGTAGAGAGTTGTCACTTTGGATGGGCTATTACCAGCAGGAGAGTGAGTTTGGGGGCGGGGGGGGGGGGGTGGAGGGTGAGAAAACCTGGATTTGTGCTGGAAATGGCCCAACTTGATGATCACTTTAGATAAGCTATTACCAGCAGGACAGTGGGGTGGGAGGAGGTATTGTTTTATGATCTCTGTATGTATATAAAGTCTGCTGCAGTTTCCACGGTATGCATCCGATGAAGTGAGCTGTAGCTCACGAAAGCTCATGCTCAAATAAATTGGTTAGTCTCTAAGGTGCCACAAGTACTCCTTTTCTTTTTGCGAATACAGACTAACACGGCTCAATCGTGGATTGAGTCCTTGTACAAAGGCAGCCACTATGGCTTGTTTAGCATCTTCCTCTGCATTATTTATGCCAGAATATCTTTTGAAAACCTGCTTAATGCGCTACATATAATTAGCAGGGTTTTCTCCTTTATTTTGTTTACAAGCACTAATTTTAGTCCAATCTTCCAATTTTTTGGGCAGATTTTAAGAACTGCATCCAGCAGGTTGTTCCTGTCTGTGTTTAAGTTCCTATTATGGCCTTGGTCATTGTTGGGCCACTGGGCTTCTTGTAGGAGGTGATTTAATGTTTCCCTGGGCAGGTCTCCTCTTAGGAGTTGATTTGAATTTGCCAAGTTAGGGTTGTAACAGCTTATGACTGTTCTTAATTCTTCTTGAAATTTGACGGGGTCTTCCCTTATTTTAGGAAATTTTTCAATTAAATTATACAAATTCATGGGAGACTATAGGGCCTCTACAGTCACCAGGGTCACCTGACCCAAATCATTAACACTTGGGCCTGGGAGTTGGCGCAAGGGGAATGTTGTTTCATGATGGGGAGACGGGCTGAAGGATGAATGTGAGGGGCCCCTGGGATTGTAACTTCTGTTGTTTAGTATTCTATGCCAGCAGTCCGGATGAATTTTCCGGCAGTCCATCTAATCGGTCATATAGGTATTGCACCGAGTCTGCTAGGTTAGTGATTGGTCTTTTTGTGGGATTTGAGGGTGACTCAGGGGAAGGGGTGAAGTAGATGCTGACATTGATGTTACTGCTTGGAGCGGAGGTCCCTGGATAGTGGAGTCAGCCTCCAGACTGTAGCCTGGTGGAGTCGTGTAGTCTGGTGGAGATGGGTGGGGTCCACTGCCCTGTCTATTTGTTCTGCCCTGTGTGGACGGATCTCCACTCACCTGTCTAGGTGATATACGGGCAGTTAGCTGTCTGCATTCTAAGTATAAATCTATAAGATCTGCAGATGGGGCCGAGGGCTTTTTGAAGAGGCCTTGAAGGGTAAAGGGGTATTTGCTGGCCAGCTGGGGTTTGGGGAAGAGTTAATTTCTCCTTTGCCTCTTTTAATTGTGTTTTAAGTTTCTCCTGAGAGTCCTTGAGACTCCTCATTTGAGATGCATGGTGCCGTTTTTCTGTTTCCCCGTACCAATTGAAATATGCATCAAACTGACCTTGTCCAACATTATTGGCAAGAAGTGCACCTCAGAGGTGCACAATCTTGTCAAGGTCGAAACTTCCCTCTAAGGGAAACTGTAATTTTGGATCATCCCTGATATACCAATTCCATTTCTCTAAAAAAAACTTGCAACTGAAAGGACTATAATATGTGTACGTGTAGTATGCCGGTGTGCCTTTTGGCCGGACGGTGATTCTTTTTGACTCACCGGCCCCCATCTGTACCTAGTGAGAGGGGAATCCTTTTGGATCCTCTGGTCTCCAGTACTTCACCTGGCGAGAGGGGAATCCTTTTCGAATTTCCCGGCCCCCAGTACTTAACTTAATTCACTTGTCACACTCACACAGGGAAGGTTTTCTTTAGGGTCTCCGTGACCGTCTTACAGCCTCCCTTCAGTAAAGATCGTCGGTTGGCGCCGCATACTCTGTTGCTTCAGGCGAGGTGATCAGACCAGTCAGTGGCTCATAACCAGAGGTAGGGAAGGAAAGAGGGTACGGAAACAAACCATTCAAGGATGGAAGAGATGGGATCACACACTCCTAGACCCAGACAGGCCCCTTGCTGGTCATGCCATGCAGGGGGAAACTGCTGAGATCAGGGCATTTATTGCGATGCCCGCTCGATGGACTCACAGGGCTTGCTTTAGAGACACCTCTGACTTTGCAGGGCACTCTTATTATGCAAGACCCATCTTGCATAAAATATCTCTATTATGCTATATCCATGTCATAAGCATATTCCCATAAAGAATATGGGGTGTAACATCACAGTAATTACCTGACATTTGGTGAAATCTGGTCCATTCCAACAGTAACACTAAAACTGTTTTTGTCTGAAAATTAGAAGCAGTAAGAGTATTTTTTTATGAGCATCAGGAGTTTAGTCATCTGGCAGGACAATTTAGCAATAGCCAGAGAAGGGATGACTCCACCACAGGCAGGGAAAATCAGACCAACCTTCCTTCAGTTTGTGATGGGATTTTAACAAGGGCTCCCTTTATCCTTCCAATATATAAGTACAATATAAATATGCAATATACCAATGAATTAAGAATAGTGGAGTTCTTTAACATGTTCAGATTGCATATGAACTCAATTAAAGTAGGTTTCTAAAAAATGACATGGTGAGGAAAAAAATCCCTGCAGACCTCGTTCCACAGTCAGTGAAAGGGACTGGGGAATAGGTGGTCGAGCCTAGTGATCACAGCTGGGCTAGTGTCCACAAGCAAGGATGGCAATGAGGCAGTAGTCAGTGAGCAGGGATGGGAGTAATTGCTAGAGTGGGGATCAATAAGCAAGGGTCAGAGACTGGAGATCAGAAAGCAAGATGAGGTCTGGTGTCACAGCAAGCCAGTTGTGGTTACCCAGACAACTTCCTGGTGCACCTACTAAGGTTAAATAGTGAGCATGGGCCAATGATAAGGCCACAGGGTGCTGTTACTCTGGATACTTTGGGCAGTTCTTCCTATGCTGCCTAATCTCCACCAGGCTCCTTGGAGGTCATAGAATCATAGAATATCAGGGTTGGAAGGGACCTCAGGAGGTCATCTAGTCCGACCCCCTGCTCAAAGCAGGACCAATCCCCAATTAAATCATCCCTGCCAGGGCTTTGTCAAGCCTGACCTTAAAAAGTCTAAGGAAAGAGATTCTACCACCTCCCTAGGTAACGCATTCCAGTGTTTCACCACCCTCCTAGTGAAAAAGTTTTTCCTAATATCCAACCTAAATCTCCCCCACTGCAACTTGAGACCATTACTCCTTGTCCTGTCCTCTTCTACCACTGAGAATAGTCTAGAACCATCCTCTCTGGAACCACCTCTCAGGTAGTTGAAAGCAGCTATCAAATCCCCCCTCATCCTTCTCTTCTGCAGACTAAACAATCCCAGTTCCCTCAGCCTCTCCTCATAAGTCATGTGTTCCAGACCCCTAATCATTTTTGTTGCCCTTCGCTGGACTCTCTCCAATTTATCCACATCCTTCTTGTAGTGTGGGGCCCAAAACTGGACACAGTACTCCAGATGAGGCCTCACTAATGTCGAATAGAGGGGAACGATCACGTCCCTCGATCTGCTGGCTATGCCCCTACTTATACATCCCAAACTACCATTGGCCTTCTTGGCAACAAGGGCACACTGTTGACTCATATCCAGCTTCTCGTCCACTGTAACCCCTAGGTCCTTTTCCGCAGAACTGCTGCCTAGCCATTCAGTCCCTAGTCTGTAGCGGTGCATTGGGTTCTTCCGTCCTAAGTGCAGGACCCTGCACTTATCCTTATTGAACCTCATCAGATTTCTTTTGGCCCAATCCTCCAATTTGTCTAGGTACCTCTGTATCCTATCCCTGCCCTCCAGTGTATCTACCGCTCCTCCTCCGTATCATCCGCAAATTTGCCGAGAGTGCAATCCACACCATCCTCCAGATCATTTATGAAGATATTGAACAAAACCGGCCCCAGGACTGACCCCTGGGGCACTCCACTTGACATCGGCTGCCAGCTAGACATGGAGCCATTGATCACTACCCGTTGAGCCCGACAATCTAGCCAACTTTCTACCCACCTTATAGTGCATTCATCCAGCCCATACTTCTTTAACTTGCTGGCAAGAATACTGTGGGAGATCGTGTCAAAAGCTTTGCTAAAGTCAAGAAACAATACATCCACTGCTTTCCCTTCATCCACAGAACCAGTAATCTCATCATAGAAGGCGATTAGATTAGTCAGGCATGCCCTTCCCTTGGTGAATCCATGCTGACTGTTCCTGATCACTTTCCTCTCATGTAAGTAAGTGCTTCAGGATTGAATCTTTGAGGACCTGCTCCATGATTTTTCCAGGGACTGAGGTGAGGCTGACTGGCCTGTAGTTCCCAGGATCCTCCTTCTTCCCTTTTTTAAAGATGGGCACTACATTAACCTTTTTCCAGTCATCTGGGACTTCCCCCGTTCGCCACGAGTCTTCAAAGATAATGGCCAATGGCTCTGCAATCACAGACGCCAATTCCTTTAGCACTCTCGGATGCAACTCATCCGGCCCCATGGACTTGTGCTCGTCCAGCTTTTCTAAATAGTCCCTAACCACCTCTTTCTCCACAGAGGGCTGGCCATCTACTCCCCATGTTGTGATGCCCAGCGCAGCAGTCTGGGAGCTGACCTTGTTCGTGAAGACAGATGCAAAAAAAGCATTGAGTACATTAGCTTTTTCCACATCCTCTGTCACTAGATTGCCTCCCTCATTCAGTAAGGGGCCCACGCTTTCCTTGGCTTTCTTCTTGTTGCCAACATACCTGAAGAAACCCTTCTTGTTACTCTTGACAGCTCTTGCTAGCTGCAGCTCCAGGTGAGATTTGGCCCTCCTGATTTCATTCCTACATGCCCGAGCAATATTTTTATACTCTTCCCTGGTCATATGTCCAACCTTCCACTTCTTGTAAGCTTCTTTTTTATGTTTAAGATCCGCTAGGATTTCACCGTTAAGCCAAGCTGGTCGCCTGCCATATTTACTATTCTTTCGACTCATCGGGATGGTTTGTCCCTGTAACCTCAACAGAGATTCCTTGAAATACAGCCAGCTCTCCTGGACTCCTTTCCCCTTCATGTTAGTCCCCCAGGGGATCCTACCCATCCGTTCCCTGAGGGAGTTGAAGTCTGCTTTCCTGAAGTCCAGGGTCCGTATCCTGCTGCTTACCTTTCTTCCCTGTGTCAGAATCCTGAACTCAACCAACTCATGATCACTGCCTCCCAGATTCCCATCCACTTTTGCGTCCCCCACTAATTCTTCCCGGTTTGTGAGCAGCAGGTCAAGAAAAGCTCCCCCCCTAGTTGGCTCCTCTTTTTTCTGCAGTTTCGTACCAGAGCTCTGAGCAGTCATACCGCTCCCTTACATACAGTGCTACTCCCCCACCTTTTCTGTCCTGTCTGTCCTTCCTGAACAGTTTATAACCATCCATGACAGTACTCCAGTCATGTGAGTTATCCCACCACGTCTCTGTTATTCCAATCACGTCATAATTCCTTGACATCACCATTACCTCCAGTTCTCCCTGCTTGTTTCCAAGGCTTTGTGCATTCGTATATAAGCACTTGAGATAACCTGCTGATCGCCCCTCATTCTCAGTATGAGGCAGGAGCCCTCCCTTCACAGACGTTCCTGCCTGTGCTTCCTCCCGGTATCCCGCTTTCCCACTTACCTCAGGGCTTTGGTCTCCTTCTCCCGGTGAACCTAGTTTAAAGCCCTCCTCACTAGGTTAGCCAGCCTGCTCGCAAAGATGCTCTTCCCTCTCTTCGTAAGGTGGAGCCCGTCTCTGCCCAGCACTCCTCCTTCATGGAACACCATCCTATGGTCAAAGAATCCAAAGCCTTCTCTCCGAAACCACCTGCGTAGCCATTCGTTGACTTCCACGATTCGACGGTCCCTACCCAGGCCTTTTCCTTCCACGGGGAGGACGGATGAGAACACCACTTGCGTCTCAAACTCCTTTATCCTTCTTCCCAGAGCCACGTAGTCTGCAGTGATCCGCTCAAGGTCATTCTTGGCAGTATCATTGGTGCCCACGTGGAGAAGCAGGAAGGGGTAATGATCCGAGGGCTTGATGAGTCTCGGCAGTCTCTCCGTCACATCGCGAATCTTAGCCCCTGGCAAGCAGCAGACTTCTCGGTTTTCCCAGTCAGGGCGGCAGATAGATGACTCAGTCCCCCGGAGGAGAGAGTCCCCAACCACCACCACCTGCCTCCTTCTCTTGGGAGTGGTAGTCGTGGAACCCCCAATCTCAGGACAGTGCATCTCATGCCTTCCAACCAGCAGAGTCTCCTTCTGCTTTCTCCCCCCAGACGTATCATCTGGTCCACTCTCCGCAATGGTACCTGTGGAGAGAACATGAAAGCGGTTAGTTACCTGTGTTTGCGTTGCTGGAACCCGGACATTCCCCCTTCTTCTTCTGGAGGTCACATGTTGCCAAGCTTCTTCACTGGCCTCTTGGCTCCGCTGTGCAACCTGCTCTAAATCTTTAGAGCTTTGTGCCCGTAGAAGCATATCCTGACTTTTGTCCAGAAAATCCTCAGATTCTCGTATGCAACGCAGGGTCGTTATCTGTTGCTCCAGTCCTTCAATCTTCTCTTCCAATATGGAGACCAGCTTGCACTTTGTACAGACAAAATTGCTTCTGTCTTGTGGAAGAAAGACAAACATGGCACATCCAGTGCAGGTCACAACAGCTGAACCCCCCCTTCCATATCAGCTTCCTACTTCAAGGAAGTCATGGTTCTGCATTACTTCCTTGTAGTAATGTATGAAGTCAGCTGGCCCAGCTTTGCAGACCTGGGTTTTAGTCCCACAGATCCTTACAATCAGCAAGGCAGTGAACCTCTCCACAACCTACCATGCTTACAGCAACAAACACAGGGAGAACACAACAGTGGGTTCTACACTAACATAAGCATATGCCAAAATGTACTGGATGCAGAACAGACTAAGCAATTAATTGCCTAGGCCCTGAGCTGCTCAAGGGCCCCCCTGTTCACTTCTTGTAATAACTTGCCTGTTTTAGTATTGGGGAGGGAGGAAATATTCCTGCTTAGGGTCCCCGATGGGCTAGCACCGGCTCTGACTGGATGGTATGTGCAACATTTTTTAATCCATCTTAGCTTAGTGGATCCTGATCAAAGCCTAAAAAAGGGGGAAAGGCTTGTCTGTAACACGTGCTTGGAAAGGCCACCTATTTTCTAGATCCTCATTGAAGTCCCTCCTAAAGACTCATTTCTCTCATGTAACCTACAAGAAATGAAATAATTAATATATTGAATTAAAACTAAAAAAACGAGTTGTCATTTTTCATATGGAAATAGCAACATTTACAAGTTAATAGAAAGGTTTGAAATCCGTTCAAGGGCTTCAGAAGATGCAAAGTGCACCTTTGTTATACATCTTGAAAATGAAAAAATGGGACATTTGTTCACGTGTTTGATGGTTTGGAGTCTCTGCATTCGCACTGGTGAATCCTTGACTTTTCATCTGCTCATCAGGTGTGGTGAGCACCTTCCATGTAATGACCTAATATGGATGACTGCAAGAAACGAGGTGGTTCAACAGTGGGATCATCTATGTGGTGCTTGTTGTTTATGTCAGAGCCTGCCCATTGCATCAGCCAGGTGTCTTCTGGGTTGATGTTGGATGACAGAAGAGCTTCTCCAGCAGCCTGCAGAATGGTCAGTAGGATTTACGGCAAGTGGAAGGTGGGAGAACAAGGCTGTCATGGAGAAGGAGCTTTTGGTTAGTGAGAGCTTTGTTTTACTCATGCAGCATAACTATCTCTCGCCCAATGGTTGAAGGAAGGATGTTTCTGAGGCCTGAAAGCCAAGGCAGTGGAGTGGACTTCAGGGTTCCAGTTACGAGTCTCATAATTGCATTTAGCTGGATATCAATGAGATCCATGTGTGAACTTCCCGATCAGCTGTGCAGTACTCAGCAGTGGAATAAACTAAAGCCAGCGTTGCCATTCATAGTGTCCAAGCATCACAATCCCAGCTAGAACTTGCTATCTTTTGGATGATATTGTTGCAACTCTTCTTTTTATGGCTCACCTGCTTCATATGATGTTGATAGGTAAGGCTGTGATTGAAAATGACTGCTTCTTAGGTAGCGGGAGTTAGGATTGTGGGTGATTGCCTTTCCAAGGTAGTTTGTTTAGCATCCTCTTAGCTTCAGAATTTCTAAGATGGAAAGCAGACAACACCACCTTTTTGGTGGATTGGGTTTGAGCCACCAGTACTGAAAGTAGATTTCCATCTTCTTCAGATTATCGTGAAGGTTATCTTCTGCTTCCTTGAGTGTTGTGCCTGTGTCATTAGTGCCAGGTCATCTGCAGAAATGAACTTGCCGCATGTCATTTCAGGCACGTCACTTGTATGTTAAAAATTGATGGTGCTAGTACTAATCCCCTTGTGCAGACTCTGCTTTTCGCTAACTTCACTTCTGGGGTGGACACGGAACCTTCTGTCTGAAAGCAGTGACCTAATGAGTCGAAATGTGCAGCTGCGTTGAAGCAGGTTGGATAACTTCGGCAGTAGGCCCTTGTGTCAAATGGCATCATAGGCTGATAAGTTGATAAAAGCTGCAGCCATTTGAAGCTTCGGCTGAAAGCTGACTTTAATGTGTAGCTTGGGCAAGCATTTGGTCAAAACAGCTTTGTTCTGCCCTGAAACCTCCCTGTTGCAGGCAGATTGCACTCACCAGGATCGCCTACTCCAATAATTTATAAGATGTGTACATGAACTGAGTCTCCACCTGTTATGCAAACCACCTCTCTCATTTGTCTGTACTTGTCTTCACCTGGCATGTCTAAATTTGAGATGGCAAATTCCCAGGGACAGGGACCTCTCTGCTTGCTCTCTGAGGAGCCTAGCATACCTATGGACATGGTTTAAATAGTAACAGCAGTAAATAAAGAATTTCCGGAGCAGAATAGAATCCATTCAAAATGAGTTTGTATATGGGCTGGAAAACAGAAAATGAACAGCTAGTTTTAGATGATTAAAAAAAATATAGACCAGAGTTTATAAAAAACAAACAAACAAAAAAACCCAACCTTGAGCAGTAATTCTGTCATAGCTTCCACATCCCAGTAGGAATTAAAACATTCTAGAAGCACACCAATTAGAGAGGGAAAGACCTTTTAAATCTTCTGCTAGTGGAAAAATGATTCCCTACTCTTTGTGTGTGTGTACATGTACATTTCCCCCAGCCCTATTTAAATCTCTTGAGTGATACAGCTTGCCTTGACAGATTCCACGGTATAATTTGTCAGCAAATTCTCATATCAGCAGCAAATTGCCTGCTGGGATTGAGGAAAAACATGTCTCTTTTCTGGAGAAGAATTATTTGGAAGGGATTTCAACGAGATAAAGCCACCAATATCCATCTAATATCCAAACCATAGGAACTACAGACAAGAAAAATGTTAGTTACAGCACATAGTCCATATGCATTTGACATATAGGGAAAAATTTTCAGAAGTCAGTTTTCATGTTTACATCTGCAGTATGCAAGGGACAAATAATCACAGGTGTACTTAGCAGCATAGCTGTGGTGCTCAGCAGGTTTCAGATAGTTGAGTGCCATAGATATGCCAACTTAAAAAAAGTTTAGACAAGGCCTTAGTTGCTTTGTATATATTTTCTTTGAAGTGTACTGTACTCTGTATGGTGGGGTTGTAGCAATACTTGGAGCACTTGAAGCCGTTGCTTTTGTTTCTTTAGTGTTCTATTTTCTGTCATTTAGCTTGGCTAGTTCTTCATTTTTTTCTTATTGAATTACTTATTCCATCTGGCAGTGCTGCTGTTGTTTAGATAAACAGTGTATTAATTGCTTCTCTCAGCTTGTTTCGAATTGTCAGAAAATGATTCGTGAATAATCCCACATTGCTTTTTGTGTGTTTTTTTTAATGGAATTTTATTTATCGGGTTTTTTTCCCCAAAGAAAGTGTTTAGATGGAAGAGACCATTTAGTTTTCATTGTTACCATACACAAAGAGCAAAACAATGTAGATTCAATTATTTTAGATTAAAGAAAACTATAAAACAGAACAAAAAACCTGCTGTCCATGCAGACGGGAAGAATTCTTAGAATTTTAAAACTTCAGTACGTAGAATCATAACTGCAGAAAACTGAGACATAACAGTTTTGGTCTGATTTAACTCAAAGTTCTGTTTGTTGGATTGCTTCTAATCTACACTCCTTAGTTCATTTGGCTTGAATTTCAATTTTTCTTTTTTCCTTCTGCAAAATTCTTCTATGGAAATGTAACCCACTGGTCAGTGTGTGTTCCCACTCTGCGCTTGATCCATAGACAACGTGAGTCTGGTACGGCCCTCCGCTGCAGAGCCTGACTCTTTACATTTAAGGTCAAAACCTCATATGTATAACTCCAGTAATTCTGGTTCAATCTTGTGTCAGCCAAGATTCGCAGATTCCAAAGCCAGAAGGTGGCTGGTGCCAGCAGGAGAGTGAATTTGTGTGGGGGGTGGAGGGTGAGAAAACCTGGATTTGTGCTGGAAATGGCCCACCTGATGATCACTTTAGATAAGCTATTACCAGCAGGACAGTGGGGTGGGAGGAGGTATTGTTTCATATTCTCTGTGTATATATAAAGTCTGCTGCAGTTTCCACGATATGCATCTGAGGAAGTGAGCTGTAGCTCACGAAAGCTTATGCTCTAATAAATTGGTTAGTCTCTAAGGTGCCACAAGTACTCCTTTTCATTTTAGTTTGTGATCCACTGTAACCCCCAGATTCTTTTCTGCAGTACTCCTTTATATTTGTCCAGTTGACTATTCCTTCCTAAGTGTAATACTTTGCATTTGTCCTTTATTGAATTTCTTCCTATTTATTTCAGACCACTTCTCCGGTTTGTCAAGGTCATTTTGAAGTCTAAACCTGTCCTCCAAAGCACTTGCAACTCCTCCCAGCTTGGTGTCATCCCCTTTATAAGTATACTCTATATTTTATCCAAATCATCTCTGAAGATATTGAATAGAACCAGACCATCCACAGATCCCTGCGGGACTCCACTTGATATGCTTTTCCGGCTCAATGGTGAACCATTGATAACTACTCTGAGTACAGTTTTCAAACTAGTTGTGCACATACCTTATACTAGGTTCATCTAGGCTATATTTCCCTAGTTTGCTTATGAGAAGGTCATGTGAGACAGTTACAAAATCACATGTTAAGTTCTCTGGAAATGCAGGTACATGGTGACTGCTGTGGCAGGTATAATACCTGCCTTAGTTTGTAACAGCTTTAGCTATAGATTAAAGAGAGGAACACAAAGTCTGAAAAGTTAGGCAGATCTGTCACTTGCCATCTGAATGGGAAGGCTAAGACATTACATATCTTTAGGAGAGTGCTACCTCATATTCATATCACCACAGAGGATACCTCAATCAGCGGTTAGTCAGCCGGAACATATTTGATCGTGTGTTAGTGCAACAGCTCTTTTCAGCTTCTCCAAAAATATAATCAACCTGCAACATTGTATAAGAGTTTTAACTAGGCCTCTGAACACTGCATTGTTGTATCAAGCAATGGTACCTACTTAACCTACACAGAATGGATTATATGCTATATTTGTATCACCTTGTACTATGATTTAATCAGATCTTATGAATTAAGCAGGATTTGACCTGGGTCAGTCCTCACATGTGAGACTTCCAAAGGAAAACGAGGCACTGCAAAAAGTGGAGCTTGCCAATTACAAATTTACCTTCTTCTCACTGAGTCAGTACAGACTCAGAACCACCCTATGGTGATATGGGTGCAGTACTGCTAAAAATGAAATCATTTGGATGAGACATGAGATCAGTCTCCTTACAACTTGGTTATAAAAGATTCCATAGCACATTCCACAATAGTCTAGTGCAGCGGTTCTCAGCCCGCATATGGCCTAATTAGCACACAGCTGCAGCCCAAGTGAATGCTAAAAAAATTCAAAATTTGCAGCTCTGGTCTGGCACGGGGTGGGGCTTGCTGAGGAGGAGAGAGTGTAAGGCAGCCTGCAGGAGCATTCCTACAGGCAGGGGGGCTGGTGAGTGCTGCAGGGGGGTGGGGGAGTGGGTCTCTGGGCAAGTTTGCGGGGGCTCTGGGCAGTGAGGGGGATTGGGCACTGAGAACTAGGGGTTTGCAGGGGTTCTGCAGCACCCCCAGGTTTTAGGTGGGACTCTGTTCCTCGCCTGGCACCTCAGGACCTGGCTGTCGGCTCATGCCCAGTGCTCCAGTACTGGCTCGGCGCCGGAGGTCCTAGCTGCCGGGCACAGTGGAACTCGGGTCCCAGCTGCCCGGCCCCACATGGAGTATGGGTCCGGCTGCCAGCTGCCCAGGGTCCGGGTCTGGCTGCCCTGTGCCGGGGGGTCTGGCTGGCAGGATCTGGCCCTGCGCTGCAGGGTTCCCGGTCTGGCTGCCCGGCCCCACGCGGTGGGTCTGGGTCTCGGCTGTCCAACCCCAAACCCAGGACTCCACTCCTGGCCCAACTCTGTGGAGGGGTCTCTGGGTCGGGGGGCCCTGGGGCTGGGTGGGAGCATTTGGGGTGGGGCACTGTGATTCTCAACCTGCGGCCCACATAACACATCATTGAGAACCAATGGTCTTGTGTAACCCTCAGTGTCCTGGCCAGATTCCAACTTCAGTAATGCAATTCTAGTTACCTAAATTCTCCTTGTGATATCAATTAGATATGGTGGTGTTGCTGTAGTTTTGCTGCAAGCTACTAAACATCTGTTGCTTTCCACAAAGAGGTTGGCTACATTTCAGTAGTGGTTGAAATGTGCTCTGTATTCCATAAGAGTTTGCAGTGCTGTTTTTAGTTGTTGTTAATGTTTGTAAAACACTTTAAGGTTCTTGGATGAAAAGTGTTACAAAGTGCAAAGTATTTATTATTATTCACAAAATGTGCTTTGCAGAAACTACTTAAACTAATGATGTTCTGTCTGATAATCAGCCTGTAAAATGTGGGGGGCGCAGAATAAGATCTGAGAACAGTTTGTCGATTGCATTAAGGCCAAAAATAACTTGATCCAGTTCCAGGAAGAAAACAGCCTTCCAAACCATCATTATAAGTAGGAAGCTTGAATACATTAATATTCTGTACAGTGGAATGAGCTTTTTGTGATGCTTCATGGACAGCAAAAAGCCAAAGGCAGATTGTAACATGGTGTCAGGTTCTCGAACTCTGCATAAAGATGACCCATCCTTATGTCAGGTTTAGAGACCCTGCACAAAATGGCAATCATCTACCTACTTGCCCTAGCAGCCAGATCAAGTGGGTCCTGTGAGCTCTATTCCAGGAATATGAAAAAGTTTGGGTATCTCACTGAGGCAGAGGGTGGTGGGGGAGGGTTCTGTAGGAACACAGACAAGCAACAGCAAGTTCAGGAGAAAGCTTACACACAGACATATAAGGCATACCTGTGGCAGGAGAGTATCTATGGCAGGGATTTTCAAACTGGTGGTCGTGACCCCTCAGGGGGTCATGATGTTATTAGATAGGATATCATGAGCTGTCAGCCTCCACCCCCAAATGTACTTTTAATCCATCTTGCATAAGTAATCACCAAAGGTTCCCAGCTGATGGTTCTCTGGTGGTGTACAGTAAATGATCTTAGTGATTTTAGTTCATTTCCCTTTGCAGAATTATGTGTTCATCACAATAAGCACCACAACAATAGTCACTATACATTTTCAATAGAGACGCCAAATAGAACTGAACTACCCTCTCAAAGAGATGGTTCCTCCAAGTATGAGTTGAAGGATACTGGTGGATCAGTTTGGGGAAACTTCTGCTGACTGTCTTCTACCTGTGTTGCAGATTTCTAGATGATATATGTGAGGATTGCTGTCAATCTCACACCTTGCCATCAGAACCATCTCCTAGTGCATCAGTGGGAGTCTTTTCATTGACCTAAATGTGGACTGGATCAGGCTCTTCATGAGCTCTAAGTTAATTCACACACACTGCTGAGAAATAAGGGGAGTAATCCTAAAGATAACTGAGGCATAGAGTCATAGGCACCATGAAAGGAAGTCCTGAGGAAGGGTCTAACTTGGGAAGAAGTGGCTGATATGGCCTCTTCAGCTTTGAAGTGTCACCACCAGGTGGTGCTGGATTTGATGGTGGGTAGAGAATTGATTGGAATTGAAGATGGAGGACTGAAATATATGCTAAATCTTATGGCTCTCAACCTCCTTTGTGGGTTAGATATTCAAAGTATACTGATTAAAGTGTGTGATGATACATTGCCACCCTTACTTCTGTGCTGCTGCTGACGGTGGCACTGCCTTTAGAGCTGGAGAGCCAGGGTGTGAACGTGGAGGACAATTTAAGGGTCTCCCTCAGCTCCCTGGATCCACAGTTGAAAAAACTGTGTACTTCAAAACAGCAGCATCCCTTGCATTAAGTGTCCAGATACTTGTGTGTGTATATAGTGTATAAAGCCACAATCCTTGGACAAGTAAGTCCAATTTGTGGTAATAATCAATGTTATGATTGTTAACACAAGGTTTCCAGCTCCCCAAACAGTATCCTGTTGGGTTCTTTTCCAGAAAACCTGTTTCTTAAATGTCCACGTATTTATTCCTGAAAACTGTTGCTTCACATTTTTTGAAAGGCTTCAGCGCCTTTTACTGCAAGGATAATTACATGCTTCATTTAGTGCTCCCATGAATATGTACAGTAATTTACTATCACTTTTTTTGAGGGGGAAGGGTCATCACAGCCTGAAATATTTTCAAAGAGGGGGCAGCAAAAAAAGTTTGAGAACCCCTGTTTTAAAGTAAACAAAACAAATTCCACTAGAATACTGTTGCCCTATTTTTCCTTGATTTGGCTTCATTGGAATTCAATGACCGAATCTGGCTCTACATGCCTGTAGCACTGCTGAGAAAACCCTGCAACACCTCATTTCCTAGCATGTCCATTTCCTTTGCACCACATCCAAGCCATGTCCAAATGCTATGACCTCTTCTCAAGGTTTAAGATCTTTTCTATACTACATATATTTAGAAACTGATACAGTTAAAACAGAGCAGCTGTTCAATATCATAGGGGTTTTGGTTCAGCAAGTCTGTCAGCATATTATCATGTACCTTTTTCCCCCTACTGGTTCTGTCCTAGCATTTTTGGTCCTGTCTGAGTACCTGCAGCGGGAACAAAAACGGTCTTGTCCTAGGGCCCAACTGTGCTCCATTGAAGTCAACAGGAATCAACACTGAAGTCAACATGGCCTGTATGCAGAAGAGCTTTCAGTGTAATTTGACATAGATTGAAGAAGAGTAGCATTTAACCTCGTTGCTTCCATAATTGAAAAGACTTGTACCCTACTGCAGGTCTTTGCTGTTATCTCCCATAGTTTGGTGTACATGTTTTAAAGTAAGCAGATTTCATGCTCTGTACATTAGCATAAGTTATTGACAGTTTATGAGACTGAGATCACTGGCTGGATCTACATTGGCTATGGGATTAAAAAAAGTTAGTATTTAGTACCTGATTCCATAAAAAGTGGATTCGTCCCCTTAATTGTATTAATAATAAACGTTAATAGTGTGAGCATGATGTGGTCAATGAGGCAAGCCGTAAGACCTACAGGGTGATAAAGTTTTTTACAAAAGTCAAAAGTGACCGTAAGAGTTAATTTGACTGTCTTCTAATGAATCCTTTGATCAAGCAGGGATAAAATAAAGGAGGAGGCATTCCCATTGTATTAATAATCCTAAACCAGAAGCAAGACTTTCCCCCCTCTTTTCTTCTATCCTCCGCACGTTCTTACAGGGTAGTGTCTGAACTTACAGGGGCCATAGACAAGAGATACACAGCTGGGTCCCATCAGTTTACTCATAATATTTTGCCCACATTTAGAGATGGTGTCATAGATGCACAGAACAACATGGCAGATAGGACTGATCCCAGGAAGATGCTGCATATAACAGTGATGAGAATTTCCCATTAGTTTTTATTTATATAAATATTTATTTATATATAGTGCCTCATGAGCAAATATGAACATGTGGGGCCAGCTTTTAATTTCAATTACTGCAGTGTAACTCTGGAGTAACTATTTACTTCATTTGTTCGGATTTCCTCGAACATACCTGAGATCAAAATGTAGTTTGAGGTGCCTGACTAATAATGTTAAATTACACCATATTGACTACAAAAATGATGACAGGCCAAATTAACTTTAAGCACATCCTAAACTCCCAATTTTTTTTCTTATTAAGGAGATCAGCTTGTAAGCCCTTAAGACATTAGGTTCCTAAGAGCTATAATAATACAAATAATAGTCATCGACTATATTAGTTTGATCTCCTGCATCATGTAGTAAGTGAAGTACTTTCTATGCAGTATTTTTCTTTCCTGGCTAGATTTTTAAAAGCCTTTCTTAGTACCCTTAACTCCTTTGGCATCATTAACTCATTGTGCCCTTTTTTGGGGGGTGGGAGAGGGTGCCCTGATCTTTTCCCTGAGCTTCACACAGATCACTGATTCTTACCCCAAAGTAACTCCATGACTGTCCCAGTAAAGCCGACAGTTTTATTTAGTAAATGGAAGATCGTAATCACAATGAAGCATTCCATCTGAATGCCCGGTTGTAATGATGCTGGTTCTGGCAGGACCCAGCTGAGAGTGCCAATTCAAGACAAATTGCTTAAAGCAGGGCTGTTACAGCCCAAGGCTGGGCTTTTTCCACCTCTAAGGCAAACCAAACCAGCCAAACAGAGAGGACTTTGGTTTTACCCCACTGGCTAACCACAAGTCACACAAGAATTCCCTCAGACACTCCAGTTTCCCAGTATCACCACCAGTGCCACTCGTTATGGGGATGAATGGTTATGAAAACCAGTACCCCAGACCCAGGTCAATGTACAAATTAGATCTTACCCACAAATCACGCTATTGCCAATCCTTTAGAGTCTAAAAACTAAAGGTTTATTCATAAAAGGAAAAGGCTATGGATGAGAGTTAGAATTGGTTAAATGGAATCAATGACATACAGAAATGGCAAAGTTCTTGGTTCAGGCTTGTAGCAGTGATAGAATAAACTGCAGGTTCAAATCAAGTCTCTGGAGTACATCCACAGCTGGGGTGGGTCATCAGTCCTTTGTGTAGCACTTCAGTTTGTAGCAAAGTCTCTCCAGAGGTATGAAGCAGGATTGAAGACAAGATGGAGGAGCTGCAGCAGCTTTTTATATTCTCTTGCCATGTGGTCTTTGCTTTCTTTGTTCCAAAGACAAGCTGTCCATCGCATGGGATGGAAAAACCTCAGAGTTCTGTCTATAGGCATGTCCCTGCATACCTTGTTGAGTCACAAGGCGTGTCTGCCTTATCTCAATGGGTCAGTTGTATAGCTGATGGTCCTTAATGGGCCATCAAGCAGGCTAGGCAGAGCTGACACCAACTTGTCTAGGGTGTCACCCAGAAGCGTAGCACATGTATGAAATACAGACAGTATGGAGCCAGTATTTGTAACTTTAACTACAAAAATGATACACATATACAGATAGCATAATCATAACCAGCAAACCATAACCTTGTCTTAGACACCTTATTTGAGCCCCTGTATACAAGATTTGGGACCACTATAGGACTTTAGTTGCAACAATTATCTCTAGGGTCCCAGTTCATGTCAATAACATCACACCGGTACCATAACTGATAAACATGCTTCTAAATTACACAGTTCACCTAATGAAGCTAAGAGACTATTAGGAATTGATGGATTCAGACAGCCATATCAAATAAGTATTTTTTCCCTTCACTCTCAGATAAGAGGCTTCAGTTTACTGGTTGTACCCTGCTTAGGCTACTCTAAAGTCATTCAAAATACTTCGTTGAACTTCTAAGCTTACAGGGGATTCATGCCCATGAATTCCACAAAAAATCATTGGGACCTGTAACTTTCACTTAAGTTGGTACAAAGATTTATAGGGCTCACATCTTATCTTATAGGATTGAGGCAAGGACTCCGGAACCTTTGTAGAAGTGGCGGGGAGGAGAGGGGTGGCGCGCAAGACCAAAGTGCCCGCTCCCTCTCCATGGCTGGCTGCTTCTGTGGTGAGCCACCTGCCTTCTCTTCTGGCACCACAGCAGCCCCTGGTGGGTTAAAGGTGTAATTGCAGTGTCTCCTTGGCAGAATCTATTATTCTGCGGGAAGGGGAAAATCTGTGGGGGACATAAATTCTGCATTTATATTTCTTTTTTGTTAAAAAGTGGGGGGCATGGGCCCCCCTGGTTCTGGTGCTAGTGGATTGAGGTGAAACCACCTTACTTATACTGAAAATGCAACTAGGGTTGCCAGGGGTCCAGTTTTCAACTGGAAAGTCCGGTCCACACTGCCGACCAGACACTAAAAGTCCGGTTACCGGCATAACCACAATCAGCCTCACCACTGAGAGGGTAGGAAGAGCAGCAGCTGCTCAGCTGCTGCTGCTGACGGAGAGAACTGCCTGGCTCCCAGCTGCTATTTTGGCCTCTCCGTTGGAGAGGTAGGTACTGCCACTGCCCGGGTGGGCTCCTGTCTCCCCTTGCCCCCCACTGTGCCTCTATTTCCTCTCTCCGGTGAGTGACACACCCCCCCCCCCGTGCTGCAAACAGAGCATGCCCCCTCACTGCCCCTTATTGCCTCCCATACACGCACACAGCGTGCACCCCCCCTCACTGCCCATTACTCCAACTCCTCCCAAGCTGCCAGTCAGTGGTCCCCCAACTCCAGTGCTCCCTCTCTGCCAGTTACTGCCCCCACCCACACCATGCCCCATCAATTCCAGTTAGTCCTTCCACCACACCCCATCAGTGCCAGTTACTGCTCCCTCCACACCCTCAGCATCCCTCAATGACACTTACTGCTCTCCCCAAAATCCTAGTGACCCCCACACAGTGTTCCTCCTCAATGCCAGTTAGTGCCCCTACAGTCCCAGCATCCTTCAATGCCAGTTACTGCCCCCCCCTCCAATCTTTGGGAAGTAGGGCAAGGCTACTATTTTGTGATTTACCAAGAGTGTGGATTAATGCATTTCTATACAAACAATATTCTCAGATGCTTATTCTAGTAACAATTTAAAACATAAGTTTGATTTAAAATACAATACTTTCTTAACCAGCCAAAAATCATTTGCCAGCTTTTCAAAGAACGGTTTAGACACTTAAAAAGATGTAATTTCTACAAAACAAATCTTACTGTGCACAATATGCCAGAAGCCATAAAATTTGTACCAAATTTAGAGATTCTAAAACAGAAAGAAAATTATTAGGACTATGGAAAATGGGGCAGGTAACTAGCAGCAGTCTGGCAAATGGGTTGCTGCATTTTATAGCAGAAATACATATGCTGCCAGGTTTATTTGGCATTATCTTAGGATACTGTGTTTTTTACAAGGCATTCTTGTTTGTATAGCTGAAACTTTCCTTTTCTAAGTTTGTGGAACCTCTCATTTGCCCTCACCCCAAGAAAAAACTCACATTCCTATACTCTTTGGTATCTAATAACACATAGAAAAGAGGTGGGTTGGATTTTAACCAAGTTATAGGAAGAGTTTAAACTTTGTTTTTTTGGATATTAGTCATGGTGGTACTTCTCACTTAATGTAGATGCACTTAAACCTGTTAAACCCATTTAATCCTTGTTTAGCGTGTACTGGTAAATTACTAAATTAAACTAAACTGATTTAAGCGAGGGTTAAAGTGCATCTACATTAAGGGGTATCACCTATTCAACTTCACAGACTTCAAATTAGTTTAGCTAAGACTGCACAACTTTTCTAATATAGATGAGCCCTAAGTATTAGGACACAATTGCAAATAGATGCACATTGGGTAAATGTCAACATGCATTTGTATAATACCATGCTGAATCTGCTCATTAGGTTTGCTTTGTTTGCGTGTGCAATCAGTTTTCTCTTTTTTAAAAATAAAAAAAAGTCCCTGAGTCGATGTGTGGGGAAAGCCTACCTACAGAACAGGTAAGGCATTTAATGAACACTCCTAAGGCTAAAGGTTTTTTCTACATGATTTTTCTGTGGAGAATTTTGTTGTAGGAAGGAACCAAGTATGAGGAAAAAAATTCTAAAAGGCAAAGAACAAATACTTCTTTTAAACCTCTCGTGCTGTTCTAAGTCTTATGAATCAGCACCATCTTGCTCTATCACACCAGCTTCCTGGGAGTGGGGGAGCCAGCAGGGGGCAGGACCTTGGGGGAAGAGCTGGGGCATGGGGCATGGCCTTGGGGAAGAGGTTGGGCAGTGGTGTCTGGTTTTCAGACATCAGAAGGTTGGCAACCCAACATTATATAGATCTTGGCCTTCCATGGTCACAGCTACCTCAGTCACGCCAAGGCCCACTAGCGGCAAGAACTACTGTTGGCCGGGCTCATCTCCACTGGCATCCAAGCATTCTGTCTAAGCCTGAGTGTGATCGTTATGGTCATACCACCACCACACACCACTAGGTACAGTCACTTTCTACCTGTACTTGTTAGGTTTTCTTTTACTTTACTGACTGGCTGCCTCATTCTAAGCTCGTGGGCATTTCAATTTGCCCTGCTAACACTTGGTCTCGTCCCTGGCTTGGCCTTTTTGCAGGGTTAAATGCTTTTTCTCTTGCTTCTCTTCCCTTTGCTTTCTGGGCCCATCTTTGTTGGCCAGCTGCCCATTTCACTTCCTGTCCTGCTTAAGTTTGCAGGGTAAGCTACAAACTTGGACTAAGTTCAGAGGCAATAGGAGAGGGGTTCATCCATCAGTGTCTCATCCCCAAAGATCCTGCTTACTATCCTGTAAAGACAAAGAGAACAAAACTGTGAGAGTGAGACTGGGTAAAATGGCTTCCTTCCAGTTACCTCTTTCCATTGGTCCACCTCATGTTGCCAGAGAAAATCTGAATCCAGCCCAGTCCTGAGCACTGCTGATCATACAACTCCCGCTGAAGTCAGTTAAAAGGGCTCAGCATCTCTTAGGAGGAGCTCAACATCTTGCAGGGTTGGACCCTTCAATCTCATTTGTGATAGACCATTGTTTTAGGACTGTACAGTCTAACTCTTGAGGCCAATACATCCATGACTTCTTGTGTCTACCCAGTCCCAGCACTAACAAAGGTTAAGGCAGGCTGAGACAGATTGCACTGTTTACACTGGCCTTTTTTTTTCTTTTCTTTTTAACGTTCATGAAACCAAATCGGCAGCTTCTTATTCCTTGTATTCTTTTTTATGTTGGAACTCTAGTCTGCTGTGCCTTTTGATATTAGTGATCCTTTTTAGGTTTCTCAGCCTTCTTCAACACTAGTAATTCCTCCCAATGCACCCTACCCTACTAACTAAGGGCCTGATTCTCCTCTGTTACACTATTGTAAATCAGGAGTAACTAAGTGTTGCAGTGGTGGAAAAGTTGTGCAGGTCAGAGGAGAACTGGGCTCTTGATATCTTAATTTACTAAATCTTGCTCTCCTGAAATCTAACACCCTTGTGCCACTGTAGCCTATGAAAATTATATATTATTACTATGCTGAATTTAAGTAGCTTGTCATAACTAAGAATAACAAAGAAGCCTAGAATCAATCACACTTCTTTATTAACAAAACAATGATTCAAGATGGATTCCTCTCTGGCTGGATTTTCTACATTATGCATCATGAAGTAGGTAACTCAGAAACATTTCTGATGCAGGCTAGGCTCAATTTATTAAACAACACATTTCACTGTGGTTAGAATCCCTCATATATGCAATGTCCTAAGGCTTTGGATACCTGGAGAGTTGGTTCAGTAACTGTTCTGTCTGCATCCTGGGGATCTGTAGCAGAAATTCTGAATATTTTTTTTCCTTCACTTTCATTCCTTATGTTAAGTAAAATATTTCACTACCCTCTTTAATATTAAAGTTCTCACTGACTTGGTATATGCTAAGTAACAGTTATTTAATTCTCATCTTCATCCTGTCTTCAGCTGAGTAATCCTTTCTTGTCTGAGGATTCTCACTGATTTCATCTAGACTTTTCAAGTGAGTAGGATCTGACCTTGCATCTTTCCCAACCAAGGAGTCCTTAGAGTTGTATTCTCTTGTATTCCACAGAGATATACTCCACCTTCTACAAATCCCCCTACAGATGTGCATATCACCAATCTACCACATAACACCGAAGCAGCCCTTTTCCCAGGAGCACCTTCCTGGTTCTTACTAACTCTCCCTTGAACACAATTTCTCTCCTTTTCTCTGCTTGCTTTTCTGGCGCTAGTCCTCTAAATTTGGCAGAGACAAGCAGCTGCAGCCGTAAAGCAGCTGGTTGTAGCCCAGTGCATCTTTGTTCCAGCTGATTAAGGATCTGTTATGTTGTCCTTCACTTTCCTTTTCTTGTTGCTGAGAAGATGCATATTCTCACATGATCCATCCGCAATCTATTAGGACCACTTGAGTTCAAACTTCTAGATAGGGAGCCACTGAAGGAAATTTGCAGACATGCTGGTAGAGCTGGTTGAATTATTTCTTGTGGATATTTTTAGTTAACAAGTTTAGTCTCTTTCTGTTTGTGAGTTGATCATGACTTGCAACATTTGTGTTCATGACTTGAAATTGTTTGCCTATGGATTTTTCACTGTATTCATGTGATTATTGGGTATTTGAAGTTGCTCAAGCTTTATAATGGATCACCTGAATCATATGGTATTAGTTCTGGTCCATGATTGGATCTACAGAACTTTCACTCAGCTCATTTCATGGTAAGTTTTAACTAAAAAATTTAAACTGCAAACCCAAACTTTACCTGTCACGCACAATGGCACGAACAAAACTTCAGTCAGGCAGAGAGGGTGCAAATATAGCTGAATGAAAAGATGGGTCAGAATTTGCAAAAATGTTTGCAAATTTCTCACTAGCCATCCAGTTCTACACAAGTAATGCAAAGCTTGAGCCTGTAAACTGAAGTTTTTCAGCTCATAGGATTTCTGACAAATCTAAGGGAAAGATTCTCATTTCTGTCTCAGATGTCTCATCAATGCAACAGGACCCAAATTACTGTAAATTTGTGCTGTTTCATGTCACTGTAAAATAAAAAGGAGTTGACACTTTGGAATAGAAAGAACTTTTGAAGTACTTTATGTTGAAAGAATATTGGATTTACTTCTTTAAAAAATGTGTTATACACTTTAGGGCAGGCATAGTAATTTCTAGCTGATAAAGGTGATTTTAAAAACAAATTAATTGCTGGATTTCTATACTCCAAAGTACCTCTCTAACCTTGAAAACTGTCATGCTCCAGACATTTTGCACACTGAAGAAAATCACTGTTTTGCCTGGAGCAAGGAACATAAATGTTGCAACACTGACTCCTCCTCTAATGGGCTGAGAATGTACAAGTACATAGTTATATTGCTCAGAGCCGTCAGACTGAATATCTTGGGAGTCAACGCTGTAAACATTAGAGATTTTTCTGAATCTTGTTTTGTATTTGAGAGTGGGGGATTTTTCTTTCTCTGGATTGATTGAAGTTGTTTAACTGTGTTACCAATGCTGGATTTTCATATCCTTGTTCAGGAAGTGTTCCCGAACTGACATGGATCAACCCAGACTTCATTACCAGGCAAAAGTGAGTACTGTGGCTAAACCTGTTCCTAAAGTGTGTTTGAATATAAGGACGTTCATCATTGTATAAAGATTGATTGGTAGAGTTTGTTAATGTTAATAGGCTATTAAAAATAATCAGAAACCAGCTAAACTTAATACAATACATTAGATACTGTGTAGCTAACAGCTGATGGAAAAAACTATTGTTTTGGTGACAACTGTCAGCCAGGTGACAACTGTCTCCTGTGAATTGCTAATAATAATTCGGACAGAGATATTATACTTTACAAGGACACATAGACTTGCACTGGTCTTTTAATTAAGTGTTGAAATAATCTTACATGATTTCATTATTACCCTAATGTACATCCACATTGATGTGCTTTGGCACCCCCAATGTTTCTCAGAAGATGACTGATTGGGATCAGATTAAGTGTTTGACATCTCAGCATTCACTGACACTGGCATCGGGTAAAAGGGAAGCACAGAAACATGAGAACAGCTAACTGAGCTGTGGAGGAGAAAGGAAGCTGTGATGACTTATAGCTCTTGATTTCAAGAATTCAGTGATCCCTTCCTACATGCTGTGGAAGCCTGGTGCCTTCCCTATCACATATTCAGTATTCTGGGTATCACGTAGGATCTGTTTGTTTGTTGGTTGTGGAGGTTTTTTTGTTGGGGGGTAGCATTTCTTTGCTGTGACTTTTTCAGGCTGACCTACCTACAGCAAACAGTATGGATCCCTTTTATTTCTCTCCTACATCAAGCCTCCCTCTCACTGAAGCCCTGCACTACAGACACCTATCTTTTATATTTTGTCTTGAGAGATGGGTCACTGTTGTTGAACTGCTAGGAACTTCCTTTCCCAAAGGCAGATGCATGGTCTGCCTCTGCAGTATGAACAAGTCTAAGCAGGGAGTGATGCCTGATATGTATGTGTACAAGTGCTATCATTTACTGCATGTTCTATGTTGGTACTGCTAGCTGCTAAAACTGATAATTAATTATGCTATGGGCTGTTTATCTCTGATTAAATGCTCTAGATAAACAACCTGGTGGGAGGATTAGCAACAGCTCACATGCAGCTGGGCATATGTGGCAAGCAGACCTTGAAGGGAAGGGGAACCTGGAGGAATACAGGTTGTATAGATTAACGTTAGTCCCAGGCAAACATGAAAAGAATTGGTGTTTGAGGGTGGGGTGGTAATTCAGAGTTTAGATTCATGTCTGCAACGTGTTTGTGGTTTTTGGACTAAAAATTGGACGACATCATCAGAATAAGCTTTCTTGTGAGAACTGAGTACTATGAAATAGGGGGCAACTTTGTCTTGTGGACTAAGCACAGAGCTGGAATTTAGGACTCCAAGTTTCCTAGCCTAGCTCAGCCACAGACTCCTTGTAACCTTGAGCGTGTCACTTAGGCCTGCATTTGTAAAAGTTGTCACTGCTTTTGGATGCCTCCTGTATTTGGTGTCTAGTTTGAGACCTTCTTTAGAGGTGGTGAGCTCCCACTGGCTTCAGCTGGAGTTGCTCAGCACCACGAAAAGTCGGACTTATCTGTCTCAGTTTGGGCACCCAAATGCTTAGACACGCCAAACTAGTAGCAACTTCTGAAAACTTTGGCACTGATTCAGAAGCAGTGGGAACTCAGCACCTCTGAAAATGAAAGGTGAATTCCTGGCCAACTGAAGTCCAAGGGAGTTTTGCCATTGACTTCAGTGGGGGCAGGATTTCAGCTCAGGCGTTTAATCTCCGTAGGCTGACTTCCTCCTCAGTGTTTACACAGAGATTAATTACAGCTTGTAAAGCAACATAAGTATGCTATGTATTGTTACTTCATGGTCTCTGCTGGGTTGAAGATACTGATAGCTTTTGTCAAGATCTTTTAGTACTTCTACACCCTCAACGTTACAAAGCTTAAATATGCAAATTTAGTTTTTTAAAAATTAACTAAATTTGGTAAGCCTCAGGAAGGATCTGGTTTTGATTCCCTCCTCCCTCGTCCCTCTCTCCCTCCAGCCCCACCCCACACTTTTGCTAGGCAGAGCCCTTCTCGAGGGATCTGTTCTGTTCCCCAGCAATCTTTAGCCTTTCTATTGGCTGTAACTTCCAGGCCTCAGTTTAATAAAGCACGGTTTGCTGCATCACTTACTACTGAAGAAACAAGAAACAAGTTTTACTCTGAATTATGCCCCATTGCTCTTGAAACCAGTAAGGATGTATGTTGGTGTAGAATGTGGCCCAAAGCTTTTGCTGTATTAGGGACATGGCTTTATTTGGGCTACTTTAAGTAGAATATTAAACCCTTCATAGTGTAACACTTTAGCCAGGAGGAGTCAGCAACAACAAGGACCAGGTTCAGTATCTAAGTTCCTCTTAATAATACATAACAGAACCAGCTCGAGCCCTCACCCACTAATCAGGGAAAATTTAACTATCACCCCAGGTGCCTATAAAAGACAATACTTCCCCACTAGCCAGTACTAACTGTCTGCATAATAAGAGAAAACTTATTAAAAGGGCGAGGGAATCTAACATTAATTTGGGAACACACCACAACCACAATTCAAAAGCATGGGCAGTGTCCAACACACAAATATCCCTTTAACACACCATTACCCTCTCCCTCAGCTGCACCATACTCTCAGTTGGTTATTGTTGACCAGCAAAGACCCAGAGTTCAGAGATGTATTCATACTGGTCCACCTCCTACCCCTAAAACAGGGGTGGCCCACCTGTGGCTCCGGAGCCACCTGTGGCTCTTCAGAAGTTACTCTGCGGCTCCTTGTGTTGGCATCGACTCTGGGGCTGGAGCTACTGGCGCCAACTTTCCAATGTGCCGGGGGATGCTCACGGCTCAGCCCCTGCCTCTGCCACAGGCCCTGCCCCCACTCCTACCCTTTCCGCCCCGCCTCCCCCGAGCCTGCCGTGTGCTCGCTCCTCCCCATCCCCAGAGCCTCCTACATGCCACGAAACAGCTGATCGGGAGGTGCAGGGAGGCACTGATGTGGGGGGAGGCTGCCAGTGGGTGGGAGGTGCTGGGAGGAGGGAAGCGGGGGAGCTGATGGGTGGCTGCTGACCTATTACTGTGGCTCTTTGGCAATGTACATTGGTAAATTCTGGCTCCTTCTCAGGCTCAAGTTGGCCACCCCTGCCCTAACGGTAAGAATCAAGCAATGCCTCCTTTACTACTTCTGCAACTGGCTTGCTGCTGCTATCCCTACCCCCTGCTTAGCAGGTAAGCTTCAGTTTAGAATGACACCCTCGCTCAGGGTATACTAAGTACAGTTCTGCTGCCTTTTACTCATACACTAAGGATAACAGCATTTCATTGCCCCTGCATTCAAAAGTGAATTGTAACCCCAAAGCAGCCAAAATTGATCATTTTGGCAAAGCAACTCTGTCTGCTGAATACCTGGGCAGGGTAGGTGTCTATGCATATAAAGTCTGCTCCTGAAGTCTTTTTCCCCCAGTGTGTCAATAGATGTCAGGGGAGAGCTCATTCACACCCTGCTTACGACAGGGTTGAGTGTTTATCAGACACAGAGACAGACCAGGCAGAGAACCATAGTTATGTGGATAGGATGTAGTTACTAATGACATCTATACTAGAGTACCAAGACAGTGCAAGATAAGCACATTGGAGCCTGAGCGTGGAAAAAGGCAATATAAATGGAGTGAGTCACTTCTTCCTTAAAGCTTAGAAAAAAGTTTATACTAGTTCTGAGGTCACATGATGAGATTTGGGGGGGGGTGCATTTTTGTTCAGTCACCATTTTTGAGAAACTTTCTAGTTTCTAGTGTGATAGCTGGCACTTGTTGTAAGTAGGCCTGCTGATTAATCGCAGTTAACTCATGTGATTACCTAAAAAAAAAAAAAATCACGATTTAAAAAATTAATTACCATTTTAATCACACTGTTAAACAATAGAATACCAATTGAAATGTATTGAATATTTTTGATGTTTTTGTACATTTTAAAATATATTGATTTCAGTTACAACACAGAATACAAAGTGTACAGTGCTCACTTTATATTTTTATTACAAATATTTGCACTGTAAAAATGATAAAAGAAATAATATTTTTCAGTTCACCTCATACAAGTACTATCGTGCAATCTCTTTATCATGAAAGTACAACTTAGAAATGTAGATTTGTTTTTGTTACATAACTACCCTCAAAAACAAAACAATGTAAAACTTTAGAGCCTACAAGTCCACTCAGTCCTACTTCTTGTTCTGCCAAATGCTAAGAGAAACAAGTTTGTTTACATTTACAGGAGATGATGCTGCCTGCTTCTTGTTTACAGTACCACCTGAAAGTGAGAACAGGTGTTTGCATGGCACTTTCATAGCCAGCATTGCAAGGTATTTACGTGCTAGTTATGCTAAACATTCATATGTCCCTTCATGCTTAGGCCACCATTCCAGAGGATGTGCTTCCATGTGGATGATGCTTGTTAAAAAAACAATGCATTAATTCATTTTGTGACTGAACTTCTTGGGGAGAATTGCGTGTCTCCTACTCTGTGTTTTACCTGCATTCTGCCATATATTTCATGTTATAGCAGTCTCGAATGATGACCCAGCATGTTGTTCGTTTTAAGAACACTTTCACTGCAGATTTGACAAAATGCAAAGAAGGTACCAATGTGAGATTTCTAAAGATAGCTATAGCAATTGACCCAAGATTTAAGAATGTGAAGTGTCTTCCAGAATCTGACTGGGATTGGGTGTGGAGCATGCTTTCAGAAGTCTTAAAGGAGCAACACTCTGATGTGGAAACTACAGAACCTGAACCACCAAAAAAGTTTTACATTGTTTTATTTTTGAATGCAGTTATTTTTTGTACATAATTCTCTATTTCTGAGTTCAACATTCATGATAAAGAGACTGCACTACAGTACTTGTATTAAGTGAACTGAAAAATACTATTTCTTTTATTTTTACAGTGCAAATATTTATAATTTAAAAAAGTGAGCACTGTACACTTTGTATTCTGTGTTGGAATTGAAATCAATCTATTTGAAAATATGGAAAACATCAAAAAATATTAATATAAATAATCTATTATTTAACAGCCCGATTAATTATTTTAATTACTTGACAGCCCTGGTTGTAAGCATCACCTAGTAGTTAGGGGGTTTATACTACACAGTTTTGACAATGCAAGTTACACCAAAAGTCAAATATTGGTATAATTACATTGCTTGTGCATGTTCACACGACCTTCCTTCTGTCGGTGCAGTGCATCAATAGCTGGATCTCTAGTATAGACAGTGAGAGCAGTGCACTGTGGGTAGCTATCCCACTGTGTTACTCGCCACCATCTGCAGCTAGGAGTTGTGGGAAGCTAGAGTGAATCACAGTGCAGCGTGGGTGTGGGCTCAATGTCCCTTGATGCAGTTTTTTCCATTCCATGGGCTTCTGACTGCGTTTCATGGCATTTTTCAATGACCCCTGTTTACTATGCACCCACCATCTGTCTGAAAGGATGGATCCTGCACTGCTTTCATCTGTTGTGGTCACTGTTATAAACACATCGCAGATGGTCATGCAGTATATCACGAGCTCCCAGTCTAAACAGGAATCAGAGTTGCCTGACCTTCTGTGGGCCATGAAAAGAAACAACACTAGATTACTTTTGGCATTCATGGAGCAGCTGCCCAAAGGAGACCATCACTTTTGGGCTTGGGGAAACAAGCACAGAGTGGTGCAGTCACATTGTTATGCAGGTCTCTAATGACGAGCAGTGGCTGCAGAACTTTTGGATGCATAAAGTCACCTTCCTGGAACAGTGTGTGGAGTTCGCCCCAGCACTGAGGTGCAAGGACACCAAAATGAGAGCTGCCCTTTCGGTGAAGAAGCACATGGCGATCTCTATGTGGATGCTAGCAACTCCAGGCTGCTACCAGTCAGTTGCGAATCAGTATGGAGTCAGAAAGTCCACCGTTGAGGCTGCACTAACACAAGTGTTCAGGGCCATTAATTTCATCCTGCTACAAAGGACGGTGACTCTTGGCAATGTGTGTGAAATAGTGGATGGCTTTGCGGCAGTGGGATTCCCTAACTGCGGTGGGGCAATAGCTGACACGCGTATCCTAATTTTGGCTCCAGACCATCTTGTGACAGAACACATCAATAGAAAGGGTTACTTCTCTGTGGGATTGCGGGAGATTCCAGTGAGGATGTTGAAATGCCCATAGTGATCCTGGGAGACCCAGTGTACCCCTTACTCCCATGGAAGTGGTAGGTCTTTGGCGCAGCACCAGAACGATGGTTTGCCTCCCTGGCGTTCTAGTACACCTGCATCAGCTCCTTTATCTTTGCACAGTACTGATGCATGTCCTGTTCATAGCCCTTATCCAACATGCCACAAGAAATCTGACCATAGGTATCAAAGTTCCTACGGCTGGAGTAGAGCTGGCACTGCACAGCCTCCTCTCCCCACAGTGCCAGGAGATCCAACAACTCAGGTGTGCTCCAAGTGGGAGAGGGTTTGTTGCGAGGAGACACCATGGTCTGCTGGGAAGATGTGATCTGAGCTGTTCACGCCAAGCAAACAGGAAATGGGACTTCAAAAATTTCCAGGTCTTTAAAAGGGGAGGGGCGGGTGCCTGTGTACAAGGGTGCAAGGCAGTGGAGTTCCAACTGCTGACCAGAATGGTCAGGATGGGCATTGTGGGTCACGTCCTCCTGGAGGCCATTTATAACAACATAACCAAGCACGGTATCTACACTAACATTTTGTCTATATAACTTTGCTGCAAAAAGCTCTACACCTCTCATCAAAGTGCTTTTATTTTGTTGGCAAAGCAGGAGAGTTTTGTCGGCGGAAGGAGCATTGCAGTGTGTTCACCTCCACTGTTTTGTCGACGAAACCTGACTGTTGTCGAAAAAATTGTGTAGTGTAGACAAGGCCTACGTGTGGAGGGAGGTTGGTAGGGGAGCCCAGGCCCTCCCACTCCACCAGGTTGCCGCCAAGGACCCTGCAAGGGATACTGAAGGTCTGGCACTCAAAAGCACCTTAAGGCTGCCCTCCCTTGTCCATTTCCTACCACCCACTCTACTGTCCAAGTTTTGTGGTCTGCAGCAAAAGGGTAATGAAAAAGCTATTAACTGCATCTTCAGTTTGTCTGGGCCCAGCAGGTAAGTGCCTCTTCTCCAAGAGAGGCTTCTGCAACATCCCTTCTCAGGTGCTCCCAGTGCAGGTCTCTCTCCCTGCCTTTGCAGCACCCTTTTGAGATGTCTGGCTTCCCTCTTAAGTGCCACCTCTATATGGAGCATGCTCTGCAGGTGTGACTACGGTGGGTAATCTGCACCCAGAATTGCTCTTTAACCCCTTCAGTTCTAATGCAGGGTTTATTCACCCCGTCACGTATCCCCATGAAGATGCTGAATAGAGAAAAGCAGTAGTTTAACACAGCTCTAGTTTTTAGCAGTGACAAGGAGGATGAAAGCTACAGAGGAAATGAGAAGGGAGCAGAAATGTTTGAGAATACATATCACAATGTGACTTTTATCAGGAAAGAGGATGGAAACCAGGAAATTGCCAACAGAATTAGTTTGCTTTGCCTTGTGACTGTAATAACTTACCCTGAAGTAGATATAGACCTGAGCCACTGAATTCAGATATAGATGGTCCTTGCATCTGGGGGTGTGGTTCCAACCCATATTTTGATGATGGAATTCTGGCAAACACAGCAGTCAGGGGATCTGTTTTCTTAAAATATTGTTTAAGTAAATAAAACATTATGATGTGGCCCTTTTTT
This sequence comes from Lepidochelys olivacea, assembly GCF_965140295.1. Lineage (NCBI taxonomy): Eukaryota > Metazoa > Chordata > Testudines > Cheloniidae > Lepidochelys > Lepidochelys olivacea. The sequence continues at coordinate 25,273,949 of NC_140415.1, read as the reverse complement.
ATTTAGCAAAATGTTCAGAACTCTGCACTATTGTTTGACTTTGAAAGTTTGATATTAAAACACATTGGACCTGATTCTTTTTCTCACTCTTGATTAACAGAGAGCAAAATCTGTTTCTCCATAATTCCCTTCTTCATTAAAAACGGTTGTCAGAAGAAAAAAATCCTTCCCTTTTTGGCACATAATTTGGAAAGAATCCAACACTGGCAATATCCATTTGTCAAGACAAGTGATAAAAACAGATTTTGAATGTTAGGTGCAATAAAATTGCTGAAATAGCAGTTGGTGGGTGTTTGTTATTACTGTATTCATAAAACAATATCAGGATCCTCAGTATATAGTTTGGTCTTTTGATCAAATATATTTAAAAGCTTTTAAGAGAGAAATAAAATAAATGGGATTTTAAGTAGAATAAGTATCATTGCTAATTGTGAAACAAAAACAATGAGCCAATGCTCCCTGATTTTATTGCACTTTATCTGGATTCACTAGTCTACTCCCAGAGATTTGAGATGGATGCACAATGACTAAACTTAACTGTAGTTTATCAGCTTTAAAAGCAGCAGTAGATCAGATGTGCTGATGCCTCCAGCTGGTGGAGAGGGGGAAGATTCCATCCCTAACCACTGACGAATTTCCCTTGAAAAATTGTTTATTCAGGTTTTGTGGAGGAGACCAGGATTTGTCCCTTAATAATTATTGTTTATAAAAACTCTAGCTTAATGTCTAGCACTGTGCCATTTCAGTAAGGCTAACTGCTAACACTGACAGAATACTTGGGTTACAAATTAATTTCTTTATTTCAATTCTATTTCTAGCCTTAACAGTATGAATTTTGTGTAATACAGAAGGTCAGACTAAATTATCACAATTGTCCCATCTGGCCTTGGAATCTATTAATACAGTTTTCTACAGTTGCTGTGCTGACAAGTTTTGAATAGAGATGCCCAATATGAATTGGTCTCTTTGCATCATACTAGACAACGGAGATTAATGTCATATTCATAGCAGAGTAATGTACAATTCCAGAACACAGAAAGCTAATATTTCCATTCACTTCACCATTATGATTTTTCACAATATGATACAATGCGCTAATAGTGTTGCACTCATGACAAAATTGATGTCAATTGATACATGACATCAGGATTTCCTCTTGTGATAGAAAAATGTTATAGAGTGAGTGACAGGACTGCTATCCTGAGTTTGCAGAAATTTGCCACTTGAGTCATGAATCATAGAAATGTAGGGCTGGAAGAGTCCTCAAGAGGTCATCTAGTCCCTCCCCCTGCGCTGAGGCAGGACCATGTATATCTAGACCAACCCTGAAGGTAACCTGTCCCAGTATTTAACTACCCTTATATTTGGGGGAAAAAAAATTCCTGGTATCTGACCTGAATATCCCTTGTTGAAAATTAGGCTGCTTACTTTTTATCCTACCCTCAGTGGCCATGTCAGCAGACCGAGTCATAGGCAGTCAGGCCTAGTGGTCGGAGCAGGAGTCAGGTCTAGTGGCCTAGTTCCACAATAGATTAAATGGAAATGGTATCCCATGGTTGAGGTGAAATGGACATGGGCTGGAAAAGGATGAGCAGGAGCACTTGGTCTAGGCACACAGGTCAAAGGATCTTATGCACTTCTTAATTGAGGTATGCAAGCCTGGCCACCAGAAACTCCTTGTGATTAGGCTCCAGATCTTGAGGTGGCCAGAGTGCCCTTCAAGGAATGCATCACGGCATAACTTAAGAACCTGCAGTCTTTGTTGCCCTTTTGGGACATAGATACACTCCTTATAGTCGAGGACCCTAAACCTGGGGGCCGGTGGGGCGTCGGCATTCTCCAGAGTCTGATCGATCTGAGTAGCGAAGGGGTCATTGGGTAACAAGATATGTTTACAAGATATGTAACCCCAACCAGGGGTATTCTGTTTGCTACCCAAGATCCATAAGCCTGCAAATCCTGGACGCCCCATCATCTCAGGCATTGGCACCCTAACAGCAGGATTGTCTGGCTATGTGGACTGTCTCCTCAGGTCCTACGCTACCAGCACTCCCAGCTATCTTCGAGACACCACTGACTTCCTAAGGAAACTACAATCCATTGGTGATCTTCCAGAAAACACCATCCTGGCCACTATGGATGTAGAAGCCCTCTACACCAACATTTCACACAAAGATGGACTACAAGCCATCAAGAACACTATCCCCGATAATGTCACGGCTAGCCTGGTGGCTGAACTTTGTGACTTTGTCCTCACCCACAACTATTTCACATTTGGGGACAATATATACCTTCAAGTCAGCGGCACTGTTATGGGTACCCGCATGGCCCCACAGTATTCCAACATTTTTATGGCTGACTTAGAACAACGCTTCCTTAGCTCCTGTCCCCTAGCCCTCCTACTCTACTTGCGCTACATTTATGACATCTTTATCATCTGGACCCATGGAAAAGAAGCCCTTGAGGAATTCCACCATGATTTCAACAATTTCCATCCCACCATCAACCTCAGCCTAGACCAATCCCCACAAGCGGTCAATTTCCTGGACACTACTGTACTAATAAGCGATGGTCACATAAACACCACCCTATACCGGAAACCTACTGACTGCTATACTTACCTACATGCCTCCAGCTTCCATCCAGGACACACCACACGATCCATTGTCTACAGCCAAGCTCTAAGATACAAACGCATTTGCTCCAATCCCTCAGACAGAGCCAAACACCTACAAGATCTCTATCAAGCATTCTTAAAACTACAATACCCACCTGCTGAAGTGAAGAAACAGATTGACAGAGCCAGCAGAGTACCTAGAAATCACCTACTACAGGACAGGCCTAACAAAGAGAATAACAGAACGTCACTAGCTGTCACCTTCAGCCCTCAACTAAAACCTCTCCAGCGCATCATCAGAGATTTACAACTTACCCTGAAGGATGATCCCTCACTCTCACAGACAGACCAGTCCTTGCTTACAGACAGCCCCCCAACCTGAAGCAAATACTCTCCAGCAACCACACACCACACAACAAAAACACTAACCCAGGAATCTATCCTTGCAACAAAGCTCGATGCCAACTCTGTCCACGTATTTATTCAAATGACACCATCATAGGACCTAATCACATTAGCCACGCCATCAGGGGCTCATTCACCTGCACATCTACCAATGTGATATATGCCATCATGTGCCAGCAATGCCCCTCTGCCATGAACATTGGCCAAACCGGACAGTCTCTACACAAAAGAATAAATGGACACAAATCTGACATCAGGAATCATAACATTCAAAAACCGATAGGAGAACACTTCAACCTCTCTGGCCACTCAGTAAAAGATTTAAGGGTGGCAATTTTGCAACAGAAAAGCTTCAAAAACAGACTCCAAGGAGAAACTGCTGAGCTTGAATTAATATGCAAACTAGATACCATTAACTTGGGTTTGAATAGAGACTGGGAGTGGCTGGGTCATTACACATATTGAATCTATTTTCCTAAATTAAGTATTCTCACACCTTCTTGTCAACTGTCTAAATGGGCCATCTTGATTATCACTACAAAAGTTTTTTTTCCTGCTGATAATAGCTCATTTTAATTAATTAGCCTCTTACAGTTTGTATGGCAACTTCCACCTTTTCTGTATGTATATATATATCTTCTTACTATATGTTCCATTCTATGCATCCGATGAAGTGGGCTGTTGCCCACGAAAGCTTATGCTCTAATAAATTTGTTAGTCTCTAATGTGCCACAAGTACTCCTGTTCTTTTTGCAGATACAGACTAACATGGTTGCTACTCTGAAAGATATGAACTGGCTCCCTTAGGCCGTCATCTGCTGTGCCATTGATGAAATTGAAAGCCTTTAGAATCATAGAGGGAGTTTTCTCACCCAATTCCAAGTACTCAGCCTTATGGGACAGGGTGTCAGCCTTCCCATTTCTTGTTCCTGGGTGGTAGGTGACGATGAAATCAAACTGACGAAGAAGAGGGACCAGCAGATCTGTTGATGGTTGAGGTGTCTGGCTTTTCAAAGGTATTCCAGGTTCTTGTGATCTTTGAGCACTTGGACAAGGAACCTGGCCCCCCTCTAGTAGGTACCGCCATTTCTCAAATGCTGTCAGGGTAGCTAAGAGTTTCTTATGATATATATCATAATTCTTCTCTGCTGAGGCTAGCTTGTGAGAGTAATAGACACATGGGTGAAGTCAACCAATAGGACCTACCAGTTGGGACAGTACTGCACCCAAGGCAAACTTGGATGCATCTGCCTCCATGATGAATGGTTTGGTAGGGTCTGGGTGTACCAAGATGGGTGCTATGGTGAATTTCTCTTTTAGCTGATCAAAGATGGTTTGGGCTTCCAAGGACCAGGTGAACCAGACTCCTTTTTGCAGAAGGGCGGACAGAGGAGCAATTAGACTGGAAAAATCCCTCAATTAACTGCTGGTAGAAGTTAGTGAAGCCTAAGAACCATTGGCTCCGGTGGGTGTACTTTGGTACAGCCCACTCAGAGATGGCCATCACCTTGTGTGGGTCCCTGGTTAGTCCCTTGGGGGAGATAATGTAACCAAGAAATTCTATTGCATCGTGGTCAATCTTGCATTTTTCAGGCTTTGCGTATAGAGGGTGTTGGCAAAGTCTTTCTAGGACACTGCAGACCTGCTGATCATGAGAAGCCTGATTTTCCAGAAAAGAGAGGGTGTTGTCCAAATAAATGACTACATGGCTGTTTAACACATCCCTGAAGATATCATTTATGAAGTGCTGGAAGGTGTCTGGGGGATTTCACAGTCCAAACAGCATGACCAGGTACTCAAAGTGTCCGGATTGTGTACAGATGGCAGTCTTCCACTAATCTCCCACTCTAATCTGGACCACATTATAGGCCCATGAAGGTCCATTTTAGTAAAAATCTTTGTGGAGTGGAATCTTTCAAAAAGCTCATTAATGAGAGGGTATCTATTTATAATCATGACTCTGTTTAACACCCAATAGTCAACACAGGGCCTTAGTGATCCATCTCTTTTCTTTACAAAGAAAATTGGAGCCCCAGCTGGAGATGTGGAAAGACAAATAAATGCCTTTTGTGGATTTTTCTGGAGGTAGTCATGGAGAGCCTGAAGTTTTGGCTCTGAAAGAGAGTAGATGCAGCCAAAAGGGACTTCTGCTCCGAGCTAGAAGTTGATGGGATAGTCATAGCTATGGTGGGGTGTCAGAGTGTCCGTTTTTTGGGTTTTTTTGTCAAACACATCAGCAAAATCCTTGTATTTAAGTGGTAACATGGAGGCAGTGGATGACTGCAGACAGTAATGAGACTTCCTGGGGGTTAACCTGTTCAGACTTGGAATCTCTTGGAAAGCAAGCTCAACCATGAAGGGTTCCATATCTGTAGTCCCCTCAGTCTGGTTTCAGGAGACAGAATTGTTGGCAATGTGGGGAGCAGAACTGTATCAGGCCTGCTCTCCAGCAAATGCATGGGTTGTGTGTAGTGAGCCAGGGCATGCCAAGAACTGCTGGAAAGTGTGATTCTTGGATAAGTTCAAACCCCTGGAGAGTCATAGCTTATAGGGGTTCAGTCTGGTGGGTAACTGGGCTTGATAAGAGGAGAGAGCCATAGATAGACTCCACCTGACTAAATCTTAGCTGGGGGGCAGGGGAGAGCATGGGCTGGATGGTGGGGGGGGCACTGCTGTGGGGGGGGCAGTGGCACCAGCTGCTGGAGGGCACCGAGCAGTGGGTGCTCTAGTTGCCCCCAGAACCCCCTACCCACCACTGCTCCCACCGTCCCCAGGACAGCTGCTGGAGTGGCACCAACACTGCTCAGGCAGCCCCGGGAAACTGGCCCTGTGGGTCACCCACCCACCCTGCTCTTGCTGTCCCTGGGATCTCTGCTCAGGTGGTCCCCAGGGCCAGCCACACTGGCTGCTACTTGGGCAGTTCCTGGGGCCATCTGCCCAGGGCCACCCGAGCAGCAGTCGGTGCGGCTGGCCTCGGGGCCGCTCTAGCAGTGCCTGAGCGGCTGGCTGCGGGGCCGCCCAAGTGGCTGGCTGTGGGGTCAGCTCCTTGGGTGGCCCTGGGATCAGCCACACTGGCCTCTGCAGAGGTCAAGGAGGTCATGGAAAGTTATGGAATCCGTGACTTCCGCGATCTCCGTGACAGACCTGAAGCCCTACTCATGAATGATGGGAGAGCTACCAGAGGACTGGAAAAGGTACTATATTTGCCTTATCTATAAAAGAGGGGAATAAGCATGGGTGCAGGAACAATTTATATAGTGGGGGTGCGGAGAGCCATTGAACCAAACTGTAAATCCTATATGTGATGGAACCACTTCAAGCCAGGGAGTGCAGCAGCACCCCTAGTTCCAGCACCTATGGGAATAAGGAAAACTCAGGGAATTATAGACTAGTCTTCTTAACTTTAGTACCTGGAAAAATAAAATGGAGTGAATAATCAAACCATCTGCTTGTAAGCACCTAGAAGATAAGGTGATTAGTAACAATCAACATGGATTTGTCAAAAATAAATCCTGTCAAACCAACCTAATATCCTTCTTTGACAGGGTAACAAAACTTGAGGGTAGCAGGAAAGCAGTAGATGTGCTATTTCTCGACTTGAGTAAGGTTTTGATAGTCTCATGTGACCTTTTCATAAACAAACTAGGGAAATTATAGCCTAGACAAACCTACTATAAAGTGGGTGCACAACTGATTGCAAAACTGCCCTCAGAGAGTAGTTATCAATGGTTCACCATCAAGCTAGAACAGTATTTCAAGAGAGATCCCGCAGGGATCTGGCCTGTTTTTTTTTGTTATTAGGAGACTGAAAAGTTTGTATGTAAACAAGGGCTATGCTTTGTCTTTGACTCTGAATGGACTCTGAATAAAAGGTTGGATGACTCACTTAAGCTGAATTGAGCTGGTAAGGGGCCTTTATTAATTCAAAATTGAATCCACTTAAGAGCAATCAAGGGTTAAACTGTCTTTTAAACTATAGTCCTTGGCAAAGGATGGTGAGGAATTATGCCGCCTCAGTCAGAGCTCCCTGAGGCAGACATAATGCTTCTGGGAGTACTGGGAAACACTGCCTCTGGTGAACCCAGAATGATGCATTCTATATTCTATATTGGTGAGGTTAGTCCTGATGACTTCTGGTACAGAGCAAGAAAGGGAATGAAGCCTGAATGGTCCTGGTCTGAGGCATTTGGAAGAGAAGTCTACAAGAACAACCAATGGATACTAGTATAGCCCTGTAGGCATGAGCTGAGCATCCCAATTTTTTGTTCATGTTAATGGTGACTGGCACTGCTCTAAAAACCCATAGGTGTAAATTAGGGGCTTGGCTGATGTGGCGGGAATTGAGCAAGTCAGAATTCTCGAGCATTATCAAGAGACACTAGGAATGACAGCACAAGCTTATTAGCATTTGGGTGTGACTTGCTTTGCCTAAGGGAGGAAATTTGAAAGGAGACTTTAATGCATTAAAATGTAAGTGAGTTAAATGTTAAATCTTTACAATCCACTTGTGTGCAATAGCAGACTAGAAATTGGATGCAACTTTCATCATTTGGATTAGCAGCCTATATGACACTGAGATCTGATACTGGTTTTTCAGTACCCCTTTTGTAGACATTGTTATTCTAAAGATATGTAATTGATAATGATGTAGCATGGTACCTTTTATTTTTGTAACTAGGAGTTCAGTCACAAATTGAATTAATGCATTGTTTTTTTTAACAAGCATCATCAGCGTGGCAGCATATCCTCTGGAATGGTAGCTGAATCATGAAGGGGCATATGAACGTTTAGCATAACTGGCACGTAAATACCTTGCAATGCCAGCTATGAAAGTGCCATGCAAATGCCTGTGCTCACTTTCAGGTGGTATTTTAAACAAGAAGCGGACAGCATTATTTCCTGTAAATGTAAACAGTCTTGTTTGTTTTAACGACTGGCTGAACAAGAAGTAGGACTGGGTGGACTTGTAGGCTGCAAAGTTTTACATTGTTTTGTTTTTGAGTGCAGCTATGTAATAAAAAATACATTTGTAAATTACACTTAAACGATAAAGAGACTGCACTACAGTACTTGTCTGAGGTGAATTGAAAAATAATATTTCTTTTGTTCATTGTTACAGTACAAATATTTGTAAAAAAATAATAATATAAAGTGAGTACTGTCAACTTTGCATACTGTGTTGTAATTGAAATCAATATGTTTAAAAATGTAAAAAAACATCCAAAATGTTTAATACATTTCAATTGGTATTCTGTTGTTTAACAGTGCAATTAAAACTGCGATTAATCGTGATTTTTTTTTTTAGTTAAGCGCATGTTAACTGCGATTAATCAACAGTAGGGCTGCCAATTAATCGTAGTTAACTCACCCGATTAACTCAAAAAAATTAATCACTATTTTAAAAATTAATCGCAGTTTTAATCACACTATTAAACAATAGAATACCAATTGAAATGTACTAAACATTTGGATGTTTTTCTGTATTTTCATATATATTGAATTCTCTGTTGTAATTGAAATCAAAGTCTATATTTTTATTACAAATATTTGCACTGTAAAAATGATAAACAAAATAAATAGTATTTTTCAATTCACCTCATACAAGTACTGTAGTGTAATCTCTTTCTTGTTTAAGTGCAGCTTACAAATGTAGATTTTCTTTTGTTACATAACTGTACTCAAAAACAAAACAATGTAAAACTCTAGAGTCTACAAATCCACTCAGACCAAAAGTTTAAGAATCTGAAGTGCCGTCCAAGCTCTGAGAGGGACATGATATGGACCACGCTTTCAGAAGTCTTCAAAGAGCAACACTCCGATGCGTAAACAACAGAACCTGAACCACTATAAAAGAAAAATCAACTTTGTGCTGATGGCATCTGACTCAGATGATGAAAATGAACATGTGTCAGTCTGCACTATTTTGGATGGCTATCAAGCAGAACTCATCATCAGCATGGATGCATGTCCTTTGGAATGGTGTTTGAAGCATGAAGGGACATATGAATCTTTAGCGCATCTGGCATATTATTATATCTTGCAATGCCGGCTTAGCTGCTACCCTGATTCACAGTCAGATACAACCTATGGTGATAACAAAATGCTTCTGGGTCAATATTATTAGGGAAGATGGAAAAGAAACTCTTGAATAACTTGTTGGGTTTAAAAATATATTGTTACACCAAGAAAAATGGTTCAAAAAATGGCTTAAATTAACTGGAGGGCAGGGCTGTCATTTGTATTTAAGTGTGAGAACTAACAACATACATTTTTGAAACATCCGATAGCTCCTTGCAGCTAAATGAAGGGAGACCAGAACTTGCATTCCTGATATTTCCAAGATGAAAAAAAAAACAGGGGAAAAAAACCCCTTATTATTATTTTTTTTAAGTGGTAAGGATTGTTCAGGCCCCTTTTATACATCATAAAGAAACAACAGTAGTTATGAGCCCAATTTTTTAAATCTTTTCAGGTCATCATTAACGAACATAAGGAAACACCTAAGAGGAGGTTATTGAGTAAACTTTTTCATTTTACTGTGCAGTGGATTTTTTGTCTGTGTTAATTTGTGTTTTGTTGTTTGTTTTTTCCCCCCTTCGTTTGATCGTGCTATTCATATAATTAATCAGTGATGGATTCAGATGCTACACTCCACCTAGCAAGTTAAAGGAAACAAAAACCAAGGACAATACTGTCCATGTTAAGAGCAGGGAAGGCAAAGCACATGCAAAGCACTCCTTTTCGTAAGTGCAGTAATGTAGGGGATTTATTTCCAGATAGATTCCTTTGCTTTCTGGGGAAGCAAACTCTGGAACAAATGTTAGCAGACAAATTGAGGAGACTTGGAGTTAACAGTGGTCTCTAGCAATTCTTGTAGAATTACAGTAAATCTGTAACTTCCCTGCCTGTTTTGCTTAGGAAACGTTTTGGGTTTTTAATGTCATTTACTGTCATCCTGAAGTGAATGAGGTATCTCTCTCAACAGCATTAATGAGAGTTCTGCACTTGCATGGAATGGACAATAAACTCCTGAGTGTATAATATGACACTCTGTACAAATGAAAATACCATAAAAATAAAAAAATCCTCTGAATTTGTAGTTTTTGGTGCATTTTGCAAGCTCTGAAGAGAAAGATATCTGAACTAATGCCAAAAAACACAGAACAACACTGGAAAATAAATGTAAAGGCCTGGCTTAGAGCCACAAAAGCCAGGGACTTTTGGGCCAAGGGCCAAAAATCCAGCATAGCCTCAGCTGAAACCATACTGCCTCGGGGGTCTGTTATGTGTTCGGATTTAATAAAACATGATGTCAAATAATGTACATTATTTGACATCATGTACTCAGCTGAAGTTTTATTTAAGTAAGACAGTCAATCAATACTTAGTGCAACACTATGCAGAATACAGAAAGAAAAACATATAAACCAAACTGAGACTGGAGAAGTTTGACACCTCACTTCACTTCCAAGTAACTCTCCGTAATTCATCTTTTATATAGGTTTCAGAGTAACAGCCGTGTTAGTCTGTATTCGCAAAAAGAAAAGGAGTACTTGTGGCACCTTAGAGACTAACCAATTTATTTGAGCATGAGCTTTCGTGAGCTACAGCTCACTTCATCAGATGCATATCGTGGAAACTGCAGCAGACTTTATATATACAGAGAGATATGAACCAATACCTCCTCCCACCCCACTGTCCTGCTGGTAATAGCTTATCTAAAGTGATCATCAAGTTGGGCCATTTCCAGCACAAATCCAGGTTTTCTCACCCCCTCACCCCCCTCCAAAAAACACACACACAAACTCACTATCCTGCTGGTAATACCTCATCCAAAGTGACCACTCTCCCTACAATGTGCATGATAATCAAGGTGGGCCATTTCCAGCACAAATCCAGGTTTTCTCACCCCCCCCCACCCCCATACACACACAAACCAGCAGGAGAGTGAGTTTGTGTGTGTATGGGGGTGGGGGGGTGAGAAAACCTGGATTTGTGCTGGAAATGGCCCAACTTGATGATCACTTTAGATAAGCTATTACCAGCAGGACAGTGGGGTGGGAGGAGGTATTGTTTTATGATCTCTGTATGTATATAAAGTCTGCTGCAGTTTCCACGGTATGCATCCGATGAAGTGAGCTGTAGCTCACGAAAGCTCATGCTCAAATAAATTGGTTAGTCTCTAAGGTGCCACAAGTCCTCCTTTTCTTTTACATACTGGTTTAAAAGAAAGAAAATCCTACAAAACATTTCTTTCCCAGGGCTGACCTTGCTGAAACTTTCTTTCTCATGCTTTGATTTTATTTTGAATATTCTTACCTAATCAATAAGCCAATGACACCTATCATTAATTTGTCACTACTGAGACCATCTGTGACTCTAATTAGCTCTTAATGACTTAGCCATTAATCAGTACATTACTCAATAGCTTGCTATTACTTTGATTATAGGTAAGGCTACATTTATGTCACCGAGGTCATGGAAGTCACAGAATCTGTGATTTCCAGAGACCTCCGTGACATTCTCTGCTACAGCCACTGTGATGTTTTCTGCTTCAGCCCTAGGGGCTGCAGAGCTCTGGAGCTGGCAGCCAGCAGGGCCCTGACAGGGTTCCAGTGACAGGCCCCAGCAGGGCCAAGTGACAGACCCCTGACAGACCCTCCTCAGGGTTCCAGCGACAGGTGACAGCCTCGTGTGGTGGGAGGGGGTGGGGTAGAGGGATGTCTCCAGCGAGCAGCTGTGGGTGTCCTGTTTTCTCTTGGGGAAATATGGTCACCCCCTGCAGCTCCCAGCCACCATGGACGGAGGGGAGCCCCCACTGCAGCTTCTAGCTGCCCCAGGCGGCAGGGGAACCCCACAGCTCCCAGCCACCATGGTGGCATGGCGGGGGAAACCATGGAGCTGCCTCAGCAAAAGTCACAGACAGGTTGCGGCTTCCATGAATTTTTGTTTATTGCCCATGACCTGTCCTTGACTTTTACTAAAAATAACCATGACAAAATCTTAGCCTTAATTATAGAACACACCTATTACAAAATAGACATGGAAATTTGTCATCAGTTATCTTATCAATTATAGTGCACATTTGTAAGTATTTTTTGTTAATTATTAGTAGTCCTTCCTAGGCATCTGAACTAAGTCAGCAAGGTCAGGGTAAAAAGCAGAGTGGATAATTTAAATATAATCCTATAATCAATTAGAGACACTTATTGATCTAAAACAAAGCACTCTTTAGCATGAGAAAGCACTTTGGCTAACAGAAAGATTTCTGGGATTTTGAGGCAAAGAATCATCAGAGTTTACTATACAAAAGAATGATAAAAGATTAATACTAACAGCTCTGAGAGCAGATCCTGCAGTTATTGTATATACCAAACATACTGCAATAACTAGATCTGATCAACAAGAATCAACTTTCAGCATCCTTCTTCATTTCTTGCATTTGGGCAAGACCCAATAAATAAAGCAGACCCTCTCACTTTACTCCAACATCAATTTTTGTAGTTATTAATACTTGGAGATTTTCATAGAAGTATTTATTCTCAACATTTTTATATAGCTGCCATAGTGCGTCTTGTCAAGGCTTTTAACAGGTTTTCTTTTCATAAGTCAATGTGTAATGTACTGTTCTTGTGTATGAGTAAGTGTTGGTGCCTCTATAAGTTTCTAACCTGCAGAGAGGATACAAACTTCTGCTGCAGATCATTGATAGAGAGCTCCTTTAGCTTAAACCTGTATTTTGAAGACAGAGTCATGGTTCTGCTCCCAGCTTGCCAGGTTTGTCTGATTTAGCTACTGATTGTTTCTATAGCTTGAAGCACATGGTTTCATTAAAGTCTAGACAGTGCTCACGTAACCCACACACCTCCTGGGTGTAGTGCTCTGTACCCTCTAGTGGCCCCAAGACCAGCTGGAAATTAATAAGTCTGCTACAGACTTAGCAAAGGGCCATGTGGATTTTAGCTCATGCAGTAGAGGCTCATGCATTTAGCTCCAGAGATCCCAGGTTTGATCGCGCCCGCTGATGACTGGGGTCTGTCAGTATTACACTCAGAGCTGGTTCATATGAATGGTGAAGGTGCGATGGTGGGGGGAGAGGAGGGAGTTTTTCTTTAGAGACTTTGTATATTCACACTTAGGGATATTGGGCCACCTAGTTGTACCTAATGGTAGAACCGTCTCCAAGCAGTGTCCATTAAAGCGCTCATGCCCCCTCCACCAAGCGTCTCCGAATGTTCTGAGGGTGAGGCTATAAAAGGGAGAGCAGCACCCTCTGCTACCTCAGTCCCTTCCAACCACTTTGCCAGATGAAAATGAACCACTCCAGTCAAGTTGGATCTGGATATTTTTATCCATTCTTAGTGTCTTTTAATCATTAAGTATAGTTTATAGTTGTAGTGATAAGTATCGATAGTTGAGTGAGTTAGTTAGGTTGGGTCCAGGTTATGGCAGAACTGAAGAAAAAGAAGAAGCTGGGATTCAAGAGACGTGCTTTGTGTCTGATGTGCTTAGGAGAGAACACCTTCTGGGTAAAAAGAAAAGGAGTACTTGTGGCACCTTAGAGACTAACCAATTTATTAGAGCATAAGCTTTCGTGAGCTACAGCTCACTTCATCAGATGCATATCGTGGAAACTGCAGCAGACTTTATATATACAGAGAGATATGAACCAATACCTCCTCCCACCCCACTGTCCTGCTGGTAATAGCTTATCTAAAGTGATCATCAGGTGGGCCATTTCCAGCACAAATCCAGGTTTTCTCACCCTCCACCCCCCCCCACACAAATTCACTCTCCTGCTGGTGATAGCCCATCCAAAGTGACAACTCTTTACACAATGTGCATGACAATCAAGTTGGGCTATTTCCTGCACAAATCCAGGTTTTCTCACATCCCCCCCACCCCCATACACACACAAACTCACTCTCCTGCTGAATTGGAATTCATTTGCAAATTGGATACTATTAATTTAGGCTTAAATAGAGACTTGGAGTGGCTAAGTCATTATGCAGGGTAGCCTGTTTCCTCTTGTTTTTTCCTACCGCCCCCCCCGATGTTCTGGTTTAACTTGGATTTAAACTTGAAGAGTGGTCAGTTTGGATGAGCTATTACCAGCAGGAGAGTGAGTTTGTGTGTGTATGGGGGTGGGGGGGATGTGAGAAAACCTGGATTTGTGCAGGAAATAGCCCAACTTGATTGTCATGCACATTGTGTAAAGAGTTGTCACTTTGGATGGGCTATCACCAGCAGGAGAGTGAATTTGTGTGGGGGGGTGGAGGGTGAGAAAACCTGGATTTGTGCTGGAAATGGCCCACCTGATGATCACTTTAGATAAGCTATTACCAGCAGGACAGTGGGGTGGGAGGAGGTATTGGTTCATATTCTCTCTGTATATATAAAGTCTGCTGCAGTTTCCACGATATGCATTTGATGAAGTGAGCTGTAGCTCACGAAAGCTTATGCTCTAATAAATTGGTTAGTCTCTAAGGTGCCACAAGTACTCCTTTTCTTTTTGCGAATACAGACTAACACGGCTGTTACTCTGAAACCTTCTGGGTGTTCATCTGCCAGACTTTCACATCCGGAACTTGCAGGGAGAGGCAGAACAGGTTGTAGGTGCTTCTCCTGAAGGAAGCTCTAGGGACTAAACTCTTTGGATCTGGTCATTCATCAGATACAAGGTCTGAGAGGCCAGTTTCAGCTTCTGTGACTTCCTCTAGCAAGTTGAAGCAGCTTAAGAGTTCCAGGAAATTGGAACCCTCATTGGGTTTAGCTTCAGATCTTCCTGTTTAAGCAGTCAAGTCTTTTAAAGGTAGTGCTGATAGAGAAGACCAGACTGCCTATTACAGAACCAAGGGCCACGTCCAGCTGTGTCGATTCTGAAAAAGAAGGCGGCAAGGGAAAAGATGGCCCTGGACAACAGTGTGGGGTCCCACACATCAGATTTGTCAGATCTGTCCAATTCTGACAATGCCTCTATGGTTCTGAAAACAAGGCCCGTTCCAGCTTCAGCATCAAGGACCAAAGAGAATTTTACTGGATTTTGTGCTATCCGGGACTTCAGCTCCAGCTTCGACCCCTGTTCTGGTTCTAGGTCCATCTTTGGATCTGAAAAGGACTTTTATTTTGGTGGCTGATGTACACTTTTTAGCTTCCAAGTGTTCCTCTGATCCAAGTGAAGACTGCTTCGATAGTTTCATTATTCAAAGAGGTTGGAGTCATGGGTGGACCTGGTCCTAGATTTTATAGCTTTATATTTGACCACAAAACGTGGAAGTAAATCTTAGCTGACTCCTCCTCCATTTGTTGGAGTGCCTCATGAAACCTGTCGGGGCTCTGTACTAAAAGAACAACATCATCAGCATCGTCAAGGTCTGAGAGCGAGAGATCAGCAATCTTAGTGCATATGGACCTGATGGAATGCAGCATTATGAAATCCATTGCCCATCAAAAAAGTGCCAAGACGCAGCCCTGCCTGACAGCAGATACTGATTTAAATAGTGCCGAAATCCGATTCCCCAGACATATGTGAGCAGTGGTTCTATTATGCAGCTCTCTAATCAAGTCCAGCAGAGTGCTAGGGACACCCATGCCCTTTAAAGCCTTCCATACTGTGACACTGTCAACTGAATCGAATGCAGTCTTAAGATTGACGTATGCTACATGCAGGGGCTTCCTGAACTCACTGTGTATCTCTGACAAGTGGAGGGCAAAAATGGTGTCTAATGTGGACCTGTTCCTCGTAAAGCCTAAGAGTTGGGGGCGATGCTTCCAATGTGCCTTGGAATTGCTGTTCTGAGGTGCATCAGAGAGTAACATTATGGCAATGAGTGGTTCAATTCTGCAACCCAAGCTGCCTGCATGTCGTTCAGCTATTGACTGACAATACTTTATGCAAAACGCTTGGAGCTATGTGCAGATTGTGCAACTCTCTGATGCTGCTAGATTACTGCAGAATTGCTGTTAGGCCATGATAGCACTGATATTTATGATAGACTCCTGGAGCCCACGTCCTCCTTTGATGTGGCTGTGAAGTGCCTCAACAAGTATTTTTGGGCTGGAGATTCTGTTAAATAGGAAAATGTTTTTTGAAGCTCGCCAACAGCCCAGTAAAACCATATGTGAATCTGCATGTTGTTTATGGCAGTTGGCTCGTGACTGTGAATCTGGGGACAGTATGATGATCATGCTCAGATATTTTTCCGATTTGGTGTAGTCAATGACAGCCTGAGCAAATGGCTACTGACTGAAGATGCTAAAACACTAATGTTTGATGCAGCAGTTGCTAAGAGTGAAGCATTTGAGAGGGTTTGTGCTGAAAGGGGCCCTGTCTCCCAGATTGTTGCTACCTTAAATGTCTATACTTAAATCATCAGCTGCTTCTCCTACTTCTGTCACCCAGAGTCATATGATGTTACCTACTCCCACTCTGTGGCGTCGGCAGCAAAGGTTACCAGCTTCTCACTGTTTCTGCTGTGGCACTATGGGTCACTTGGCCAATTTCCTGCCTGCCCAGCTAGGACTGCCAGGGTTGTGTGAAAGAAGGACACTTCAAGTTAGTGTGCTCTAATACTCCGGTTCACAACGATGGAAGGCCTGCAGCTCATACTGTGAATGTGGAGTTACATGAGATTTACTAAAGGAAACATCAGGGTCTCTGGTACTGTCTTCTCAGGTAGCAAGGTGCTTGAGCTGGTATCCCATATTGTGGAAACTGATGGACCATATTTGGGGCTTGGAATCAGGGAAATTCTGATTCTCCTGTCTCAGTTTACATATCTTATATTTTGGAGTATTTAACTTAAAAACTCTGATGGATTATCTAACTCATATTTGAAAGTTCATTTGGCAGGTGTCTCAGCTGACCATATTTTGGATGATGGTTAATTGCTGTCTGTGCATAATATGGCTAAAAAGTTTATGAAAGGATTACATATCCTTTAAGAAATCCTGTCCCTCTTTGGGATCTTAAATTGGTATTCTCTACACTCATGAAATCACCTTTTGAACACTTGGCTGAGTGTTGTTTGTATTATTTATTTCTGATGATGGCATTCATTATTACCATAAAGTCCACCGGAAGAGTGATTGAATTAAATGCCTTGATGTGTGATCCACCATTTACATCTTTTCATAAAGATAAGGTGGTTCTTAGCCCTAATCCCAGGTTTTAGCCAAAATGTCTTCTGAATTTCACATTAGACAATTAATTTGTTGGGGTGTTTTCCCTAATGCCTCATACTAATAAGGATAAATCTGTTTTACATATTTTGGATGTAAGAAGAACTCTTGCATACTATTTGAATAGAACAAAATGGTGTCGAAAATCATCTGATTATTTCTCTTAGGCTAAGAGTTACATGGATTATATTTTGTTTAATCCATCTGCAAATGGTTTGGGAAAACAATGTATTGTTCAGTGTTGCACCTTACCAGAAATTGCTGTACCTTCAATGGTATTCTCTCATTCCACGGAGCTGTGGCAGCACCTCTTTTCTTGCCTTAAGCAAGTCTTGGTTACTGAAACTTGCTGGGATGCAACCTGGAGTTCTGCATGCGCTTCTACTAAACATTATGCTCTTGATTTGGCTTCAAGGGCTAATGCTAGAGTTGGTAGAGTGGTGCTTTAGTCTGTATTCTGTTAAGACTCTGTTCCCTCCTCCAGGTTATTTTCAGCACTGGTTATCAAACTACCCATAAGTAGGAATATGCAGAGCCATTTGAAGAACAAATGAAGGTTTCTTACTTGTAACCAAGTTCTTTGAGATAGCTCTACACATTCATGCTTCCTACCTGCCTTTCCCTCTTTCTCAGAGTCCTTTTGTTTTGTGTCTCTGGGTTGATGGTAGAGGACACTGTGCTTCCTTGTATAGCCTCAGCGTCTCTGAACATTTTGAGGATGAGGGGAAGAATAAGAGGGGGCATGCAAGCGCTCTAATGGACACTGCTTGGAGCAGGTTCTACCATTAGGTATCACTAGATGGCGCAATACCCCAAGTGTGAATAGGCAGAGCCATCTTGAAAAACTCAATTACAAGTAAGTAACCTTTGTTTAGTCCCATGGGTTGGGGTTGAGCTTAGGGAATGTATCCAGAACTGATATGTATTTGTGGAGGAAGTTTGAGAGTCGTGGATGGAGCTTTCTCTACTCCTCCTGTTTCACAGGAAACTGTGTCCCCCATCCAGGACCATGATGAAAGGGGAAAAAATATTCCCCAGGGTGCTCTTGGGTTAGTACAATGCAGCTTGTACTTGATATCACATGGCAACAGAACATGAGTAGCAAACGTACCAGCATTTCAACCAGTCATTGGTGGGATGGAGGACCCCTGAAGCTGTGGTTTTATCAGAACCAGCTCTGCCATTGTTGCACATACACAATAAACACATTTGCTAATATTGTTTGCCAGATATTTTTGGTAAACCTTCTAAGTCCCACCTCTACACCGGAGTGTGGCAACCTGGGGCTAAAATATCACCTTCTGTTCAGAAATGCCCAGAAGTGGAAGAGCTGAGGGTAAAAATGTAAAGTTAACATATTATCCTGTCTTGCAGTTTTCCCTTCCACTCTTCTGTGCCGTGCAGATAAGAAGAGAGCCTGGTTCGTAGTAATTTAAATTTTCTTAGTATCTGAGAGAATAGAAAAAAGGATTACAAGGGAGAGAAAGTGAATGAAACCTGGAAACAAACAATTAGCAAACAGCAGGCAGGTTACTAACAAAAGAGCTGGCCAGTTTACACTTCATTTCTCTTTTTCTTTCACTGTTTTTTGACGTTTCACTACAGCGCACAAAGTGCTCAATCATGCCTTCTCTCAGGCTGAGCTTTGCTAGCTGAGGGGAGAAGGTGCATCACATCAGTGTCAGGAGGTATTATGCCTCCTGGGCACTATGGGGTTGGGGAGGAGCACATTAGGCTCTAATCCTTCCCCCAGCATAGCTTTGCTTGCATGTTGTGAGGGGGAAGAGGAGAGGAAGAGAAGGGATATGGGTTCCACCTTTGTCCTGCTTTGACACACCTACTCTGAAGTCACTGCTGGCAGCACTAGTGTTGCTCCCTCCTGAGTGTATGGAGCTACATTTTGGTTTCCTCTTGCTTAGGTCACT
This sequence comes from Lepidochelys olivacea, assembly GCF_965140295.1. Lineage (NCBI taxonomy): Eukaryota > Metazoa > Chordata > Testudines > Cheloniidae > Lepidochelys > Lepidochelys olivacea. The sequence continues at coordinate 25,254,821 of NC_140415.1, read as the reverse complement.
GTGGGATAGTGCATCAATGCATGGAAACTTATGATTTTGAGCTTCTTGCTTTTCTTCTTCTTTTTCTTTCTTTTGTTCCACATGTGGAACCCCCATTGAAATCAATAAGAGTTTTGTTTGCAGCAAGGCTGTTGAGCTTGGGAGCTAGAGCCATAAATGTTTAGGGACCTTGAATGTTAGTGGCCAAATAAAAAGAAGAATGTAGAAAAATATACATATATGCACCTGTAGTTCAGCTCCCTATACTGGAGACAAGGAGGAATGAGCCTGCCACCCAATTTTTATCAGGAATTAATCCTGTAGTGGCCTTCAACTCAAACCAATGTTTTGGAACTTTTGGATGTGTATTAAAGTGAGTTATGTGACCTGGCTCTGCATATGCCTCTTAGAGCCCCAGTGCTAAGGGGGGGGGGGGTTAAATAGAAATCTATTTAAAGCATTAATCATCAATATGTTAACAAACATCTTGTAGCAAACTCCATAGGCTCTGGCAGGCTGACTAGTTAAATGTGTTTGAGTTCAGGAGGGTACAGTTTGACATTTATGGAGGCTGTGTTCAGATTCAGAAAGTTTAACAGGTACCAAAGCAACAGCCTCAAAGTACTATTTACAAAGCAAAGTAAGAACACCAACATGCACATTTACCATAAATGCATGGATCCTGTTCTGGACTTTTTCCTCTGTGCCCTACTTTCCCCTCTCTTACTGAAATAAGTAATGGGAGTACAATCTAGCTTAGTGCAATTTAATTGTACAGTATTTCATTCATGCAACTGTCTCAGTGTATACTAGTAATGTAAAATTATGTTACAACAAGCAGGTGGAGAATAGGTAGAGACAGGAGAATAGAAGAAATATAATGATCTAGTAAGGGTATATGCCCAGGTGGAGAACTGATACAGTGATCTGGAGGCTGGGAAGAGCCAGTTGGATATGAGAGAGACAAAGAGTTTGTAAAAGAAAGCACTGATGACTGAAGTCATCAGCCAGGCCCAGTCTTGATATATCAAAATATGGTTTGTCAACAAGCCAACACTTTGATGGTAGGAATAAAAGTTCAGACTTTAGCTTTTCTATCAGATCTTTGGCAGACAGGTTTATCTTCCCAAGCCTACAGTGTCTGGTTATTATACTTTCAGTAGCGTATTATGTATGAAGAATTAAATAATGCTACTAGAATTTTGTACAAACACACATTCTCCAGAACTATATTCAAAAGCAAAAGGTGTTTTTGTTGTTGTTTTTGAACTGCCAAGCAAGGAGGAATGCCCTTCACAAAGTTCATAAGACCTTCTGTGCCACTTAAGCCCTACTTTTGTATGGAACAAATAGACCAGTCTCATATGGGAGTATGTGCATCATCAGTGCACTGGGAAGAGACTGGGCTGCACACCAGCTCTGAATGGGCAAACATAGAAGAGCCAACAGATGGGCCACAGGATCTGCAGTTTCACAGATTCAGTACCCCAGAAATCTCATGTAGCATCTGCAGAGGAGTAATGGCCATTACCCCATCTTATAGACTGGAATAATGACAGTAGACAGTTTGGCTTGCAGTTCGAAGATCTTCCCGCAGGTGGGTGGATGGTTTCCATACATCCACCTCAAGAGATTTTACTTTACAAAGCCCAATTACACTGGCTTTGCGTGGGAAGAGGGCCATTTCACCCTGAGCAAACAGGTAGTCTGATGTGGCAGAAAGCTGCCACCCACAGCTTACATCTCCACCCTAATCGTGAACATACAACCTGCAGTCTTATCTCCTACCATGTTTATTACTTGGTTTTATGTTTAGTGTAGGGTTTGTTGGGCCTTCATAAATTACATTGTCCTTAGTTCTATACGTGGATTTATTTTATGTGTAAATATGTGAGGTATCGGTTTGCAAATGACGTCAGTGAGATTTTTTCTGTAAAGTTATGTGACTGGATTATCTATGTTGTTAGTGATTGACCTAAATTTGGTAGTTTCAATCCTGTAATTTCTACAGGAGAGTTATTTTGCTTGTGCCTTGCTGTGTTGAATTTAAGGCTGCATGTTGATCATTCATGGTGAAGGTGGAGAGAGATGCCCTCTGAGTGGTAGAAGAGAGGTAGTTGAATTCAGAAGAAGTGATGAGCTGAGTGTCCATGAGATATTGAATGATATATTTTCAAATTTCCTTCTTGTTTACATATTGTACTGCCAGTATTTGCATAATTGAAAGTTAACAAAGTTTGTGTTCGTTATGGAATTTGCCAGCTTTTTCAATAAACATGTATTGGTGCTAGTTATTTGCATGATGAGTCATTATCAGTGTTGATATGTATTTCCCTGTGAGCCGATGTTTCCCCTCTCCACCCCTATTCAGTTCCACAGAAGTGAACTTCTTCCCCACCCCCAACCCCCCACCCCCCGTGATCCCCATACCCTAGGTCCACTTGCATGGTTTCCTCCATGCTTACATTTTCGCTTATGGTCCCTCACCTCACGCAGCCTTGTTCCTCCATCTTGCCCCACAACATGCCCCATTCATACTACATTCAGCTTTTAAATGTTCATGTGTGTCCGCATTGCTACGTATTAACATATAAAAGCTGAAGTAGGGGGGCAGAGTGGGGAGCAAGGGGTGTGTAAGGGGAACATAATGACGAGAAGGGCTATAGAAAAGAATAAGGAAACTATGTGGACTGTTGGAGATGTGGGGGCTCAGAGCCATGTGCGGGCACACCAGGCAAACAGGGAAAGGGAGCATTGGTCTGTAGAAGGCCAAGGCAGCATCAGCAATGTTGAGGAGCGACACGTGGAGGTAATCAGGGAGGGCATGGAGCAAGTAGTATGCATGCAGCACTGGAGGATAAATTGGGGCTTGACTAGAGTGGGGTTAGGTTGGGAGAAGCAGAGGGAACAAGAGATTGATTTTCACAGATCACCTCTAGAAAATCTTGCCAGTCAGTAGGAGAGGAATATACCCACCAGTACACGGCTGTTAACACTTAAAATAGTTGTTGTTAGACATCAAAGAAGAAGCTATTCTTAGAATTCTTATAACTAGACTTGGTCATCTCTTCAAAGTAACTGTGTGTAAATTGTCTCAAAATTCCAAGGATGCAATCTGCTGGGGAAAAGCAGCTTCAAAGCAGTAATTGCTTTGTTAAAACCAGTCTCCTTGCTGCCCGGTTCTTTCTCACCAATTGCTACGGAAATGGTTATATACATGCATAATTGCAAATGCTTTCAAGATTATGCTAGACAAAAATATTGTTCTTGCTTTTTTTAAAACTTGTCAGACATATTTTTTTTCCAAATATGTCTGGTAATAAACAGTTAGACACAGCAGTCCTGCATAGAAGAATAAGTATACTGGCTTGGAATTAGAGTCATAAATCTCCACTAACCAGTCCTGTGATCTGATTTATTTTCTTATGTCTCCTGTCCACAGCATAGGAAAATTGGTGTTGATTACCTTGATAGGGACAGGAAGAGTTCTTGGCCCCGATATAACAATTGGGCAGGAGCACAGTGTTTCACCTTCTGCTAAAATAGGTATTATACACTGCTGAGCAAAACTTTAGCTGTAATGGGCTATTAGTCTAATATGTCATCACAAATTCTCCTCTACTGACTTAGTATGTGTGAGTGAACCGCAATAACCTCTGGTAGCTGCCCACTGAAACAATAGGGGACTTACTGGTACTGTTGTTTAGAATTCCCCTTTAGCCCTGTGGGAGAGGTCTGTGTTTTTATAGATGGAAAAACACGGCTTCTGTTCTTCAGCTCCCTATGTGCATGATTAATATAATTATATTGTGTAATATATATAGTAATTAATTAATTATAGGGCAAGATTGTACACTGCCCATACATAGTATAGATTGGAGTAAAGATTCCCACCTTCCTGGTCCCAGTTAGAGCTACCCAAATCATAGCTCCAAAACTTGTGGGAGCACAAGGGATGCACAGATGTCCAGCCCTCACTGGACCTTGGTATAAAAGGAGGTAAATCTGTCTCTCATTGTGGTATATTGATCAGCACAACTGGGCAGAGGGGGATATGTGTTGCACCTTTAAAGAGGTGCATCACAAATGACTTCCTCAGCCTCTCTGAGGCACAGTATCAGCTGGTACTCCCAACGGGGCGGTGTACATGCACACAGCCCCTTACTATGGGCTGGTTACTAAGATCCCAGTCTGGGCCATTGTAATTTAGTAATTTTTATCTCGAACATATGGATTCTGTAACTGTCCCCTATTTCAAGGCATGGGTACAGCCACAAATAACAGCCAATATTTTCAAATATCACATTGAGTTAGTAGGGTTCTAGTTCAAGCTTTTAAAGATTTAGAGAAATGTAAAACTTTTTAAAATATAAGTCTGTATAGCTCAAGAAAAATACCAGTTGCATTTACTAGTGCATGTAGAGCTGGTTGGGAATTTTTCAATAAATTGTTTTTTTGTTGTTGAGAAATGCTAATTTGTCAAAATTAGAACTGTTTGCAAAAGAGGGCCAGGCTCCACACGTTTCCCAACTTGAAAAAAGTCCAGAACAAAAGGTCTGAAATTGTTGAAATGAAACATTTCGACCTGTTTGAAATGAAAAATTCCAGTGTATTGGTTTGAAACGGCTTTTTGTTTAGAATTTTAAGCTAATTAGACTAAAAATAGGTTAAAAAGGGTAAAATCCAAATGTTTCTAAATTATCCAAACAAAACTATTTTGACCCAAAATGAGAACAAAATCATTTTTTTCTGTTTATGTATATTTTTGAGATTTTTGATTTTTCACCCTGATTTGAGATGGGGCGAAAAAAATGTTGAACTCTCAAAAATATTCACAGAATGCAAAAACCATTTCCCATCCAGCTCTAATTGCACACTGGAGAACTGTACAACTAAATCGTAGTGAATAATGTGAACACTAGGAAAAAATACATTTCTGATTTCTTGTCCCTACGCAGCTTAGATTTCAAATTTGATTGTCTAACAAGACAATTTAGTGCTCCCAATTGTAATGAAGTGAACTTATTCTCTCAGGTAGATTAAAATGAAATATGTTGCTGCTGTGATTGTCTAAAGACCTTTCTCTGCGTTCTTCTTGTTCTCATTTTTATCCTCTTGCTTTAAGTATGTTGCATCTTCATGTGATCTTATGTTTATTAAAATGACTCCAGAACTATAAATTAATTTGCCACTGCCACCACCACCCCGAGACTGAGAGTTATGGCTGAGAGTATATAATAATTTTGAGAATCAAACAAAAATACTAATGAGTAAATAATTGTGTATCCGTCCGTCTGGATTGCAGTCTAAACCTGATCCTACAGAATAGCACCAGTCTAGTGCTTCATGGTGCTGACTGTTGTTGAGCGCTCAACGTGACTGTCTATGAACATGTTTTGTCCCTAGTCACCTATCACGCCAATGGAAGATGGACTGATGGGGCTGGAAAATGCCTAAACTTGGCCCATTCACTTATATCTGCATCAAACCCTGGAGAATGCTTCACTGCATATACATGTGTGGGCTCTTTTGATTAAGTTGAATGTGGAAATCTCATGGTTCTACCAATGCAGTGTAACAAGACCATGGGGATAATATTTCCATCAAGATAAAAATATTCTGAAATGCTGATGGTGTGGTGATTAAAACCTTTGTAAAACATGCATATGCACTATCATTTGTTGTAGATTTGATGGTATTTATGTGTAATTCAAGGCCACTCTCCTTTTCTTTCCTCCATTTAATATTGGTGTAAACTGGTTTGTACATTGCCATAGTAGGTCAGGTTTTTTTTATCACTATGCCTCTGTTTGTAGTCAAAGCACTGAACCCTTGTTAATAGTGGTTGCTGTATCCTGGTGAAAGGTGTGTCTATATGTCGAAAGGCAATTTCGGACATATAGATTTTTTTTTTGTAGTCTTTATCTCTAAGGATACAGATATATTTATCTCTTTTTAAATTTGTCATCCCTAAGCATAAGATTTTGAATGTAAAAGCCAGGGTGGCCTTACTGATGTGAGTTCCAGCATAGCACTTTCCAGTTTTTGCAAAGCCCCAGGCAGCAGTCATCAATCTGACTGAAGTTTTCTTAAGTCTATCTTGAAATACAGTGTCCCCACAAAGATGCCTGCCTTGATCTCTCTTATGAATGCCCCTAACTTGGGTTTTGTCTGCCCATGAATGCGTTTCTGCAATATGTTTTCAGCAGGTAGCAATCAAATGATAATTTTTGTTCATTGCCTTCAGTGCTCAGGACTGACTAGCAGCTCAGCTTACATAGTGGATAGTGATGAAATAACTTGCATTTACCTCAAAGCAACAGGAAGAGCTTGAAGTTGCCATTGTCTTCTGGGACTTTAATAAAATTTGAAAATGCTTTTCAAATTAATTTTCATACTCTTTCAGCAAGGGATAATCTTTTTGGGAATCTGGAATAGCAAGGCTGTGGTTGATGGATTGCAGAGCAGAAACACCATGAGGGGTATCTTGTCTAAACATGACCTGCATACAATTTGAACAACAGCCCATACTCATTACTGCATCATCTAAATTTAGGCCAATCAGTTTTGATTAAAACTTTTCATCTTTAATTCCCACCACTCCTGAAGCTATTTTCATTCCCTCTGTGATATCATCACCTGTCCCAGATTCCAATTCTGCTATGTCAGCAAAGGGAATTTGAAGGACAAGAATCTAAGAATACTGAGATATTATCATTTTATGAACACTGTATGGGATTCAGTCAGTGAGGTGAAGTTATTGAATATTTTATTATAAGACCTTCCTGTGTGAATGCATTGATCTAGATTACAGGGGGGCAGTGTGAAGAACAAAGAGGAAGTCAAAGAGGAAGCAACCTCTGATCAAATTAATGGGGATTGGGGATCAATTACAAGACAATGGCATACTTCCAGGTTCCGGCTGCAGTTAAACAGCTGTTCCGTTAATGCTGAGAACAAAGAAATCAAAAGAATTCTAAAAACCCTTGTCAGGAGAAGAAGGGTGAGTCAGTTGTCAGGTTCAGTTCCTAGTGAGAACAGACTAGGGACACAGGGCCTGGGGGAATGTCAGAAAGCAACAGAGGTCTTCCCAGGAAATGGTAAGACTCTGGCAAAAACAGGCTGGTGTATAGATTGGTTTGTATTTTTTAATATCTTGTTTACTCATTAAAAGCTTTTGGTTCTAAATAAATAATATAAATAATACTTTGCTTTAAGGAAGCTGTCTGATCACTGGTTACCAATATTATTTCTCCCAGAGGAAACAGAACTGCAGGGTCTGAACCTAAGTCAGCCCTGCTGAGCTACCCATGGTTAGTACCAGGGGACTGCAGCCCAAGTCCTGATCTGAGAGTGGGGAAATTGTGTGATTCCACCGCAAGATGGAGGTGACAGAAAGAGGCCTGAGACCTGAAAGGTGCACATGAAGAGACCAGGAGGGGTCAGAGGTGGTTACCGCAGGACCTTTGACAAGGAAGTATAAAGCTTTCTCATCCCGCCCAAATCTGACTGACTCTTCTCCACTACAGTCCTGCCATTGGATCCACAGCAGCACAGTAATAAAACTAGCTTTCTATGGACCTTTTTAGATGTTTCCCTAAGAGACTTTGCAGTCACCTCTAGTATAATTTTTCACACTGTGGCTTTTAGTGTAGCATGATCCAAGGCATTGTTTCGGTAACTGACATAAACTAGGCCCATCTCTCTCCCTTCTGGCTGGCAGCTATCTCTATTGCTCTGCTCAGTCCCCCTCTTTCTGAACTAGCCCTTCCAACTGGCAGATTAGTTCTGTTGCTTTGCTCAGACCCTTCTCTTTCCATAACCCCTAAGCTAGCAGCTAGGTAACTTTACTCCATTCCCTCCCAACTCCTCCAGCTGCCCTCCCTTTGACTGGCATCTGAGTCCTACTGTGGCTGATATTACTCAGTACACCCAGTCTCTCCTGTCTGTCTTTTTGCATTGGGCAGGAAACCTGGCATGTCTACTTGCACACACAGTACTTCTGCTTGCCCTAGATTTCTGAACAGTAAGATTTTCCCACACTGATCATTTATTTTGCCTCTTTTCCCCTTGTACTTGAACTGTTTACAAGTTTAGTTTTCTCAAATTTATTTGTTTAAAATTTATTCACCACATAATTAGTACCAGTAATTCTTCAGCTGGAGATTGTCTGCAAGCAGTTCACTGCAAATCCATGACATTCATAATTTGTGTGGTGGTGGTTAGTTTTGATTGATCACATCCATTGCATATTATTTCTGTTCTCTGAAGGGTAGAGCCAATCTTAGAATCGAATTGCCAGTGTGATTATTCTTCTTTATAAATTCATTTTTGGTGAATACTCCCTAGTACTTAAAATGTATGGTTTCTGTGAATATTCCTGCTAGTAAATTCATTTGTAGAAAGCAAACACAAAAAGGATGTGAAGACACAGCCAAGCAAACTTAATTTTTAATTTGAGCAAGTATTTACAGAATTCTCTTTCTAGTAATTCTCCCGGCTTTAGTACAAGAACTCTCAGCCAGATACACAAGGAGAGGAGAGGGTGTCATCCTTGCACCTTCCATTAGCTTTAAAGGGAGTTATTCAACTAGCGTGCTACACATAGGGCTAAAATTTGTTCTAAGATGAACAGACATGGTTCTCACCGAGGGTGCATACCTTTGAGGATAAAGTGAGGCCCATGGGAGCAGAGTATATAATACCCATTTTGCATAACTTTTCCTCCAAGCAAAATAACTCTCAATAGCTTCCATTGTGCTCATAGTTGTTTTGCTAGGCCCTGTGCAGTATCAGTGCATTGACTTATGCTTCCCATAATGTGGGCCATTTATATTTCATTTATTCGAATTTGAAGTCAAAAGTCTAGGCTTTTTGCCAAGCCCTAGAATTGTCATCAGAAGCCTTTTGACAATTGGATCCTACTGTATGTTGAGTTCATATACTGATGAAAAGTAGGGCAATGGTAATTTTTTTTAAAACCACTCACATCCATTCCTGCTGGAGATGTACTTGATTTATGGCCCTGGACCTTAATAGTGGTCAAAACTCTATTTTAAAATTATTTAAGAAACCCTCCTGTTTCCTTCCCCAAAACCTGCACTGTGTGTAATGGGTTTATAAAACCTGTAAGGTTCATATAATGACTAAATGGTGTGTGTAACATGTTGTCCCCTTCTTTGGGTTACTGTGGTAACATCACACAATTATAGGATGATCAGTGGGTCCATTTATGTCTACAAAATGCTTAGCACATTATGAACATTACCAGAAATAAATAAGAAGTAATTAATTGGAAACAAGCCCCTCCAATAAGAGTGCTTGTTTGAGAAAGGACTATGTAAATATCCCAGGATGTAGGTTAAATATATGGCTCTCCTATACATGCCCCTCACCACACACATGCAGTGGGTGAAAAATTCCAAATTCAAGTCTTCACAGATTGTGGGCTTAAGTCCAGGGCTAACTTTAAATTTTTTACAACAGAAATGATGTAGATAATTGTACATAACAGTAACACATGGTTTTCTAGCAAAGCCACATCTAGAAAGGCCTACATTTAAAGATTGGGCTGACACAGTTTTTCCACTTTGCCAGCCAAATGAATGTGGTTGAAGCGTGCCATACATAACTGCAGCAGCCTGAGGATTAAGAATAAAAACTCTGCTAAACTCTTTGCAGTGTGAGCATCAGAAAATTGGAAGGCCAGGGTACGTCTGAGATAGTAAGCCCCATCTGATTTCATATGTCCAGGAACATAATCTAATTCAGTGAAGTATTGGACTTAAAGCACCCTTATTTATTGGGAAGGTGTTTGCAATTTAGTGGTATTATCTTTCATTAATTTCTTATTTCTACTTGGTAGAAGCCAGAGAACAAGGATATATCCTATTAAAACTTGCATGGACAGCACACCTCTGTGGAACAGCATACGCCTCCGGTGCTCTTCTGCATATCACCCCATTCCCAAAGCACTTACTCCATAGACTGCAGCCATAGGGGGGTGGGGGTGGGAAATATAGGGGAGTGTAAAAACACACAACTGTGCAGTTTTAAATGCCCTTCTAAGCTGTTAAACCTCAGAATTAAACCTCAGAATGAATTGCATGATATTGAATACATTTTAGACATATAATGTTAAACACATTCTGTAATCAAATTGATCAGTCTGAGGTATAATAGAGTGTACCTTGACATATCTTGAGGGGAGGGGGATGGACTTTGAGAGACAGAACACTGCTGAGTAGCTTTGTTACCCTCTGAGTATGTGCAGTTTGCACTCCCCTTTCCTCACTCTGCCCCAGCTGCTTGGTCATGTTTTTTGTCACAAATGGCATGTGCTGCAGTAAGTATAATTGGCATTACTGAAACTTGGTGGGGCAATGCACGTGACTGGAATGTTAACATTCACGGGCTACAACCTGTTTAAAGTGGATATAGTGGGTAGCAAAGATGGAGATGGCACTCACTGTTCCTGATTTAACTGCACCTCTGGTGTCCTCAAGGGTAACCCCCCTTTGGGCTCAGGCCTCTAGCTATCATTTGTCTTGGAGCAGAGTCCTGTAACTCACTCCCTCCAGACCTGGATCTTAGGCTGTAGAATCCTGCAATCACAGATAACTGTGATTATCTCAGCAGGTCTGACTTTAGTTCAACACCTATAGTCCCATTCTCTCTGGGACAACAACAAGGTTAACCAGTGATTAGCCAACTTTCATAAAGCAAAGTACTGTTTATTCAGAACAAAAGCATTACAGAGAAAACATATCTTAAAAAACAGCTTGTATGCAGGTGTAGCTTACCAAGCCATCATCCATCTTCCACATGAATATCCTGATAGGAATAAATGTCTAGATAGGCACCTAACTGCTTTTGTGTAAGTCCCAGTTCTTCTTTGAGTGGTGGTCCCAATGGGTATCTTACACATGGGTATGCATGGTGTCATGCACCCGAGTCTGGAAATTCTTAACAAGCGGTGTCCATTGGCCCACACATACACAGTTGTTCTCATGGTGCTCCAGACTGAGAGCATAAGAGTACAGGTCAATGCCTCTCCAGTTCCTTTTTATTATTGCATGGCCCTAGTCAGAATTGTGTGTTCACAGATCTCTCTAGCTTCTTCTTTATAGCCTGTAAATAGATACTGTGAATGAAAAGGAATACTTGTGGCACCTTAGAGACTAACCAATTTATTTGAGCATAAGCTTTTGTGAGCTACAGCTCACTTCATCGGATGCATACTGTGGAAAGTGTAGAAGATCTTTTTATACACACAAAGCATGAAAAAATACCTCCCCCCACCCCACTCTCCTGCTGGTAATAGCTTATCTAAAGTGATCACTCTCCTTACAATGTGTATGATAATCAAGGTGGGCCATTTCCAGCACAAATCCAGCAGGAGAATGGGTTTGTGTGGGGGGGGGGGTGAGAAAACCTGGATTTGTGCTGGAAATGGCCCAACGTGATTATCATAAACATTGTAAGGAGAGTGATCACTTTGGATGTTCAAATAAATTGGTTAGTCTCTAAGATGCCACAAGTACTCCTTTTCTTTTTGCGAATACAGACTAACACGGCTGTTACTCTGAAACCTATATTAGTATAGTTAGAGTTTTTATAGAATAGTTAGTACAGTTTGTTTTTCCCCTTGCTGGGGAGTACCTGTCCATGGTCTGGGACTATGATCAAGAATTGCATCTCTTACCCTTGCTCCTTCTCCATGAGCAATGACCATAAACGCTGCCTCTACTGTTTGGGTGAGATGAATATCTCTGCAATATGCAGCATCTGTCACTCATTTCCCCTGCAAACATACAAAGCTCATGAGCTTCAGTTGGGGAAGCACCTTATGGAGAAGACTGAGACCTCATTCTGATCTAGGCCAGAGAGACCCCCTTGCCCTCTGTCATAAATATAAAGGGAAGGGTAAACATCTTTAAAATCCCTCCTGGCCAGAGGAAAAACCCTTTCACCTGTAAAGGGTTAAGAAGCTAGGATAACCTTGCTGGCACCTGACCAAAATGAGCAATGAGAAGACAAGATACTTTCAAAAGCTGGAGGGGGGGGGGAGAAACAAAGGCTCTCTCTGTCTGTGTGATGATTTTGCCGGGGGCAGAATAGGAATGGAGTCTTAGAACTTAGTAAGCAATCTAGCTAGATATGCATTAGATTCTGACTCCTTTAAATGGCTGAGAAAATAAGATGTGCTGAATGGAATGTAGATTCCTGTTTTTGTGTCTTTTTGTAATCTTAAGGTTTTGCCTAGAGGGATTCTCTGTGTTTTGAATCTAATTACCCTGTAAGGTATTTACCATCCTGATCTTACAGAGCTGATTCTTTTACTTTTTGTTTAATTAAAATTCTTCTTTTAAGATCCTGATTGCTTTTTCATTGTTCTTAAAATCCAAGCGTTTGGGTCTGTGTTCACCTGTGCAAATTGGTGAGGATTTTTATCAAGCCCTCCCCAGGAAAGGGGGTGTAGGGCTTGGGGGGACATTTTGGGGGGAAGATGTCTCCAAATGGGCTCTTTCCCTGTTCTTTGTTTAATATGCTTTGTGGTGGCACCATAGGGTTCAAGGACAAGGCAAAGTTTGTACCTTGAGGAAGTTTTTAACCTAAGCTGGTAAGAATAAGCTTAGGGGGTTTTTCATGCAGGTCCCCACATCTGTACCCTAGAGTTCAGAGTGGGGAAGGAACCTTGACAGCCCCGTAGACTGTCCAACTGACAAGCAGCACCTTACCGAGTACAAGGTTGGGAGTAAAGCCTAGCACTGCTAAGCCCAAAGACTCATCCACAGAGTTAGGGGCACTCTCAGGGTTACAAGGACAGATCCCCATCAGGTCTGTTCCTACAAGAAGAGATCCCTCCACATACAGGGCAGGTGGGCCTTTTGGTGTAGGTCCCAAGAGCTCAGGACTGCACAAGACCCCTCCATACAGAAGGATAAAGCGCAAAAGAATGAGGATCTGTCAGTTCCATTGCAGGCTCCAACTCCTAAATATCAAAATTGGCATCCACTGGCTCCATCCAAGAATGTTGGACCGTATTCTTTGGTAGTAGCAGCCAATCCATTGAAGGACCAGCTGCTCACAATGTCTTGGGATACATCAGAACCGTCAGTCCCAACCACCAGAATGCCCTGACCACCAGGACCTATTTGACACTTACATCTCTCTGAATTATATCTTTATCCCTTACTCTCAGTCCCCTCTCCTCTCTGGCCCAGTCCTTCTGAGGGACATTGCTGAGGATGAAACTACTTCAGTAACACAGGAAACTTCTCTGCCTCGACCCCACGAGTGGAGCGAGAGCATGTTTCCAACTTGGACGAGTCTGATGCTCTGGCTGGTCCTTTATCTCCTCACAGAGAGATGAGTTCTGACAGGGACTGGGAGATCCAAACCAGATATGACTTTCCAGGGACTGCCAGTACCCAGTGCCATGGGGTCCACCTCAACCAGTCAACCCCGATAATAGGCCTACTGGGGTCTGTGGGACGCATATGGCAGATATCCTGGGTCCGTCCACAAATCCTACGAGACTTCTCCCACTTCCATCTGCTGGTTCCATCTGAGTATGAGGAGGAGGAAACTGATACAGATCCACAGGTGCCGACAGTACTGACTGGGATCTGTCTCATCCTTGTCTCCAGGCAAAGCAATTACTCCATCCAGCACCCAACTCACTGGTGGTGCAGGCAGCTACAGACACAGCAAGGTCACAACATCCTAAGACCATCTCAGCTGACAAGAACTCAGAGACTGGACCTTTTGGGAAGAAAGGTATTCTCCTCTTTGAGCCTGCAGTTCCATATTGCTAATTATCAGGCCTTATTAGTAATATATGTTTTCATTACACAAGATTACCTGTAAATATGGTTTTGTAGGTTTGGATATTTTTTTAAAAATGGGATAGAAAATGTAAGTCTGAAATCGTTTATAGCACTGGTATAGCAGTACTGGAGAAAGACAACTATTCTCTGCAGTAAAAGAAATGGGGATTAGATTATAGCAGTAGAGAAAAAGCTACTGAAGAAAATTAATTTGAATTTATAGTAGTTTTCTTTTCCACAGATCATTTTGCACATCTGGCTGGAACCAGATTTAATTGCTTGGACTCTGTTACTTGCAGCTATATTTTGTTTACCAAGTTAACTGGCTAAACCTTCAGTATGCTCACAAAGTACCCATTACATTTTCCCACCCTTCCTAGTGGTGGACAAAATCATGAGATTGCATTCTGCACAGAAGTTGAAGGCAAAGACCTTTTAAAGCAAAAAAATAATTAATTAATTATAAGTCATGCTTGGTGATCTGAGGAGGGAAACAGTCAGCGAGGTTACAGGCATTTGCAACGAAAGGCAAAATTTAACCAATGAGCTGGGTTGGAAAACAATTGAACAAAAACCAGAATGTATATTATGTACATTTTTGCTTTGTCTTCCATTTGAATTTTTTGTTCAAGTTGGGGTTCAGCTCTTGGGCTCTCCTTGATTATTTTTAAAGCAATATTTTAATGCTAAATTCTCCTTGGCTACAAAATGGAGTCCCACTGACTTTAAAGGGAGTTATAGTTCTGTGATCTTGATGTTGTAAATATGTATATATGTTGTAGGTGGAGCTGGTAGCACCATCTGTTATGAAGGTTGCCCAACATTTCCCATTACGAAGACCTTGTTTCAGTTGCTCCTGATTTTGCCAAACTTTAACTGTTCAAGCTGAAATTTTCCATGCAAGGTGTCTGCATCAGGCTAAATTTTTTAAGAAATTTCAGCTATAACAGTTTGGCCATTTTCATGAATGAAGCTAGGGGAAAAAACACATTGTTTTGTTAAAAAATGTTAAACAATTCTTGAAACCTTTTCTTTGAAGCATGGATTTGAAATTTGACTGGGGCATGGCCTTTGTGTGAGGGATGTGCCTTTTTCCATCCATGTGAAGCTCTGCATAAATTTGGCCAAGTTATAAGCATTTGAAAAACTGCAGTTTGCACATGCTTAGTAGAGACTCTTTAGTTTTAGCAGCTCAAAGTCTCAAAGATTCTGTCCACACCGGGCATGATCTAGTTTGGTGCAGCAGGAAGCTGAGCAGGACTTTCCCTGCCGTTACAGCTCAGGGTTGCTCAGTGGTCCCCAAACTCTTTACCTCACGCCTCCCCTCACTTCTGTCCATGCCCTGTCCCCCAGGGCATGGACAGGAGTAAGAGGGCTGAGGCTGGGGTCACAGCTGGGGGTGGGAGGGGAGCCTTGGCCTGGGGTTGAGGCCAGCGGCCAGGGCCCCAGGCACAGGGCAGAGAGGTAAGCTGGGTGGCACTCCCTCCCTGCCCCCTATGGGGGCCAGCCTGGGCCCCAGCTGTGCCCTCTGAATGTTCCTCTATGCCCCCCTAGAGAGGCGCACCCCACAGTTTGGGGACCTCTGCTGTAGGCTGTGCTGGGCCCAGGCACCTGAACTGAGAACAAAAAGCTTATTTCTCCTGTACTCTCAATGACCACCTGCTGGGCCCTGGCAGTGTGGAGGTGGAGCCTGCCTGATTCCAGTACAGACGGGACAACAGCCAAACCTATGGGAGGGGTGGGTTGATTCAGTGGAAACAAGGAGTCTGCGAGGGGAGGGGAGGGAAAGAAAATGGAAACTGGGAGTTCAATCTGGCAGGGGAAGTGCGGGAGAGGTAAACTTAGACTGGGAGTTGGAGTGTGGGTACTGGGTTTGGCTGGGCAAGGAGATGAACTGAGATGTGAAGTCTGAGGATGGGGGGATTAGAGCCAGTGCGCTCTGTGAAGTCTTACCAGTGGTTAGGGAAGGGTTAACAGAATAATCCAATAGTCTCATAATACAGTTTTCATAAAGGATATGAAGATTTACCTACCTTTAGTATTTGTTAGTGTATCAATGGGTAGGTGATGCTTTCTGGTGTTATACAGACAATATTGAGACTTTTGAGAGTTACGGCTCCAGTGATTCTTCTTGCACTTGTATCTCTTACATTAAGCTGACTAACTCCCACGAAAAATTCCAGTCCACACGCCAAAGGCTATTCTCAGGTATGCCTGTCAATGGAGTTGACAGGGCTAATAGAGCAGATTTGGTGTATTTTGAAATAAACAATGTTTTTTGTTTTTTTACAATTCTAGCTTAAAGGTAACTGCATTTTAGTTATTTATCACTGTGTACCACAGCTATTTTAGTGCCTGCTACTTATGAGAAAGGAGTAACAGATGTTTTTAATGTTTGCTTATCTCTAACCCAAATTACATTTACAGTCTTGTCTGGAACGCTGAGGAAACAAGATAATGTGTATTTTAGTCTTACAGTCTCTTCACTTAGCCCAAACATAACTCACTCCAGAGACGCTCGATAAATTGCAGTAATGAGCCTCAAAAAGGACACACAGAGAGAGAAGGAACACATATGGCAAGTGCCGCAGAGTGTAGCGGATGGCAAGGGGAGAAGCCTGGCCCTCCTTGTGCCGTGGTGTTGGTGCTGCTGCTGGTTGTAATAGTTGCTGTTTGTATTACATTTGCATCTGAAGGACACTGTGAGGATCTGGCCCCTTTGTTACAGGGGCTGCACAGACATATAGTACAACAGCTGAGAGATGTACTAAGTATTTGCAATCTGGATTAAGACAATATGCAATGGGTGTTTTTAGCATACAATGGAAGAGTTGAGGGAGGGAAAATGGGAACAGCAATGGGACCACAGGCTTACAGAGACCAATTAAGCACCTCAGCTTCCCTATCAGTACAATGGGGATAATAATACTTTCCCACTTATCCCCTAAGGCCGTTGTGAGAATAAATTAGTTATATGTTCAAAGCATTGTTTGAGCATTAAAGTGCTGTAAAAATGAGAAATACCAATAATACCCTTACTTTTACATTTAGTCATCCATTTGCCTGTGCTAAATCTCAAATATTAAAATCTGTTGTGTGAGAGGATTACGAAGGGATCTTTTATTGATCATACTCTCCCTTTCCCACAAAAAAAAAATTGTTATGGGTTTTGTCTACTTGATTGTTTTTGAGATATCTTGTTTGTTTGTTGTATTTGGTCCTGGGGGAATGCAGGGGGGCTGCATCTGGGAGTCTGGCACTTTTTTTTTAGTTTAAAAAAATTAACCATATAGACCACAGGCTGTATATCTGTGGTCCATATGCTAGAAATAGTAGTCTTGTCATCAAAGGCCTCATTAACTGTTTTTTCGCCCTATGCCAGCACACAAAACCGTTATTGCTCACATCAATAACCACATATAGTCCCCACGAGCTGCTATTGAACTATAGGCCTGTATTGTTTCCTTTATATTTGTAAATAAACATCAGGACCAAGACTCTTTGATGCAATAGCTTGCACCAGTGAAACAAAGCTTCCCTAAAGCTATTTTAACTCACCAGTGGAGTATTCCCCTTACTCAAAGGAATGCCCAGGAGGCCTACCTTATCCTATCCAGGTTCGTGTACTGTCTTCATCACTATAGAATCTGAGTGCCTTCCAGTAGTGAATTAAGTGATGTGACCAACATCTGTCATATGTGATTTGTTCTTTCTCTCATCCTCTCCCCAGGGGAGAAGTATATGTTTAGTGTAGTGTTTTGATGTGGTTGTGGCTCCTTTGTCTCTAAATTGGACTGTGGGGCTGGCCCAGGAACCCAAGGGTCTACAAGGTTTAATGGTGATTTAAAGCCCCATTTACACCCCTCATCCATTTTCCTGAGCTGTGCTGAGCATGGTCCTAAGACGCTGGAACAAAAGCTACATGAAAGTAAGGAAATAAATGAAATATAAGAGCAGTATGAACAAAAAGAATAATTTGTGTTGCATTAATAAACTTCTCCTGGTATCTGAATAAGTCTTTTGTTCATAAAATAAGAAAAACAAACCAAATAGTTGTTAATGTATTTATTTTATTACTTATTAATTACTTTGGAGTAGGAGCTGGACTGTGATTTTAGGGGGGGTAGAATGTATTTCAACGTTAAACAAGTAAAATAGCATCACAAATCATTTGATTAAAAACTATAAAAAAAATTCCATTGCAATGGAATTGGACCCAAAAAGCAAGGTTATGATGAGACTCCAAATACTGAATTTTAACAGCAAGAACTAAATTTAATTTCCATCAAGCGCATGTGTCTTGGGGGGAAAAGTATTGGGAATACAGTCATTTCAGTTGCCACTTCTGAGACATAATAATTGTGGGGTGAATCTTGTAAAAATGAGCAAGCCCCAAGAAAATCCATTAAAACACAAGGAAGTTGAGGCAGGAATCTTTAGGCTCACTATGCTAGTAGGGTAAGTCAGTGGTATATTTGTTAACTCCTGTCTCTGCTCCACCAACAATACCAGTCTGGTTCCCATTTTTGCAAAAATTTCCAGAAAGCACCTTCACACTTGTTCCCATGCTGCAGCTCCTGCATGAGAGGAGCTCTCCATAAATAACTGAAAAGGCACCTCATTATTCTTTGTTAAATCCCTCCTTAAAACATTCCTCTGCTGTGATTTCAATAAAAAAGCTCAACAGCTGGTATACTAGGACTACTGCTTATCACACTGATCATTATCTCATTGTTTCCTTGTGTTCTTATTTGTCTGTTGTATCCACCTGTTGTCTTTCTTCTGTCTAGATTTTAGCTATTAAGGAATTTGGGATGGGGAACTGTCTGTTTAATAAATGCTTGTAAGAGTTGTAAGCCAAGAAATATGAGATCAAACCAACACACTATCATTATTTCAATATGACTCCTCTATTCTTAGCAATCCAGTGATATATTTGTTTAATGCATGACCAAGGAGTGTCGACATTAAACTAATAGGTGCTGATAGTAAGCTACTGCTTAAGAACACAGGGAGTACTAAGTTATATTTTGTACTAAGGCACTATACATATTAACAAGAAAACATTCTATGAATACATTTAGAAGCAAGAGGAAGGCCAAGGACAGGGTAGGTCCGTGGGTGGGATGGAACAACAACAGAAATTGTGGAAATGACAGAAATGCTAAATGACTTTTTTTGTTTCAGTTTTCACCAAAAAGTTTAGTAGCAATTGGACATGTAACTTAATGAATGCCAGCGAACATGAGGTAGGATCAGAGGCTAAACTAGGGAAAGAACAGGTTAACAATTACTTGGACAAGTTAGATGTCTTCAAGTCACCAGGGCCTGATTAAATACATTCTAGAATACTCAAGGAGCTGACTGAGGAGATATCTGAGCCATTAGCAATTATCTTTGAAAAGTCATGGAAGACAGGAGACATTCCAGAAGACTGGAAAAGGGCAAATATAGTGCCAAACCATAAAAAGGGGAATAAGGACAAGTTGGGGAATTACAGACCAGTCAGCTTCACTTCAGTACCTGGAAAGATAACAGAGAAAATAATGAAGCAATCAGTTTGCAGACACCTAGAAGATAAGAAAAAGAGTACTTGTGGCACCTTAGAGACTAACCAATTTATTTGAGCATAAACTTTCGTGAGCTACAGCTCACTTCATCGGATGCACACTGTGGAAACTGCAGAAGACATTATATACACAGAGACCATGAAACAATACCTCGTCCCACCCCACTCTCCTGCTGGTAATAGCTTATCTAAAGTGACAGGTTTCAGAGTAGCAGCCGTGTTAGTCTGTATTCGCAAAAAGAAAAGGAGGACTTGTGGCACCTTAGAGACTATGCTCTAATAAATTGGTTAGTCTCTAAGGTGCCACAAGTCCTCCTTTTCTTTTTATCTAAAGTGATCACTCTCCTTACAAAGTGTATGATAATCAAGGTGGGCCATTTCCAGCATAAATCCAAGTTTAACCAGAACGTCTGGAGGGTGGGGGGTAGGAAAAAACAAGGGGAAATAGGCTACCTTGCATAATGACTTAGCCACTCCAGTCTCTATTTAAGTCTAAATTAATAGTATCCAATTTGCAAATGAATTCCAATTCAGCAGTTTCTCACTGGAGTCTGGATTTGAAGTTTTTTTGTTGTAAGATAGCGACCTTCATGTCTGTGATTGCGTGACCAGAGAGATTGAAGTGTTCTCCGACTGGTTTATGAATGTTATAATTCTTGACATCTGATTTGTGTCCATTTATTCTTTACGTAGAGACTGTCCAGTTTGACCAATATACATGGCAGAGGGGCATTGCTGGCAGATGATGGCATATATCACATTGGTGGATGTGCAGTTGAACGAGCCTCTGATAGTGTGGCTGATGTTATTAGGCCCTGTGATGGTGTCCCCTGAATAGATATGTGGACACAGTTGGCAACGGGCTTTGTTGCAAGGATAGGTTCCTGGGTTAGTGGTTCTGTTGTGTGGTATGTGGTTGTTGGTGAGTATTTGCTTCAGGTTGGGGGGCTGTCTGTAGGCAAGGTCTGCCCTGTCTCCCAAGATTTGTGAGAGTGTTGGGTCATCCTTCAGGATAGGTTGTAGATCCTTAATAATGCGTTGGAGGGGTTTTAGTTGGGGGCTGAAGGTGATGGCTAGTGGCATTCTGTTATTTTCTTTGTTAGGTCTGTCCTGTAGTAGGTGACTTCTGGGAACTCTTCTGGCTCTATCAATCTGTTTCTTCACTTCCGCAGGTGGGTATTGTAGTTGTAAGAATGCTTGATAGAGATCTTGTAGGTGTTTGTCTCTGTCTGAGGGGTTGGAGCAAATGCGGTTGTATCGCAGAGCTTGGCTGTAGACGATGGATCGTGTGGTGTGGTCAGGGTGAAGGCTGGAGGCATGTAGGTAGGAATAGCGATCAGTAGGTTTCCGATATAGAGTGGTGTTTATGTGACCATTGTTTATTAGCACTGTAGCGCCCAGGAAGTGGATCTCTTGTGTGGACTGGACCAGGCTGAGGTTGATGGTGGGATGGAAATTGTTGAAATCATGGTGGAATTCCTCAAGGGCTTCTTTTCCATGGGTCCAGATGATGAAGATGTCATCAATATAGCGCAAGTATGCAAGGTAGCCTATTTCCCCTTGTTTTTTCCTACCCCCCCCCCCCACCCACAGACGTTCTGGTTAAACTTGGATTTATGCTGGAAATGGCCCACCTTGATTATCATACACATTGTAAGGAGAGTGGTCAGTTTGGATGAGCTATTGCCAGCAGGAGAGTGAGTTTGTGTGTGGGGGGGGGTGAGAAAACCTGGATTTGTGCTGGAAATGGCCCACCTTGATTATCATGCACATTGTAGGGAGAGTGGTCACTTTGGATGAGCTATTACCAGCAGGAGAGTGAGTTTGTGTGTGTGTGTTTTGGAGGGTGAGGGGGTGAGAAAACCTGGATTTATGCTGGAAATGGCCGACCTTGATTTTCATACACATTGTAAGGAGAGTGGTCACTTTGGATAAGCTATTACCAGCAGGAGAATGAGTTTGTGTGTGCGGGGGCGGAGGGTGAAAAAACCTGGATTTATGCTGGAAATGGCCCACCTTGATTATCATACACAGTGTAAGGAGAGTGATCACTTTAGATAAGCTATTACCAGCAGGAGAGTGGGGTGGGAGGAGGTATTGTTTCATGGTCTCTGTGTATATAATGTCTTCTGCAGTTTCCACAGTATGCATCCGATGAAGTGAACTGTAGCTCACGAAAGCTTATGCTCAAATAAATTGGTTAGTCTCTAAGGTGCCACAAGTACTCCTTTTCTTTTTGCAAATACAGACTAACACAGCTGTTACTCTGAAACCTAGAAGATAAGGTGATAAGTAACGATCAGCATGGGTTTGTCAACAAAATGATTAAAGGTCTAGAAAACATGACCTATGAGGGAAGATTGAAAAAACTGGGTTTGTTTAGTCTAGAAAAGAGAAGACTGAGAGGGGACATGATAACAGTTTTCAAGTACATAAAAGGTTATTACAAGGAGGAGTGAGAAGATGTGTTCTCCTTAACCTCTGAGGATAGGCCAAGTAGCAATGGGCTTAAATTGCACCAAGGCCATTTAGGTTGGACATTAGGAAAAACTTCCTAACTGTCAGGTTGGTTAAGCACTGCAATGAATTGCCTAGGGAGGTTGTGGAATCTCTGTCATTGGAGATTTTTAAGAGCAGGTTAGACAAATACCTGTCAGGAATGGTCTAGATAATACTTAGTCCTGATTTGAGTCCAGGGGACTGGACTAGAATACTTCTCGAGGTTCCTTCCAGTCCTGTGATTCTACAAGTCTAATGTGGCTTCTCTCTGACTCCTCCCAGATCCCCATAGAGCATACCTCTATTTCTGGTGTTTATGAATTTCTATCGAGATCTGCTATGGCATAATACCAAGTAGAAAATTATAGCTAGCAGCTGGGCTTTTGAGAATGGATTTGTGCAAAAGTACTATCCTTCTGGTCATTCTGTGTGCATAAGCTGTGGGAGCATATTGTCCTATCCCAGTAAAGAAGGCAATCTCCAGAAACCTCTCCCTAGCCAGTGTCTGATATCAGGACTGGCATCAAGGCACTCCTAATTCTGGTCCTCACAACTACTGCCTGATGACTTTGGGCTAGTCACTTAACCACTCTGCTTTCATTTTCCAGCCTATGAAATACGAATTATAATTAGGCATTGTCCTGACCTACCTCCCAGAAATGAACACCCATTCTTTGTCCCCTGAATTTGAAGGTAGGAACTTTCAGCCTGTGCCTACCTTGTAATATAATGGATTGAACGAAAACCCTAGATCTAAAAGCTACCAAACTTTAGGGAAATTTGGCTCTGGATCTGAACTTTGTGAGGGCCCTTCTCTATGGAATACTATGTACTTTCCAAGAGTGCTTTGGGTAAAGCTGGGCAAATGAAGAATTTTTCCATTTGCTGGCAATTTCAAAAAGATTGAAAAATTGTTTCACGTGGACCAAAAAAAGAATTTTTTCAAAAATTTTGTTGATTCAAAAATTTATATTCAAAAGATTTTTAAGAAAACATTTCATTTTGGTTTTGAGCACTTTTAAACATTGCTGAGCTTTTAAACATAAAATTAAAGAATTTCAAAACAAAATTTTTGAACTGAAAAATGGTTTTCTTTATAAAATGTTAAAACAAAACATTCTGGGTTTTGTGGGGGGATTTTTAAGAGTTTTTCCCAGAACAAACTATTTGGCAAAATCTACATGAAATCATGAAGTGATTTGATGACTCCAAAACTACAGTTTTCACCAAAAATATTTGGGTAAAAAAATTTCACCCAGCTCTAGCTGTGACGATTCCTCTGTTAGCTTGAAAAGCTCTTTGAAAGCAAATAGCGCTATATAAGATTTAAATGTTGTTGTTATTGAAGCTTAATTGCATATTTTATATCAGAAAGGCCCTGTTTAATACTTGGGTGACAGAAAATGCTAAAAATAAGAAGAAGAAAGGTAAAACGTATCAGGAATTAGGGCCTACAGCAGAGCCGGTCTCTGAGCAACCTAACAAGCTCAGGTGGCCTGTAGTAGGCGGTGTGATTGATTGGAAGAGTCAGAATACCAGTTCATAAGCCCAGCAGTTCAATGGCTACTCAAAGTATTTACCCACAGCTGGGGTGGCTCCTGCTCCAGCCATTCTCCTGCCTGGTCCCAGCCTTGCTCTTGCCTTGGTCCAGGTAACCCTAACTTTGACCCTTGGCTGCTGTTCCTGACTTGTGACTTTGGCTCTGAGCCTGGGCTCTAGCATCTGGCTTCTGACTCTGGTTCTGACCCTGGGTCTTGATTCCCAGCTACTGACTCTGGCTTTGACCTCTAGGTACAACTGCCCATGTCCCAGTCACGGACAAAAGGACACTGATTAGGATTTTCAAAGTACCCTAAGGGAGTAAGTACCCAATGCCTGTTGACTCAGTTCCACTATTTGATCACTTTCACCACTGTCCCCACTTCACCTGTCAGTTTCAGCTGTTGTTTGTCTGGATCTTGCACACTGCAAAAGAAGAGACAAAAACATTTTCAAAATAGGAAAATGTGTCTCTAAGACCACAAAAATTGATGGGGTGCTCAAGGGCAAGTGTAGCTGAAACTTTTTTCTTTTCTCCTTAATTTACTAGATTCAGAGTTGATAGTGTTCCTTTAAATGTAAATGTTACTTATTGACTTGTTGGAAGGTGGATAGATTTATCTAGAAGAGTAAGTGCTTTTATACCAGAGATCACTGACTGTACCATACAACTGAAAGGAAATATTCTGAAATTTTTAAAATTAAATGACTACTTCAATTACACAATATTCTTTCAGTTATATGCTTTTCAGCCCTGTGCATTAGGTAGCAATATTTCTTTCCCTCCCCCCATTAAATATAATAGCCAAGAACCCATTAAATATAATAGCCAAGAAAGCAAATGGAATCCAATAGCTTCCTCCCTTTCTGGCATATTTTATTTGTGTGTTAGAGAGGTCTTGCCTGCTTCACTGAACATTTTAAATTAATGTATGCAGTGTTGTTGTGGCTGTATTGGTCCAAGGATATTAGAGAGAAAAGGTAGTTGAAGTTGGTCCAATAAAAGATATTTCCTCACCCACTTTGTCTCTTTAAATTAGCATAGGCAGATGCTGGACTTTTTATAGTTTAAGAGGATTGTGTGTGAGCAGCAAGAAGTAAGCTTCAGTGCTTTGTTAAATAAAGTTATAGTAATCAATTTATTTTGCTATGTTAGCACTGGCTCCAGAGTCTCTTGTAAATGTACTTCACAATGGTAGCATGCATAATTCTGAGTGCTTCATCCCCAGGCTCTGTACATTATTAACAGGGCAATATCTTTGGTCAGTAGTCAGTTTATATTTTAAATAAGCAATGTTTACATGTAGCTAGGGCATAAAGATAAAGCGTTTTATAGTCAAACACACAGCTGGATGAAAACTCAAATTCAGGAATAGTTCTTTCAATAACTGTGTAAACATATGTAACAGAAAAACAGCAACCATATGAGCATTAGACCAGAGGTCCCCAAACTGTGGGGTGCTCCCCCTTAGGGGGCGTGGATGACCATTTGGAGGGTGTTGCTGGGGCCTGGGCCAGCCCCCGCAGGGGGCAGGGAAGGAGTGCCACCCAGCTCCGCCCCTGGCCCTGGCCCCAGCTGCCACCCAGGAATACAACATGTGTGTCAGATACTAGTACATAGCCAATATTCATAACTTTAGATGCCAAGATGATACATGGATTTAACCAGGATAATCATATTTGATAGACTGTAACTTTTCCATTGACACTTACATGATACACTTTGTACAAGCTTTGTTACAATTGTAAAACAGTACTCATACCAATGACCTAAATGGTCATATTCAATCATACAGCATCACAGTCCCTTAGAATATGTGCTAACTACTTATGCTAAACTGTTTGACCTTGTATTTAGCTGTGAAAGGCTGAGTTGATTCATTCATGCAGATTTATTTCAATTCTTAATTAATATGCATCTGATATACGAACGCAATAAATTCTGACTTTATATAATGCATGGAAAAAAATTGTATTATAGTAAATATTTATTCCAAAACAATGAGGCTAGTTGGTTGCTTCCTATACATTTGCATGGAAGAAGAAGTGCTGCCTAGCGTTCCCCACTTAGGAGTGGGGAGACGTGGGTTCTATTCCCAACTCTGCTTCTGTCCCATTGTGAGAGCCTGGTTAAGTTACTTGACAATCCTGTGCCTTTGTGTAAAATTGGGATAACAGTACCTACCTTATGAGATCTTCAAATAAGAAGTACTATATAAGTACAACATATTATTTCATGTACAGGACTGTATGGATAGTCTCTGCATTTAGCTGAACTCCAGATATCAGTAAAGAACAGGTAAAATTTAGAGGAGGTTTGTTTAAAACTGCATTGAGATTTTGGCCCACCTCAGTCTCCTGCCAGTTCATCTATCAAGACTAAGCCAAAAAAACAAATACCTGTTGCTCTTTTTTGTTTGTTTGTTTCTTCTTTCTGTTATATGTTCACAGATAGAAAGAGATGGATATTTTTATCTGCAAATAAACTCAATGATTAAGGGCCACAGTGCAACTCTATTGCATTGTCCCATTAGAATCTCCCTGAACCAATTTCAGGGCTGCATCAAAGTGCAAAGCTCAGATATATTTAAAAACAACATTTTTTAACAACAATGTTAAGTTCTTTGTGAGTAAGGAAAACTTTTAGGTCAAAATGAAAGTACGCTTGGTTTTCTGTTTTTCGTTAGCATTAAAGTCAGATTCAAGACTCACTGAATTTGTCAGACCACTCTGTTTATTAGCAAAGTGCTTTGCCAATGCACCCGGATATATGTGAGCCCCCTGCAAAAGCTCAAGCTAACTTATTTATACAGATAAGCCAAAGCCAATTTAACATAGGAGACAAAAGGAAGCAGAAACTGACAAATATACATACATATCTTATTTGCATACTAACGTTTACCAGTCTCCTAGCTCAGTAGGAGCTCTAAGTTAATTAGTTTGAGGACCCATTGTCTCACACTCTTCAATGTTTCGCTTCCTGACAACTATATTTCAACAAACCTTTCAAGCAGCATTTCTTTAATGAATTATAATTTCAATATAATTCATTCTACTTTCACATAAGCCACTTATTTTCTGTAATCTCAAATACTATACTGTTTGCAGGGCGAAATTGGCATTTTGCTCCCACATAAGCAAATCCATAATCATCAACATGAATCACTGGATGTACGCTGGGAGAATTTTCCTATACGAAGCTGAGAGTTGCACGGTGAAAATTGGGCGTGGTGGGAAAGAGAGCAGAATCTCAAACTCCCAGTGTTTTCTGCTTAGTAATGGCTTTATTCTGCTAACTCTGTGCCTGAAGAACCTCAGCTGAGTCCCATTTTGGGGGAGTAGCTTCAGATTCATTCCCTTAGCAAGTAGCCTGGCATTCTGTGCCCCCAGATTGAGCCACAGCTAGAGACTGAGAACTCTGAATAAACAATGGGCCAAATCAATCCCTGGTGTAACTTCATTCACTTCAAAAGTATTAAAACTGAATAAATATGGCATAAATATAGGAGGAAGTATAGGATATATAGTATATATAAGTATAGGAGGAAGGTCAGTCAGCAGTTCTCCAGCACCCCCGATGTTTAGCTACATATTAGTGCTACTCAGGAAAAAAAAATTCCCTAGCAATAGGGATTGTGCAGCACTTGTCTCAAAGCCTGAGCCATGCAGGTGAAAGTGGTGGTGTTGGAAAGAGGAGGTGTGTGTAGTAGCACCAGGTATATACGGGAAAGAGGCAATGCTGAACAAAAGTATAGATCAAAGCCCAGGGGAAAACCTATTGACAAAATGTCTGGCTCCCTTTCATCATCAACAATGGAAAGTTGCACTGAGCTCATCTATCTCTAACCTGACCAGCTTTATATAAGTAATGTTTCCACTAGCATGAAATGTTCTTGAACAATTTCATCTATGTTTTAGACACGGGTAGGTTTTGTTTTAGCAAAATTCCTTTTTGTGCCACCTTTTTTGTGTGTATGTAATCACAGTTTTGTTGGGGGACACATGCATAGCCTGCTGTGGAAAAGATTAAAATGGTATGCCATTTCTCCACAGTCCTCATAGCCAAGTGAATCAGCTGACATCCATTTTAAATTTATTAGTGTTTGAAATAAATTCTCAGAAGCAAAGAAGGCATCTTGAAATTAGCTACAAAATCCAAATTTGTGATATGGGCTCATGTAAGCAAAACAAGCCAAAATAATGCATACTTTTTTTTTTTTTGAAGTCCATGATACTTGAAATCCACATCATGATAGCAAGATACAAATCTTTCACTACCAAGACAACCAAGGGAACATAGCAGCAAGTGAAGTACCTCATTACTGGCCACGCTCCTGAGAGTATAGCAACCAGCAGGATTGTTTGTGTTCTGTGCTAAGATCACTGTAGTACTACTTGCCCACTGAGACAAGCTGCCTTATTTACAACACAATACATATCTACTGGCAGATACATCAACACCATGTAAAAATACAGCAGAGCAAAGTGCCTACCAAAAAACAATATTGGGGTAATGGTCTCACAAATCATATCTGTTTTTAAGTGTTTTGTAATTACTGTAGATCTGTTTCAGCATCACTAATGACAGTTGTGTGGAAATTAATAGAATTTGCTGTTGATCTGAATTGTGCAAACTACAATTTGAACTGGAAAAGGAGTCCAAATCGGCCTTGCTTCAAGTTCAAAGTGCCATGCCATAACCAATAGTAGTTTGATAGAGTTTTGCTTTTAAGAACTATCAATATAAAAATGCAAACTTTATCTGCAGACTTTATCAAGCTGCTGTGTTTGTGGTATATTTTGAGTTCGAGTCAATCTGTAATGGGAATCACAATGGTTAATTAAAAATACAAGGGGGTGTTGTGAAGCTAAAGCCCTTTGTGATCTTTAGATGAAAGGTGCTACACGCATATATATTATTAGTGTTATTTGTATTATCCCAAAATGAAATGAATGTCTTTCCAAAATTCAGTAAAGCTGGGGGCTCTACTCAGGCAGTCCTCTCCAGTCACCTTTGCCTGTTGGCATGTTTAAATTTCACTGGAAAATGTACCACAAATTCATTGATGTCCCGGGAATGTATCCGTTTTCATTGCCTGATCAATGCATACATGCAGAAGATGAGCAATACATGGAATGTGCAGCAGATGTGGATACATTTCTTTCAAGTCCTTTATTAAACATTGCATGTATATCAAGGAGAGTCTGTTAATTGGCTCATAGTTTCCCCACATTTGGCTGTACTCTCACAACACATCTTGAACCTAAATTAAAGTGACCCCAATGTTGCATGGAACAACAGATGATTTCAATAGCATAGTATTTATTTATGTGTTTTTCTCACTGTAGAACACTGCAAGAACTTTCATTGCTGGTGGTCTGGAAAGCTCTGGGGTTTCCATCAGTTACTAAAGAGAATTTTTCACTACTCTAAAGATCCTTAATTGCAGCTTGGTGAGCAAAAACTTCAGGCAGGTATTTTGCTTCCAACTGACAGTGTTCTGGGCCAGCGTGTGCTGCCGCTGCAGACTTACGAAGCAGAGCTAATAAAAAGTTCCAACTATAGAAACCATTCACTGGACTCTCCTCAAAGCATGTACCATATTGTATAGAAAATCCACAGCTGCTTCTTTCTTTTGTATCGTTCTTTCCAAACAGGCTCCTATTGAAGCTTTGGTTACCTATGCTTGACTCTTAATTTCAAATGAGACATCCTGTTCAAATGTTAAGCAACATGATTTGCCTTTCTGGAGTCTTATGTTTTTATAAACTTTGTGGTGCAAACTATCCTCCTCTCCCTTTCCAGACTTTTTCTCTGTTTTGAATTTGAGGTCAGGGTACTCACTCCAATATTCCTCTAAGGCTTCTTTTACAACCCATTACCATCATAAACTGACCTCTCATACCTGTTGGACAAACACCTGTCAGGGATGATTTTGTTTTACTTGGTACTGCCACAGTTCAGGGGGCTGAACTCAATGACTTCTAGGTCCCTTCCTGCCCTACACTTCTATGATTTTATATCTTAGTCTTCAAAAGACAAAACCTTCTGTAGAGGCTCAGGGCCTGACATATTTTACTTCAGCCTACTTTCTAGCTCCTCCTGCTACTTGTCCTCTGGTCAACTAAAGCTCTAATCCAAAACCCATCAAAATCAATGGGAATCATTTAATTGATTTAATGAACTTTGGATCCGTGACTAGTACCACTGACATTTATGTGATGTTGCACTCCATATGCTTTATGGAAATATACTTATGAATATGACATATGCTTTATGCTAAATACGCTTTGTATGGTGTCATTAGAAAGTTTGTAATTTCCTAAATTTGTTCATCCTAATTCTTTGCATGTATTTGCATGTATTTGGCCTCTCATATGGCCTCTCATGACTGCAGTAGCTGCCAGCTGCTGAACAGCTCCTGCCTGGGGATGGCAGACTGCTCCCTGCGCTAGCAAACTACTATTGATGCATATTTTTTCATCTATTTCTGTGCGTCAGCTGAAATGAAGTTTACAGACAACTAATGATTTAAATAGACTCATTCTAAGCCTATGTATATACACCAGTCTAAACCTAGAATGTGAGGTCAGAATCAGGCCTATTGACTTCAGGGTGGTTGCATGAATGTAAGCTGGGAGGGTTTGGCTATGTGTGCCTAATGAAGTCATTTTAATGTACCAACAAGCCCAGGAAAATATGGTGTTGCAGATTTCAAGGTCAAGTGGAAATTAATGCTTTTTTTCATCCTGGTTTTATAAATGGGCTTCAGGGGACAAAAAGCAGTTACATTCTGGTCCCTTAAATGCATTTGTTTGTCACCCACCTAACTGACTGGTAGACGACTGCCAATTATGTGATGTGACCATTTGCTCCAATCAGTTTGTAATTCCTGCAGGATTGCTAATGGTGGTAAATGAGCCTAAGTAGGGGCTCTTAAATGAGTTTGATAGTTATTTCTTTTTCCTTTTAATCTCCTATTCATTCCTTCAGCCTAAGCAGTTCTGATACTTCTCTGAGAGCAGCACCATCTTTACTTATGCTTATGTGAGTGCACTAGCTACTGAGCTAAAAGTTTCATTTGAATAAGAGCAGACTCCTATATTGAAAAATATAAATTATGTCTGACAAAATTATGAAGAAACAAATGGAATTAATAAAAGGTAACTGCTGTAATTTGCTAGTAACATCTTGTTGTTGTAGATTCATGCTCCAGAAATCTGGTCTGTTGGTTAATGGTGACCACTCAACACAATTACTATTAACAACAAGTAGGAAGGAATACAAACCAAAATAGGGAAAGAACGGACTAAAGAATGTTTAAATAAGTTAGGTGTATTCAAGTTGACAGGGCCTGATGAAATTCATCCTAGGGTACGGAAGGAACTAGCTGAAGCAACCTCAGAACGGTTAGCAATTATCTTTGAGAATTATCTTTGAGAATGCCTGGAAGACAGATTAGGTCCCAGAAGACTAGAGAAAGGCAAACATTATACCTGTCTTTATGAAGGTGAACAAAGAGGACCCAGGGAATTATAGACCAGTCAGCCTAACTTTGATGCCAGGAAAGATATTGGAACAAATTTATTAAACAATCAGTTTGTAAGCATCTGGAGGATAATAGGATTATAAGTAATAGCCAGCAGGCATTAGTCAAGAACAAATCATGCCAAACCAACCTAATTTCCTTCAACAGGATTACTGGCCTAGTGGATGTGCTATATATTGATTTTTTTGGAAGGCTTTTGATGCAGTTCATGACATTCTCATAAGCAAACTAGGGAAATGTGGTCTAGATGAATTTATAAGACGGATGCACAACGGGTTGTAAAAACATACTACAAGAGTAGTCATCAATGGTTTGCTGTCAGACAGGGAGGTCATACTTAGAGGGGTCCTGCAGGGTCAGTCCTAGGTCCAGTACTAGTCAATATTTTCAATAATGATTTCAATAATGGAGTGGAGAGTATGCTTATAAAACTTGCAGACAACACCCAGCTAGGATTGCAAGCATTTTGGAGGACAAGATTACATTCAAAATGACCTTGACAAATTGGAAATTGTCTGAATTCAACAAGATGAAATTAAATAAAGACAAGTGCATAGCACTTCACTTAGGAAAGAAAAATCAAATTCACAACTACAACATGGGGAATAACTGGCTTGGTGGTGGTACTGCTGAAAAGAATCTGGAGGTAATATTGGATCACAAATTGAATATGAGTCCACAATGTGATGTAGCTTTGATAATGGCTAATACCATTCTGGGATGTATTAATGGAAGTGTCATATATAAGACATGGGAGGTAATTGTCCTGCTCTATAATACTCAACATTGGTGAGGCCTCAGCTGGAGTAGTATCCAATTCTGGGTGCCACACTTTAGGAACGATGGGGACAAATTGCAAAGAGTCCAGAGGAAAGCAACAAAAATGATACAAGGTTTAGGAAACCAGACCTATGATGAAAGGTTAAAACACCTGGGCATGGTTAGGCTTGGGAAAAGAAGACTGATGGGAAATGTGATAATAACCTTCAAATATGCTAAGGGCTGTTATAAAGAGGATGGTGATCAATTGTTCTCCATGTCCACTGAAGGTGTAGGACAAGAAGTAATGGGCTTAACCTGCAGTAAGGAAGATTTGGGTTAAATATCAGGGAAAAACTTTCTAACTAAAATTGTAGTTAGGCTCTGGAATAGGCTTCCAAGGGAGGTTTTTGGGTCCCCATCATTGGAAGTTTTTAAGAACAAGTTGGACAAACACCTGTCAGGGATGATTTCGTTTTACTTGGTACTGCCACAGTTCAGGGGGCTGAACTCGATGACTTCTCGAGGTCCCTTCCAGCCCTACTCTTCTATGATTCTATGTCTTAGTCTTCAAAAGACAAAACCTTCTGTAGAGGCTCAGGGCCTGACGTATTTTACTTCAGCCTACTTTCTAGCCCCTCCTGCTACTTGTCCTCTGGTCAACTAAAGCTCTAATCCAAAACCCATCAAAATCAATGGGAATCGTTTAATTGATTTAATGAACTTTGGATCTGTGACTAGTACCACTGACATTTATGTGATGTTGCACTCCATATGCTTTATGGAAATATACTTATGAATATGACATAACTGGAATATGCTTTATGCTAAATATGCTTTGTATGGTGTCATTAGAAAGTTTGTAATCTCCTAAATTTGTTCATCCTAATTCTTTGCATGTATTATTTCTATATCTGGAGTTAGGAGAATAAGATATAAACTTGTATCACTGATGTAAACATATTAAGTGGAGGACATTAAGGGGCTCCAGAAACAATCGGTTGTAAATAGCCTTAGTTACGTGAAAGCCTTCGTCTGTGTGTGTGTGGGCGAGACCATAGGGAATGGAGACTAGGGGTTTTACAGTGACATGTGACCATGTCACCCGATAACGAAATCCATCTTAAATATGGTACTTTTCCATTTAGAAGGAGTGGTGGGGATCCAGAGAGACAAAAATTCCTGCCTTATGCCAAAGCTATAAAAGGGGGTGGAGCAGGACAAAAGGGGCTGCCAGTCATGAGAAGACCCCGGCTCACCACCTGAGATGTCTGCTGGAACTAATAAGGACTGTACAAGGGGAAAGGATTGAGCCCAGACTAGGAAGGCATATAGTCTGTGAAAGAAGCTTATTGGAACATCTTTGAGGGTGAGATATTACCTGTAATCAGTTTCTTAATGTATTAGGCTTAAACTTGCGTGTTTTGTTTTATTTTGCTTTGTGACTTACTTTGTTCTGTCTGTTATTACTTGAAACCATTTAAATCCTACTTTTTATACTTTAATAAAATAACTTTTGTTTATTAATAAACCCAGAGTAAGTGATTAATACCTGGGGGAGCAAACAGCTGTGCATATCTCTCTATTGGTGTTAAAGAGAGTGAACAATTTACCCTGTATAAGCTTTATGCAGAGTAAAACAGATTTATTTGGGGTTCAGGCTCCCAGGAAGGCTGGACACTGGGTGCTGAGAAAGTCCCTGTTAACTGAGAAGCCCCTGGGCTGAGTGAATCTCAGTTTCAGTGAACCTCAGAGAGGCCTGGCCCAACCTCTGGTCTGTGCTGGAGCTGTCTGGAGTGTCCTAACTCAGCAAGACAGGAGAGGAGGGGTGCCTGTTCTGGCAGAAGAGATGTTCTCAGTGGTATCCCAGCTCACTGAGTGACAGTCTCAAGGGGAGTCTCTGTGACCGAACCCGTCACAATTTAATCACACATTTCTGAAATAGAAACTGACCAAATAGTGATGAAGGGGAAATACTAATGGCAGCACTTCTCCAACTATGCACTATACACATAACAGTCTTAATTTTGCTAAAACTGCAAATGTCACTTCCTATTGCCTCCGCTTACCTTTATCCAATTTTTAACTGTTTTACTTAAAGTAATAGTGAAGCGTTCACAGTTCAAATACCGAAATCCTAAGTGCTAAACCAGAATCTGCTGGAGTTGATCATATTCAAGATCAGATTTTAGGCATTCACATTTAAATAACAATACATAGAATTTTAATCAAGAACCAGGGTCAAGTACAAAGTTTGTCTGCAGTTATTATGAACTGTGTCCATCTCAGAGTGACATTTTCTTTGTATGAGCAAAGGCAGTATAAGATAGGATCTGTAATTTGTCTTCATCATGAAATTTATTTTAAAAAATCAGTTGTAGGGAAGTGAAAGTTATTGTTGGATGCAGTCAATCTTCTTCTTTTGGGGGGGGGCTAATATTTATAAAGGTAGTCCAGTACTGTCTTTATGTGTGAACATTGTAGACTGTAAAGTCTGTAGTAATCAGATTTTAAAATGTATGTGGTGGTAGAAGTAACAACAACAATA
This sequence comes from Lepidochelys olivacea, assembly GCF_965140295.1. Taxonomy (NCBI): domain Eukaryota; kingdom Metazoa; phylum Chordata; order Testudines; family Cheloniidae; genus Lepidochelys; species Lepidochelys olivacea. The sequence goes on along the minus strand of NC_140415.1, from coordinate 25,220,546 downwards.
ATAAAGATGCCAACAAATGTGATGCTGTTCAACTCTGATTAAATATAAAATGTTACTCAATTTACTTAGCTCTGAAACTAATAGTTTTGAAAATAACAAATCCATCAGTCTGTTAATAATTTCCATGCATTGTTAATCCAGATTTTAATTTTTAACATTGGTCTGCTCCCATCACACAAACAAAATCCAGGTTTATAGTCATCTTAACGGTGAACAGAAAAGAATATTTGTTTGGTTTGCTCCTACTTATTTTTCTAGCTCATCCCAACACAAGCCTTTGAAGAAAGTAAAGAGAAAATGAGAGGGAAGAATCAGGAACAAAAATACTCCTATATAAGCTAAGGATGGGTGCATTTTGGTGGTCACTGATGAGAAAAAGAACAAAAAGAAGTAGCCTCAAAAGAGTTGTCAGGAAGATACTGGGATGATGCTGACTGAAGCTGGTGTCTGCTCTATCAAAGCTGAAAGCTACAAAGAAAAAAATCACAGTGCCACAATAAATCACTGAGCTGAATTCTCTTTTCAACCAGCTTCACACACTAGTGAAACTCCATTAACTTCAGTGGAGTTTACTCCTGATTTATATAGTAAACAAGAGGAGAATCAGGCCCATAAAGTAATACTTAACGTTCAATATAAGTTGCCAATGAAGTGTGAAGCAGACCGCAAGGAGGGCATCTCCTGCTCCTGCTGAAGCAGGTCAAAGGAAATGAGGGGTGGGAGGAATTCCACTTCTGCCTTCCCAATTTCATGAAAGTTCAACAACACGAAGAAATTAATGTGGGGTGCGGGGGGGGGGACGACCTTACTCCCTTATACAATTAAAATAATTGTTATAATAAAGGTAGGGCTGGTAGCACTAACCATTATTAAGGTTGCCCAACATTTCCCATTATAAAGATCTTGTTTTCTTTAGCTTATAACTTTGCTAAACTGTAATCATTCAGGCTGAACTTTTCCATGCTGACTGTCTGCCTCAGGCTGATTTTTTTTTTCTTTTAAATTTCAGCCAGAATAGTTCAGCTGTTGCTGACAATGAAGCTATGGGAAAATATATTGTTTTGTCCATGTTAAATTCTTGAGCGCTTTACTTTGAAAGTTTCTAGCATCCCCATGGTTTGCAGCAGGAACTTGTCAGAGGGGTGGCCTTTGTGTCAAGGTTGTACCTTTTTCCATTTATGTGGGAAAATTTTGGTGAAGTTATAAGCCTTTGAAAAATTGCAGTTTACTAATGCTCTGTACAGACTTGCTAGAGTTTAACACTGAACTCTCCAAAGATTCCATCCTCACTGAGCATGCTTGAGCTTTTCAGGGCTGCTAATGTTGGCCAGACTGCACATGCACAATCCCCACAGAGCAGTGGTCCCCAAACTGTTTACCTCATGTCCCTCTTTACCCCATCCATTCCCTGCCCCCAACTGTGTTTGGGACCTGGGGCCAGGAGCAGGGCCACAGTTGAGGCCAAGGCTGAGGCTGGAGTTGTGGCCAGGCCAGGAGCAGAGCTGTGCTTGGGGGCCATGACCAGGAGAGTAGCCGCAGCAGGAGCTGGGAGCCGGGGCTGAGGCCCGGGCTGCAGCTGGGAGGGGAGCCGCAGCCAGGAGTCGGGTCTGGAGCAGAGCTGGGGGCATAGCAGGGGCTAGGTAGTGCTCTCTCCCTGCCCCTGTTGAGGCTGGACCAGGCCCCACTGCACCCCTCCAAACAGGGCATGCCCACAATTTGGGGACCACTGCCATAGAGGACTGAGCATGTGCCATCCCTTCCAAACTCCTACTTGTGACTGGACTGTGCATGCACCCCCCAGCTCAGAGCCACAAGGTCAAAGCTAGTCTTTCCCTGTAATGGTTGCTCCTGACTGCTGCTGGGCACTGGAGGCAGCTGAGAGTAGTGAATCTGTCTCTCCTGTGCTCTCAAGCCCCCTGCTGGCATTCAGACAATGTGGAAGAGGAACCTATGTGATTCAAATTCAGAGGGGGCAAAACCCAGACCTAGGGCACTGTGGGCAGGGTTTGGGGAGTAGATTTCACTAGGAGGGTGGTGAAACACTGGAATGCATTACCTAGGGAGGTGGTGGAATCTCCTTCCTTAGAAGTTTTTAAGGTCAGGCTTGACAAAGCCCTGGCTGGGATGATTTAGTTGGGGATTGGTCATGCTTTGAGCAGGGGGTTGGACTAGATGACTACCTGAAGTCCCTTCCAACTCTGATATTCTATGATTCTATTCTATGATTGGGACAAGGACCCTGGGGAGTGGAGACTGGGACTGACTGGCAATGAGAGTGGGTCAGGGAGAAAAATGGGGTGGGAGACAGGACGATGGGGGCGGACTAAAATCAGATTAAGGACTAGGGCAGACAGACTAGTTGGGCAAGGAGACTGGACTGGGAACCTGTATGGTGGAAGGAAGGAGACGTGGGGGAATGTTGCCTGTGCAACCCTTATTCAGGCTCCTTGTTCATATGCATAATGACAAAGTGTTTGATTACATGATCACGTAGTATTTATTCCACTGGACTCTTGTCTCATTCAGCACACATTATGGACAGTGCTCATTTAATGGGCAGCTTTTCAACATTTTGTTTTCTCCTCATTGTTCAATGTGTGACCCTCAGTCTTATTTGCTGCACACTATTCAAAGCATGCTCTGAGGACAGAATAATTTTCTTATAAACTTTTTCTATGGCACTCATCAGTGTAGTACCTGAGTGGTTCACGGACATTAATGAATGTATTTGCACAACACCTCATGACATAAAAGGATATTCTCCCCATTTCACAGATGGGGATTTGAGGCACAGAGAGATTAAGGTAAAAAAAATCCATTATTTTTGGATGCCCAATATCAGATGCCTAGTACCTGATTATTCACAGTACTTTCCATTATTAGCACTTCCTGTGTTCAGTGTGCAGCACCCACTGAGTTCAGTTGCAGGGGTGTGTGCTCAGCACTTGTGCAAGTCAGACTGAGTTTGAATCAGACACCCAGAAAATGAGGAACATACAGTTAGTGACCACATGTGAAGGTGACTTGCCCAGCATCATATACGTACTCTGGCAAAGGCATAGGTAGAGACCCGTTCACCAGGGTAGCATTCAACTGCCTTAACCATAAGATCATCCTTTTCTCTTCCTACAGTTCCCGGCCTTGTTCGTTACACACCATCCAACAAATGAGGCAGGAGTTCTACAGACAACTGTCTTCTCTATACAGAGCTGATTCATCCCCAGCGCAGCTCCATCCTATGCACTGAATGAGGCAGGGTTCCTGTGGAAAAAATATGTGGTCATGTAATTAAAGACGATCATACTGCATCTGCACAAAGGGGCTGAATTAAGGTTACCCAAGCAAATTTATTTCTGGCACTTCCTAACTTCTGAGTGCGTTACTTCTCAACCTTAATAATGTTCTTTTAACATAGGTTTTTGTGTGTAATTAATAAAATACTACTAAGCACTTACAGTGTATAGTGCAACTTCTGTCTCAGGATATCTGAGAATCTTTTATTGAGGATCTCAGTTTTGTTAAGATGAATTGCAAGTGCCAATGTGCTTGAAAAGATTTTTAAAGCACTCATACAACATTTTTTCTTTCAGTTTCTGGTACAATTAAACCTGTACAACAGTTCACCCTTATTCAGCCACCTCCTGTCTTAAAAGACTACCCAAAAATATCCCTAAATCTAGGGCCAAACCCTGCAAATCTCATCTTTATTCTGCATTTAGTCGTATTTACTTCAGTGGAGACTGTGGGCTAAGTCCAACTCACATAAGTCTATAGAAAATCTCCCTTTGACATCAATGGGTGTTAGATCAGGCCCTAGTGCAGAAGTAAAAATGTGAAAGATTGCAAGATCAGGATCATACTGAGTTCTGCTGTGCTCTACCTTTGTTAGAAGGTTGGCTCCTTTAAGCAACCCTTTTTTTGGGGGGGGGGTTCGGTTCTTTAGGCTTAAGTAGTCTCTCATGTCAGTTATCACTGTGTTTAAATATTATTTAAGTCCCAGTTAACATTAAAAACATATATAATACTTTCAAAACCTTCTTTTAATCTGCATTGTGATTATGGTATGAAATAATTTTCAGAATAGTTTTCTGAAAAGATGACCCGTAAGGCTTGATCTGTCCCCCCACTATGTGGACTTCACAGGTAGGAAGCCCTGTACATTAGCATGAATTCACATTCACATCATACCATCTGGAACTCTGTTGTTTAATTTATTGCAAACAAGTAGCAAAGTTTTCTTACAGCATTTTTTTTTATGGGATTCTAAATAAACCCTCTAGCTTTGGTCTTTCACTCACCTAGCTTAAACAGTTGCTGTATGTCTGGATTTCAGGTGATCTGTGTGTTTTCAAATAGCTATTTATTTGTGTTTAAATGAACCTTTCTTACTGTGTTCAGACAAATACCATTTATTTGTTTTTCCCGTTTAGTTATTTGTCCAAATCTTTTTGAATGGGGAATGAAATATTGTGAACTGACATTAAAAGATGTGTCCTCTTCTTGTCTAAGTCTGAGTACATTGCAGTAACATGGCTGATTTGAGTCTCCAATAAAAACTCTTTCATTTAATACAAAACTCCTGAGACCTACATTACTGACATTTCAAGAGCCATCTCCTAAATGGGGTGAATTTTTCCTCTGTGTGCTGAAATGTGATGTGCAAAAGTTAATGCTTTTAAACTGAAATCTCTCTAAAATTTAAAACTTTTAATTGAAAAGCTTATTGCACTAAATTGGCTTTTTTCCAGAAGATTCTCCATCACAAACATGTATTATTGTCGTGTTTTGGAGATTCATTACTGTGCACTCAATATGGCAGACTTTTTTTCTTAAAGAGCTTTCATTCTCACAAAATTATAAACTCTCACATATGGGATCCGAAACTCAGCTGTGGTCAAGGAGCATTTAGTGCAGCTAAGGAGTGGGAGGTGCAAAGGTAGCTTTAAGCCACCTTTACACTCTCCTTCTCCTGGGGCAATTCAGTACTGGGTCAATCCCACTGAGTAGATTAGAGCAACCTTCAGACAGCTTCATCTTGTGCCAGCTGGCCATGGCCCCATGCTCCTGCAGGAAGAGGGATGGTATATGAGTCACTACAGCAGCTCTATACCATGTGAAGATCCCCCTGCTGAATGTAGTATAAGCCTGCCCCGAATTCCCCTCTGCACAACTATATTCAGAGTTGGCAAAGAGCTCCCTCCCCAGTTCACAGGCAGAGGGTCCTTGGGCAGCTGCTCCATCCACACCTCTACTTATCACAGTGTTACCACTTGGGTTGTACTGCGTGGAGGGCCTTGCTTGGTGAATTTCATTTTCTGTGCACAAATGAAATGCATGAGTGGTAGGTAGAAATGTGTGCAGGAAAAACTTGGACAAAATGTTCAGCGTATTATGCATCTACTAAGATAACCACCGTGACTTTTATTCTTCAGTGACAAGGAGGTTTTCAGTCACAGTCATGCTGTAATGCACATTAAAAATGTCATGGTATATAATTTCACAGCAGTCACTCTAGCTAGTTCTCATGTGTAAATGAAAATGCCACACAAATAGAGATACTAAAGAGGATACTTCACTTTATAGATTAGCAGCCTTCATGTTTTAAAACAGATTTTAAAAAATTCCAACTCATTTTCTAAAGAAAGTCAAGTTAATTGCTCCCAAGTTGGGGATTTATAGAACCTATTTTAATAATTGGGCTGTAAAGTTATAAATAACAAAGGAAAATGGTTTATAGTGTAATGTCAGACTCCTAACTGTTGGCTGCTGCTTCTGTAATAAAGGAAGTATTTAAGGAAGGAATCAAACTCTTCAGCAAGGGTAAAAATTGATTTTCTAAGAGAGTTACAGTCCAGGGGTTTAAGTGCTGGACTGGGAACCAAGAGCTCCTGAATTTTAAACCTAGTTCTTAAGTATACTTACTCCCCAATGGGAAGTGAGGATGTTGACTATCTTGCAGGAACTCATGGGCGGTGGATATTGTAGGCAGGTGTAGGCTGTGCCTCCCCAAACAGCCTAGTGTGGCGCCGCCCACGCTACACCCCCCAGCCCAGGCCCCTTCTCTGCGGTTTCAGCACCCTGGTTGACCCAGCTGGCTGGGGCTGGCTGGCCTGCATCCTGCAGGGACTCTGGATGGCTGGTGCTGTGGCCACACTGCCTGGAGCACTGGGGCAGGGGATGACCCAGCCGCTCAGAGCACTGGGGCTGGGGTGGCTCCCACCTGGCGCAGCAGGGCTGGCCACACTGCCTGGAGCAGCGGAGCTGAAGGCAATGCCCCCACAGCGCAGCATGGCTGGCCGCGCCCCCCAGAGCACCGGGGCTGGTGGTGCTGCTGCCTGGCGCACCGGGGCTCACCGCACCACCCAGCACACCAGGGCTGGGGTCTTGCCACCCGACTCTAGGGCTGAGAGCCACAGTGGAGCTGCTCTGGGCTCCTGTGAGGGAGCAGGGCGGAAGGGGAGGGGCAGAGGAGGGCAGAAGGGATTGTGAGGGAGAGGGAGTCAGAAGGGGAGGGGTCGGGCTCCCCCAGCGGCTGGGTCACCAGCTGCCAGGTCACCAGCTGCCCATGCAGGAAGTGTTTGTCACCTTTCAGAACAGGGCCCATAATCCCTCTGTCTCAGTTCTTCCATCTGTAAACTGAGTTAATAATACTTATTTACGTACCACACAGCACTGTTGTGAGGAATAATTATACAGTGTAAAGTTTGAGAATGAAGGTTCTACAGTAAACAAAGGTATCATTATTATTATTATTTTTCTATTTTCTACTAAATTAAATGCTACTAGTAATAACTCTTTGCACTTCATTAGCACCTTCTATCTCAGTGGCTCTCTACCTTTCCAGACTACTGTACCCCTTTCTGGAGTCCCATTTGTCTTGCATACTCCCAAGTTTCACCTCACTGAAAAAATACTTGCTTACGAAATCAGACATAAAAATACAAAAGTGTGACAGTCCACTATTACTGAAAAATTGCTTGTGTTCTCATATTTACCATATACAATAAATCAGTTGGAATATAAATATTGTATTTACATTGTAGTGTATAATATATTGAACAATATAAACAGGTCATTTGTATGAAATTTTAGTTTGTACTGACTTCGCTAGTGCTTTCTATGTAGCCTGTTGTAAAACTAGGCAAATACCTAGATGAGTTGATGTACCCCCGGGGAAGACCTCTGTGTATCCCCAGGGGTACAGGTACCCCTGGTTGAGAACTACTGTTCTATCTGAGGATCTCAAAGCTTATTTTCCCAACATTCCTGTGAGTCAGTTAATAATTAATTATTATAATTAAACTGATATTAAACTCAACAGAATTTAGGGAAAGTGATGGCACCTGCCTCAAATTACAGAGCAAGTCATTGGGAGGGTAAGAAACAGAACTCAGAAGTTTTAGGTTCCAGTGCCGATGCTCCAGTCATCACATCATATTCACTTATGCACATAGAAATTCAATACGTATTTTAATTCTTCTTTCAGATTCGTATTAATGGTACTTGAACTCTTTCTTATGTGCCTACTTTTGATGTAATATAGTTAAAGCTACTCATCTTACATGCATATTCAAGCTCTTATTTCTGCCTCCTCCACCTCCTCTGTATTACATTTGGGGCTTAGGTCCTCCATGATTCCACCCATTACCCACACAAGTACACTCCAGTTCTATACTTTCATTTAATTAATAAATACATTTCTACCCCTTATGGTTGCAATGGAAAGCCTCCAAACTGAGGGCCTGGCATAAAGACCATTGAAAACAATAGGGGGGTTCCTGTTGACCTCAGTGGCCTTTTGATCATGTCTTAAGTACAACTGAACATGGCTGATGTCTGCAGACATAGCTCTGAAAGGTGTAGACTGCTCCCCTGACTGGTGTTAATTTTGAAAACTAATGATGCAAATATCATTATCAACATAGTTAATTCTTACTGAAGATAATTATAATATCCAGCCAGTGCACTTATCCCAGAATCGCATACTTCCTTCCCAGGTACCAAAAGCACCACTGTCTCCTGCTCATTGGCCAGACAACTTCCATAATACAGCTATACATTTTCAATATAAAATTCTTCAGCCACTGAAAATGTTGGGATTGAATACAATAAATTGAATGTAATGTCAAATTATATAGCAGAAGGAACACTGCAGTTATTGTATTATTCATTTTTGCATTTAATTAAAAAACAAAACTATTTTTTAACTTTTGTGAAGCTGCCTCAAAACTTTCAGACTGCTGTACTGGACTGCTTGTCTTCCCAAAGAATGCAGGTCAAGCTTGCTGCAGAGTAAGTGGGTACTATGGTGTTTAGGGTCATATAAAAAACTGAATTGATTGATAGATTGGTCTTTACATACTTTTCATGGCATTCGTCTCAGAAAACATTGCCAGTATACTGCTTTATAATATGGGGGTAGAATGTACACATTGTGCAAATGACTCGAAATTGAAAATATAAATCAATAAATCAATCAGTCAATGACACCCCACATGAGTTCAAAGATCTGTGCTAGTGGATTATCATTATATCCAGGCCTATAGTACATTAACTATAATTTCTTTTTATATTTTACAGACACATTTTGTAATTTGAAAGACAAAGAGGCAATTTAAGTGTATGTTAAAAAGAAAAGGGAAAAGTTAAAATGTTCACCCTAAGGATAAATCTTTCTACTTGGTTGACCAATATGATTGCTGTTGTTAATGTCTATTGTTTTAGAGATGACTTATCAGTGTGTGTATTAGGGCAGTTGTTTTAGAGAGATGTGGTGAGGATAAAATAAGAACTTTCCCTCAAACTCTATCTATAGCCAAATCAAAGGTTTTTCTGAGGCTTGAAAAGATCCCTTAACACTTTCCTTTTACGTGCTTTGACACTGATGGTGAAATTTCACTTATATGCCCAGGGCCAGCAAAAGGTCTTTGCACCTCCAAGTCCCACTTTAGCCTTCAAGGGAAGAATTTCACCCGGAGTGGTTTCAAGCAGCATGGGAGAAGAAATATTGGCATGACCCCTGAAGTTCTGAGGGCCTAAACTCTTTCTGAAGTCACTTGTATTTGAGGCCTCAGCAACACCTCAGAATCATTGTGAGAGAGGCTGTTTTGTGGCATGACTAGAGGAAGGATGTACTAGAAGATCTTCAGCCTCATTAATAGTAATAAAAAATAGTATTTAGACACTTAAACAAACATCTGTGTGTTTTGCTAAACCTTTGAACCTTTGGAAGATTGCCAGTTGCTAGTATGTAGAGGGTAATGCTTGCAGGTCTTATTCAGCTAGAACTCCCTTTGAAGGATTTGTCCCTATGCTGCGGCTGTTCATTGAGTAATGACAGTGTTGCTCCCTGTTCTGCAGACATATGACTTACAGTCCTTGCTCCAAATTGCTCACGATATAGTACAGACCAGACAAACAAGTTCTGCAACTGTATATTATTTCAGGTGGCTGTTCGAGTTTGAAGCAGTTTAGGAGTATTGCAGAGGTTATTGTTGAAAGGCTTTGTAAAATAAGTGTGTTCTGCAGTGTGTGCTTTATTCAGCAGTATTTGGATGTGGAGAATTGCTCAGTTTAGTTAAACTATTACTTATTTCTATAGCAATCAGAGTCCTGCATAAGGATTGGTTATGTAAGTTAAAACTAGGTTGGCCAACTTTCAACCATGCACAGAGGTGTGGGTTTGTTTTTGTTTTTTGAAGACAATAGGAAAGGTCTGTACCATAGATCTGTCTTAGAGGGTGGCAGGCTGAAATACAAATGATCTACAAGCAGACTGAAGCTAAGAAAGGACCTGGCACTGTTGCAATTAAGAAAAACTACTTTACACAGAATGATTAATGTATATGGATCAGAGTACAAAAGGCAGCAATAAAAGCTGCAACATCCAAAACTACATGTAGTAATGAAAATGATTTAGGGGGAAAAAAATACAGGGTACTAATACTGCCCACGTAGGGCAATGAACTTACCACATCATATTCTTTTGGTCCTGAAATGTCTCTGTGATGACAAATTTCTAAATGTCTACATTACCCTTCCATGTTCCTCTCTATCTGATTTACTCCATCCAGAGCCTAGCCCTGTTTATATAATGTCCGCAGGTCTAATCCTCTAGTCTGGCTGAGCTGAACTTGTTACAGAACCCAAGGGAAAGAGAAAGAGAGGTGGCTTTCTTCCATCTTTGGGCTCCCTCCATCTCTAGGAATGCCAAAGCCTGGATGATTCTAGGTGTATGTGTGAGCTGCCTCTGAGCTGCTCTAGCTTATGTATGCTGGTAATGGCTGCCAAAGGCTTTTATACCAGATGGGTACCGCTGAAGTGCAGCATTGCTACAGCTCTGGTCCCTTCCTTGGGACCCCGTGTATCCTATTAGGCTGGGGGTGAGGTGTATCGTGTTAATTTAGATGGTATATATAGGCCAGAGGTGTTAACCTAACCCAGTCACTGTCTAACATTAAACCATTTTAAACAAGATTTGGGCTACACAGGCTTCAGTCTGCTTAGTATCATGGTGCACACACCATTAAAAATCCTTTAACACTTTTTATTAAAGATACAGAAAAGAAGGAAAAACAGTTAAAGCACTTGAAATGTTAAGTATTTGAATAAGGCTTTCATTTTAATGATATCCCTTGTACCCTTTCCCTTTAGCTGGAGAGCATTTCTAGAAGGAAAAATCCCCTTGTCTGACAGTCTCTTTAAACCATATCAAAGATGGTAATAACTCTTTTTTGGGGGGAAAGAGAAGTTGTTAATTGAGATGAGCTACAGCTATTGTTGTTGTTGCTGTTGTTAAAGTCCAATCCCATTTTCTAGAAGACAAAATAAAACACACACACGCACACACACACACGAAGATAAAAGAACAGCAAAGATAGAAAAATGCAGCTTCTGTCTCTGGTGTTGAGTTTCACTTACAACCTTGCTGTTGGAGAAACACAGGCACTGCACACGATTGTGTCAGCCACTCTGAGACCTGGCAAACTTGTAACAGCATCAGCCTGTTTAGGGCATTGCTTTTTAGTTGCCTCTTTCTGGTCACAGGCTTACAGCAGTTTTGCCAAATATACAGTCTTGGCCAGGTAAACCACACTCTTATTACACAGAAGGCAAAAGGAGAGAGATAGGAAAGATAAGAAATAAGGTGTGGAAGAAAAAGGACATGTGGGGCAGGAGAGGAACACCCCAAGTGATATTTGGGGTTTAGCTGAAGCTGATGGATGTAGCAGTGTCATCTGGGTCCCTTTCTTTGGCCCAGTCTGGACAGAAGAACTCTCCGGATTAAGAGAAAGAAGGTCCAGGGTACCTGCAGATGGGGGGGCGGGGGAAGGAGGGGAGCCCTGATTGTGAAGCTCACTGCAGCAGCCAATTTTTCTTCCCCAAGTCTCTTTCTTAAAGACCCCAAAAAGGAGTGAAGGGTGGAATAACCCATCCCCTCATTATTTTGTCCACCAATTGGGCTTAATATCTGACATACCAATTTTGGTTTATTAATTTTCAGAACTCAAATCCTCTTGTTTACCAGGAATGATCTTAACACAGTCCTTGAGTTATATCAATAGGCCTTTTTGTTTGGACTAATTCAGTCTTTCTGTCTCCCTTCCATATCTTTTCCCATCAACACTTATTATTATAGGTTATTGTGACGAACATTCACTTACATTTTACAGTTGAGCCCACAATTAGGGTAAATTTTGTAGGCCCAACTATCACAGCAGGTTGGGGAACCTTGCAGGTGTCAGAGAGCTGGCTGTTCCAACTCAAGGATTCTGCTATTCCCAGCTGTCTAGTTAGGGCAGGTTCACAGCCGCTTTACACTTAGGGTTGCCAGGTGTCTGGTTATTGCCTGGAATGCCTGGTCGAAAAGGGACTCAGCAGCTCCAGTTGGCATTGCCGACAACCGTTAAAAGGCCGATAAAAGTCCAGTCGGCAGTGCTGCGGGTCTAAGGCCGGCTAATCCTATGTGTTCTGACACCGCACTGTGCCCCAGAAGCAGCCAGTAGGTCCAGCTCCAAGGCAGGGGCCACGGGGCTCTGTGCACTGCTCCCCGCCCCGAGCACCAGTTCCACACTCCCATTGGCCAGGAACCACAGCCAATAGGAGCTGGGGGGCAGTGCCTGCGGGCAAGAGCAGTGAGTGGAGCCTCCTGCCCTCCCCACCCCGCCTAGGAGCTGGACCTTCTGGGGCCCAGCGCGGAGCCAGGACAGGCAAGGAGCCTGCCTTGGCACCGCTGTGCCATTGACCAGGAGCCACCTGAGATAAGCCCACTCCCCAGCCCTGAGCCCCAAGCCCCTGCCCCAGCCTGAGCCCCCCAAACCCAGAACCCCAAGAGCCTGCACCCCCAGGCAGAGCCCGCATGCCCCTGCACCAGCCCAGAGCCCCCTCCCACACCCTGAATCCCTCATCCCCGGCCCCGCCCCAGAGCCCGCACCCCCACCCCAGAGCTCGTACCCTCTCCTACACCCCAACCCCCTGCCTCAATCTGCAGCCCCCCTCCCACATTCCAAATCCCTCAGCCCCACCCCCCCATCCTGGAGCCCCCTCCTGCACCCCCAAACCCCTCGTCCCCAGCCCCACCCCAGAACCCACACCCCCAGCCAGAGCCCTCTCGCACCCCAACTCCCTGCCCCACCCTGGAGCCCCCTCCTGCACCTTGAACCCCTCATTTCTGGCCCCACCCCAGAGCCCACACCCCCAGTTAGAGCCCTCACCCCCTCTCGCACCCCAATCCCCTGCCCCAGCCCAGTGAGGGTGGGGGAGACCAAACTACCGAGGAAGGGGGAATGTAGTGAGTGGGGGGGGGGGCCCTCAGGGAAGGGGCAGGGCTAGGGTGTTTGGTTTTGTTCAGTTAGAAAGTTGCCAACTCTATTTACATTACTAGAGCAGCACAAGAGGGCTGGATCAGCTTGAAAATGTGTTGCAATATTTTTTGAACATATGTAGCACCACATCAGGTATCCAGCATGGCTTCAATAGGGCGCCCTCGGGGTTAAGGTAAAAGCATAATTTAAATCATAGATGTATATTCTCTCAATGTGTTTTCAATTTAAATCATGTAAAATAGGGCTGAACAGGGCACACATCCAGGAACAAGCATACATAGCCATAAAAGGCATCATTACTAACCCATGAAACAGAGATGGGAAGATGCAGCCAACATAAATGATTGGAGGTGTGGAATCAAGTTTCTAATAAAAATGACTTTTATGTAAGTAGAAAGTCAGCCTTTATATAAGCCATCATTAAAGAGCCTGTATTATGTCATTATCTAACCAAAAATCCTTGCTGACAGGTTCCCCCTTCCTATTGTTTAGTAAAATAATAACTGTTTTGATGACTGACTAAGGTTTTTATTTCAGGTGATGTGGAAAAAATACTGTTTTGGATTAAACACAATGTGAATGCTGTTAGCATATAAAAGACACTATTACATAAGAATAGGAGCCTTGGATATCACAAACAAAAATATAACCTACCCAGATATAACCAGTTAAAGCTGTTTTTAATGTGATATTAAGCAAAATCAGCTGGTGTTAATTAGAGAAGCCGCAAAAAAATTTGCTAGAGATCTGAATTACGGTGATTAAATCCCATTAGACTGATTTAGAAAAAATCCACCAACTGGAGGCCATTCAGTATATTAAGCAGACAATAAAAAGAGCAAGCACAAAAGTTTCTGATGTTCATGTGTTTTCCTATGTTATGTGAAAATAGCAAATACTTTAAAACAAAATGTGCTTTTCATTATACTTTTATGAAATGGCACTATTTCCATTCAAACAAAGGTCTTCTCTGTGCAACATTAGAAATTTAATGTTTTATATAAAACATATGTGCATCTAAATGTGATTTCCCATTTGGAATTTCAGATTTGAATTTGAAAAGTTTTGATATTCATTTACTTGAAAATTGAACTGTTTCACTTGAAAATAATCCTATTCTTGCATGAAAAAACCCAAAAGATTAGACAGGCTTTAGAACCTTAAACAAATGTGTCACCTGAAAGGTGTGCAGAAGAGGAAGAGCTTTGTCACAAACAGGGTTTTCCAAGTTCTCACAACTCTGGTATCACTAGTCACTATAACAAAACTTTTATAACTTGATAAACATAGTGTAGACCAAAGCTCAATTTTTACAGGACCTGGATTCAAATTTGAGTTCCAAGGAGAAAATTCAGCCATAGCTGCTCATATAGTAAATGGAGCAAACTAAGAATGTTTAGTACAAAAGCACTGTGGTTGGACTTGTTGATAATTGCAATCCTTCCTGACAGAATCGGGATTGAGTATCATATGGATGGCCAACTCCTCAATCTTTGACATCTCCAAACAAAATCTAAGATCACGAGAATTGGCATCACTGACCTTCAGTATGCAGATGACTGTGTCATTCTTGCACACACAGAGGCCGACCTGCAAAGCACCCTAAATCTTTTTGCAGGTGCCTATCACAGACTGGCTCAACATCAGGAAATCCAAGGTATTCTACCAGCCCTCACCTGCACACACTACTCTTCGTACTCCACAAATCATCATCAGCGGAGAACCCTTGGAAAATGTAGACCATTTTCCATACCTTGGCATCCAGCTCTCCCAAACAGCCAGCATTGGCACAGAAATTGAATACAGGATCCACTGTGCCAGCACATCTTTTGGAAGACCACTCAAATGAGTCTTCAATTATAGGGATTTGCAAACAGGTACCAAGATCTTGGTTTACAAGGCAGTTGTCATCCCTATCCTTCTTCTATTGAGACCTGAGTAACCTACAGATGACATCTCAAGCATCTGAAGTGGTTCCAGCAGCACTGCCTCAGGAGGATTCTCAGGATCAGTGGCGAAGACCGACACACGAACACCAGCGTTCTCTCTGCAGCCAACATCAGCAGTATAGAAGTGCAGGTCATGAAACACCAACTCCGCTGGGCTGGCCACTGTGTACATATACCTGACACTTGCCTTCCAAAGCCAGTATTCTTCTCTCATTAAGGGAAGAAAAAGGGCTCGCGGAGGGCAGTGGAAGCGTTTCAAAGACTTACTGAAAAGGGAGGCATCAACCCAACAAACTGGGAGGACTCAGCGCAGAATAGAACACAGTGGTGCCACACCATACACCAAGCCACAGCTCACTTTGGGGAGAACAAACGTGCTCATGAGACAGAGAAGCGACAAAGGAGGAAAGAAAAGGCACAACACTCCAGCCAACAACTATGTATCCTCCAAGATTACACCAGTCACTTCTCTGGGAAAATCTGCAGGGCAAGAATTGGGCTCCTCAGCCACTTAAAAACTCATCAATGTACCCCCTTGGCAGACATCATCCTCGCATCGAGGGTTAGCCAAAGAAGAAGAATTGCACTTGTTAGGGGGCTTATTCCTTCACTCATTTACTTCCCTGGTCCTTCTCACATGAACAGAGAGCAACAATACCCGAAGTCCAAAGGTGCAAACAATTCGATGTTTATTGGGGTGAACTTCCAGCAAGCATGATTCCAGTTTCCTTCCTTAGTGTCCCCCTTCCCAGCTCTGACACCACAGAGGCTTACCTGTGTCCCTGTTTCCATTTACCCCTTTAGCGAAACATGATTCCAATTTCCCCACCCCCATTCCCTGTTCCCATTTCCCCCCACACCCACCCACTTCCTGATTGACTGCAGACTATATAGTAAAATTTGAGTTCTGCTTAGCTATACCTTAACCAATCATTTTACTGAAATTTAACTAACCAATCCTAACATATTGTAACATGATTGTGTAACCAATTATATCCCACCACCTTAATTAGTTTACACCCAGCAAAATTATACAGCAGACAGGAACAATCACAGAACCAGATAGAGATTATACAGACAAACAATAGCAAAGTGGGAACTATAATGACAAAACAATACAGAAGTGAGGATTTCACATCCCAGCTATTGATAAGTGAGTTCTTGCCAGACAGGATGCTATCAAACTAAGTTTCCTTTTACATCTTCTAGGCACTTCCCTTTCTCTGGAGGCAATAGTCATTATCAGGACAGGATTGTATTCCTAACAGCCCAATAGCACCTTATTTCAATGTGACTAGTTTGGAATGTGAGGATGTGACCATTTCCTTCCCAGCTTATGGCTGCCTCTGTTGCTTAGCCAAAGGCCTTAGCCTAAGAACAGGGCCTCAGACTGTCACAGTAAGAGAAGGCTCGTACACCGGCAGACAGTGATTTTGATTCTTTTATACCTCTATAACTAGCCAAGTGATAAGAATACACCTAAATTCTTAGCGTATAGGCCTTTACAGACAGGCCTGAATATCTATATCCTAACAGCACTCATAACCCTGAGTTCCTTGAAACGGCATCCTGTATTTCAGTCTTCAGCTATTTTGGTCCCAGTTCATTAAATAATCTGAACTCTACTCAGGGAAAATCATGAAAAGCAGATTTCATTTTAGTACAGGATGTACATTGTTTATTCCTGAAATATTTTTTTCTTCAAATACAAGTACCTGAAATGCTTTTCTCTCTAGAGTATAAGTGGCTACTTCATCATTTAACCGAGGTGTGTCCAAAAAGGAGACAGGAAGGGTGGAAGGGCCACGCTCCAGATCGTAGCATGCTGTATAGTACTTACGCTGATTTTAAAAGGGAAAGCAAAGTGGAGGTGTTTCACACAACAGTAGGTTAAGATTGAGACACTTTTCTTACACTTTACCTTGCCAGACAATCAATACTGGCAAAAGGCCAATCCTGAAACATTTCTGTGAGCAATCGTTCATGTAAGTAGTCTCTTTGTACTTGGTGCATGAGGGAGGGTTTGCAGTATTTGGCCCTAATGCACTGCTTGAAGCATGATTCATGTGTGCTTTGCTGTCAAAGACTTGAAAGTCTCCTTCAGGAAATCTGGTCACCAGTACCAGATGTGACATTGTTCTGGCAGTTTCTGGGGAGTAGAATAAATAGGTTAATGCACCACCACTCCATCTCTGGAGATCAGAGTTCAAATCTGAATTCTGGAAACGAGCACAGACGAATGTTTAGATCTCTCAACCGATATCCTCTGGATCATTTCTTGCTACTTAAAAAACAAACACAACTTGGCTTGCCTGCCAGCCTTTTTCAAGGGAAGGCTGGATGGAATAGAGGAGGTGGCTCACGTGAGTGCTGTATTTTCATTCAGATTATGTTCATGATTAATCCACTTTCACTTCAAGGAAAGTTAGAAAAGAGAAATGAAATTTGGACTGCTGATCAAAGGGTGAACTAACTTCAATCCAGACAGAGGGTATGGCTGTATCCTTGAAGAGTTTTAATATTTCTCTCCAACAAGCCCCGTTATTAAACAGGAGCCCTCCAGCTGGAAGATGGAACTGGGATTCCTAGTGAGCACCTGTATGGAGTGGAGCAGAGCTTTGAGAGAGCATCAGAAACAAAGTTATTGGCTTGGCATGCTGGGTGACCAGAGCAGTTTGAAAGTTTGATTGTCTGTTGCAAACTGGTTTCTCAGAAGGGCATTTTGCAGTTCTTTTATTCATGCTATGGCTCAGCAGCACCTGTCTGAAGACCTAAGGAAAACCATCTGGTTCCAAAATGTGTGAACAGCATATGTTCGGAAATCAGGTACAAGAGCAGACCTACAAAATGCCAACAAAACTAGAGCTAAGTATGATGAGTTTATTTCCTTCCTCTGTATCCAATTGGTGGTTTATAAAAGGAAATAATAGAAATGTAGGGCTGGAAGGGACTTTAGAAGATCACCAAATCCAGTTCCCTGTGCTGAGGCAGGACCAAGTACCCTTGGCAGGTGTTTGTCCAACCTGTTTTTAAAAACTTCCAGCAATGGGGATTCCACAATTTCCCTTGGAAGCCTATTCCAGAGTTTAACTATCCTTATAGTTAGCAAGTTTTTCCTAATATCTAACCTAAATCTCCCTTACTGCAGATTAAGCCCATTACTGCTTTTCCTATCTTCACTGGACATGGAGAATAATACTTCAAGTCAGAGATGCCTAAGGAGTTACTTTAATTATTTTAAACCATATAAACAAAAGCCAAATAGTGCTTTATCACATTCATTACCAGCAGTTCCTCTCATATACTAACATAAGAAATGTTTTTACTGAGCTTTAGATTACAAGGATAATATTGTTCTGTCTCTTTTAATTAAAACAGCATGCTGTTTAATCTGCTTATGGCATTAGTGACTTTTAGCATTTAATCAGTAGGCTTTTTGTAAACCGCTTTTACCAGGCAGTTTGGGGAATGTTCACCACTGCAAGTAACAGGGCTTTGCATTTTCATATTAACTTGTTTAGAGCAGTGACTTTTTCTTTTTTTTTTTTTTTGGAAAGTTCAGTACTCTTAATGAACAACTCCACAATCAGTCAAGTAATGCAAGCTTGAACGTACAACATGTACTCAGGAAAGTACAAAGAATAAGTTACTTGAAGAGAGTGTCTCTCACTGAGGTCCTCTTGAAAAAGAAAGCATTTAAACAAACAGCAATTTACGTAGCCAGTAATTTTCTCTGCTTGTGCTACTGTTGGTCATATTTGTGCTTGGATAAGAACTTTATTTTCCTGTAGTCCATGTTAGTTCTTTGTCTGCCCCAGACCTGCCTCAGCCATAATGCTCTGATGCAAAAATAATAGGGTGAAGTTCTTTGGCCTGTGTCATACAGGAGGTCACACAAGATGATTGGAATGACTCCTTCTTGCCTTAAAATCTATGATCCTATGAACAATTCTGTGTTTATGACACCACCCTGGCTTTAGGTGAAAATGACTTTTTTAATGTCAGAAATGAGACATTAGGGGGCAGTCCTCCATCAGTGCATGTGTAGAACTCTTCCTATTGAAATCAATCAGGAGTTCAGAGTAAAATTCAGTGGCAGGAGATAGCCATATGCTTTTGCTGCATGACCAAGGAATAGAAGCTGGGAAATGTAGGAGGAAACCCATTTAAACTCAACAATCTGCAACAGATAATGATGAACGCTGATTTGAAAAAGCTATTCCCTATGAAATAGCCTAGAACTCCAAGGCAGCTCGTATTTTCAAGCTTCTTTTGTAATTTCTGTTTTTTAGGCAGTATTGGCCAAATTTATCCCTGGTATAACTCCACTAAATCTATTATCCCCAGAATGAATCTGGCACCTGATTTCTGTTCTGTGTAAAATAGAGATAATGTTCCTGCATTGTTGAGCTCCACCTTAATGTACTTTTTACATCATGTCATCTGGATAATTAAGTCCAGTTTTGCCTTCAACATAAACATGTATTTCTGCCTTATTCAGTGTTATGACATCTAGATTATTACATAAACACACAAAAAGAGAAACACAGTTCACTTTCCTCAGTTAAATTTGCTCTCTCTCATTAGCTTTATTGAAATGGAGTTAAACACAAGAATACCCTGTTGACTTGTAGTCCAGCCCCTCCCCCCCACACACACGTTCCATACTTTATCTAGATTGTCCTTCATGCTAAATGTAAAAATATTTTGTTTTATTTCAATCTGTATCTAATGAAAAGGTTTTATAAGTACATTTATAACTAATTTTATAAGTAAATTAGACTGGGCTGGTAGTTTCATATGTAACTTTTTATTCCTCACTGGAACACAAACTGCCCATCAAGCCTTGTATCAGTTAGTCATTCGCTGTGAGAGCACTGAAAGCAAAGGCTTACCACCCGAGGAAGGGTAACAGGGAAAATTTAGTTAAATACAATGCTTTTTCTGTAAGACAGTCAGCTTCAGTGTACGAATGATGAATGTAAACTGTGCATTCTGAAACTCGTTGATTGTTCCTTTCAGTGGTACAGTACTTATGACAGAAAAGGATACAGCATTACACTGTTTTCCACTGATTTTCATTATTTCTCCCAATTCTTTTTAATTGAATAAAAATGCTGGGGTTTGTATGTAAATTTGTAGGGCCAAATTCATCAGTGGTATAGGTGGATGCTGCTGCATTGAAGTCAATGTTTTATATCTGCTTACACCAACAATAACTGTTGCCTCTGGCATATTTTTGCATAGAAAATATCATTCTCATTCTCTTTAATAGTAAAGTGACTTCTCTTTCTTCTCATAGATAATCAACTGATCAGGCATACATGAACAACATTACCAAGAAGACTCCCTCACATAAATGAATCCTATAGGTAGGATGCTAGATTTTATTAAATTTTATGGATACATTATGTATTAATAGTGCTAAATCAGTTATATCACAGTAAAATACCTTGATATTGGGGCTCTATGGATTCTAATACTGGATTTACTTAGTATTTCAAGAGCTGTTTTTAATTTTCATTCTCTGTAACTTTATGGCCATGTTTCTCTCCCTCTTAGAAGAAATTGCCAAGAAAGTTGAGATCCCAAAGTGACAAACATGCAAACCTGGCAGGGGAGTGAAACAGAGTCTTCAATAGCCATGAAACTGACAGAATGAAAGATTGTTGTTTATTAGCTTAATTTTTTATTCAGAGAGGAAGAATGGTCATGTGATACAGGCATTAGACTGGGACTCAGTGTGTTTGGGGTGAACCACTAATCTCTCTGTTCCTCAGTTCCCCATCTGTAAAATGGGAATAATGATACTTATCTATTTAGGTGCAGGATAAAAAAATATTTAAGTGCCTAAGTTCCATTGTCAAAAGTGACTCAGGCACTTGGAGACTTAGGACCAGATTAAAGGTATTTAGGTGCCTAACTCCCATTGGACCTTTAAGTGCTTAAGGCTTGAGTGCACAAAAGGAATTAGGCACCTAAAAGAGGGACTTGGGTGCCTAAGTCTCAGTTTTGGCACCACTGCAATGCACAAAAGTCTCACCTAAGTTCTTAAGTTTTTGCTGTAAAAGTTCCCTTTAGGCCCATGTTTCTGTTTCAGATCATGTTCACTACTGCCTCCTGCTAGGCATCCAGACACCTATGTTCTGCCTCAGCCCCAGAGCAACTCACAGACCAGGGGAAGACCAGTGTTTGGCTGCCTAAGTTGCATGAAGGAATCTGATCTCATAGGCATCCTCTGAGCACGCCCAATGGATCCAGCCCTTCAGGCACATTCAAACAGAACAGGAGGGAAGTGGGGGAGGAGTTCCCTCATAGCTTTTAGCCCAGTGGCTAGGGTACTCATCTGGGATTCAAGTCCTCTCTCTGCCTGAGGGGAAAAAGGGATTTGAAAAAAGATCTACCGTTTCTCAGGTGAATGCCCTAACCAGTGGGCTTTGGGATATTCTGATGTGGGGGCTCCCTCAGTCTCTCCTGTGGAAGCCATTGCACTCTGGATACATACTCAGAGTCACTGGGGGATGCTGGGAGAGAGAGCGAATGAGAATGACTATGCAGGAGAGTTACTCTATAGCCTGTGGTTAGAGCACTCACCCAGGATGTGGGAGACCCGGGATCTAGCCCACTGTACCAATGACTCTTCAGGTATTTACCCAGAGTACAATAGCTTCAATAGACTAAGGGAAGCCCCACATCAGAATACCCCATAACTAAGGATAAGATGTTGTCACCAAGGCCATGGAAGTCACAGATTCTGTGATTTTCAGAGACATCCATGACATTTTGTGCTTTAGCCCCATGCCAGGGGTGGCAGGAGCCCTGGAGTACTCAGCCCCATGCCAGCGGCAATGGGGGCCCTGGGCCTGTTAATCACCCTCCCCAGTAGTCAGCCTCTCAGCCCCCCATTATTTTTAGTAAAAGTCACAAACTAGTCATGGGCTTCCATGAATTTTTGTTTGTTGTCTGTGACCTGTCTGTGACTTTTACTAAAAATAACTGTGACAAAATCTTAACCTGACACATAACCCAATGGCTAGGGCACTCACCTGAGAGGTGGCAAGTCCCTATTCAAATCACTTACCCATCTCAGGTGGAGGGGAAACTTGAACTGAGTTAAAAGCTATGAGGGAGCTCCTCCTCCCCTCCTGCCACTGGGGCTTCTTGTTAAAACAGCATAGGTACCTAACTGCAGGGGAGGTTCACAGCTGAAAATTGCTAACAGAGTTATGCACCTCTCTGCAGCCTGGACTTAGGTGCCTATTTCTGTGAGAGAGACAGGGCTTCAGGGCTTTCTCTCAGTTCCCTGCAGGTCAGCTTAGCTGCAACTTTGGTGATTTTCAATGAGGGAAAGTCGGTGTTCTCTAATCCAGGGGTTCTCAAACTGTGGGTCAGGACCCCAAAGTGGATCACAAGGCTGATGTTAGACTTGCTGGGGCCGAGGCCAAAGCCCGAGCCCCAACGCCCAGGGCTGAAGCCGAAGCCCGAGCCCTACCACCCGGGGCTGAAGCCAAAGCCCGAACCCCACTGGCCAGGGCTAAGGTTACAAGTCCCCTGCCCAGGGAAGAAGTCCTTGGGCTTCAGCTTTGCCTGCCCCCCCCCCATCACCCGTTCCCCTCCCCACCTGGAGCAGCAGGGATAGGGTGGGCTTGGGCTTCGGTCCCCCCTCCTGGGGTCGTATAGTAATTTTTGTTGTCAGAAGGGGGGGGTCACGTGCAATGAAGTTTGAGAACCGATTCAGTCTAATCCAATGGCGGTTCAGTTTCTCAAAGGTATTATTCGACTCTAACCTCCTGTTCCTATGTATGACTTAAATGCAGTGCTGGCATCTCTTATGGACCCTCCATATGAACCTTTAGCTAATTGCTCTCTGGCTGACCTTTTTCAAAATATTGCTTTTCTCATTTCAATAACTTCCCTCGGAAGAGTGAGAGAAATTCAGGCCCTTATGTCAGGCCCTCCGTATGCCCAGTTCTTCAAAGTTAAGATGGCCGTACAGCCACCTCGTAAGTTTTTGACAAAAGCTGCATCATCCTTTCATCTGAACCAAATGATACACTTACCTTCCCAAAGCTGCACTTCAGTAGTGAGGAGCAGCATCTTCACATGTTAGATGAGAGAAGAGCATTAGTTTTCTTAGGCTTAGACGACACTAAGCCCTTTTGAGCATCTCCTTTGCCTTTTTGTTCCATATGCTGATAGAAAGAAAGGCTATGCAGTTTCAGCACCGGCTATTTCCAGGTGGATTGCAGCTTGCATCACAACAGACTATTGGGTAGCATAACTTCCTTCTCCAGAAGTGCTCTTAGCTCAGTCTACAAGAACACAGTCTAACACAGACATATGTAGGGCTGCTACGTGATCTTCCATACATACCTTTTCAGCATTATGTTATCAGATTGCTTCCAGATATGATGCAAGTTTCAGAGAAACAGTTTTGCAATCACTATTCAGGTAGATCCAAGCCCCACTTCCTATCTGAGCTGCTTGGAAGTCACCTGAGTGGAATACATGTGAGAACTGCTCAAAGAAGAAAGGACAGTTACGTACCTGTAGCTGTTCAAGATGTGGTTCACACACATTCCACAACCCTCCCTCCAACCCCTCAGCATTGAAGTCTCTGGCCTTATATTCTGGTGCAAACAAACTGAGGAGGATTGGAGCGACGCCGACACTAAATAGCCGTGGAAGGGGCCAGAAGGAGGTATACGGCATGTGTGCTTCCCTGACAGGTATTGCTACAGAAAATTCTCCAGGTATGCTGGGTGCGCACACACCTGGGTGGACTACACGTATGAACCACATTTCAAAGAACAAGTTACTGTACATAACCATTCTTTGAAATCTGCTCTCTTGATACAATTATGGCTAGGTATGTATTTAGTTTTTAGTGAAAAGAGATTTTAAAATGTGTTCTCAATGGAGGTATTATAGAACAGGTTGTCCACAAACAGTAAGCACTGGGCAACAGTGATTAAGCACAGGCCCCATAACAAATGGAGTATGCTTCAGTGTTGCTTGGAAGTTGGTGGCTTTGTCGTCAGCACTCCCTCAAGTAGTAATACAGATGTCAGGATAAAGCTGCTTTTCATGGTGTTTAGCCATGAGTTTATGAGCCCCAGGCAAACAAGGTTCTCATGGTTCTCTAAGAGACAATATTTTTGGAAACATTAAATCTGATCCACAAAACAGGGCATCTAATCATCTCACATGCATATACAGTTTTCAAACTTTTAAAATTTCAATAAAAAAATGATGAATTGATGTGAGAGCATGATAAAGTTGTGCTATAAAGGACAGCATAGTTCCTTACCATTCTTCATGTAGTGACTTACATTGATTTTAGTATGTTTTTCCATGTATATAAGTATCTGTGGTCCATTTGAGACCATTCAGTCTGTTGCCTTTACAGATCCTTCCCATAAAGTTCTATGTTCCATAGTTTTGATTCACCCTTTCACCAATTTATCCCATCAATACTAGCAAGTTTCATTCTTCCTATAGTCCTTGGGGGTGTATATAGAGTTGAATGGTTTAAATCAAAACAATTTAAGTCACCAATTTTGTCATGATTTAAATCAGCAAGAAGAAACCTTGATTTAATTTATCAATTTTAATTGGGCTTGCATTTGTATTTCAGTTATTTTCCTAATCCATCTTGTTTCGTGTCCTGTGTCCAACAGTGGCTATTACTAGATGGATCAGAAGAAAATGGCTTTTCTCTTACAAGACTATTGTTAAACAAAAAAAAAAAACACGCCATGCTGTCTAGCTTGAAGCAAGACAGTCTATATCCTGTATATAACAACTGCAGATATTCTTGTTAATCATATGTAGGTCTAATCCTTTTTTTTAAATCTTACTAAGTTGTTTCTCACGGCGATATCTTTTTGGAGTGAATTCCACAGATTAATTATAAACTAGGTAAAAAACTCATCACATATCCTTTTATTAATTTTAAATTTGTTGTAAACAGGAGCTCCCACTTGACCCTGTTCCTTATTGTGTACATACTTCTAAAGTACCTTCTTATTTCTGATTATTTAGATTCACAAGCAATGAGGAGTTTGACAGGCTAGCTAAATTTTATCCCAGTTAGAAATGTACAGTGAGAAAGTCCCAGCCCTCATTTCTAGATGTGAGAAAATTACTCCTGCTCATATATATGTGCTTGAAGTAAATTTCTTTTCTGTAAAAATGGCATTTTGGTGTTTCATGCTTATTACTTCTCAATAAGTTCTGTATCAAACATGCTCTGTTTACAAGTAAACTGATGACTTTCCAGCTGAAATTCTAGGATCTGAGTAGAAAACTGGTTCTTTCCAATGGGTACATCATCACCAGTAATAAAGGTTCTGCAGGCTAAATTATAACTCCATTTATACCTATGCAACCAGGTTGTCTTCAGTAAGTTTGCCCAGGCATACCTGATTAACTCTTAACAAACAAACCTGTTGATTATGTACAAGAAGAAAGAATCTATCTTACTCGCTCTCTTAGCAGCCTGTCCAATCTGCAGAGTTTACAAGATTGAAGAGTAGTAAGAATGTTTATTTTCACTAAATTCAGCAGATTACATTGAACGCGGAGCATATCCACTGGGTAAGACGGGTCCATTTTTTTTTTTTTTTTATGGAGACACTTTACACCATAGAACACTTTATTGATAACCCTTTACCATACGCACTCTGGCAATATGTTGCCCTCTAGCTCACTCTAGTGGATCATTCCAGTTGACTAATGCTTCCCGGCCAACAATTCCTGATAATGAAGCAGTGATACAGCCCAGGTCTCACTCCAGTGAAGCTTATTGTTTCTGTTTTTGTTGCAGACACAGCAGCAAAATGAGGATATAAAACATGGATAGATTTTAAACAGCAGGCTGCAATTTTATTAAACTTTAACAAGGGAGGGGCACTACCCACCCATATTTCCTATGCCAGGTGTTTAACTGGTTCCAGTTAGAGGGTTACAGGGCTCCTTACCATATAACCCGTAGCTACTGCAAGGGTTACAGGGCCCATTACCATATATCCCATAACTCAGGGTAGGCTCTCCTCAGCCTACACACAAGACTCAGCTCTTTCAAGACCTAGCACCCTCCCCACCTCGAGGGAGACAGAGGGTGCAGCAGGGTGGGGACCTCTTCCCATGATGGCCACAACATCTCACCCTATCCCAAGACACCCAGGTCTTTTACTTCTGGGAAATGTTCATTTTATTTTCTTAACTGTGCTGGAAACCAGCTGCAAGGAGCGCTAGTGACTAGCTTGGTTGCTCTCTCCCGCTCCAGCCATGCGGCTTGATATCACAACTCCTGCCCCATTCCATTCCCTCACATCCCATAGCCATATATCAACATCTTCATCTGACAGAGGTATGCCATCATCCCTGAAAACTTCCAAACAATTGTCACGGATGTCCCTGTGCTGTATCACTGAACTCCTGCTGGCCAGTGGGGTGAGTGCCAAGAATCTGTTGTCCTGAAATTGAGAGAGAGCATTGACAACATTATTCGCCCCAAGACATGCACTGTGTGAAAAATGATGTTAAATCTTAGGCAGTGTAAAATGAAAGCCCCCCCAACAGCCTCATTACCAGTGCAGTCTTAGCCATGTGTCAGTTTACAGTATGAACCACAGCTTGTGTTATTGCACCAGAAACGGACATTTTTATTCTTGAAGTTTTCTCCCCAAATAGTGACTCTCACTAGCATAGGAAAAAATTTGAGGAAGGCGATGTCCCTTGTAATATCGTGAGCCACCCAGATTTCTGGCCACCTCTGCCCATACCACTCTCCTTGAAAGTAAGCCCCAAAACCTATGCTTCCCAAGGCATCGGATTGTATCTGCAGCTCCATCTTGAGCAATAGCTCCAAATACCATATTGAAACCCCATTAAACTTTTCCAGGAACCTTTCCCACACTTACGTCTTCTTTCATTTCCCTTGTCATTCTGATAAAATGGTAGGGTTTTCACACTCCAGAGGAGGCAGATGCCAGATGGGCACAAAATGCCTGACTGCGGGCCACCACCTGTCATGCAAAGTTTTGATGCCCCATGACCACCTGTAGTTCCCACAGAGTCATTTTCTTTGCCCCTTTGAAAGCCTGTATCAGCACCCTGACTGATTCCAACTTCTCTGTAGATATCATGGAGACACTCTGAACTGAGTCCAGGTCAATGCCCAGGTATGTTAAACTTTGGGCAGGGCCTTCTGGGATTTTTTTTTCAGTTCTTCTTCTTCCATCGCAAGGAGGACCTTGAGGTGCTCAGCTAGGTTCTGAAATGCCCGAAGCATGTATTTGCAGTTGCCTGTCACTAATCTTCCTGCAAATAAGAAGTTGTCAAGGTAGTGCACGGGGTGATGCAGGCCAGTCTCATACATCACCCACTCCAACATGAAGCCGAATCTTTTGAAAGTGGCACATGACAAGGATATCAGGCTTGGCTTTATCAAAACAGTAATGATCTTCAAACTGAAACTCAAGCAAGTTAAAGTCCCTGGGATGTAGTGGTAGCAACTGAAATGCAGACTTGATGTCATATTTTGCCAACATTGCCTCAGGGCCACATTCCCTAACCATGGCTAGCAGAGTATCAAATGACACGTATCTCACTGAACAGCTGCAGGTCAGCGTAATCATTTACCGATGAGCCCTAAGGATGGGACAGGTGATGGATAAGCCTGCATTCACTCTTTGCATTCTGATTTCAAGTTCTCTGACCAAGAGTGGCACCTCATACCCTCACATGGGCTTTGAAAACCACCTGAAAATCTGTTCCTAAATAAACTGCAACTTTCCCCCCCCCGTAAACCACCGTTGACTGGAGAAGGAGCCTTTTCCATGATTACTGCCTCCGCCTGTAGCATCTCCTGAAACACTGGAACCTTGTGGACCCCCTTTCCTACTGCCCTGTTGGAGCCCCCCTTTCCCCCACAACAGAAGAGTGTACTCTGCTGACCCCCACCCCTCATACAGTGGTGTTTATACCTGCACTGGGATCGAAAACCTCTCCTCATTAAATGCAAAAGCACACATTGGCCTGGATAGCTGCATTTTGATAACAAGGCTTTGGCATTGTCCACCTGCTGTCTGTAAATGCCAGCTGGATGGAGTGATAAGGAGTCATATGCTCCAGCCAAAGTTCCCAGTCTGTTTTACCCCAGGTTCCTCTGCTGCCCTTTGTCTAAATTCTTGGTCATATCTTAACCATGCAATCCAACCATGTAGCACAAGCCCTCGCTATTAAGTTCTATACTGGAATGAGGAAATACGCTCTCGGGATACTCACACAAATTATACTCACATAAATGCGAAAGGCTGCAGACAAGTTCTCAAGAGTTGGAGGCATCTTAGGTCTGTGGGGTTTGTCCTCATTTTTGAGTATTTTGCCCCCTTGTTTTGTCTGCTTGTCCCCGAACAGCAAGGTAAATATAGCCACAAATTCCCTTTTCCAAATCTTTTTCTTAGCCCCTGTCAACAGATTATTCTTGAGTAAGTGATTGGATCCTGCATAAGCTCTATGGGCATTAGCTGCCTTGTCTCCTGCCCGTGTTTCATTAGGAATGACACCACCTGGAGCCAGGGTGAGGTCCCTCTCTAAATGTGCCATATTCCTGTGTGGGATTTGAGTCCCACCCCTAAACTTTGACAGTGTTACTTCCTCATCTGAGAGGAGCCCACTCTTGTCAGGCAGGCTATCCAACTTATGGGCCTCCAATGCCAATGATTTTGCCAGTTCTCCCCATATCCTTTAGGTGGTGCATTCTGATGGAGGAGGGACCTGGGCCACCACCCTTGCCCAATTCTGAGTGCCAATCCCCTCCTTCATTATCTGCAACCTGTTGGTGAACTCTCACCTTCCTCCCCCTGCTGCATCCTGAGGATGCCTGTTGGACTCTTGGCAGGTTATGGAAGTGAGGCACAGGCCCAGGGTGGCTCATCCACTCCTTGGCATCCTTGTCCACCTCAGTGAGACTTGGACCCTCACTAGCTTCGAACTCAGACCCTGAATCCATCCTGTGGACCTCCTGTATGAGGGGTTCATGATCTCATACTAGGCATTCTTCCAGTTCACCAGTATCCTGAAAAAAGAACGGTCCCTGCCAAGGTCCCATGTCCTGCCCAGCTGCTCCCCTCAGTGTGTGATTCTCCTTTGATGCCTGTGGCAGGCCATTGGTCCTCACCAAAACTCCACTCCTGCAAAGATGGAGCACATCCTTCCCCACAGGACTGCGATCCCAGGTCCACAATTCCCTGGCAAAGCTGCCCGAGTGAACCCTTGCCCACCTCTGAGGCCACCACTCTCAGTGCTTCCATTAGGACAGGGCTGGGTCCCTGCAGGAGGGTACCCCTACTACCTATGCCTACTGCTTTGCCCCAAGGAGAGGGCAGGGGGAAGGGACTAGGCATTTTGCCTGGTTCCTGCAGAGCAACTCCTGGAGCGGGCACCTGCAGGCTGTACCGTTGGCCAAAGGCTCATGAGCCCTTCCCCTCCCTCCACCAGAAATGGGGGTGGTGTAGCATGACACAAGGAGCACTGCACTCCCCCGGCAGCTACAGTACGCCCATGGCCTCTCCTCCCATGTGCAGTGGCGGGGGGGCAAGGCAACAGACTCAGCTCCCACAGGGCCACCTGGTAGCAGCACCACATGACCCCCATCCCCTTCCCCAGAGAATAGTGGAAGAGGTGGGAGGGCTAAGGCAACTGCCCCACCCTGGCAGGGCTGCCCAGGAACATAGGGCCCTTCCCAGCCATTGTAGATGCACCAGGTCAAATTATGAGAGCTGGGGAATGCTGGCCAATCAGCACCCCTTCCCTCCAGCCGGCCAATGGGAGCCAGAGATTTCCGCAGGGAGAAGCTACTTAGAGTCCCTTTGCAAGTGCATCCTTCCCTGCTGGGATTGTCCCCTTTCACCACTGACCCCCATCAACTTCCCCCACCTGTTGAAGCAGGTGGGTGGCACCCAAGAAATTCTGTGTCTGCACAGTAACCTGACTGAGAAATGAAGCAAGCTACATTGCAAATACTGGGAAATAATATCCTGGGTTGTGCAAGGGAACTAACAATGTCCATAATAATGGAAATTTGTTAGGGAAAGGTAGAATACACCTGGTCTGCCTACAATCAGTGGGCGGAAAGCTTCCTCAGATTCTAAGTTGCATTATTCCCTCTGGCATTAATATGTCCTTTCTCTGCCTCATTTCTATTTAAAACAACATGTTAAGAAAAAATATTTTGCAAACAGAATGTATTGGCTGTGAACCCAGATGTTTTGGCCACAAGGTCTTATTTAACAAAGGAACGTAATAAAATAGAGAGATTGATGAGACCGCAAACAGAGGAAGTAGAATACATTCATTAGGTGGCTAGGAAATTAAAATGTCAGAGTACATGCAAAGCAGGTACATCATAAAGGGATCCAAAAGGTAAACAATTAGCAGATGAAAGAATGACATACACTGGGGGGACACGGATAGCTCAGTGGTTTGAGCATTGGCCTGCTAAATCCAGGGTTGTGAGTTCAATCCTTGAGGGGGCCATTTAGGGGTCTGGGGCAAAAATTGGGGATTGGTCTTGCTTTGTGCAGGGGGTTAGACTAGATGACCTTCTGAGGTTCCTTCCAACCCTGATATTCTATGAAATAAAAAGGAGATAATACTGTAAGTGCATCCCAGAAGAAAAGGAATTGAAGAATCAGATTAGCATAGTGGAAAGCTAATGCAACACCAGTGGCTAAAAATCTTCCACAATTCCTTAATTCATAGTTTTACCCTGTCTATTCTCATGAAAATTGTGCAATGTGAAATTCTGAGGCTGGCCCCATTACTAATTAAAAAGCATGAATCAGGAAGGCTGGCTTAAATTTAGCTAAAGTAAACATTCTTCAGACTCTAAAATCTATTTGTATGATTCATCAGGCACCAAAACAACAACAACAAAAAAAAAACAACTGTCATAGATAAAGAAATTACCTTTTGCAAGACGGAAAAGGCAAACATTTAAAAAATACAGCTTCTATAGTAAACTGTAACGGCAAAATATATGCGCTCACAAGATGCATACGTTCACATGCAAATGAAGAAATTGCATGCATAAATGAGTATTTCTGCATGGCATACCCTTTTTGCATGTGCAAATGTGTATTCTGAATATACATGTACCTGTTTATGTTTATGTGTACACACTTCGTAGGCACACGTTAGACACCCAATATTGAAATTTGATCTCATGTCAGTGGTTCCCAAAAACACCCGTATGGGGGTGCAGAGGAACATTCAGGGGGGCACAGTGGGGCCTGGGCCGGCCCCCACAGGGGCCAAGGAAGGAATGCCACCCTGGCCCCACCCCCAGGCGTGTTGGAACAGTTATGATAGTGGGGGTGCTGAGTGCCACTGAACCAAACTGTAAACCCTGTATATAAGGGAAGCCACTTGAAGTCAGGGGGTGCTGCAGCACTCCCCATAGCACTAATTCCAGCACCCATACCAGCCATAGCTCTGGCCCCAGCCGAGGCTCCACCCCCGGGTCCCGGCTCCGCCCCCGGGTCCCGGCTCCGCCCCCGGGTCCCGGCTCCGCCCCCGGGTCCCGGCTCCGCCCCCATCCCCAGTTCTGCCTCCAGCTCCACTTTCAACCCAAGCTCGTCTGCTGAGCCAACTGTGCAGGAATAGGGGGTGGCATGGCCAGATTCCAGTACTGGTAAGGGTGGGGCATGACAGGAAAAGTTTGGGACCAATTGTCATATGTAGTAATTATGTAAAAGCTGTTAACTTTTCTCTTGATTATTTCCTCCAGAAACCTGCCCTATAAAAAGAGTATATTGTGGTGTTTGTAGCTATATAATTAAAAAGAAATGTCCGTTTGGACAGAGACATCCCTAAGGGGAGGATCTATTTATGGAGATTCTCTATGTCCTAGTAAGGATGGGAGGATGGAAAATGATCAAATACAGGTAGGATCTGATGAGAAACACTCAAATGAAAAAGAGTCCTATTCAATTGCATCACGTAATGGCAGACAGCTAAAAAGTGACAAGTTTTTAAAGTGCTTATATACCAATGCTAGAAATCTAAATAATAAGATTGGTGAACTAGAGTGCCTCGTATTAAATGGGGATATTGATATAATAGGCTTCACAGAAACTTGGTAGAATAAGAATAATCAATGGGACACAGTAATACCAGGGTACAAAATATATCGGAAGGACAGAACAGGTCGTGCTGGTGGGGGAGTAGCACTATATGTGAAAGAGAGCGTAGAATCAAATGAAGTAAAAATCTTATATGAACCAAACTGTACCATAGAATCTCTATGGATAGTAATTCCATGCTCTAATAAGAAGAATATAGCAGTAGGGATATATTACTGACCACCTGACCAGGATGGTGATAGTGACTGAAATGCTCAGGGGGATTAGAGGGGCTACTAAAATAAAAAACTCAATTATAATGGTAGATTTCAACTATTTCCATGTTGACTGGGTACATGTCACCTCAGGACAGATGCAGAAATGAAGTTTCTTGACACCTTAAATGACTGCTTCCTGGAGCAGGTGGTCCTGGAACCCACAAGAAGACAGGCAATTCTTGGATTTAGTCCTAAGTGGAGCATGGGATCTGGTCCAAGAGATGAATATCGCTGGACCGCTTGGTAACAGTGACCATAATATAATTCAGTTTAACATCCCTGTGGCGGGAAAAACACCACCGCAGCCCAGCACGGTAGCATTTAATTTCAGAAAGGGGAACTACACAAAAATGAGGAGGTTAGTTAAACAGAAATTAAAAGGCACAGCGCCAAAAGTGAAATCTCTGCAAGCTGCATGGAAACTTTTTAAAGACATCTAATAGAGGCTCAACAGAAATGTATACCCCAAATTAAAAAACAGAAGAGAATTTAAAAAAGTGCCATCATGGCTAAAACAGAGTAAAAGAAGCAGAGAGAGGCAAAAAGACATCCTTTAAAAAGGGAATTTAAATCCTAGTGAGGAAAATAGAAAGGAGCATAAACTCTGGCAAATGAAATGTAAAAATATAATTAGGAAGGCCAAAAAAGAATTTGAAAAACAGCTAGCCAAAGACTCAAAAAGTAATAGCAAAAAAAAAAATTAAGTACATCAGAAGCAGTAAGTCTGCTAAACAACCGATGGGGCCACTGGACGATTGAGATGCTAAAGGAGCACTCAAGGATAAGGCCATTGCGGAGAAACTAAATGAATTATTTGCATCCATCTTCACAGCGGAGGATGTAAGGGAGATTCCCAAACCTGAGCCATTCTTTGTAGGTGACAAATCTGAGGAACTGTCCCAGATTGAGGTGTCATTAGAGGAGGTTTTGGAACAAATTGATAAATTAAACAGTAATAAATCACCAGGACCAGATGGTATTCACCCAAGAGCTCTGAAGAAACTCAAATGTTAAATTGCAGAACTATTAACTGTAGTCTGTAACCTATCATTTAATCAGCTACTGTACCAAATGTCTGGAAGATAGCTAATGTGACACCAATTTTTAAAAAGGGCTCCAGAGGTGATCCCAGCAATTACATGCCGGTAAGCCTGACTTCAGTACCAAAAAAAACTGGTTGAAACTATAGTAAAGAACAATATTGTCAGACATATAGATGAACATAATTTGTTGGGGGAAGAGTCAACATGGTTTTTGTAAAGGGAAATCATGCCTCACCAATCTACTAGTACTCTTTGAGAGAGTCAACAAGCATGTAGACAAGTGGAATCCAGTGGATCTTAGATTTTCAGAAAGCCTTTGACAAGGTCCTTCACCAAAGGCTCTTATGCAAAGTAAGCTGTCACTGGATAAGAGGGAAGGTTCTCTCATGGATTGGTAACTGGTTAAAAGATAGGAAACAAAAGCTATGTATATATGGTCAGTTTTCAGAATGGAGAGGGGTAAATAGTGGTGTCCCCCAGGGGTCTGTACTGGAACCAGTTCTATTCAACTAACTCATAAATGATCTGGAAAAAGGGGTAAACAGTGAGGTGACAATATATGCAGATTATACGAAACTACTCAAGATAGTTAAGTCCCAGGTAGACTGCGAAGAGCTACCAAAGGATCTCTCAAAACTGGGTGACTGCAACAAAATGGCAGGTGAAATTTAATGCTGATAAATGCAAAGTAATGCACATTGGAAAACATAAATTAGTTGTTACCACTCAAGAAAGAGATCTTGGAGTCATTGTGTATACTTCTCTGAAAACATCCACTCAATGTGCAGTGGCAGTCAAAAAAGCAAACAGAACGTTGGGAATCATTAAGAAAGGGATAAATAATAAGACAGAAAATATCATATTGCCTCTATATAAATCCATGGTACGCCCACATCTTGAATACTTCATGCAGATGTGGTCACCCCATCTCAAAAAAGATATATTGGAATTGGAAAGGGTCAGAAAAGAGCAACAAATATGATTGGGGTGAGAAGAGATTAATAAGACTGGGACTTTTCAGCTTGGAAAAGAGATGACTAAGGGGGGATATGACTGAGGTCTATAAAATCATGACTGGTGTAGAGGAAGTAAATAAAGAAGTGTTATTTCCTCCTTCTCATAACACAAGAACTAGGGGGGGTCACCAAATGAAATTAATGAATGAGCGACAGGGAATGGATCACTTGATGATTACCTGTTCGTTCCCTCTGAGGCATCTGGCATTGGCCACTGACGGAAGACAGGACACTGGGCTAGATGGGCCTTTGGTCTGACCCAGTATGGCCATTCTTATGTTCTTAAGTGTACTGTGCAGCTTTAAATGTAGAGGTGACACTGTGTGTTTCAGGATCAGCTTCCATTTTGTTTCAGTTCTGATGCAGAATGTTAGAGTCACTATGTATTGTTTCTCAGGATAACTTTGGGTGAAATACTGGCTATACTGAAGTCAATTGCAAAATTTCTGTTTACTTCAATTGGGCCAGGATTTTTACCCTTTCTATGTTTTTCCTTAATCTGAAGTGAAAGTAATCTAGACTGAATAATACTTATTTTGATCTTTGAATGTAGCAAATTGTAACAAATATCTGGAGTGTTTTTGTAGGTTGAAGCGGGGAGGGAAACATTAACCACATGTAAGGCTACTGGGTTTTTAACAGATGAAGTGCTATGCTGAATTGAGGCCTTTGTGATCACAGGGGTCTGAAGAAGAAAAGTGTATTTTCCCTCTGTAGTGATGCAACAACTCACAAGTGCAGCACCTCCTGCTGGTCATCCTGGGAATTAGCTCTCCAGCCTCCAGATTGTCCTCTGCAGACTGGTGTCCTGCTTGCCTCAGGTCCCTGCGTCCCTCCCAAACTCCAGTGCCCCTTTACCTTGGGGTGCTGCCCCCTGGCAGTACACCCACAGATCCCCCTCCCTCTATCCCCACCTTACCTTAGTGGCTACTGCCAGTCACCATCTCGCCCCCGCTCACTGGGGCAGACTGCAGTCTGTAAACCACTCATCATCAGCAAGGAGGGTTTGGACCTGCTGCTTTTGCCTAACCCTGGGCTGCCCCTCTGCAACCCCAGTACCTGCTTCGGGCCTTCAGCAAGGCCTGCAGGTTCTCCAGGTTGGAGCTCCCCAGCTCCTCTGACCTTCCAACAGTCCTGTTCCACTTCAGGTACCTTCTCCTACAGCAGCTAGCCCTTCCCACTCAAGAGCTAGAGTGAGACTCCTCTGCTTCTAGCCCACAGCCCTCTGATAAGGGCCAGCTAGGCCCTGATTGAGCTGTCCACAGCTGTGGCTAGCTACTCACTCAGCTTCCCCCAGCTGTTCTCACTCCTCTTCCCCCAGCCGCAGCCCTCTGCAGGGCTGCTTTTACTATTGGCTCCCCAGGGCAGCCCTCTCCCAGGCTGTTTTAACCCTTTCAGGGACGGAGCGGGGTGACCAAGCTGCTATACTCTCCTTCTCCCTCTCTTTTTAATCTTCTCAGAAGAAATAGTAAAAGGAATACTTCCAGTTAGCCACTTGTGTGACCTAGTGTTTACTAATGATAAGTTCATGATTTCATCAACAGTTTAGCATTCAGAACAGAAAACCAAATGTGAAATATCTTACACAGTAGATGAAGTTTTTGACTAGAAATCTGGCGAAAATGAAGCAAACAAGCAGGAATGGAAGAAGCTAAAGCAAACATCAGACATGAGGGATAGTTAGAGAAAACTATGTTTATGTGCACCGCTACAGACTAGGGACCGAATGGCTAGGCAGCAGTTCTGCAGAAAAGGACCTAGGGATTACAGTGGACGAGAAGCTGGATATGAGTCAACAGCGTGCCCTTGTTGCCAAGAAGGCCAATGGCATTTTGGGCTGTATAAGTAGGGGCATAGCCAGCAGATCGAGGGACATGATCATTCCCCTCTATTCGACATTGGTGAGGCCTCAGCTGGAGTACTGTGTCCAGTTTTGGGCCCCACACTACAAGAAGGAAAACTACATTAAGTTTAGAAGTGTGTGCAACAAGAGTGATGTAGTGGTGGGAGTCTGCTATAGACCACCGGACCAGGGGGATGAGGTAGATGAGGCTTTCTTCCGGCAGCTCACGAAAGCTACTAGATCGCATGCCCTGATTCTCATGGGTGACTTTAATTTTCCTGATATCTGCTGGGAGAGCAATACAGCGGTGCATAGACAATCCAGGAAGTTTTTGGAAAGCGTAGGGGACAATTTCCTGGCGCAAGTGCTAGAGGAGCCAACTAAGGGGGGCGCTTTTCTTGACCTGCTGCTCACAAACCGGGTAGAATTAGTGGGGGAAGCAAAAGTGGATGGGAATCTGGGAGGCAGTGACCATGAGTTGGTTGAGTTCAGGATCCTGACGCAGGGAAGAAAGGTAAGCAGCAGGATACGGACCCTGGACTTCAGGAAAGCAGACTTCAACTCCCTCAGGGAACGGATGGCCAGGATCCCCTGGGGGACTAACTTGAAGGGGAAAGGAGTCCAGGAGAGCTGGCTGTATTTCAAGGAATCCCTGTTGAGGTTACAGGGACAAACCATCCCGATGAGTCGAAAGAATAGTAAATATGGCAGGCGACCAGCTTGGCTTAACGGTGAAATCCTAGCGGATCTTAAACATAAAAAAGAAGCTTACAAGAAGTGGAAGGTTGGACATATGACCAGGGAAGAGTATAAAAATATTGCTCGGGCATGTAGGAATGAAATCAGGAGGGCCAAATCGCACCTGGAGCTGCAGCTAGCCAGAGATGTCAAGAGTAACAAGAAGGGTTTCTTCAGGTATGTTGGCAACAAGAAGAAAGCCAAGGAATGTGTGGGCCCCTTACTGAATGAGGGAGGCAACCTAGTGACAGAGGATGTGGAAAAAGCTAATGTACTCAATGCTTTTTTTGCCTCTGTCTTCACGAACAAAGTCAGCTCCCAGACTGCTGCGCTGGGCATCACAAAATGGGGAAGAGATGGCCAGCCCTCTGTGGAGATAGAGGTGGTTAGGGACTATTTAGAAAAGCTGGACGTGCACAAGTCCATGGGGCCGGACGAGTTGCATCCGAGAGTGCTGAAGGAATTGGCGGCTGTGATTGCAGAGCCATTGGCCATTATCTTTGAAAACGCGTGGCGAACCGGGGAAGTCCCGGATGACTGGAAAAAGGCTAATGTAGTGCCAATCTTTAAAAAAGGGAAGAAGGAGGATCCTGGGAACTACAGGCCAGTCAGCCTCACCTCAGTCCCTGGAAAAATCATGGAGCAGGTCCTCAAAGAATCAATCCTGAAGCACTTGCATGAGAGGAAAGTGATCAGGAACAGCCAGCATGGATTCACCAAGGGAAGGTCATGCCTGACTAATCTAATCGCCTTTTATGATGAGATTACTGGTTCTGTGGATGAAGGGAAAGCAGTGGATGTATTGTTTCTTGACTTTAGCAAAGCTTTTGACACGGTCTCCCACAGTATTCTTGTCAGCAAGTTAAGGAAGTATGGGCTGGATGAATGCACTATAAGGTGGGTAGAAAGCTGGCTAGATTGTCGGGCTCAACGGGTAGTGATCAATGGCTCCATGTCTAGTTGGCAGCCGGTATCAAGTGGAGTACCCCAAGGGTCGGTCCTGGGGCCGGTTTTGTTCAATATCTTCATAAATGATCTGGAGGATGGTGTGGATTGCACTCTCAGCAAATTTGCGGATGATACTAAACTGGGAGGAGTGGTAGATACGCTGGAGGGGAGGGATAGGATACAGAAGGACCTAGACAAATTGGAGGATTGGGCCAAAAGAAATCTGATGAGGTTCAATAAGAATAAGTGCAGGGTCCTGCACTTACGGAAGAACCCAGTGCACAGCTACAGACTAGGGACCGAATGGCTAGGCAGCAGTTCTGCGGAAAAGGACCTAGGGGTGACAGTGGACGAGAAGCTGGATATGAGTCAGCAGTGTGCCCTTGTTGCCAAGAAGGCCAATGGCATTTTGGGATGTATAAGTAGGGGCATAGCGAGCAGATCGAGGGACGTGATCATTCCCCTCTATTCGACATTGGTGAGGCCTCATCTGGAGTACTGTGTCCAGTTTTGGGCCCCACACTTCAAGAAGGATGTGGATAAATTGGAGAGAGTCCTGCGAAGGGCAACAAAAATGATTAGGGGACTGGAACACATGAGTTATGAGGAGAGGCTGAGGGAGCTGGGATTGTTTAGCCTGCAGAAGAGAAGAATGAGGGGGGATTTGATAGCTGCTTTCAACTACCTGAAAGGGGGTTCCAAAGAGGATGGATCTAGACTATTCTCAGTGGTAGCTGATGACAGGACAAGGAGTAATGGTCTCAAGTTGCAGTGGGGGAGGTTTAGATCGGATATTAGGTAAAACTTTTTCACTAAGAGGGTGGTGAAACACTGGAATGCGTTACCTAGGGAGGTGGTTGAATCTCCTTCCTTAGAGGTTTTTAAGGTCAGGCTTGACAAAGCCCTGGCTGGGATGATTTAACTGGGAATTGGTCCTGCTTCGAGCAGGGGGTTGGACTAGATGACCTTCTGGGGTCCCTTCCAACCCTGATATTCTATGATTCTAAGGATGTGGAAAAATTGGAAAGAGTCCAGCGGAGGGCAACAAAAATCATTAGGGGACTGGAACACATGACTTATGAGGAGAGGCTGAGGGAACTGGGATTGTTTAGTCTGCGGAAGAGAAGAATGAGGGGGGATTTGATAGCTGCTTTCAACTACCTGAAAGGGGGTTCCAAAGAGGATGGATCTAGACTATTCTCAGTGGTAGCTGATGACAGGACAAGGAGTAATGGTCTCAAGTTGCAGTGGGGGAGGTTTAGGTTGGATATTAGGAAAAACTTTTTCACTAGGAGCGTGGTGAAACACTGGAATGCGTTACCTAGGGAGGTGGTAGAATGTCCTTCCTTAGAAGTTTTTAAGGTCAGGCTTGACAAAGCCCTGGCTGGGATGATTTAGTTGGGGGTTGGTCCTGCTTTGAGCAGGTGGTTGGACTAGATGACCTCCTGAGGTCCCTTCCAACCCTGATATTCTATGATTCTATGAAAACCAGAGGCTTTGTATCATCTGATTACACTAGACAAATACTGCCACATGCCAGCTATGTTAAGAGGTTACTATTGTTAAAGATAAAACTACAGGAAGGGTTAATCTGCTTAAAAGTCTTCCTGGGACTAATTGGGTTGCGGATAAGAAAACACTACTGATGGTATACGGAGCCTTAATCTGACCAATTATTGGTTATGGCTGCCAAGCTTTTTGGCCAGCTTCAAAATCAGAACTTAAAAAAATTAAATTTAATACAAGCCCAGGCACTACGAATTGCGTGCGGTGCATTTATTTCAACACCTCTGTGTATGCTACAGATAGCTTCTGGTGAAACGCCAGTTGCACTATGAATGAACCTAACTTTCTGGTCCAAAGTTAATGGGAACTGCAATGATGAAAGTACCAAACAAATATAAGAGGATTGCTGGGAATTTGAGGCGAACTGTAGAACACGATGTTAGAACTTCACATGCCATTCAAGTTACAGGGGGGTGCAGGAGTCGAACGATGAGGAAAAGATTAACAAATTCAAAACTTTTAGTCATGGAAAAATTAGTTATGGATGGAAATGGAAATTTACACATGTGGGTTCAGATTTATTTTATAAACTTAAGTGTAAAAATGAAGTGTACCAGCAGACAGATAAAAAGTAGTGTTGGTTTTGTCAAATATATACAGATGGATCCAAAAAAATTGAAAACAGGAAGAGTAGATATGGTATATTGTATACCAAAATTGACAAACAGTACATATAAAAGAATATCTGATTATGTAAATGTAGTTGTCGTGACAGCCAAACTAGTAGCAATAATGCTAGCATTAAACTGGATCTGAGAAATATGCCCAGCAGCTGTGGTCATTTTTTCAAATTTCATCTCAGGCCTTATGGTGATTAAAAAGGGGTGTCTTCTTATGGAGATGTGATTTAATCAATAACAATATATTTCTAATAACAGAATTAGTACAGATAAGGATATACGTAGCTCTCAGAGCATATTGGGATAACAGGGAACTAAATGTCAGACAAAGTAGCTAACAAAGCTGTCAGAAATGGAAGGCTTGACATTAGGGTTGCTAACATTGGATTTCTGTTTCCTTAGCACCCCCACCCCACCCCTCCTCCCAATATTATTAATAATAATAATATCATCATTACTATGAATAATAATAAGCAGTATTCACCTACATCACCAGGGGTATTTCTTGCTGCTTTTTTGCACCATTCAGCAATTCTCGATCTTGTTGTACAGAGATGGGGAAAAAAGGGACACCTCTTGTAAAAAGGGACTGTCAGCAACCCTAATTGACATAGAAACACTCTTGAGTAAACAGGAATTCAAAAGCCTAGCACAGAAAAATGTAACAGAGAAATGGCAAAAAATTTGCATTAATGAAAGAGAGGAAGAAGATTTTTTTGAACTGTGCACTAGAGTTGAGGATAGTGACATACTTCAGGGCCTGGATAGGAAAAATTAAGTAATTTTATTTAAAGTATTAACTCACATTTGTGGCTTCAACAAAAATCTTTTTCAAATCTATAGATACAAAGATAGACTACGTGCGCTCTGTAAGGTGAAAGAAACAACTGGTCACCTTTTATGGGCATGTAAGGGCTTTGATAAAGAAAGGGGAAAGCTTTCTGTGGAATTCAAACGTCTTAAGGTAACAGACATTACATTGTTATTTAGTACAGACATTGGGGAAATGAAGCATTATTAAAAAGTGTTGTTACACTACCTGAAAGACACAGGGCAGAGCAAGAGAATATAAATGTCTAGGTTTTGAGGAATTATAGTTGTTGGCAGCTATAGACTATTCAGATAAATCTGCTTCACCATAAAAAGGGGGCGGGGGAAGAAAGGGGTTGCTGGGGAAGGAGTCTGTAGTCATGGGGAGTAGAGTAAGCTCCAGCGGTAAACCCAGAAGCAGGCAAGAGAAGATGGAGAGGCTAGATACGAAGGAACCCAGGGAAACAGATATAGGGACAGGGACAAAGCATACTTGGATTGCTGGTTATAGGGTCCCTGGGCTGGAACCTGGTGTAGCAGGTGTGCCTGGGTTCCCCTGCCAGCCACTGGTATATTGACACAGCCTGAGTTGGAGTTGAACACCATTTGGAGATGGCATTTAGGCAGAGGTCCTGTTGTACTAGTAACCTTGGGGTGGACTAAATGGTGACCTGGTTAGAGGATCAAGTTACCACAAGAGAAATTATTGCAGAGCATGTAGTCCAGCAGAAAGGGGCACAGGTGCAGCGTGAGCTACTTTCCCAGACCTAGACACAAG
The DNA here is from genome assembly GCF_965140295.1 of Lepidochelys olivacea. NCBI lineage: Eukaryota > Metazoa > Chordata > Testudines > Cheloniidae > Lepidochelys > Lepidochelys olivacea. Next base: position 25,179,001 of record NC_140415.1, on the reverse strand, counting down.
GAGGCGCACTAGTGGTGAGTGGCAACCCTGTTACAGGGTAATGAGGGCAGGATAACCCCAGGTTTATAGCATATCATGGATATTTGTATATATTGCTCAACCTGGCTTCAAAAACTGTGGAGAGACTATTCCTCAGTATGATCAGGGAAAAGGTTCTTAGTTGTATCAACCTTAAATTTACTGTAATAAAGGTAAGTAAAAAAATTTCAAATGGAAGTGTGTTTTCAAGTGGATTTCAGGTGTAGCTCTGATTTGTAGCCATAGGAGCTGACTCCATGGGTGCTCAGGGGCTCAAACACCTACTGAGAAAAAATGGGGGGTGCTCAGCACCCAGAGGGCTGGTCCAGTCCCCTAACGATTTTTGTTGCCCTCCGCTGGACTCTTTCCAATTTTTCCACATCCTTCTTGTAGTGTGGGGCCCAAAACTGGACACAGTACTCCAGATGAGGCCTCACCAACGTCGAAAAGAGGGGAACGATCACGTCCCTCGATCTGCTGGCAATGCCCCTACATATACATCCCAAAATGTCATTGGCCTTCTTGGCAACAAGGGCACACTGTTGACTCATATCCAACTTCTCGTCCACTGTAACCCCTAGGTCCTTTTCTGCAGAACTGCTGCCTAGCCATTCAGTCCCTAGTCTGTAGCGGTGCATGGGATTCTTCCGTCCTAAGTGCAGGACTCTGCACTTGTCCTTGTTGAACCTCATCTGATTTCTTTTGGCCCAATCCTCCAATTTGTCTAGGGCCCTCTGTATCCTATCCCTACCCTCCAGCGTATCTACCTCTCCTCCCAGTTTAGTGTCATCTGCAAACTTCCTGAGGGTGCAATCCACACCATCCTCCAGATCATTTATGAAGATATTGAACAAAACCGGCCCGAGGACAGACCCTTGGGGCACTCCACTTGATACCAGCTGCCAACTAGACATGGAGCCATTGATCACTACCCATTGAGCCCGACAATCTAGCCAACTTTCTATCCACCTTATAGTCCATCCAGCCCATACTTCTTTAACTTGCTGGCGAGAATACTGTGGGAGACCGTGCCAAAAGCTTTGCTAAAGTCAAGGAACAACACGTCCACTGCTTTCCCCTCATCCACAGAACCAGTTATCTCGTCATAAAAGATACAAAGGGATCTCACAAAACTGGGTGACTAGGCAACAAAATGGCAGATGAAATGCAGTGCTGATAAGTTCAAAGTAATGAACATTGGAAAACATAACCCAAACTATGCATACAAAATGATGGGGTCTAAATTAGCTGTTAACCCTCAAGAAAAAGATTTTGGAGTCATTGTGGATAGTTTTCTGAAAACATCTGCTCTATATGCAGAGGCAGTCAAACAAGCTAACAGAATGTTAGGAACAATTAGGAAAGGGATAAATAAATATCATAATGCCAGTATATAAATCCATGGTACGCCCACACTTGAAAACTGTGTTGTCACCCCATCTCAAAAAAGATATATTTGAATTTGAAAAGGTTTGTCTGGCAGCTTGAGAGGGGCTTGGGGGAAGGGAGACCAGCGAGCAGGGAGAGGCGTGGGGGTGGGAAGAGGCAGAGTGAGGTCAGGGCCTTGTGGGGGGGCAGAGCGAGGGGGGAGCCTATGGTCAGGGGGCAGAGCAAGCGCGTGAAGAGTCAGAGCAAAGGTGGAGCCTTGAGGGAAGGAGTGGAGTGAGGGTGGGGCATCCTTGGGGAAAAGTAAAAGTCTGTGCCTATGTGGTTAGGGATGCAACCCCAGGCTCTGGGTGTCCCTAGGCCTCTGAATGCCAGATGCTGGGACTGGATGACAGGGAATGGATCACTCCATGATTGCCATGTTCTGTTCATTCCCTCTGAAATATCTGCATTGGCCACGGTCGGAAGACAGGATTCTGGGCTAAGTGGACCATTGGTCAGACCCAATATGGCCACTCTTATGTTCTTAGCATAATGTGATTCTTGGATAGAAAGTGCTATATTAATTAATTAATTAATTATGACGTCTTCTAACTAGGTTTAGGTATCATAGAATCTTGTTACTATTTTGGGGTATTATATAAATGTTACAGTTATTTTTTATAGTTTGTTATTTTTAATGTGTTTATTAAACCTATTGCCTTTTCCCAGGAAGTTAATGTTCTGCATTATGTTAGAGCAAGTTTTCAGCTGATTCCAGATTTGTACACCAAAATTTGTGCCTGCAACTGATTGCAGCCAAAGAATTGGGCATACATCCATTCTGCATGCACAAAACTTGCGTTTGTGTGTAAACTTAGTGCCCAGCTGATAAGTTTTTGTGCACAAATACTGTTTATGTGACTAAAACCAGCAGCCACTCAATTTTGCAGGCTCATTTGGTTGTGTGCCTGAAACTGGGCATGTAAATTCACAGGTGGCAGCTAAAAATTTATCTGAAAATGTAGACGAAAATTTGCTTTGGGGCAGTACATAGTATGTGTTGCTAGTAACACATGCTAAAGTCATTATGGATATAATGATTTTTAATTTAAATAGGCATTTAAATTACGTATCTGTAATTTGTAACGTGTTTCTTGATATGGAAAGTAATTACATAGTAGAAATGGAATAATCTGATAAACAACAAGTATATTTCCGGTGCAAACAAGCCAAATCATCTCCTTTTTGTGAGGTATGGATGGGAGTCATGAGAGCCCAATTTCCTACCAGATCTACTCAGCAGAAGTGGGAAGGTGAGGCTGAAGAGACTTTGCAGATCTCCCGTTGGATGATAGTTGGCCAGCAGGTGGCAACATCTCATGTCATGTCATGAACCAATTATATCAGGAGGAACAGGAGGTTTAGTTGAGGTTCCTCTTCCTCTTTTCCTCATGAAAGTTACAATTTAAGCAAGTAGATTTAGCACTACCAGTGATTCCCAATCTGTGTGATTCCCTGTAACCTGTGTTCTGAGGATATGTAGTGGTATGAATGCACTTCACAAATAGGAACTATTCCTTCAGAGCTACGGGGCTGGTTGTCCTCCTACTTACAAAAGTGTAATTTTGCTGACTTTAGTAAAGTTACTCCTGATATACACTGGTGTAAACAAGAGGAGAATCAGCCCCTATCTTCATTTGCATCTGCCATGAAGCCGTATTATGTTTTCCATTGTTTCTTTTGTCTTTGTGATGGGTTTGGGCCCTTTGGGATGTCACCTGATGTGCTGGGGTTTAACTGAGCCTCCCCTGCTCAATCAGCCTATTCTGCCAGCCTGGGTTCCCTTTACCTGGCCTTGCTGGGTTAGACCTACAAGCCTCTTCCAGCCAAGCACATAGGCAGGGTCACACCCAGCTGCACAAAAAGACAGAGATCTGCTCTGGAAAGATTCAACCTTAGGGGCTCTCCCAACACTCTGGTGCCCACTCCCTTTAAGGGGTACAAACCCAATGGTTTTATGAAATTTTCCCCCTCCCTCAATGTGGAGGGAGATATGCAAAACTTCTTGCCCACGCCCCAGTTAGTAATTACATAAACTGGGTTATATTATAAACAAACAATAAGTGTATTAACTACAAAAGGTGAACTTCAAGTGAGTATGAGAGATAACAGACAGAACAAAGTGGATTACTGACCAAATAAAGCAAAATATGCAAGCTAAGCTCAATATGCTTAAGAAACAGGTTACAAAATGTAAATTCTCACCCTAAGTGTTATTTTAGGCAGATTACGAAGTTTCTGTGATTCAGAATTCCAGTTATATTCCTTTTCAGACTGGACCCCCTGTCTCAGTCTGGACTCCCGCCTTGCCTTCTCTTCAGGTGGCTTTAGCAGTCTTTCTTCTTAGGCAGACAGGCCATAGAGAGGAGGAGTTCCATTTGCCTTCCTCCCCACCCTTATATAGGATTTACATAAGGCGGGAATCCTTTGTTTCCCAAACTTGACCCCCACTTCCGTTTCAGTGGAAAGTTACAAAAAGTCCCAGGTAATGTTCAGTATCAGGTGCCAAGACCACCTGACTCTGTAGTATCACAGTGTCCATGACAGTGGCAGTATGGAGGGTCTGCAGGAAGGCCAAGCCTTTTCACAATCCATTGTCCTCACTGATGGGTTACCAGCCCCATCTGGCTTTTCCATTGTTGTACCTGAAGTGTTAGCAGTGGGCATCACCCAAAGTAGCATAGTTGAAATACAGATACATAGTCAATATTCCTAACTTCAGATACAGAAATGATACAGGCATACAATTTGGATAATCACATTCAGTAAATTATAACCTTTCCAATGGTATCTTACAAGACCCGTTTTGCATAAAGTACATCTCAGCTATGTCATTCATATCATAAGCATATTTACATAAAGAATATGGAGTGAAACGTCACAGTCTTGCTTTGTCATTTAGATTTACTGCAAAATTGAATGCAACAGAAAGAGTGAGTTACATGCACTGACATGGCAGCATCTTTTAATGGATGGCAACTGAGGGACAACTGAATTCCAACCCCAAACCCATCTGCTCAATAAACATGACTTAGGCCCCTCAGAATCATGAGATTGGCTCAAAAGTGATGGGAGTTTAAAAAATAATAATGATGGGTTCTTTTTATTTGCCTTCCGGTTTTTGAGCCTTTAGGGTTCAGTTGGGTCATGTTCTCAAGCTGTTCTCTGCAATCACACCTTAATTACTTTTCAAGTGAAAGCTGAGATTCACATGTAATTGCATGAATCTGAGAGCTGGATCTTTAACAAGGCACCAAATATCATAGACTCATCATCAAATCACAAGAACAGGCCATGCTGTGAATTCTAATTGTTGCACTGCTAATGACTGGCTGAATGACCTTAAGTAGGATACTTAGCCTTTCTGTGATTCATCTTCCCTATGTGGAAAACTAGGAACTATAACTCTTATTGAATTACAGGGGTGCGGTGAGGATTAATTAGCTCAAGTTTGCAAAGTGCTTTGAACACATAATGATATATACACGCATGCTAAAGACTGTTATTAAATGTTGCACATTGTCATATTTTTCAGCTATCCTCTAATCCTACTTTTCCCGCTGGAGGAGGAGTAGGCAAACAACATGAAGCAAAACTTGTCATCATCAGTTAGATTTATTTTGCTGCTTTTTCTGAACATAGAGTGTTTGAATGGTAAGTAGAAAACTATACAGCACATTATTTTCCTGAAAGCAGTTTGTTTAGAAAATTCTGAAGATAAATCTGGCTATCTTGATCCTCATTGGAACCTATACAACTTCAAATGATCAATTCTCTTAAGAACTCCTGTAAAGAAATTTTGAAAATGGCTTGATTTACTCTTGTGAAAGTTTTAGGGTCAGTAAGTGATAACTTTAGGGTATGTTTACACAGCAAAGAAAACCGTGTGGTTGGCCCATGCCAGCTGCTTCGGCTCATGAAACTCGGGCCGCGGGGCTGTTTCACATTGCTGTGTAGACTTCCAGGCTCAGGGTGAAGCCTGAGCTCTGGGACCCTCCCACCTTGCAGAGTCCTAGAGTCCAGGGTGTGAGAGTAGACATACCCTTAGAGGCAGTATTGACAGACACCTGTCCCTTCCCCTATAGGTGCCGACTTCTGCTCACGCCAGTGGGTGCTCAACCCCTCTCTGTCCCCGGCCCCGCCCAGACTCCACCCCTGTCCCGCCCCCATTCCAACCCCTTCCCCAAAGTCCCTGCCCCAACTCCGTCCCCTCCCTGACCCTATTCCGACTCCTTCCCCAAATCCCCGTCCTGGCCCCGCCCCTTCCCTGCCTCCTCCTCTGAGCATGCCACATTCCCGCTTCTCCCCCCTCCCTCCCAGAGCTTACTAGGCCGCCAAACAGGTGTTTGGCGGCAGCAAGCGCTGGAAGGTAGGCAGAGGAGAAGGGATGCAGCGCGCTCAGGGGAGGAGGCGGAGTGGAGGTAAGAGAGGGCGGGGGACAGGGAGGGGAGCTTGGCTGCTTGTGGGTGCAGAGCTCCCACAACTTTTTCCCTGTTTGTGCTCCAGCCCCAGAGCACCCACGGAGTCCATACTTATGCCTTCCCCTTCATTCTTCTTAGGACTTGTCACCATGAAAATGTGAATAGCAACATTAATGAAAAAGTGGCATGGAAATTTACTGAAGTGATAAATAAGCTTAGAAGGAGAAGGCACATGTATGCACATTTGAATACACTTTTTTCTTAGAGATTATTGACCAATGTGTTCTTTATTTTAACATGACATGTTTTTAGATACTATTGGATTCTATGTAGAAGTAATTCACACATTCAGTTTTGCCTTTACACAGTGTACTGTATCCAGTCTGTGGAATCTGTCCATCATCTCCTTATACCTCACCATCAGTACTACCTAAATGTGTAATATATGATATTTGTAAAGCTTATTAACTAGGTTGATTTATGTACTTCTGCAGAGCAATCAGCTCCTGGAAAGCCTGAAGTTTTGAAGTGTCTTTCTCCAGAAATGGAAACCTTTACTTGCTGGTGGAAGCCTGGCTCAGATGGAGGACTTCCTACCAACTACACTCTGCTCTACAATAAGGAAGGGTGAGAAGCTGTGGATAATTATTCTGTAGATTATTACTTTGCTTCATATATATTTACAGGCCCCAAACTCTCACTTGTCTTTAAATTGCAGATAATTATCAGATGACAAAGGTGTTGTGACAGAATAGGGGAATATGTCCCTGTCGATTTGTGGATTTTGTTTAGAATGTAATCTTTAGTATGGCTTTGAGCGTTCCTTTTGGTAGCTGGAACTTGACAGTTAGTGGGGAACCTGTATTTGGAAAGCTGTGACAAAGCCATCAACATTGAATAATTACCCTGGAGAAACAATGAGGTTGCTTCAGCAGGGTCATTGACTTTGGATGAACTCTCTGCACAGAAGTCTGTCTGTGGGGAGAGGGCTGACATTCCCCTAGTCTAAGCACATGGCTGTGAGAGCTGTAGTTGGTCCCCCTGACCAAAGAGAAACAGAATCTGTTTTTTAAAAGGGTGTTTCTCTAAGCAAAAGGAGTAATTTAATTGCCAGGCACAGAGGACACAACCAGTGGGAGTGCTTTCTCTAAAGGACTTGGACCAAACCCAGGGACTCACAAAAGGGGATGAAATGAGGAGTTTGTTTTCCATAGATCTGTGTGTGCATGTTTAAGAATTCCTTTGCTTTACGGCCACATTGTCCAGTGCTAAATTTGTAATGAAAGAGGTGCTGAAGCTCAAGCAACTAGGTGCGAGGGCGCAAGGAATTTTTTTACTTTTGTAACTGATATGGCAAGCCCAGAGGTGCCGGGGCTATAAACTGCCAAACCTAGGAGTGCCGGGGCTCATCCCTGGCAAGTCCTGGCACAAATTAAGCATTGACATTGTCCCTGAGAGGGTGAACTTGAAACCAGAGCTCTCACAGCCAGGTGGTCTCTGAGGGGAACATGTCTAAACAACTGTGGAGCTCAGGAGAGCTCACGCACTGGGTCCAGGTTCTAGGTAGCTGGACTGCAGGGTCCTACTGTCCAAGAAGGGTGTCAGACATGGGGTCTGCAGCAGGGAGTGCACCTGAGACATAGAGTTAGGAACAGTGTCCAGTCACTACTGAGAGAATTTAGCACCACATGGGATTCAGTGGGTTGGATCCCATCATGTAGACAGTGTTATCCATTTCAAGAGCAGGACTGGTCCAGATTGTAACAGGTGTTATTTAAAAACTGTGTAAAAGTGAGGTTTATTTTAAGCATGAATGAGACATCTGTGCTTGTGAAAATAAAAGCACGGGATATGCAAATGCATGTTCCCTATGTGCAAGGGGAGTTGTAGTCATTCCCAAATCACCTCTGATGCTGCTGGTAACTTTGCTGAAAGCAGAATCTTTTCTGATTAATAAAGACAGAATCTGGAGTTAGTTTACATAAAGAGAATGTGTTCTAAATTCACATTTCCTTTCTGTCATTTACATTTTGCTTCAGTGGTTCAGGATATTCATGCTGTCTGTCAGGTCTCCATTTAAGGGTTCTTTGTTTGGACATACTTGTGTGACGATTCTAAACTACTTGTACGAGTGGGGGAATGAGACTGACCAGTAATAATAGTAATGGGCAAACGACTGCATCACAGAAACCACCGTCTCAGTTGTCACTGAATGGCAGACGTATTGGTAGTCTTTGCAGAGAGACTACAGAGGCCGTGTGACAGAGTGTTGAGAGTGATTGCTTTCACTGCTATTCCCCATGTTGTACCTGATCTGCACGTACAAAGTGGGCTTCATTCTCTGGGGCTCTCAATCCTGCACCACTTTCACAAGCACTAAAAGTCACTCTTAGAATATGGATTGAAGCGTCTTGCTCTTTTTTGCTTTTACACACATCTCTAAGACACTTTTTATTATATACTGACTAAGGGCCCCACAGTGATCTGTGTTTATGTAGGACCATGGGGAACACAAGACCCCTCCCCAGCTACTGCTTGAGGGCACATCTCAATCCTTCCCTGTTGTGAGCAGCAGGAACAGGTTCCCAACTGGATAGGGGTGGGGAGGTTACAGGGCCATAAGCCTGCTCCTCCCCTTCATTGGTCCATGGAGTAAGGCAGGACACCAGGGGAACCAATATGCCCCATACCTACGATGGTGCAGAGTGCACAGCTATGGGAAATTCAGAGTAGCAGCCGTGTTAGTCTGTATTCGCAAAAAGAAAAGGAGGACTTGTGGCACCTTAGAGACTAACCAATTTATTAGAGCATAAGCTTTCGTGAGCTACAGCTCACTTCCTCAGATGCATATCGTGGAAACTGCAGCAGGCTTTATATATACACAGAGAATATGAAACAATACCTATTCCCACCCCACTGTCCTGCTGGTAATAGCTTATCTAAAGTGATTTCCAGCACAAATCCAGGTTTTCTCACCCTCCACCCCCCCACACAAATTCACTCTCCTGCTGGTGATAGCCCATCCAAAGTGACAACTCTTTACACAATGTGTATGACAATCAAGCTGGGCTATTTCCTGCATTTATGGATTTATGCAGGAAATAGCCCAGCTTGATTGTCATGCACATTGTGTAAAGAGTTGTCACTTTGGATGGGCTATCACCAGCAGGAGAGTGAATTTGTGTGGGGGGGTGGAGGGTGAGAAAACCTGGATTTGTGCTGGAAATCACTTTAGATAAGCTATTACCAGCAGGACAGTGGGGTGGGAATAGGTATTGTTTCATATTCTCTGTGTATATATAAAGCCTGCTGCAGTTTCCATGATATGCATCTGAGGAAGTGAGCTGTAGCTCACGAAAGCTTATGCTCTAATAAATTGGTTAGTCTCTAAGGTGCCACAAGTCCTCCTTTTCTTTTAGCTATGGGAAAGATTTGCCTCCTGGGTTATCATCTCAACCAGTGTTCCTCCAGGCATTGGTGCAGCTCTCCATGGCCTCCTGCACCAGGCTGTATGTCAGTCACACAATCTAGCACTAAATGAGTGCAAAATAATGCTATTGCCAAAAGCATCTATAAGAAATAAGAGAGTTAGGTATAATGAACTGATACATTTTTATTTTAATGAGATTATAACATTAAAAATTAGACAAGGCATCTTCTTATCTGCAGGCAGGACTGACCTGATTAAAGTAATACAAAATTCTCCTCTATCATAATGCTAAGTCCTGAGACTCTCAGGTGGAAATATGTCAAGAAAATATTTGACAGCATGCTGTCTTCAAACCAAGTGACTGTCTATGATTTGCCTCTAACTTCTTGTTCTTAAACATTTTAGAACTGTTTTGGTGTTCTCTGTAATATTCTGTTTTATGGCTCCATGTCAGGCAAACCATCTCCTCCTCCATTTTAATAGCATACATTTAGTTAGGACCTATGTAATTACTAGTTCTAAAAGAACAGAGGACAAGTTCTAGCCCTGCGTAGTTCTTGTAAGCTCCAGTTCAGCAAAGCAGTTAAATTAATGGTACTTAAGCACGTACTTAAGTGCTGTGCTGTGACAGGAGTACATACATGCTTAAAGTTAAGCGTCTGTTAAAGTGCTTTGCTGAACCCTGGCCACTATTAGTAAATCAGACGCTTTACTTAATTTCCTGATGACTGATCATTTTTCATTTTTTAATTTCAGAAAAGAACAAATTTATGAATGTCCAGATTACAGAACCGCAGGTCCCAATTCCTGTTACTTTGACAAAAAGCACACCAATCTCTGGACATCTTATAACATTTCTGTAAAGGCAACTAATAAGATGGGAAGTAACATCTCTAACCCTCACTATGTGGACGTGACTTCCGTAGGTAAGAGGGAGAAAAAACAGAAAATAAACTGGAGATAGGCTTGATCTGGAATCACAGAATCAGAGAAATCATAGAAAGGTAGGGCTGGAAGGGATCTTGAGAGGTCATCTAATCCATCTTTCTGTGCTGAGGCAAGGCCAAGTATACACAGACCACCCCAACAGATGTTTGTCTAGCCTGTTCTTAAAAATCTCCAAAAATGGGAATTCCACAACCTCCTTGGTAATCTGTTCAAGTTCTCAACTATCCTTAGAAAGTTTTTTTCCTAATATCCATCCTAAATTTCCCTGGCGGCAAACTAAGTCAATTACTTCTTGTCCTACCCTCGGTGGACACAGAGAACCAGCTTCTTTATAACAATATTGTACATATTCTTCAGTTTTTGCTATCATGTCCCACTTAAACCTTCTTGTCACTAGACTAAACGTGTCCATTTCTTTCAACTTTTCCTCATAGGACATGTTTTCTAAAGCTCTTATCAATTTTGTTGCTCTTCTCTGGACTCTCTCCAGTTTGTTCATATCTTTCTTAAAGTGTGGTGCCCAAAATTGGACACAGTACTCCAGTTGAGGCCCCACCAGCGCTGAGTAGAATGGCACAATTTTCTCCCATGACTTACATACAACACTTCTGTTAATACACACCAGAATACTATTTGTCTTTTTTGCAACTGCATCACATTGTTGGCTCATATTCAGTGTGCAATCCACTATAATTCCCAGATCCTTTTTTGAAGTACAGCTGCTTAGCGAGTTATTCCCCATTTTGTGCATTTGATTTTTCCTTCTTAAATGTAGTACTTAACAATTAAAGTTCAGAACTAAGCCATCTTGTTTCTGAAACTTTATCCTGAAACTGCTGATTGTGAAACGTGTCTTAATTTGATGGTGAGGGAGCCTTGTAAGGATGGCATTAATCAGCAGATCGTTTGCATTCTTTTTAAATATGTATGTGTCTGAAAACCTTATGATGTGTTTATTATTTATAAATAAATAAAATAAACCTTATTCATTTTTGACTGATAAATTGGTACCAGGTTTAGTTAAAATTAGCTTACATTTTCCCACTGGTTTGCTGACAGTTTATGCAACTCCATAACAATTCAGATTCTAAATATATCAGGTTATTTTATCTCAGTGTCTTCCTGATCAAATTTTGCTCAATTTACAAATGTAAAGATATTTTTCTAGCTGCTAGCCCCGAAAACTCAGTATTTTAAAAGCTAAGTCAGGTTCTTCCTGACTTGTGTTTCATAACTAGTACTAGGTCTCTGTGGAGTAAATGTTTCTGTTAGTTACTGTATTAAAGGTATGCTACGCAAGAGTGCTGACAAGGGGGCTGAAGTTTATTTTTAGTCCCAGTCACATGTCCTGGCTCAAAGTTACAAAGATCAATGTCTCTTTCACAACACAGGAATTATTGCTCACTGCTGCCACAAGGTTAACCCTAGGCACCTTCTTCTGAAACATACTATCAAGGGACAGATCTTACTTGTATTCTAGGGACAGAGGTTCCTGGTGGTTCCTTAAGCCCCACCAAAAGTGTTACTAGTACAGTATTTTGAATTAGACCCATATTAGAGAATTGCGAGCCCTGCTCTTCAGTTTATTTTACAAAATGAGGGCCAGAGTTACACTCACACCTTAAATATTACATTCAAAGCCCTAGGGGCTCCGACCCACACTCTTAACATCTTCCTGCTTTCAGTGTGTTACCAGGTGTACATATTATATAGATATAAAGATACTCAGTCTATTATCAGGTCAGACAGTTCATTCTATGAAAGCATTCATCCTTTTATGTAAGTATGTGTTTCTGTAGCCTGACAAATTCAGCAGAAAGTCTAAGAGGAACATGAGCAATACTGTGGCAAGTCAACAGCCAGTTCAAACATACTCAAAAAGAGAGAAAAGAAACCAGAGAGCTACTGGACTATTCTAAACCTCTGTTGTCATTTTGATTGACTTTTCTTATTTAATGTAAATGGATAGTTCCTGAAGCAAATAAGTTAAAATACTAGACCTTAATAGGAGGCTTCTTTGGTGACAGAAACTAAAAGTTTCAGTGTTTGATCTTTCATTTGTACAGTTCAGCCAGATCCTCCTGTAAACTTGTCTCTACAAGTAATACAATCAGCTGGGATATTGTATCTTTGGGCAAAGTGGTCTCCTCCTCCATTGGTTGATGTCAGATCTGGTTGGCTTATACTTCATTATGAATTACGACTAAAGTCTGAAGAAAGGGAAGAGTGGGAGGTAAGGAAATGGCAAACTTTTGTAGTGAATGTTCCCTTTTCCCTAGTTCATATATCTGAACTTTATATCTTGATATTATAAACACTGGGGTGTCTGACAAGGGTAAGAGTAACCAAGTAAGGCTATCCAAATATTACCATTAAAAAGAGGAGAGTATTTCTGTGATTTGGAGGGAGAGAAAGTGAGAATTCCAGATATTTACATTCTTGTCCTAAGAACTACATAGAAAAGAGAGAAACTGACTACAAGACTAGGAGTACAGTAGATTTTACTTGCAGTGGCTATCCTGAACTTGTCTTATCTCAGAGATGCTAGAGAAAATATCGCACTTCATGTGTTCCTTATATCATGGAGTCAGATTTGGTGAAAAGCTGGCTCCGTGGGCAGCAGGGCTATATTTCTCTTGCTCTCACATCTGAAGTGGAGTTGCTAATATTGGAATGAGTGAAAACTAAACTGGCCCTCAGAAATCTAAAATAAGCCATATGTTCTAGACTCCTGGAGAAATCTTGGTCTCATTGAAGGGAGATTTGTCATTGACTTCAATGGGTCAGGATTTCACCCTTACTTCTTTGTAGTGTCCATTCTTTAAAGTCTGTGGGTGAAATCCTACTCCCACTGAAGTCAGTGGCAAAACTCATATTGACTTTAATGGAGCCAGGATTTCACTTTATGATTTATATAGAAAAATGCCCCAGTTCCTTATGGTTTCTATATTTTTGATTCCTCTCCAGACTATTTTTGTTGGACAGCAAGCATATTATAAGGCGTTTAAATTACATCCTGGATTGAAATACATTGTACAGGTTCACTGCATGCTAGACCATGGAGAATGGAGTGAATGGAGCTCAGAAAGTTACATTCAGATTCCCAATGGTGAGCGGCCAACAATCCTTCTGTTAATTTCCTTTTAAAATCTCAGTGACTCCAGTGTTTGTGAAATGTTCCCATGTAGCAGCCCTGAATACTGATGTCCTCTATACTCAGGAAATGTACAGTAGAAGAGAGAGCAGCAGTGCAACCCTGATAATATCCAAGTATGACATGGTAGTTCAGTCTTCCTGGTCCATTAGTCCTTGGCCTCATTGTTGAGACTGACAACTATAGGTGCTATTTAATAACATTGTGATGGCAGGCTTTGGACATTTGTTAACTGGGAACTGGATTGAAATCATCAGCTCATTTCAGACAGGGCACGAAACTGCACTCACCATAATATGGTAACAATTTTTTACCAACCTGGTGTGGATTTTAGTTGGTGGCCTAAATATGATAGACCTCAGATCTGGTTACCAAACTCCTTAGCCATGCTGTCACCATTACTCACCACTGCTGTTTTATTAATTATATTTTTCATGTCTTGATGTGGAGAGTGTTGGTAATGATTAAAATTTTCACATGTGACTAAGGAACCTAAGTCCTATTTTCAGAACTGACTTTTAGGCACTTTGGAGCATTGAAAATTAAAGGTCCCAATCTCAAGAACTGAAAAAAAAAAAGATTATCAATAGCTTGAGACCATTATTCACCTCACATGCACAATCACAACAGTCTGACTTAGTGCAGTGTTTCAATCAGCATCATGCTATTGATGTGTTAACCTTTGTCCTGCTGTAAGTTTGTTTGAGTCTCTAATAACATCAGTGAGATACCAAACAGGTCACAATAAATCTTCTTTGGCTGTGATTAGAGAAGTAGCTTAGGTCTCTAAGAACCGTGTATGAGGTCACTAAGCAAGGAACACATAAGTGCTTCCTTTTTCTTATCCCTTAAAGGCAACTCAGCCTGGTCTGGTGCTGCAGGAGAGAAGGGACAACACTGATGAGACCACACACATGGGGAAACACTTGGAAGGAAAATGCAGCTTCATCAGCTAGACTTCTTTTGCCGATTTGTTTTTTGTTTTTCTTAACACAGAGTTTTGGGATGATGAGTAGAGAACTGAAGTGCTCTTTTTTAAAGTGGTTTGTGTAGAATAATCTGAAGATAGACAGGCCTATCTAGAGTATATATACCTTAGGAAATTATATGGCCCCCGTTACCACAGTATCTGAGCCTCTCACAAACTTTAATGTATTTATCCTCACAACATCCCTGCGAGGGAGGGCAGGGCTGTTATCCCCATTTTTACATACAGGGAACTGAGGCACAGAGTGGCTAAGTGACTTGCCCAAAGTCACACACCAAGTTCCTGCTCCACACAGACTTCAACCTGGATTTCCCAAGGCCTAATCTAGTGTACTAACCACTGGACGTTCCTTCTCTACTGATGTAGAAGTGAAAACATGTTTTTTCTTGTACAATAAATATACCTAAATCTGACTGTCCTATACCTGTCAATAATTCATAAACTCAGGATTGATGTTATTCTGTGTACTGTATGTCAGTTAAGTTTATTAACTAGATAATTTATGCATTTCTACAGGGCAGCCCCCTGGAAAGCCTGAGCTACTGAGGTGTCGTTCTCCAGAAAAGGAAACTTTTACTTGCTGGTGGAATCCCGGCTCAGACGGAGGACTTCCTACCAACTACACTCTGTTCTACAGCAAAGAGGGGTAAGACGCTGTGGATAGTTATTCTGTGGCTATTATTTTATCTTATGTACGTTTACAGAATCTGAGTTCTCATTTGTTCTTAAATTGTAGTTAATTATCAGGGGAATAAAAAGTAATATAAGGTTTTTGTACAAATGAATTGTATTAGGAAGCAGCAGTAGCAGCTTCATAACTGAGATTGCAGCAGGGTTTCTGTTTAAAGCCACTTTTTCAAACTGCACTGAAATATTCTATGCAGTGTTGTTGTAGCCTTGTTGGTCCCAGAATATTAGAGAGACAAGGTGACCGATGTGGTATCTTTTAGTGGACCAACTTCTGTTGGTGAGAGAGACAAGAAGAGCTCTGTGTAAACTCAAAAGCTTGTCTCTCTCACCAACAGAAGTTGGTCCACTAAAAGATTTTACTTCACCCACCTTGTCTGTCTGGGACATTCTGACAGTCTTCGCCAGATTGCCTTGAAAACTGCTATGCCACTCTAAAGCCCAGGCCACAGTTTGTGGTACAGATTTGGGGCCCTTTGGCCAACGGGCTCCTGAGACACAAGGCCACCCAAAATTACCTGTTTTTAAAATTAACATCTTCGTATCAAGTCTTTTGCATAGAGATCCATAGACAATGGTAGGGTAGAACTACACAAAATGTGATCATGGTAAGGCCATTCCAGGGATAAAAGCATCTAGCACCAGAATCAATCTCCAAAAATTTCTTAATAAAAAGTTATTCAATGTTTTTGTTTAGTTCTGAGGAGCGAGCTACTTTTGGCTTGTCCCAGCATTGCTCATGCTTGAGCTATGAGCTAACTTAATGTTGAAGTGTGTAGTTGTCTGGTGAGAGCAGGCTCATTCAGGAAGTGTGCAGACACCAGTTCAAAGGGTGAGAGACAAAGCGTGGAGCCCACATGCTCATCTTCCTGTCATATCTTCCAGCTTCTTAGGGGGAGCTGGGAAACGAGCACACTTCCTGCAGTCAAGGACCTCCTCCCCTACCCCTAATTAGGGTATGTTTACACTAGAGCTGGAAGGTGTAAATTCCAACTCAAGGAGACATACTCATGCTAGCTCTGATCGAGCTAGCGCACTAAAAATAGAAGTGTAGCCATGGTGGCAGAAATGGTAGGAGGAGCTAGTTGCCCCAAGTATGATCCCATCAATACTTTAAGTACATACGTGGGGCAGCTAGCTCCTCCTGCTGCTTGCGCTGCTGGGACTACACTTCTATTTTTAGAACACTAGCTAGCCGCAGGTACATCTCCTGGAGCTGGAATTTACACCTTCCAGATCTAGGGTGGACATACCCTTAGTTTGGGAATAGTAATAAATGGATTACTGCGGACATAGAGAGAGGCACAAACTAGATTTTTGAGGGTCAGAGTGTGAAAGACACAGGATAGGTTTGGGGTTTGGGGGAGAGATGCACAAAACAGATGTTGAAGGTATATCAGAGATACGAAATGAATTTGGGGGGGAGTAAATGTTTGAATTATTTAGTATTTAGTAGTCTAGTTAAAAGATTTTTCCAAGGCCACCTAGTAGCTGACACTTGGCAGAGGCAGGTGGCATGCAGTGGGACACACTTTGCTGTTGTTCTGAAAGAGAACCAGCTAACCCAGTGCAGCATTTACCCAACTGAACCTTCCCATACACAGTTGATAGACCACACCTTTTGGGGACCGTGGTGTACAGATCATCTCAGTATCTAGGGCCTACTGCACACGCTTGAATGCTGGGAATGAGTCCTGCCTTATTGCTCCCCTGAGCTGGATCAGCATTTTATGCCTTTTTCCCATCCCCCAGAGCATGAGTGAGTGATATCCAGTCTTAAGTAACTAGTAGTGATAGTAGTAAAATTCATGTGCTTTATTCTGTATATTTCCTGATCATTACGTTTCTTTAATTTCAGAGACAAATCAATCAATGAATGTCCAGATTACAGAACTGCAGGCCCCAATTCCTGTTACTTTGATAAAAAGCACACCTCACTTTGGGCAATCTATAATATCACCATAAAGGCAACCAATAAGATGGGCAGTAACATCTCTGAGCCTCAATATGTGGATGTGACTTACATAGGTAAGACATTAAGGCTTTTTTAAACAGTGGAACCAGAAGCAAACTAATCCAAAGTGCATGGGCTTTCAGATCCAGTGTTCAGGACCCAGGTAATTAATGTGTAAAAAATATATACCCATGCAATGTGGCATCAAAGGTAAAACTTCTGACAAATGTATATAACCTCCTACCAGTGTGCAAAAATAACACATTTTTAAAATTGCACTGATTTTAATCCATGTTATTTTAAGAGCTGGATGAAATTTTTCATTCTAAATCTTTTTTCATAGAATCATAGATGATTAGGGTTGGAAGAGACCTCAGGAGGTCATCTCGTCCAACCCCCTGCTTAAAGCAGGACCAACCCCAACTAAATCATCCCAGCCAGAGCTTTGTCAAGCCAGGCCTTAAAAACCTCTAAGGATGGAGATTCCTTTTTTCCATTTTTCACCAAAAAATGCAGATTTGGGTTGACTGAAACAATTTGCAAATTCAGGTCAATTTCTGCAAATTGTTTTGGTTAGAAAAAATATTTTAAAACTTGGATATATCAAAATGGTTTGTTTCAACATTTCCAAAACAAAATGTTTTGACTTTTAGTTTCAGACAGATGTTTCATTTCTGAATTTCCCTCAATTTTATTTTGAAAAAAATTAAATATCTTTTAAAAACCTCAAAATTGAAATAAATCATTTAGTTTGGGTTGGCTAAAACATTTTGGTCAACCCAAAACAAAACTTTTTTCAACATTTCATTTCACCAAAAAATTCAAAACATTTTCATTTTGGGTTGACCTATAACAACTTTTTTTTTCAATTTTTCATTTGGCAGTTGAACAGAAAATTGGTTATTCAGATAGCTCTAGTTGAGTGGTTACATTCCATGCAAGTCTTTGACCATTTTTTAGTTTCTGTTACCTGCTATATTTCCTGAATGCCCCAGAAGTAGAAAACAGGACAGAAATGGCATTTGATATTATTCGCGTATCAACAAACGTACATATTTCACACATACATGTACCAAATACAGTATGTTCCGCTAAAAGAAAAGGAGTACTTGTGGCACCTTAGAGACGAACCAATTTATTTGAGCATAAGCTTTCGTGAGCTACAGCTCACTTCATCGGATGCATACTGTGGAAAGTGTAGAAGATCTTTTTATACACAGAGACCATAAAACAATACCTCCTCCCACCCCACTCTCCTGCTGGTAATAGCTTATCTAAAGCTTATCACTTTAGATAAGCTATTACCAGCAGGAGAGTGGGGTGGGAGGAGGTATTGTTTCATGGTCTCTGTGTATAAAAAGATCTTCTACACTTTCCACAGTATGCATCCGATGAAGTGAGCTGTAGCTCACGAAAGCTTATGCTCAAATAAATTGGTTCGTCTCTAAGGTGCCACAAGTACTCCTTTTCTTTTTGCGAATACAGACTAACACGGCTGTTACTCTGAAACCTGTCAGTATGTTCCGCTGTTTCAAACATTTGGTACAATTATAAGGCAGTACACCCCTTCCTTAGAGTTTGGTTTATCCCAAAGTTTTAATTTCCAGAGACGGTCTAAAAGTGTTAGTTACTTAGAAATGAGCACCCATGTAGGAGCACATAGGGATATTTTGGTTTTTTATTTCTATTCAGTTGAGCCCTGGGAAACACCAAAAACCATTTCAATTCTGCCACTACAGAAGCTGAGGTCAAGTTGATACTCCCACTAACAGTCCCTAGATTTGAATGTCTGGGGTCATGGTGTTATCAATAGAGAGTGTCCTCTACTCTGGAATTTGCTTTCCCATCAGGTCCAATAGAGCTTGAGTCAGTTGCTCTTTGGGTCATCGTGTGAGGCCCATTCTCTTCTCAGGCTTTTGCCTAAGAGAAGTAACTGGGCAAGTATTCGGTTTATTTCATGGGAAAGAGTGTTTAAGAGTACATCTATCTTAGAAAAATTTAGTACCAGTTTGCCAGAAGTGGTGTAGCTGCCTAGGTGCTAGAAACCGTGTAAGTACTACTACTGTAGACATGGCTATGGTATTTTTACCACCATGTCATGAATACTTACTCAGTGCAGGTTTTTTTGGCATATTGGTAAAAATGCCTGAATCTGTCTACACTAGCCATTTGAAACGATGCAGCTGCAATGCTGCTGATTGGTGCTGGAATTTGGATTCAATTATTGCTAGTGTAGAGAATGCCTTAATGTTTATACTGGCCAGCGACTCAGGTATTATTTTTAAATACTGCATATGCACATGGAGACTGTGCTCTTGGGTTTTCTGAATTTTATGTGAGAGAGGTCGCTATGTAAAATATTACCTACTTAATCACTTAAATCTGCTACTTTTACGCATTCAGAGATATATCTGCTGACTTCCATGACAATAGATTTTTACTATATTTTACTCCCACTAGCTATGTTGTCTCTTCAAGGTTATGAGGGAGAGAGGTAACAGTAACACAGCAAACAATAGTGCAGCAAAAAATAATTTTCAGTTTTAATTGTTATCAGTCCATAATATTACAAATATGCATTGAACTCAATGCATAAACTATTCTGATTGCTTCGAATTCGTGCATTCATGCTACCGTGCATTTCCAAAAGGTTATTAATCCCCTTTATCACAATAACAGAAAGAGTTATAACAAACCTGACAGTTGCAGGTAGCAGATGAATATAAAACACTCCCAATTTAGAATTCTCTACTCACTTTTCTTACATCAATTGATGGCATTTTACATCCACCCTGCAGAAGTGTAAATTACTTCCCAAGGTGCAAGGCAAAGGTGATTAAAACCCTTCATCTCTGATCTCTCCCTTGTACAGTTCAGCCAGACCCTCCTGTGAACCTGTCTCTAGAAGTAAAAAAACAAGTAGATGGAAAACCATATCTGTTGTTGAAATGGTATCCACCTCCACTGGCTGATGTCAAATCTGGGTGGCTTACTCTTGAATATAAGTTGCGACTAAAACCTGAAGAAGGGGAAGAATGGGAGGTAAGATTTTCCTAGCTGGTCTTCTCTTGTCAATTATATTATATCCATGAATGTAACACACCAGACACCATCAAAAATTCAGCATTACCAAAAGTTGCCTTATAGTGCTATATGAGAGATTGCAGTATTTTCCTACACCTAGAGAAGAAAATAAAGTGGTATCTCAGATACCTCTGTGTGGTAACCAGTGGCAAAAATATTTGACTGTACATTAACTGTATTATCATCATACTCTTTAAATTGTCAGTCCTAGTTTAACCGTGTTCTAGATATGGGTTTGATTGTTGTTGTTCACCATGATAATCTATTCTAAACCACAGACATAAAATTTCTAACAGAAAGCTCAGTACCAATCTCTGGTAAAATTATCCGAAACTATTTCCATCCATGCAAATGATCATTAGATTCTATTGGCAGGCTATATAATGACAGTGTATGCACAAGCCTTTACCTCTTCCTGTCCTTAAATCTGGGGACATTTTGTTTGGGTTCCAAGCTCACAACTCTTTCTTCTGCCTTCGCTACTCACTTGAGCTCTGCTCAGAGTTCATCTTTGGTCCGCCATCAGATATTGCTCCTCCAAAATGCTGCCTCTCTCTGTTGGCTTGTGTTGCTCTTTTCAATATTCTCTAAACCCTTTCAAGTTTCACATTTTCAAAATGCAAAACTCAGAATGAATTTTTTTTAACTGAGTTCCCCGCATCACTAGAGGACATCCTCTTCCCCACCACCTTCATCATCTACTGGATCCTTCCTTGTTTTTCATATTCATAAACCAAAATAAATAAAACCTGGGAGAAGGGGAGATCCAGTCCTGATGTGTTTTCACAATAGTTTCACTTAAACATTGCACTAGAGCTAAAATTCTTTCATAGATATTTTTTTTTATTTTAGATATTTAGGTCAGAAGGGACCATTATGATCATCTAGTCTGACCTCCTGCACAACGCAGGCCACAAAATTTCACCCACCACTCCTACAAAAAAAAAAATCTCACACCTATATCTGTGCTATTGAAGTCCTCAAATCGTAGTTTAAAGACTTCAAGGAGCAGAGAATCCTCCAGCAAGTGACCCGTGCCCCATGCTACAGAGGAAGGCGAAAAACCTCCAGGACCTCTTCCAATCTGCCCTGGAGGAAAATTCCTTCCCGATCCCAAATATGGCGATCAGCTAAACCCTGGGCATATGGGCAAGATTCATCAGCCAGATACTACAGAAAATTCTTTCCTGGGTAACTCGGATCTCACCCCATCTAATAGCCCATCACAGGCCATTGAGCCTATTTACCATGAATATTTAATTACCAAAACCATTTTATCCCATCATACCATCTCCTCCATCTTTCTCACAGCATTATACTAGAAAACTGATAAATGGCTATTTAATAGATGGTCCATTATTCTATACCCATATTGCAATTCTTATGTTGCTATCTAGTTTCAGTATTGTTCATTTTACACTCCCATTACTTTGTCAACTTTCTAAATAGCCTAAAATTTTTATAGCAAAATGCCTCAGGGATGCAACCCCATGCTCTGGATGTCCCGAAGTCTCTGACTACCAGATACTGGGATGGGATGACAGGGGATGAATTGTTCAATAATTGCCTTGTTATGGTCATTCCCTCTGAAGTATGTGGCATTGGCCGCTGTCAGAAGACAGGATATTGGCTAGATGGACCATTGGTCTGACCCAGTATCGCCGTTCTTATGGTCTCAGTTTTTATGGGTTTTGTGTTCTTTATTCTTCAGACAATTTTTGTTGGACAACAAACACAATACAAGTTGTTTAGTTTAAATCCAGGAAAGAAATACATTGCACAGGTACACTGCAAACCGGACCATGGAGAATGGAGTGAATGGAGCTCAGAAAGTTATATTCAAATCCCCAGTGGTGAGTTGTTTGATCCTCCTTTTATTAATTATTTTTAAATGGAAGTGAATTTAGTACATTAGTTAGCTGCCCCACTAGCAGCCCTGAAGACTGAAGTCCTGTATTACCCACAGGATAAATAAAACATTGCTAAGGTAGCAGAAGTGGCAGATTCCCTACACCATGCTCTCAATTTGCCTCAGCCTTGATTACTTCCGAGTAAGAAGGTGGTTCATTCTCCTTACCCATTTAAGCATTGGCCACTCCGCTGAATCTGCCAGCCAGGGTGCTGTTTAGTGCCTTTTATTATGGTGGTTTTGATATGTGGATACTTGTCCATTGTGAACAGCACGAAGATTACTGTATAAGACACCAAACAGCCATTAACATCAGATGGTAATAGTTCTTAGTCACTGCCTACAGAGGTTGTATTTGAACTGGCCTAAAGGTATAAAGCTTCGTGTACCATTAGAAATTCTCAAAGCCATCCAGTAGTTGCCCCCTCCCTATCATTTCATTAATTATATTATACAGGACTTGACAATGAAATGACTAAACTATTCACAAAAACAGATCTATGCATGGCATAGATGCTGCCCTTGCTTCTCTGTCCTGTGTTGGTGTATCTTGCTGTGGCAAAATTTACCCTCCTTGTGTACTTTTTACTCTTATAGGATTTTTCTCCTAGGCATTTTATTTCCTGTGCTGTGCCATCAGGTGAAAAGCACCTAAATATCAAGCACCAATATGATGCAGGAGATCAGTATGTAGTAGAGATGGTCTCAAGCCACAAAACTGAGTTTGGGGGGTAGGCCCATTTTAAAGATAGGTGCCATTTGCAACATTTTTATCACCCACTTTTTAGCTGCTAGACTGTATGCAATTTAAGCATTCCTGCTTGTATTTTCCAGACATAGAATTGAAGGATGTGATTGTCTGGATCTTCGTGGCTGTATTATCATCTGTCATTTGCTTAATCATTATCTGGACGATGGCTTTGAAAGGCTTTAGGTAAGTCACTGCCTTAGTGTTTGTATTAAATCTAAAGGATTTAGTTAATTACCTTTAAAAATAAGCTTTTAACATTTGTTTTAATTTTCCATTGTTTTTATGGTCTGTTAGAAGCTTATCAATAAATAATTAGATTCTGAACTAATGTAAATTTAACTTCACTGGAGCTATGCCTATTTACATTGACTGAGAATCTAGCCTTGAGCTTCCTGTTTAGTTTTTCCTAGTTCATTTGGCAAACATTGTATTATGTAGTATTTCTACTTCTGTGTGCGCCTTCTATTTTGGCTTTTTGTTTCTTCCTCACATGGCTTTTTGTTTATTTCTCACCCCAGCAGCGTGAAGTGCCTAGTGCTGGAAATAGTGTTTACTGGTTAGCTGCTGTCGCAAAGCGATATCTGTAACTTATATTATTTTTCTAGTGAGACATAGTGAAATGGTGGCACTTTTTTTGTTGTTTGTTTTCACTATGGAGTGTTTTTCTTTTGAATAGATATTTAGAACCAATAGTGCCTATCAGTGCCTGTGCTGGGCTTTGCAGACCCACAGTGCCCCAGGGAGAGTTGTGCTTTGATAAACTTTGGGCAAGTGCCTGGCGTTGTCTCCTAGTTCTACCCCTCCCTGTTCCCTTTGGGGCACTATGAGGGCGTTTGGGGGAGCTCAAGGAATGCTTCCTTCAACTACGGACAGAGATTGCAGTTGTGATTGTGACAGGCTCTTGCATGGGGGAAATCTCCTCCCACCCACTTAGACACTAGCTGGCCATTAGAGGTTGAGCCCTGGTCTATCCTAAAAACGCATGTCAGTTTAACTATGTCACTGAAAGTGTGGCAGTTATACTGACTGAACTCCTGATGTAGGCAGTGCTATGTCAATGGGATGGCTTTGCCTGTCGACATAGCAAACGCCTCTCGGGCAGGTGGAGTACCTGCACCAATAGGAGAAGCTCTCTGATCAGCATAGGTAGTGTCTTCACTAAGGGTAAGTCTACACTACAAAATTAGCTCGAATTTATAGAACTTGATTTTTTAGAAAGCAATTTTATACAATCGGTTGTGTGTTTGTTCCCACACTAATGCACTAAGCGCATTAAGTCAGCAGAGGGCGTCCACAGTACCGAGGCTAGCGTTGACTTTCGGAGCGTTGCACTGTGAGTAGCTATCCCACAGTTCCCGCAGTCTCCGCCGCCCATTGGAATTCTGGGTTAAGCTCCCAATGTCTGATGGGGCAAAAACATTGTCGCAGGTGGTTTTGGGCACATGTCGACAGTCGCTCCTCCCTCCAGGAAATCAACGGCAGACAATTGTTTTGCGCCTTTTTTCCCGTGCGGGCGCCATACTGATTTCAGCAGACAGTGCAGTAGGACTGCTAATTGTCATCGTCATCCACCTCTTCTGCTGCCACTCTGCTCTCCTGATGCTATGAATCCACCTCGCAGGTCCTCTATATGACCATCGTCATCCACTGCTTCCGCTCGCACCCTGCTCTCCTGGTGGTCT
The DNA here is from genome assembly GCF_965140295.1 of Lepidochelys olivacea. NCBI lineage: Eukaryota > Metazoa > Chordata > Testudines > Cheloniidae > Lepidochelys > Lepidochelys olivacea. The sequence continues at coordinate 25,154,547 of NC_140415.1, read as the reverse complement.
TGCAGGGTCACTTCCGCTGCAACTCTGCTTGGCTGCTCTTGTCTCACCATACCACGGCAAGCGTGCAGCCCGCTCAGCTGTTGTGTCTTGGCAGCAGACAGTGCAGTAGGTCTGCAAAACTGGTCATCCAACCACCGCTTCCCTTGCAACTCTGCTCTCCTGCAGACGACACCATACCATGGCAAGCATGGAGCCCGCTCAGATCACTGTGGCAGTTACGAGCATTCTAAACACCTTGCGCATTATCATGCAGTATATGCAGAACCTCTCCCCCCTTCAATCACCGCTTGCAGAAACAATAAAGTCATTGTTGTTTCAAATCCATGCATTCTTTATTAATTTGTCACACAAATAGGAGGATAACTGCCAAGGTAGCCTGGGAGGGGGGGTGTGGAGGGAAGGACAAGGCCACACTGCACTTCAAAACTTATTGAATGCCAGCTTTCTGTTGTGTGGGCAGTCCTCTGGGGTGGAGTGGTTGGGTGCCCAGAGGGCCCCCCCTCCAAGTTCTTGGGCGTCTGGGTGAGGAGGCTATGGAACTTGGGGAGGAGGGCAGATTGGTTATGCAGGGGCTGCAGTGGCAGTCTGTGCCTTTCCTGCACCCCAACCATACGCTGGAGCATGTCAGTTTGATCCTCCAGGAGCCTCAGCATTGCATCCTGCCTCCTCTCATTATGCTGCCACCACCTTTCCTCTTGATCCTGCCACCTGTCCTCTCGCGTGTCCCTCCTGTCCTCATGTTCATTTTGTGCTTTCCTGGACTCTGCTATTGTCTGCCTCCACGCATTCTGCTGGGATCTTTCAGTTTGGGTGGACAGCATGAGCTCAGAGAACGTTTCATCACGAGTGTGTTTTTTTCGCCTTCTTATCTGCACTAGCCTCTGGGATGGAGATGCTAGTGGCAGCATTGAAACATTTGCCGCTGCAGGAGGAAAAAAGGGAGAGTAAAATTGAAAGAGACACATTGGCCTTTTAAAAGTATGGGCTGATGTTTTTGGGTTAACGTGCAGCATAAACCCAACTAACCCCCTCACACACACCCAATTCTCTGGGATGATCGCTTCACCCCTTCCCCCACCACGTGGCTAACAGTGGGGATGATTTCTTTTCAGCCACAGGCAAACAGCCCAGCAGGAATGGCCACCTCTGAATGTCCCCTTAATAAAATTCCCCTGTTTCAACCAGGTGACCATGAATGATATCACTCTCCTGAGGATAACACACAGAGATAAAGAACGGATGTTGCTTGAATGCCAGCAAACAACAGGACCACACACTGCCATGCTTTGTTATGCAATGATTCAAGACTACGTGCTACTGGCCTGGCATGGTAAAGTGTACTACCATGGAGGACGCAATGAGGCTGCTCTCCCCAGAAACCTTTTGCAAAGGCTTTGGGAGTCCCTCCAGAACAGCTTCATTGAGATGTCCCTGGAGGATTTCTGCTCCATCCCCAGACACGTTAACAGACTTTTCTAGTAGCTGTACTGGCCACGAATGCATCCCAAGTCTTCGGGGCAAATTAATCATTCAACACGCTTGCTTTTAAACTGTGTATTATATTTACAAAGGTACACTCACCAGAGGTGCCTTCTCCGTCTTCAAGGTCCAGGAGCCCTGGTTGGGAGGGTACTGTCTCCAGGGTGATACACAGTTCCTGTCTGTCAGGGAGAACAGTTTCTCTGCTTGCCTGGTGTGTGCTATCATCTTCCTCGTCCCCAAAATCCTCATTCCTGTTGCGAGAGACTCCCTTGCAGGAGTCCACATATAGGTGTGGGGTAGTTGTAGGGGCACCCCCTATAAATGCATGCAGCTCATCAAAGAAGCGGCATGTCTGGGGCTCTGAACCCGAGTGGGCGTTTGCCTCTTGGGATTTTTGGTAGGCTTGCCTGAGCTCCTTCAGTTTCACACAGCATTGCTGCAGGTCCCTGTGGTAGCCTCTGTCCTTCATGCCCTTGGAGATTTTTTCAAATGTTTTGGCATTTTATCTTTTGGAACAGAGTTCTGATAGCACGGATTCGTCTCCCCATACAGCGATCAGATCCAGTACCTCCCGTTCGGTCCATGCTGGAGCTCTTTTGCTATCTGGGACTCCATGGTCACCTATGCTGATGAGATCTGCACGATCAGCTTGCCCTGCTGGTCAAACAGGAAATGAAATTCAAAAGTTTGCGGGGCTTTTCCTGTCTACCTGGCCAGTGCATCCGAGTTGAGAGTGCTGTCCAGAGCGGTCACAATGGAGCACCGTGGGATAGCTCCCGGAGGCCAATACGGTCGAATTGTGTCCACACTAACCCAAATTCAACCCAGCAATGTCGATTTCAGCGCTAATCCCCTCGTCGGGGAGGAGTACAGAAATCAATTTTAAGAGCCCATTAAGTCGACAAAAATGGCTTTGTTGTGTGGACGGGTGCAGGGTTAAATCGATCTAACGCTGCTAAATTCAACCTAAACTCGTAGTGTAGACCAGGGCTGAATGCTAAAGTTGTGCTGCAAGTGTAGACAAGCCCTCAGATTATTCCCCTGTGAACTGGAACTGTTTAGTGATTGAAAAAGCACATTAGCCTGAGGCCTGGGCACACTATTTGAAGTTTAAGACTTGTGCCAAAATCACAGATTACAATCAGAGTGAATTTTAATTACTCCATTCAGTTTCAGTTGAATAGTGCATTTTTCTTCAGTTGCATCATCAAAATGTTGTGTAGTGTTGCTGTATGGTTTTAGCAGCTGCTGTGGTCCACACGTGAGATAGCTGCATTTCAGCACCAAAATGATGTTAGGTGCCGTACTATTCCAAATGTTTGTAATAATAGAAATAAGTGATTCTGACAATGTATATCACTTACAGTGGTTGTCATCAAATTTTTTTACATTTCCAGTTTATAAGTAATTACCTTCACAACAGTATTTGTACTATTCCCTTTCCTGTATAGATATGTAAGGCACTTTAAAATGTTTACTGAGCTATACCTGGCTGACGCTGTCCTGGGAAGGGGTTACACAGTGGGCTGGGGTCTAATAAGAAAGGTATCAAATACATTAGAAATGTTTGAACTGGTATTGAAATAGGCTAGCAGTTCAGGCAATAGGGTCTGTGCGTTCACTTCTTATGTTCTCTGCCTTTGTTTTTTTCAGTATGGTAACCTGCATCTTACCACCAGTCCCAGGGCCCAAGATAAAGGGACTTGATACACATCTGCTAGAGGTGGGTATTACTAAAGAATATAGTGGAATTCAGTGCTACATACTTTGCCAAGCTTTGTAATAATGAATGCAACAAAGATGGCATTTGCATTTAATACTGGAACAAGCCTAACTAGGTACTTTATAGCTTAAATTTGTTTGAGGAATAAGTAAAATGGCCAGGTTGATTATATGGACAGGACATGCCTTTAAGCTACTGCCTTCACTGGGGGGGGGGGGTGGATTTGAAGAGGGGTACCAGCAGTTACTCTCAGAGGCATTTTCAGAGTAGCAGCCGTGTTAGTCTGTATTCGCAGAAAGAAAAGGAGGACTAGTGGCACGGGTAGAATTTCTGGAGGCAGAGGACAGTGAGGATCAGCAACTGATGCCAAGTCATGAAAAAGGTCACCCCAGTGGCTGTCATAATGCCTCCTAGAGCACCAGGGGCACTTAATGCCTGAGTGACTCTTGTCAGCTCTTTTTTTTAGGATACAGTATATGCTTCCCACAATGCTCTGCTGTCCAGTGGAGAAGAGGTGGCTGGGCCATAGTCTTCCATCATCCTGTCCTTCCCCTCCCCATGGCTGCCTAGTACCATTGTCATCACTAGATTCCCCTGGTCCTTTTGTGCCATAAGCACAAGTTTTGGGGCTATCTGGCCCCTGAACAAGGGGTTCACATGAGGTGCTTGTAGGCTCCCACTATGTTTTGTACCAAAACAAGGTTAGGTTCAGAGTAGCCTTAACCGTATAACTGCACACGTTACAGCAACTGCAGCATTCAAGCATGTTTTCCATGTTATAGGTGTAGACTAATCACTGCGGTCAGGGTGGGAGAGAAATACTAATAACTGATAAATCTTACAGTTGGCCACAAATGCGATTGTAATGTATATTGTTATTATCCCCTCAGACAGGGAGGTCCGATGAGTTTTTGAGTGCTCTGGGTTGCCAAGACTTCCCTCCAACATCAGACTGTGAGGACCTACTGGTAGAATTTCTGGAGGTAGATGACAGTGAGGATCAGCAACTGATGCCAAGTCATGAAAAAGGTCATCCCAGTAAAAATATGAAGTTAGCACACAAGGAAACAGACAGTGACTCAGGGAGAGGGAGCTGTGACAGCCCTTTCCTGCTCTCTGAGAGGAGCAGGGAGCCCAGAATTCCTCCATCAGCATTTCAAACACCAGATATCAGTGAAATTCCAGAAAATAATGCGAGAAAAAGCAGCTGCAGAATTCAGAGCACAGACCTAAAAGAGATTATACCTTATTTTAGCATTGGTGGTGCAAAGTTATCTACAGGGCCTGGAGCTCAGCTACCTAACAACCAGACTCCTAAATGCTCCTACCACAACATTACGGATGTTTGTAAGATAGCCATTGGCACCATGAATGTGAATGTTTCATCAGTTTTGGGGGGAAATGAAGAAAATCAGTCACAATATTCTAAACCCACTGAAACCATCAGTGAGGAAAAACTGGACAAGAAAGGAGAAGTGGAGAGCTTGCACTCCAGAGTTAACCAAGACAGAATGCAATTGCTGCCCAATGAGAAGTCACCTTTTTTGTCTGCGAAACTAATGGATTATGTAGAAATTCACAAAGTCAACCAAGACGGGGCGTTAGCTGTATTACCGAAACAGAAAGAAAATAGTGGCAAACCTGAAAACTGTACTGTCCCTGGAACCAGCAAGGAATATGCAAAGGTCTCAAGAGTTGTGGACAACAGCATTCTAGTAATAATACCAGTTTCAAGAGTTCAGACCACACCTATGTTTCAAGAACCTCTGAAGGAATCTGTTCAGAACCTTCAACAGAGTCAAACAGAGAAAAATATGAGCCATTGTTTTACAGCTCCAAGTGAGTGCAAAATAGACACTGGTGGATTAGATTACCTCGATCCAACTTCTTTTATGTGCTCCTTTAATTAATTGAAAGTTTGATTATCCTTCTTCAGGTAACACTACAAAGTAAATTAAATCCAATTAAAATGGAATGTTCTTGGGTTACATAGAATTACATTACTAAAGCTCAATTGTAGCTCACACCTTTCTATGTTTTCTACTAGCTGATTGCAGAACAAATTTTTTCATTTTCTAATTGTGATTTATAGATTTTCTTCTGTTAATAGTTATGTACAGTAAAACAAAAGCACATGGCATGGTTTCTTGGAAAACCCTTACAAATTGGGGTATAATAAAGAGAAAAAAGGGATTTGTAGGTTTATGTAATTAGAATAAATAAACCTCAGATCATTAAAATAGCTTTTCAATTTAGGGAGAAAGGACAAAGAAGTGGATATTTTGTGCCATGGAAAACTACATTGTAAACAAAATTATTGAACTTTGCATTTCTTCTGTTATTTGATGAAAACTAGCCAAATATTGCAGGTTCAACAAAGATACAAAATTTGGGGAGGTCGGTCAGTATACCATGAGTAAGGCTAAGATTTTGTCACGGATATTTTTAGTAAAAGTCATGGACAGGTCACGGGCGATAAAGAAAAATTCACAGAAGCCATGACTGTCCATGACTTACTAAAAATGTCCATGGCAAAATGGGGAGCTGCGGAGTCCCCACACCACCCACATGGCTGGGCAGCTCAGAGCTCCAGGGGCCCTTACCACCCATGGGGGCTTGGGGCTCCAGGGTCCCCCACTGCCTGCGGTGGATCAGAGATCCCAGGGGCCGCAAGCTGAGGGGTACCTCCACCACCCTCGGGGGGGGGGGGCAGAGGGACCCTGCAACTCCCAGCTGCTGTGGGCTGAAGTCACAGAGGTCTCTGGAAGTCCAGGATTCCGTGACTTGCGCAACCTCCGTGACAAAATCGTAGCTTTACCCATGATTGTTCATACAGTTCCTAGACCATGTATACTTCTGATGAACTACTATGGCATACAGTGTATTTTTTCTTAATGAATTCTAAACACTGGTATAGGTTTTTCTATTATATATTTTTTTCAATCCTAAAAAAAAAGTTAGTTTTTTGGATGTTGACGATTTCATATATAAAAGATAATACTGTATGTTAAAGTAACAGTAGCAAAGCAGTAAATTATTCTCAACATATTTTCCTGCTTCCTTTCAGTATGATGAATAAACTACATCCCACCCATCTCTTAGCCAAATAGAACTAAACAATGTTCACTTTTATTGAAAGGAAAGAACACTATTTGATAGACTGCCTTATTGTACATAATATAAAAATCTACTTTAGTAAAAGCCCATGAGTTCAACAATGTATTTTTGAAGACTATTTTTCTAAAGTAAAAATAAAATATTTTCTAACTTCCCAGAACTATTTACCTACCTGACAACTTCACTGATTTTTTCTGCTAATGCAGGAAGAGGTGATAAGAAGTGAAGCTATCATTTCAATAGTGAAACACCAAAATAACTAAAGGAGACTTGTAGAATAATGAAGGATATGAAGTAACTTTTGAATATATATTTCTAATCGACTGTAGATGTAATACAATGAATTGAGAATTAGTTAGTCCATTTATTTTATCAACTATTCCTGTAAAACTAAGTGGAATGTTAAGTTTTGGGGGCTCTGTCCCTCCCTAAATTGCTGTCTTCCTGCTGGCCTGTGGACTGTTCCATACAAGTAACTGTGTAAAGTCAATCCGCAATGGAATGACATCCCCCTACATCCTAACACAAAAGATAGGCTTTTCCCTGAGCCAGGGAGGACATTTTAAAGAAGTTACGTTTGCCAAAATGGATGTCTCCCTGTCCAAGCTCAATAGGATGAAGAGCCATGACCCCTGACGTCAAAGAGCCTCTACTCTGCTAAAATTAAGAAGGAGGAGGGGTCATAGATTTGGTCTGGGGCAGTTCCCCCCCCTAATGAAAATGGAGCAATAGAGCCTTCTGCCATTGCTAGTAACTGAGGCTGGCAGGAAGCAGCCCAGTCACCCCAAAATGACAACTGGAAATAATGGCACTCCTTTTCTGGCCCTCTGCCACCGCCGCAAGAAAAGCTTTATTTTCTAAAGGAAAATACAGTCAAATGATGATGTATTTGTCTCCCTTGCAATTGGGCTAAGTACAGAATATACTTAGCTAAGTAACATCCATAGGTATAGTGGCCCAGTGAGATGGGGAAGAAGGTCAGGCTGACGATAGCGCATTGTGTTGTGCAAGTGATGGGAAACATATTTACAGGACATGCACACACCTTCCCCATCCCACCCCTTCCCCTCAACAGTTCTGGAGTTTTCCAGTAGGCACCTTTTTGGGCTTGTGCACTGAGCCAGCTGCTTAGCCAACATACAGAAGGCCACATCTAACAGAGCCCACACATACTACCTTCGGGCCATAGGAAAGCCCCTCTTTGTTCATCTGTCTACTTAACTCTGACACAGTAAGACTTTGGAGAGGCATTAATTGTAAAAAGAACACAATGTTATGTAGATATCAAATACACTGTGTGTGTCTGTCTCTGTCTGTCTGTCTACACAGTGATCACCCTTAAACTATTTTACTTTGTTGTGGATAACTAGATTACTTTACTGCAGTGTTTGCAGTATTTTCTCTACATTGTATAGGGAATGCCATGATTATTGCAGTGAAATTATCTATTATCAAAAAGAAAAGTTGAATGTTTTTTGGGGGGGAGCAGGAAGGATGCACACTCGGTTAATACACAATGACCATATCTGTCTCTGTTTGAAAGTTCTTTATCTGGACTTCAGTTTCCTAACTGTGGATCTGGTACAGTCAGTTCCGATCAGACACTCTCCTTTTGTTATTACTGATAGTCATACCTAAGCCCCCAAAAAATTATTAAGTATATTAGGGCCAGATTCTCAGGCTCACTCTAGGCCCTATGTGTCTTATAGTAAAAAGGCAGGTTGCTCAGCCTGTAGATTCCCCTTACATAGGGGAAATCTCTGGAGTAACATTCAGTTAGATAGCATAGGGGGTACAGCCAGGGGAAAAGCGATGTGCCTCTGGTCCTAAGAAGTCATTGTGTCCAGACAATCAGTCACAACTTAGAGCAATCTTTAGCCTTCTCGAAATTTCATTATGAGTTCAGTCAGTCCATATCCCAAGGATCAGGGTTTTATACTCACTGCTCACCTCTGTTTCTGTACTGTGCATTGCCTGGCTGGACCAGATAATCTGGATCATTATGATTTTCTGGGCTAGGTCCATTCTAGTTCCAACATCCCTCTGTTAATTTGAAGAACTTGAGATGATAAGGCATTAAGAGACGTATTTTCAGAAACTTGACACATGCAAACCCCAAATTGCCATGAGGAGAAAAATGGGCATTTTTGCCTATAAATACAGCTTTGTACACACATAAAATGGAGGCCCTTTTGAACATTTGGTCTAAAATACTTGTTGTGATGCAAACAAGGTGCCCAATCTCTCTCTCTCTGTGGGAGATCTCATATACAGATAAACAGACCCAATGGCCCAAACCCAAAGGGAGCAGACGGACCATGACTGCTATTCCATACATCAGTTGGCAGAGCAGCTGTGGAAGGACTGCAGTGCTGCCTAAAGCAAGTCCAAGGACATAGATTCTATCCTGCTTCCCCCCACCTCATGACACCAGATCACTGTGGCTTTGTTCAAAGAGGTTAAATTTCAGCTTAAGTGAATAAGCACTCTCCCTGGCTGGTTTGAAGCAGCTAGAGTCTAATTCAGTCTAAATACATCTCTTGAGTGAATTGTTCGAGTTTCCTTTTTTTGAGGAAGCGAGCGGGGGAGATGTTAGATAATTAAATAAGGGTGTTCATTTGGAAAATCATTTGCATATAAATTCTCAATTCCATGTATGTGTGTATATATGCACACATTTAAGTAGCAATTTGATTTTAAATAATAATTCTTCTTCTCTGGATGTGTACCTTCCAAGAGCCAATGGAGTTGTGCAGAACATCATCCTCGAATTTGATCCGTTGACATTTGGAAAGTACATGTGCACATGAAGTTGAGAATAAAAAAAATATTCTTCAGTCTGATACTCATATTTATGGCTCTTTGGATGTTCAGTCATTTAATCTTCATAATTTCAAATAGGATTTTTATTTACAGCTGTTTAAGGAATATGTTCTCATGTGGGAATAAAATGAGATTATATTACAAGCAGTGGTGAGCTGGAGCCGGTTCACACCGGTTCACTGGAACCGGTTGTTAAATTTAGAAGCCCTTTTAGAACCGGAGGGGATCTGGGGCGGGGGGGGGCGCGAGGAGGGCCGCCCATGCCGCAGCAGGTAACCTGGGAGGCATGCAGGGGAACCGCTCCCCACCCCAGCTCACCTCTGCCTCCCTGGGCCTGAGCACGAAGCCGCCACCTGCTTCTCAGCCCTCCCAGGCTTCCCATGCAAACAGCTGATTCGCAGGAAGCCGGGGGGTGGAGAAGCAGAGCGGGGCGGCGTGTTCAGGGGAGGAGGTGGAGCAGAGGTGAGGTGAGCTGGAGCCGGGCGTGGGGCGGGGAGCTGCCGGTGGGTGCTCTGCACCCACCAAATTTTCCCCATGGGAGCTCTAGCCCCGGAGCACCCACGGAGTTGGCACCTAAGGCGCCACTTTTGATATGATCAGTGGGGGGAGCAGCCGCTCCCTCTGTTCCCCCCTACCTACACTCCCCCGCCCCTAGGAGCCAGGGGGACCTGCCGGATGCTTCCTGGGAGTTGCCCCAGGTAAGCACAGCCAGGACTCCCCACCTCGCCCCCCCCCCCCGGCAGGTCCCTCTGGCTCTTAGGGGCGGGTTGGGCACCCACTACAGTGGCCCACGAGACCCTCCTGCCCGGTTCTGGGGGCAGTCAGGGGAGGGGGATGGATGGGGCAGGGGTCCGGGGGGGGAGTGGCGTCAAGATACGCGGGGGATTGGATGGGGCAGGAATCCTGGAGGGTGGGGGTGGGCAACGACCCCCTCGTGGGGTGAGGAGGGAACCAGCTGTTAAGATTTTGGCAGCTCATCACTGGTTACAGGTACCTATAAATCAGGTTTCTGCAAAGGCACCTTACACTAGCCTAGAATAAGACTTCTCACATCACCTCTGATAGACAGACAGATGGATGAACTACCTACTAGAATTCTTCCCAATAAATAGCCCTCCAGCAGTTGCTTTGCTATTCAGATCTCTCTCTTGGAAAGATGGTCAAATAGGCTCCATGCTTTTTCTATGTCACGTCTGTGAATATGTTAGATCAATAGTGCACTACTTTTTAAATAAAGTATAAGCTCTAAAATGAAAGCATAAAGGCTCCACTGAAAGATGCTAATTTGTTTTCTAAAAATACACTAAATTATTTTTAAATGTTTTTAAAATTAACTACCTCCCCTTTGGGCTAAAAACAGTTTTATAAATAAAAGATCTACTTTCCTTCAGTATTGAAAAAGATGATGTCTTATGCTTTTAAATTTTCTAATTAGGCTGTTTTTGTTTTAGCAGACACATTTTTGATGTATGGCCCTGTATTTTCTGTGTAATGTTTGGTGCTTTTAAGTAGTTGTCTATGTGCTTTAGTGAATTTGGGACATGTGGTCTCAAAACTACCTGTCACATGAAAAATATGATCTCTGAAGAGTGCTCTTTATGATGAAATAATCCTTTACAGTCATATTACATACAAATGTACATATCTGTCCATAAACAGTACAAATATGGGAAAGTATGTGTCTATAGAACAAAACTGAATAACAAACCTGTAATCATAATGCATTTGTGTTGAAGCAGTGAATTCTATGTAAATGCTTTGATTTATGTCTGTCTAGATAGCTTGAACTACAAATGCACGGTAGCTTTACACTATTATTCAAATATTTAAAGTACAGGAACAGCAGTTAATTAAAAGTGAATATTCAGCTTTTACTTTCCAACCACTAAAGCACTGTGCATGTGGAGTTCTCATTAGGAAGCCAGCTAATGTGCTTAGTCATTTTTCATTAACTTTAAACAACTTGAAAGAGTTATACAGGGAAACCAAAGTAACCTTGGCCAGTTAATGGATAACATATGTCCTTTCTAAAGCCATAGTCATGTTGAAATCAAGCACATGTCATGTTTTTAGGCTCCATATTTTCAAAGGAATCACTACCTCTGGTTTTTTTTCTCCCTTTAAAAAGGCAAACAGAAGCATTTCACTTGAAGTGTCAAATTGGAAATAATTATTGTAGCAAATACAAAAAAAAAAAAGCCATCTTATGTTACAGTTGCTTTTGTTGTATGACAGCCTGTCATGGAGGCACCATTAAAAACCATTTAATCTGTTGCATTAGAACAATTAAAATAGATTATTATGGATACATAGTGAGTGAGGTGGGATATTTGTGTGAAAAATTACATGTCTTTTCAGTTCATTGGAAGGCCCAGACTGGTGTGCTGGGCATCTGCCATGTTTCTGGTGTGTCAGTCTCTTTCCTGGGCTGTGTGGCCAGTTAGCTGGTCACTGCTGCTCCTTTACCGGTGCCCAGCTCATCAAAGGTGAGTGAACTGAGTGGTTATAGATATTCAGGTTCTAGGTCAGACAAATTGACCTGAGCATTTATCATAGTGTTTGCTGTGCTCAGACACCTGCTGCTAGGTTGAACCTCTTCAGCCCTTACCCTCTCACTATGTGGTAATGGAGAATAGCCACCCCTTTCCCAACAGTGAACTCGCATCTCCTCCACCAACACCACCAACCAAAAAGCAAGACCCTTGGCTCCCTTCTGATTCCCATACCTATGGAGGTGAGAAAGGGGGGCTGTATTTCCTTGCTTGGGATTGAGGTAGAAATTCCTGCTGCTGTGGCTCCCAAGAGTCTCAAGACTCTTGTGGTATCAACAGCTACATCTCTTCCCTCCATTTTCTCTAGACCAGGTACCTGCAGGATGCGATGAATACATGCTAGGTAGGGGTTAGAAATAAGTGATGCATAAGAGTTGTTGCAAGTGAGTAGAATGAGAGAAGAGTGCAAATACGAGTGCTGGGCAATGCGGAATGAGTGAGTGGATGACTGAAACGGTAGGATATACTAGAGCGGGGGTATGTCTACAGTTCGAGCTAGAGATGTAAAATTCAGTTCAAGGAGGCATCATGCACTACTGTACTCAAATTAGGCAGGAGGGGCTAGCTGCCTGAGTACGTACCTACCGTCTTGGATGGGTGCATCCTCAGGGCGGCTAGTCCCTGCTGTCATTCGTGCTGTGACAGCTACACTATTTTTAGTGTAGCTCCATCAGTGCTAGCACAGGTATGTCTCCTCGAGCTGGAAATTACAACTTCCTGCTCCAGCACAGACGTACCCACGAGAGAGGAAGTGACTGAGTAGGATAGTGGTGAGAGTGACTCGGGAAAGTTGGAAAGTGCATGAGAGGTGAAAAATGGAGGCAGAAGAGGACAAGGGAAGAATGAGAAGAGGGAACACTACTAAACGAGTTTGAAAGACAACATTATGGAAGGAGAGAAGTACAATACAGGGAAAGAAAGAATGGAACAGGAATAATGAAAAGGGGATTATTAAACATTAAGAAATTAGATGTTAGAAAACAGACAAAAATTCAATGGAAAAGAGACACCAAAACATAAAATAAAATGAAATAAAAAGTGACAAAGAAAAGGGAAGAGAAGGGATTAGACATTGCTATGGATAATGAGAACATCTACAGCTACATTAGATAGTATAAAATATATAAGGGATAGAAGCCCTCATGTTTCAGGGCCTAGTATAACAATAACCAGTCAGATTTATGAGGAAACTTTCCCTCTGGGTTAGTTATTCCATAATGATCCTCTCAGGGGTTTCTTGCACTTCCCTCTGAAGCATCTGATACTAGCCACTGTCAGAAACAGAATACGGGAAGAGCTGGACAACTGGTTTGATCCAGTCTGGGAGTTCCTATGTTCTGAATAAGAACAAATGCAAGGGAAATATAGTGGGCCAATTTTTGCAACTTTACTCGTTTGCATCATTAATTAAACCACACACCCTATTTTAACTCTAACGTTCTTGTTTCTCTTAAGTTGTATTCCTTTTTGTCAGTCAAAGTATGTGGCATCTTCTCAGCCTCAAGCAGTGAAAGACTGATGATTCCACTAAACAGGCCATTGAAGTGAAAAGGAATCATTTGATTTTTCCTGTGACAATATACAAATCAGGTATCTTCTAAAGCAGAAAAGATTCATCTTGCAGATAAATTTTCAAAGTTGAGAGGTATGCGATGGAAATACGATTTTATTCCCATTCAGCAGAGTCATTCCTATAAAAATTCCTATACCCAAACTTTTGGTGGGGCCTAATGAAAACAATATGCTAAAAGTTAGGCTTACAATACGCACTGCATTGTTGCATGTTGAAGATGCAGGGGCGAAGGGAAAGACTGTTTTCTCCCCTTCTTCCTTCCCCCCCCACCAAGGGTGAAAGCCCAGATAACTACCTGTGATGCTACTAGCCCTTTGGCTTTCTCCTGTCTCAGAGACTTGCTCTTTATTTAAATGGATCTTCTTCATTGGTGGGTGATGCTGCTCTTAGGACTCCCTCATCCTGAGAGCCCCCAACTCTCACTGAAGTCAATAGGAATCAAGGGCTCTCAGAAACTTCCAGGCAAGTATCCTATAGTAGTGAATTCCCTAAGCTAAACCAGGAAGACTAGTGGCATTGATTGATTTTTACAGGCTGCTGGAAATCCTTGTAGAAATCATTTCTAGAAAATATCCCATATGGCTCACACAAGATAGCACGTCTGAAAACAATCTGACCCTTTTGTTAAGCCCCACAATGATGCATCCACCTTTTACTAGCATTAGTAAACATGCATGGAGTAGAATGATATTGGGCCATGTTCCTTAATGATGATGTTATGGTGCTTTGGCTACTAATTCATTCTCCTTCACGCCAAAGGGAAAGGAAAGTCACCCCTCTTAGGGTCAGATATACCCAGACTGACATTCTTGCTATTGCTGCTGCTTTTGCTATTACTGCTCATTGTCCATCTTGGAAAACAGTCTTTCCAGCATGACTACAAATGCCATTTTTTGTTCTGGTTAACAGCTGCATCAATCCCATATATGAGTTACATTGCTCAGGGCTTGTCTACACTTACCAGAGGACTGACGCTGCAGCGATCGATGCATCGGCGGTTGATTTAGCGGGTCTTCTGGCGGTCGATTTAGTGGGTCTAGTGAAGACCCGCTAAATTGACCACTGATCGCTCCCCCATCGACTCCTGTACTCCACTGGATCAAGAAAAGTAAGGGGAGTTGACAGGAGTGGACCCCACAGTAAGTAGATCTAAGCTAAGTTGATTTGAGTTATGCTATTCACGTAACTCAAATTGCATAGCTTAGATCTACTTTTCCCTTTAAGGTAGACAAGGCCTCAGAGATACTCAGTGTCGTGTATCTGGGATTCTGAAACTTCCTTCTTGGTACTTAATAGATTTAGTTTTGAGTCCATGTTTAAAATGTAGCAATTCTGTGAATGCCAGTGTGAATGAATACTGTCCATAAAAAATAACTAATAAACTTTATGGTAGCTAAAAATGTCTATTTTCTCAAGCTTCTCACATGTCATTGTTTGGGCGCAGAACAGAGGGAGGCTGCAGAATATCTGTTTCTTGCCCAATTCCTGCTTGATGCGTCACATCAACAGGTCTCTTTAAGAAACTGTGGCAAATTGCCAGCACTACTTTGATGGGTCTCGCACTTTCTCTTCTTGGGGAGAGTTCAGGGCACCATTTCTCGCCCCTGAACTGGGGTATTAACTGCCCCACTAGTGTTCTAGAGGAGGGAAGTGGAGAGGGAGGGACCCAGGCCCGCCCTCTATGCCGGGTCCCAGCCCAGGGGCCCTAGGGATAGCAGTAGATCGCTTGAACTAGCGGTTCCTTCCCCTGGACTACTTTCCTCTCCTGCCCTTCAGCTTATGGGGCTTCCTTCCCTCCCTCTGCAAAAACCAGGTGTCCCTTTACCTAGAGTCTTGGTCTTCTTAGCCCACCGCAGCACTTCTCCAAACTCTCCTCTGCTTCCCTCCAAACTGCTCTCTGCTCTAACACCAATCCACTCTGCTTCAACTCCTCCAAACTGCTCTCTGCTCCAACACCAATCCACTCTGCTTCAACTCCTCCTCTTATCTGATTGAAGGAGGGGGGTTTTATCAGGTGACTAGCTTCAGGTGCTCTAATTGGCTTCAGGTGCTTTAATTAATCTATAGCAAACTTTCTTCCCTCTCCAGGGAAGAAGGTTTCCTTCTACACTCTCCTGCTGCCCTCTGGCCTGGGCTTTCCTTGCTTTTTGCCCCTGCTGTAGTTCCCCCGCCCCCCGTGACCGGGCCAGACACTTTTTCTTAATTTTGTTTTGTTTTGTTTTTTGCTGCCGTTCTAGTGCTGGTTGGCTGCCAGCTTGCCTGCCAGCCCCCCCATGCCTGCCCTTGGACGCTGCTATTGCTTCAGCTGCAACCCCCGGAGAAGCGGGGGAGGACTGCCGATCCGCTCCCCGGAGGAGGGGAGTGGACGCCCCCAGACCCAACCGTTTTGCTGTTTGTTTGTGGACCCGCAATTAATCGTCTTCTTATCTTTGCTTGGCATTTTTGGAATGCTCCACAAAGACCGGGAGAGAAGACAGCTGACAAAGACATCGCCCGGGGAAGTTACAAATCATCGTGGAGGGGGTCATAAGACTGAGTAACTTTTGAACTGTACTCTCGTGTGGGGGGAGTTTGACTGTGTCTTACCTGCATTTGTAGGGGCACAGGGGTGTGGCACAAAGCTGCCCCCCGATCCATCGGTGCCCCCCCCCAACACTACTACAACCGTCATGGCCCCCCCCGCCATCCATCCCTGCTGGCAACCTGCCATCTGCCTCTAGCCTAAACTGCTTGCTTTGAATTCCATCACCCGGACCAGACACAACAGCCGACCAAACGAGACTCTTTGGATAAACGCATGTGGGTCCACGTTCCCCCACCACCACCCCCGGACTACCCACCCCACAGTTTGCCCCTACTACCTGACCCCAACTCCTGTTTCCTTCCCCTGTCCAGTCCGACCCATTTGGCCAGCCCCTGCCTGCAGCCCAACAGGGAGAAGTGGTTAATCTGCTTCCCCCTCTCCCCTCCTCCTTCTGGTGTCTCCCTGTCTCTCCCTGCTCACAATGGCGGGCAATGAGAGGGGTGAGGTCCCTCTAACAACCTCAGTTGCCCCTCCCCCACCTACCCCCCTGCCCAACCCCCCAGCCCTCCCTCCCCCACTGCTGTCAAAACATCTGCCACCGCCCCCACTGGGGCATCGGCAGCAGGAGGCACCCGGGCGATTACTGCTGCTGCAACGTCCACCACCCCCCCAGATTCTAGGAAAACCCCCCCAGTTGGCCGGAAAGGCCAGGGTGTGAAGAAAGGAAAGGGCCCCGCTAAAACCACCAGGCCCTCCATGGCAGGGGCTGCCTCCACCGCTGTGGCCTCGTCATCGACCATGGCATCCCTCCCCACTGTTCCCTCCACCAGCTCTGCGAGCATCCCTCCCCCGGCCCCCAGGATGTATGCCCGGGTGGTGGCACCCCCCCCCACCTGCCGCCTCGTCATCTCGCCCACCCACCGCCTCCGCTACCATCAATAGCGGCCGGGGCCCCTTTCCCACCATGACCAGGAAGCACGGTGTCCATTGCCTTCTGGTGGAGACATACGTGCAGGCGTTGGCGAGGGTGGTAGGACCCATGGCTATCGTGGCGGCCTCCAAAATGTACGGGAAGGTCATCTTTTTCTTAGCATCGGAGGCTGCCGCCCAGGAGGCAGTGGAGAAGGGCCTGGCAGTGGGGGGGGGGTCTTTGTCCCCCTGGAGCCGCTAGAGGACCTGGGCGTTCACCTAGTCCTCACCTCCGTCCCTCCCTTTCTACCCAATGCCACCCTGTTACCCGCTCTCTCCACCCTGGGGAAACTTGTTTCTGTCATCAGCCCTCTCCCGTTGGGCTGCAAGGACCCCACCCTCCATCACGTCCTTTCGTTCCGCTGGCAAGTGCAGCTTCTACCGCCGCCGGCAGCGCATGACGGAGAGGCGCTCAAGGGGTCCTTCCTAGTCCCCTACCAGGGAGCCCGCTATCAGGTCTTTTACTCCACAGGAGAAGCCCGGTGCTACCTCTGCCGCTCAGCGGGGCATGTCCGAAGAGACTGCCCTTTGACCCAGCAGGGAGGGGAACCCGAGACCCAGCAGGACGTCGGCTCCGTCGTTGCCGACGCCCCTGGCCGCCCAGCACCTGAAACCACCTCTCTTCCTGCTCAATCCACCGCTGCTCCCGTCCGGGCCCAAGAGACACCTCCCCTGCAACGCCCAGACGAGCAAGGGAATCCCACCCTTGCTATTAACAATCCAGAAGAGCCTATGCAGGAGGGTGCAGCAAAGATATTACCGGGTATAGGAGAAGGCCCGCCCCAAGGAGAACCCCCTGCCCCTCATGCTGCCTCACCGTTACCCCCCCGAACCCCTGAACCATCACCTCTGCCCCCCGACACGACCCCTGCTGACCAACCCCCAGACGACGCTATGGAGGGCTGGACCCTAGTCCAAGGAAAGCGAGGCAAGCGCAAGGCTCCAGCTCCGCTGCACCCATCCGATGCGGAGGCCCCCCGGAAGACCAGGAAGGGAGGCACTGATACTGAGCCTTCCGCTATGCCCACGAGTCAGATCCATCTGCCGGTGTCGGGAGGGGAAGACAGAATGGCATTGGAAGGTAGAATCTCCCCTCCACAGGAGACCCTCCCCTCCGAGACCCCTGAGGAAGCCCCTTCTACCCGGATACCACCCAAACCCCCCACGAACCCCAAAGCGACCGTCGAGGCGGGCCCCAGAGGAGGGGGCCCCGGGGTAGCAGAAGACAACCTCTCCTCCATGTATGAGGAGACTGAGACCCTAGGTTTGACCCCGGTCACCCAGGGAGAGGATGATCTACTGCCGGCTGGCCTCGATCTGGGCAACCTCACCCCAGTCCCCCTTTCCCCATGCTCCCTCCCCATAACCGCCTTCCCAGGCGGGCACCCTACAGAAGGTGGTCCACCACCTGATGCCATGGCTGCCAAATCCACCACAGAGCATGCGCCTAGCATCGCTGGGAGCCCCCTCCCCCATCCCTCAACCCTCGAATCTGCTCAGGAGGCACCACTTTTCAGCTGCTTGCCTCCCGAAGCCCAGAGCCTTGCCTCTGCCCCCGCCCGCACCCCCACCCCTGTCCCTGCCCAATCCACCTCCTCCTGCAATGCTATTGCCACCCCCTGGGGTTATTTCTTTTCCGTTTTTTGCAGATTCCCCCCAGGGAGCAGCCTTTGCATTTTCCTGCCACGACCCATTAGGAGCTGCAATTTTCCCTCCGCCATCCCCTTCTACCCCAAGGTGTGAGATGGACCTAATAACTTTAGCCTGTCAGACGCCCCGTCGGTGGTCCGCACCCTGCCTGCCCGCCTCAGCAGACCACAAGGCTGTATCAAGAGCCCCACCAGGGAACAACCCAGAAATCGCAACCCCACCCCCCCATGAGCTGCGAAATGCATTGCGGAAGTTTTTAGAAAACATCCGTGGCGCCCGCAACAGGGTACAGCTGGCTCTCCAGCTATGAAGGGACTTTGATCAAATCCTCCAGGCCACAAGGGCCCTTATAAAGGAGGGTAGAGGGCAAGGAAAGCACGGTGCTGCGGCCTACGGGCGGGCCTGTGGCTTCCGTAATGATTTACTCACTTACGGGATGGGTCATGGATTGCTGCACAACCCGCCGAGGGCCGCGAACACCCCCGCCAATAAGGAACCCCCACACCTCCAGCCCTCCGCATGACACCTCTCATTATCACAACTTTGAACACCAGGGGCTGTAGGATGGCTCTCCGCAGGTCCCAGGTGCTCTCTTACCTTCGGGAAGGGGGGTACTCTGTAGTTTTCCTGCAGGAGACCCATACGGATCCGACTGCCGAGGACAGCTGGCGGCTGGAGTTGGGGGACGGGGTCTACTTTAGCCACTTCACGATGTGGCAAGCTGGAGTGGCGACCCTGTTCTCCCCCAACCTACGGCCCGAGGTGCTAGGGGTCACTGAGGCCGAGCCGGGCCATCTGCTGCATCTCCGAGTTCGTATGGAGGGGCTCGTGGTCAACTTTGTTAATATCTATGCCCCGACAACAAGCCCGAAATGGCCACAATTCTATCAGCGGGTGTCCGACTTCCTCGGCACCCTAGATTCTCACGAGTGCCTAGTCCTGGGAGGGGACTTTAACACCACCCTTGAGGAACGGGACCGCTCAGGGGCCGAGCTGAGCCCAGCCGCTGCGAACATTCTCCGAGAAATAGTCGAATATCACTTTCTAGTAGACATCTGGCGTGACCACCACGCAGATGACACTTCCACGTTCACCTTTGTCTGAGTGGAGGCCTATCGGTCACACCACTCTCATTTGGACCGTATTTATTTATCCAGTTTCCATCTTTCACAGGCCCACTCCTCCAACATTCAGCTGGCCCCATTTTCCGACCATCATTTAGCCACCATAACAGCCTCCCACCGTGCAGAGAGGCCGGGGCCGGCCTATTGGCACTTTAACAACAGCCTTTTGGAGGATGAGGGCTTTGTGACGTCCTTCCGGGAGTTTTGGCTGGCCTGGCGAGAGCAGCGGCGTGCCTTTCCCTCGGCGCGGCGATGGTGGGATCTAGGGAAGGTGCGCGCCAAGCTCTTCTGCCGTGACTACACCCGGGGCACCAGCCGACGGAGAAATGCAGCAATAGAGCAGTTGGAATGGGAGGTCTTTAGAGATGGAGAGGTGTCTGACCGCCAGCCCCGAGGACCCGTCCCTCTGCGGAGCGTGCCGGGAGAAGCGGGAGGAGCTCCGGGCCCTCGAGGACCATCGGGCCCGAGGTGCCTTTGTTCGATCCCGCATCCGCCTCCTTCGGGAGATGGAGCACGGCTCCCGTTTCTTCTATGCCCTGTAGAAAATGAGGGGGGCCAAGAAACACGGCACCTGCCTTCTAGCAGAAGACGGCGTCCCCCTCACGGATCTGGTGGAGATGTGTGGGAGGGCCCGTGACTTCTACACAAGCCTTTTCTCCCCGGATCCGACCAATCCTGGCGCTTGCAGGGTGCTCTGGGATAAACTCCCCATGGTCAGCGTGGGCGACCAAGACTGACTAGAGCTGCCTCTCACCCTGGCCGAGTTCTCGGAAGCCCTCTGTCGTATGCCCACCAATAAATCTCCGGGCATGGACGGGCTGACTGTGGAGTTCTACCGCGCGTTCTGGGACATCCTTGGCCCAGACCTAGCCACTGTCTGGGCTGAGTCTTTGCAAGGCGGGGTCCTCCCTCTTTTGTGCAGGCGAGCAGTGCTCGCCTTGTTGCCAAAGAAGGGGGACCTCCGTGATTTACGAAACTGGCGTCCCGTCTCACTCCTTAGCACAGACTACAAAATCATAGCGAAAGCAATCTCGCTGCAGCTAGGGTCCGTGATGGCGGACGTGATCCACCCAGACCAGACCTATACTGTCCCGGGTCGCAGCATTTTTGACAACCTATTTCTAGTCCGAGACCTTTTGGAACTCGGGCGTAGAGACGGTCTGTCGTTCGCCCTCCTGTCTCTCAATCAGGAGAAGGCATTCGATAGAGTAGACCATGGGTACCTCCTGAGCACTGTGCAGGCGTTTGGATTCAGACCTCAGTTTGTGTGTTTTCTCCGGGTGCTGTACGCCTCCGCGGAGTGTTTGGTTAGGCTCAACTGGACCCTGACCGAGCCGGTCAGCTTCGGGCGAGGAGTGCGGCAGGGGTGCCCCCTCTTGGGCCAGCTGTACGCTCTGGCGATCGAGCCTTTCCTCTGTCTCCTCCGCAGGAGGTTGACAGGGTTGGTGCTCTGGGAGCCAGAGCTGCAGCTGGTCCTGTCGGCGTATGCCGATGACATATTCCTCGTGGTCCAGGACCCGGGCGACTTGGTGCGGGTGGAGGCTTGCCAGGCCATCTATTCGGCAGCCTCCTCCACCCGAGTCAGAGCTCTGGCTTGGCGGTGGGGGATTGGTGAGCTCCCTCCCACCCGCACTTCAGACCATCCGGTGGAGTGCGGATCCATTGCTCTACCTAGGCGTTTACCTTTCTGCCACGCACCCTTCCCCGCCGGAGAACTGGCAAAATTTAGAAGGCGGGGTGATAGAGCGGCTCCGGAAATGGACGAGGCTACTCCGATGTCTCTCCCTCCGAGGGAGAGCACTGGTGCTTAACCAACTAGTCCTGTCCACGCTCTGGTACCGACTCAACACCCTGGTTCCGGCCCCGGGTTTCTTGACCAACCTCCGGACAACAATTCTAGAGTTCTTTTGGTCAGGAATGCACTGGTTCTTCATCTACCCCTGAAGGAAGGAGGGCAGGGCCTGAAGTGTCTGCACACTCAGGTCCGTGTCTTCTGCCTCCAGGCCCTGCAGAGGCTCCTTTATAGTGCAGGTAGTTCGACGTGGAGCATATTGGCGCACGCCTTCCTGCGCCGCTTCCAAGGGCTCCAATACGACCGGCAGCTCTTTTATCTCTGTCCGAGAGGTTTTCTGCGAGACCTCTCCGGGCTGCCAGTCTTCTACCAGGACCTCCTCCGGACCTGGAAACTGTTCTCAACAACCAGGTCCGTGGCAGCCACCATGGGAGCAGATCTCCTCACGGAGCCCCTGCTACACAACCCCCAGCTCCGTGTGCAGGTGGCGGAGTCCCGCTCGGTGCGCCGGAGTTTGGTCCTGGCAGAAGTCACGAGAGTCGGAGACCTCCTGGACTACGACCGGGGAGACTGGCTGGATCCCTTGACACTCGCCCGGCGCATGGGGCTCTCCAGACCTCGTACCCCCCGGCGCGTACTTCAGGAGGTGAAGGCCGCCTTGACGCCCGCTGCTCGGGCTTATCTTAATCAAGCCCTGCACGAGGGCGCACCCCACCCACCCTCTACCCCAGGCCCACCGGACCTTTCAATTGGGCCCCTACCCCATAGATCCCAACAAACCCCTCACCCTTTCTCTGCAAGCCGGCTGAATGAACTGCAGCTGGTCAGCTTCCAAATCGCGCCACGGAAATATTTATACACACTCACGCTTCACACCCTTCAAGCCCACACCCTGGTGTCCCGCCCCGATACAAAGTGGCGGGACCTCCTGCCGCCTTTGGAGGGTGAGCAACCTCGGTGGGCCAGCCTGTATTCCACCTTGGTCCCGAGGCCCATCGGGGACATTAGTTGGCGGCTCCTTCACGGAGCTGTGAGCACGGGCGTGTTTTTGACACGGTTCACCCCCATCCCGGATACTTGTCCTTTTTGCAATGTGAGGGAAACCCTGGCACACATATATTTAGAGTGTGCCAGATTGCAGCCCCTTTTCTGGCTCCTCACGAATATTTTATTATGCTTTTGGCTACACTTTTCCCCTCACCTTTTTATCTACACACTCCCCATCCGTGGCCCCACAAAATCGCGAGATCTCCTGGTTAACCTCCTCCTAGCCCTAGCTAAAACAGCCATTTATAAAACCAGAGAGGGGAGGTTGGCTAATGAAGCGTCCTGCGATTGTAGGGCCGTTTTCCGATCCTCAGTACATTCACGTATCCGTGCGGAGTTCCTCTGGGCAGCGTCCACCTACTCCCTTGACACCTTCGAGGTGCGGTGGGCGCTGTCTGAGGTTCTCTGCTCGGTGACCCCGTCCGTTCCCTCCGTCTGACCCTTTGATTGAGGGGAAGAGCGAGAGACCCCAGCCCCAGCCGTTGCTGCTGTGGATACCATCTGTTATACCATCCGTTGCTGCTGTGGATACTGTCACCTAAGAGGGGTCATATCACACGTGGTGTACGTTCCCCACACCCCCAAACCGCCTACCCCGCAGCCATGCCCATCTTGTTGGGCACTCTCAGGAGAGGAATAATCGGTGACACTGGGCGTGGCACTAGGTAACTCGAAGGGGTGGAAGACCATGAGTGTCGAGGAAGCCCCCCCGCTCTAGGCCACCAGGTAACTCAGGAGGGTGGAAGACCACAGCTGCTCCTTCATTATTTACAGGTATATTTGGTAGACAGTGTTTTTAAGGTAACAATAAGTTTGTTCTAATTGAGTTATTAAAATTTAAAATGTTAGTTTTAATAACATCTGCCAGTAATTTCACTTGCTTTGAGCAGGGGGTTGGACTAGATGAACTCCTGAGGTCTCTTCCAATCCTAATATTCTATGATCAATATTGTTACTAAAGTCTGTCGCTTTTTGATGGACTTTTCAATCTTTTTTCAGGGTAAATGCTTTTTTGCACTGGTGATGATGCACAATTAAATACATTCAATAAAACATTTCCTGAGCAAAATTTACAAGTGCAATCATCTCGCTTTCCTCAGGTGATTTAGAGATTTCAAATAGAAGGTGTTGGCTTTGGGGTTTTTTGGGAGAGCATTTTTTTTTACTCTTCTTTTAGGAATCCCAACATGAGCTGTATAACAAAAGAGAAGGAACAAATATACATTTTGCCCTTTCCAAAAATGCCAGGTTTTTTTTTTTTTTTTTTTACGACTGGTACACCCTGCAACTCAAGGGCCCAATCACGCAATGCTACACAGCCAAAGCCCAATGTGCTAAATGGTGGGTTTTGTGCAAAATCAGCACAGTATCAGGCCTCATACTATGAAAACCATACTCCAAAACATGTAGGATATTCTACGGCGAATGCAGTTTGAACTAAAAACAAAAAAAGTATCATAAATTAGATAGGTTTCAGAGTAACAGCCGTGTTAGTCTGTATTCGCAAAAAGAAAAGGAGGACTTGTCGCACCTTAGAGACTAACAAATAAATCTGTTAGTCTCTAAGGTGCCACAAGTCCTCCTTTTCTTTCTATAAATTAGATAGAATGTAGGGAAGCAACATGGTCTAGAGCAGAGGTTCCCAAACTGTGGTCCATCTACCATTGGTAGTAATTGGAACATTTGTTGGTGGTCTGGGGAGAGCTGGCTGACCACATTTTGTGTTGGCTCCTCCTCCTTGAATCCAGCTACTTCTATAGGTTTCCAAGTTCATCACTGCAAAGAAGAGTCTGGAGCCGTGTAAAAGTAGCTGGGAAAATGAGAATCCAGCCTCACTTCTTCTACTTTGGTGTACTGCTACAGTGGCCCAACAGACAGGCGACGTGGCAAAGAGGAAGAGCCACACAGGGGAAAACAGTCTTAACAAACGTAGCATTTCTTAACTTTGCAACAGGAGACAGACATGCCAGTGACCTGACTACACAGTCTCTGGTTATAACTGAAGGACCCAATACTGGTTCTAGCAGCATTCCATTTGGACAGCTCTCAGCACGACACCAAAACCATACGCGTAATAGAAATACTAGATAGACTAGACAGAGCGAGCCCACAGGTGCTCGGTGGCTGGGTCAGCCCCCCCTCGCTGCAGAGGTATTTGCACGCCCTGAGAAGCAAGCACCTTTTTTCAGAGGCAAACATAACACTTAACGCCACTTTTCCCTCTTCCTGGGGTTAAGTCACAGACCACGGCCATGCCGATTGCCCTACAGTATATGGCAATGCCGTGTTGGCCCATAACATTTGGAGCAGGCATTGCCTGTGCACAGCTCCTCTCCAACAGGCCCGTGGCATGGGCAGGGGCCTCTCGGTTTTGTTCTCAAAGAGTGAAGCTGAATGCAGGTTAAGTTGAACAAGTGGAACTTTATTAACCCTATGCACTGCTCTGTCCTGGCGGCTGAATTGCTTCCCTTCCAACATAACTCCTGTTCCACCGGTGTCCTGTCAATAAAAATACCTCCAGAGAACATGGGATCTCTGATTCCAGTTCCACTGATGATGATACTGGGGAAATAACTAAATGGGACCTTGTCACCCAAAGACAATCTCCTGACTGGCATCTCCAAGTGCTCAGCACATTGACCGGAAGATCATCCCTGGTGTTCAGAGCGAGGGAGGGAGGGAGTCCCCTTAACAATTCCCTCCAGTATCTTTCCTTTTACAAGCCAAATACAATGTTATAAGGTTGAAGAATCCATTCCAATCTCCTTTTCTCCTCCCTACCCTCTGCTGGATACATTTAGGAGTTACTGCAGTCTTGAGTATAGAGTAAATCCCATATTCATAACAAGCAGCTAACATAAAGATATATGAATGGCTGCACAGAGGAACAGGGAACCTGACCTCCAAGTAACTCTATGACTTCTGATCACCATAGAGCAGGGCTGGGTCATATCCCTCCCTGTTATGCACCATGCCTGACCTTTTCTTCAGATCAACCAATCTAATACATGGCTGTCTTATAGTTTAGAACTAATGTACTCTAGGCCATGTAATCAGGAGCTGGACAATAGGGCATTCATTTTACCATAGTGGAATCCTGTATTTGTTCCCTGAGTACAGAAAAAACATAATGAGAATTTAAATGAAAAGGTGATAAATAAAACAATGATTATTAAAGCTATGAAATTAAATGCAAACTGACAGGGAAAGGAAATTACGGTAAGTAGTGTATTGAAACTTTTGTTTCTTGAAGAAAATGAATTGATAGTTGGTCAGATTATGGTGTAAGCAATAAAATCCATGGACAAGGGGAGAATCATGGGGCACAATTATTGTACCCAATTCAAGATGTCCAAAAGCTTGCCACATTCACATTCCACAGGTCAGCTCCATCTTTGAAGGCATACTCTAAGAGGTGGCTCAGAAACACTTTCCGTACACAGGTTTCAGAGTAGCAGCCGTGTTAGTCTGTATTCGCAAAAAGAAAAGGAGTACTTGTGGCACCTTAGAGACTAACAAATTTATTTGAGCGTAAGCACCTGATGAAGTGAGCTGTAGCTCATGAAAGCTTATGCTCAAATAAATTTGTTAGTCTCTAAGGTGCCACAAGTACTCCTTTTCTTATTCCATACACAGTATTTTAGTGTTTATCTCCCCTCCCTCCCATCTATGCACTCACTCTCCACTTCTCAGATACCATGCTCCTGCCATAACTAGCTTCTGCCCACACCTATGAAAGAGATTGTGCTGGTATTCCCACCTCCCATCCCCACCCCCACCTCCTCACAAGCCAACCAGAAAGCAGTGAGGGCCAGAATTTGATCTTAAAGATTCTTCTCCCTATTATTGTACCTTTTCAGTTTCCCTTACTATAACTAAATAGGCTTGAAATTATCTTCCACTTTACTGTTTGTAAATATGTCATCTTTCTTTTCTTTACAGTTTCCTCACATTTTTCTACTCTGTCACCATAAGGTGTGGTGGACCATCACCATACAAATCACTGCACCCACTTCTGTAAAACTTTTTTCCTGACACTGTCAAATGTTTTGGGATACACCTTGTAACTATTTCAGATATATATAAAACCAACCTGTATTTTATAACAAACAAAAGTCCCCTTTTACTTCATCATGGTGACCCCAAATGTTCTTGTCCAAAACAAGTTTGGCCAGAAAAAAACTGTCGGGCTCAGAGTGGCATATAGACAAACACCTGCCAGAGATGGTCTAGACCAGTGGTTCTCAAAGCCGGTCCACCGCTTGTTCAGGGAAAGCCCCTGGAGGGCCGGACCGGTTTGTTTACCTGCCACGTCTGCAGGTTCAGCCAACCGCAGCTCCCACTGGCCGCGGTTTGCCGTTCCAGGCCAATGGAGGCTGCAGGAAGGGCGGCCAACACATCCCTTGGCCCACGCTGCTTCCTGCAGCCCCCATTGGCCTGGAGTGGCAAACCGTGGCAGTGGGAGCCATGATCGGCGGAACCTGCGGACGCGACAGGTAAACAAACTGGTCCGGCCCTCCAGGGGCTTTCCCTGAACAAACGGCGGACCGGCTTTAAGAACCACTGGTCTAGATAATACTTAGTCCTGCCATGAGAGCAGGGGACTGGACTAGATGACCTCCTGTGGTCCTTTCCAGTCCTACAAGTCTATGATTCTATGCTGTGTCAGGTTTGCACAATTTACAACCAAATGAAAGTAAAGATCAGTACTAAAACACTGGGAACAAGGAGCTACACTCATTCATGTTTTGTTTGTTATGTTAAAATCTATGATTTCTTTTACTCAGTACATGATTAGAGGATAAACGTATTTCTTGCTTTAATTTGTGTATGATTGTTTCTATTATTGCCTGGTTAGAATTCTTGGAATAAAGGGTTGTGTAATACAACTGTAGTGCGAATTGCTTCTTTCACACAAATTATGCGCTACAAAACACTTCACAGTGTTAAATACATAATGTATATTGTGCTCAGGTAACTTTTAAAAAAAAACCCTTCAGCTGTATTATGCTATGATCTTGTCTGTGTGAAGTGGATATGGGAGTACATGGGGAGAAGTGGTTGTGTAACCCACACACCATCTGGATGTGGTGTTCTGTCCCATCTAATGGCACTGAGACCACTTAAAGAGAGAGAGATTGAGTCTGCTCTATACCCTTAGCTAACAGCCAGTTGGCTTTTAGCTCATGCGGTAGAGGCTCATGCACTAAGCTCCAGAGGTCCCCAGTTCGATCCCACCCATCAAAGACCAGGGTCTGTAGGCATTACAGTTGCACTGCAACAGATCCTTCTGAGAAACATTAAAGACCAAGCAGTTTGTACATTTGTCTGAGTTGAAAAAAAAGAGCTTTTCCTTCACACAAGCTGGCCTATCTGCACTAACTAGACTGTCCAGTTGCTAATCAAAAAGTGTAATACATTTTTTTCACTAAAATATGTTAAAATTTAGTATGTCAAACCAGGGCCATCCTTAGGATTTATGGGACCCTATGCAGTATTATTAAACTGGTGCCCCTATGCCCAATGGCTGCCCAGGCTCGCATGTGTATTTTAGATAACGGTGGTCTTTTGAAGGATTTATTTAGAAAACTATATGTCTGAAGATCCAAGCATTTAAGGCTAAAGATGAATACTCAGATTCTTTCAACATTTGTGCAAACAGTGCTGCAGCTTGTAGCATTCTGTTATTTATGCATGCATATGCAATATTACCCAAAAATCATGAGTCAGGGCCACCCAAAAATCGTGAGACTGTGGTTCAAATTTTGCACTTAGGCATTTGGAAGGTTTTATTTTTCTTAAGAAAAGGAGGACTTGTGGCACCTTAGAGACTAAAAGAAAAGGAGTACTTGTGGCACCTTAGAGACTAACCAATTTATTAGAGCATAAGCTTTCGTGAGCTACAGCTCACTTCATCGGATGAAATAAATTGGTTAGTCTCTAAGGTGCCACAAGTACTCCTTTTCTTTTTGCGAATACAGACTAACACGGCTGTTACTCTGAAACCTTAGAGACTAACACATTTATCTGAGCATAAGCTTTCGTGAGCTACAGTTCACATCATCGGATGCATTCATGTAGCTCACGAAAGCTTATGCTCAAATAAATTTGTTAGTCTCTAAGGTGCCACAAGTACTCCTGTTCTTTTTGCGGATACAGACTAACATGGCTGCTACTCTGAAACCTTTATTTGCCTTGTGGCTTTTGAGCCTTTAAGGTTTGCATTTTAAACTTTTCTCTGTGACAAGGGCTAGAAGCTAGCTTTTAAAAAACTTGAAAGGTGAGATTCTCATGTAATCACATGATTCAGAGAGCTGGGGCTTAAAGAAAAGCGACAAAAATCATGAAAGTTGGCAACACTGGCTTACTAACCCAACTAGGTTATTAATGTCACCTAGTCCAGTTCTTCAATCCCCTCCACAAGTCATTCCCCAGCTCAGGCAAGGAACAGATGAGAGAGACCTGGCCTGCACACATTTTGGAAAAGTTAGGGATAGGATACAGGTGGGAGACTGGGGGAATGGGGTGGGGCTGCCTGACACACTTCGTAACTTCTCCCTTTATTTCCTTTTGTCTACTTTCATACACTTGGCCTATTTTGCAAAAAACAGTATTTCTCCTGCAAAGATGTGTGCGGTCTCTGCATGTTTTCACTGTGGAACCAACTTTGGTTGGAAATTACCCCCATGGGGCAGAATGCTCACTTCAAACCGGGCACCATTTCTTAAAATTGTTGTGAATAGTTTGCCCACCTCTAGAAGGGTCTGAAGTCTGGGGAGAGAAGGGCAGGGACCATGGAGTGGGTGTTAGAATATAGAAAAGGAGGACTTGTGGCACCTTAGAGACAATTTATTTGAGCATAAGCTTTCGTGAGCTACAGCTCACTTCATCAAAAGCTTATGCTCAAATAAATTGGTTAGTCTCTAAGGTGCCACAAGTACTCCTTTTCTTTTTGCGAATACAGACTAACACGGCTGTTACTCTGAAACCTGATAGAATATAGATATTCAGGCCTGCCTGTAAAGGCCTATACTTTAAGAACTTAGGTGTATTTTATCACTTAGCTAGTTATAGAGGTATAAAACAAAGAATCAAAATCACAAGTCTGCCTGTGTATGGGCCTTCTCTCACTAGGATAGTCTGAGGCCTTGTTCTTAGGATAAAGCCTTTGGCTAAGCAGCAGGGGCAGCAGGGGCAGCAAGGGCATAAATTGGGAAGCATGTGGTCACATCCTCACTACCCAAACCAATCACATTGAAATAAGGTGGTATTGGGCTGTTGGGTACTATCAGGAAAGGATTGTCTTCCTATCACCACCAGATAAAGAAACAGATCTTAAGATGGTTACATCCTGTCTGGCAAGAAATCACTTGTCAACGATTGTGGTTGTGAAACCCTCATTTCTGTATTTTTTATCTTTATGGCCCTCACTTTTCTGTTGTTAATCTGTCTGGTTCTCCAATTATTTCTGTCTGCTGTATAATTAATTTTGCTAGATGTTAATTAGGGTAGGAAGTTAATTAAGATATAATTGGTTAGAGAATTATGTTACAATATGTTAGGATTCGTTAGTTAAATTTCAGTAAAATGATTTGTTAAGGTATAGCTGAGAATATTACTATATAAACTGGGGTCAAACAGGAATGGGGGGAATTGGAATCATGTTTGCTAAGGGGGTGGGGGAATGGGACCAGGGAATAGGGAACAGGGACACAGGCAAGGCTCTGTGGCCTTAAAGCTGGGAAGAGGGTCACGAGGTAAACGCTCTGAAGCATCAGAGCTGGGAAGTGGGAGTCGGGGTAAACACTCTGCAGTGTCAGAGCTGGGAAGGGGTATATGGGGTAAATGCTCTGCGATGTCAGAGCTGGGAATGGGGATACGGGGCAAATGCTCTGCGGCATCAGAGCTGTGAAGGGGGACACAGGGTAAACGCTCTGCAGCATAGGCGCTGACTTCCCCTCTGCGGGGTGGGTGCTCGACCCCACCCCAGCCCCAGGCCCTACCCCACCTCTTCATGCCCCTGCACTGCCCTCGGCCCAACCCCATTCCACCCCTTCCCCAAAGTCCCCTTCCCACCCCGCCTTTTCCTACCCCAGTCCCACCCCCTTCCCGCCTCCACTCCACCCCCTTCCCCCAAGTCCCCGCCCCGCCCTGCCTCTTCTCCACCTCCTCCTCTGAGTGCACTGCATCCCCACTCCTCCGGGAAAGTCCTAAGTGCTGCCAAACAGCTGTTAGGCTGCGGGGGGCAGGAAGTGCTGGGAGGGAGAGGGAGGAGCAGGGATGCGGTGTGCTCAGGAGGGGGAGAAGGAGGCAGTGTGGGGGAGCTTGGCTGCCAGTGGATGCTGAGCACCTGCTAATTTTTCCCCGTGGATGCTCCAGCCCCAGAGCACCCATGGAGTTGGAGCCTATGCTCTGCGGTGTCAGAGCTGGGAAGGGGGACATGGGGTTGTGATGATGCTGCCCGTGGAAGCCAGCTGAGGTCACTCAATTAGGGTGAACTGCAAACAAAATGGGGCAAACAAACCCCAAAAGCTGGTGGCTAGTCCAATACTTAGATTTACCCAGCCAGCATAAAACAGCTCCTGTATTACCTCCCTGGTTACTCAGGAGTCCAAACAACGCAGTTCCCTTAAAGTGCCCTGCCTCAGGCCTCCACCCAGACACACGTCAGATAGGATGATGATTACTGAACATCTTGTCTCATCATATAAAAGAAAAGGTTCTTCCAATCCCAAAGGATCAGCCACACACCCAGGTCCAATTATAACTTAGATCTCACCCAAAATACACGCTTATAGCCAATTCTTATTAACTAAGCTAAAATGTATTTAAAAAGAAAAGAGAGAGAGTTTTGGTTAAAAAATCAATATACATACAGACTTGAGTTCAATTCTTGAGGTTCAGATACAGAGCAGAGATGAGCTGGTAGTTGCCAACAGTCCTTTTAGAAATAGTCCATAAGTTATAGTCCAATGTCCATATTCAAGATGACTCCAGTCAGTGACTGGGGATCTCAATCCTTATGGCTTAAGGTTTCCCCCTCTTGAAACTGAAAGCAGATCTGAGATGAAGAAGGATCGTGTCCCAAGGTTTTTATACATTTCCAGCTGCCTTTTGGCCTGAGAAAACAATAGGCTTAACTTTCCTTTTCCTAAACATCATGGCAGTTAGTACAGGGTAATTGATTCATTAAACAGTTCAGCTACAGGTTACCACCTTCAAAGAGACATATAGACACTAATACTATTTCACTCAAGTGTCTTCATAAATGTTGATATTCCTCTTATGATCTTTGAATCAAAGCTAGAGCAATAGACAAGACTTGTTTGCTAACAACACAAGACCTGAACAAACATCTACCCTTCTATCTCTAACCATGCAGACTTGCATTTCAAAGCTCTGTTCATTTACACATCTTCCTAACCAGTCTTTAAAATTCACCCATGGGTCACCTCAGTCTGTGAGTTAATTAACTCTTTCTGGCCCTGTCACCTTTCAATGAGATATTATCTTACACTCATAACGTCACAGGGGTAAACGCTCTGCGGCGTTGGAGCTGGGAAGGGAACCCCGGGAAACAGACTATATTGACCTATAGAGATAAGCCCCACTGGTGTGAAGGGCCTGGAAATATGCTTGCCTGGAAACTTAACCCCAATAAACAGCGCCTTGTCTGCGCTTCCAACTGTTGGTCTTTGGCTGCCTGCCTGCTGTCTGCCTGACAAGAACCAGGGAAGCAGGAGGGCTGGGGGAAGGCCCTCTAAGAGCGGGCAGTGAGGGACTGGACTGGTTTGATGGAGGGGTGTGGGAGCAGGTTCAGAGAGATTGTTAATGGGGAAGACAAGAGGGGTGAAGGAGGGGGCAGCGGACGGGGGAAAGGAAAGCGGAGGCAGATCGGTGGGACAGCGGGGCAGGAGGTGGGTTGCCGGGCTATGAAGTGGGGGCGGGGGCAGAGGGACAGGTCGGTGGAGGACAGGGGCTGGAGGTGGTGGGGACAGAGGGGCCCGAGGTAGACGCGGGTGGAGGAGCGAGGAAATGGGGCCATTGGGGATCAAAGAGCAGGAGGCGGGCAGAGAAGGAGGCCGGGGGTCGGGCAGGGGCGGAGCGGGAATTGAGCAGGCGCCTCCGCTCCCCGCATTGGTGGGCTCGGCCCGGGCCCGGCCCATCCCCTCCCCTCCCACGGCAAAGTCCGGCTCCGCGGGGGGCTTTGGGTCCCCACTACGCCGAGCATGGCTAGGGCGCTCGGGCGGCTCGGTCCGCTCTGGGCGGGGGGCAGGAGGCGACACCCCGGGAGCGGTAAGGGGGGGAGGGCGCTGGGAGCAACTAACCCTGGCCCGGAGCCGGGCTGCTGCTGCCGCCGCCGCCGGAGCCAGCGGGGCGCTGGGGCTGGCGCTGCCCGTCACAAGCCCCGTCCGGGGCCGCCTCCCGCAGCCACAGCCCCGAGAGCGCGGAGCCGGGGGAGAGCCCGCGGCGTGAAGCTGGTTTAACAGCCCTGGGCCCCAGTCCGCTCTCCGGTGCTCGGGCTCCACATTTACACGGGGGCAGCCAAGCTGGGCTGGGTCTGCGGGCGAGGTTCCCGTCTGCGGACTCAGGAGCTATCCTGGTGTGAACCCAATCAGTGCGAGTCCGCAGTCAGTCCCGAGGGGCTCTGGCCCTTTTCCGGGGTGGCTAAGGAATCCGCTGGCCTGAAATGTGTTTTATTGTCTACATCCACGTGGACTTGTAATTGCTACCCCCAGCCCGGGGCGGCGGGGGGTATGTGGGGGAGAGGGGGCTTTTGTCATGACCGCAGACTAACTCAAGGTAGAAGTTTTGCGTTACAAGTTCCAGCCTCTTTATCATAAATGAAACTGTTACTTTTTCAATTCCTTTTCCTCCTAGGAGCTAACTAACAGTAGCAGCTCATTCCCGTAGATCAGGGGTTCTCAAACTGGGGGTCGCGAGGTTATTAGGGGGCTTGGTGAGCTGTCAGCCTCCACCCCAAGCCCGCTTTACCTCCAGCATTTATAATGGTGTTAAATATATTAAAAAGTCTTTTTAATGTATGGGGGGGGGGTTGCAGTCAGAGGCTTGCTGTGTGAAAGGGGTCACAGTACAAAGTCTGAGAACCCT
Organism: Lepidochelys olivacea; assembly: GCF_965140295.1. Classification (NCBI taxonomy): domain Eukaryota; kingdom Metazoa; phylum Chordata; order Testudines; family Cheloniidae; genus Lepidochelys; species Lepidochelys olivacea. Next base: position 25,121,059 of record NC_140415.1, on the reverse strand, counting down.
GCCCTAGAAACGCTGCCTAGGACCAATTAACCCCACTGCATGATGACCATGTAACATCCTCAGAGTTCAAAATAGAAAAAAGGCTTCTGTGGTGACATTTTTTTTAAGATTGGAAAATAGTCCTACAAAAGTACACTTTTTAAAAATGTGTACCGGTGATTGCCCGCGCTGGCTTCTGACTCAAGTGCAACATGTGCATATTTCTCAGAATGCAGGATTTTTTCCAGATACTTCGTGTTCGGATAATGTTTATTATGAAATAAAGTGCAAGTGTTATTAACCATCATTTTGGGCCAAAGAACAACCTTGCTAGTGATTCATAGGACTTTTCTATTGACTCCAAACACTGGTGATAACACTACACAGTTCTTCCACTAGGTTATTGGTTCCTGACAAGCAAATTCTACTTGGTATTAGTTTTGAACAAACAGTTTGTAGTTATTAAATTTTTTTGATTGATTAAATGGAAAAAACTCATACAGCTTAGGTGTCCCAAAAGACGTTCCTGGAATACAAGGACATCATATGAAAAATCATTGCATATAATCACTGTATAACAGTGGTCCTCAAACTTTTTCTGTTGCACACCCCCCCTTATCAGCAATGGAATCTGTCTGCCCCCACCTCTTCCCACAGGAGCCTCGATCAGGAGCTGGGCCAACGCTGGGGGCAGAGTGGGTGGGAGCTACTGCTGGGAGCCTGGGGCCTAGGCTGGTGCTGGAATGGAGCTGGGGGGCAGAGCGGGGCTGGGTGGTGCTCCCTCCCTGCCCCCTTTGGGGACTGGCCTGGGCCCTGCCGAGCCCCCATGAACGTTTTGCTGGGGGAGGCACTCCCCACAGTTTGGGGACCTCTGCTTTATAACTAGATTAACCCATTGGCTGACTCTGACACTTAAAATAAGGAAGATCTTTATGGTCAGTCAGTCAGTCAATCTTATTTATCCATATTGTCAGTCCTTCACTAGCGGATGCTATTTTGGTCTTAAGGAAAGTAGCCACAAGTATAATTTTCTTATTTATTTCCAGAAAGTTAATTTCTATGAAAGTTAGATTTTTTGTTTTGATATGTAAAAATGTAGCTCATTAAAAAACAAAACTAAAACCCACCTCAATTAATAATGTTAGGAATGCAAGGAGAACATTTTTAAAAAGTAAAATTATCTGAAGTTAGTCTACTTATTTTTCCAGTTAATCAAATAAAAGATGTAATGGCTTAATGTTTTCAGATTTTTGATTAAAAAAATCAAAAACTCTAATGGCAGTCTGTAGCAGAAAGTTATTTTGATGGTTAATGACAAAGAAAATCAAAGTTGCCAATGACAGTCTGGAGGAGTTATGTGTTTTAGAAGATAAATACTAAGGGGAAAAATATAAGTTTAGTAAATCTATGTTGCAGCTTTACAAAAAACACAAATGTTTAATGCATTTTCTCCTTGAGTGAAATCTCTCGGAGGAAATATATCTACCTTGGTCCTCACTTATATTGTTGTAAAAACAAATTTTTAAAGAAAGTTTCTTTCAGATATGCGCTTTGAGATGTTTTGGTAATCCTCCTAATCCACTGTATTTTATTAGATACACTTAGACATCAGGAATTAAAAAGCTCTTTCTCCATGCAAGCAAAAATGCCTCCTTGTGACTTTTCACCTGGAAAATATGAGGTAAGTCATGCACAGTGCACTGTACTTGGGTCTAAACTAGATCTCGTTGCTAAGATCACCATTCTGCTGTATGTTGTAATTGTTCTGTTCACCAACTTATTACGAGTATTCTTCAGTGGCATCAGAAGTTTAGATCATGGCTTTTATCCTTCTCTGAGATCCTTTGGAGGTCAGAGTTAAACAGGGCCTCTGTGGTGCTGATTAGAGTACAGTAGAAGAACAATCTTAACCCAAAGAAAGGTGGCAGTGAAACATTTTTCTATTATTTGTTTCCTTCTCACTGATTTTTAATTCCTAATTTGAGGAGTTCTGTAAGATGTTTAATCTCTTCAACCAAAATGTGTGCCAAGTTAGTTTTAGGGGGAGTGCAGTAGGGGTAGAGAGGGGAGGGCAAATGTTTGATTTTTAAGGAACTAAACTTATTTGGTGTCTTAATGCCCCATGGCCTGTGTCCAGCAAGGAGCTAATAAGCATCTGATCAGTTAAAAAGGTGTATTTTCAAGCAACAATCACATGAATGATAAATGTATGACTTCGATATCATGAATTAAACATTGTTGAGTAGGTGTTCTGTTACTGTGACAATTTACGGTTACAGAAGTGTGTTTACATTTTCATCTGATGGTGTCAAGATTTATGCTGGTTGAGAAATCTTCTGTGATTCAGTTCTATGGTTGTGGATCAGTTGCCAAGATAGCTCTGTATCCTGTTGTTACCGTGGGTTGGGTCACAACTGAGAATACCAAATTCAGGCCATGCTGCTGAGAAATAGGGCAGACACACCCAAAGCTGGTGGTTATTCTTCCATAAGATATACCAGACCAACAACAAAAGTAAACTTCTGTTTCACCACATTGGCTAACAAGAAGTCAGAAAAGCAGTCTCCTTAGGTAGTCCAGTCCTGGTTTCAACACCCAGATACTAGACTTAATGATGAGTGGTTATTTAAAACGAATTTCATCAAGCAAAGAGTTCTTCTGATCCCAAAGGACCAGCCACATACCAGGTCAATATATAACTCAGATCTTACTCAATAATCACACTGTTGCCAATCCTTTAGCATCTAAAGGCTTATTTATAAAAAGAAAGTAAGGTGAGAGTTAAAATTGGTTAAAGGAATCAAATACATAAATTAATTGCAAAGTTCTTGGAGCAGGCTTATCACAGTGATGGATTACATTGCTGGCTTAAGTCAAGTCTTTGGTTGCTTCCAAATGATTTGGAAGGTAGTCAGTCCCTTGGTTAGAATGCTCCCATTAGTAAAAGTTCATAGTCCAGAGGTTAGAGCAGGTAAGAGGCAACATGGAGATGTTTCCAGGGCCATTTATAATTTCTGCCGAGTGGAAGGAAACCTATTGTTCTCGTTAGTGGAAAATTACAGGTAACAAGATGGAGTTTGGGGGTCACATGGGGAAGCTACATGCCCATGTTAAATCTGCTTAATTTGTGATAGGTTGTGGATTTCATAACCTTTAAGTAAGAGATCAGTGCAATATAGCATTCTTGTTTAAATTATGGTATTTCAGAGGTTTATATAGCCTAATTGTGGGTTAGTATCTATTTTAAAATTGTATTTAGTTCATTTGGATTCCAATGTGAACAATTTATATTGTGTTGATGTGATGAATCTGTAGATAGCTTTATGATCCATTAAAACTTTTAGAAATGGGGGCGGAAATTATTTCTTTCCTCCTACAGTCCTATCCCTATGAGCGTATGCTGAAGATCCGCAAACAGAATCTGTCTCCATCACTGGTAACGTACTACAAGAAACCACTGCTGCTGCATCAGGGACATATGCAGTGGCTATTTGATTATGAGGGACGAAGGTACCTTGATCTCTTTGCTGGAATTGTTACTGTCAGTGTTGGTCACTGTCACCCGTAAGTATGTTATTGTATCACAGGTTTCAGAGTAACAGCTGTGTTAGTCTGTATTCGCAAAAAGAAAAGGAGTACGCATCCGATGAAGTGAGCTGTAGCTCACGAAAGCTTATGCTCAAATAAATTGGTTAGTCTCTAAGGTGCCACAAGTACTCCTTTTCTTTTTTGTTATTGTATGAGTTACACTGACTAATATAGAAATATACTTTTGTCTTTTTCGTTTGCGGCCCCATGTATCCACAGGCAGAATATGGCACCCTGTGTTTTGGTGTATCTGGGATCAAATTCTTATGTTCTAACCAGTTGCAGTGATCTTTTGGCAAATTAGCTCATTCCTTTCTTTATTTATTCATTCGTTCATCTGACAGTCAGGAAAATGACAGAATTTTAAGAATTAATAGCAGAGTCAGAAAAAAATTGTATGTATGTTGGATTAAATTAATCAGTCTTTCTTACTGCACACAGGAAGGTAACTGCAGCTGCCCAAAAACAGCTTGGTCATCTGTGGCATACAACCAACATCTACATGCATCCATCAATCCAGGAATACGTGGAGAAACTAACAGCACTTCTCCCTGATCCACTTAAGGTACCTAAATCCCAACAGGGTGGATGCCTGTTAATTAAAATAATTTTATTTCACTTGATAATGGAGAGTGCTACGTTATTTGGAGACAAAATATTGTAATATCAAACTCATATCCTTATTTAAAATCCCCAAAGGGAGTACAAAGCTTCAGGTAAAGAGAAAAAAATGACAATTCTCAGGATAATGCTGATCTTTACAGTGAACTCAGAGCCACACATGAATAAAACCGTAAACAGTTGCCCTACTGCTTGGATCCCCACTTTCTCTTCAAAGTTCCTCTTAAAGAGGCACTGTCAATTTAAAAATCACTCATAAGTTGAAAAATGTTTTGCGTGCTATTGTTATAATTAGCACCTAAGTTTTACTTGGATAGGAGACTTTGGGAAAGGAAACTTTTTATTCCAGTTTGTTTACGTAGTACATACAAACTGACTGTAAAACACAAGTTAGCTGGGGGACTCAGTAGCAGTAGTCCCTGACACTACTCAGGGCTGGTCTACACTAATGCTGTAAATTAATCTAAATTATGCTAGTTCAGTTATGTAAATTATGTAACTGAAGTCAACATAACTTAGGTCGATTTACAGTGGGTCTACACTGTGCTATGTTGACAGGAGATGCACTCCCTTCGACATAGCTTTCACCTCTCTGGGAAGTGGAGTAGAGACGTCAACGGGAGAGCACTCTGCCACCGACTTAGCGTGTCTTCACCAGATCAGCTAAATCAACACTGCTGCATTAATTGCAGCGGTGCCGATTTAGCCAGTAGTGTAGACATGGCCTCCTTAGTAAGGCTAAGATTTTGTCATGGTTATTTTTAGTAAAAGTCATGGACAGGTCACGGGCAGTAAACAAAAATTCATGGAAGTCACAACCTGTCTGTGACTTTTGCTGCTGCAAGCCATGCTTTCCCCCACCACCATGGTGACTGGGAGCTGCAGGGTGACCATATTTCCCAGAGAGAAAATGGAACATTCTCAGCTGCTCGCGCGAGGTGTTCTTCCTCCCCCACCCCCATGGTCCGTCGCTGGAAGCCTGAGGAAGGCTCCCTCAGAAGTCTGTTGCCTGTGGCTGGAACCTTGCAGGGGGCCCCCCTGAGGATGCTGTTGCCTGTCACTGCTGCTGCTGGAACCCTGCCGGGGCCCCGCTGGGTGCCAGCTGCAGTGAGTGGAAGATGTCACGGAAGTCACGAAAGCACAGTATGCACAAGCTACCTGAATACCTGCCCAGGGTCTCGGGTGGGATTGTACTCTGGATGGCTAGCCTCTCGTGACACTGTGCCTGCACTTCTTATTTTAGCATGTTTGCTCGATCAGAGCTAGTGCAGGTATGTCTCCTCAAGCTGGAAATTACACCTTTCATCTCCAGTGTAGACATAACCTCTAAAGGGACATCCTACCTTTGGCCCTTGTACACAGCAAATGAGCATCACTAAGTTTATTGCAGTTTGGAGTTCCTCTTGTCAGTGACAGGATATCATTCCAAGTGCTGAGTGATATTTTATATGAAAATAAATCTGTCTTGTACTAAATAAACAGATGCACTCAATATTTCAAACTCTTTGAAGGCAAATTGCGGGAAAAGTGGTTCTTTAAACAGCTACATTTAGTTAGATTTGCCATTGTGAAACAAAGTAAATGTTCAGTATAATAAAATTACAATTGATGTGCTATTTATTCTTCCTTAGGTGGTTTACCTGACTAACAGTGGGTCAGAAGCCAATGACTTGGCTATGTTCATGGCAAGGCTTTACACTCGTAACTTTGACCTCATCTGTTTCAGGTAATTATATTAGGGTGTTTTATGAAACTCCCTTTTCATAATCAATCTGTATATCTATATAATGCGTGAAAAAGATGATGAGCCCTTGTTAACCAGATTCTGCCACAGACACATCCTAAATAATTCATTTGTCTGCCAAAATAGAGTAAAACAGCAGTAGTCATTGGGAGCTAAGATTCAGCAAGTCTGCTTGTGTTAGAAATACTCCATTTACAAACCATGCATTCACCTAGGACCTATAACTTCTGTTTATAATCCTTAAGTAAAGTGTGTGTAATATTTATTTATATTTTTAGTATTATAAACCATGTCCATTCTGCTCAGATATGTTGGTAATAGACACCTTTAAAAATAGTTAGAAAGGCAGACCTTAACAAACTGGTAGTCTTGCAGCCATCCTGCTGAGCACAGGGTTCTGAAATCCACCTGATATGTTAATTCCCATGAATGAATTCTGAATTGCTAATTAAACTAACCCCAAACCACCACCCAGTTTCTCATGAGTGGCAGTAACAACTTGGGAGAGAAGAGGAGTCCAAAATTAAAACAGCAGGGGTGTTTGTAATGTAGGATTCAGATGTTCTGGCAGACCTGCATGAGGAATCTTGCACAGCACCTACCTGAATTGCCGTTGGCTCCAACCAGTGTTCTTAGCCCTTCACCTTCATGAGCACTAAATTCACGTATTATTTTTTAAGTGTGCTTTAAATTGCAATGAAAACTCACAGCTGTTAAGTACTCAGAGCAGAGTGTAGGTCAAGAGGCATCCCTTATTGGATGCACCCATGTTTTCCAATGATTTGCTGTCTTACACACACACACATCAGAAACCAGCCTTCTGTGAATACTGTACTGATATTGTTTCTTCCTAAAAACTTTTGCAGCTAGTGTAATCAGAAGAAAATGTATGTTGTTTGTGTGCTTTGTTCTGTTCACACAGAGGAGGATACCACGGAGGCAGTCCATACGCACTGGGTTTGACGTCCATTGGATCTTATAAGCATGGTGTCGCCAATGGGTTTGGCTGCCAAACAGTGAGGTTTTTGTTGCTTTTTGTCATATCTGCTGGATAACAAGCCTTCTATTTGTTTGAATATTACAGTATTTATGTAATGCTTTACATCGTCAAGCCTCCCCGTAGCCCTCTGAGATTGATAAGTAGTATATATGCAGCCTAATTCTCCATTTCACTGCACCTTGTGTAGTTATTTGCATCCACACAGAGCAAATGAAGAATGCTAGCAATGGGAATGATAGTGCTTTATACCCACTTGGCTCTCGCTTTGTACTAGTATAAATGCTGCACAAGATGCAGAGTGATGGTGTATCAGCCGCTGGGTCCTATTCTCAGGTCTGTTAGGGCAGGTTTGTCCGGTTTGCTGTTGCAAAGCTGCTTAAAGCTGGCCCATAGGGGATTCCCTTTTGGACTGAAAATATTTTGGAAATACATAGTGGCTCCTGCAACACCCCCTCAGAGTCCCCACCATAGGGGGTGTGTCTGGGGAAAGGGGTGTGCATAGTATCTTTACAGCGTGGTGACCCATGGCTGCAGGAATGGTTTCTGGAGGCTGTGGCAGCTGGTGTTGGCTAATGTAATCTATGCCAGGAACCAGACCAGCCACAGAACTGCCCCCCAAAGGGCTCCTTTCTGATGTGCTGCTTCCCCCTGGCTCTTCGATGCACCCAGCCTTCTCTGAGTGCGGATAAGAATCTGGCCCATAGAATTTATTACGTGACTTGCCCATTGTCACATAGTCATTGTCAGAGTCAGGATTATAATGTATAAATTCCTGGCTTCCAGCCTGCTATCATCATTCCACTAGACTTCACTGTGTTCTTCCAAGGTGAATAACTGGATGAAAAACAGTACTCAGAGTAGTTATCAGTGGTTCATGGTCAGATGTCTAGGACATATTAAATGATGTCCTGCAGGGGTCTATCCTGAGTCTGGTACTAGTAAATATTTTCATTAATGACTTGGAGAATGGAGTGAATACGCTTATAAACTTCATGGATGACACTAGGCTGCGAGGGGTTGCAAGTACTTTGGAGGAGAGTATTACAATTAAAAATGACGGTGATAAATTGGAGAAATTATCTAAAATCAACAAGATGAAATTCAGTAAAAACAAGTGCACGGTACTGCAGCTGGGAAGGAAAAATCAAATGCACAAATAGGAAAATGGGGAATATATGTGGCTAGGCATTAGTACTGCTGAGAAGGATCTGGGGGTTATAGTGGATCACAAATTGAAGGCTAATGTCTTTCTGAGGTGTATTAACCGGTGTGTCGTGTAAGACACTGGAGGTAATTTTCGCACTCTGCTCTGCTCAGCACCGATGAGGCCTCAGCTGGAGTCTTGTGTCCAGTTTTGGGTGCCACACCTTAAGAAAGATGTGGACAAATTGGGGAGAGTCCAGAGGAGAGCAATAAAAATCATAAAAGATTTAGAAAACCTAATCTATGAGGAAGGGTTAAAAAACCTGGTCATGTTTAGTCTTAAGCAAAGATTACTGAAGGGGCATATTTGGTAAGTTTTCAAATATGTTAAGAGCTGTTTATAAAGAAGACTGGGATCAATTGTTCTGCATGTCCACTGAAGGTAGGACAAGAAGTAATACATTTAATCTGCACCAGGGAGATTCAGGTTAGATATTAGGAAAAGCTTCAGACCATAAGGATAGTTAAGCTCTGGAATAGGCTTCCAAGCAAGATTGTGGAATCCCCATCCCTGGTGATTTTTAAGAACAGGTTAGACAAAAACCTGTCAGGGATGGTTGTGTTATACTTGGTCATGCCTCAGCACATGGGGCTAGACTAGATGACCTCTTCGGGTCCCTTCCAGCCCCCTAATTCTCTGACTTTACTGCCCTTTTTCTACAGAATCTTGGAATTAAACTGGCCATTTTGGACAAAACTGTAGTAAATCTTGGGTAACAATAATTAACTAACATAACTAAAAAATAAACAGGTCAGCTGTGAGTGAATACCCCCAAAAATAGTCACTTGAGGACAGAATGTTTTTAACTTCAGAAACTTTAATTTCTGGCCTTCTACCTCACTTTCTGCATGAGGCCTCAAATCTGTGAGGGGGATAAATGGTTCTTATTTATTTTTTCACAAGTCGTTTTTGGACGGATCAGCTGAATCAGGTCTCAGATGCAATCAGATTTTTGAGTTCTCTTTATCACAAGCTCTATTTAAACAAAACAACAGTATTGGAATAAGTGTTTAATGACCTTCAGAATGATCAGTGTATATAAAAAATGTTCTGTTGATCAGTACTTACATTCCTCACACTGTCAAAATTACAGCTGTTTGTTGTGCTTTGCAGACAATGTTACCAGATGTTTTTCGTGGTCCATGGGGAGGAAGCTATTGCCGAGATTCTCTGGTGCAAACTATTCGGAAATGCAGCTGTTCTCAAGGTTAGTTGGTGGCAAAAAATGTCCATTGGTAGGTGCATAAGAAAAGGGACTGGAGAAGGCAACTGGATGTTTAACAACATAGACAAATATGTATACACTGCTAAGAATATTACTGTTTACTGAGAAGTTTGATGATTGTAATTTTGGCAAGCAAGTCTTCATCAATAGGGCCTCTTGGCTGTGTTTTTTTTCAAAGGGGCTTAAAGGAATTGGACCCTCAACTCCCTTTCAGAAATATGTGGGAGTTGGGCATCTAACTCCTGTAGAATCCTTTGAAAATCCTGAATTGAGCCCCTAATGACTAAGTCAAGTTCAGTTATCATAATCAGTAGCCTGCTGCTCTGAAATATTTAGCATTGCCAGGAGATTAGGGTTACTAACAAATGTGTTTTCTACTCTCCTGGGTAAAGTTTTGGTAGATGTCCATCTCTTATCTTGAAGGGACATATGATCAATGTAAACTATAAATCAAAAACTCTGAAACTTTGGGTGGCAAAAGTCTTGCATGGAACAAGGCATTATGGATGCTGCAGAGTGTGTTCAGTCCATGTGAAAGCTCCACTGATCTTTTACAAGTGATGATTAGAAAATATATTGTTTTTCTCCTAGGTGCAATAAACATTGTTTACTCACTTTTCCCACAACAAAGCAGTCTCTTGCCATCTTTCTTTGTCACTGATGGTCAATAAAGGGAGGAGTCACACTAACTTGCAATTACTTGAAGACATCTGGTTTATGTTCTGTTACAGTACATAGTGATGCCCAGTCACATACAGTCATATATTTTCCATAATATTCCACCTGCCTTTTCATTAGAAATCATGCTGAACCAAGATGTACTTAGTCTTATATTTATCATCTCATAAACTTTAAGGCCAGAAGGGGCCATTGTGATTATCTAGTCTGTCCTCCTGCACATTTCAGGCTACAGAACTTCACCCACCTGCTCCAGTAATAGACTGATAACCTCTGGCTGAGTTACTGAAGTCTTTAAATCATGATTTCAGGACTTCAAGTTACAGAGATTCCACCATTTACACTAATTCAAATAAGCAAGTGATCCGTGCCCCGTGCTGCAGAGGAAGGTGAACTCCTCCTCCCCCTCCCCAGTGTCTCTGCCAATCTGGCCTGGGGAGAAATTCCTTCCTGACCCCAAATATGGTGATCTGTTAGCTCCTGAGCATGTGGGTGAGATGCACCGGCCAGAGAGCTGGGAAAGAATACTCTGTAGTAACTTAGAGTCCTCCCCATCTAGTGTCCTGTGTCTAGCATTCACAGGTGGGCCATGTGCCATGGTAGACAATCTTATCATACCATCCCCTCCATAATCTTCTCAAGCTGAGTCTTGAAACCAGTTAGGTTTTCTTATCCAGGCAAACTGCTCATTCATTCCTTGGGCTGATGTTCAGTTCTTCTAATAACTGCCTGCCTTGCATATATAGCACTGGTCTGAAGGATGGGGGAACCCTCATATGCTGCAACTTTCTGTTTGCACTCTGTGATTCTTTGGAACTTTTTAGAGAATAAATGGTTTAAAAAAGCTTAGTGGTTTGGGGGTTTTTTGTAGAAGGGGAGAAAGATGCCATGCAGTCAGACTGTGGCTCTTTTCTAACTTCTGTGAACTAGGAAAAGTAAGAAAAAAGACTGACTTGCTGACACAGAAAATATGTGGGGAAACAAAATGATTAATTTCCTTTGGTAACTCTAATCTGGGAACATTACAGTTCTTATTACATACGTTAAAACACTAAAGAGATGTTCTTATTTACATATGTTAAAACACTGCAGTTTCATATTATTAACCTAACTTTGTATTATTTTCAGTACATTATTCTTATCAGTATTTCCTCCGCACAGGCTGTTGCGAAGCAAACGACCAGTACGTTGAACAGTTCAAAGACACTCTGAGTACTTGTGTTACAAAGGCAATAGCTGGGTTTATCGCTGAGCCAATTCAAGTAGGTGACTTGCCATACCTCATTCTGATTGTAATAGTACAGTAAACCACAAAGTGCTAAAACCTGAACGGGTCTTTTACAAGATTGACAAGCCCTAAATGGAACTTCCCTCTAACAATAGCAATTTTAATCTTCTCTGAATCACTTTGATCATTCAAAAGGAAGGGCTGCAACATTACTTAAATCTTAACTTTTTTCCAGGAGGGTGACTTGCCAACAAGACATCCTGGAGAAGTCCTGGCCCCATTGAAGTCAAATGGGAGCTTTGCCTCTGACTTCAGTGGAGCTAGGATTTCATTCTTGGTGTTGTTTTTGGGTTTTGTTTTTTTTCCCCTTGATATCTGAGAACAGGATTCTTAAATTTTCCATATCCTGTCTACTCAATAACAGACCAGTGGACAATTTGAGATGCACACTATTCCTACAAAACAAAACTGGTAAATCAAATTTTAGCCTTACAAGCCTTAATGTCTCTTTCATAAATTGATTTTAAATATTTAGCAAATTATTTCTGGTTAATATACAAGTATTTAATAAAATATGTCAGACTCAAGCAAAACAGGTAATTTTAACCAGTGTTGCCTATCTGCTATCAGTTGATAGATTAAAAAGTGTACAGAGCTCTATTGTAAACTATTATTCTTTAAGGTCTTGTTTGCATTCTCGGGATGTTGAAATGCTAATACATTATACAAATGTGCATGTTATAACTTAGTTTCGAATACTTCATTCCTAATTACATGTTGTTTTCCCTTCTGCAGTATACTGGTTCTGTAGAAGTTGTCTGTTAAAAGTATTAAAGTCACCCCGTAAGTGACTGATACCCACTGAGTCTACAGTAAATCATACTTAAAAGCCTAGTTATTATAACATAGAGAATTAATTTTAGGAATTACTTAGCTTCAAATCGCACTATGCCTAGTTTATCTAGCAAATCCACAGAATCCTCACTCCCCCTCTGCTTTCCTTTGTAGTTTCTGACTCCCTTGTACTTAACTTCTGACTCTCCTCATCTCTTCCTTCATGATTGCATTTTTGGGTCAGAGGGATTTCTCTTTTGGCAGTGCAGCTGTAGTTAAGTTTCATTTAATTCATACAGGCTCTAGGCATTCCCCTATGACATGAACCTCATAGTCCATTATTTAAGATATTAGCCTAAGTTAGGGAAGTGAAAGGCCTGTTAGACCATCAAGTCCATCTTGCTCCAAAACCAAGGTTATGCCCTACAGTACGTTTTCTGGTGTTATACCTAGTCTAATTTTAAATTTCCTAGTGCTGAAGTTTCCATCTTGTTATACCAATAAAATAAAAACCAGCAGGATCTTATGAAAGGGGATAAGGCAAAATGCCACATTTATTGTGAATAAAGAAAGAATCATAGTAAGCAGTTAGTTATAACTATAACATTCCATTCAATTTCATATTTATTCACACATTCATTCATACACACACACGGGTTCTGCAAGGTTGTTATTATAGTTACCAGCCTTAGAGTTGCTCGTGTCAAGCCACTGGCCAGGTGGCCTGGACACAAGGAGGGAGCAGGGCCTTGTCAAATGCACATCTGATGCTCCTGAAAGTTGGTTTGCAGAATCAGACCCCAAAGTTCTCACTTTCTCGAGTCCATTTTTATAGGAATTTATTCCTATGCCAGTCTATGGGAATTGCTTCATCATGCTGTTGCTGAATCAATCAGCAGATGGCACATTCCTGATGGCTCCGTGCTGCCAGATGTTATCTTGTTCTTCGGTCCTCCCATCCTTGAGGCTGTTAGGTGGATTCCAGTCTGCCCTCCGGGGGTCCTCTGGTTGTTTCCAGTTGACGCCTTCTTCAGCCGAGGGACACTGGATTCTTAGGCTAGCACCTCCCTGATCATTCATTTATTATCCACACCAAGCATCCATCCACATACATCCTCTATCTCTATTTTAATCATAATTGTTAACAAAGCAAGATAAATACAACAAAAGGGTGGGGAGTCTCTGGGTGCTGTTTCTTTTGTTACGAAGTATCGCTTTGAGTCTCTCTCTGTGTGAGTAGTTGTTGTTACAAAGTATTGCTTTGAGAACAGACTCTGTCTTAGCCCTGGTCTACACTAGGACTTTAGGTCGAATTTAGCAGCGTTAAATCGATTTAAACCTGCACCCGTCCACACAGTGAAGCCCTTTAATTCGACTTAAAGGGCTCTTAAAATCGATTTCCTTACTCCACCCCTGACAAGTGGATTAGCGCTTAAATCGACGTTCCCAGCTCGAATTTGGGGTACTGTGGACACAATTCGATGGTATTGGCCTCCGGGAGCTATCCCAGAGTGCTCCATTCTGACCGCTCTGGACAGCACTCTCAACTCAGATGCACTGGCCAGGTAGACAGGAAAAGAACCGCGAACTTTTGAATCTCATTTCCTGTTTGGCCAGCGTGGCAAGCTGCAGGTGACCATGCAGAGCTCATCAGCACAGGTGACCATGATGGAGTCCCAGAATCGCAAAAGAGCTCCAGCATGGACCGAACGGGAGGTACGGGATCTGATCGCTGTTTGGGGAGAGGAATCCGTGCTATCAGAACTCCGTTCCAGTTTTCGAAATGCCAAAACCTTTGTGAAAATCTCCCAGGGCATGAAGGACAGAGGCCGTAACAGGGACCCGAAGCAGTGCCGCGTGAAACTGAAGGAGCTGAGGCAAGCCTACCAGAAAACCAGAGAGGCGAACAGCCGCTCTGGGTCAGAGCCCCAAACATGCCGCTTCTATGATGAGCTGCATGCCATTTTAGGGGGTTCAGCCACCACTACCCCAGCCGTGTTGTTTGACTCCTTCAATGGAGATGGAGGCAATACGGAAGCAGGTTTTGGGGACGAAGAAGATGAGGAGGAGGAGGAGGAGGTTGTAGATGGCTCACAGCAAGCAAGCGGAGAAACCGGTTTTCCCGACAGCCAGGAACTGTTTCTCACCCTAGACCTGGAGCCAGTACCCCCCGAACCCACCCAAGGCTGCCTCCTGGACCCAGCAGGCGGAGAAGGGACCTCTGGTGAGTGTACCTTTTAAAATGCTATACATGGTTTAAAAGCAAGCATGTGAAAGGATTACTTTGCCCTGGCATTTGCGGTTCTCCTACATGTAGTCCTAAAGCCTTTGCAAAAGGTTTCTGGGGAGGGCAGCCTTATTTCGTCCTTCATGGTAGGACACTTTTATCACTCCAGGCCAGTAACACATACTCGGGAATCACTGTAGAACAAAGCATTGCAGTGTATGTTTGCTGGCATTCAACCAAAATCCGTTCTTTCTCTCTCTGTGTTATCCTCAGGAGAGTGAGATATAATTCATGGTCACCTGGTTGAAATAGGGTGCTTTTCTTCAGGGACACATTCCTGCTGGGCTGTTTGCCTGTGGCTGAACAGAAATGTTCCCTGCTGTTAGCCACGGGGAGGGGGGAGGGTTGAGGGGGTAGTCACGCGGTGGGAGGAGGCAAAATGCGACCTTGTAACGAAAGCACATGTGCTATGTATGTAATGTTAACAGCAAGGTTTACCCTGAAAGAGTGTAGCCACTGTTTTATAAAATGTGTGTTTTTAAATACCGCTGTCCCTTTTTTTTTCTCCACCAGCTGGATGTGTTTCAATGATCACAGGATCTTCTCCTTCCCAGAGGCTAGTGAAGCTTAGAAAGAAAAAAAAACGCACTCGAGATGAAATGTTCTCCGAGCTAATGCTGTCCTCCCACACTGACAGAGCACAGACGAATGCGTGGAGGCAAATAATGTCAGAGTGCAGGAAAGCACAAAATGACCGGGAGGAGAGGTGGAGGGCTGAAGAGAGTAAGTGGCGGGCTGAAGAGAGTAAGTGGCGGGCAGAAGACAGGGCTGAAGCTCAAATGTCGCGGCAGCGTGATGAGAGAAGGCAGGATTCAATGCTGAGGCTGCTGCAGGACCAAACCAGAATGCTCCAGTGTATGGTTGAGCTGCAGCAAAGGCAGCTGGAGCACAGACTGCCACTGCTGCCCCTCTGTAACCAACCGCCCTCCTCCCCAAGTTCCATAGCCTCCACACCCAGACGCCCAAGAACGCGGTGGGGGGGCCTCCGGCCAACCAGCGACTCCACAACAGAGGATTGCCCAAAAAAAAGAAGGCTGTCATTCAATAAATTTTAAAGTTGTAAACTTTTAAAGTGCTGTGCTTAATGTGCTGTGTGGCATTTTCCTTCCCTCCTCCACCACCCCTCCTGGGATACCTTGGTAGTCATCCCCCTATTTGTGTGATGAATGAATAACGAATGCATGACTGTGAAGCAGCAATGACTTTATTGCCTCTGCAAGCGGTGATTAAAGGGAGGAGGGGAGGGTGGTTAGCTTACAGGGAAGTAGAGTGAACCAAGGGGCGGGGGGTTTCATCAGGGAGAAACAAACAGAACTTTCACACTGTAGCCTGGCCAGTCATGAAACTGGTTTTCAAAGCTTCTCTGATGCGTGCCGCGCCCTCCTGAGCTCTTCTAACCGCCCTGGTGTCTGGCTGCGCGTAACCAGCAGCCAGGCGATTTGCCTCAATCTCCCACCCCGCCATAAACGTCTCCCCCTTACTCTCACAGATATTGTGGAGCACACAGCAAGCAGTAATAACAGTGGGAATATTGGTTTCGCTGAGGTCTAAGCGAGTCAGTAAACTGCGCCAGCGCGCTTTTAAATGTCCAAATGCACATTCTACCACCATTCTGCACTTGCTCAGCCTGTAGTTGAACAGCTCCTGACCACTGTCCAGGCTGCCTGTGTACGGCTTCATGAGCCATGGCATTAAGGGGTAGGCTGGGTCCCCAAGGATACATATAGGCATTTCAACATCCCCAACAGTTATTTTCTGGTCTGGGAAGAAAGTCCCTTCCTGCAGCTTTTGAAACAGACCAGAGTTCCTGAAGATGCGAGCGTCATGCACCTTTCCCGGCCATCCCACGCTGATGTTGGTGAAACGTCCCTTGTGATCCACCAGAGCTTGCAGCACTATCGAAAAGTACCCCTTGCGGTTTATGTACTCGCCGGCTTGGTGCTCTGGTGCCAAGATAGGGATATGGGTTCCGTCTATAGCCCCACCACAGTTAGGGAATCCCATTGCAGCAAAGCCATCCACTATGACCTGCACATTTCCCAGGGTCACTACCCTTGATATCAGCAGATCTTTGATTGCGTGAGCTACTTGCATCACAGCAGCCCCCACAGTAGATTTGCCCACTCCAAATTGATTCCCAACTGACCGGTAGCTGTCTGGCGTTGCAAGCTTCCACAGGGCTATCGCCACTCGCTTCTCAACTGTGAGGGCTGCTCTCATCCTGGTATTCATGCGCTTCAGGGCAGGGGAAAGCAAGTCACAAAGTTCCATGAAAGTGCCCTTACGCATGCGAAAGTTTCGCAGCCACTGGGAATCGTCCCAGACCTGCAACACTATGCGGTCCCACCAGTCTGTGCTTGTTTCCCGAGCCCAGAATCGGCGTTCCACAGCATGAACCTGCCCCATTAGCACCATGATGCATGCATTGGCAGGGCCCATGCTTTCAGAGAAATCTGTGTCCATGTCCTGATCACTCACGGGACCGCGCTGACGTCGCCTCCTCGCCCGGTATCGCGTTGCCATGTTCTGGTGCTGCATATACTGCTGGATAATGCGTGTGGTGGTTGATGTGCTCCTAATTGCCAAAATGAGCTCAGCGGCCTCCATGCTTGCCTTGGTATGGCGTCTCCGCACAGAAAGAAGGCGCGGAACGATTGTCTGCCGTTGCTCTGACGGAGGGAGGGGCGACTGACGACACGGCTTACAGGGTTGGCTTCAGGGAGCTAAAATCAACAAAGGGTGTGCCTGTACATCAAGGAGCATTTCAGGCAGGACTGCACGGAGGGTTCCAATAAGAAATGGTGCACCTAAGTTATCGTTCTTATTGGAACAAGGAGGTTAGCCTGGCCTCTGATTGATACATGGCTAGATTAACCTCGCTGCGCCTTCTCTGTGACTGACTGCAGTGTGATCTAGATAGGGGAGGAGGAAAATGAGTCCAAAACAAATCTGGTCTATGTCTTGTTCTGACCCACTCCATCGATCCTTTACATCTTTGGCTGGCAGCAGACAAAAAAGGCGCGAAATGATTGTCTGCCCTTGCTTTCACGGGGGGAGGGAGGGTGGGAACGGGGTCCTGACGACATGTACCCAGAACCACCTGCGACAATGTTTTTTGCCGCATCAGGCATTGGGATATCAACCCAGAATTCCAATGGGCAGCGGAGACTGCGGGAACTGTGGGATAGCTACCCACAGTGCAACGCTCCAGAAGTCGACGCTTGCCTCGGTACTGTGGAAGCGCTCCGCCGAGTTAATGCACTTAATGCACTTAGAGCATTTTCTGTGGGGACACACACACTCGAATATATAAAACCGATTTCAAAAAAACCGACTTCTATAAATTCGACCTAATTTTGTAGTGTAGACATACCCTTAGGATGTACTAACACAATTAGCAGTTTGCAAGTTTCACACAGAGAGGGAGAGAAACAGTAAACACAAGAGACCTCTTAATTAGTAATACCCTGGAATTTAAATTATGGGGAATCAAACTCATTTGTGATTTTAATACAGAACTTCTTTAATATGATCCAACATAACAATCTGTTCCACTGGGAATATACTTTAGAGTATAACAGTTTCACTGAAGGGAATTTTGTCCTGATATTTGGACTAAATTTTCGCTTGCTTAGTTTCATCCCATTACACCTAGGTATTCCGCTAATTTCTCTCCATCCATTGGGGTTTTGCAAGCTTTATATACTCCCAGACTATTATGTTATCCCCCCACCTTTGGCATTTTAATCTAAGTGTATATGCGTTATTCCCTGATAACCAGAAACTTCTATGCTTAAACTCTGTACCATTTTTTTTATTTTAACATCATCTTAATAAAATTATTAAATCATTTCTTTTAGTCTTCTCCTAATCATTTGCTCCAGCTCTCAGTTCATGTTTGCCATTGGTCTGTGAACTCTCGCCAGTTTGTCCCATTCTGGTAATAACATGCCTACAAGTGATACAGCTTTCCAGATATTGTCGCCATACAGAGTATAATTCTCTGAAGCATATTTGGTGTTGGTTCATTGGACAAGTGGTTCCGAAACTTTTTTTTGCCTCTCTTTGTGACCCACTCAGAGTCCAGATTGCGGGGGTGGAGGGAAACGAGTCAGGACCTGCAGGACTGGGTCCAGTTCCCTGCTCTGGGTGTTGCAACCTGGCAGACAGGGGTCGCAGCACCACTCAGGTTTGGCCCATCTGCTAGGTCGCAAAACGCAGTGCGGGGAACCGGGCCCAGCCCCACAGGACAGGAGCTGCTGCTGCGTAGTGAATAAGGGGTGGGCTCATCTCCCCTCCCCCCAACCTTCTCTTCACACTGGGCCACCTAGAACCTTCCTGCAGCCAACAGGTGGGTGCGACCCACCATTTGGGAAACATTGTATTAGAGAGAGAAGGCTGACGTCATGTTTTATCTTTTACTTTTCACTGTCTCCTAACTCTTCATATTGTTTTATTCTTATAGCCCATGTAATATTGATAAAAAGTGGGAGTTCAAGTTCAAAAGAAAGCCACTCCCTCCATTTCTGACTGTTTAGCAATGTGACTAAACAGATCTACCACAAAAGGAACTTTGATCATTAAGTTATCTAGTGACTTAAAATTCTGCCTAGATTTCTTGCTGTCTGATCACCTGAGGACTGCCTGTGTTTGTGATTTAGCATTTGTGTTGAAGACAGTATATTTGTTCATTTTTGACAGGGTGTTAATGGAGCCGTTCAGTATCCTAAAAGATTTCTAAAGGAAGCTTTTCAGCTAGTGCGTGAAAGAGGAGGCATCTGTATTGCAGATGAAGTGAGTATCCAGAAATACAATTTTTAGGGATTGGGATATTTCTGCCAGGCTACTGAAAAATCCAGCAATCACATGAAGGCAAAATAGAGACCAGGAAATAGTTTGTATTAAATTCTGAATTTATTTTAATTAATCCTTTCCTGTTTCACAGCCTAAGAGGGGAACAAAGTGCAGCATTCCAGCACAAGAGCCTTTGCTAGACAAAGCTAATAGAATTTGTTAATCCTTCACTTTCATGTGCATTAAATTAACACAAATAGTACTCCGTTGACAGTTTATGTTGCAAAATCTTAGAGTCCCACTCACTGGTTGTGTAAATGGGTAGAGCTCCATTGACCTATTTACATCAGCAGACATGTTTGGTTCTTAAACTCTTACCATTACTCATTTGAGGCCTGACCCAGAGAGGCGTTGTCTGCATTAGGAAAACAGTTTTTACATTTGTAAAATTTTAATCTTTAATCACATTGTAAAATTGTATTGTAGACAAGGCAAGTACCTCTGTAACTTTAGAGGGGAGCCTTCTGCAACTCTTCTGCAGTTACACATTTTAAATCTAATTTGCTCGGTTAAGACAATCTGAATTACTACTAACTAACAGGTTTCAGAGTAGCAGCCGTGTTAGTCTGTGTTCGCAAAAAGAAAAGGAGGACTAGTGGCACCTTAGAGACTAACCAATTTATTTGAGCATGAGCTTTCCTGAGCTACAGCTCACTTCATGCTGTAGCTCACGAAAGCTTATGCTCAAATTAATTGGTTCGTCTCTAAGGTGCCACTAGTCCTCCTTTTCTTTTTACTAACTAACTAGCTCAGTTAGGGAAACAGTTTAAGTGACTAAGGTACACTTTGATGGATGCTAGAGGTGTTAGGGGTGGTAGAATTATTACAGCTTGAAACTGGAGATTCTGAAAAATGCTACACAGCTGCAATTCTCATTGACTTCAGTGGAACTGACAGCTTCCCAGTCCCTTTGGCCATGTTTACTAGGAGAAAAGGTGTTAGCTCTCTCATTATAAAAAACACTTTCTTAGTATTGTAATTTTTATAGCTGGTCAGTGCTGGAGTACACCAAACCCTTAAGGTGCCAGGAATGTGCCAGGTATACCATGACTCAGAAGCAAGCTCTGTTAGGTGCTTCAGCAACTAGGCCTTGTAGGAGGTAATTCTGGTGGGTCCCAGTAACTACTCAGACACATGGCTAAGTGAAAGAGTATTTTATCAGGGGTGGCAGGAATGGGGAAGTTAGCAACTATCCTAGGCATGGAGGCTTAAACAATTACAGTTCAAAGTGAGCAATAGCGTTCTTGTTTGGGTCCCTGGGGCAGCCCAACTGAGTTAGGGCTTTTCAGGTTGAGTACCCGGGGTGGCCTTTCCAGTCTGGTATGTATTCAAGCAAAGAGGAATTTGCAGATTTCAAGGACAGGATCGCTTAGTGGTGAGTCTCTCATTAGGGCCACTTGACACTGGCTCCCTGCCCTGTCGCTTCCCAATCAGTCCCACACAGACCTAAACCCAGTTTACTCCTGGGGGAATTCTGTGCTACTGCACGTGTGCATAATTAATTAGATGCACATATTCTAATTTTTTTGCACAGAAAAAGCTTGTCAAAATGTTGTTGCAGTTCTGCCTTCTGTCCACCAGAGGGCACTGTGGCGCAAGAACAGCTGAGCTATGGGGTAAGGAGGTGGCTGAGTAGGGGCAGAGAGACACATGGGGACAGGGGAGTGGCTGAGTGGGAGCACAGGGACACATAGAGACAGGGGGTGCAGGGACAGAGGAGTGGCTGAGTGGGGCACAGAAACACAGGGAGATGGGTGCAGAGCCACATGGGGATGGGGGAGTGGGCGTGTGAGTGGAGGGACACATGGGGGTGCAGGGACAGATGGGGACAGGGCAGCTGTGCCTGACTGAATGGGAGAGGCAAGAGGCCAGCCAGGGTCTGCATGGGGGAAGCTCCCTAACAGTCCATCCCCACCCCCTGAAAAAAACTGTTCCATACTTTTCCCACCCATACCCAACAACCCAAATTCACACCTAGGTTCCTTCCCAGCAATTTACTCATCTCCCTCAGCTCTTCTGTTACCCCTGGCTCCCTCCAGCCTTTGCACTGCTTCTGAGGGTGTGGGAAATACGATTCGTTATTGTAGTTTAAATGAATTATTACTTGGAGTTCTGTATTAATATGCCTAG
This sequence comes from Lepidochelys olivacea, assembly GCF_965140295.1. NCBI lineage: Eukaryota > Metazoa > Chordata > Testudines > Cheloniidae > Lepidochelys > Lepidochelys olivacea. The sequence continues at coordinate 25,099,687 of NC_140415.1, read as the reverse complement.
TAAGGAATCTGTTTGTCAAAAAAAAAATTCCTGAATCTTTTTTTGTTGTCTGTATTGTTAGACATACTTGCTGACAGGTATTTTGAAATAAATGACCAAAAATAATTGAAACTGGTGTGACTATAATGTGTTATTTTGACAACATATGCAGAATTCTAAAATATTGTGTGCATCATTTTTTGGCACAGAATTCCCCCAGGAGTACTAGCTGTAACATGTGGCAGTCCCAGTCTGTTCCACACAGGGCTCTGTATACAATTCCTGGGGGTTATTCCCTGTATCTGACTTACCATAGCAGTTTCTGCCTCCTGAAAATGCCCAGTCACTTCCTGATCAGGGTCCTTTCTCCTGCCTGGCCAATGGAAAAGAAAGTATAATGGGGAACGTAGTCTGCTGCTTGAGCATTTCCTGGATGAGGATCCTTTCTCCTACCAGGCCAGGAGGAAGGGGATATGCAGTGGCGAAGGGCTGATGGGAATTATTGTCTCCTGCTTAGCAGTTTCATCACAGTGTAGTTTCTCTAATGAAGTTCATTATATTAACTCAGGTTACGTGTTGAGTAATAAGAGTAGATTTAAATTGTGTAACAACAGAAGATAGTCGTAGGATGTATACAATACCACTTTTCATTTGCATCAAGTGTACAGTGTCTCTATAAAGATGAGCTGTCCACAAAACCAATAGTGGACTTGTACTACAGTCACTATTCAGCATAGGACAGAAAATGTGTGAGGATGAGTTGAATGAGGATCCTGCTAGAATAAAGTTGGCATTTAGAGTCTATAGCTATAGATGCAAATTGGTAACAGAAAGGCACAGACAAAATACAAGTTATGAAACCAAGAAACAACTTGAACAATTTTGGATTTTCTTTTGAAAGGTCCAGACAGGCTTTGGACGAACTGGCAGCCATTTCTGGGGATTTCAAACACATGGTGTAGTCCCTGACGTTGTTACCATGGCAAAAGGAATTGGTAATGGTTTTCCAATGGCAGCTGTCGTAACCACACCAGGTATAAGTATTTGTTATTTTAAAGCATGAAATTGAGGTGTATAATACATATATTGTAGAATAACTTAGCTTCCATAGAGCCTTTTGTCCAACCAGATTACTTTAGAAATATTAAAATATTTAGTCTCAGAACATGCTTACAGGGTTGGTAAGTATGGTCCCCATTGCACACACAAAAAATACTGAGGCATTGAAAGAGTGTAATTTTTTTTTATCAGACTCAGATTGTGCTCCCCATTACACCAGTTCAAATCTAAGGTAAATCCATTAAAATCAATGGTCTTATACTGGGGTAACTGAGATCAGCATCTAGCCCAAATGAGTCGTTGGCAGACCTGACAGAACCCAGAAATCCTGACTGAGTTCACTGCCCTACCCATTAGACATAATACTAAGGAAGCATTCTGGACAACTCCAGAATTGTTGACTGGTTAATACTAACGAGTCAGTGGATTTAATGTCTCAGAGAAATAATGGATGTATTCATTGCTGTAGTGGATAATTCACTAGCTCTGCTGGAAACTTAACTCTTCATCTATTAAAATCCATCCCCCTTCCTTTTAGCATCTGTTACACAGACCATGTATTTTCTGGAACTTTGCCCTAATAAATTCAAATCGGTTACCAAGAATATACCATTTTCTTCTCCTTTTGCCTGGAGTTAAAACAGAGAATGATGCATAGTATTATTAAATGTGAAGTGAAAACTGATAAGTACTTATCATCAGACTTCAGGTAATTGTGAGGAAGGAAATCAATGAATATTCTTTTTCTTTTAGAGATTGCAAATTCCTTGGCTCAAAACCTTCATTTTAACACATTTGGAGGAAACCCTTTGGCCTGTGTAGTTGGATCTGCAGTTCTTGATGTAAGAAGAAAGTGATATGTTCATAGTGTCTTACGTTATTGTTTGCAATGCGTTATGGCAGAGGCAGCTTTGTGCTACTTCCCTTTCCAGTGGTGGAACTTCTAATACATACAGAAAATGAGACAAACATTTATTTTTATTAATTCATAGGCAATGTGCCCTTGTAGAAAAAATAAATTGCCTGACTATTCCCATTTCTATAACTGATTTCAACTTGTAGCAGGAATAGGAAGTTTAAATTACTCTAGGGATAATACTATGATTAACAGCTTCATCTTTTTCTTTCCTTGCTTATATTTTTCTTATTTGTCAATAGAAGTATATGGAATTTACTTATGTAGCTGTCATAATTCTATGTAGTTCTGTCCCAGGGAGTTTTCATCATTTTTCCTTTATAGAACCCCTCTAAACTAGCAAAAGCACTTTATTCGGAGGCACATATTTAAAACGTATTTTAACCCTCACAGCTTCCGCTTTAAAAAAAAAAATAGTGAACTTAAATCCTCATGCAACACCTTGAAAAGCATGAGCTACACACATGCTCCTATTGATGTGAGGTAATTTAGACTGTAACAGCCACATTCACTTGGTCACATGTAAATATCCTTCCTTAAGCCTCATTTCGAAACTGTATTGCCAGGTTCTGAATATCTGGCTCCCATATTACACCCTGATTTTACTGGAGGCTTGTTCCAACAGAATAGGCTGTTGGTCCTCTGAATCGCTCTCTATCGTCACAGTCAGCATAGTAATTAAAAAACCTAGGAGATCCGCCCCCTCCTATTTTTTGTTTAAAATAACTATTACCAGGATAGTTCAGATCCAGGTTCTGTTTTAGCCAATCTTCAAAGTCTGAAAAGGATTAAATTAAGACAATGTGCCAGTTTTAGCCTCGCAAATTGCAAAATCTTTTGTTCTCTTCATTTTTGCAATTCAGTGTACAAGCGGGTTTGTATAGGTCCGTGATTAAATACAATAGCATCTTTTTATTTTTATTTCCAACAGCCCCCAGCTACTGGTGCACGGTCAAGATATTAGATTCTGTGCCAGGAGCTGGGGACTGCTAGAAATAAATCAAATTAAGTTACTGCGTTCTTAAAGTGAATGCTTTGCTAAATATAGCTTAGTAATGTACTCAGGGGTTTCCCAGAAAGCTTTAGGAGTAATAGGTATGCTGTCAAATTATAGGCTCCTTCCATAGTTTGACACTGCTATGGCAAGGGAAAGAGGGCTAAACTGAACCTGACAGATTTTTAAACGGATTAAGATCGTCAGCTTTATATGCACCGTCAAACCTCACAAATATACACTAGAATCTGGAGATCAATTTTTAATTGGTGGGTAAACAATGAAAAAGGATATGACATAAGCTATGTTGGTTAATTTGACAAGTGTAGTGTAGTTTTTTACAGCATTTCCTATTATACTTGAAGAGGTCAAATTTAAGGCAGGGTTAATAATATATGCCTGTTGTAAATCTTTGCTGAGGGGCATTGAGAATGCAGGCCCGTTATAGGGGGTGCAGATGAGCCAAGTTCTATACATTATTATTTCCCACAACATTTGTTTTTGTATATCATTTTTAACCAGGCTATTGCAGAAGATGGTCTACAAAAGAACAGTGAAGAAGTGGGGACTTACATGCTACTGGAGTTTGCTAAACTGAGAGATAAGTTTGAGATCATTGGAGATGTCCGTGGCAAAGGCCTTATGATTGGGATAGAAATGGTGAAGAATAAGGTTGGTAAATGGCACATGCCCTTCTATTTTACCCCAGTATTAAGACTCAGGCTTCCTGTGAAATGACTATATGCTGACTGACAGCTACTTCTCTGAAAATGAGTCAGAACTCTGCACTGGCTAAAACTTAGAATTTTCAAAGTGCTTAATACATCAGGAATTCTGAATAGTCCCATCCTAAAAGGCAGGACAATCATTAACTTTCTCCAAGGAGGGTGGTAGCAATGGAACACTTGTTGCTTTTTCCATAATTTAGTTTAACATCTAGCCAAAAAAATTGTCTCTCTTCTCTCCCCCCCCCCCCTTTTCACAGGACAGTCGTCAACCTCTTCCAGCTGAAGAGATGAGTCAGATCTGGGAAGATTGCAAAGACATGGGAGTATTGATTGGCAGGGGTGGAATTTATAGTCAGGTACAGTAACTGATGTTTATGTATCTTTTGTCCTGACTAAATTGCAGTGGAGTTGACTTCTCTAAAAATTACTTCTGTTCAATTTAAGAATTATAAAAAAGTGAGACGTTCATAAACAAGACTATCATGTTTTATGAATATAGCAGATCAAGAAGCTTTATTTGTCTTAATCCTCTCAATTATAGTATATTCAATATAAGTGTTATTTACTACTGTTTGATTCCTACCTTTCAGACAAGAAATGTGACCCTTAATAGTAGTTTGTGATGCATCTATCAACCAATTCTGAATTCCCTAGCTCTGTGGAATTTAGATGCTATCTAAAACAGCAATGCCTACAACTATCAATTCTAGCCTATTGTTCAGTTGTATCAGCACAGCATACACTCAGGAGAGCTGATAAAATTTGATCCAGCTGGGAATAAGAGCATCTCTTCCTTATGAATCCATCAGCATGGGGGCATGACCCAGACTGTTATTAAATACTGTACCCAGTAAATTGTTTGAGAGAACTTATTCCACTCCAAGTAGAATAAGTTAACAGGCAGCAAAGGATTGCTGGCATTTTCCTCCTCTAAGGTAATGGGTAGGGTTATTAGCTTACTGCTGTCAGTGTTCAGAGCCAGGATAGACAGGCAGAGGACTTAACCAGGCTCCCTCAGATCAGCCAGCTTCCTTGGGAATAAGTTATAATAGGGAAAGGGGTTGGTGGAGACTTGCTGATGTGCATACTGCATCTCAAATTAATTCTTGCATTGCACAATCAACTGTTTTGAACAGACTTGCACCTGTTGAAGGAGGTCTAGTAATATTTCAGCCTGATTATAGATGGTGCAGGTGATCTGTCCTCAGACGGACAGCAGTAGGAGCTGTAAGGGTTCAGCTTCTCTAAAACTATCAATACCCATGCCTGGTCTGATTTTTAAACTACACATCCTAGGGCAAATAGTCTAATATTTAGAAAGCACAGAAGTAAATAATATTTTAAGTCAAAGTTCAACCACAACTGTAACAGTTGATAGGCACTAGTAAGGTTTACATAAGTCAGTGGAATTCAAATAGGAATGATTTTGTTCTGGTTGATTTAAACAGTTGAAAGCCTGAATTAAGTAAGGGAACATATGTTAAAACTAAATTCAATTCCATTCTGAGACACTGCAGAACAGAACCATGAAATGCTTGCCAATGAAAAGAGCATGTGATTGAAGTGCACTACTTAAAATCACATCTTACTAAAATAGATTCACCTGGTATAGAAAACATCACTGTTTTCCCCCCTCTTACCCTCTGGCTGTTCCTTTTGCTAGTTTTATTTTTACACACTTGAAGCCTGCAGCAACACATCTCAGGATGACTAGCTAGGGCTCCCTCCCTTCATTTAATTCCTCTGTCCAGTTATAGTATTGAGGCTTCTTAAAGCACATGCCTAGCATCTGCTGGTGTGAAATTGTTTTCTTGCATGGGAGTAGTTTGCCACTCTTAGACTAGGCTGGTATTACCATTGTTACAACTAGTTTGGTACCTGTTACTTTTTCTAGGATTACTTTTTAAAAAAATGCAGGGATTGGTGTTCGTGTCATTGCACATCAATTAGTCTGTGCCTCCCCCTGTAATTTCAAACTTTCTTCTTTTCTCCCCTCAGACATTTAGAGTTAAACCTCCAATGTGCATTACTAAACAAGATGCAGCCTTTGCAGTGGAAGTATTTCATGCTGCATTAATGAGACACTTGGAAAGAACAGCTGCAAAATAGACTATGAACAATGTTTCTCCTTACTAGGATGTTTGGTAACAGTTGAGAATCACCCTCCAAGCCTTGAAATATTACTTTAACTACAGCTGGCAAGAAACTTAAAGTATGAAGAGAAGATTGATATAATTTTCCTGAACATGTAACTCTTATGAGTTTAAATAATGTGAAAGATTACTGTTACTCAGTTTGCTACACATGCAAGAAGTCAGTTTTATTGCAATGTTGTGGTAAGAAAACAATACCTATTGTTAACACAAATCAAACCTCATTTTTTAAAATTAGGTAGTGTCTTCCAGCAAGTGACAGTGGCTGGTGTGCTCAGGCTGGCACTACATGAAAAGGTATGCTGAAGGATACTGCCTTTACAATTCTATCATATCTGGGATAGTTCTTTCTTTCTGCCTGGCCGTTTTGCTCTTAATAGGTGGAATTCTGGATGTAGCTTCTACAGTGACAGAGGGAGTGCTCTGTGTAATCTTGCTACAGTGACATTTGCTTATCCTAACCAAGACTGGAGGCAGCATCACAGGACAAAATACTTTGCTCCTGAAAAACACTTGGTGGAAAACTATGCTACAGTTAGTCATAATAGGAAGTGAGGGGTAGGAGTGAAATTCCTCCAGAGTGGAGGATCTGCTGGAAGCTCTTCAAGCAGGGCCTCAGTGAAGGAAAGTTGTATGAGTAAGCTGTAACAAGAGGATGGATTTTATTTAGTAGTTTTAGAGGAAGATACTTAAATAAGGGTATAATCATTCATCAGTGGGTTCTAGTCTCCTGCCCACTCTCAACAGTGATCTTTTCTCCTTTGACTGATAGCCACTCACCACCTTGTGTCAGCAGCCAGGGATGGTGTTCTCTTCCTCTCTCCTGTCATCAGTAGAGATCTCATATACCTTAGATCTTTTTCCCCATTCAAGATAACTGCTGGATTGTTTAATCCTGTCTGACAATTTATACTTAATTCAGTTTACAAATGTGAGTTAATTTCTTGGTCCAATAAAAGGTATGACACTGCCCTTGTGTATTTTATTCTTTACATTTTGGCTATGTATGCAAAGTTTGGGGATAGATTAGCCCTTATCCTACAAATAGTTTTATAGTTGTGGGGCCTTAATTTGCATCACATCCTAGATAGGAACTAGGGTCCTGTAGGGAACAGTAGAGCAACTTTGTCTTAGTTTTCTAATTTTTTGTTGTTGGTATGGTGGTCTAGAATGGGCAGATGGTCAGACACAGACACCTGTCCATCCTAACTCACATTAGATGAGCTCTGTAAAATAAAAAGAACAAAGTAAGTGTTAAAATAATTTATTTCCTCCTACTGTACACTTCCATTCATACAAGTCCCACTAGGTATCTAGGATGACCAGCTTTAAGAATATTTGTTATTTTTTCAAGATTAACAGCAAGATGAAATTCAGTCGTTAATGAAGTGTTGGTAAAAAAAATAAACAATTTTTAATACAAGATAAAAATGTTTTGCCACACTGAAATTGCTGCAGGCCCAAGAACTGCTTCCCAATTTAATTTGGATTGTAGGATTCCTGTCCTTTGGTTTTCAGAGACTTTTTTTTTCGAATATGCACCCAAAAACAGAGTTTAAAACAATCAAGAAGTCCTATCTGTTTTTACGTTTCTCTTTTTTGCTTCTGTTGTTCCCAGCACCATTTACAGCTGGTGCTTGCATTGCTTTTGCATGGCCTGTGGCCTTTAAGTGTTCAAACAGTTTATTCCGGGACTGAAATTCACAATTGCAGGTTATACAGTGGATAGGAATATCTTCATTCTGGTAAGAGAAAAAAATACAATGCTTCATGTCAGTAGATACTATAGAAACAATAAAACAATATTTTATTGTTTTACTGGCGAAGGAAGAGTGCATATTAAACAGCAACATTTATCTTCAACAAAGAGCTAACCTCTGAAATGGATAAGCATGAATGATTCTTTCAGAAAAATGTGACCACCAACTCTTTTTGAACATCTGAAAAGTGTTTTATGGCAAATAAGCTCTATTCAGCACTCCTTATTAAGTTCCAAATAGGTTCCTAAATGAACTATGGATCTGCAAGGAAGACTAAGAATTGAAACATAGTGTCCCCTAAAACAAAACTATGCATACTAATGTGTTTGTTTAAAGTTGAGTGACAGTCGGCATTTCAGAAACAGGACTATGAGTGATGGCATTTTTTAATAAAATCAACATGTATTTCTAACTCTCCTTGTCTGTACATTTCTGTTATTAAGAATGGAAACTGCTTTGGGCAGACGATGATCATCAGCAGGTCCTTCCAGACCTACTTACAAATTTTTTTTTTTTTAAATCCAAATCTAGATCCATCAGCATGTGTATAATAATTAATATTAAAACTGAGCTGTTGTCACTATAGTTGTACATTGCCTAACACAATGGGGCTCCAACCTGGCTGAGGCCTCTAGGTGCGACTGAAATTCATGGAGGTTAAGTCCATTAATGGCTATTAGCCAGGGTGGGTAAGGAATGGTGTCCCTAGCCTGTTTGTCAGAGGGTGGAGATGAATGGCAGGAGAGAGATCACTAGATCATTACCTGTTAGGTTCACTCCCTCTGGGGCACCTGGCATTGGCCGCTGTCAGTAGACAGGATACTGGGTTGGATGGACCTTTGGTCTGACCCAGTGTGGCCACTCTTGTGTTCTTATGAAACAGTTTCATAGTAATGGCCTACATATGTTTAAGGAGATAGTCAGGCCATTATTTTTAAAGTAAACCTGCATTCGTGCCTAACAGGGCTAACTAGGCGGTGGGTCCCCATTGTTCCATGCAAACATATGGCAGCAGCTCATATCTTTCGTTTGACAGCTAGACACCCACACAGAGAGAGGCCAGAAGACAGATTTAAGTTTAGCTGGATCTAGTCCAAGATCAATGTATGCAGAAGACTGTCCTAGCTGAAGCTGAAATATTTAGCTTTAAACAAAACACAGCTTTTCTCCAAAGAAAAGGTAAGTTGTATCCAATTTCCTTAGGTTTTGGTAAACAGGCATAAACAGGAAGTGTCTTATGGACAAATACATGAAAACACACAGGGAAAAGCAGCTTTTGAGAACTGGAGAAGAATGTCAGGAGCTGGAAAACTACTAAACCAAAAGACTTGTTTTTATGACAGTGTACTGTTTACCAGCCATTGAGAATCTGTAGTTTGAAATACTTTCCACATACCTTATCTTGAAGCTCTGAAGTTACCTTAACAGATTTTTTTGTATCCTTGGCTCTCTTTCCTTTAGGCTTAGGGATGCTGAAAAGACAAGACAGTTTAAGATTACCTTTGTCACACTGAACCAAGTTTTTCAGTGAACACATTCAGCAGGATTGATAGTTTTAAATTACTAAGGCTTTTAAATCTCATGGTCCACTGACTTCAATAGGTACTGGACTGGGACCTAAATGGGCCAAAAAGTTAATTTTTTTAAAATAAAATTTGCACAAACTACCATTTAAGGCATTTTCAGTTCAGTTTTTTGGTCACCATTAATTTCTGCTTAATAAATAGTCTTTTGTGAGTGATTCACTACTTTGAGGGTTCCCTCCCACCTTGTGCAGTTATTCTAATGGAAGTGACTGCTGTAGTTAAAAGTGCATACTGTTCTCCATTCTAACCCATTTCAGACCATTGGAATGTTCTGAAACTTTTGCCTGTGGGACTGAAATATATATTCCAGGCTTGGCATTTGTCCAAAAGTGAATTTTATTGTATTCATAAGCACAAGTTCTGAGCAAAATTGGTTCAACTGTTTGAGAACAAGTTGGGGAAATAAAATGTACTTTACCCCATTACAATTCTGTTAGATATTTTTTTAATGCTGACCAGTTAAAGTGCTGAAACAGCTGGAGTTAGGCATTAGACCTGGAAGCAGCCTGCACAGAGGAGACATGCCGTTTTGAGTGTTTTGGTTTGGGCAAAAAAGCACATGCACAGGGCCTTACAGGTTTACTGGGAAAGGGAGCACTATGCAAGCAAATATACTTAACTTTGCTGTGCAATGAAAATGTAAGGAAGGTGAAGCAGCAGTTGTCGCATTCATGTCACTTCCTTAAAGCTGAAGAATAAGTGAGGTAAGGACTCCACAATGCTTAGTGCATAACTAAGGCTACATTTTAGTCATGGGTATTTTTAGTAAAACTCATGTACAGGTCACGGGCAGTAAACAAAAATTCCACTGTTCGTGACCTGTCCAGAACTTTTACTATATACCCCTGACTAAAACTTGGGTCAGGGGGTGATCTGGGGCATCACGGGTGCTGGTCCCATAGTGATGGCAGGGAGGCAGGCAGTGGCCCAGAACCCCTACATGGTAGTGGCGCACGGTCCTGGACCCCTGCTCGTGCTGGGGAGGGTTGGCGGGGCTGGCAGTCTCCCTTCCTCCCTCCGCATGTCCTTGCAGCTCCAAGCAGTAGGGAAGGCCAGAAGTGCTCTGTGTGCTGCCCCTGCCACAAGCTCCGGCTATGCAGCTCCCATTGGCCGGGAACCATAGCAAATGTTAGGAACTGTTAGGAAACAAATGATATAGAAATATATGATGGCACTACTCCAACATGTTCAATACTGTGTGCAGTTGTGGTTACCCCATCTTAAAAAAGATGCATTAGAACTGGAAAATGTACAAAAATGGGCAACAAAAATTATTAGGGGTATTGAACATCTTCCATATGAGGACAGATTAAGAAAACTGGGACTGTTCAGCTTCAAAAAAGAGGCAAGTAAGGGGGGATATGACAGTCTACAAAATCATGAATAGTGTGGAGAAAGTGAATAAGGAAGTCTTATTTACCCCTTCACATAACACAAGAACTAGGGGTCACCCAATATTAATAGGCAGAAGGTTTAAAACAAACAAAAGGAAGTACTTCTTCACATACAGTAGTCAACCAGGGGATTTTGTAGCCAGCAGATATTGTGAAGGCCAAAAGTATAACTGGATTAAAAAAAGAACTAGGTAAATTCATGGAGAATAGGTCCATCAATAGTTATTAGCCAAGATGGTCACGGACGAACCCTGGGTATCCCAAAGCCTCTGACTGCCAGAAGCTGGTACTGGACAAGAGGGGATCGATAACTCAATTGCCCTATTCCATTGATTCCCTCTGAAGTAACTGGCACTGGCCACCATCAGAAGACGGGATACGGGGATAGATGGACCATTGGTCTAACCCAGTGTGGCCATTCTTATGTTAAACAGTTACTACTGATGGAATATTTCATGTAAGTTACTATTTAAAATGCATAAACGTATGATTTGTACAGTTTTTCCACTAAGCTTGTTTTTTAAACATTTAAAACTTCGTTCCACTTGCTCCAGCCAAAAACTAAGACGGTAAACAGAGTTCTAATTTTACAGGAGGAGTCAAAAATGAGTACTTTAGTATAAACAAAATTGCTGCCTGTAACCAACTGCAGTGGTTCTCAACCAGGAGTACATGTACCCCCTGGGGGTACGCAGAGGTCTTTCGGGGATACATCAAGTCACCTAAATATTTGCCTAGGCAAATATTTACCACCAGGCTACATAAAAAACACTAGCAAAGTCAGTACAAACTAAAACTGCATATTTGTTTATTCTCTATATATTATACACTGAAATGTAAGTACAATATTTATATTCCAATCGATTTATTTTATAATCATATGGTAAAAATGAGAAAGTAAGCAAATTTTTCAGTAACTGCCGTGATTCTTTTGTATTTTTATATCTGATTTTGGAAGCAAGTAGTTTTTAAGTGAGGTGAAACTTGGGGTATGCAAGCCAAATCAGATTCCTGAAAGGGGTACAGTAGTCTGGAAAGGCTGAGAACTACTGCCTTACTGTGGTGACATTTTGGATAACTATAAAGAATATCGTTATAATTAATGCCCAGAACCAGTCATCAAGTTGCTACACAGTTAACAGAATGAGGTTTTTAAAGGCACAAACATGAGTTAAGTGCCTAACTCCCAGTTGTGCCCCTGCCACTTTCCCCTGTAAAGACATTATAAAATCCAGTTGTTAACAGCAAAACAAAGAAATATTATTTACAAGATTACCATGTTTGTTAACAAGGAGGTTTGTCTGGATACTGGTTGTTTATTAAGTGTGGGGTATTTATTTGCAATCTAAACCCAATGCCAAGTTAGGAACCAATTCTAATTTATACCAGTTTTACTCTGCCATAACTCAAATTCAATGGAGTAGCTTTCAGTTTATACTGGTGAGAAAATTCAGGCCTTTAAAACATGGACTATTAAATTAAAGAATGCAACGAAGTGATGCTGTTACCTTTTTGCTTCGCCTTTTGGTTCATTAACTTCATCTACAGCTTCTGCAGCACTTGCTTTTTCAGAAGCAGTATTTCTTTGGCCAACATTTTCCAATTCTTCTGTTATGCTGTCCTCCCGGTCTGCACTGTCAGCTTCTTTTTGTTCAACTGTAGCATCCACTGTAGCATCTTCATAAGTCTGTCCAAAGAAAAAATGTGTATTTATTGCTCTGAGATAATTAGTTGGCAACTGTGTGTACAGTAATTGCAGATTTAACAATTAAACAATTTGCCTCAACGAAAATCTAGCATGTCTGTTTTTACACTGATGTTTTGTGAGAGACGCAGTGAGGTGAAAAGACCTGAAGTTTTGGCTGTGACATTTTGAGAAAGAATCAGCCTGTGATGAAGAGAAGAGAGCCAAAGAGTCTTTATCAAAGGTCTAAGAGGTACAGCTCAGACTCTGCCGGAACCCATAGCACATAGCCATTAAGGTATAAAGAAGGGAGGATGGAATGATCTTGTCCCTTCCAACCCTGATATTCTAGGATTCTATACATCGAAACAGCTAAATTTTTTTTTTGGTAATTTTTTTATTAGGTGATTCTATCAGGACCATTATTAAAGTTGCCTGATAAGCAACTGAAAACAAGGTTTTCTAATGGGAAGTATGACTGCCAAAACTTAAGCATTCAGGCTGAAATTTTCCATGCCAGGTGTTTGCCTCAGGAAAATTTCAGCCAAAACATTGCAACTGTTACCCAGATCAACAAGGGTCAAGGAGATCTGAGGCAACCAGATAGAAGATTTTCTCAACCTTCTAAACACTGAAAGGGTAACAATTAGAATTGTGTTGGGTGGAAGTGGGGTGCTGGGAGAAGAGAGAAGGAGAATCAATACATTAGTTACTTTACTAAACTCAGACAAAGTAAACTAAAGCTACAAGAGAACCTCACTAATCTGCACTGATGTGGAAAGGCCCAGTACAGATTACTGAATTTTGTGGATTACTGAGTGCTGTTTGCAAGGTTAGTGCACAGTACTATGCTTCTCTTGGGGCCAGTGGATTAGCAGCAATTCACTTCTGGCACTCCGAACTGCCTCTCTCAATCTTAAAAATAGAAGATTATATATTGGACAATAGTTGGCCATATTGTCAGAGTTGAGTGATGGTTTTCTGAACAACACGCATCCAACAGTTTCCTGAATGGAAGGCAGCAACTTGTTCTAATTGAGAGAAAGGATGGTCCGGTGGTTAGGGCATTAGACTAGGATTTACGATATCTGAGTTCAGTTCCCTGCACTGCCACAGACTTACTGTGTAACCATGGGCAAGCCACATCGAAAACCGCAGCGCAGACAGGCTGTCTGTCAAATGGGACTAATAGCACTGCCCTACTTCACAGGGGTGTTGGCAGGATAAATGCACCGAAGATTGTGAAGTGCTCAGATACTAGAATAATGGGGGTTATACAAGTACCTAAGTTAAAACAGATATGGATTCAGAGTGTCTTTGAAATCAATGGACTCATTGAGAAATACACCAGTCGATTAGATGTAATAAATTTAACAGCTTTTCCCAGTCTCTTGAATTCCTAATTCCCTCAGTTTTTTGAGGCTACTGGAAAGCTAAATCATAAGACCACAGAAATAGCTAACCAAGTCTTACATAGTTTCCTTAGATTTTCAACAGAGCCACAGAAAGATTTTGCATAAACTCCATACCGTCATCATTTTATGTTTCTTTTTCTTCTTCTTGGAGAGTCTGTAAAGGTAAAAGTTGAATGCATTTTTAGATTCTAAAATATAATATTGGCAAAGGTCAAAAACCAATAATTCTATGCTACATTTTAAGTAATAGTGGTTCTGATCTCACTTGTATCACAAATGCAACAAGAAGTCATAGCTAGGAAAACAACACTCTCAAGAGTCCTGAAGTGAAAACAGTTCGCTGTTTTGTGCACTGTTTAGGGTATTTAGTGACATCTCTATAGATTTCTTGCTCAAACTGAATCTGAAAACCCTGATCCTTAATGACTGGACATTCAGAAACCAGCTTAATCATAAACATAGTACAGCTTTTAAAAATATGCTATATCTTGCATAAACTAGCTTCCAATTAACTGAAGCAAACAAGTTTTCTAGGCTAGTCATAATGCCTGACAGACAATGCTGTACCTACACAACCAACACTCTGCCTGTAACAAGGTCTCCTCCTTCAAAATATTAACATCTTTGCTTTGCCTTGACATTTACTTTCTATAAAGCCAGAAGATAAGTAGTGGGAGATCATTGTCCTACAACAGTCTATTCCAATGATATAATTAAAAATCTACTTTTTTGTTGGGACTTTGGTGCAAACAGCTATTTTAACAACTCGTGCAGTACAATTAAGTAAGTCCTGATGTGATCATATGCCTATCCCAGGGCCTTATTTCAGAGCCTCATAAAGACCACTATTATGTATCCTAACTTTAACAAATGCTATAGTAAGTGTAAGCAATCTATTTTTAAGGTACTTCTGTTTGGGTGTTTCTTCCATTTCTTCATCTTCTTTGGTATTCACTCCATTTTTGTCATCTGTAGATACAGAAAATTCCTCCTCCTCCTCCTCCAGCTGTTGCCGTAACAGCGCTACCATCTCTCGGTGCTTCTTTGACTTTTCATGGTTCTTCATTCTATGAAGAGCAGTAGATAATTACTAGATTCTATGAATCGTGCAATTGTTTCTCTAAGCAAATTTTGTTTCATTTACATATAAAGGTCTCTGATCAATGACAATGGTTAATTCCTTTCAGCGTAGGAAATTCTAATATAAAAATACCTACTTGAATGAAAAGGGGTTGAGCCTTTCAAAGCCACCTAGAACATGTGGATGCCCAAATGCCATTACAAAGGATTAACTTTAATGGATATTGGGTGCCCAGATAACCTAGGTGAATCTGAAAGTGTCCAAGCTTTTCAAAGAAACAAAAAACTTACGCTTTCTCAGTCTTCAAGGATTTGTCACAAGCAGGGCAGTACAAGTCATCATAAAATTCAGCATCTTCAGCTTCATCACTCAGTTTATCTGAAAAGGGAAGGGGAAGGAAATTGGCTCAGTGATTCTTAGGAGATACTGAGTAATTAAAGACAACAATGCCCATTCAAGCCCTTTAGGATTACTGAAGTGTGCAGAGTGATAAGAACTCTTTCCCTAAATAATTTGTTCCTTTCCCGCAAAACTACAAATAAGCATCTATTACTAACATGAAGATAAGTGTTCAAAAGGAGAACAGAACACTATGGGACTAAACTTTTTCCTTAAATATCTCAATTGAAGTGAGTGATGTATGCCAGCAGCAAATCCAGACTTAAGCCTTGAGGATTTAAATGCAGCAGTATGATTATGTACATACAAAAATGGAACAACTGCAAGGTCTTTTTATAGGTATCAAATCAAAGATATATTAACAGACCCTTACCATCTATTTCTTCTCTTGGCTCCTGTTCCTCTTTTTCCTCTTCATCATCAGATCCATCTCCAAATTCCTTTTCATACTGTGCTTCCATCTGCTGCAATTCTCTCTCTAGATCAGACATAGTTATCCAGCTCTGCTCTTTATATTGCTCACCAAGCCTTTAAGCAGAATACAACAACTTTTTATATTCCAGAAAATTAAGTGGTAACAGTATTTTATTTAAGGGTCATTATTTGGTCATGTTCACTTATTTAAAAAGAAGGAAACCCCCTAGCTGTCTTGTCTCAACGAAATGCAACACACACCAGTAACTACAGTTTCTTTGTAGGGACTGGAAAACTGAGCCAATACGGTCTGATTTATATAACTACTGTACAATTACTCTTCAACAGCTGTACTTCAGCTATTCAGATCTTCACTCCAATTGCCTCCTGCACTCAATTTTCAAGCTCTTTGCCCGCAGCAAAACCACCACTTGGGCTTCATTACCTTCAGTGGAAAACAAAAATCCACTCTATTAAAAACATCCAAAAACAATGAAAGTGGGCCTCTGGATTTTCTGGAAAGAAGAGTGGTTAAATATTTAAGCTCCTTTCTCTGCCTCTTTCCAAATCGGCAAGGCTTTTATGCCAAGAATATATTTTGCATTTACAGTGAGAGAATCCCAGCCCCCTGCTCCTCATTCACTCTTGAAATATAAAGAAAATATATTGCACTTAGCCCAGGGACAGTATTTCTTTCTGAGCTGTGGGGAGCGAAAGACAAAAGTGAGAGAGAAAGGTCAGGAATGAAGGGCAAAAAGGCTTTTTCCCCTTCCCCAAATTTACCTTCTAGCAGTTTGAGTTTAACAGCTCATTCAAGTTGCAGTGGGGGAGGTTTAGATTGGATATTAGGAAAAACTTTTTCACTAAGAGGGTGGTGAAACACTGGAATGCGTTACCTAGGGAGGTGGTAGAATCTCCTTCCTTAGAGGTTTTTAAGGTCAGGCTTGACAAAGCCCTGGCTGGGATGATTTAACTGGGAATTGGTCCTGCTTTGAGCAGGGGGTTGGACTAGATGACCTTCTGGGGTCCCTTCCAACCCTGATATTCTATGATTCTATGATTCTTTTATGCAAGTTTGTTCCTTTCATTTAAAATGAGTATCAAAAATTTTAGTTAACGTGCAGATATTCGGCGTTGATACAAATCATCACAGGCTAATAAACGCCTCATCTTCAGAGGTATAGATTACTACCGAATGAGAAGCACCTTTCCTCTCAAGTTAAATCAACCGCTAATCAGTCCTGTACACTGTTTCCACAGCTAAAATTTACCATGTTCTAAAGTGTTCCCAAAGTTTAAGAAACAAATTGGGGTATGAAGTTTATATTGTGCGATATTCTTGGCATGATGGTAAGCTAGTTAGTAAATTTGTTATAAAACACCACTACTAAGCAGTTGGGCAAGTGTAGCTTTTAAGTGGTCTTAAAGTATAGTCCCATGCAAAGCACATTGAATTCTAGACTAGATTACTGAAAAGGTACAGGTCACACAGCCAAAGTCCAAATCCGAGGAAAATGGTTGCAAACATCAATCAAGCAGATGAAAAAAAGGCTTTTAATCACCAATGCCATGACGGATACAAAATGTCCCTCAACTGTGATACTCTGTGATAAAGGAACGACAGATCCCCTTAAAAAGTAACAGAACTCTCACCACCACCCGCTTCACTTATCCTCAGCATCCTTCTGCCAACCTGCTACCTGTGTCTTGTGGATTATCTGACATTGAAGACTTTAGCAACAATAAAATACTGATTATTAAAACTTATTTCATATTTCTTTACTACCCACAAGGTGTTGGGTACAAGGAGGACTGTCTCTGCCATGAGCAGCTCAGTCTTCAAATCTCAGACTTAAGGACAAAAGTTAGAAATGCCAACATTTACTCTTTAAAACAATGTAAGCTGCAGGTGGTAAAAATATGACTCAATATGAATCTCCCATGATTATTTCTCAGTTTCAAAAATGCTTCCTTCAATATTTACATACTTAGCTTGTTTGAGTTTTTGCTGTCTCCGGAGCTCCTCTGCTTTTCTAGCTTTTTCTGCATTCTGTTCCTCTATGAGTTTTCTGTGTGCCTGTACTCTCTTATCTCTTTTACGAATAAAAGCCACTAGCTGACGAACCAGTTCATTCCTCTCCTTTCTTGCTTTGTCTCTAGTTTTCTTGTTCTCTTTCTCCATAGCTCGTTTCTCCCAACGGTTTGATGCCTGCCGTGTGTCATACTCCTCTTTCCAAGCAAAGTTCTTTTGAGTACAGAAACTCTGCCAGTAAGCATAAAAAGGATGGACTACCTGTTGGAAAAAAGGGAATTGGCAAAAGTTGTAAGACATCATATTGAAAAAAAGCAACCAAAGACTATTTAGATTTTCATAGATATACAAAAAGAAAAGGAGGACTTGTGGCACCTTAGAGACTAACAAATTTATCTGAGCATAAGCTTTCGTGAGCTACAGCTCACTTCTCACGAAAGCTTATGCTCAGATAAATTTGTTAGTCTCTAAGGTGCCACAAGTACTCCTTTTCTTTTTGCGAATACAAACTAACACAGCTGCTACTCTGAAACCTGTCGTTATGCATAGATATACAAACTCCAAAGCCAGAAGGGACCCTTATCTCATTTGACTTCCTGTATACACAACCCATATAATTTTTTCCAGAAGCTGGATTAAAGCAGGTCTTTTAGATAGATATCTAATCTCATTTTAAAGACTCCAAGTGGTGCTGAATACACCACTTCTCACGGTAAACTGTTCCATTGTTTAACTACCCTCACTGGTAGAAAATTGCATCTACGGCCCCCACTAATCAGATATCTTGTGTGTGTGCATATACCTATACACAGTGATCAAGTCACCTCTCACGTTCTCTTAACGTAAAGAGATTGAGTTTCTTAAGCTTCACATCGTAAGGCTTTCTTTTTTTTTTTTTCTTTTCTCCAAACCCTGGATCATTGTTGTAGTTCTCTTTTGAACGCTCTCTGGTATTTACACACGCTTGAAACACAGACACCAACACTGGACATAGTATCCTACTACTGGCCTTACCACCACCACTATGTAGAAAAGCAAGATTATTCCCTATTCCCCTTTTTATATATCCAAGGATCACACTAGCCCTTTTAGCCTCAGCATTTCTGAGTGACTGCTGTCCAAGACGGTTTCCCACCCTGTTGGTGTAAACTGCACTCTTGTTCCCTGGTGTGTTATCTTGCATTTAGCTGAATTAAAATGTATTTTGTTTGATTGTGGACCATTTAAGTAGGTGATTCAGATGACTCCATAACAGTCATCAATCTTCATTGCTACTTATTACCCGACCAATCTGTGTCATCTGCAAATGTAACCAGCAAAGATTTCATAGCTAAATTGTTGATAAAAATATTGAATAGCACTGAACCAAGAACTGATCCTTGAGGGACTCTGCTAGAAAACTGCATCACTCATTGATGTCTCCCCACTAACAAGTACATTTTGAGATCTGTCAATGAGCCAATTTTTAATCCATCTCTAATGTATGCCATTAGTTCCATATGCAAGTTTTTAAATCCAGATGTCATGCCTTAGTAAGAAATATCTTGGATTTCTCCATGTGGAAAAAGATTTAAAATTTTACTGAAGCCGAGTTCATATGAAGTGAATTTTTAAAAGCTGCCATTGGCCTGTGATATCAGTAAGGGGGTAGGTCTTTGGCCTAAGATGGTAGTAAAACCCCTCTTCACTGTTACAATAGTAACCAGTTAAGCATCATCCAGGTTTTCCTGTAAAGATACTACTGGCAACTCCCACTGTAACTACCACCATTAAAAAAAAGTCTTTTTATCCATTTAAGGAGATGGAAAAAACAAAAAACAGAAAACCTCCCACAGTTTAAGCATCTGAAATGAAAAATCACTAAGCCTTTTATTGTGGCAATATCCAATATTCCTCTTCCCTCAAGAGAGTTATTTAAGTGGGGCTTTTCCCTATGACAGTCTTAGATGGTATTCACTGCCCTTTCTGGAGGTAGCAAGAAGAGGTTAGTTTAAATGCTCTTGAATTGTTGCTGCTGCTTTTGGAAGACCAATGCTGTTTCCTCTTTTAAGACAAAAGACTCACATGAGGAGAGAAAAAAATAGCAAATATAAAAAATATAGCTTGTCTCAGGTGCTGATTTTCACTTGCAACCGTGCTGATGGAGAAACACAGACCTAGCACATGGTCTTATTAGCCACTCTTATTAGCTAACTCATGCCAGCTTTGGGCTGTTTAAGACCTTGCTTTTAGCTGGTCTCTCCGGCCACAGGTTCACGGAAGTGTTGCGAAAGCTGGCCAAGACTGCACCTAAGTCCAACTCTCAGAAAACAGAAGGTAGAGATAGATAGGAAAGAGGAGAAATAAGGCGGAGGAGGACAGCGACAGAGGAATGGGGTGACAACAGGCACCCAAAGTTCACACTCCAGATTCACACCAGCTTTAGCCAAGGCTGCTGAAAGCGACATATCACCTGGTTCCATCTTTCTGGCCCAATCTGGTCAGAATGCCTTTCAGGATCAGGATGAAGGCCCAACAATGTCATGGTGGATCTCAAGGTCCCAGGAAATTGTAGCACTGGCAGTCAATGTTAAAAATTGTTTGCTTTAATCCATGGCTCCCACAGTTTCCATTTAGTGACCCCAGATAAACAAGGTCAAAGATGATGTGTCAACCTCATTCCATCAAAACATTTTGGTGATTCATCCATAAACATTTCCTCCCATTTCTACAATTTTCAGCTCATCATGCCAACCCATGACTTTACTCACAGCCTTGAAGGCCCCTTATCACAGTCCAGTTTGTAACAGACTATTTGTCTCCAACTTCTACTGACTTTCATAAACAATTTTCTCTAATAGTCTGTGTTAGGACTTTGATTATCTTGGGCAATTTAGAGTACATGTCTCTGAACAGGCAGCTAGAAGGTACATCAGTATACACAGTGAAAATAGTGTTACTGAAAATCGCACTTCACTGGAGTATTTTGTCCTTGTTTTCATACTAATTTTCATCGGATTTGTACAAAATATGTACAAATTACTCGACTGATTAAAAGTATAATATTTAAATTTTAAGAGGAAGTATTACAAAGAGGTAAAAGCAAGAAGGAACAGGGTAGAATATGTATTTAGGGCCAGTGCTCTTAAGTGCTTATATAGGGAGCTGATTGCCAGCTTACTGCTTTAATGCAGCATAAACATGCTAGTAGGTTCTGGGAAGAATTTTACAAAGGGAAATTTTCAGTTGTTACAGATAGTTGGCATGGCAGAATGAAAGGATCAGCCTCTGGGAGAGGAAGTGAGAAATGACAGAACAGTTGGAGTATTATGGAAATATAAAGCGGGGGTATCACCATGAAAAGCCTTAGATGGCAGGAGAGTTCAGTAGAAGTCACAATTGTTGGTTATCCACTATCTCTTGGGTATTTTATGTTATGCAGTCAGCAAGTTTTATTTTTGTTATTGTGGTTTAACAAAAAGGAAAAATTATAAAAGAGACCGTATTTTGTATTAATAAATAGTTACCACATCTTCAGGTATTCCTGCTGTAATACATAGCATTTCAGAACACTGGCAAGGCTGGTTTCAATCAGACATCAAGAATTAAATCTATCCTTTTATTTCTTAAGTCTAGTCTACACCTTTAAATGTTACTGCTATAACTAAGCCAGTAATGGGTATGATTTTTTAACCAACATAAATATGCCAGTATAAGGAGCTTTTTTCCAGTGTATTCTATTTCACTTCACTGAACAGGAATAAATTATACTGATACAAGCACTTTTATACTGGTATAACTGCATCTACACTAGGGGTTTTGACACTTAACTATGTCAGTATAGGTACATTGGCGAAAGGTTTAAGTATACACAAGGCATTAAATAAGAGCTTTTGGTAGGGCAGGGAAGGCTTTATGTACACATTGGGCCAGATTCAACTCTCAATAAATGTCAATGGGAGCCTTTCTTCTGATTTCAAATGGAAATGGATTAAGCCCCAATTCCTAGAGATATTACGGTGTAACAAATAGTTTAGACTTCTAAACATTATATATCTTACCTTATCATAATCACTTTGAGAGTATCCAAAAGTAGGGAATTCTTCAATATCCTCCTGAGATATATATTCCATCTCTTCCTTTGCAATATTTTCAAAAACTTGACGATAGACTGCAAAGAACCCCTGAAATACACACCATTGTTACTGAGGAATTAATTGTATGCCTATGCAACTAAAGAATTAAAATGATCAACTTCAGAGAAAGATCACTATTTAAATTCTACAGT
Source organism: Lepidochelys olivacea (assembly GCF_965140295.1). Classification (NCBI taxonomy): domain Eukaryota; kingdom Metazoa; phylum Chordata; order Testudines; family Cheloniidae; genus Lepidochelys; species Lepidochelys olivacea. Next base: position 25,077,826 of record NC_140415.1, on the reverse strand, counting down.
AACAGTTTTAAGTCAAAATAAAGACTTTGTATACCAAAATAAGTGATTATGCCAGGCTCTAGGAGCCCTTCCAATTTTTAAAATTTAAAAAAAAAATCATAATCAACTAATACAAATATTGGGTCCATTGTGACCCAGGCAGTTGTGTTGGACTAAGGCAGAAGAGAATTCCAAAAACAAGAACTGTCTACCAGCAGTTCCATTATTATAAATTAAGGGTGTTCCAGCTCACTGCAGCTATGGCAGTACCACAGGGAGATGGTCAATCTCTCAGGCAGGCATGTTCCAAACCATTTAGGCCTTTTTAGATCAATATCAACACCTTAAACTCCACCTGGAAGTTAAATGGCAGCAAGTGCATACCCCAGATCACTGGCATAATGCTGCTTTTTATATCCTAAAGCATTCCGACTTGTGAAACATCTCAGCATAATAGGATTGCCCAGTGAAAGCGAAGCGCCTGGGGATGTATTATATGTAAAGTGTTGTTATATAATTGTACAGCAATATTGATTAAGGGGACATTTAAAACTGACTAAATATCCAATGTATGTTTTCCTCCCCCACCCCCTTTTTTAAAGTTTACCGTAAACATTTTTCAACTTATGTTCAGTAATTTTAAGAATGGTGTATCAATGCACCAATTTACTTCCATCGCTTTTTTTTTTTTTTTTTTAAAGTTTTAACTTGACTCAGTAGAGAATCAGTTCATTACCTCTTCATCATCACCATATCCAGAGTAACAGTTAACAGTGAAGTAGCGCAGCAGATCCAAACTATCATCTTGATACTCTCCATCAACCCCTCCTTTCAGCAGAGCTTCCCTGTGGTTATCATACCTAGCAGAAAACAGCACCAAGAACACACATAACTTAAGACAATCACAGAGATGAAAACCCAAGGTAGTGGGGGGACCTTCCAGTTGTTCATGGAATACCTATTACTTTTACTGTAATTCTTTTGGGAGAAAATTATCTAACATATTTGAATAAGATGTTTCTTAAGGATTCCAAGAACGTGAATTACAGGTTCTACAGATCTCTAAACACATTCTCCAGGCCCTCCCCACTTTTATGCTAGTGTATGCCATTTGTTTTTTTAGTACGTGAAAAAGTGGAAATAGTGCTTCCTGAAAAAGTAGCTAAACATATGAAGCAAGCAGCTCATAGTTATCCAAGGAGGGAAAAAAGGGTGCATGCAACTATAAACCTGGGACACTCATACCTGAGAGAGAACCAGAAGCAAAAGCTATTTAAAAACACAACAAATCGATCAAGGAACACAGTTTTTAAAAGGTGATTTCAAGTGTTCTTTGTTACAAGAATACAACTAATGTGTTCTGTAGCTGTAAACCTGGGACCTAACAGTTGTATACATCATTACTAGTGAGAGGAAACTCATCTGGCTGTTATCCTCTAAAATCTCAGTCCAGACTACCAACACAAGGAAATCACAAATGATTTCAATGGGAGTCCTGCCTAAAACAGGAATGCAGAATCAGGCCCTTTGTTAGATTGTCTTTTCTGCCCCACTGGCAGACAAATATTACCTACCAAGCTCTTTCTTGAGGATCACTCAGTACATCATATGCCGCTTGGATTAATTTGAACTGTTCTGCTGCTTCATCAGCATTTTCTAGATTTTTGTCTGCAATAGAAGTCATTACAATTAAACCATAAAAATCATAGCAATAGCCGGGGCTCATGTCACAAAGTAATTATTTAGGAAATCAGACAAATGAAGAAAAAAAGTCAATTCAGAAGGACAACTCAAGGCCCTTATTGGATGTATTGGGTACACCACAACTGACTAAAATACAACTGCTGATCCGGCTTCATCATTCATTAATGTTTCTCCTTCAACCATCTCTCTGCCAAATTAACAGCCACATTAAGAACAAGTCTGGAGAATTAATATTTAAGTATAACTTGAAGTGATACTGCTGCACATAAACAAACAGTTAAAGGAACAATGTCAATAAGAATTACAAAATAGTTTCAGATACTACACCTGTCTCTGAGTCTTCTTGACAACTTTTGTGGTTTTAGAATAAAGTTTTCCTATTTAAAAAGGAAGTGTACTCTTCCCTGTTACAGGCTGACATAACCATGCAAACAAGGGAAACTGACTATCCATAAAGTGACACTGAGCGCACAACGCAAACAGGAAAAATACAAAAGATATTTTGAAAAGTCATCCTATGTGCTGTCTGGAAGGAATTACTCCACAGGTCAGACTGGCAATGACCTTGGGGAGATTTTGCCTTCCTCTGCAGCATGGGACACTTGCCAATATAATCTAGATGTATCTCACTTAAACGGGGCTGGCGGGTGAGCCAGGAGACATACCCGTGAGATGGTAGCACTCCGCCGGGCGCCCCGCCCCGAACCCACATACCTGAGCGATGCCTCAAGCGGGGTGGTGGGGGGGAGGGTGGCAATGCGCGGCCTCAACAGCCCGGCCAGGCGATGGGAACCCCGGGCTCAGCCAATGGGACACGGGAGCCGGGCCGGGGCGCAGGGTCTGACCCCGCAGAGCCCCGCGCGGCTGCGTCCACCGCCCGCCTGCCCTAGGCCTGCCCTCTCCGAGCGGGGAACGCCGGCGCGGCTGTTCCCCGTTGTGGTGCGGGCCGGCCCGGGACGCCGGGCCCGGCGCGGGGAAAGGGGCGGCCCGGCCTGGAGGAGCGAGCCACGGCGGCCCCGAGCCCGGCGTACCTGGGTGCCAGCGCAGCGCCAGTCTCCGGTACGCCCGCTTCAGCTCCTCGTCGGAGGCGTCGCGCGCCAGCCCCAGAACCTCGTAGTGACACTTCATCGCGGCGCGCGGAACCCGAGGAGCCGCCTCGGCTCCGCGCGACGGGGACGCCGGCCGGCCTTGCCGCCGGCAGCGCACAGGGCGGGGCTGGAAGGAGCGCACAGGCCATAAAGAGACTAGGCCACCACCCAGGGGGGGGCGTGGCCAGGAGGGAGCTGTCCAGGGGCGGGGCCAGAGGGCAGGGGGTGGGGCCACGGGAGACCTTTTAACCGGGGCGGGCCGGGGTGGAATGTTACGTAGTGGGTGGGAGGCCGTTGGGGGGATGGAATGTTGGGAGGGTGAAGGTTCTTGGCGGGTAGAAGCCTTTTAGTAGGGCGGCATGTCAGGGGGGAGACAGTTCCCTGGCAGTCGGCTAATAGAGATTGGGCCCTGGCAGAGGGTGACCAAATGCCCTGATTTTACAGGGGCACTCCTGATATTTGGGGCTTTGTCTTATACAGGTGCCTTTTACCCCCCACCCGTCTCCTGGCTGGATTTTTAGTAAAAGGTTAAAACCAAAAGGTATGGAATGTCCTACAGCTTGGGGCTGTTTGTCCTGTCACCCACCTCTAATTAACTTGTCCTAGAAACTGGGTGTTCTCTAATTGCCTATTGCAGGTTTATTTTCACCTTCTTTAAGGGTAGCTGGTATTGGCCTGCCACTGTTAAAGATATTGCACTAGTCACACTCTGTAGTCCTTTTTTTTAAGAATGGTATCAGAAAACTTAAGTGCAGAGGAAGGGATTAGCTCAATTGTCTGCCAGATGGGGGAGAGAATAAATATACTTCTGTAATAATGTGGTTTTAAGAACACCTGCTGATCCAGTATTGGGAGACAAGTTCCCACAGCACATCTAACATCCAGCTGTTTCCATGGTACTCACGCAGCCAGCTCAGCAGTCACTCAGTCTCCAGCAGGTCATTCTTCTGTACAGTATGTGCAGTTTTGTCATCCTGACATGATTCTATGGAAGGTAGAAGTATACATATAATCAGCCTATCCTGTGTGCATAACCTGATTTTAAAGAGAGCAGCTGTCTTTGGTTACTGTTGATCACTGATCATGAGACAGACCAGAGAGGCATAATCCTCCATTCTGACATCTGTGACCCTGTCTACACTATGTAAACAACTGAAATTGAACTTTGCAGCAGCTCAAATAGGCTGATTCAGAGTGTGGCCTAGTTTGTATAACTAGAGCTAACCTGCATCTGCAAGGACTCAGTTAATTTAGTTCTCTTGTAACAAAGTTGAGCCATAATCAAGTTTAGCAATCATTACAAAACTCACTTTTGTAGTATAGACAAGGTCTAATTACAGCTAGGCATCCTCATCATAATACTCTCCATGCATCACTGGCTAGCAGCAGCCAACCAGATTGCAAATTTACTCACTTACCTAAAGATACTATTAGATCAAAGATTTGTCATGTCTTGGTTTTGGTTGCTTAGAACCTCCAATTATTCCACTAATAGAACAAGCCCATCCTGTACAACCCACAGTCCTATGATTACTTGTGGCACCTTAGAGACTAACAAATTTATTTGAGCATAAGCTTTTGTGAGCTACAGCTCACTTCATCGGATGCATTCAGATGAAGTGAGCTGTAGCTCAGGAAAGCTTATGCTCAAATAAATTTGTTAGTCTCTAAGGTGCCACAAGTACTCCTTTTCTTTTTGCGAATACAGACTAACACAGCTGCTCCTCTGAAACCAGTCCTATGATTGAATTCATTCTTTATTTGCACTGGAGTAGCAGTCACTAGCTAGTATCAAGCAACCTCCATGTTATGGGACATATTATTCCTTTAAGAGTGGAGGGGGTCACAAGACCCTGTTCCCAGGAGCTGGATTGAACAAAGGGTCAGGAAATGGCCTGGTAGCAGAAGAGAGGAAGTGCTGCCAGGGAGTGAGTGGGTGTGACCAAATGCACCCGATAATCACACCCTATACACTATTATAATCTTCGTACAAAGTATCCGTTGTGAGGTATCATTTGAAAACAAATAACTCACTGGTCAACAATATCATGGTGGAATCTATATAGAAACATATGTAAAGTTATGAATATAAGCTGAAATTATGACTGACGTGAGGCTACCAGACAAGCCTGGGGAGCGTATAAACCTGTTTCTCAAACGCACAGGAAAGGCTGATGCCTCTAGTCAGGTGTCATCAAAATTGATGGGAAAATCACCTGTCAAGTGGCCATAATTCGGCAAAGGGGGGCAGAAACAGACCAATCGACATTTTAGCAAACAGCATGGAACCTCTTTCACCACAAAACTCCAGCCTCACAGTGGGAATTAACTTTATCTAGCAATAATCCTCAGGAAAATGCATTTCAAAGGTGACTGGACTATAAAAGTGATGGGCAAAAAACACCCCAAGGTATTCTCTTCCTACCCACCTCTCTATCTCATTTAATCAAATAAGACAAACAAAAAAACCCCCATAAACAGCCATATGACTTCGGGAGGGAGCCTGACCTGGAGTTTAGTCAGCCCTGTTGTTTGGAATATGTGATAAGGATTTTACCTTGAACCAAGTCTAGCTTGTTAAGTTTTAGCACCTGAAAGAGTTTTATCTTTATTTCTTTTTTAACTGTTTCTGACTTTGCTTTATAAAACTAATACTCCCTTAAATTCTATTTCTTTGTAGTTAAATAAACTTGTTTTATTCTTTAATCAAAACTAATCTGGTGGTGTATTCAAACTGAATTTTTTGGGTAACTCCATTTAAAGTAGCAAACTGTTGGATATTGTTCTGGATGGAGGAAATGGACCTAAAATATCTGAACTGTCCAAGAAAGGACTGGACAGTGCAGAACACCATTTTGGAGGGAAAATTTTGGACTGGGAGTGTGTTGGGGTCACCCTGCAAGTGGTGACCAAGGCTGATAGAAGCCAGAGTGTGCTGGCAGGTTGCAGGGTGGGACCTGCATGTTGTTTGTGAGTGACCCAGGTTGGGAGCTGCAGTAGCAAAGCACAGTGAGGCACCTGAGGTTTCAGGGCAGATGGTGACACAACCCCTCACTGGACTGCACCCTGGAATGTGACAGTTGGATAGGGAGAAACCCCAAGACATTGTTCCTTTAGGGGTGAAGGATCAAGAGCCCTATAGTGTAGGGTGGGGCAAGGCTCCCCTTTCTTCCAGCCACTCAGGAGGAGCTTCCTGCGGGAGAGTGGTATATAGACTGCATTCTCCCTCAAAAGTTAAAACGTGGATGCAGAAGTTGAAAGGAAAAGCTAAATGACATTAAAACTTTTAGTCATGGAAAATTAGTTATGGATGAAAAATTGAATGTCCAAATGTGGATTTAGATTTACTTTATAAGCTTAAGGGTAAAAAAGAGACAGTAGCTATTAAAAATGAAGTATACCTGTATATGGATGAAAAGTAGAGTTGATTTTGTCAAATATACACAGATGGGTCCAAAAACAAATTTGGAATTAGTATATTTAAAAGAATATCCAATTTTGAAGCAGTCATGGCAGCCAAACTAGTAGACATTATGCTACCACTAACTTAGATCTGGGAGATACATCCAGCAGCCGTGGAAATTTTTCAGATTCAATCTCAAGCCTTATGGTGATAAATAAAGGGTGTCTCAGTGATTTAATGTCAAGTGATTTAATCAATGAAACTATATTTCTAATAACAGAATTAGTACAGATAGATACAGAAAAAAATTCTCACAGGTGCTGAAAAAATTTTACAAGTGTGTGATTTATTAATTATGCTAGGAGCTGTGCAATCACAGAACAAAAGGGCAGTCCTTGCCACCAAGGGCTTACAATCTATTTATAGATTATAGGGTTTATAAGGTGCACTCCTCCTTCCCCCTCCCCCCCCCATTTTATTTTGGGTAAACATTTACTTAACAAGAGCAGCTCATTTTTTTGTTACAGAATCTCATTTACCAGCACTGATTTCTGGTGCATGCATTGCACACACTGTTAACTAACTGCAGGCCTGACTGTGCTCTTGCTAGTAATAACTTTAAAAAAAGTTAATAGAAATGTCATTGTTTCTAAATAACACATTAGAAATTGATTCTGTGCAGAAGTGTTAATAAATAATTGAGCTATTAAAAAAACAAGGCCCAAGCTAGGACAATAGTTTCTTCAGTGTTAGTTCTTTGGGGGTAGAAACAGTCTTTTTGTTCTGTGTTTGTACAGCACCTACCACACTAGAAATTAAAACAACAGAGAAGGGTGAAATATCAAGGAGCATCAGCACTCACAAAGGACAATGTTCCATTGTATCTTTGAGTAACAGCAACACAAGGACAGAACACCAAGTAAACATGTTTTGCCCCCTTTTCTATGAAAAAAAATCACCCTGTGATCAAAAAAAAAAAATCACATAATCCTCTCTCTTCTTCAACAACTGTGGGATAGGGTGGGTAACTGGCCAAGAAAAAAAATGAACCAATACTGTAGGCATGTTGCATCTTTTAAAAGAGAAAGTTTACTTGTATGTCAGAAATGTAATATAAATAAGATCTTGACTACTGATGGACGGGACCGGGGAGCTAAACTTCTGAACTATGGCTAGTGGGTAAGCACCCAAATTCCTTTAGGTAGTGCTCCCCTGCAAAAAACAAATTAAATTGTAAGAAATTTTTGGTCAGACTTTCTTATTCCCCTTTTGTTGCTGCCCCGCAACCCCTTCCCCCTGAAATCCCCATATTTCTCTAAGAGCCTTGTAAGGCATTAATGTATCTATTATTTGGAAAACAAACAAACAACAAAAATACCAACAAATTTTATTTAAAACACACAGTCTGAGATAAGATGAGTCCTAGAGCAGAAGAAATCCATATCTGATTTTTCATTTACTCAAAGTTGGTGGCAAGCAGCTGCTGACTTTAAAAAAAAAGATAAGAGCCTATGCAAGATAGCTCTGAAATATAGCTAAAAACGTAAGTATGCAAGACTAACAGATGACTTTTTGAAGTTTGCTTAAATTTTTTCCATTTTACACTCCCACCCCGGAAAGTTTTTTTTGCCTCTTCCTTTGTCGTTGAAATAATTTCTTTTTCTTTTTCAAATTGACTTTTAGCTGTGGTTTCACCAACTCTATTTCCAATGGTTTTTCCTCTGCTGGAGTTTCAAAGACAGTTTCAGTAGGATCTTCTGGAATAATTGTCTTTTCTTCTTTTTTCCTAAGTTTCTGCAGGTCCTTCACTTGCTGTTTTTCTCTGAATTTAGCAGCTACAGCCAATCTTGTCATCCGCCGATGCTAACAAAACAAGAAAAGTAAGTTAATGCAGTTGCACTGAAAGGCAGAAAGACTCATCTAACAAGGTGATACTGCAAAAAGTTCACATACGAGTTCACATTCTACAATACAAGTGGAGACAGAAAACCATCTTAAAAAGATCACCCTTCAACTGGCAAATTCCTCAGCATATTGCCATCTTCTCATTGAGAGATTAAACAACTCAGCATTATTAGTTTCATAAATCTGCTCAGTTCACATGCCAGTGATTATTTTATCCTAAAATTATAACCTATTAAGCGTGTTCATAGAATCATAGAAGATTAGGGTTGGAAGAGACCAAAGGAGGTCATCTAGTCCAACGCCCTGCTCAGAGCAGGACCAACACCAACGAAATCATTCCAGCCAGGGGTTTGTCAAGTCTGGCCTTAAAAACCTTTAAGGATGGAGATTCCATGCCCCCTCCAGGTAACCCATTCCAGTGCTTCACCACTATTCTAGTGAAACAGTGTTTACTAATATCCAACCTAGACCGCCCCCACTGCAACTTGAGACCATTGCTCCTTGTTCTGTCATCTGCCACCACTGAAAACAGCCAAGCTCCATCCTCTTTGGAACCCCCCTTCAGGTAGTTGAAGGCTGCTATCAAATCCCCCCTCACTCTTCTCTTCTGCAGACTACACAAGCCCAGTTCCCTCAGCCTCTCCTCGTAAGTCATGTGCCCCAGCCCCCTGATCATTTTCATTGCCCTCCGCTGGACTCTCTAATTTGTCCACATCCTTTCTGTAGTGGGGGTCCCAAAACTGTATGCAAAATCCAGATAAGGCCTCACCAATACCAAATAGAGGGGAAAGATCATGTCCCTCGATCTGCTGGCAATGTTCCTGCTAATGCAGCCCACTATGCCATTAGCCTTCTTGGCAACAAGAGCACACTGCTGACTTATATCCAGCTTCTCATCTACTGTATTCCTCAGGTCCTTTTCTTCAGAACTGCTGCTTAGCCACTCAGTCCCTAGTCTGTAGCAGTGCATGGGCTTCTTCCGTCTTAAGTGCAGGACTCTGAACTTGTCCTTGTTGAACCTCAGATTTCTTTTGGCCCAATCCTTCAAATTTGTCTAGGTCAATCTGGACCCTATCCCAACCCTTCAGCATATCTACCTCTCCCACGCACTTTAGTGTCATCTGCAAACTTGCTGAGGGTGCAGTCTATCCCATCATCCAGATCATTAATAAAGATGTTGAACAAAACTGGCCCCAGGACCAACCCTTATGGCACTCCGCTGGATACTAGCTGCCAACTAGATATCGAGCCGTTGATCACTATCCGTTGAGCCCGACAATCTAGCCAGCTTTCTATCCACCTTATAGTCCATTCATCCAATCCACACTTTTTTTTAAACTTGCTGGCAAGAATACTGTGGGAGACTACCAAAAACTTTGCTAAAGTCAAGATATAGGTCACGTCCACTGCTTTCCCCATATCCACAGAGCCAGTTATCTCATTGTAGAAGGCAATCAGGTTGGTCAGGCATGACTTGCCCTTGGTGAATCCATGTTGACTGTTCCTGATCACCTCTCTCTCTTCCAAGTGCTTCAAAATGGTTTCCTTGAGGAACTTCTCAATGATTTTTCCAGGGACTGAGGTGAGGCTGACTGGTCTGTAGTTTCCTGTGTTCTCCTTCTTCCCTTTTTTAAAGATGGGCACTATATTTGCCTTTTTTCCCATCGTCCGGGACCTCCCCCAATCTCCATGAGTTTTCAAAGATAATGGCCAGTGGCTCTGTAATCATATCAGCCAATTCCCCCAGCACACTCAGATGCATTAGATCTGGACCCATGGACTTGTGCATGTCCAGCTTTTCTAAATAGTCCTTAACCTGTTCTTTCACCACTGACGGCTGCTCACCTCCTCTCCATACTGTGTTGCCACATTGAGGCCCCTGATCCTGCAAGCTGATCTCTTAGGAGCAGGGGTACACTCATACAGAACAGCTCGTGCAACCAAGGCCTTAGGAATTTGTGAAATGCAAGTAAAACCAAAGACAAGACTATTACCATGTTTGGGGACTGGTAATGTGGATTCTCATATAGAGTTGGTCCTCCAAAGCTGCCCTGGAAAATCTTTATGAGATTTAAAACAAAACGAGGTCCAATTTCTACAAGAGCTGCATCTTCTTCGATGATCTGTAATAAAAATAGCAAACACCTTCATTTGAGATTCCTGTGCTGGAGTTATACATATACATTCTTTAAATATTTTACACAGATGAATTCACAGGTGTTCAAGCACAAAATCTAATGCAACTAATTTATGTTAAGCATGTGAAATGGTAGTTTTAAGTCCACTATAAAACATTTTGAAATCACCTTTTTGTATAAGTGGGGCTGATGTCAGCATATCCTGGTAATAGTTAAAGGTTTCCTTTCAATTTACTGGTTTCAGAGTAGGAGCCTTGTTAGTCTGTATTCGCAAAAAGAAAAGGAGTACTTGTGGCACCTTAGAGACTAACAAATTTATCTGAGCATAAGCTTTTGTGAGCTACAGCTCACTTCATCGAATGCATTCAGTAGCTCACGAAAGCTTATGCTCAAATAAATTTGTTAGTCTCTAAGGTGCCACAAGTACTCCTTTTCTTTTTTCAATTTACTGTATTTCATATATATCATCCCATACATTTAGTGCAATCTTTAAAAAGTCAGTGGAAACAACCAACCTGATAGTTTCGAAACCAGATTCTGTTGTCTGTGATGGAGAACGTGAATACATGATCTACAAAAGGCTGGCTTTTGGGGTGATACTGTGGCGTACTAAAAATCTGTAACAAAAGACAAAAACAAATTTCTCATCTAAAATGATCAAGAGTCCAAAATACAAAGTTTAATTACCTTTGCATTCATCTTGTTTTACTATTTAACATCCTGATCCTGCAGAGACTTACGTATGTGAGTCGTTCCATTGACTTCAAGCACATGCGTAAGTCTTTGCAGGCTTAGTGTGTAAGTACCAAGACACACACAAGCAACTTGCAATATGTTTTAAGCCTGAAATATAAGCACAAAGATTGTAAGATGCAAGAAATCCCAAAACCAAGTTGGCACGTACTGACCTGAATAAACAACTCTTTTAACAGAGCATAGTGTGCCTCTTGATCAAACACCTAGAAGAGAAAAATACAATTTTATGAACACACACAAGGCAACAGCAGTATAGAGAAAAAGAAAATCAGATACTGCAGATCAAGCAATCTGAAATCCTGTACTTGCCGTATCAAAGGACAGAAGAGGCCGTGAGCCTCTCAGGCAGTTTCCAGTCATCTTCAGCTCTGCTAGGGTATGAACTACAATGATTTTGAACAGTTTTAGTATTTAAACATTTTTTCTAAGAAAAAATAAATAAATACAAGCAGAAGAAGTGACTTAATCTGAGAGCTCAACTTACTATTCTGTACTAAAAATTTGGCTGATGGTCCTTGAGGTGAATTTGAAAGCCTGAAACAAAAGACATCCATTAGTAATGGCAAGAAAAATAAATACTTTAGAATTCTATAGTAAATTTCAACCAGACTTTTTACTGTAGTAGTTTTAAAACTGGCTTTTGTTGTGTATAAATGGTAATTCATTTTAGATATTTTAATAAAAAATGGCTTAAGGTATGTTCAGTAGACCTCAAATGATGAGGCTTCATAGAAAATAGTGTTTAATTTACACTTATTTTGCTGCTTTTAAAATTTTTAAATAGCATTTTTCTACATAAAGCCAATCTCATTTACTCTTGCCACGACTGCCAAGACCTGAAGTATTCTATAGGAAGTTTGGCTTAAATTTCTGCAGCAATCCTGTAGGGAAGACTGGAAATTCTGTGGCAGCTCAGGTATACTCAAATATAAATGTATTTAAAAAAAAAAAAATCAGTACACAAACGCCACAAGGAATAGTGGAACATTTCTCTTCTGGCAAGCAACAGCCAACAGAGGGAAAGCAAGTGCATGCTACCATATGAGCAAGTTTAACTGTACTTTTTAAAAATGTCACTCTTGAAATGTATGGATCACTAAAGGTGTAAATCTTCAAACTGTAGGATGTTTTAAATAGAGTTCTAGTTGGAATACAAGCAACTATGATTATAGAGGGAGATTTAATAAAGCATAATGTATTTTCTCACCACATGTAGAGATCCTGTTTCTTTTTGGCTTCAAAAAATATGCACTTATTGCAGTTTTTTATTTCACAAATCTATATAAAAAGAAGGCATATGACAAATTAGCTATTAACAAAGCTCTATGGATCTTTTCACAAACCTTCCAAATCTGTCTCAAGTATTTCTGTCCTAATATGAAAATATGCAAACGTTTTGCATTAGTAGTTAACACCTGGTGCCTGCAGAAAACTCAGTTTTAAGTAATAGTCACCTTGAAAGGCTTTTAAATTATTTTTATTCCCAGAAGACTACCAACACTCCAGTGGATGGGGCATTAGACTGTCAGGGCACCTAGGGTCTAGTCTCAGCTCTGCCACTGGCCCACCATGTGGCTTTCTTCAGGCAGATCTTTTGACCTATTTGTGCTTCAGGTTTCCCAACATAAAATGGGGGAAACACCCTCTTTTGTAAAGCACTTTATATTGGTAGATTGCAGAGTGATGGAACAAAATCCCCATATGCTCATATGCCCATATGCTCAGGGTTTAGCTGATCGTCATATTTGGGGTCGGGAAGGAATTTTCCTCCAGGGCAGATTGGAAAAGGCCCTGGAGGTTTTTTTGCCTTCCTCTGTAGCATGGGTCACTTACTGGAGGATTCTCTGCTCCTTGAAGTCTTTAAACTACGATTTGAGGACTCCAATAGCACAGATATAGGTGTGAGGTTTTTTGCAGGAGTGGTGGGTGAAATTCTGTGGCCTGCGTTGTGCAGGAGGTCAGACTAGATGATCATAATGGTCCCTTCTGACCTAAATATCTATGAAAAAAAATGCTTCTATTCTATATAGGTTCTTGTTCTTGAAATTAAGTTTCTCTTTATCAATAGAAAATTTCCTATTTCAAAATAAGAGGCCTCATTTAAAAAAAAAAAAAAAGAGTTCATGAATAGCAATCATTTTAATCCATGAAGTTACTTAATACATTCCACCAGCAGCACGCCAGCATGGGGGAGGAGATAAGGCCAGAATAGGCTTGCCAGCCTACCCTTCTTCTCCCTTCCCTCAACTAGAAAGGGTACCAGGGGACTAAAGCACAAAAGAAGCAATAGCAGTTCTTTCATAGGGGTAATGATTCAAAGGCACTAGCTCCCAAAAGTCTTTACTCCATCACAAAAGCCACAGACACTTGCAGTGTCTTCACTCTCTATCAGCTCATCTTTTCTCGTGGAAGTCTAAACTGCTTTGATTCATCTCCACTAATGGATCCACCCATATTGCCACTTAGTTCAATTCACTAGCTATACCACATGTACTCCTTATTGCCTCCTTCAGCCTTGCACAAAAAAGCACATCCCTACCACCAATTAAATATTTTAAGATTGAAATTACATATGTTCTTGACAAAAACCAACCACAACGGTTTTTAATCTTTGTAACCTTGTCCTCCTTCCATCAGCCCTTTTCTTGTTTGTTTTCATCCAGTAATGTTTTTTATTCAAAGTCTTTGCAGCCATGGTATATTTACACCCAAGATACAGATATGCCACCCTAGGACTCTATTCTGTAAGCCTTTTGTGCACAGAACTTGTATTGATTTCAATAGGAGTTCTGCATACAGAGTGCTTTCAGGACCAGGTTCTTGCGTATGTCAGATCATGTCTAACAAAAGTGAGGACTAAAGCATGATTATATCAATATTTTACTTACTAGTCTTCGTTTCAAAGAGTCAGAATTAAATACAGGAAAGTGAATGAACCTATTTTCTACCCAGAAGAATTACTCTAATTACTTCCTGTGGTTTAGCAAGTAACTCAAACAGCAGGACTTGGACTCTTTGTGCTGCATGAAGTAAACCAAAATTCTCTTTTATTTCAACATCACTTATCTGGCCCTCTTCTCTGTCTCACACAATTTCCAAAAAGCCAAAATATAAATATTAGTTTAGTCATGCCATTACCTCATTAATTACAAACAGCTTATCTTTACGGTCCATTTTAGTGTCTGTAAACAAAGAAAAAAGTACCACTGAGCAGTCTTGTATGCTTTTGTATATTACAAGGGACACCAGCCATTTAAAAAAAAAACAACCAAAAACAAAAAAGCTCCCACTTTTCTGAAAATTTCACCTCCTTTTAGGACAGAAAGACTAAGCATTTTCTCAATGTTTGTGTTTCTCAGCAGTTTGCATATAACTCATTTTCACTGTTGATATTATTTCATCTCTTACTCATTAATTGGGTTTCTGTTAACAAGTTTTTGCACATACTAGCTTAAGGCCACAATCCAGCAAACACTGAAACATGTTGCATTATGCATGCAAGTAGTTTTTCTGAAGTCACAGGAATAGTGAAACATAAAGCAAAGCACGAATTTGAGTGTTTGCAGAATGGAGGCCTAGTTTCCTAACAATCTTATTTAGAATCCAACAGTTATTCTGTGCAGCAATTGGGGTAAATAATGTCAATGACAGTGAGCCATATAAATTAAGAATTATGCACCACCTTCAAAAAGCAGGCTGTTGGAGGCAAGTGGTGTAATAAACTAGAATATCCCAAAACACTGACCAAGTTAGATACAAGCAGTACCTAGACCAGGGGTGGGCAAATTTTTTGGCCCAAGGGCCACATCGGATGAGAAACTGTATGGAGGGCCGGGTAGGGAAGCCTGTTCCCCCAAAACAGCCTGGCCCTGGCCCCCACCCCCTATCACTTCCTGCCTCCTGACTGTCCCCTTCACAACCCCTGATCCATCCAACCCCCCCTGCTCCTTGTCCCCTGACTGCCCCCTCCCGAGACCCCCTGCCCCAAACCTCCCCTCCCCGGGGATCCCACCCCCATCCAACCCCCCCGCTCCCTGACTGCCCCAACCTATCCACACCCCCGCCCCTGACAGGCCCCCTGGGACTCCCATGCCCTATACAATTCCCACTGTTCCCCAACCCCTGACCACCCCAGAACCTCCGCCCCATCCAACCGCCCCCTGTTCCCTGACTTCCCCCCGGGATCCTCTACCCAACCCCCACACTGCTGCACGCGCTGCCTGTGCAGCAGCGTAGCTGTGGGAGGAGGGGGAACAGCAGGGGAGGGGCTGAGGGCAAGCCTCCCAGGCCAGGACGGGCCGTAGTCTGCCCACCTCTAACCTAGACCCTACCTGCTTTAGAGTGGGGCATCAACGTTCGCAAGTCTTGCATTAGATGTCTCGTTCTGAAGTTTATTCCTCTAGAAGAGAAAATAAGCACCCGCTCTTTGTTTTTCCATTTACCCTAAAAGAAACACAAAGTTAAGCTGAAAAAAAAAAATGTTTCTAATCTTAAACTTTTTAAGATCAAAGTTAATATTTAATCAATTAAGATATTTCAAATTTTTAAAAATCTGCATTTGTGCAGAAGTTTCCAATTAAAACAAAGTGCTGCCTTTTCAATAGGCTGCAGAAATTATATGTGCTTATGTGGATAACTCTGATCTTCCACACTTGAGTACTTAATTCCTACACAAAGGACCCTAATCAACTCAATGTTTTCAGTGCTAAACTATGGATATTCGAGGCTGCTCACATAAAAATTCCCCTCTTAGGCTGTGATAAACTTCATGTATCAGGGTGCACCTGCTTGCAGACAGGAGGGGTAAGAGGCCATGAAATCTATTTGTTTTCCCATTTAAACAATAACCATGAGGGTCAGGCATAATACAGGAATCTACACTGACAGAATACGCAACTTAATATAGCAAAATGACATTAAGTGCATAAAAGTTAAACTGCATATAGTGATAATACAGAAGTGTTTATCTTGTGTAGTTTTAAGGTGAAGGAAGAGTTAAGAACTTAGAGAGGAGTGCCATGCGATTCACTCAAGAAAGTACTTTGAAAATCCCAGCCATTCAGTCCATTCCAGAGACAACAGCTGTTGCTTCTAAAATATTTTTATGATCTCTAGGAATAGTTGTCTCTGAAAGGGAGAAAATGGCAATATCCCCAGGGAAGGCATCCTAATCCTCCTTTTGAGTTAGCAACAGAATAGTGAGGGGCTTTGATTAAACTCCTCCCTCCCCTGGACATTGACAAATGGCTCTGCAGCAATCTGAGCTGTGCAGAAAGCCAATAATACTAGAAGCACAGTAGGTCATCTCAGTCACAAGAAAAGGCCGATCTGTTGCTTTCTCTACGAAGTGAATTGAGAGCCAGGGAGTTGTAAAGGAGCACAGGATAAAAGGGTCTGCTGCAAACAAATCCTCTGTTAATTCAGTACAGAAGGCCCAGGTAGCTTCTATGGACTATAGGATTTCCAATTTCAACATGCAAGTTATTTAAAAAAAACTGAAAAGCTGTCAAATGTACAACTTCTGAACCGTGTCATTTGGGATGCTCCCTAAATAAAATAGTCACTAAAACTAGCTATCAAGTCCTTGTGCAACACTTTATGATTTGTTTTAACTCTGATAATATTTTAGGATGCTAGTATTGCTATATTGCAATTGCATTATATGATCCAGGGCGGCCCTTCATGTGCCTGGATGTGGTATCTCCATGGTATTAGTAACTAGGGTATTCAAGATATCTGTGCAGATCATGACAGCATATCAAAGCCCTGGCTGGGATGATTTAACTGGGAATTGGTCCTGCTTCGAGCAGGGGGTTGGACTGGATGACCTTCTGGGGTCCCTTCCAACCCTGATATTCTATGATCATAACCTTGCTTTGCACACCCATATGAAGAGTTCGGGTGACCACACAGAACGAGGCAGTACATGTCTCTGTGGAGGGGCTGCAACCAGCGATCTGCTCCCTTCCACGCCAAGCCCTGCAAGAACACCGAGGACTCAGAGGGAAGAGAGCTGCTTCTCTAATAAGAGACAAGGTCTCTAAATGGTCTGAGGCTAGAGAAGGGTGATCTCCGGCCCGTGGGGAGTTTCCCCTGAGGAGAGACAGCCTTCCCCCGCCTCCCCCCAACAGTGCGGGCCCTCCCGCTCCCGCAGCGGGGATAGCGAGTAAGAGGGACCAGCCCAGAGCTCCTGCCCCAAAAGGGAGGATACAGCCTAGGCCGCCCCGGCCTCTTACCCTCCGCGCCGTACAGGGACCGGCGGAGACAGTCCGGGCCAGCCACATACCCCGGGGGGGGGATGGGGGACGACGGATACAGGCCTCGGGCAGGAGCGGGATCAGCCGCTGTTTTTACCTTAGAGATAGGAGCCGGGACGCTGTGCTCCTCCCTCTCCGCTCCCTGCGGGCTTGGCTTGGCCGGCGGCCCGGTCCCATTCGGAGCCCCTCTAGCTCGTTTCCTCGGCCGGGTCGCAGCACCTCCACGCTTCCTCTTGGCCGCCGCCATCTCGCTTGCACATGACCCTCACACCGGAAGCTGAGCTCCCTTTCTACAATCTTCCGCTCCTCTCTCTATGGTCCTGGCGGCCGGCGGGCCTCGTTGTACGACAGCCGTAAAGCAGGGGGCGAGCACCTAACTGCGCCGTAGGGAGGACTCGCATCGCGTGTGACGGCGGTAGGCGGGGGCGGGCTCCCCGGGCGGACCCCCGACCCTTGCTGCAGCGCCCCGCCCAGCTCTGCCCCTGGGCCGCCGGTTCCCCAGCGGGGGGCTCAGGCGCTGGGACGGGCCCACGGGCCGTAGGTCTGTGTCCGCTGCTCAGTGCCTCGTGCAAAGGGGCCCGGAGTCCCGATCCCTCTAGCTCCGCGGCTCTCAACCCCAGGGCCGCGTGTGGCCCGGTCAGCGCACAGCTGTGACCCGTGTGGCAGCCTCCGGGCCCTGCAGGTGGTATAGCCAGTGTGTGGCTGCGGGTGCTGGTCAATGGGCTTGGTACCTCTGCTCTGGCTCTTGTCACCGCGGGCTGTAATACGCACCCGTGCTTGGGGAGCGTACTGAAGGCGAAAAACAGGGCACAGAGTTTGGCCCACGGAGCACCAACCTCGGTATGGTGGAGTCCCTGGCTGCGTGTGATGTAGACCTGCGCGAGATGTAATGGTTCTGCAGACTTTTAACTGATTTAATGCTAATGATCAGACACAACACGGGGTAGGAGTCACCTTGGTCCTGCATTGCAGCACAGCAGTGACGAGGAGGGGAACGCCGGGAATCCTGTTCGCCCCGCTGAGAGGCTGCTGAAGATTTGGGAGACGGAGGGGGGGTGTTACGACCTCATCCCTGGAAGAATATGCATAAAACTAATACTGCACATGGGGAAACAAAAAATACAGTAGCACAAAAAAGAATGAGTATAATGTCCAAAAGGAAGCAGCCGCTTTAACCTAGAGCTTTGTGAATGGAAGTGAAAGGCTTTCTGTTAAATTTAAATCAGAAGAATGGACTGTAAGGTGTGTTAATAGCACTAACTTATTTCTGCTCACAAAGTGGAGTACAGCCATTTTTTCTTATCAACAGCAGGAAAAAATTAGTGGTGAAATTAAAACTATCGTGCTTCTTCACGGTAATGTTCATCCTTTAAAGTAGGCATAGAAATAGAGATAGGAGGAGCTTTGCAGAGATTTTCACCATTGACTACCAAAAGATTTTGGGCAACGAACTGCCCTTCGTGTCATTGAAAATCTCCCTGACAGTGTCTGCTTGTATGACACCTATACATGTGCTCATAATGTCAGTAGTGCCCATCTGCTATTGAAAGTGAATTGTAAAGGAAAAATATGATTGTGGACTTTATTTCTTTATGAAGTGTGTATGAAAATGGATGTAATGTCATCTTTCTGTTTTTGTTTGTTTACAGTAGAAATACCAGATCTGACTTTTTTCCTGGATGACTGGAGAACTGGAGTAGGACAGGAGCATCGCACTACGCTGAAATCGCAGGTGACACTCAGCATTCTTCCCAGGGAGAAGACACCTGGGAATGGGAAAGCTGCAACTCAGCATTCCCACTAATGTGGGAAGTGTGTAGTCTTCCAAATAGTCCTCCAGAAGACCAAGGCAAGTTGGGACCTGATCTTTGTCATGTAATAAAAAAGCCTATTAATCTGTACAGTATTTATCAGCCTAAAGCATCAATAAACCACGTGGATACAACTTCTGTATTAGTTTGTTTTGCAGTTTGCCTATAATATGATCCTGTACAAAAAGGGAGATGCTACTTAAAGCAGTAAAGATGTAAATATATTTCCTTGCAAGCTGGATAGAACGAGGGGAGAGTAGAAGGATGAAATATCAGCTGTCTTTTCTTGCATTTTCAAAAACACAGGCCTCTACTTTGTGAGCTTTAGCTCAAATAGAGGGAAAT
Source organism: Lepidochelys olivacea (assembly GCF_965140295.1). Classification (NCBI taxonomy): domain Eukaryota; kingdom Metazoa; phylum Chordata; order Testudines; family Cheloniidae; genus Lepidochelys; species Lepidochelys olivacea. The sequence continues at coordinate 25,058,440 of NC_140415.1, read as the reverse complement.
TTGTGTGTATGTGTGTGTATATATATGTAAATAAAATGAACTGGTCTCATGGTCTATCCAGCAGGGGCCCGTGGTACACAGATATAGGAATATACTTGTGCATCTTGTTACTTCGCTATTTTAATAGTACTGGACCTCAACATCTCTCTCAGGTAGTAGAAATATCTATAATTTTTTTGGATTCTTTGTATATATTCCTGGTCTATTCATGAAATATTTAATTATACCAAAGCATTGCTGCCAGTACATCATCACAGCTTTGTGAAGCTTTTTTTCCCCCATGTTTCATCCATAAAGAGCAATTCACATTAACACAAGTATGTTGTCTCTTTTTAGGTTCTCTTTGAAACTACATCTTATACAGTCACAGGAAAGACGGGAGTGGTGAATGCAAACTAGATAATGCCCCTCTCCACTCAACCTGAAACTGGTGATGATCAGTATGTTTTAGTCACCAGTCTCGACAATGTCAGAAACCTCTCAAATATCCTAAAAGCCATTCATTTTAAAGACCATGCAACATGTTTTGCAACTACAAATGGAATCAAGGTTACAGTGGAAAATGCAAAGTGTCTGCAGGCAAATGCCTTTATTCAGGTAAGGAGCCTAGCACATCATCAGACCATCAGTACATCTGTGATCAGTCTTTCACATGTTTAAAATAGCAGTTTTTCCCTTTCTCTTGCATTTGTCAATGGCTTTCCCAGTGGACATTATCCAGTCAAATAAAAAAACAAGATGAGACCAGTGGGTCCAAGGTGTTAGATATTTCAGTTCTAGGCTTTCAAAAGTGCAGATGTTGACAATATTCAGAAATGCTGGAGTTAAGTTCTTGATGTAGCAGAGAGGGAATTGTTTTCCTGTTTTATTGGTACTATAGCATGTGAGAGGATCACCATTATTTTCACACTGAGTCTTGTATAAGCACATAGTATGAAGTCACTGTGAGATATGAGAGCATTAAATGAGCCAGGGAAGTATTAGACTAGAAGTACCTAAGAATGGAAACCAAGTATGTGATGGAAGGACTGTTGGAGAGAGTAAGGAAGTGCATGCAGTTTATCTTAGTGGATGGAGCGGAATTGTCAAAATCGTAGGCATAAGGTGGAGAATCTGACCCAGCGAGTGCCCTGCAATACTACTGGATATTAAAGTTAGAGATAGGGAAAGACCTTGCAGGTCATTCAGCGCATCCTCTGAGGCCAGTGTAGGATTGTTCACTATGGGTATATTCTCCACTGCTTTGTCTTATGTATTTATAGATGACTCATGATAAAGATCCCACCACTTCCCTAATGGAAGACAGTTTTACAGTTGAACAGAGCTCACTCTTGAGAAGCTTTTTACGAGTATTCAGCCTTATTTCCCTTTCCCTAATTCCATACCATTACTTCCAGTTATACCCTCTTGCTTGACAGTAAACATTTCCTCTCCATTGTCAGTGAGAGAGTTCATTATTTTTCCTTTTGAAATATCTTGTTGATCATCTCTCAAAATAATAGTAGTAATAATTTGTTTTATACATCATCTTCCATTTCATGATCTCAAAGTGTTCTGCATTCAGATTCTATCCACTTTTTAGGGAGTTCAGGTTTGTGTCTTAGGTCATCAAGCAATTACTGTGGTGAGCCCTACGGGACTGAGTTCACTCCCCTTAACATCCACCTCATTGCATCTCTCCTCACCTCTGAATATCACTGTAAATCATTTTTTTTCCAACATGTATTTAGTATGATTACCGTTGACCCTATGTTACCCTTTTCTGCTATCTCTAGTAATTTTTCATTTCATTGATTTCTCCCCCCCTAAAATAAAGTGGAGGGAGAATAAAAAACAAAATAAGAAAGGGAAAGAAGGGGGCAGAGAGAGAAAATTAGCCCCTTTCTCTAGTCTTGTTTAGTTTTATTTCTTTAAACAAAACATGGTTTCTTAAAATTCAATGTGTTCCCTTCCACCTGCTGCTGTTTGCTTACTTGACTGTCTTTAGATTGTGAGCTCCTCAGGGCAGAAATTGTGCTGCCTTCTGTTTTTGGAAGCACTGATCACACTGGGTGTACTGGAAATAAATGAGAAGTCTTGGTTTTATTGAAGTTGCACAGCACACTAAACATTTGCTGATTGGTGGGGAGATCTTTATACTTTAACATTTATAGCTTCTTATTAAACCGTAAAAGGCCACTGCTCAAATGTCATACTTATGTGGTTTTCTTTTGTCTAAATTATGTGTTAATTTTTAAAGGATCCTGACTATATGCTCTCATGTGCCACTTATTTGGCTCTTATTTTGTATCGTGTTGCGCTCTGAAGGTGAAAATTATGGATTTATAGAGATGATTGTTAAATCACTGCTACTGCAGAAAGGAAAACAAATGTATTTCTTCCATACACACTTTTTATCTTTTTTTGTTTGTTTTTACAGGCAGGGATATTTCAAGAATTTATTATACAGGAAGAGTCGGTGATGTTTCGAATCAATTTGGCTGTTCTTTTAGACTGCTTGACCATTTTTGGTACAAATTCTTTGGCAGGTATTGTGTGTGCATGTCCTGATCTGATGCCCTCAGTAATCATAAGCATGAAACCTGTGCTTCTAGCCACTTCTCAAAGTGGCTTCATGAAAGTGATCTTTCCCATACTAAGACACCCCCCGTGAAGAGCAGCTACCGTTGATTGATTAGGCCACATGCTAGCTTCTTCAGTTGCTGCAACTGTATGCTGTGATAATTGCTTGAGTGACCGGGGGGTAGGTACTTAACTGAATGCAGACACTGTGACAGAAGAGGTGGCAGTGGACACAGTTATAAGTAAAAGAGCAGTGAAAGGTACCCAATGAGAAGTTTCGAGTTTGGAAGACAAAATGTGTTCATAAATATAAGATTTGTAAGAGAAGTGGTAGAGGAATCTTGTGATTATACACAGATCTAGGAAATGTTAGGGGCTAGTCCTTGTCTATAACTACTGTAATAAGTCGACTCAAGATACGCTACTCAGAGTCGACGTAGCTTAGGTCAACTTGCCACAGAGTCTACAGCATGCTGTGTCGAGGGGAAACTGTCAACTTCCCTTACTCTTCTCGGAGAGGTGAAATACTAGAGTTGACTGGAGAGCGCTCTGCCATTGATTAAGCAGGTCTTCACTAGACCCACTAAATCGACACTGCTGCATTGATCTCAGCAGTGCTGATCTAGCTGTAAGTATAGACAACCCCATAGAGGGGCCAGTTGTTGCAAGTAGAAGGAAATCCATTAGTGGTGCAAGTTGGCTTTTATTTATCAAACCAACCACATACTTGGTGCTTATGGTCCTTTCTCTCTGTAGCTTTCAAACAGCTATTATAAAGATAGGTAAGCAGACAGGTTAAGTGACCCATTTTAAGCTCACCCTGTGAGTCAGTGACAGACTTTAGACAGGACCTCTGAAGCCCAGTCTTGTGATTAATCCATTAGACTTCAGCTATCCTAAACTGTTATAAAACATTCATATAAGTCGGTAATGGCTGTACACTCTTTCTAGGTACGGTAGAACCTCATAGTTACAAACTGATCAGTCAACCACACACACCTTATTTGGAACTGCAAGTATGCAATCAGGCAGCAGCAGCAGAGATGGAAAAAAAAGCAGCAAATACAGTACAGTACTGTGTTAAATGTAAATTACTAAAATAATAAAGGGAATGCAGCATTTGTCTTCTGTATAGTAAAGGTTCAATGCTGTATCGAATCAGTGTTCAGTTATAAACTTTTGAAAGAACCATAACGTTTTGTTCATTGTTATAAACCGAGGTGTTCGTAACTGAGGTTCTACTGTACTTCTTTGGCCTGCATTACATTATAGCATCTGATCACCTCAAAAACAATTAATTGATCTTCACAACATTTCTAAGTATTATCCCCATTTTACAGATGGGGAACTGAAAGAGAGAGACTGTTACTTGTCCAAGTTTGCACAGGATGGCTGTGGGAACTAAACCAAGATATCCTGAGTAGAATTCCAGTGCCTTAAGGACATGATTCTCCTTTCTCTAATCACATTCCTCAGTTAGTAAAAAGCCCCTTGCTTTTCGCCTTATGTCTTGGCGCCCATAAGGTATTTTGTATAGCCTCGCATCTTGTTGTGTTGTTTGTATAATTCAGGATGCTCTGTATTATTTCATATGCAGTTAGTTTTCCAGTGGATCACTTAAAAAAATGCCTTTTTTTCCTCAACTGCTATTTCAAATTTAAATATTGCACTATTTACATGAACTGTGAATTATTAATATTCCTTTGTCAAACATCCCGTTCTTATCTTTGATTTTACATATTAGAAGTTGAACTATCTTCCTGCTTGAAAATAGTTTTTCCAGATATGTTTTCTTAGGTGTTACTTATGAATTAGAATAGAGTAGTCACACCTTTCTCAGACAATTCTGCCATTGCACATTTGTATGAACTCTAATATCCTGGCTATTCCTATCCTGGGCCTTTTTGAAAAGAGACTGTCCTAAATTATGTGACGATTTTGTGATTGAGACAGAATTCAGTAAAGGTCTGAGACTAGACTGAGCATCATAAACTAATTTAACCTGTGATCTAAGCATGGCTAGAATCCAGGTCTCCAAAGGTTACACCATCTAGCTCTTAGAGTGCTAATTTTTTCATCATTTCAGGTACTTCAACAGCGCTTCGAATGTGTTACCATGGTTATGGCTACCCCTTGACCCTATTTCTAGAAGAAGGAGGTGTGGTAACTGTATGTAAAATTAACACTGAAGAACCTGAAGAGACACTAGATTTTGATTTCTGCAGTACAAATGTGGTTAACAAAATTATCCTGCAGTCAGAAGGGTTACGAGAAGCATTTGGTGAATTAGATATGACCAGTGAGGTCCTGCAGATCACCATGTCTCCAGACAAGCCTTATTTCAGGTATCAGAAACTACATGTCCATTTCAAAGGTTCATGTTTAGCAACTTAGTTGTTCTTCGATGTTTGGAATTATTGTTGCTGCTTATTCAACATTGTGCAGATCTGCACCATATTTGTTTAAATGTGCCTTCTGTTATAATGGTTGCTGCATCACATATGAAGACTTTAATTATTCAGACACGATACCAGGCAACCGTTGATTCCTTATTTCGCAACATTCCAAAATTTTCAACCTGAGGCTTTTGGCAATAGAATACATCATCATTTTAAGGTTATGGGCCAGCCTTGGGGCCAGCTTCAGCCTTAGCATAAGCAGATGCAACTCCTTTTATCTTGTATTTTGTAAACAAATTCCAGGATGTGTTTTGAATGCATTCATTTAGTATTTTTGGTTATGAAGAATTAAGTTCCAAGGTCTGCATGGCCTGGGTTGGAATGAAAAATCAGGAATTGTATGCTGTAGCTAGCACATAGGGGAACTCATGAGCTTTCCACATTCATGGCAGCTCCACAACTAGGTGCTGCAGAGCAGGTTTCTTTCAGTTTCTGGTGTGGCAGCAGATTGATTATTGTATGCCATTAGCACCTAGGGGTCACAGTCTTTCATTAGCGTAAGTCAGATTTCTTTGAAACCACAATCAGGTGCTATTAGGGGAACTCTGAGTTTGGAGTGCCACAAGATCTTACGCTTGTGATTCATTCATTAAATTAAATGCTGGCTGTGCTACCTCGTGTCTCATGAAGAGTCGGTAGTGTGTTGAAATCTTCTGCTTTGAGAATCGTCTTGATGTATAACATTACTTTGTTGTTTCCACTTTTCAAATTTGATAGTGCTAATATCAAATGCTTTGCTGAGTTGGTGCATGATGTCTTTTAGATTATCCACCTTTGGCAATGCAGGAAGTGCTCATCTTGACTATCCCAAAGACTCTGATTTGATGGAAGCATTTCATTGCAACCAGACCCAGACAAACAGGTCAGTGATCAGGACAGTGACCGTAGTAGTCTGATGACACATTCTGACCAAGAAGCTGAAAAAGTGGTTTCGTCAGCTACTGAAATGCCTGACTTTCCCTAGAACAGAGTAGTATTTAAAAATTTCCCTTTGACAGAAGTTGTTCCTCTGGTTAAAAGTTCAGTAATAAGAATTAGAGTATAAAGTGCACACTGTTGATGCAGTAACAGGGAAAAGTACTGTAAAAGCACTACTGTGGTTGGCTATGTTGCTAATTGGTTTTGTCAGTTTTGGTCCATTACTTGAGAAGAAGGTTTCAGTCACTGTTACATTTTATATACTTTAAAATGGCTTTTCTCTACCTGCAGGTACAAGATCTCTTTGCTGAAACCATCTACGAAGGCACTAGCTTTATCTTGTAAAGTATCTATTCGGACAGATAATCGGGGGTTCCTTTCACTGCAGTATATGATTAGGAATGAAGATGGACAAATCTGTTTTGTGGAGTACTACTGTTGCCCTGATGAGGACATTACTGAATCAGAACTATAGCTGTATGATATGGACTGTGCATTTCATTTATGGACATTCAGAATGATAAAATATTTCATTAAAAAACGTGAAAGTTACCAGATTGATAGCCCAGAAAATGGACACCCTGTTTATCCACAGAAAGGAGCAGAATAAGCAGCTACAATGAAGCTCCCCCCATATTACTTTGCAGATGTTTCTCACACTTGACCTGGATGGACCATCTGTAAAAGTGAAAAGGTAGCTTAATCGTTGGCCTCGGTGCTGAGGCTGAGAAGGGTGCTGTGATGTTGGTGGTTTTGTGATGTGCACACTTGTCCACTGCAAACTTGGAATGCTCACCAAACAGCCCCTTGAGTATTCTGTCACTATTGTCAGAATAATTGCAAACACAAGCAGTGCGGGAAATCTGAGACAGTAGCAGTATGTTAATCCACCAGTTTCTGGCCATGGTTTGCTCTGAGCATGGATGAAGCAATTACAGGTGGTGAATGTCTGAATGCTGGCTTGTGTTAGACAGTGGTTTGTTCAAATGATTTTAAAAAATAAAACTTTTTGTGAGACTACAAGTGGAGAGTGAAAATTGAAACTGACTTCTCAATAGCAGTAAATTGTGAAATTGCTCATCCTCAACTAGATTGAAGCCTGCTGTAACTTGAATTCCCTGGAATTTCATCAGGGATGATCTTGGCGCATTTTCCATAGCCGTGTGCTTGTGTTGTACTGGTAAATTAGCATAGAACCCAACATAAATCACTTCAGTACTTGGGCAGTGTCATTTTGATTTTAACTTCTTTTGAATTTTTTTAAAAAATTGACTAATACAACCCTTGCTATTGAAATTTGTTCTTTTATGTGTTCTCCCCAAACCCATCCATTCACCACTGCCTTCCAGATCAAAAGCACTTATTTATTTCATTTTTAAGGAAAAAGAGCATTGGAATATTTGTTTTGGAGAAGAAATAATTCCGAAGAATTTTATTGATTTTTTTTTTAATAAAATGAAACATTATAGCTTGTCACAATTGGGAAGCTAGTTGCCTTTAATGATAACAAACCTATACATATGTACCACATTAATATTTTGCTGCATTTAGAAATGCTTTTGTATTTTTTTAATAAAATAAAAGCAAAGTGAATGACTTGGTTCCTGGAAATAAAATGCTGTGATATAAAATTGACAGATTTTGCTAATTCCTAATCGCTATTTCAATGTCACACTGAATCAGGAAGAATGCTAGATAGTGGTTCAAGATATGGTGGATTCATATAATATTGATAAGTAGACAGACTTTCAATAACTTGCATCCTGTGCACACTTACTGAAATTACTTCTCCATCTTTTCAACCTTTTTCAAAAAGGGAGGATCAGAGCCAGGGCACAAATTGGTAAGATCACCAGTGCAAGAGATGGTTTCTTGCACAAAGGCTTAACAGCCACTCATTTGAGGGAAGCTGGTACTTGCCTTCTGAAGGAATGAGTTAATATTGACAAGTGAACCCCCAGTACTTCCCTGTTCAGTTTTACAAGCCATGAATCCCAAGTTTCAGGATTAAAACACATTTCTAGCAGTAAATGGGCTGCACTGCAGTCAGAAGTTGCATTTGTTCTCTTCAGACGTAATCTGTCATAAATGTAGCTCACCTGTTTCGGACATTATCAACCCTGTCTGTGTGATAAATAGTCTGATCTTTTGCAGTGTGAAGAATCTACTGTGTCTGACAAGACACAGCCACCTCAAATAATGCAACAGGATGAAGGCATGCTACCAGCTCAATGTCACATCAAAATAGAAAGATCAGAGTTGCAGCTAGAAACTCAAAGATCAGTGGGAGATCTCTGTAGCTCTGTTCAGGTAAGTTCTGTGTATATAGTTAATTTTTTATACCCTAGCAAGACCCAAAAGTGGCAGTCAACATCAGGCTCCTGTTGTTGTAGCAATTGTACAAAGAGGGTCCCTGCCCCACAGAATTTACAATCTAATGTGAAACAAGAATAGCGGAGAAGTGGGGAAGAGGTTATGGTTAATGGTAATAAGATCACATTGTGACTGACATCAACTATCTGTTGCAGAACTCAGAAAGGCTATTAATGACAACTCTTCATCTAGTACATACATTACTTATCCATTCAGAGCAATGGGAGTTTCCTGCAGCTCTGATATTTCTGTTTTGATACATCCTATCAGACTGTGGGTTTTTTTTTTTTAAAAGCAGCCCTCTGGAATTTCATAAAAAAATATGATTTTGGAGCAGTGTTCGGTCTCTAGTTACTGCTTTGTCATTTTCATGTTTAATTTACATATTCAGATAAATAAATTTTAAGACCGTATTAGAAATCACTTCCCTTTTCCTAATAGAAAAGCAGTACTTGTGGCACCTTAGAGACTAACCAATTTATTTGAGCATAAGCTTTTGTGAGCTACAGCTCACTTCATCGGATGCATACTGTGGAAACTGCAGAAGACATTATATACACAGAGACCATGAAACAATACCTCCTCCCACCCCACTCTCCTGCTGGTAATAGCTTATCTAAAGTGATCACTCTCCTTACAATGTATATGATAATTAAGTTGGGCCATTTCCAGCACAAATCCAGGTTTTCTCACCCTCCGCCTCCCCCCACACAAACTCACTCTCCTGCTGGTAATAGCCCATCCAAAGTGACCACTCTCTTTACAATCTGTATGAAAATCAAGGTGGGCCATTTCCAGCACAAATCCAGGTTTTCTTACCCCCCTCCCCTTTTTTCCAAAAACCACACACACAAACTCACTCTCTTGCTGGTAATAGCCCATCCAAAGTGACCACTCTACTTACAATGTGTATGAAAATCAAGGTGGGCCATTTCCAGCATAAATCCAGGTTTTCTCACCCTCCGCCCCTGCACACACAAACTCACTCTCCTGCTGGTAATAGCTTATCCAAAGTGACCACTCTCCCTACAATGTGCATGATAATCAAGGTGGGCCATTTCCAGCACAAATCCAGGTTTTCTCACCCCCCCCCCACCTCCCCCACAAACTCACTCTCCTGCTGGTAATAGCTCATCCAAACTGACCACTCTCCTTACAATGTGTATGATAATCAAGGTGGGCCATTTCCAGCATAAATCCAAGTTTAACCAGAACGTCTGAGTGGGGGAGGGTAGGAAAAAACAAGGGGAAATAGGCTACCTTGCATAATGACTTAGCCACTCCCAGTCTCTATTTAAGCCTAAATTAATAGTATCCAATTTGCAAATGAATTCCAATTCAGCAGTTTCTCGCTGGAGTCTGGATTTGAAGTTTTTTTGTTGTAAGATAGCGACCTTCATGTCTGTAATTGCGTGACCAGAGAGATTGAAGTGTTCTCCGACTGGTTTATGAATGTTATAATTCTTGACATTTGATTTGTGTCCATTTATTCCTTTATGTAGAGACTGTCCAGTTTGACCAATGTACATGGCAGAGGGGCATTGCTGGCACATGATGGCATATATCACATTGGTGGATGTGCAGGTGAACGAGCCTCTGATAGTGTGGCTGATGTTACTAGGCCCTGTGATGGTGTCCCCTGATTAGATATGTGGGCACAGTTGGCAACGGGCTTTGTTGCAAGGATAGGTTCCTGGGTTAGTGGTTCTGTTGTGTGGTATGTGGTTGTTGGTGAGTATTTGCTTCAGGTTGGGGGGCTGTCTGTAGGCAAGGACTGGCCTGTCTCCCAAGATTTGTGAGAGTGTTGGGTCATCCTTCAGGATAGGTTGTAGATCCTCAAAGAAACTGCGGAATCATCTGATCAACATCCTCTACAGCAAACAGGGTAAGATTAAGAATGAGCTCTCAAAAATGGATACTCTCATAAAAAACCAACCTTCCACACAAACTTCCTCGTGGCTGGAATTTACTAAAACTAGACAAGCCATTTACAACGCACACTTTGCTTCTCTACAAAAGAAAAAGGACACTAAACTTTCTAAACTACTACATGCTACAAGGGGCCACAGCAATGGTTCCCTCAACCCACCCAGCAATATTGTTAACCTATCCAACTATACTCTCAGCCCAGCAGAAGCAGCTGTCCTATCTCGGGGCCTCTCCTTCTGCCCCTCCACCCGCACGAACATGATACAGTTCTGTGGTGACCTAGAATCCTATTTTCAACGTCTCCGACTCAAGGAATATTTCCAAAATACCTCTGAACAACATACTAATCCACAGAGGCCTCCCTACCAACATTACAAAAAGAAGGATTCTAGGTGGACTCCTCCTGAAGGTCGAAACAGCAGACTGGACTTCTACATAGAGTGCTTCTGCCGACGTGCACGGGCTGAAATTGTGGAAAAGCAGCATCACTTGCCCCATAACCTCAGCCGTGCAGAACACAATGCCATCCACAGCCTCAGAAACAACTCTGACATCATAATCAAAAAGGCTGACAAAGGAGGTGCTGTTGTCATCATGAATAGGTCGGAATATGAACGAGAGGCTGCTAGGCAGCTCTCCAACACCACTTTCTACAAGCCATTACCCTATGATCCCACTGAGAGTTACCAAAAGCAACTACAGCATTTGCTCAAGAAACTTCCTGAAAAAGCACAAGATCAAATCCGCACAGACACACCCCTGGAGCCCTGACCTGGGATATTCTATCTACTACCCAAGATCCATAAACCTGGAAATCCTGGGCGCCCCATCATCTCAGGCATTGGCACCCTGACAGCAGGATTGTCTGGCTATGTAGACTCCCTCCTCAGGCCCTACGCTACCAGCACTCCCAGCTACCTTCGAGACACCACTGACTTCCTGAGGAAACTACAATCCATCGGTGATCTTCCTGATAACACCATCCTGGCCACTATGGATGTAGAAGCCCTCTACACCAACATTCCACACAAAGATGGACTACAAGCCGTCAAGAACACTATCCCCAATAATGTCACGGCTAGCCTGGTGGCTGAACTTTGTGACTTTGTCCTTACCCATAACTATTTTACATTTGGGGACAATGTATACCTTCAGATCAGCGGCACTGCTATGGGTACCCGCATGGCCTCACAGTATGCCAACATTTTTATGGCTGATTTAGAACAACGCTTCCTCAGCTCTCGTCCCCTAACGCCCCTACTCTACTTGTGCTATATTGATGACATCTTCATCATCTGGACCCATGGAAAAGAAGCCCTTGAGGAATTCCACCATGATTTCAACAATTTCCATCCCACCATCAACCTCAGCCTGGTCCAGTCCACACAAGAGATCCACTTCCTGGGCACTACAGTGCTAATAAACAATGGTCACATAAACACCACCCTATACCGGAAACCTACTGACCACTAATCCTACCTACATGCCTCCAGCTTTCACCCTGACCACACCACACGATCCATCGTCTACAGCCAAGCTCTGCGATACAACCGCATTTGCTCCAACCCATCAGACAGAGACAAACACCTACAAGATCTCTATCAAGCATTCTTACAACTACAATACCCACCTGCGGAAGTGAAGAAACAGATTGATAGAGCCAGAAGAGTTCCCAGAAGTCACCTACTACAGGACAGGCCTAACAAAGAAAATAACAGAACGCCACTAGCCGTCACCTTCAGCCCCCAACTAAAACCCCTCCAACGCATTATTAAGGATCTACAACCTATTCTGAAGGATGACCCAACACTCTCACAAATCTTGGGAGACAGGCCAGTCCTTGCCTACAGACAGCCCCCCAACCTGAAGCAAATACTCACCAGCAACCACATACCACACAACAGAACCACTAACCCAGGAACCTATCCTTGCAACAAAGCCCGTTACCAACTGTGCCCACATATCTAATCAGGGGACACCATCACAGGGCCTAGTAACATCAGCCACACTATCAGAGGCTCGTTCACCTGCACATCCACCAATGTGATATATGCCATCATGTGCCAGCAATGCCCCTCTGCCATGTACATTGGTCAAACTGGACAGTCTCTACGTAAAAGAATAAATGGACACAAATCAGATGTCAAGAATTATAACATTCATAAACCAGTCGGAGAACACTTCAATCTCTCTGGTCACGCAATTACAGACATGAAGGTCGCTATCTTACAACAAAAAAACTTCAAATCCAGACTCCAGCGAGAAACTGCTGAATTGGAATTCATTTGCAAATTGGATACTATTAATTTAGGCTTAAATAGAGACTGGGAGTGGCTAAGTCATTATACAAGGTAGCCTATTTCCCCTTGTTTTTTCCTACCCTCCCCCCCCAAGACGTTCTGGTTAAACTTGGATTTGTGCTGGAAATGGCCCACCTTGATTATCATACACATTGTAAGGAGAGTGGTCAGTTTGGATGAGCTATTACCAGCAGGAGAGTGAGTTTGTGTGTGTGGGGGGGGTGTGTGTGTGAGAAGACCTGGATTTGTGCTGGAAATGGCCCACCTTGATTATTGTGCACATTGTAGGGAGAGTGGTCACTTTGGATAAGCTATTACCAGCAGGAGAGTGAGTTTGTGTGTGTGGTTTTTTTTTGGGGGGTGGGGGGGGTGAGAAGACCTGGATTTGTGCTGGAAATGGCCCACCTTGATTATCGTGCACATTGTAGGGAGAGTGGTCACTTTGGATAAGCTATTACCAGCAGGAGAGTGGGGTGGGAGGAGGTATTGTTTCATGGTCTCTGTGTATATGTCTTCTGCAGTTTCCACAGTATGCATCCAATGAAGTGAGCTGTAGCTCACGAAAGCTTATGGTCAAATAAATTGGTTAGTCTCTAAGGTGCCACAAGTACTCCTTTTCTTTTTGTGAATACAGACTAACACGGCTGTTACTCTGAAACTTTTCCTAATAGTTTCCCCTTCAACAAAGGAGAAAGATTAATATTCACCTGGAGACTTCAGTAACTAGGTGTATGATGCCTTGGAATGTGAAGTGCTGAATAGGTGCTAAGAATGACTTGCATCTAGTCCCATGTGACTAATGTAATGAAACAGAGTGCATGACTTACTAAATGTAACTTATTTCTGATTTGAATTACCTGGTGTTGTGTTCAAGGACATAGTTGTGGCTTAAGATTACTTTTGAATATAAGCCTAAAGGCCACTAAACATACTATTTTCATATGTAAATGTATAACAGTCTGTCTGCTACCAACAGTGATCTTGGAAAGAAGACCCAAAGAAATTAAAACAATCTGTACGGTACTAGCAGCCAGTAATGAGTAAACAATCATTTGTAATTAAACAGTTCTATTAACATTCAGAACTGTTTGCATTATGTAGTGTTCTCTTTGCATCTTGGGGGCCTGGCCTATGCTAAGGTCTCTGTGCCATTACGGAGCACAGACCTCAGCTCTTCTAAATTAATAGTGGAGGAGTCCACAAACATGGGGAAATCCTCTGGGGGAGGGAGGGGGGTTATGGTCTTTGTAACAAGTGGCTAGTGGCTATTATGCTAATAAGATCACTGGAATGTAGTGCATGTTGGCCCCAATCCTTCTTGGCTCAGACATGCACCCATGCCTCAAGTTGAATCCTAGGTTTAATGATTAAGTTCCACAATGATAAAATGTGACTTATCTTTGGATCACATTTTCAAAAGTGCTTAAGACCCATTTTCAAAGTGGCTTAGGCTTCTAAATCATGATTATAACACTGTCTAACGTTGAATGCATAGTTGTGGTCAGCACTGTACTAGCAAACTCAACTCTTCATATCTGTGTTCTAAGATGAAGATTTTGTAGTGAAGGCAAAGCATTAAAGAGGAATTTCACATTAAAAGGAGGCATTCAGCCTTCTTAGCTGAAGTGCTAAAAGTAGACTAAATTTAACACACTAGATTTACTTTTTTGTGTGTGTTAGATTATAGAAAGGCCAGTGTACCAATAGCCCGGGGGAAAAATAATCCAATCTGTGTTTCTCCATTGGGTATATTCTGCGTTCATTCATAGAATCATAGAATATCAGGGTTGGAAGGGACCTCAGGAGGTCATCTAGTCCAACCCCCTGCTCAAAAGCAGGACCCATTCATCAAAGTACGATTAGAATGTCTTCAAAAGAAATATTTTTAAATATGTGTCACCGTGTATTCAGATATCTTTTCCAAAGGGAGTCCTGCATTCACAACTTTTGTAACTTATGCCCATTTTTTTAATACTCAGTAAAACATCTGATGTGCTACCGTTAGACCCAGACCTTCAAAATACAGTAAGAAAGAAAATGAAAGGAGACTAGGAGGGGGAAGTTTACCTGGAAGGTTGATGCTTTTTCCTAAACTAAAGCAAACATTTACAGAACTTTCTGTTGAATTGATTATAACAACTACAACGTACTTGAGTTCTCCAATTAATCTTCCAGCTTAGTTTCTGGTTTCATCTGCTGTCACAATTGCAAAGGATCCAAGATTTTTGCCAACAGCATGATTTAGCACCATCTGTCTTTTCTACTTCACAAGTCTGTTCTCTTCATGGACAGTTGGAGACCTACAGTAGAGGAAACACATTTAGTTCATTTTATTTTTCTTGGCATTTTCCTATTCCTTTATTTGTAGACTACATATCCCTGAAAATTCTACTTACTGGACAAACAGGAGAATGTCAGCAGACCTGCCTTGTTATAAAATGAGACACTTAACTGCTCAGATTAGTTATACAAGTTATATGCTTATCCATCTGTCTAGATCAGGGGTGGGCAAACTTTTTGGCCAGAGGGCCACATCTGGGTGGAGAAATTGCATGCAGGGCCATGAATGTAGGGCTCAGGGCAGGGGGTTGAGGTGCAGTGTGTGGCAGAGGGCTCAGGGCAGGGGCTTGGGGTGTAGGAGGGCTTTGGGTTGCGGGGTCTGGCCTGGCAGTTGCACACAGCAGGGCTAAGACAGGATCCCTGCCTGCCCTGGCCCCGCGCAGCTCCCGGAAGCAGCGGCACCACGTCCCTGCAGCCCCTGGGGGTGGGGAAGCAGAGGACTCTGCATGCTGCCCTCGCCTGCGGGTACCTCCCCCGAAGCTCCCAGTGGCTGCGGTTCCCCTTTCCTGGCCAATGGGAGCTGCGGGGGGCAGTGCCTGCAGGCGAGGGCAGCGCACAGCCCTCTGCCCCACCCCTCCCCCAGAGGCTGCAGGGACATGGTGCCGGCCGCTTCTAAGAGTGGCGCGGGGCACGTGGTGCCACGGGGATGGCAATCCCATGGGCTGTCAGGGCTTTGGATCCAGGCCGTAGTTTGCCTACCCCGGTCTAGATTCTTATATCACCCCCAACACAGTAGTAACTAAATGCCCTATCCAAATTGTACCCAAACATCTTGCCTTTAGAGATTCACCCTCTGATTCAGGAAGACGGTGATCATTTGACAAGAAAACCACAACATTTTAGGGCCATGTAAAGTACTGGAGAAACTGAGACAATCAGTGTTTCCGTCAGGTTTTCCAAAGGTGACAGGGAATTGCTTTAACTCTCTCACTTATGGTCTCTCCCGTGCTGTTTAGGATGTAAATTCTGGAGGCAAGACTGCATTATCTCCTGTGCCTCAGAGGGATGAGTGCATTATTGGCACTTTGCTGATAACAAGGTTATGCTGCCATGGTTAAAGGCTCCCATCAAGTGAGTTTTTAGATCTATAGACAGTCACAGACCTTAAAGCTGATGGGCACACCAGCCTCCTTTTATTTAGGGTAAATGGAAGAAGCAATTAAGCTCCTTCTACGGAGAAAGACAGCTAAAACAATAGACACCACCATCCAAGGCGAGAAAGGTCTGAGCAAGAATTAACTCAGGGAGAATAAAAGGGGCTTCCCTGAGACATTGAAAATGCAGGGGCTGAGACATTGATTGGCAGAGCATTGTGTTTGTCAGGAGGAGAAAGCCAGGAGGCAGTGAGAGAAGCAGTGTGAGGTTGGTCCTGAGAGGAAGCCAGGCGTGAACTATACAAAATGCTGGTTGAGAAGACCCATTTGGATTTCTGAACAAGGAAACTGCCTGCTGTCATTTATTTCTATCGTGTTCAGAGAAACAGGACTTTGTGTACATCCTTTGCAAATAAACAGGATTGCATGAAAGAAATATTGACTCATCGATTTCTAACAGAAACAAGTGGGCTACTGAATACTGGTTAACATTTTGGCCAAGGGCCAACAAATAGTTAATACCACATAGCCTTCACTTTATTGTATTCCTGCTAGACACTCTGCCTGCCCGTTACTCTCTTCTTAATAGCTATTTGGTCCCTTCCACTCATGACTTTGTGCCTTGTGTCACACAGCCTATGCTTCTGTTTCCTGTGTACTAAGCACGCTTTAGCTCTCTTTAGATCTCTCCTTAAGAACCACTTCTTTTTCCCACCCGCTCTTTGTTTATCCTCTACAGTGTTATCTACTCCCACTCTTGGATGGACTGAAAACAAAGAATGACCTGCAACTAGTTTAAATTGTAAACTCTTTGTGGCAGGGACCTGTCTAAACTATGTCTTGTAAAGTACTCTACACAAGTGATTTCTGCAGCACAAGGTTTAGCAAGTATGTTTTATAGTTCAGGGGTTAAATCAATGAATGACACAAAAAAGGCTAATACAGAACATCATTCTAACTGAAATTGCTACAGTTTAAAGCTTAATTTTCACAGTTGCAGACCTAGTCTCTAATCCTTACATTAACTTCTAAAGGAGCAGCAGTCAATCAGGATGGGGATTTTATGGAGAATTAGCATAGAATTCAGTACGAATAAATGACCTATGAAATTTTAGAAACCTGTTTTGGCTGAGCAAATATCAGACGGTAACAACTTTCAGGCACTGCTAACCTGATTTAAATTAGAACCTACTAATTAAATGGCAAAAGACTCCATTGGTGCCATTGTTAATTGCATTGTATGAAATATCCAGGTGCCGATTCTGGCATCCACTCCATACCATCTATGCTGCTGTGGCCATATACAGTGACTTTACAGAAGCGAGGGGAAAACTCCTGCAGCACAGAAGCGGTGAGGTGTCAACATAAGCAGCCCTGTAACATATGGTGTGTAGGAGAGGGAGCAGCAATGTACTGAATGTTCTAAGGTAGCTGGACTACTGTACAATCCATTGGCAACTCTGGGCAGGTTGTGCTTACAGGCTGCTCTAACTTATGGTGGGGGGCTATTTTGCTGCCCGCCCTCAGTAGCCTAGAATCCAGATGGCACAAAGGTGTTCTAAAGCCATTTGGTTCCCTACTCCTGGGCTGTGCCTCTCCAGATCTGCAGACCAAGCCCCCCATATCCCAGAAATCCCTGTTTAATTTTGTTCATTATATTAAACAAGACTCAGTACTGCATATGGACATTTGTTACTAGCAAGCTGCTACATGCCTTGAAACAGGGACCACATCTTGACAATATGCAATATTACATTATAAAAAACAACATTGATGAGATCACCTCTCTAATGCGTTCAGGAGCTCTTGCATCTCTTTCGGTTTCCTGTTGCGAGGTCCATAAACAGCTGTTTGAATCTGCAAACACTGTTTAGCATAAAATGAACGAGAAGTGATACACTGTATAACTCAACTTCAAAATCAACCAAGCTGCACAAATACTGATTATGCCTAGTTATCTACATATTAGCAAAGGAACTCCAGTGGTTCTCCCCAGCTGTGTGGTAGCAGTTGTCATGGCGGTTCATCAGCACTGTTAAATCCCAATAGATAGCCAATCCAGTATCCAGGGGTTCTGCAAGGGAGTAAGTATGCTACATAGTTGCTGGCCTGCTGTATCTTCAGTTACCTGCTGATTCTAAATCCCTGTGTGGACTTGGCACAGATGGCAGGTTGATGTAGGCAAATCTCATTACTAACATGAATAAGATCCTCACATCAGACTCCTTGAGAATCTATAGAGAAATAAAGCCTGATATCTCTAGCAGGATTTATAGTTTGGAAAATTAATTTACATTTTCAATCACTATGAGGCAGTAAATCCAAGAAAATCACTAGCAATGTAATTATAATTACCTTATTGAACAGCTGGTAAGCCTCTCTCATCTTTCCCTCTGCCAGGCAGATACTGCCCATGATATGGTAAGTTTCAGCTGCCTTCTCACTAAAATCACCATAGGTGTCTATGATGGACTTCAACGAATCTTTCAACAGCCTGTAGGCTTGCTACAGAGAATAATGCAACATAACTTAGCACAAAAATATATTCATTTTTCGATCAGCATCTTTACATGACTGACTGATGCATGTTTAACTCATTTGGAGTTTAACGCCAATGCTTTTTGGGATCTACAGCCATTCTCCAACGATACGGAACCCTTACAGAGTATAATTCTATGCACTGATCTTTAAGACTAATAGTTTAATTTCTACGAAATGGAAACTCAGGAAGTGTGGTATGGTGACCACCTGTCTCTACGAGACATCTGTTATTTGACACCTAATGTCCTGTGTCCCATGTCCAATCAATGTAGGACATGTCCAGTATTTCAACAATAAGCATGTGACGGGTCATACACTATGATGTAAATGTAAATGCTATTTTGCATTATGTACCACAAAAAACATTGGAGGATGCTGTAGCTTAAAAATAATCTTAGGGCAAAATTTTCTGAAGTGCCTAGGCGCTTCTGAAAATATTACCTTTTGTCCCCTACTTTTAATTGAGTTGTCCTTTAGGGTGCTTACTTTTTAAGAATATAGGGAGAGTAAAATTGTATAAAAACCTCTTCTGTCCATCAAATATTGCTTATAGAGGAATCAGAACATGTAGAAACAGGATCTTCATCAAAAATGGGAGAAATCAGGGGTGAAATCCTGGCCTCACTGAAGTCAATAGCATGGATTCTGGGCTGTACTGCCTGCACATTGATTTCAGTGGGACCAGTATCTTACCCCTGTATACCTACTGTTATACTGGAAAGTGTAAATGGCTGCCATCAAGTGTGTCTTTGAGCTATAGGTAATCACAGATCTTGTTAAAGCTGATGGGTGCTGTCAGGCTCCTTTATGGAATATGCTAGCTGGAGGTAGTAGAAGCTACCACCCGAGGCACTAGGCCGTATGCAAGGAGAAGATGAAGCTAAGCCATGTCAGCAGGGGGGTTTTCCTGGGAGCTGATTACAAATGTAGGCATTGGAGGCATTGACTAATTGCAGCTGGTGTGTCTGTGTGAAAGCAAGAGAAAGCCAGCACACAGCGAGGGAAGTGGGTGTAAGCACGGCCCTGAGAGGGATTGGAGACAGACCTTCTTGGGGCACAGAACTGACTGAAAAGGCAGGCATGGAAATTGTGAGCAAGGAAACTGCTGTTTTCTCCTACTGTGTTCAGGGAAATAAGACTTTGGTGCAATCCTGTTTATTTACAAAGGAATACGTAACTCATATAATCCATTTCTCCTCCTAATGGAAATAGCCTGGCAAGGCCCCGAACATTGACTAAGTGCTCAGGCAACACTTAACATGCACTGTTAGGTATATTATTAATAAGATGACCTAGAACTATAGGATGTCCGTACTTTCTCCTCTTGCCTTTAATAGGAGTTTTCTCACTGAGTTGAGTGGGAACAGGATCGTTATCTCCTGAGGACTTTGACATTGCCAAGCAAGTGAGATGATACATGGCTATGCCAAGCTGCATGAAGATTCCATGTTAGGCAGTGCGGCTATTTGTTTGCTCTTTAGCTCCCCCTTGCCCACACAGACAGAATGACAGAAAGCCATGGATTCTGGGCTGTACTGCCAGTGCGAAGTTGCCTTACAGTCCATGAAGGATCCAGTAGGGGGATCCTCCAGTCGCACAGTGCTGGTGAAGTGGCTCCTATGTTACCCTGCCTTCCTGTGGTAGGTGTAGAAGGGGCAGCCAGCCTACTCCTGCAAACCGCTCATCCCTGGCTGCCATAACATCCCCTTGGAGCTGATGGCACCAGAGAGCAATTAAAGGAGGTGTGTTTTTTCTGACATACGCCTGCACATACACATTCTAGATGGCTGCAAGCACTAAGGCATGCAAGTAAGCTTGTAAGCTAGGATTTGGTGTTACCTGGTTTTTCCCTACATGTACAAGCCATTTACTGAATTCCTCAATGGCAGAAAGTGTCAGGGAATCCTTTGCACCCAGTGCTGCCTGATATGCAACCAGACTCTCTGTAAAATACATTTCAGCCGCCCCTAGAAATAAGCACAGTAATTATTACTGACCGACTGGACCCCTTTTAGAACAGGACATCTCAGCTCCAACCCAGGTAACAATCCCATACAAATAGTGGATTTTATTAGTAATTTAACTAGGTGGATATAAAAAACTGTATCTAGTTTCCCTAAATGCAGAGGGCTAAATTTTGACCCTACTTACATCCCAAGCAACCTCATTGAAGTCTGAAGTTATTTTAATAAGAAAAGGTTAAACAAAATAGTTTTAGTGCACATGAAAACCTACTAGACTGAAGTCTAATTTACCTACAGAACAGGCAAAGCACAGCAGTGTGTGTATGGGCTTCACCACACTGCCCTGCCAGTGGGTCTCAACCTTCCCTTGGAGAGACCACCTGTAAGGGTAACTCAGTTTCCATGGGCATTTGCTCCTGGGACTTTCTGCTGAGACTGCTCTCGAAGGTATTGGGTGGAATGGTAATGCTTGTGCTAGGGACATCTGTTCACTGGGGTCTGGACTCAGACCAGTAAACTCACTTTATGTAGTCTAAAGACCCATGAGTTTCCCATCTCTAGAATGGGGATAATGATGTAAAGGTCTTTGAGCTCTACTGATGAAAAGTACTATACAAAAGCTAGGTCTTTTGATTATTACCTAGCTATAGTAGCATATGAACTGCAAACCTAGATGAGAACTACAACTGTCTAAATGACCACTATCTCCTATAACAAACATTTCTGTTTTTTTTTTAAACTAGGAAAAAAATGGCAAAAAAATTGGCTAATGCAGAGTTGAGGTTGCATGGTGATAGCTCATGCCCTTCCAGAACATTGAATTCAGCAAAACTCAAACTTCTGAAAACCAGGAAATATAGTTAAGGTAGACACTCATGTAACCTTAACTCTGCCCTCTGAGTGATGCCCCACAACACCTATACAAACACAGACTCCCACTCTGCCCCTTTACATAATGGGCAGGTGCTTCCCGCCCTCGCCCTACACTCAAACACTGAGCCTGCTCCCCTGACAAAATACCACACTTGTAAACTTGAACAGCCACTTCATAGCCTTTTACAACACCTTCACACTTGCACACAGGATACCAATTAAACCTGTACTTTCCCCTACCCATCATTACATCCACAGATTGCTGTCATAGCCCATCTCACTACTAACAATACCCATGGCAAGACGACCCCAGTGCCCTGCTACTGACACAAGCTACACAATTCTGTGTTGAAATGATGCAGACTGAAATTTCAAGGTACACACGTACCTCTTTCCATTGAGCTCTGCTGATGACAAACACTATATAAAAGCAAAGTCTTATACTACTGTGGCTAGGTAATACTTAAATCAACTGCAAATCTAGGTGAGAACGTAGGCAGGGACTCAGATACAGATCTCATGATATCACAAATACAGCTCTCCGAAGCTGCTCCAAAATATGCCTCCACCGTTCAAATACAACTACATTTAGCAGAAAGGGAATGCA
Source organism: Lepidochelys olivacea (assembly GCF_965140295.1). Taxonomy (NCBI): domain Eukaryota; kingdom Metazoa; phylum Chordata; order Testudines; family Cheloniidae; genus Lepidochelys; species Lepidochelys olivacea. The sequence goes on along the minus strand of NC_140415.1, from coordinate 25,036,480 downwards.
GCTGGAGTGCATGCGGATAATTCCCAGTGGCTACTGCCAGCACAGTTAAGGTAAAATCTGGACCTGAATCAGGATTTGAATGTAGGTGCAAAGCAAAACCTACACACTTAAGGTAAATGCCAGTGCAACCTTAGCTTGGTATTTCCTGGTTTGAGTTTTGCTGACATTCTGGAAGGGCACCTGACAACCTTAATTCTGCATTAACGAAGTTTTTTGTCGTTTAATAAAGCTCTACAGATGCACAGCAAATGTCCATTACTGCATTCCTTACATTCAAAATTCCCACTGAAGTCAATGGAAATGAATTATAATCAATGGCAACTCCCATTAAGGACAGCAGAAAAGGGCATTCACACTGAAAAAAATATATCCACCAATCCAGGGAATATTAAACACCTGAACTTCCAGGTGCTATTGCCTAGAAAATAGTACTTCATCTTCTGCTACATGCAATGGTCCAGATTCTGCTTTGAGACACCTGTGCAACCTCCACTGGCTTCAGTGGGGCTTACATGGGTAAACTGTGGGCAGAACTTGTCCCACTGCAGGTGGAGTGAAGTGCCAGTTCCAGGCAATGATCCCACAAACTTCAAGTGTTGAATATTCCATAGGTCAGCTCATTTTTACTAGTGTGTATATTCCTAAATAGGCTGTGTACATTTTTAGAATCTTCTGGCTCATCTGCCTGTTATAGCGTTACATTAGACCCTAGAAGGATCATAATTTTGGTACAGTAAACCTCTTCCTTACTCACCAACATGCTGCTGGTCTCCAGTTGCAGCATAAGCTTTGCCCAGCAACAAGCCCGTCTGAGCAGCTTCAACACTAAGTTGCTTGTACAGAGCCACGCAAATGGAATGAGCCTAACAAAGATGGAGATTATTTATGCTAAATAAACACTGCATATAAGAACAGTAAATAGACTGTCTACAAAGACGGGTATTTTCATAGACAACACCACCTTTGTTGAGTTAGCCACAGGTGCAGAAACAAGGCAACCCTCTGGAACAGGAAAATTTCATCAAACAAAGCAGTGTAACTCACAATATTTGAACCAGGACTCCGCATCTCTTTTCCTCAGATTGTGCCTCTCCCCCAAGGAGCAAATATTTAAATAAATAAATCTTTATTATTATTAGAGAGAAGTGGAAGCTTCCAACCCACCAGAAGTTAGAGCTATTTGTACCCAGGGTTTTGCTTTGCACCTATATTAAAATTCTGATTCAGGTCCAGATTTAGATTTTAAACATACACAAATTGGTGGTGTTTGAAGCTGGGTGTCTGGTTTGGATCTGTTTCTAATTTTTATCCTTTGGATCTGTAAAGGTGGGGGTGGTTTATTTAACCAGTGTTAAGTAGTTTAGCCTGGTTTCAAAGCAAGCAGCCACTGTTTTGCCTTATGCAGCAGGCAGTGTAAGTCAGATTCTTCAGTCTTCAGACCCCACAGAGTGTGAGGATCAAAATTCTGCAGAAAGCTGCCATGTGACAATAGTAAAGAATCACAGAAAGAGTCACTTTCTTCTAATATCATAGAAGGAGCTTTATTAGAATAGGAGAAACTGTATTATCCCTAGTTACTCTCTTTCTCAGGGCTTGTCTTCACTGCAGAGTTAATTTGAGTGTTGCCTCTAACTTGGGTACCGTCCACACATTAAAAACCCTTAACACCAGTGTAGTAGTGTTTTTAACTCAAATTGTCTGGCCCAATGGGGAATAGAGGCTATACCTCAAATTAGCACAGCTTGTCAGCAGCTAACACAATCACTCTGTGCAGGTCCAGTGTTTATTGTTTTCCCCAGTGTGGCCATTCTCACTTGAGGTAGGCTAACTCAGAAGGAGTTAATTTTCATGTAGATAGAGAAATATGCCCCTCTGGCTGAAACCTTGAGAGCTAAGAGTTACCAGGTCCAGACACATGCACTGATCGTTGGAGCCTTAGGCGCATGGGATCCCAGTAACGAGTGAGTGCTGAGAGAATGCAGAATTGGTCAATGCTACAAGGTTCGGCTGATGTGGCAACTCAGGGTGTCGGATGCTATCAGGTGGTCAAGGAACATCTACATAGAACGCATCACTGGACATCGGCAATACCAGCTGGAGTGCCGATGAGAAGCGCAGTCAGAAAAGTAACAAATACTTTCCTTATGGAGTGTATTTTCTAAATGGACAACCAACCTAATTCTCAATTACTGAGGGACAATCTCCACTCATTGATATATTTTGCTTTCCACAACCAAATCTCTGTACAACTTTTCATGAGTGATGTACCCAAGTATTTGGATTCTAATATCTAAACTATATTGTTAAATCTATTCACCTAAATTTGGATTATTGCTGATTATGTGCTCTATGTATCATATGACTTTTAAAAAACTAACTTTGTATTTGTGGTTTCAGAGTAGCAGCTGTGTTAGTCTATATCCGCAAAAAGAAAAGGAGTACTAGTGGCACCTAAGAGACTAACAAATTTATTTGAGCATCCGATGAAGTAAGCTGTAGCTCACAAAAGCTTATGCTTAAATAAATTTGTTAGTCTCTAAGGTGCCACTAGTACTCCTTTCCTTTTTATATTTGTGGATAATCTAAACACTATACCCAGATGTACAGACACTCTTTTCCCAACCTATGTATTATGTAATTATTTTTAACATTAGCTTTAATAAAATTTAGGTTAACTCTGCAGGGAAGACTCAGCCTCACTGTGGAGCTGAAGGTTGGGACTTTCCTCATGACTCCCTGGTACATATTTTATACACCCCTTCTCACAGGAACTGAGGCAGAGCAGCAGATGGCAGTGCAACACACAGTTGACTGCTGCTTGCAGCCAGGGTAACCTTAGACTAGCTGAACTACCTCGCTTGGGAAAAAGAGTAGTGGGAAAAAGTTGGATCTATCCAGAGTGACTGGGAACAAGGGTCCGTCAGGTAGAAAAGGTCTTTGGTGAATTAGCTCTAATTCAACTCTGGATGCAATTTTTAAACTGTGCTATGAGGATTTCTCAGAGGAACCATGTTCTCTTCTGTTCAGGTTCTTATGCTGCTCCCATCATTGTCATGTCTGAGTGCTCTAACCCTGCTAACAATGTTTAGCACATATGATTAATGAGCAACATCTCTTATGAAGAAGATCATTTAAAATACAGTTCCACTCAAAGTGACTTGGCAAAAATTGCCCCTTCTTCTTCAGACCATGTGTCTGTGACTATTCAGAGTCACATCTGCTGACTTTAGTGACAAAATATTCCTTTCAGAGCTCACATAGCAATGGGAAACCAAGCTGGGTTCAAGTCACTGTGCATCATCACCAGAATTGTTTACTAAGCAGCAATTACAGGGCAAATCAGTGACATCTGTACAAACCACTGACTGTTCTAAGGTTGAACAAGTGTCTCTGTGGACATGATTTGGCATGCAGCATCTTTATTACAGGTGCTGCCCCAGGAGATCCCAGGCTGGGTTCACAGAGCTGGCAGTTAGGGGAAAATCTTTTTTTAATTATAAACTGAGCACAGTTTGATAAGAAAATAATTGAGACACAAACAGGACTCATGTATGGGAATTTTAGAGAGTCATTTTTTAGAGTAGAACTCTCTAAAGAAATTCCAAGAACAGTTTCTGTAACAATTTGAACATCACTAACTATATATGTTAGTAAAGCTCTTTTAATAAGCACTCAAATTATTTGCTAATGTGGACAGGAATTTCATTAACAAGATTGGGGTAAAATTCACAATTGGGATAAGTGGGTATAACTCCACTGACGTTAATGAAATCTTGCCTGCTTATGTCAGCAATGAGTTTCCTAGTTGCCAATTGTAAGGGGAAAAGTGGCTATTATGCTTCCCTATAGCGTGTTCACATCATTGGCTAAGTTTCCTGTTAGGGTTCTTCAGCAGATCCTTGCTAAAGTTAATATCAAACAAATTAGTTAACTTCAATCATAGCAACTAAGAGCTGTGATTTTTAGTGAGTCCTGCTGCTCTAAAAAGATTTGTGAGACTTCTTACCTGTAATAAATACGCTATGGCTCTTCCATGGTTTTTCTTCAGTTGCTCACTCTGGGCAATTTTCTGATAAAGATTTATCAGTTCTGGAGCCGTATCGCCTTCAGTTAAAATTACTACATCAACAGCTTTTTCAAAATAACCCACGGCAAAGTCAAACTTGTTTTGCTGCAAACACGTCCTGAAAGAAAGTGGTGAAAGTTAGGTTCTCTAGTAAAAAGACTATTGTCCATATCAGTGGATGCATGAGACAGGCTCAGAGGCCCTCATCCTGTTTTCCTTGCACACACAAAACTCCCAGAGAAGTCTTTTACCCTTGTACTAATCCATTTTCTGTTACAAAAGAAATAGTAAGGTAAAAAGCCCAAGCACGTGCTCACACACATGGCATTCATTTTGTTTGTGTTTACCTGCCCAATGCAATGACTAAATCTTTCTCAGATATTTTTAATCCCATGATCACTCTCCCATCCAGTTCTTGAAGTTCTTCCATGAGTCTCTCTGCCTTCCGCAGACTGAGATAGGATTCTTTGCCAGTGGAACGGTCAAGGAAAACCACCAAAAATACATGCTAGTAAACAAAGAAAACCATGTAGGTAGAAACTAACCAGAAAAGAACAAGTTGTGCAGGTGTTAGCTTCCAGAACTGTCTTTGCAATATAATCAATACCATTCTGAAGCATATTGTTTTGGATATCCTGACACTCAATTATAGGTAGCTTTGAGTGCGGATGGGAACTCTCAGTTACAGGACGTAGTAAATTACATTATTCATAAAAATCCATTGCTGTCTTCACTTAGAAAGATCTGCAAATGTAGATGGTGTTCTCCAAAACATAGGGGCTGGCCATATTCCATCCTGAAGCATTTACAATTAAAGAGAGAATGAACAAGACAAGATGACAGGGTTTAGAGAGAGCTTGAATATGAGGGAAGGTGGGGAAGCAGGAAATGGTTTAAAATTCTTTGCATTGACTTTTCATCAGGGCTTCATGTAGGATTTTTGGCTTGGTGAAGCCTTCCAGTGAAATTTCACCACTGTAGAAATCCTAATTTATATAACTTTCTGGAACAAAGCTTCAAAGAGAAATAAAATTATCAGGAACTGAGCACAGCCCTAACATGTAACAACAAAATAAGATTGGTGGGTAAAAGTGTGTAGTGGATGTGCAGAACTGGGAGCCAGTTATCAGATTTTTTAAGGCCAGAATGGACCATTAAAAAAAAAAAAATCTAGTATGACCTCCTGTATAGCACTGGACACAGAATTTCATCCAGTTACTCCTATATTGAGCCCAATAACTTGTGTTTGGCTGAAACCTATCTTTCAGAAAGACATCCACTCTCAATTTGAAGACTTCAAGTGAGAGAGAATCCATCACCTCTTGTGGTAGTTTGTTCCAATGGTTAATCACCCTGACTGTTAAAAATGTGCCATATTTCTAGTTCCAAGCTTGGCTCTGATATCAACCCCCTCTGTAGTCTCAAGAAAGTCATTTAACCTCTTTGGCCTTGATTTCCCCCCCTGAAATAAGAACACTTGCCCACCTATCTCACAGGTATGTTCTACCACTTGATTAATTAGTTATTGTATGGAGCACTTGGGAGAGGAAAAACACTATATGATAAGTACTAATGATTATTATATATTTAATAAACATTCTGTATTAGGCATTTTAATAATAAAGTAGTATTGTCAGATGTAAGGATATTTATTTTGTGCCAGATGTGCTATGCCCAAGGTATAGTAGATAGTCACAAGAGTTCCTAATATTTCTCTTTTGTCCTCTGGAGGCGTACGAATCCCTGTCAGCATGATACGTTTGGCTGATTCAGCATGCTCTATGGCCTGTGCAGGAAGACCTAGGAGAAGACAATGAATGAGCTTGCTAACAAAAACATCATCAGCAACTTCAAACTGAAAATAAGACCTGAACTATGAGATTCTCTGAAGAGATTCAGTTTAGACAAGGATGAAACTCTAGCTCTACTAAAGCCAAAAGGAAGCTGTGCCATTAACTTTATGAGGTCCAGGATTTCATACCAGATGTATAGGAAAACAATTAGGAGAATTTCAGGGGGGAAAATAATCCCTTAAAGATATTTAACAGATATAATCAATAGCCTTCAGAACAATTATGCAGATGACGATGTTACATGTAGGAAAAACAGGCAGATGAAGGGACCCAGCAGAGTCACAGATGGTACAACATTCCCCAGGTGAAACACCTTTTAAGAGAGTAAGCTTCTGTTTAATCTTTAGTCCTAATGCATCCCTCTTCCCACGCACCATACAATGAAGACAGGTATGTCCAAACCAGCACAGCCCCACCTTCCCTCCCCTTGGGATGGGTGCAGGACCTTCAGGCAGAAAACAACTGCCTGTTATATATAAAAATTATGCAGCAGCCAGGAAAGCAGAGTAGGTTTGAGTATAGTATTTGCATATAGCAGTTTCCAGATTCCATTTCTGTGGGACTGTGGTTTATAAGTGCCATATTCAAGTCTGAGAAAACATATCAATATACCCAAAAGCAAATCCTCAGCTGAGCTGGAAACAGTTGACCATAATCCCATTTCAGGGATCTTTGCCACCAATTTTCTCTTTCCACATATCTTCTTTTTCACCACCAGCAAAGGAGAGTAACCAGGATAAAATAGATCCATTGCAAGATGTTTTTCCCTATTCCTTCACAGACTTTTCTTTTGACTACTTATCTCTATAGCGAGCATACATAGGCCCAGGTTTTTAAAGATATTTACATGTTGCTGTGCTCAGTGTGACATTGGCTCCTAAATCCCTTTTGAAAATTAGATCTAGGCTCCTAAATGAGTTAATCATTGCAATGCTGAGCTCAGCAATGCCTAAATACCTTTAAAAATCTGGGTCATAGTGCTTTATACAGGCAATGCATAGAAACATAGAAATAGAAGAATTCCTATCCTGGGTCAGACCAGTGGTTCATCTAGGACCATATCAGCTGCTTTAGAGAAAGATTAAAACCTCTAAAGTAAACAATTATGAATCAACCTGGAAATAGGAGAAGTTTCTTCCTAACCTCGATCAATTAGTGGCTGGCTTATGACTGTACAAAGATTATTTTAAAAGTTAACGGTAGTGTAATTGGGGACAGTCTCATTATCCATACAAATATCTAATCCTTTTTTTGAGTCCCACTAAACTCTTGCCTTCTATTATATCGGGTGGCAATGAGTTCCACAGCTTAATTATGTTATGTAAAAAGTGTTTTCTTGCATCAGTTTAAATTTTGTTGCCTTTCAATTTCATTAAATGTCCCCTAGTTTTGGTTTTCGGAGAAGGAACTACTTCTATTTCTATTATCTCCTTTTTCAGATGGGGTGACCAGTACTGAACACAGTATTCCAGGTGAGGGCATATCATTGATTTATATAATATTGGAATTATGGATTTATAGATTTTTAAAGTTAGAAGGGACCATCATGATAATCTAGTTTGACCTCCTACACAACTCAGACCAAGGAATCTCACCCAATATTTCTTTATCAAGTCTATAACTCCTGTTTGAGCTATAGTATATTTTTAGCTATAATCAGCATTACAATATTTTTAGTATTGTTTTGTATGCCATTCTTAATACATTTTGTTTCCTTTTTTGACAAGCATTGCACATTGAACAGAGGTTTCAGTGGACTATCCACATTTATTTCCTACTTTAATTTACACTGTCTTCCGTCTTCCTGGCATGAGTTACATCCCTTAGACACTGATAAAGAGGATGTAAGCAAATACATAAGGGGATCTGTCTGAGAGCAAGGATATCTAATTTTCTGAAATTGTCCTAGGACATTTAGGATTCTGTGATTATGAAACTCAAAGAATTTACTCAGTTTTGATACAAGCACCATTTCTTGTATTTTTTAACATCAATAGCACTCAGAGCATATTAATGCTGACTGTCCTTTAGAGATCTGTGCCCAGGGAATACACTGGTTCATTTTTTAATTCAAACTAAAGGTAGATGGCAGCATTTCTCCAGCTTGCAAATTTCTATAGGTCACTGCAATTATTCTCTCACTCTTAACGTATATGTTAACATAGTTCCATTCCCCAGGCAGAAATATCTTGATGCAATCCAGGAATGCATATGAAACCAGGAAAGCACTGGTTGAAATTGCTGAGGTCTTCCAAGAGCTAGATTTTTTAATCTGATATGCATAAAAAATAGTTGAAAACTTGTTTTATAAATCGAACATTTTTTGTGAGTAACAGAGTTAGTAGAAAAATAAGTTGAAGTACACAATCATTTAATCCATAAAATTCCTATTAGGAACTGTGTTTTAGGCTTGCAACTCAATGAGCATTATGGAGTATGAACATTTTCTCTTATTTCATAGTTAACTTTAGAAGGTGAAATTATGAAATGAGGAATGTAGCTCCACTTCCATTTTTAAAATGATTTTGTGTCCCTGTTTTTCTATTCCCCTTTATTTGTAATCATTGCGATTGCCAGCTCATGGAGTAGACAAGACGACACAACATACGGACACAACATGATTTCAGTTCTTCTTCTGGAAGGTGCCTATCATTATTTCCTACCAAAGAGCTGAAGTTAACTCTCAAACCTTGTTTTGAAACTCAGTGTCCGTCCTACTAATACAGTAGGTTTCCATCCTACTAATAGCGAAGCTTTTAGTTGATTCTGAGGAACCATCTTCAAAGCCACATGCACATCCCTACTTAGTGGCCACCGTCCAGTCTATACGCCATGCCTTGATGCTGAATATGCTAAACTACTCAGTGCAAATCCTCTGGTGATCCACATATTGCTGATCACCTTATTGAGTTAATAGATGCTACTGGATGGGCACAATGGGAAAGGACACCTCAGAATCTAGATGCCCCACTCAAGCCGGAAGTGCTGGAATTTGATTTGTTGTCTTGGTGGAGCTCAGCAACCACCAACCCAAAACTGCCGACCAGTCATGCCAAATCAAGTGCCAGCCGTCTCCTGAATGTGTCAAAGGCCCCAAATTAGACGCATGTAAGACAACAAGTCCATGACAAATGGTGTCAGTTCCATCAGAGAAACAACACTTGGTAACACAGAGTTACTCACAGCCATCAGGTTCAACAATATTCTGAGTAACATTAGGAACAGCCCTGCTGCTGACTATAACAACATATCGCCAGAGTTCTTGAAGTATCTTGGGACTCAGGCTCACCAGTGGTTGGTGCAGTTCTTCACATGAGAGGTCAGTGAAAAGCAACTTCTGAAGACATGGCGAAAGTCAGAAGTCGTTGCTCTCCTGAAACTGGGGAAAGAGCCACATAATGTTGCAAGCTATTGACTAATATCTCTGTTGTCTGTGCCATTCAAGGTCCTGGAGCATCTCATTCTTCAGCGGATCTTCCCAGAAATGGAGTCAATCAGCGTTAAGCAAGCAGGCTTTCGGAGAGGTCAGAGCACCTACAATCAAGTGCTCGCTTTGAAAAAATTAATTGAAAACAGTTTTCAGAAAAACCTGAAGACGGGAGCCATATTGCTGGACCAGCATATCACACAGTCTGGCACATGGGACTTTTAGTCAAATTATCACGAGCACTCCCAGCATGGGTAGTCAATGTCATTGACCTTGTCCTCTGCAACAGATGTTTCTGAGTGTACATAGGAGTCAGAGCTATTGCGTGGAAAAGACAAACCAATGGTCTACCCCAAGGCTCTGTGCTGGTACCGATGCTTTTCAACCTGTACATAAATGACCTTACATACACCCAGTCCTGCAGTTTCATATACACAGATGACATTTGCTTAGGCATCCAAGCATCATTCCAAGAACTTGAAGACACCCTACATGCTGATTTGATAAAGATGGCTGAATACTGTAGTCAGTGGCATTTACAATAAGTGTGACCAAGACAGTTTCCAGTGTGTTCCATCTTTACGAAACCAGAGCAGACCAAGAACTGAATCTTGCTCTCAATGGACATTGCTTGAAACACAGATTCCCAACCAGTCTATCTCGGAGTAACCCTAGATAGATCTTGCATGTATGTTAACCACCTGAGGAAAACTGAGGCCAAGGTGAAGAATTCTAAACAAATTGGCCAGCACTTCATGGGGAATAAATGCTCAAACTCTCCAATCATCGGTTTAGCCCTCTGTTAATCGGCAGCAGAATAATGTGCTCTGGTCTGGGTCCATTCATCTCACATCAAATCACTGACTCAGCTTTGGCTCCAATAAACTTACATCAGGGATGAATTTAGCTCACTGATCTCTAGTATTGGGGAAAAAATGAACTATTATGCACTCTGAGGTGAAAATGTGCATGGACCCTTCTACTGATACTAGAATTCTGCTTCTGACACCACCATTGCCCCTGTCTAGTAGTAGCAGATGTCGCAGGCCTTGCAGGTCAGCTTCGCACTGAAGGAGAAATCAGTGATGCATATTCTGGGTATCTCCTAGATATAACTTGCTTTATTACACATATACATCAGTCCTGGAAAAGAGAACGCTACAAACAGCACCCAGGCAATCTCTTCTTCCAGAAGACTCAGACAGGCGTTCCCAGGACGTTACTTTGTCTCTAGAATTTTTTCCAAACATAGAAAATAAAGCAGACTGTAAACTCTGTTATCTGCCAGAGATTCTCTCCAAGGCCAACTTCATAACAAAAGTAACACCATCACAGCATTTCTTGCATCACAGCAAATAAAAACTTGCTTACACGGTAAAAAGAACTTGTAAAATTCTGTGTAATATCACCATCCGGTGAATCCTACCATAACATGTGCTTTCATTATTAATGGAGCAGTCCTGCAGACACACATGCATGTAAGTAACTTTACTCATCCAGTAGTCCCATTATGGGACAGGCATAAATATTTGCAGGATCAAAGTAGTGAAGCCAGTTTCACTATCTTCCAAGTTTTTGATGTGGGACAATTGAAATTAGATTTTTACCTTGAAGTATTAAATAGCTGTGAGCCAGGTTGGCGAATGCTTGTGCCAGTTGCCAGTGACAGTCTCCATAAATAATTCTAGTAAGAGCCACACATCTAATAAGTTCCCTGTTGGCTTTATATACCTGAAGAACAAAATAGAGTAGAAATTATTTTTGTGTAAGCATCCTGCCCCCAGAGTTTTCTCCAAGCGAGGTGGAGAAGTGTCTACATATTGGTTAGAATAAAAATATGTGTTCTCTGTGCATTTGTTACTAGAATATCACAGCTCTGAATCAGTCTGTTTTATAATTGTAGGGTCAGATTTGCCCCCATCTCCAGAGCATTAACAGGTGAGGGAGAATTTCCCCAGCATAGGGTTGAAATAAGTAGCCCTGCGTTGCCCATATTAGGAGGAAAGGCCGGGGCTGAAGGCAGGAGGGAGAGTGATCGTAACGCTCAGAGCCACTGGGATTCCAGGCCTGGCTGCTCTAACTTAGAGCATCCCCAAGGGCTGTACTACTTTCCACAAAAGAGCCATTTCAGCCCCTGCAGAAGCCCAGAATCTGGGCAGTGCAAAGATGGCATAAAGCCACCTATGTATGTTTCCTCCACCTGAGTCCCACTGCTTCTGGCAGGAGATGCAGCACGGACTCTAGCTCAGAACCTTTAACAGGGCTGTTTTTGAGACTCCTCAAGGTACAAATATGAATATTTGTAGCTACCGAAGCTTTGCCATTGTCTGTCTGCACAGAGATTCGAGGTGCAGGAGGAAGCCAATGGGGGACTCCCTGGGAAAGGATCATAGACTTTAAAGTCAGAAAGGACCATTATGATCGTCTAGTCTGACCTCCTGCACAACGCAGGCCACAGAATCTCACCCACCCACTCCTGTAACAAACTTCTAACCAATGTCTGAACTACTGAAGTCCTGAAATCATGGTTTAAAGACTTCAGGGTGCAGGGAATCCTCCAGGAAGTGACCTGTGCCCCACATTGCAAAAGAAGGCGAAAAACCCCAGCGTCTCTGCCAATCTGCCCTGGAGGAAAATTCCTTCCCGACCCCAAATATGGCGATCAGCTAAACCCTGAGCATGTGGGCAAGGCTCACCAGCCAGACACCCAGGAAACAGTTCTCTGTAGTAACTCAGATCCCACCCCCTCTAACATCCCATCAGAGGCCATTGGGCATATTTACTCCTAATAGTCAAATTAATTGCTACAATTAGGCTATCCCATCATACCATCCCCATCCATAAACTTATCAAGCTTAGTCTTGAAGCCAGATATGTCTTTTGCCCCCACTGCTCCCCTTGGAAGGCTGTTTCAGAACTTCACTCCTCTGATGGTTAGAAACCTTCATCTAATTTCAAGTCTAAACTTTCTGATAGCCAGTTTATATCCATTTGTTCTTGTGTCCAAGTTGGTACTGAGCTTAAATAATTCCTCTCCCTCCCTAGTATTTATCCCTCTGATATATTTATAGAGAGCAATCATATCTCCCCTCAGCTTTCTTTTGGTTAGGCTAAACAAGCCAAGCTCTTTGAGTCTCCTTTCATAAGACAGGTTTTCCATTCCTTCGATCATCTTAGTAGCCCTTCTGTGTACCTGTTCCAGTTTGAATTAATCATTCTTAAACATGGGAGACCAGAACTGCACACAGTATTCCAGATGTGGTCTCACCAGTGCCTTGTATAATGGTACTAACACCTCCTTATCTCTACTGGAAATACCTCGCCTGATGCATCCCAAGACCACATTAGCTTTTTTTCATGGCCACATCACATTGGCGGCTCATAGTCATCCTGTGATCAACCAATACTCCGAGGTCCTTCTCCTCCTCTGTTACTTCCAACTGAGTCCCCAGCTTATAACAAAAATTCTTGTTATTAATCCCTAAATGCATGACCTTGCACTTTTCACTATTAGATTTCATCCTATTACTATTACTCCAGTTTATAAGGTCATCCAGATCTTCCTGTAGGATATCCCGGTCCTTCTCTGTATTGGCAATACCTCACAGCTTTGTGTCATCCACAAACTTTACTAGCACATTCCCGCTTTTTGTGCCAAGGTCAGTAATAAAAAGATTAAATAAAATTGGTACCAAAACCAATCCCTGAGGAACTCCACTAGTCTCCCCTTTAACCAGTTCCTTATCCACCTTTCAATTTTCATATTGATCCCCATCTTTTGCAATTTAACTAATAATTCCCCTTGTGGAACCGTATCAAACGCCTTACTGAAGTAGAGGTAAATTAGATCCACTGCGTTTCCTTTGTCTAAAAAATCTGTTACCTTCTCAAAGAAGGAGATCAGGTTGGTTTGTCATAATCTACCTTTTGTAAAACCATGTTGTATTTTGTCCCAATTACCATTGACCTCAATGTCCTTAACTACTTTCTCCTTCAAAAATTTTCCAAGACCTTGCATACGACAGATGTCAAACTAACAGGCCTGTAGTTACCTGGATCACTTTTTTTACCTTTCTTAAAAATAGGAACTATGTTAGCAATTCTCCAGTCATACGGTACAACCCCTGAGTTTACAGATTGATTAAAAAGTCTTGCTAATGGGCTTGCAATTTCATGTGCCAGTTCCTTTAATATTCTTGGATGAAGATTATCTGGGCTCCCCGATTTAGTCCCATTAAGCTTTTCGAGTTTGGCTTCTACCTCGGATGTGGTAATATCTACCTCCATATCCTCATTCCCATTTGTCATCCTGCCATTATCCCTAAGCTCCTCATTAGCTTCATTAAAGACTGAGGCAAAGTATTTTTTAGATATTGGGCGATGCCTAGATTATCCTTAACCTCTACTCCATCCTCAGTATTTAGCGGTCCCACTTCTTTCTTTGTTTTCTAATTTATATGGTTATAGAACCTTTTACTATGGGTTTTAATTCCCTTTGCAAAGTTCAACTCTACATGGCTTTTGGTCTTTCTCACTTTATCCCTACATGTTCTGACCTCAATAAGGTAGCTTTCCTTGCCGATCCCTCTCATCTTCCACTCCTTGTAGGTTTTCTGCTCTTTCTTAATCACGTCTCTGAGATGCTTGCTCATCCAACTTGGTCTACAACTCCTGCCTATGAATTTTTTCCCCTTTCTTGGGATGCAGGCTTCTGATAGTTTTTGCAACTTTGACTTGAAGTAATTCCAGGCCTCTCCACCTTTAGATTCACAAGTTCTTCAGTCCAATCCACTTCCCTAACTAATTTCCTTAATTTTTTTAAAGTTAGTCACAGATCTTTTTTAATTTATCCTTCCATTTAGTTTGAACTGAATTTGCTCATGATCACTCGAATCAAGGTTGTCCCCTACAACCATTTCTTCTACAAGGTCTTCACTATTCACCAAAACCAAATCTAAAATGGCATCCCATCTTGTTAGTTCAGCAACGGCTTGGTGAAGGAATCCATCAGCTATCGTATCCAGGAAAATCTGAGCCCTATTGTTATTATTAGCACTTGTCCTCCAGTATATATCTTGGAAGTTAAAGTCTCCCATGATCACACAATTCCCATTAGTATTTACTTCATTAAAAACATTAAAGAGGTCTCTATCCATATCCAAATCAGACCCCGCTGGTCTATAGCACACCCCAAGCACTATCCCAGGGGAGGCTCTAGTAGCTTTCTTCCCCAATGTGATTTTTACCCAGACAGACTGTCTTATCCATTCCATCACTTCTTATTTCTTTACAGTCTACCTCATCATTGATATACAATGCTACTCCACCACCTTTGCCTTTATTTCTGTCTTTCCTAAACAGCACATACCCTTCAATACCTGTACTCCAGTCATGACTACTATTCCACCATGTTTCTGTTATCCCTACAATATCTGGTTTCATGTCCTGCTCCAGTAACTCTAGTTCCTCCATTTTGTTACCTAGGCTCCTCGCATTGATGTACAAACATCTTAATTTTTGCTGTTTGGCTTCACTCACATTCTTTACCCTATTAGGCACAGACATTCTACCACCAGTATCACCTATTAGACTGGTATCTACACTACCCTTCCTCCTTATCTCCATTCTCCTACCCATGGCTGTATCCTTTCTTACTTTGTTTTCTTCCCTCTCAATGTTAAAATCCGGGGTGGAGATTATCTGGACATCTCCCAACCACCTCCCCCAAATTCCTAATTTAAAGCTCTCGTAAATCAGTTGTGCCAGCCTCCATCCCCCTCCCTATTCAGGTGAAGTCCATCCCGAGAGAACAGTCCTCTGTCCATGAATGCCTTCCAGTGGCCATACATCCCAAAGCCCTCCTTATAGCACCACTGCCTGAGTCATCTGTTGATCATCATAATCTTGTCACACCTTTGTTGCCCTTCTCTAGGAGCAGGTAGAATCCCACTGAAGATCATTTGAGCCTCGATTTCCTTAAGTGTCTTCCCCCAGTCTGTCATAGTCTCCCTTGATACGTTCCAGCGAGAATCTAGTTGTATCATTTGTTCCCACATGAAGGACAAGGATTCTTTCCCGCTCCCGTTAGGATCCTCTTCAGCCTCAGGTTCACATCCCATATCTTAGCACCTGGCAATCAGCACACCCTTCTGTTCTTTGGATCAGCTCTTGTTACAGGCCTGTCTAGTCTTCTCAGTAAGGAGTCCCCAATCATATAGATCTGCCTTTTCCTGGTGAAGGTGCGATTCTCCGGTCTATCCTGTTCCCTCTGGCTGCAAGTCCTCTCGATTCCTATTCTCCCTTGCAATCCTCTGCAACCCATCCTGTATCCTGCTGGGGCTCATATTTGGTGTTATCTCCAATGACTTCCCCTCTTCCTATAGGACTAGCTGCTCTTCTCTTCTTCCTTGCCCTCTCACCTTCAGTGACCACCTGCTGTGCCCCTTCTTCATTTTCCAACTCTGAAAACCTGTTCCTGAGCTCTATTTCTCGTTCACTAGCCCGTCTTTTCTTCTGCCTGGTTCTCTTAGTCACATGCTTCCACTGTCCACTTTCCTCACCCAGCAGTCTCCCCTCAGAATTCTTTGGTCCTGCTTCCATCTGCAAGCCTGAGTTTTTCCCTTGAGCCTCCTCATGCCTTTGCTCCATATCTGTCCAAACCCCCTTCTAAACTCAACCAGAGTTTCCACCTGCATCTCCAATCCTCGGATCTTTTCTTCCATCAGCTCTATCAGGTGGCACTTCATGCAGACAAAACTCTTTTCAGGTACCCCCTCCAGGATCATGTACATGCCGCAGCTTCTATATCCAGTCATCTTCATTGTGTCTTCAACTGCTTGGGTCGCTATCACTGCTGCCCCTGTATCTGTCATAGCCTTTCCATCTCAGTCCTGTTAGTCCGGGAAACACAAACCAAACCAAAACACCACCATCCACAGCAAAACAAACCCTCAATGAGCACCACAACACTGCCAGAACACCACGCACTCCCTTCACTAGCCTGTCTGTTCCTCTGCCTGGTTCTCCTAGTCTTCACCTCAAACTCCCCTTGCAAACTCCCACTCAAACTCCCCTCTTTACAGCTCTGTTTGCTGGCTCCTGTGCCGCTGCCTGAGTGGTTGGCTACCTTTATAGGACCTCTAATCAAGAAGCCCCACCCCCAATCAGGGCTCAGCTTCTCTCCCAGTACACTGCCCCTACCAGCCTCTACAAATGCCTTCTCCTCCAACAGAGCTCCCACTCACAGTGAGAAAGAGCGAGTAAAGGAATTCCTTTTATTGGAAACAGGCTGGTGGTGGTGGTCTCGGCATAAGGAATGGGCATGTGGAGGAGCTGCAATGAGAGGGAGCCGATGAGGAGATCTTTGCACAGGCAAAGCTGGTGGGAAGGAGCCTCAGTAGCAGGCTAAAAAGATTTTTCAAGATTGCAAATACCATGCGACTATTAATATCCAGGGTTGTTGAGAGTTATCAGAAACATCATGATTGATGATGAACATCCCACCACTGCTATTATTAGGCTCAACATCTATATTTGGGTTCCCAAAAATGCTTGCTAATTCTTTGAATCTTTCCTGCTAGGAACTGTATGACTTGGCTGCTTCCTACAACAGAAATTCCCTACTTGGGAAAAAGATGATCGAAACATCAGCTTTACTGCAATTAAAATAAAGTAATGCAACAGCTGAACAGCAAACCTACTACCCCTTTGTATGGGTCATTTAAAAATTATGCAGTGGGACCTTGTGATCTGTTAAACGTGGCCTTGAGATACTTCACTTCCTACAGAAGAAATAACTTCACTGCGGGCTGCATGACACAAGTATTTGTAACAGGGAGAGAACCTCTGACCTCATGGTTATTGGCTTGAGTCAGCCTAAACTGACAGTCACCCAAAATCACTACCCTCCCCTGACTTATAGGTAGCCTATGTGAAATCAAGGAGTCATTCAATCCACTTCCTACCAGACAGAGTGCCTATTGTGGTAGTACAGTCACAGTTTGCCACTCGTGCTACTAGTTTGTGCAGTCTTGACCAAGAGCCGAAGACTAACCTTAACTATTGTTATCCTTCCCTCATAGTCAGGGCTGTAACACACAAGGAAGCTGGAACTACTGCTTCCAGTCACCTGTTATGTTATTTATTATTTGTATTACAGTAGCACCTGAGCCTGAAATCAATCAGCATTGGGTGCCTAAGTACAGTACCTTTGAGGATCTAGACTTAGAGACTGCAGCTGATGCCAAGGCTGCATTGTGCTATGTACTGAACACACATGAGATAATCGCTACCCAAAGAGTTTACAATCTAAATAGACAAGACAGACAAAGGCAGTCTTATTATTCCCACTTCACTGACAGGGAACTGAGATTAAGTGAGATGAAGTGACTTTCCCAAGGCCACAAAGAGTTTGTGGCAGTGTTTGGAATTGACCCCAGATCTCGAGTCCCAGTCTTGTGCATTAACCACATGAGGCCAGCTATCCTTTTACACCGATAAATCATTATAGAATTTCAGTTCTCAGTACTATCAATCTGACACTTTTCCAAGTAACCTCACTGCTTCCACTCTCACACTGTTGGTGATAATGCTGAGGAGTTTCAAACAGAAATGAATAAACAGAGGATTTTTAAAAAGCAACATAAGCAAAAGGGCCAGGTCCAATTCCTGTTACCTCTTTTTCTTTAATGAACTTTTCTGCCATCTTCTGTGCTTGTTCTAATTTCTCATATGGTGCTGGAGCACAGTCCATAGGCAGTGCCTTTTCCCTCATTTTCTTTTCTTCTCCTTCACTATCTCTTGCTGTGCTCTCATTGTTTGACTCATCCAGATGTTCAGAGACAGTGGTGCTGATTTCCTGGGACCTGATCATAATATATTATAAGGTTGTATTACTGATGATGTTTATTTCAGATTCATCTGTTAGTTGTGACACTGCATTTAAACATAAAACTGGGAATAATGCTTAAAAATATAACCATAACAGCAGTGTTACTTTACCAATTAGGCTACAGCCTATAACCTGGCTATAAGATTTTTTTTTTTTAAACACTTTTCTGTCTGATGGGAGATTATTTTTATTTACAAAACCCTTCTTTTCCCTCTTGGAAAAGAGCTTTACAATAAATTTACAAGAAAACCCATATAGAATGATCAATATGATAAAAGCTCCCTCTTAACTTATAACCCAATAAAACAAAGAGAATGGTTACTACAGTGGGGAAGGGGGGAAAGGTGAAGACTTATAGATAAGGGGCAGACAGTAAAATAAAGATCACCCTTTAAAAAGAAAAGTTTAATAACTTACAAGTGAGAGTCCACAGCACTATGGCTTGAATCTGTAGGGATATATATCGGGCTATCTTGCAACATCTTCTTACCAAGAAATACTATGGAGGTCCGAAATGACTATGCCTAAAACTGTTCAGAAGTAACATGAATGATAAATGTATTTTTTCAAAAAATAAACTGGAACAGAACATCCAATGATCAGTTAACCTATCTCTCTCAGAGTTATCAATGTGCTGATCAAAACTGTCTCACTGTTACCTCATACTTCCTCTAGTGGTTGTATCCATCTGTTCTCTCATCTCTTCATTATATGTTTGCACAGTGCTTAGCACAGTGGAGCCCTGGTTCTACTGCAATGCAAATAAAGCGTAAATAATATTTTTATTTGTATTGCAGTAGTACCTCATCACTCACTGTGCTAGGTGCTGGACAAACAGAACAAGACGACAGGTCCCCTGGCCACAAAGAGCTTCCAACCTAAGTATAAGATGAGCTATGTCTATTTAATAATAATACTGTATCATCTGAGTTCAGGGGAGAGATTATGCATTACAATGAGAATATCCATCAGAAAGTAAAATTAAGAAAAACAACCCCAAATGCTAGAATTTCCAAAGTGTACACACAGTCTATCTAGAAGTGTTTAATTTGCTGACAAGTGATATTTAACTAAATCAAAATTGAATTGAATAGTTCATTTCTGAGTTGATATTCTGGGCCATCCAGGGCTGAGTACACAGTTGACCTCAACAGTCATACAGAACACTGGAATTTCTTTATATCCTTGTCACCTGGGTGTTGTCTCTCACCTGAACTCTACAGCGGTTAGGTTAAGTCTGAAAACATTTGTAAAGGGCTGCCTGGAGCAGATCTTTACAATTTCCTGGGGTGCATTTGGACCCACAAAGGCCTTTGCTACAGATAGGAGTGAGGAAGAACAAGTGAAAAGTTGTTTTTTGAGTTGCCAGCTTCACCTCCAATCCCAGAAGAGGAAGTCAGGGTTGGGTAGCACATTTCCTAGCCCCCTGGTCACAGGCTGATAGAGGGGCTAATTATGGTCCAAGTGAAGAGTCTCCTAGTCCTCCGTTGATGCCAGGCGCAGAGATTACAGTGGCTTGCGAGTTGCCAAGCCAGCACAGTGATGCCGGGTATGGCGTGGGCCCCCAAAATGAAATAACTGTCAGTGTAGCACAGTGATTTATTTGTGGGGATTGAGGGAGGAACCAAGGGAATTCAACAAACACACAGGGACTTAAGTTGAGCCATTTTGCACTCACATCTCTGCCGCTGCCCTGAATTACAGGCGCTCCCTGGCTCTCAGGGTCCAACCACTTCCCAACGCCGCAGTCTATCCCCCCACCTCTGTATTTTACATTCTGATACGCCAGTCACCTCAGCCCCGAGAACGGGGGGGTCTGAAGGGGGCTTCCTGCTCCCACCCCCCAGCCAGGGGTGTAATCAATAGTCACTGCTCTCACGCTGTAAGCAGAGACAGCTCGTGGAGCACAGCAGAGCAGCAGAAGGTAGAAATCCAGGGCGGTACCTGCTCACTGCACTGGGGATGACGGCCAAGAAGAGCTGTCCCACAACGGAGCAAGGCCTGGGCGCTGCTCTCAGCTGACAGGCTGGTTTGGTCTGCTGCTTCCTCCAGGAAAGGCTCAGTCAGTCCCAGGCAGGTTCTTTTAGTTACATTTCCAATAAGTAAATGAACAGGCTCCTTCCCCAGCTTCTTTACCCTGGGGAGGCCACAACAGAGGCTTTTCTGACAGGCCCCACCCCCACGCGGTTGCCTTGGTGACAGAACACAGGCCCCAGGCTGTAGCCTTGGTGACCGTTCGCATTCCCAGCTCAGAGCAAGTTTTACCAGAATCAAGGGCCCAGCGCCATTCCTGGCTCCCCAGCCCTCTCCACTCCTTGGCTGGGTAAAAACAGACTGCGTGGCTCACGCACATGGTCACGGATGGTCTGTCCGTTGTGTGTTTGCCTGATTAAAGATTATAGTGTGGCCTGTTTTGGGGCTGTGCGCTGAGCCACGGGGCCTGCTGGGCTAGGCCGAGAGCTTACTAAGGGGGCTCTAGCCTGCTATCCTTTGATTCCCTAACCCACATTAGCAGCCTTTGACAGGGGGTGGGCTAACCCAGGGAGAACAAGAGTTTAAAAAGTCAGCTCCTAAAGTACCAGAGGAGCTAGCAAACGGGGAGGCGCGTGAAGGAATGTGAAAGGCAGATAGACTTAACACACATACTGTAAACTTCACCCCTTGACCCATGCAAAAAGCCCTGCAAGAGTAAAAAGAGAATGCAGGCAGAAGTCCAGCAGCAGATTGGGGGCTATCCAGTTTATTGCACCGAATGCAGCATGTACTATTACCTGCCTTGTGGGCAAATGGCATGTGTGTGCATTCGGTGCAAGCAGCTCCTGGCCCTCAGAGACATAGTATGGGCTCTTGAGACCAGAGTGGCCGAACTGAGGGATACAGTACAGAGATCCCACCCCCAGTCTGACAGCCTCTGTGCTGTTGAGGAGGATGAAAGTCTCAGACGAGGAAACAATCTTATAGTTGGGACCTTCCTTCCAAATGATGTTATAGCATCCTCTCAAACAGCATGTTCCTCCTGGGGAAAGAAACTCAGTTATTAGGAAGAGCCAGGTAATAGTAATGGGGAATTCAATTACTGAAAATAGTTGGGTTTGTGAAGACTGGAGGAACAGCATGTTAAATTGCCTGCAGGGAGCAAAGGTTGCAGACCTCACGAGACATTGAAACTGATTTATCTGCCGTGCTGGGGAGAAGCCAGTGGTTTTGGTACATGCAGATACCAGTGACATAGCAAATGGTAGGAGAAATGTCCTAGAAGCCAAATTTAAGCTGCAAGGTAAGGGGTTAAAGTTCAGGACCTTCAAGGTTGCATTCTCTGAAATGCTTCCAGTTCAATATCCAGGGCCAGAAAGACAGGAAGTAGTGCAGGATCTCAATATGTGGATGAGACAAAGGAGGAGGGTTTTAGGTTTATTAATAACTGGGGAACCTTTTGAGAAAGGAGGAGCTCCATTTAAACCAAAATGGACACAGACTGCTGGCATGGAAAATTAAAAAGGATATTTTAAACTAAGGGCTGGGTAAAGGTGACAGATGGAGAGGAGCACATGGTTCAGGAGGAGACATACCTTATGGATGAATTTATTAAAGGGGAACCTATATCCAAGTAAACAGAATAGGAAAGAAGTTGGTAAAGTACAGGTAGGAGCTAGTGGAGGACAGTCAAATTAAAAGAGTCTCGTTTAAACATAACACATGGAGGCAAGCAACTGAATATTGACAAAATGTACAAATGCTTATATACGAATGCTAGAAGTCTATGTTAAGATTGGTGAACTAGAGTGCCTGGCATTAAATGAGGATATTGATATAATAGGCATTGTGGAAACTTGGTAGAATAAGGAGGGCGGGGGGGAAATCAGTGGAATACGGTAATACCAAAATACAAAATATTTAGGAATGAGAGAGTAGGTCGTGTTGGTGGTGGAGTGGCACTGTATGTGAAAGCAAGCATAGAGTCAATCATCATAAAATTTTAAATGAACCAAACTGTACCATAAAGTCTCTATGGATAAAATTCCAAGCTTGAATAATAAGAATATAGCAGCAGGAATATACAACTGACCACATGCCCAAGATGGTGATGGTGACCATGAAATGCTCTGGGAGGTGACAGAGGCTACAAAAGGCAGAAAACCCAGTAACAATGGGGGATTTAAAATATCTTCATATTGACTGGGTATATATGTCATCTCAGGAAGGAATGCCACCATAGCTAAACAGCACCATAAATGAGGCAGTTAGAGGCAAAAAGACATCCTTTAAAAATTGAAAGTAAAATGAGAAAAATAGTAAGGAGCATAAACTCTCGAAAAAGTATAATTGAGCAGGCAAAAAAAGAATTAACAGTAACTACCAAAGATACAAAAACCTAACAATTTAAAAAAAAAATCATAAGCAGGAAGGCTGCCAAACAATCAAGTGGGGCCACTGGATGATCGAGGTGCTAAAGGAACGCTCAAGGAAGACAAGGCTGTTGCAGACAAGCTAAAAGAATTCTTTGCAGTAGTCTTCACTGCAGAGGATGTGAAGGAGATTCCCCACTTAAGCCATCCTTTTTAGGTGACAGATCTGAGGAAGTGTCCCAGATTGAGGTGTCAATAAGAGAGATTTTGGAACAAATTGATAAATTATACAGTAACAGTAAAAAAATCACCAGACCAGATGGCATTCACCCAAGAGTTCTGAAGGAACTCAAATATGAAATTGCAGAACTACTAACTGGAATGTAACCTATCACTTAAATCAGTCTCTGTACCAGATGACTAGAGGGTAGCTAATATAACAGCTATTTTTAAAAAAGGTTCCAGAGGCAATCCTGGCAATTACAGGCCAGTAAGCCTAACTTCAATACCAGGCAAATTAGTTGAAACTATAGTAAAGAATAAAATTATCAGGCACAAAGACAAATACTATGTTGGGGGAAGAGTAAACACAGCTTTAGTAAAAGGAAATCGTACATCATCAATCTACTAGAATTCTTTGAGGGAGTCCACAAGCATGTGGGCAAGGATGATCCAGTTGACATAGTGTCCTTGGACTTTCAGAAAGCCTTTTACAAGGTCCCTCATTAAAGGCTGTTAAGTAAACAAAGTAGTCAGGAGATAAGAGGGAATGTCCTGACGTGGATTAGTAACTGGTTGAAAGACTGGTGAAAGAGTGTAGGAATAAACAGTCAGTTTTCACAGTGAAGAGATGTAAAAAGTAGGGTCCCCCAAGGATCTGAACTGGGACAGGTGCTGTTCAACATTTTCATAAATGCTCTGGAAAAGAGGGTGAACAATGAAATGGCAAAATTTGCAGATGATACAAAATTACTCATGACAGTTAAGTCCAAAGCTGACTGCGAAGAGTTACAAAGGGACCTCACTAAACAGGATGACTGGGTGACAAAATGGCAGATGAAATTCAATGGTGAGAAGTACAAAGTAATGCACATTGGAAAATATAATCCCAACTATATATATAAAATGATGGGATCTAAATTAGTCTTTATCACTCAAGAAAGATGTCGGAATCATTGTGGATAGCTCTCTGAAAACATCTGCTCAATTTGCAGCAGCAGTCAAAAAAGATAATCAGAAAGTTAAGAACCATTAGGAAAGGGATAGATAATAAGACAGTAAATATCATAATGCCACTATATTAATCCATGGTACATCCACAACTTGAATATTGCACACAGTTCTGGTCATCCTCCTTCAAAAAGGATATTAGAATTTGAAGAGGTGCAGAGAAGGGCAGCAAAAATTATTAGAACAGCTTCCATATGAGGAGAGATTAAAAAAGAATGGAACTGTTCATCTTAAAAAAGAGATGACTAAGTGGGAAGATATAACAGAGGTCTATAAAATTATGAATGGTGTGTAGAAAGTGAACAGGGAGGTTTTATTTACCCCTTAAGATAACTGTGGGCCATCTGATTAAATTAATAGGCAGAAGGTTTAAAACAAACATAAGGAAGTACTTCTTCACACAACACAGTCAACCTGCGGAATTTGTTGCCAGGGGATGTTATGAAGGCCAAAAGTATAACGACTTTCAAAAAAGAATTAGGTAAATTCATGGCTATATGCCAAGATGGTCAGGAACACAACCCCATGCACCAAGTGTCCCTAGATCTTCAACTGCCAGAAGCTATGACTGGATGATAGGGATGGATCACTCAAAATTATTCTGTTCTGTTCAGTTCCTCTGAAACTTCTGGGACTGGCCACCGTGACAGACAGGATATTGGGCTTGATGGACCATTGGTCTTATATTCTTACATCCTTCAGATATTCTCATCCCAGTTCACTGGAGCCACTGGTGTTAGTGTGATTAGAATCAGCGCCACATGTCCTAACAGCAGCAACACTGAATGATGTAAGGGAAAGCTAATGGGTTAGGGATACAGAATACAAACAGAAAATCACAAATTGCATCTGCTGCAGATGGCCTCCAAAACGCAGCATGAAAAAAGAGACACACAATGCTCCAGCACAAGTGTCAGAATCCCCAAATGTGGTAATCTGGGAGGCTTTAATGACACTGATAGTTACAAGAAAACAAAATGGCAGAGACAAGTCAGCAAGAGCATCTCTGAAATGCGCTGAAGAAACATTACTAACCAGATCTTTAGCATCCCTGTAAAATACATTATTTCTTCCTGCAGAAATAGGCAGAAATAAGATAGAACACACCAAAACAAAACAGATACCACCATCAAATAAAACATGGTTTTGTGCATCCTCTAGGGGCTATTTCACTTGCCAAGACCGGTCATCCCTCTGCTTGCTGTGCCCATAGTGGATACAAGGTAAAGGCACTGGCTCCAGAGCAAGCCTCCCCCTTAAACACCTGAGACCCTACAAAAAGACCTGGGACAGTGCTAGGAATGCATGGAGCTGGATTGCAGCCACATTTCCTACTGTTCTCACACCCAAGTAAATCTCTCACCCAGGCAGCCCTGGGAGCTCAGTGATGCTCCAGTCACCATCAAGTTCCACTGAATTCCCGTTACAGCCTGGCTATGGGCTGGGAAGCCGCTAGTGCCAGCAGAGCTCCTTCAGGAACCATGCTGCCAAGGCGAAATGCCACACAGGAGAGTATGGAAGGTATACGCTATACATGGGGCTTACGGCAAATTTTAATTGCACCATTAAACAATAGAATACCAATGGAAATTATTTAATTTTTTGGATGTTTTTCTAAATTTGCAAATATATTGATTTCACTTACAACACAGAATACAAAGTGTACAGTGCTCACTTTATATTATTTTTATTACAAATATTTGCACTGTAAAAATAGTATTTTTCAATTCACCTCATACAAGTTCTGTAGTGCAATCTCTTTATCGTGAAAGTGCAACTTACAAATGTAGATTTTTTTTGTTACACAACTGCACTCAAAAACAAAACAATGTAAAACTTTAGAGCCTACAAGTCCACTCAGTCCTACTTCTTGTTCAGGTAAGACAAACAAGTTTGTTTACATTTACAGGAAATATCTTATTTACAATGTCACCTGAAAGTGAGAACAGACGCTCACATGGAACTTTCGTAACCGGCACTGCAAGGTATTTATGTACGTGCCAGATATGGTAAACATTTGTATGCTCCTTCATGCTTCGGCCACCATGCCAGAGGACATGCTTCCATGCTGATGGCGCTCATTAACTAAATTTGTGACCGAAACTTAGAGCAGGAGACATACAATTCTCCCGCAACATTTTACCCATATTCTGACATATATTTAATGCTATAGCAATCTCGGCTGTTGACCCAGAGCATGTTGTTCGTTTTAAGAACGCTTTCACTGCAGATTTCACAAAACGCAAAGAAGGTACCAATGTGAGATTTCTAAAGATAGCTACAGCACTCGACCCAAGGTTTAAGAATTTGAAATGCCCTCCAAAATCAGAGAGAGCAGGTGTGGAGCATGCGTTCAGAAGTCTTAAAAGAACAAAAGAACTCTGATGTGGAAACTACAGAACCTGAACGACCAAAAAAGAAAATCAACCTTTTGCTGGTGGTATCTTACTCAGAAGATGAAAATTAACATGCTTCCAGCCACACTGCTTTGGATAGTTATCGAGCAGAACCCGTCATTAGCATGGACACATGTCCTCTGGAATGGTGGTTGAAGCATGAAGGGACATATGAATGTTTAGCGCATCTGGCACGTAAATAACTGGTGACGCCAGCTATAACAGTGCCATATAAACACCTGGTGATGTAAACAAGAAGTGGACAGCTTTATCTCCTGCAAATGTAAACAAACTTGTTTGTCTGAACGATTGGCTAAAAAAGAAGGAGGACTGAGTGGACTTGTAGGCTCTAAAGTTTTACATGGTTTTATTTTTGAATGCTTTTTTTTTTTGCACATAATTTTACATTTGTAAGTTCAACTTTCATGATAAAGACATTGCATTACAGTACTTGTATTAGGTGAATTGAAAAATACTATTTATTTTGTTTTTACAGTGTAAATATTTGTAATAAAAATAAATATAAAACGAGCACTGTACACTTTGTATTGTGTGTTGTAATTGAAATCAATGTATTCGCAAATGTAGAAAACATCCAAAAATATTTAAATAAATGGTATTCTATTATTGTTTAACAGTGCGATTAATTGTGCAATTAGTCTTTTTAATCACTTGAAAACCCTACTTTGAATCCATCTCTGCTGCAAATTATTACTATGTAATACAGAGCTAAAGGGATTATTAAACTGATCATAAATGAAGAGTCAATTTATCCCTGCGAAGGTCTCAAAGTCCTGCGCTGGGATGAGCAAATAGCATGGTAAACATGTGGTTCTACTGCCTCAATCTGGAGGGAGAACAAATAGTTTTACTCAATTAACAAAAAAGGTGCTTTTCACACTACCCACTTTACAAACTCACCCTGGGATCTGAAAGTTAAACAGGGTTCTTCCTGGTTGGCTTGTGCACCCCTTCCAACAGTAAGAAATCTGCAGTACAAATGCCACCCTTAACTGCACTTGTGTAACTCCCCGCCCCAATGTGGGATTGCTGAAGCGTAATGGAAGACAAAATTATTAATTCTGTTGATGCGTTAGCAAGAATAGAATCCAGGTACCTCATCCATTCCTGTTATACCACAGGGTTAATGGGAGTAAAAACTTGTTTTCATCCACGGAAGTGAACAGATATAGATTTTTAATCTGTTGAGTAAACTGGTGCCATTTTTAGTCATTGTGGAGCAGAACTTCACTTTAAGGTACCACTGGTTGAGCAACTGAGGTAGTCTAAAACTCACAAATACTAATGTAGATTGCAAAATAAATACTAGATACAGAAGAAGACAATCAGTCCCAGTATAATCATTTGCTTAGACAAAGATTAATTGCTACACATTTATAAGATTACAGCAGCATCATGTTACTTATTTCCAAAGGGAATATGAATGACTCAAGCAGACTACAAAAATGCAAGGAACTGAAGGAAGAAGGACAAATGATTTAGTTTTATTTCTTGTGAATACCACACAGCAAATAAGCTTGGACTCACAAGTATGATGAGCGAGCTGTAATCAAAGAGAAATATGTCACAACGTGTAATTAGCCAACTCTCGTTTTGGATGAAATCCAATTCTGGAGTACTTCATAGGATTTCTCAAAGGTTTCCCTATTTTCAAAGTGCACTAGTAGTCCCTGGGAGGCCAACCTGCAGCTTGTTGGCCAAATGCAACCTGTGTAGGTGACATTTCTACATATTCACTCTTCAGGGTAGAGCCACACTTTAGAACTAGTCTTCTTCAGTTACATCTTCAATGTTACCAGTGATTCAAGAGTGGGTCTTGAAAGCGAAATTCACTGAGGGAGTGGCCTTTGTTGAAGAGGACAGATGTAGTTGGGGACAGATCACCAGGCTCTGTATGCGCGCGCACGCATACTGCGATGAGTGGGCAATGGGAGTGCTTTAGTGTTGAGGAATCTGGGATGCTATTAGTTTGTTACACTGGGTTACAGTAGTTATACTGATTGCATACGGTCAGCACTGGATGGCTGCATTCTGATATGTTAAAATAAATGTGTCTTGACTAATTGGCTTACATTCTTTTCTTCAATTCATTTTTCTAGGAGGATGTCCATTTGAGAAACAGCTTTAACCTTATTAATCAGCTAGTAGAAGCTTAATTACTTACATATTTGTGGGGTGGCTCTACCAATTTGGAAAAGCAGCGGACCTGCCACCGAATTGCCACCGTGGGACATGGGCTGCCGCCCCATTCTAAATGCCGCCCCAAGTACCTGCTTGGAAAGCTGGTGCCTGGAGCTGGCCCTGCACATTTAACAGCTACACAACCATAATATTATATTGTTTAATATAACTGAAATATGTACTATAGCATTATCTCCCCTAGTACAACCAACCTCTAGCTGAATGCACAAAAAGAGCAAAGATGAAAAAATGGAAATAGTTTATTTGCTGCATAAGGAAACATTTTGTAAATTACATACAAGAACAAATGCTATGCTATAGTGTATACTTTTCAATATTTCACAAAGATAATTGTAATAAATATGCATAACAAAACAAGGTAGAAGACTAAATCTGAACAGCAAACTACAAAATGGTTCATCAAGTTTTAAACTTTACTTAAAAATTTCAAGCATGCAATTGCTGCAATACAGAAAAGTCGTCCTTTCACATTTCTTTGGAGTATTTTCCAAATTGTCTAACGAAAATACTGTCCAAAATTAACAATCATTAGTTAAACAACCTAAGAAAAGTAACAGAAAGGTCTAAATAATGCAAAGTTTTTAATCCTTTTGAGCTTTGTCCTTGTTAGGAATTATCTGATGTAAGTGCACTGTGTGTCCAAGCCAGCCTGAGGCACTATAGATTCTGTCAAATTAGGAGTCTATAAAGTTCATAGATTATGTAGCTCTGGAAATATCTCCATCAACAGGAATAAAACCAATGCCATAACTGAAACTGCAAGCTAGAATGGTTTTAACCCTTAAATGCACTGTGTTCTTAGAAATATTCTTCCTTAGTTCTCTACTATTCGCTGTCATTTTACCACATAAAACACTTCCAATTCTACTTTTAATTCTTAAAGACAGACAAAGGCTTCAGTGATGCCCTCTCCTGCCCAAGACACTTGTAGAAATTATTGTTAGATGACAGCACAAATGTCTCATGTTCTCCTGCATTTGATGAAAGAGCAGGATGAATGGTCATTTACACTTCAATGCTCTTGGATATGCTGACAGATCTATGACTTTACAGTTTTTCCGAGCTGAGAATACTTAACTATGCTTTAGTCTAGTCTAGCTGAATACTTTGGGTAAAAAGAGAGCCTTAAACATGGTTACCTAAAATATTTGTTAATATAGTTTAATGCAAACATCATGTAGCAAAATGGTTTAGTTACAAAAAAATTTCATTGGAGGGCCAATAAAAATATATTGAAGAGCAGATCTTTACAAAAGTGAGGTGAAGAATTGTGAGGCATTGAGTCTCACTGTAAACATCCTGCATTCACTAGAATCCCTTGTTTCCCTTGAAGTATATGTGTTATTTTTTCCTGAGCTCCATGGCCAACAGCAGTGTGAATATTTGCATAGAGAGTCTGACCTACTGAAAAGGGTTATTTTGTACAGAACTTTTGAGGTTCATCTGATTTATGGTTTTACATTCTAAATTAGTTTTGTTTATGTTATAAACTATTGTGTCCAATATTGAGACAATGCAATTAAATATAAAGATGTACGGCATGGATTTTATATACTCAGTGTACAGCGGACATGGTAACTCATAATCCATGTTAATCTTGTTAAACATAAAACAAATTACAGGTAAGTTTAGTTGCTTGATGTTCTGGCTTACTAAGCAAAATTTCACACAAATATCTGCTTTTGTTCATTACTACATGGGTGAATGAACACTGCCCAACCCCAGGTCACATCTGGGAAGATGCAAGGATGCAAGGGCAAAAACACTGAGCAGACTAGAACACCCCACCTCCTTTTCAATATCCAGGACCAGGACTCAGAATGGAGAACTTCACCTTTACCCAGGAGGTGTGACTATTTGTGTCAAGATGGAGTGTTGCATGCTGGGACCTGTAGCCCACCCTGAAAGCATCTCCATATTGAAGAAGGAAGCTGTGAAGCACAACACAACACTGCGGACCACACTTTACATCTGGGGTGGCCAAAGTAACAACAGCTCTGAAAAATACTTGTATTTTGGATATGAAAACAGTACTCTGAAAACTTTGTGGGAAGGAAGATGATGTGCAGATGTGTTAGGTCATAGTACATAGAATGAACAGGAAGATTGGCAGAGACAAATCCAGTTCACTAAAAAAAAAAAAAAAAAAAGCAGCAGGTTGCCAATTTTAAATCTGGTGTTAAGGTGAGCCTAGCTAAACACCATGGCAGCATGACAGGAATCAATACAAACAGTTTGTTTCACTTTTTTTGTGATTGGCTTTTGCACATTGTTAAAATCTGTTTAAGCACTTTCTGGACATCTTCATCCATTTGACCCTAGACAGAAAGAGGAAAAAGTACGTTTAATTCTAGCACCTTTTTACTCTTTCATAAATTTTACATAAATGAGTAGTTTTAAAAGTATATTAACCCCCCAACTCCCAATCTTTTTTAAGAGGATGTTGCTTTAAATTTCTGTTAAATAGTCAGACTTTTTGTCTAGGGTAACCAAAAGATAAGAAGCTATTTTCATTATAGATTTGCAGAAGGGACCTCTTACATTAAAACACAACATATCTCACGTAACTGAGAAATATGCAATCATACCTGCACAGCATAGAGAAGATGCATCCTGTACACTGACACAATCTCCTGGTGCTGTTTCTTTGTCTCCTAAAAAATATTAAGATGCCAAGTCAAGGAATGTGCATGCAAATTCACTTAAAAAAACCACCACATTTTGTTTTAGAGCACATGGATCTCGACAGCTATGATAAAATGGTATCTTTACTTATATAAGAAAACTATAGTGCTCATCTGCATGCATGCATTACACCAAGCAGTATTTTACAATTGGGCCAGCCAAAATAGGTCCCTTTGAAGTGTATGGCCCACTAAGAGGCTATAGCTTTATCTTCACCAGGAAAGTATATAGTACAGCTGTTATTGGTGCTCAAAATGGTTTAGCTGCAGACAGACAGGATCAAACCACAGTGAGCCACAGTCTCTGAAACTGTAGCTGGTTTTTCTGCAAGGAAGCTAAACCACTTGCAGTTAAACAGTTTTCAGCAACAGTTCAACTGCACCCACTGCCACACCCCTTTGTCAGCAATGAGTAGATTTCTTAGTGCAGATGAGGTTCATAAGGGTCCTGTCCTATGGAGCTCTGGCAAATTACTACATATTCAGCCAAAGACAAGCCCCTCTTCTGTGGTCACAGAATGCTGTGGCCCAAGAACCATCTCCCAAGTAAACCTGAAGTTCTGTTTTAGAAACTAGGTTGAGAGAAGTGGGCCATACAACCCTAACATTATACCACCCCTTTCCTAAACTTATCAGTGGGGTGAGAGAGAGGAGACACCAACCCCACAATAGCCAGTAGCCTGGGGTCAGGGCAAGTCCATGCTCTGCCCCAATCAGACCAGGGACTTCCACATCCCAGGCAAGCTTCCTGACCACCAGGCTATTGGCTATTCTTGGGTAGGAGGGTGTGTTGGCCTCTCACTCATTCACGCTCATTAAAACACCACTTTTAAAGGTCTCGGGTTCATCCCAATGTGGAACTTGTAATCTCAAAACTTTTCACAGGAAGGGAAAACCATTTCTGGCCCAGCTCTCGTGGTTAGGCAGTGGAGGAAAGGAAGCAGCTGGAGATGAGAGACTCCTACAGAACTCTGGCAGCAGGCTACGAGATGGCCATAAGCCTTCATTTTTAAGTAGGGCTATGTCTACACTTAAACTGCTACACCACCACTGTAGTGCTTCAGCGTAGATGCTAACTACAGCAGTGGGAGGGGTTCTCCCATTGCTGTAGTTAATCCACCTCCCCAAGAGGCAGTATTTAGGTCAATGGAAGAAAAGGCAACTCAGCTTGTGCAGTAACTGTGGTTCTTCGAGATGTGTCCCTATGGGTGCTCCACTTCAGGTGTGCATGAGCCTTTTGAGCCCTTGATGGGAGATTTTCTGTTAGCAGTGTCCATTTGGCCTGCGGGTGTGCTCTATGCTACCTCGTATTGTGCTCCCAGGTCACACAGAGCTGGGCAGGCAAACCACCTGCAGTTCCTTCTCAATGCGAATGTCCAACAAGAACAGTCTGAAGCAGAGGGGAAAGAGGGTAGGTAGCGGAGCACCCTATGGGTACTCCACTTCAGATGACACCTGAGAAGTATCCTCATAGGGAGAGGGGACCTTTGGAATCAAGTTTAAGACTGAAGACAGTACAGCAAAATCAAGTGCCGCATCAGACCTGACAGTGCAGACCAAGGCATAGCGTTTAGAAAAGGTATGCACTGAAGCCCATGTAGCAGCTCTGCAGCTCTCTGACACTGGAAATGTTTTTGAATAATGCTGTGGAAGTTATTTGTAATCTGGTAGTGTGCGCTAAAATCCTCTGAAGAGGCAAAGCACCAGCTGCATCATAGCAAGCAATAATACACGCAGAGATCCATCTCACCAGTGTCTGTGAAGAGATTGTGGACCCCTTAAATCTTTCTGTGATGGATACAAAGAGTTTAGGTGATTTCCAAAATTGCTTGGTCCTATCCAGATAAAAGGCCAATGCCTATCATATATCTAACGTACAAAGTGAAGTCTCCCGCTGAGGTTTATTTGGTTTAGGAAATAATACCAGTAGATTAATAGCCTGTCTAAGATAGCAATCCAACCCTCAAAACTGCTGTTTTGATGCTGACCGGGTACCTCCTGAATGGAGGGTGGGAAGCTCTTTTCCTCTGGAATCTTTTTCTAGCAGGCTCGGTGGTTCTGTGAAAACCAAAGAACTGAGCCAGGCATGATCTATGGGGCAGTTTGAGACCCGTAGGGTGTATATACCTGAAGATCTGAGCAGGGACCCTGGAGTCCTTCAGCGTAAGCAGGGACTCAACCATAGTTGATGGTCAGAAGCTCTTCTCGGGAAACAGGCGGTCCTCAATTGTATTCTGGACTCTCTCAGGAATCATGACAACTGGAGCCAGGACACCCTGCCCATGACAACTGCTGTGGATATGGATCTAGCAGCAGTATCTGCAGCATCCAAGGATGCTTGGATAGAGGTTCTGACTAATAAATGACCCTCCTTAATAGTGGCATGGAAGTGTTCTCTATGCTCCTGTGGAAGATGTTCAATAAAGAATGCAAATTTCTTGTACTTTGTGTAGTCCTGTTTGGTCATGATCGTCTGATAGTTTGCAATCTGAAATTGGAGGATTGCAGGTGAGCAGGTCCAACCTTTTCTGGTTCTTCTCTAAGGAACAGCCCTGTCTGTCTATCCTGTTCATTTATAGCATCTACCACCAAGGAATTAGGAGGGCGGGAAAATAAAAATTTTGAGTGCCTGGGAGGAACTTAATATTTCTCATCTGCCCATTTACAAGCTGGCAGGAGTTTGCGAGACAGTCATTGCTGGATCCAGAAATGCTTCGTTCATGGATACTGCAACCCAGGTGGGCATCACTTACTGCAAAGTGTCCAGGAGCTTATGAAGTGAGAATCTTTAACCACCTCAAGAGATATCTGGAGTGTACCCACCACCCACTTCACAAGGTCCTGGAATTGACAAAATCCATCAGTCATTGAAGGTGGTAGAGGCGTGACTGACTCGTCCAGAGATGGAGATGAAATATGGGCTTGGGAGGTAACCTCTTTGTACTCAGTAGCCTCTTGTTCCTCAAAGATTGCCTTGTGTTTCGGATTTGGTACAGGAGACCATATGACTCTAGTTTCCTGATGCAGTGTAGCCAGAGTTCTGGCAAATTGCTGCTGATACACTGCCCAGAGATCTCAGGATGGTTCCTAGGAAGGCCCTTATGGGAGTCGGGATGGTATGCAAGACTGATACCACCATCTCAGACCTGGGCAAGGAGGTCTTTGTCAAAGTATGGGTTCCTGTAATGATGCGGAGGGGAACCTCACAGGGATAAGCAGGAGACTGACTGAAAGTTATCTCCATCCTCCTCAGTGTCCTTCAACGGAGGGGGCCCCAGTGAAAAGAATGGAGAATCCTGTGGTACCAGGAAACACTGGTAATCCAGAGACTGGGGTCTTGGTACTGAGAATAGTTCAGAACCCATAAGCAGTGGGTCCCTAACACTCAACAAGTCCCTGGAGTAACAGATTCCTTTGGTATTGAGGAGGTCGGTACTGATGCAGCAGTTGATCTGGTGCGCATAGGTGCCAGGGCCAATGATGTGTGCTTCAATTTTGTCAGTACTGACTGAGCTGAGTGGGAAGGCACCATTGTTGAATATGAAGTAGTCTGTGCTGATCTGGAAGCAGATGATACCAGATACTCCAGGATCTCCTTGCTCCATCAGTACCACAGGAAGTGTCTTTCACCTGCATGGTAGACAGTCGAGACTTCAAGGCCTTTTACACCACAGATCTAGCAGGAAATCAGGACTTCTTGGGAGCTGGCTCCTTGTGGCGGGAGACCGAGCTCCTCCTCTTTGGAGCCTTCCCTGAGTCCTTTGAGATCTTCCCTTTCTCAGGCAAGAACTTGGCTAAAGTTGAAAGGGCACTGCCTCTGTCAGGAGACAGATGTATGGGGGAAAGTGAATCATAGACTATCAGGGTTGGAAGGGACCTCAGGAGGTCATCTAGTCCAACCCCCTGCTCAAAGCAGGACCAATCCCCAATTAAATCATCCCAGCCAGGGCTTTGTCAAGCCTGACCTTAAAAAACTTCTAAGGAAGGAGATTCTACCACCTCCCTAGGTAACACATTCCAGTGTTTCACCACCCTCCTAGTGAAAAAGTTTTTCCTAATATCCAACCTAAACCTCCCCAACCTAAAGTGGGTGGGTCTCCTGCCCTGACTCAGAAGCCAGTCGAAGGGAGTGCTCCACTATCATCATCATGTTCAGCTTGGTCTCCTGATTCTTCCGAGCTCTAGATTTTAGAGCCAGGCAAAAATTGCACTTTGGGAGAGATGGGACTCTCCCAAGCAACAGAAACACTTTGTAGCCAACACCGATCAGGATAACTTCTTGACAAAAGAGGCAGCATTTGGAACATGCTCGGCCAGGCCCAATAAGGTCTCCAGAAAAAAATGGGGGAGGAAAATCGAAAACCTCTCAACTAGCTAATTTTATATTAACAACTAACCCTAACTCGAAACACTCAACTAAACATCAACTCCAAAACACGCTGACGCATGCACGAGGCAGCCACACTAGAGCTCAGTTCTGGTGATACAGAAGGAACTGAGGGTGGTTTGCCTGAGCAGCTGTATATGCCTTCAGAGTGCAGCATTAGGTTGTACACAACACAGGTGCAGGCTGAATGGACACTGCTAATTGAAAAATATCCAACCACAGGCTTGAGAGGCGCATGTGCACCTGAAGTGGAGCACCCATTGGGACACTACTCACAGAAGAATTCATATGTCAACCAAGCGCTATCTACACCGGGAGTAGGTCGGCTTAACTATGTCACTCAGGAGTGTGGATTTTTCACATCCCTGAGTGATGTAGCTGGGTTGACCTAACGTTTTAGTGTAGACCTGGCCTAAATGTTTTATTGTTTAAATGATTTACTACGTCTATTGCTCCCACTAGTATTCCTGAAAGAGACTAATTCTAGCTCAGCACCACATTAACTCCTGCTGCCTGACTGGGGAGAAGGAACAACAGGCACCAGGAAAGCGGTGTAGCTCAGCCGGTTGGGAACTCAAATACAAGAGCTTTCCTTCCCAGAACTTGGTGCTTAAAGAGATCTGTGTTTGGGGGCAGGGTGGGGCGGGGAGGTGTATTTCATAATCTAGGAGCAGCAGCTTTGGTAAGACAATGCCTGAAGTATGCTCCTCAGCAACCAGGCTCAAGTCTTAACTTTTTTTTTTTTTTTGGGAGGGGGGGGGGGTCAGGTCTGCGACTCCTGGCAGGCCTCCCAACACACCCACTTTAAGCACTGCCAGAGCAGCTCCGTAACGCACAGCAAGAGCTTTCTGTGGTTTAAAAAATGCTTTTCGGCTCTTTGCAGCTTGGAAGTCTTCATGTTCTGCTGGACTGGGCCCTTTACTTGTAAACGGGAAACCCCATTGAAGGCCCAATTTTAAAACCATTCAAAGCAGTTCACAATTCTGAGAAAAATTATCATCTTCTTAAAAAAAAATATGGGCCTGTTTGGATAGAAACTTGTCACAAGATTTCTTCCAAAAATATCAGGCTTATTTTAGCTTTTAATTATTTTTTAAAAAGATCTTAACTGATGACTAAATCTGCACCTTTCTGAGCAACACAAAACCCCACTGCAAACTGGCTCTGTACTTTATGCCACACAAGTACACCACATTTTATTACAGCTATAACATGTTGGATCAACTGTTAAACATTGCTCTAACAGCCCAGCGTCTCAGAGGTTTGGATATCCATTTAAAGCTGTGGCATTTCTGCTACAGTTTAGTTTAGTTGTGACACAGCAAAATGAACAAATGTATTGAGATGTGATGACATCTGCTTAGGAGGTGCCATAATTATTTTATCAACCCATTTAATGCCAATTAATGCTTAACCTCAACACAGTAGCTTAAGCAACTGCATTCTGTATAATGCAGTATCATTTCAATTATTGGGAACTGCTGCACTATTTCCCGTATCTCCAGAGCAGAAAATGGAGTGAAGTTGACTGATCTAAGTGCGAGATCTCTGGGGATATACTGGAACACAGTAACTCAGTTTTGTATTATTGCTGAAAGAGTGCTTTGCTGTGACAATAATGAGGATTCACTACTATCAGTTATAGCATATATTAAAAGGGATCACTTTATTGCATTAAGCATCCATTTCTCGTACTCAGTAGTTGTGCTTCACTTTAACTGGGCACTGTAAGGAAGACTTCACATCCTATTTGCAATCAGAGCAGCTGGAGTTTATCAGTTAAGAAACCGACACTTACAGCCAGTTGATTTTGTAACTGTTTCACTTGTTGCTGTAATGCCTCCAGCTGTTGGCTTTGTCTTTTGGGTGCACTGGTTGAGTAGGAAAGCTGAGAAAGACTGTTCAATGCTTCTTTTAACTTGCAAACTTCCTTGGACATCTCATTGATCTATCAAGGAAAAATAGTACATGTGAAAGGATGCAAGAAATACGGTTTTGCTGTGCTTTATTTAGAGAACATTTGTGCCTTTTTTTCTGAATTCTGAAAAAGCAACCCTACCTTGATCTGAGGCACAAGGCGGCTACTAGGTAAACAAAAGGTTATAGTGCTCCCACCATGCTGCAACTCTTTGTCTACACAAAGGGATGTAGCTCTTTCTCAGCCAGCTCTGCAGTGCCTCCTTCTTACTCTGCAAGCCAGTAGGCAGTTCTAGCTTCTCACTAGTACTGGGAGGAATGCACACAGATGTAGGTCCTCCCAGCTGGCTACTCTCTCCATCTGCCTCTCCCAGAAATTGTTTCTCTCCTACTTACCTTTCTACCTCTATTTCCTTCCCCGCAAATCTCTGGCATACTACTCTTCTTTCTGCCTACATCTCACCCACCATTCCAGCTCCCTCCCCACCAAAGCCTCTTGGCTCACTGCCAAATTTCCCTCCACCATCCTGATCATTTTAAGCATTCCGTTTCTGTTAGCAAATTTGCTTTTGTACAGAATTCTCACATTTCCAAATGGAAACTCATTGCTTTAACAACTTACGTGAAGCAATATTTATACCATTGAGGTATTGCGTTTACTGACTCTATGGGCACAGCCTCTGAATACATCTATGTCTGAAGACAGAAATGCAGCTCGCTTGGGCCAAGTATACACAGCCAGCAAAATGTTATATAGCCAGCTACCACATCTGTGGCCCATTTTCTATTATAAGAACTCTGTGCTCTCAGATATCCCAATTATGGAAAAAGATGAGTAGGTATGGGTGAAATGATCTGGGTAAAATAAGAACTGTAGGATCTTTGGTCACTTGTGCATCTTTATTTAGGTTTGCAAAACTTCTCTCCCTGTGGATCTCTCCCTGTTCTAACTCCCACGTCCATCATTTCAAAACAGGAGTGCAAGCACTTGGGCAACTGGGCCACATATGACTTCACCTGACAGTGACAGATCATGCAGCTCTCCTTGTGGGGATCTCCACAGGGTCAAATATGCATTTAGCCAAACAAGCTTTTATCAGTATTAAAGATGGGATTCTGGGACCTTAGATTACAAGACAGAAAGGTGTATTCAAAAGTTATACTCCGTGACACTTTGTTTAATATGGAGCTGTGAACTGCATGCGTTACTCAAGTTGCTTTATAAGGTCTAAACATCCAGGAAACCCAATCTCTTTAATGAATCACTAACCTTTTTATCTTTATCTTCTTCTAGCTTTGACGAGCTTTCTGCATATCTTTTCATGTCAAGAAGATCTTCTTGAGCTTGATGGTACTTACGGTAAAGTCCATTTATTTCCTGCTCCTTGCCCTCAAGGAGAGTTTGAATACCTTCTTTTTCCCCTTTTAATTGCAAGACTTCATTTCTCAACTGTGCAGCATCTACGGACACATTCTCTTTCTCTTTCATTAAATCCTTTAGTTTGGATGACAAAATATTAACTTCACCTTCTAACGATGACTGGAGTTTTTCATATGAAGCTCTGAGCACCATTGCTTCCTTAATTGCAGCTTTTTCTTCCAACAATTCCTTCTGCAGATTTCTTACCTCAGTTTCCTTGTTAATAAGCTCTTCCTTAAATTCATTTATTTCTTCTTCCATTTCCTTTGCCGTACACCTGAGAGCAGTTACCACCTCAAGATGCTCAGCAACTGGTACAGAGTTTTGTTTCTGAGTATCTATCAGTTGCTTGAGCTGAGCTACTTCATTTAATACCTGTGTGTACTGGGACTTCATGTCAGATAATGCATCTTCAGCTTTATCTTTCAATGAATTTGTTACCCACATCAGTTTCTCATGCTCATCTCTAGGAATGTATTCCAAAGCTACATCCTCTAATACTTTCCTCTTCCTGTAATCTTCAAGCTCTGTTTGTGCTTCTTTGTACAACTGAGACAGCTCACTAACTTGTCTGTGTAGGTCATCTATCATTCTATCCCTTGCTTCTTTTATCTCCCGAGCTTCATCACTGGATTCCAACTGCATCTGATTTAACTTGTCTTGTAGCCTTTTGATTTCTCCTTGCCCTTCTTTGTATCTCTCGATCAACAAAGCTTTCTCTTGGTTAATGTTCTCAATTATTGAACAATAAGAATTTTTTATTTCCTCACATTCTTCTATAGACATTTTGCTAGCAACGTTCTGCTCTCTTTCTTCAAGTTTTTCCTGTAGCTCTCTCACTTTCTCTTTATGCCTTTCACTTTCCTCTAATGCTTTCCTGAGTTCTTGCTTTAGCACTTCAATTTCCTCACATGTAACCCTCAGTTCATGGACATCCGAGTAAGTATCTTTGTTTTCAGAAGCAACAAGGCCCAATTTCATCTGCGTTTGTACATTCAAGACCTCTTTCATAGCTTCTTCATACCGGCATTGGGTTTCTTTAAGTTTCTGGCTAAGATCAGAGCTATTTTCAGAAATATCTGCACTGTTTAAATTAATTGTTTCTGGGATTCTAGACTGAAGTTGGGTCTCTAAGTACTCTCTTTTTGCTTCGGAATTATCTAATTTCCTCTGTATATCCTTTAAATCTTCTTGTAGACGCTTAATTTTTACCTCATTGTTGCTTGTTGACTTCTCTTGAGTTTGTGTTGCATTTAATGAGGATGATTTTAGCTCCTGAGCTGAAGTTTGACTTTGTCTATCCACTGACTGATCAAACTCTGTTTGGGTGGAATGATAGGAATCTAGGGTGGAATCCATTTCTGTTTCTCTGGGTGTTTTTTCCTGCATAAAAATCATTAGTGTTTATAAAACAATATATGTTACTGAGTAGATTAAGTAAGGAACTCTTACTGTGCCCTACAGAGATGAACAATGAAAACATTGTGGGCTAGATTTTCAGCAAAGCTTAGCACGCAAAGGAAGATACTGGCTGCTAAGTGCATCTAAATACCTGGGATGATTTCTGAAGCACAAAAAGGATCAAAAGCTATGAGAGTTAAAATGCTGAAAACCCTCAATCATTAGTCAGAGTTCTGAAATAATTAACTCCATCTATAAAAAAAAAAAAGGCTATCATCTAATTTATGGGGAAAATGAGAATTGCAAACGATTTCATACTCGAAGTCAAAGTTTCCTCTTGATTTCTTGAAACTCTTAACTACCTACAAACTGTCTTTTAATTTATCTTCACAGCACATCACTATAAAACAAAGTAGTTCTTTATTCCGCTATTCAAGAACTGAAAGATCCCTTTCCTTTGAATTAGGTGCATAAATGTAATACATACCTGTAATTTGTCTTGCAACTCCTTATTGTGTAGTGTTAGAGAAGCAATTTTTGCTTGCAACAATACAAGCAGATCTTGCTGGTCAGTTTCAGAACTTATATCCAGTAAGCTATCAGCACCTTTAAAAAAAATGGTTTCAAACCATTTAAAACAACTGAAGTGATGACATATTTCCTGCTTTTGCTACAGTCACTATCCTTTCACATAAAATCATTATGACTTTGAGATGGTGTGAACTTGTTTTGTTTTTTTCCATAAGAACAGCCATACTGAGTCAGACCAAAAGGTCAATCTAGCCCAGTATCCTGCCTTCCGACAGAGGCCAATGCTGCATGTCCCAGAGGGACACCATTAATATGCCAAATGAAGGAATTATTTCTAGCTAGATTTCTAAAAACGGTTTAATCACTGGCACGTCAGTTTTTCTACAGAGTTACAATGCTGAAACCATTCTCTAATATCATTAGCATTATTCCTACATTTAAATGGTTCTAAAAGACAGTTGATAAAAAGAATAAGCTTTGAGAATTAAAGAAGGCTTTATTATTCACCTTACCTGTAGTACTATCACTCAATCTATCCTTGTTATCTCGCTGAATGGAGCTGATCTCTTCCTGTGAGACACAAGGAGACAACCCTTTCACTTCAAGAAGTTCTAGACTTCACAGAAATGAGTATGGAATGAGGTCAAGCCCTGCAGAATGGATGCTCTGGGGTCTGATGTCTTGTTCCAAACAACATTCCTTAAAAGTTAGGGGCCAGATTTCTAAATTCACCTAAGAGATTTGGCCTCCCGATTCCCATTAAAATTAATGTGATCTGGGCATCCACACTCCCGCAGGCAGTTTTGAAAGTCTTTGCCTATGCGCCAAATTATGCAATGTAGTGCGTATGATATATTTAAAACATCAAAGGACTACAGTCTTCGATAACACAGGGTGAAATCACACAGTAGCAAGTGGCTACTCATCCCGATGAAATCTTTTGAACGAGGACTGTCTTTATTGTATGTAATGAACATGCCAGGCACTTTGTTAGCACTAAATAACTTGCTACTGTGTGTTAAGATGCAAAACATTTACTCATTTATTATGAATTACCACCACATTTACTGAAAGAAAATATCAAAATAAGTTTACAAAAATATATGCCCTTTGATTTTACGCACATTATAAACCATTTATTTATCAAAATTCAACCATTCACAGTGGATCTCCCAGTCACTGATGTGGATTATCAAAGTTCTATATTTTTATCCCCTTAAATACAGCCAAAGTTTATTAAAATAACAGAACAGCAAGAGTAAATATACCTTGCATACTTGTTCAGTGAAGAACACCTGTCCTTTTCCAGCAATTGGAGTTGAGGTTGCTGAACGTGGAGAGGACAAATCACTGAACTGAAAAAGAAGTGTGTGCATGTGTGTGTATATATATTAGGGAGTTCTACTGCCTGGGTTAACATATGCAATAATTCTGTGTTAGCACCAAACAGCAAACCTAATTACTCAATGCTGTTCTTAGCCAGCAGCACACATGCATTATTTCCAGACATGAGCAATGTTTCAGTTTAATAACCTATTTGTTAAGCTGTAATTAAATCCCATATTATATATCTTTCCTGCTCTCTCCCCTTATTAGATTTCTACAGCTATCTGTATGTGGAAGTGCATTTTAAGCCATTCATCAAAAGAGACCACCTTTATGTGCAGCTTTTAGACCATGCCACATTTCTAGCAGCTTTCTTAATAACTGTAACCAATACGGGTTTTCAAGATGTCATCCTAACCTTAGAAAAAATCTACTCATAACACATGAGACAGACATATAAAATAACACAGCAGATTTTGCCAGCATCATTCACATTGTGCTCTGGATCTTTCCCATCCCACTACAAATATCAAAATGTTCAAACTTGGACTTTTTCTTTACCTGGAGAGGACTGATAGGAGGAGGTGGGGCTTTGCGTTTTTTTGGAGTTCCACTTCTTTCTGAACTTAATTTAGAGACTTGGTCATGCTGAAAGTTTCACAGGCCAGAGAATGGAGGTTTGTTAATTTGGTTAGTAAAGTCTGAGTAAGCAGTTTTATTAAAAACCCCACATAACTTGAGCAATTTGTTCCTTGTCTCATTCAAGCTTCTCCACAATAACTACATTGCTATAGTAGGCAAGATACTAGGCATGCTTGAAGACAAGGATGGCCCCCACCCCCTTTGCAATTCATGCTTCAGCAAAAACAAAGATTTAGTGAAAAAGCACAAGCTGATGAAAGGTTTAGCATTTACTAGTAATCTCAAATACATCATTCGTTCACAGCTTAGTTAACTGACCACGAATGGCCATTTTTCTTCTTCTTCGTCAACCACTCTTGTGTTTGGATAGCATGAAAGAACTATTTCTTCTGGAAGGGGAGCGCCTGAATCAGTCACTCCATGGCTTCTCACTTTAATGGGGTGTGCACCCTCCAAAATATTATGCCCCTAATAAGTGCTAGTAGGGCATTTTTATTGCTTCAACCTGTGGGATTTTCACCACTGGGCTCTCCAGCAAAGGGCATCCCAGCAATACCCCTTGTAACCCTGAAATATCTGTTTCCTGTTGAAAAGCTTTGCCTTTGTCTGTCTCCATAATCAAGGTGTGAGAAAGTCCAGTCTTGGGGCCCAAACTCTTGAGTTTTTCCACAAGAGTTTGTGCTTCCTCTCCCTAACCACAGAACCACACCCTTCCCCCCAGCACCCTTTTCCTGCCTCCCCAAAGCTGATTGGTTACTGAATCTTGTAAAAGGCAAAGTTTAAAAAAGAGAAAAAAGCTATTAAAGCAATATATTTCTGCAACATGCTTCTACTATGAGCAACTCAAACATTCATACTATAGAACATTATAATTACAGGTAAATCTCAGTGTGACATTTATTGGTGCTTTTAAGCATATGCCATTTATCATTTTCACAGGAAGTCACAGACCTGTATAGTCTGAATATTTTCAAGTAACATGAGAGAGACAAATACCTGCTTTGGCTTTGTTGGTGACTTCGTATCTGTAGAGCAGGGAGGGGGAAAAAAGTGTTTTATGTTAAATACCATTAAGAAAAAAAGCAATAATGTCTTTGCATGGCCCCACCCCACCCTGACTGCCTGCAATGCCAGCCTGGATATCCCATTTGTCTACTTCTTCTCCAACAAGTCTCCTGCATTTCTTTCATGCTGCCTACATACTTGGAATACCCTTCTTGAAAGAGTCCACAAGGCCACTCCCCTCTCTACATTAGAGCCTCTCCGTGACATCCATCACTGGGAAGCGTAAACAAAATTAGCCAGCTAAGAACTTTAATTTATTCCCTTCACAGAATAAAAAGCCCAACTCCATGCTGTGTGCTAGCCCTTGCTATGTTACTGCAGTAATTTCCCTCTGTTCCTCTTCCTCATAGCTGCTCCCTATTGCTCCACTAGCCCCCTGGAACACTATCTGGCAAGTTTTTTGGAGCAGGGATCACTTCTGTGTTTTAGGAAGCACCTCGCAAACTGGGTGCAGTGCTAAGTTAAACAGCATGCTAATTACCTGCAAGAACTAGCACATTTCAAGATAGTGCAAAAAGTAAATTCACTTCTCGTTGAAAACAGATCAGGTCAGTTCAAACTGACACATTATTTCCTCTCACATACCGGCATCCGGAGAGATCTTCGACAGGAGGAGGCTCTGAATCCCGGCGTTCTCAGAGAGCTTGGAGTAATGTAGGGCATCGTGTCCAAGGGCATCTACAAGGCTGAAGTCAGCACCCTTTCTGACCAAGGCTTCCACAATGTTAAGGCCGCCAGCTTCACAAGCCAGCATCAAAGCAGTTCTAGAGAAAACACACAGAGCCCAAGTGTAACGATTCTACTCTTAGGGCAGTAGCTCTGTCACATAACTTTTTTG
The DNA here is from genome assembly GCF_965140295.1 of Lepidochelys olivacea. Taxonomy (NCBI): domain Eukaryota; kingdom Metazoa; phylum Chordata; order Testudines; family Cheloniidae; genus Lepidochelys; species Lepidochelys olivacea. The sequence continues at coordinate 24,991,838 of NC_140415.1, read as the reverse complement.
GGAAAAACATCCTGAGTCATGGACAAACATCCATAAAATCCAAGATTTGTTTTTTTAAATCAACATGCACAATTTCTCTCCTCATTTCTCCCCACACACCTGCTCCCACCCCAGCCCCCACCCTACCCCTAGGGCCTTTTTGAGGAATTTGGCATTCTGATCCTTGCTCCATCTTGAGTCTCATCACTGCACTTCCAAGAGGAGGTACCTGATGAGCAGCTTTTATCAGCAGGCTGTCCAGTTTTCGAAAGGAAACTGGCACAGAAGCAGCTTCTGATTAGAAAGGCTGTCAGATGCCAGAGCCAAGATCAAACTACAGCCCTGAGAGTCATGGTGCAGGACAAGAGCATCTATTTGAATACAGCTGCATTTCACTCATTGCCTTTAAGTGAACGCAGATACAGTCATGGAGATTTACTCATTTCAGCCAAAAAGCAAAATAAATTGAAAAGACACACAGTGAAGGAGGACAGCTCAAATCTCCTCTAGAAAACCAAAATATCTTGTTATCCCACAAAAAAATTTAGCAATCAATCCCAACTCCAAGGCTAGGCAACCTACAAACAGTGTCAAGAGCCTGGAATAGTGGATTGCATGCAGCAGGAGTACACTGTATTTTTTTAAAATCCTTCCAAGTTACTTGCAGGGATGAAGAGTTTTATCAAAAGTACTTTGCTGCATACTAGCATTTGTTTACCCTCCTGTGAAAAATACGCTGCCCTCAGCTTGAAAATAGGTCTAATAGATTGGTGTTTTTTAGTTTGTGCTTTGAAAGGAACAGATAAGAACAATGGCAAACACGATCATGGCAATGAATTTTTTTCAGAGTAGCAGCCGTGTTAGTCTGTATCTGCAAAAAGAACAGGAGTACTTGTGGTACCTTAGAGACTAAAATTTATTTGAGCATAAGTTTTTTTCTCCTGTTGATAATAGCTCATCTTAATTAATTAGCCTCTTATTCCACTTTTTCATGTTCTCTGTATGTGTATTTATATCTATCTATATCTTCTTACTGTATGTTCCATTCTATGCATCCGATGAAGTGGGCTGTAACCCATGAAAGCTTATGCTCAAATCAAATAGTCTCCAAGGTGCAACAAGTACTCCTGTTCTTTTTATGGCAATGAATTGTTTCCTTCCATATTTGTCAAAACATTATAGCACTCCTTTCACTCACCACTTGGGGGCAGAAGCATGGTGGAAAGATGGCAGTTGCACAGCAGTGTGTTAAAATAGTAGTGGAAGGGAGGAAAGTGAAGAATATCATATTCAAGTGAAATTGCAGAGATGATTTTAGAGTAATTGCCCAACTGGAATTTGGACAGGATATTCAAGTTGGACAATCCCAATTTTTATTTTTTCATATTAAGAGAGCTTACATAAATTAGTGATACATATTGCCACAAAATCAGATATATAATACGTTCAGCTAGTCTTCATACAAGGAGGAGAGGGCAGAAAGAAAAACAGAGTTTCTCATTTAGTATCATCTTCCTCCCTTCTATTCACCATTACTGTTTTTTAAAAAGAGCAGGAATATAACTACTGTGCTGTCTACTGAAGAGTGAAATGCTCTCATACAAGTGGACAATGAACTTTCAAGAGTTTCCATAGAGTCAACAGAAAGCCTGTAAGCGAAAGGTAGAGAGACCTCTCAGAGTGGACAGCACTGTAGGTTCAAAACAAGGACAAGGCCATTCAGCAACTGGACAAAGGGGCTAGTTTTCTTCTTTTCTTAGAAAAGCTGACAACAAAACACTGCTCTAATGCACTTAGTCTGTATCAGTCCAAAGTAAGGGCTAACTCTTATTTTTCCCATATGCTGTAAAGTGCTCTAAATCATCTTATCGTGCATTACAATGTGTAAATGCCAAATCTCCTCAGCAATCCATTTTGCTCTGGCAATTTCAATACTGGTTTATAAAACAGTTCAAACATTTTTAAAAAATGTAAATTCCATCAACAAAATTGTAAAAAGAAAAAGTGGGGAAATACTCTTGGGATGCTCTTCTTTAAAAAGCAATTTTGACAAATCATGAGCCTATAAATTCAACGTATTACTAAATGGTGCAGCTATAGAGAATCATAGAATATTAGGGTTGGAAGAGACCTCAGGAGGTCATCTGGTCCAACCCCCTGCTCAAAGCAGGACCAACCCCAACTAAATCATCCCAGCCAGGGCTTTGTCAAGTCAGGCCTCAAAAACCTCTAAGGATGGAGATTCCACCACCTCCCTAGGTAAGCTATTCTGGCGCTTCACCACGCTCCTAGTGAAACAGTGTTTCCGAATATCCAACCTAGACCTCCCTCACTGCAACTTGAGACCTTTGCTCCTTGTTCTGTCATCTGCCACCACTGAGAACAATCTAGCTCCATCCTCTTTGGAACCCCCCTTCAGGTAATTGAAGGCTGCTATCAACTCCCCCCTCACTCATCTCTTCTGCAAACTAAATAACCCCAGTTCCAGCACTTCCATCGTGGAGTCCTTTGTTGTGTCTTCTCTTGCAGTTTTCCAGCATCTGATCATCACAGTACTTTAATGGCCTTTTAGACAGGAAAAATCCTTCTGGAAACATGTCTTGTAGTTATTGGAGCCAACTTGGAAATGTGGACTCAAGCCAGACATGGGAAAAAATCCAATGGAGAAAACCAAGCAGCCTTCAAAAGACTGTATATGAATGTTATTGGCCAGATTCTTGTAGGAGGGATATTTAAGTGTGTTTTTCTCCCATTTTACACCACGCTGGAAGTGTGAAGACTGTCTTAAAGGGGCCAGCTGGCCCTATGTATTTACCCTTTCAAATTTTACTTTAGCCATAACTCTCCGCACACGCTCCAAGCCTTCTCTCACAGCCAGGTGACAACCTCTTATACAATTGTCAACATTTACTATTAATGACAGTTCTGGGGAAGTATGATGAAAAAAGAAAAAAAAACTTAATTTCAAAAGGTCAATATCATGGAATTCACTAATACAACAAAGCTATTTTGTTGTACCTTCCATTTTTGTCCCTGGAATTGATGTCTGCTCCATGATCCAGAAGATGTCTACATATCTCAGCATGGCCATTTTGTACTGCGAACAACAGGGGTAAATTCCCATCCTAGGAACACATTTAAGAAACTATGAACAAGAATGAATTCATTCACCCCCCCAAAAAAACCAACCCTCAGTTAATTTAAACGTTAATTATGACCCTTCCTTCTACAGAACATGGATTGTAAGGCATATCCAGTTTCCCCTTCATAAACCATGGATTTTTCTTCTTTTGTTTGTTATGAAACAAGCGGCAATGTAATTTGGCTTAATTTAATCCCTTGCCTGAGCATCCACAGAGATATCAATCAGCACAGCTTTAGGAATGCTGTTGGTTATTGGTTCTCCCTTTGCTCTTTGGTTAACTCTACAGCAGGTCAGAGCAGGTCTCTAAGGTCCTAGATAAATCATTGAATTTCTTAAGAAATATTTCCACAATAAGTGGTGAGTTTAAACATGAATTAGGTAAATAGAATCAAAAGGACAAGATAAGTCTTCAAGTGAGACAAATTCTAAGTATAAGTTTTGTGATAGACCCAATATCAGATACGACAGGTGGGAAGGAAGAAGTTTCTCTGACTGGAGAAATGATATTCAGACAGCATGCATGAGTGTTTTTATGCCTGAACTCTGGAATGCCACCAGTCTTTTGTCATGCAAGGTATAATTTTATAGGAGGACCTCAAAAGCTTGGGTACAACTCAGTGATTTGTTTTGTCCATGGACATTTCATGGTGGCTACTCTACTTTAAATTAACTTCTCTGAAACCTTAAAGGATATACAGAGTACAGCCAGCAAAAGTGGACTCCATCCACAATGTCTCTATGGATTCAGAGAAGGAGGAGGTCCAATGGTTAGGGTGCTAGCCTGGAAGACCTGGGTTCAATTTTCTGCTCCACCACAGATATCCTGTCTGACCTAGGGCAAAGTACTTAGTGTCTTTATGTCTCTGTTCCCTATCTATAAAATGGGGAAGACAGCACTTCTTTAGCTCACAGAGCTGTTGTGAAGTTAACACGTTAAAGATAAAAAGGTGCTCAGATGCTATGGTAATGGCAGCCAAGGCAATAAAAGGGCCTAAGATATATAGATGGATATACATTGAACAATCTCTTGTTAGCTAGTCCGTAAACAAAAAAAATAGTTTTACAAGAAGGTTAAGCATCATATTTCTTTCCACCCCCCCCACACACAAGAGAAAAGACATGCCAAGTCCTGGGGCACTCTTTAACCATACCCTCATGTCCACATAGCATGTTTCCACTGAAAGCAAAAAACTCCACACCACCACAAAGAGCTTCCCTTACCTCCAGCTAATAAGGAGGAACAGGGAACATCAGTCTCCCCAACATGATAATGCAAACCATTTATTCCAAACTCAACAACATGAGCAAGTATTCAGTGTCACTGTGTATATACATAGGTGCTGGAACTAGGGGTGCTGCAGTACCCCCTGGTTTGAAGCGGTTTCCATTATATAAAGAATTTAGAGTTTGGTTCAATGGCTCTCAGCACCCCCGTTATAAAAATTGTTCCAGCACCCCCAGAGTATATACAAGTTACATGTGGAGTGGGTTGTGTGTTAGCAGGGCAAGCACAAAGGTGCAGTCCACAGTGTGCTTTACAACATGCCTCTGTATAATAATCTGTGCTACACAAGAGATGATTCACCACCTCAAATTCAAGATACATTTAACTTGCAAGGGCTCACTATAGCTGCCAACTTTGCCTTACAAATGTGGGAAAAGAGAAGGGCTGGCACATATAGGGGGGAGGGATAGCTCAGTGGTTTGAGCATTGGCCTGCTAAACCCAGAGTTGTGTGTTCAATCCTTGAGGGGGCCATTTAGGGATCTGGGGCAAAAATTGGGGATTGGTCCTGCTTTGAGCAGGGGGTTGGACTAGATGACCTCCTGAGGTCCCTTCCAACCCTGATATTCTATGATTCTATGGCACTCATTTGACAGCTTTTCTCTATAAAAGAAGAGGGACTTTTCATTTTCTTCAATACTAGAGATGAGATAGTCTTTAGCTGTTTTCCAGCAACTCTCTCGACAGGTTAATTAGCATAATGAATTAGGCACCAAGCTTTTAATCAGTTGTGAAGCCTATAAAAAGCTTGACAACACTTAGGCTGTTGGCCTGCTGACACCACAGCCTATTATGCTGACCAATATTGTCTTTGTTTCCTTGTATTCCTCTGTCAACCTGTCTGTATCCATCTGTTGTCTCTTGTCTTATACTTAGATTACAAACTCTTTGCGGGGAGGAACAGTCTTTTTCCTTTGTGTTTGTACAGTGCCTAACACAACAGGGTCCTGGTCCATGATTAGGGCTCCGAGATGCTACGGTAATACAAATAGTAAGTAATAAGGCAGCAGAAGGAAGAGACTTGCTGGTCAGGACTTGTCCACATAATGTGCCTCAACCACAGCCAACCTGAGCCAACGGAAAAACTCCAGCAGATTCAAATGGGCTTTGGATCAAGGCCATATGCCGGTTTCTGGCCGCTAGCACAAATCCCTCACTTTCATGAGCAGCAAGTTTGGTCTTTTTTGCATTAGGTGGTGAAGCACTTCTCTTTCAGGTGTGCACCAGCAGGTCAGATGTAAAGGCAACTTCCCCACAAAGGAAATAAGGGAAATTAGAAAAAGTATTGCTTAGAAACTGCTGTAATAGACGTTTGCCAGATTGAAAGATGGAAAACCATTTTAAAGCGTTCAGTGAGATAAAGTACATACCAAATCTTTGATATTAATTGGGCATTTGTGCTCACACAAAAGTTGAACTACTTGAAGGCAGCCACATGAAGCTGAAAAAAAATGAATAAAAATCAATTAAATCCATTTTTAAAAAGTCTATTGTCTCTGCACTGCCAGTGTATAATGGTGGAAGCATCAAAGAGTTCAACTCAAACATTCACACTGAAAAATATTAGAGGTTCTCTTTAAAAAAATCCACTGAAAGGGCATTTGCAGATTTAGACGTTTCCCTGACTTCTTGCAAACCAAAGACTGCAGCATTATGTTAGTGTCTGAGAACTAACCAATCAAATTGATTTGTCTTTTTTTACCGTCCAAGCAGGACGAGGGTGGGCAGAATACAAAGAGCATGAATTGAGAAAAGCAAATTATATTTTAAAATAAACTTGTAATCACAGCCCAGAGTAGCATAAGAGGATAGTCTTTTTGCCCAAAAACATGAACAACTTGACCCATAATACATTATATCACCTTTCTTGGCACTTTCATGAGTACCCCTGTTAACTGTACATGATTTTAAAAGCAATACGTTTGATTCACTTGTTTGAAGTGTAGCAACGCTGAAGTCTACTGGCCATATGTCACTACAATCAGTAAAACTGAGATGCCATTGATTTAAGCAAGGAGTTCATTGTAACTTTTTTTTTAAAAAAAAGCAGACACACTGAAACAATGTCAAGAAGCTATAAATAAGAAAAAATTAAAAGAAAAGTGAAGAAAATGTAGTTCTATGAGGAAACAGAAGCAGAGCCTACTTTAATGTATCTTACCGCGGTGCTGACTACTTTTCCAGCCATAACATGAAAATCACACAAGGAGTTACTGGATTTATGTGATAACATTTATCAAGCTCTAGCATAAAAGAGAATGTCTAGGATTGTGTAAATGCCAGAATGAGAGAGTGGATAACAAGTTTTCAACAGAAAAGTTACCTGCATAATGTAAAGCTGTTTTCCCAGAGTTGTCAATGCTGTCTGCTGGGCATTTAGACTGTAGAAAGAAGAAGAAAATGCTTAGAGAAAAATAAAAACACAAAGCATTTGTTTGCTGCAAGTACAGAGGGATGACCTCTTGGGACAACCAGCTTTATGAACTACCACAGATGTTCCAGGCCATAAAAACCAATAAACACTGGGTTAATCATTAGAAGGAATAGTTTTCCTCTCAATAAATCCTAACTACTTTAGCATGCATCCCACTTGCTGAAACACATACACTGGAGTTATGGAAGACAACACTCCTGGGAGGAAGACATGACCCCGTAACCCTCCTGGCCAATGAAGATGATCAAAAGTTGCAGAATAAAGGAAACTATACATTCAGAACAGTCTATATCTGGCTGTCTTGTGTAAAGAGTACTCACAAAAAATCCCCACCTCCAAATTTTATTTAAAAAAAAACAAACAAACCCATTTTATAATGCAGTTTGTCTACATTATTTACAGTCTTTGTTAAAGAAAATGTATGCTTCATCTTTAGGTATATTAAATGAAGTGACTATTAAGATAATAAATACAATTATAATCTATCTTCATGAGGATTTTTCAAAAAGCCATAACTGAATAATTTTAAAATCCTGGCTTTCCTTTAATACTTTTACCATCATACCTAGTTAAAGTAATAAATCTTAACAGTTCTTTAACATGGCATTTTTCAGCACATAAAACTTTAGTAATATTATGCATTAAACTAAAGTGGTATTTTTAAAAGAATTGGTTTTTAAAATGAAAAATATTAGCTCCAGGCCTTTAAACACAGCACATCTATCTATAAACTTTAGCAAAACTGCTGGGTAAGTGGGCTCAGTTGCAAATACATTATCAGCTTCAATAAAGGAAGCCAATACATTTAAAATTTAAGATGTACATCTAGTCTTCTTGAACTCAACTTCAAAGACATGTGTTGATCTTATGCCTTCCTCACATTTGTAACAGCTTACATCACGTAAAGCAAGTCCGCAAAGAAATAGAGGAGTGTGATCAGAGCATGAACAAACTAATGCTACCAATTTCTTGCATTCTCACTGGTTTCTAATTGTTTACAAAGAGATAAATAATACATAACCAACAAAGCAGTTAGCTGCTGTAGCAGCTGAGTGAGTGAATGGGTACTTTCATGCTCACCCACCCACATCCATCCACTATTGGTAGTTGAATTAACCTGTTACTGCATGCAGTATAACCAGCTGGATGTCACTGTCTATGCTATCACTGGTTCGATTAAAACTGCCATTGACTATTGGATCCCATCTCTCAATATCCAAATTCTCTCTTTCCAACTATTACCTTGTCTCCTTCAACATCACCCACTTGCCCCCACTTCTTCCCATCTGCAGGTCCTGTCTACACCACTCTTAATTCTCAACTCCCCGCTCTCTCCTCTGCTGGCTCAGCCAGAGGTTACCTTTGCTATTCTGTCCTCCATCTTCCCTTAATGCCTCTGACTCTCTCCCCCTGCAAGGTCCATCCCACTAACCCCCAACCCATGGCACACTCTAAATATTTGTTCAAGAAACGAGCAGAGGCAAAGTGCCATGACTACGGTCACTTCCTCCATCTCAAATCTGTTATCGCTGCTTTACATTCCACCATCTTCCTAGGCAAGCAGGGCTACTGTGCCAGTCACGTTGATTTCCTCGCCTGCAATCCTCTTTACTTGCTACCTTAGGAAAAGAGCAGTACATTGGGTAGACCTTGCAATGCACATGGAATCCATCCTGGAGACTGCTATGGGTTTGGGGGTGGGAGAAACAAGTTCCAAACCCAAGGACCTCAATGAGGATATTATGCTATCCTTCCCCAATTTAGACAGGGGGCGCAGACCAGGGAAGAAGGGCCCTAAAGCTGAGGGACACCAAGAATGCAAGATTCTGGTGCAGATGATTAGGTGGAACAAGTGGTCGAACTAAAAGAGCCACATTTAGCAGTGGTGCAAGAGAGCTAGTGAACATATGTTAGTGATCTAAAAATCAGTTTCGTTTTACTTTACCTGGAGAAGCCTCTTGATGCAATCAAGGTGGCTGTTCTTTGCTGCAAGATGTAAAGCAGTGTGCCCTAAATTAATAAAAACAAAGCAAATTAAATATTCATAATTATGAATTGCACAAAGCTGAAATTATGTACGGTTCTCACCCCAACAGAATCAAAGAGGGGGCTGGGGAAAGAAGACAACTCCACACCAGACTAAAGACAATTAAGTCTTATTCCAAAAGTAGAGACTACTGGTTCAGTTCAGGTGCCACAAAATAATCCCAGTTTATGATCCTACACGTATAAGGCCATGCAAACTTTATGTAAGATTTGCATGAGGATGGGTGATGAGGGTGGATCACTTGATGATTATCTGTTCATTCCCTTTGGGGCACCTGGCATTGGCCACCGTCAGAAGACAGGAAGATACTGGGCTAGATGGACCTTTGGTCTGACCAGTATGGCCGTTCTTTGTAAGAATCCACCTGGACGGAAGTCAATCTATCGCCCAAAGGGTGCATTTGGTCCGACCACCCTAGTTCATGTTTTCTTACCAAAGGGAAAGAAGCTGCGTGTGTAACTTTTGTTTCTTTAAATATCAATATTGTGCTCTCCATTGCCTAGATACCACAACAGAGATGGGCATATTAAAATATCCTACCTAGATCACAATATTTGGGTGCATTTAGAGAAAACAAGTAATTCCCTCTTTTATAGGCATGCAGCCTCACTTAGAGCTCTCCAGAATTGCTGCACAGATATGTTCAGCAAGTGCTTTTGAGACAGCTGTCATCTTGGGACTGAGCCAGGGACATCCAGAGCTAAAAGCAGGAGCTGCTACACCTTGAGCGAAAAAGCCAGGCCCTTCTAGCTGGGGCTGTAACAGACTTGTATCCTCTGCAGATGAGGCAGAGGGGATGACCTGTAACACACTCACCAGGGACATACACTCAGCAGTCTCCTTTTGTGCCTGTTTTATCAATTTGTCAGTTATCAATACTATCTAACAATGCAATACTGTTTATTGAAACAAAAGCAAAGACTGCAATACCTCATCAGCTTTTATGCATATAACCCTGGAAGAAACGTGGAAGTCAGAAAGAAAAAAGTTAGCATATACCAACTGTGAAGAGGAGAAAGAAGCGGCCAAGAGACAGTGGTCTAATACGGATGCTCAAGAGCCATTGTTTGTGTGGTCAGTGGTACTACATGGAGGATGAGAGAGGACTACCAAAGCAAAGTTTCTTCAAACTGAAACAAGCATCAGTTTGAAGCTCAGAAGAGAATAGCTGCTCACCATTCAAAATGATGAATGGATTAATCAGTCCTAAAACAGGATCATAAAGTGACAAAGTTTGGGTCAAATTTTATATATGATGCACCTACAGTTTCAAAGTTAACCACTCTCCCAATTTTGCATGTGTAATTTGAATTCTTCCTCCAAAATCACAGAGCACCTCTCACATGTGATAAGTATTCTGTTGTGTGCAAAAAAGCTAACCCATCAAGTAGGTATTTTAGTCAGAAACTGATCTAGTCCACCCAATGTTTAAAGCCTATTATTGTGAGAGATGGAGTATTGATGGGTCATTCAGGCAAACTGGACTGGCTAGTTAACATAGAGTATTCATTCTGTACTTACCCCAACCGAAACACCATAGTCTATTAAAAACTCAGCCAGTTATCCCCCATTTTCTCTTTAAAGTATTAATGATAAAAGGCACAGGGATTTTCTTGAGAACTGAAACACTTCAGGCTAAATAGCTCTGAGCTCTGCTTTGGGCAATCAGCTCCTACCATCAGCCATCAATCCTCAGGAAATGCCCTGCGGCAATTCCAGTACAGTTAATGGGGTTAATAGTCTGGATACACAAAGTTAAGCCTAAAAATCTTTACCTAAACTAGGCAGAGTCTTGTTAATTTCATATCTTCAGAACAGGTTTTATGTTGGAGAACCATCAATTATTTTGCAGTCTTGAGTCCACTAGCATGCTTAATTTTATAAACCCGAGGTTGAAATTTTCAAGACTGGAAGTACGAGTTAAGGCACCAGCAGTGTGTATGTTTATGTATGCAGGCATAATACTGCAATTGCTTTAATCAAATTGCTAAAAGATGCATGCAAATGAGCAGTAAAGCACCTAACAAATACAAGCTGTCCAAGCACTCACCCAGTTTTCACAATCAATGTAGCTGCATAATTTCACGTGACATGTTGTTTACAGACTTCTCATTTTGAAAACACGACTTTGGTCTTGTCTATGCTACAGGGCCTTTTTCAGCATAGCTTAAGCAGCTACGTCGACAGAAGGAGTTCTGCTGGTGTAGCTACGCCAATTCTTTGAATGACTTTAGCTATGCCAGCTGAAGCACTATCAGCAGAGCCGTGCCTGCACTGGGGTTTTTGCTAGCATGGCTAGGTTAGCTGGGGCAGTGATTATTTCCACACTCCTTTCCGACACAGCTGGCAAAACTCTGTAGTGTAGACTAAGCCTACATCTTGTCCTACATAAAACATGTAGCAAAGGCTCATAGTAACGTACCTGTACCATCCTGTGCCGTGACATCCACGCCATGCGTCATCATAATTCTGAGGCACTCAGCATGTCCCTTAGCAGCAGCCAGGTGAAAACTGAAAGACAATTTACACTCAGCTGATTTTATTAACATCTCTTTTCCATTAGCATTAGTAAACCAACTGTTCAGCTTTTCCATTTTGCATCCCTCAACTCCTCCAAATATTCCCCAAGTATATTGTTCTCAAAGTGAATAATGAATGTGTGACAGCTAAAAGCATCTTCCTTCCATGTTCATACTTCTACTCAGGATGACTTCTTACTAACCAAGTACATTATGCACAGTTCCTATCCAACTTCTAAACTAATGGCCAAATCCTGGCCCTACTGAAGTCAGTGGCAAGACTCCAGCTCAAGTCAGTGACGCCTGGACTGGTACTCGTCCTCAAGCAGAAGCAAATAACACACTTGTACTGCTCATCTACCCTCAATAAATTACCGAAAGATCACAGATATTGCAGAGTTGCGAGACTGTGGTATAAACATACTCTAATTTGGGGTTTTGCTTTTCACCATGCATTATCTTGCTTGTTGGCAAAGTAGGAAGTTGTGGAAGTTGCCAGCCACTAGAGACCCATTCAACAGAAGTAATGGCTAAAGACTTAACTACAGAGTAGACAGCAGTAGTTGTGTTCTATCCAACCATTTCACACATCATCTCTGGTGTTTCAGGATTTACAGACTGTGTCCTGTGAACAGGCAGCCATGTGCTTTTACTGAGGTATGCTATGTGACCTATAGAAAGGTGGGAAGCAAAGGGGGAGGAATGGGGCTTTTGAAAACTGGAAGAGTTAATGGATAGCATGTGCAATTTGACTACAAAGATGATTCATACGAGACACAGTATTCTGAGTGATTTTACTAGAAAATGACTGCGTACCAAGTTGATGAGTAAGTTGGACAACAATTTGCTTTCAGATAGCTTTGTACATTTCTCAGGACCACAAGCTGTGGGGTAAAACCCAAATCCAAAGGACAAAGGCGGTTCAAACTAATCCCAAACCACTACAAGTGAGAGATATGGAGGCAGCTTAAGCACGCATGCTAGCAATTGTAAAGAAACCAAAACTCCAATAATAAGTAGCTTTGGTAGGGTCTTTTAAAAGTTTGATTGCTATCAATACTACTGACCTCATCTGATGAAAACAACAAATTTTCTAAGATCAAAAAGGCAATTTAACATCATCATCATCATCTCTTCTCCCACCTCCCAAATATCAACTACTGTATTTAAGAGTTTGCATTTTGGATAGTAGTTTTAATATTTAAAGGAAGCCAACATCAAAGATTTGCTTCCAAGTGGGCATCAGCCCACTAAAGAAGATCTGGACAGAGAACCATGGGATCCTGGTCGACAACTAGGACTCTTAAGTGTCACAGGAAATATGAGAAGTGACAACAATTCTGCAGATGTTTCTGGCAGAGGACATCAGAACAGCAACACTACACTCTGCTAACCTGCATGTACCATAGCTATGCAGACTGAGGACATACAAATATTGTATTAAAGGTTCTACTGAGAAGTTAATGAAGGTTAACAATTGGTGGGTGGTAATGATCTAGATTGGAAGTGGTTTATACTACGGTTTTGTCTGTGGTTAAATTCATTGTTCATTTACTTCTTTCCTTAAAACGTGGCTCTGACCTACGTTAGTGGTCTTGTCTTTACTCTACAGCTTGAGTGCTCTGATTGCTACTAATAAACACAATCACTTCACTGTCTTCTCTTCATTGATCTCTCATCATAAGCATATTTTGCAAGTTCTTTGGGGCAGGACCTTTTTCTTTCATGTGTGTACTGCACCTAGCTCAATGGGTCCCCACCCAATCCCAGCTTAGGGTCTATGGGCACCAGCATAAAATATAACTATATACTCTTGATGGGGGAATAGTACCCACAAAACCAGACAAAAATAAATCCTAATGGGCACTAATTTGCAGCCTTTAAAAAAAGCAAAAAGAATCTCAATAGAGATGAAAGAACCAAAAAAACAAGATCCGGGAAGGAGCTGATCACTTTAGCAGAACACTTAAGCATGGGCTCAGCAGCTTGCTGGACTGAATCCTAGATCATGTGGAACTACCATCTCACCCCCACCAGACCAGCACTGCCAATCACTGTGGCAGAAGCTTGGAGTGCACTGCTCTGGCTTTAAACTGTTCTTGGGATACACAGAAATATCCTGTACATTCATCATGGCACCCACCACTGCCATAAATAACAAACTAAACATTTAAAGCCTTTCTGAAAATATGCTAAAGAACATCAGAAGAATGTCTGGCTAGAGGGTGGTATATATTTATATATTAAAATAAAAAGCAAGACTCATGTACTAAGTGACCAATAAACAGAATCTTATAAACAAGATTTTTCCAGAATAAAATATTTCTCAGTGTTCTGGGGAAAATGATCGGGAGAGGGAAGTGACTAGACGGATAAAAATCGAACACCTCTAATTTAGCTAATACAATAACATTTCACCAATATTGAATCAGAATCAAAACACATTCACGTAGATCTCCGATGAGATCCTAGCTACCCAAGATTAGACAATGTGCGAAGAACACATTCGGCTTGTTTACATTTGGACACTATTTGTCAGAACCATAAACGCTTGCATAGTAACAACTTGGCTAAATCATTGACATTATGATTCACAGCCAGATTCTGTTTGCATAAAGGGTTGCGCCAATGTAACAAAAATACCCAAATGCATTGTCAGAAATATAACGGGAAGGGTAAATACCTTTAAAATCCCTCCTGGCCAGAGGAAAAACCCTTTCACCTGTAAAGGGTTAAGAAGCTAGGATAACCTCGCTGGTACCTGACCAAAATGACCAATGTGGAGACAAAATACTTTCAAAGCTGGAAGGGGGAGAAACGAAGGTTCTCTCTGTCTGTGTGATGCTTTTGCCGGGAACAGAAAAGGAATGGAGTCTTAGAACTTAGTAAGCAATCTAGCTAGATATGAGTTAGATCTGTTTTATTTAAATGGCTGATAAAATAAGTTGTGCTGAATGGAACGTATATTCCTGTTTTTGTGTCTTTTTGTAACTTAAGGTTTTGCCTAGAGGGATTCTCTATGTTTTGAATCTGATTACCCTGTAAGGTATTAATCATCCTGATTTTACAGAGGTGATTCTTTTACTTTTTCTTCAGTTAAAATTCTTCTTTTAAGCACCTGATTGCTTTTTCATTGTTCTTAAGATCCAAGGGTTTGGGTCTGTGTTCACCTATGCAAATTGGTGAGGATTTTTATCAAACCTTCCCCAGGAAAGCGGGTGTAGGGTTTGGGAGGATTTTTATTTTTGGGGGGGAAGGGTGGGGGAGAAGAAGATGTTTCCAAGCGGGCTCTTTCTCTGTGATATATTTGTTAGACGCTTGGTGGTGGCAGCAATAAAGTCCAAGGGCAAAAGGTAAAATAGTTTGTACCTTGGGCAAGTTTTAACCTAAGCTCGTAAAAATAAGCTTGGGGGGTTTTCATGCAGGTCCCCACATCTGTACCCTAGAGTTCAGAGTGGGGAAGGAACCTTGACATGCATAATAAAAAGTTTTGTTGTATTTAGATAAAAACAGACTGCAGAGAAAGAATCAATAAGTGTGGGGGGGGGGAAGCAATCCCTTTCAGGCTGCAGAATGCACCCAGATGTCTAAAAGCAACACTTCACTGGGGCAAATGACTTACACAGCACACTGCCACATGCCATCACTTACATGAATGTCAGGATCTTGCATGCTGTAAATGAATCAAGAAGTCTTCTCATTTTGTAAGTTTAAGCGAAGATGTATCAAACTTATAGAAAAGTCATTCCAAAAAAAAACTGAGAAGGGAAGAGGGAAGAACATACACAAATAATCTGCATGTGTAAGAAAAAACTCACAACAGATATGAAGTGAATATCATCAAAGCTGAGAGAATAATGCATAATGAATAATTTGACAAGTTTTACCTGTTTGCTAGTTTTGTGTCAGTAGCTTATGTTTCTTTATAATTATACTTATTTGAAAATATTTGCTGAATGCCTACAAGTAATTCTTAGTTTGTAGTTCGCTCAGATAGTTAATACTTTGGAATTTGAGCCATCGTGCAGGTTTCTGGTGTGAATCTTCACACTTACATGTTTTAAGTTTGCATTGTGAATATTCTAATTGAGTAAATTTTACTCTTTCCAAAAGCATTCCTGCTTGCAAATTTATTTGCTGAAATATTGATGGGAATTGATCAAGGAGTCAAACACAGGCAAAGCAAATTCAATTATTCTAACAAGTATTTGTGGGAAAATACTGTGGGTATTCACTCTGATCATAGCACTCCTCCATATGGGAACTCTGGTATCTTTATCTACACTTAAGTTTTCAGATACTTTAAATCTGAAATGCCAAAAGAAATTCCCATAGGATAATTTTTTTATATTGTTACATTCTGTGGCATTATATGGTAAACACATACAGGTTTTCAGCAAAGAACAATATTTAAACTACAAATAAAAAAAGGACCCAAGAGTCAGAAGGAAAGGAAGCTGCTGAATTTGCTACAATTTTTCATTCTTCACTGAAGAGTTCAGTGTGGCTTTGCATACCTACCGATCCCTTTAAGAACCTCAAGGAAGAGGGCAGATTCTCCAGATGTGTCTAGATCTTTAACTGCTTTTTCAATTCCAGGTGGAGATTTTACAATATTATTTATGTAGTGTGTTACAGATTATATCTAAAAAGTTAGGGGCCTATATTTTGAGGAATGACTAGTGATTTTGCTTTAGCACATTGATTGGGCCAGATTTTCACAAAACGCAGAGCACTTGTCCTCTGGAAGTCTTTCAAGGTATCTCAGCTTGGGCACCCAATAATCAGGGCTACCAAAAGCTTAGTCACTTTTGAGCGTTTAGGCCATGACCTCTGGCAAGTCCACTTACAGTCAACATCTGACAACTGACGTACGGCATAGCTTGGGTCCAAAAAGATGCACAGGCATTATTGGGAAGGTCAGAGGAAGACCATGCAAAAAAAAAAATGGAATTTAAAAAGAAGAGTGGACATATGTGGTGGAAGCCTACTGTAAGCCTATGAGGCTGTGTGAAAGACTACATGAAGCAGACCACGTAAGGAAAAAATAAAATACAGAAAAGCATACAGAGGCACAGGATGTAATCAAAGCAAAAATGTAAGGGGGAGGGGAACACCTAGTCAGTACCGTAAGAGGAGAGGATGAGGAGCTTTAACTTAATGTTGAAGGAGATAGTGACCAGTGAGTTCAATCTTATTCGACTGAGGATGGATAAAACAACGAGGAGACTAACAAATTTATTTGGAGCTTATGCCCAAATAAATTTGTTAGTCTCTAAGGTGCCACAAGGACTCCTCGTTCTTTTGGCTGATACAGACTAACACAGCTACCACTCTGAAACCTGAGGATGCACAGAGACTCCTGATTCCACCACCTCCCTAGGTAACGCATTCCAGTGCTTCACCACCCTCCTAGTGAAATAGTGTTTCCTAATATCCAAACCTAGACCTCCCCCACTGCAACTTGAGACCATTGCTCCTTGTTCTGTCACCTGTCACCATTGAGAACAGCCGAGCTCCATCCTCTTTGGAACCCCCCTTCAGGTAGTTGAAGGCTGCTATCAAATCCCCCCTCATTCTTCTCTTCTGCAGACTAAACAAGCCCACTTCCCTCAGTCTCTCCTTGTAAGTCATGTGTCCCAGCCCCCAGATCATTTTTGTTGCCCTCCGCTGGACTCTCTCCAATTTGCTCACATCCTTTCTGTAGCGGGGGCCCAAAACTGGATGCAATACTCCAGTGGCCTCACCAGTGCTGAATAAAGGGTAGTAGTTACTTCCCTCAATCTTCTGGCAACGCTCTTACTAGTGCAGCCCAATATGCCGTTAGCCTTCTTGGCACACTGCTGACTCATACCCAACTTCTCATCCACTGTAATCTTAGTGCTGTCAAGCAAGAAGAAAGGTTCCCAAGTATAGAAATAAGCAGAGGAGCTGTAGAGATTTTATTTGCTACAGAATAATTCTTTACAGGCTGCTTACAATTTCCTAAATCATTCAAGACAAAAGCTGCATATTTCCAGTTGCTGGAGTTTTCATCATCTGGGAGCCTTGAAGTGGTGCATTTTATTTGTATCTTTCATGAATAAACTTCCTTTTAAAAGAAAGCAAACAAAACTTGATTCCTGCTTCCTGTCTGCAAAATGAATTTAAACAAAGAAAAACAAACTTGTGAGGCTTGATGTGAAGAAGTGGCCATATTTCTGAAAGTTAGATTCTCACTGCATAATATATTCAAATCCTGCTGTCACATACACACATTCCTTCAATTTCTCTCTATATGTAAGGGATGCCTTTTGCCACCAGGATTCATTAATATGATCCAGCAATCCAACCATAAAGAAGTTCTGTATTAAAATCACAAATGAGTTTGATTCCCCAGAGTTTAAATTCCAGGGTATTACTAATTAAGAGGTCTCTTGGTTTTTGGTACTGTTTCTCTCCCTCTCTGTGTGAACCTTGCAAACTGCTACTTGTGTTAGTACATTCTAAGAGAGTCTGTTCTCAAAGCAATTCTTTGTAAGAACTACTCACACATAGAGAGACTCAAAGCAATACTCTGTAACAACAGAAACAGCACCCAGAGACTCCCTGCCCTTTTGTTGTATTCATGTCATTTTGTTAACAATTGTGATTAAAATAGAGATAGAGGATGTTTGTGAATGGATGCTTGGTGTGGATTTATTACTGAACGATCAGGGAGGTGCCAGCCTAAGAATCCAGTGTCCATTGGTTGAAGAAAGCGTCAAGTGGAAATAACCAGAGGACCCCGGAGGGCAGACTGGAATCTACCCAACAGCCTCAAGAATGGGAGAACCAAAGAACAAGATAACATCTGGCAGCACGGAGCCGTCAGGAATGTGCCATCTGCTGATTGATTCAGCAACAGCAGGATGAAGCAATTCCCATAGACTGGCATAGGAATAAATTCCTATAAAAATGGAGCAACCAACTTCCAGGAGCGTCAGATGAGCATCTGACAAGGCCCTGCTCCCTCCTCATGTCCAGGCCACCTGGCCAGTGGCTTGGCATGAGCAACTCTAAGGCTGGTAACTATGATAACAACCTTGCAGAACCTCTGCATGTGTGTGTGAATGTGTGAATACATATGAAATTAAATGGAATGTTATAGCTATAACTAACTGCTTACTCTGATTCTTTCTGTATTCACAATAAATGTGGCATTTTTCTTTTTCCCCTTTAATGAGATCCTGCTGGTTTTTATTTTATTGGTATAACAGAAAATTTGAACACCTTTGATATTCACTAAGGCAGGGCTCCTTTTTGCTGTGGACAACCATTTCCAGGGTTATTGTGAGTGGAAAGAAGTTTATTAACTCTGCTCCTAGCCTTCCCACCTCAGCACAGGAGCAGTGACCTCCCAAGGGGAAGATGAAGGCAGATGCTCCCTATTGAACATAGGAACAAAGCAACTCACCATTTGGAATCCATCCTGCATGGGAGGACAAACACCTAATGATTTGTGCTTCTACCATTCTGAATATATACTGATCCATTAGCAACTCACACAGTACCCAAGTCAAAATGACTTCTTTAAGAGGAGTGCAAAGCATGCTATTATGAAAGCCCAGACAGCAATGCACAGCAAAATTCATGCAGACTCTGGAAAAAGCAGAGAATAACTGAACTACCATAACATTAGATGAAAATTCAGCTCAGTACTGTATAATTAACGACACACACTCAAACAATAACTAAAATGTGTGGAAGGAAGAAAAATGTTTGTGTTTTGTTGCCCAATTCACAACAAAATGGCTACCTACATTTGGCATCCCTGAGCAAGTTTTAGATAGCAGGTAGCAACAGGCAGTAATGGAAATTCCATTTTCTAAAACATCAAAAGTTGACTGATTTTTATACTTTTGATTATAGAATCAGAGTAGTCTGATCAAACAGGTCTCTTTCTAAAAAAGTCCATCCCCATGTTGGTAGAGAGAAAAGTAAGAGATCTTAAAGATATTTGATCCTGAAGATATTAAAGTTGATTCTAGAGTTGATCTCTGTAGAGGTCAAGAACAAGTGATAACAGAAGTTCTTATTTAAGTGCCAGAAAGCAAA
This sequence comes from Lepidochelys olivacea, assembly GCF_965140295.1. Taxonomy (NCBI): domain Eukaryota; kingdom Metazoa; phylum Chordata; order Testudines; family Cheloniidae; genus Lepidochelys; species Lepidochelys olivacea. The sequence continues at coordinate 24,972,354 of NC_140415.1, read as the reverse complement.
ACACTTATTAATGTTTGTATAATACATGTAAGAGCACCATCATTCTATTATGTAGCCCTTAAACAGCGCTTTTCAACAGAGGATCTGTAAGAACTTTACCAAAAGGTATGAGAGTGGAATTAATCCAAGTTTACAGGTTGGGAGACAAGCACTTGACCAAGCAATTCAATGGCAGTGCTGGTAAAGGAACACAGGTCTATAGAATCTCAGTCCCCTGCTTAACCACTTACAATGCCACCTCCTAGTACTAAGTGGATCTTGCTTTGAGAACTCGTTTAAAACAAGTTTGTGGTTCACACACGCAAAAAAATGACATTTGAACAGAACAGAACACAATGGAACTGGTATAATAAATATTCGGTCTTAATCTGAGACACAGTAACCTTCAAAACACAAACTGAATCAGAAAAATGCAGACTTGTGTGTGGGACGAGGAGGTGATAAGACAATACTTGCTGGAACCAGCCCCTTTATCAGCTGTACTGTAAATTTATCCTCAAAGCTAAAAATGGTAATTTTCTAGATCACCACCACCAACCTCCTCAGAATGAGTTCCAGCTATTTGGTAAGAGCTCAGCTCTGCAGCTGCTTCACTTACAGAGTAGTTAAGATTTGACAAGGAACTCTACTAAAGTATGTATCTATAGGGTATTGGTACAAAGGGTGCTCAGAGAGCAGTGCTCCCAAGAGAGCTGCAAAGCAGATATATATTGGCAGAATTAGTATTCTCTGCAGAGGAGAATTCCCCCATAGCTTGAAAGTGGCATCGGATGACACTTTGCAAAACTCAAAGTGCTTGAGAACACTCTGGAATTGTGGATGATAAATGACTAGTGAGCTAGTAAATACAGTATCATGGCATGCAAGGACCAGAGCGTGCCCACTGGGCAAACTGCACCATTGTTCTCGGTCATTTTCTTCCAAGTGCTCAGAAATAGGCGGCACAGGGGGCGGGGAGATCAGGGTCATGTGCCCCCCCCCAGATTTGCTTCTTGGCTTGGACTGAGCATGCTCAGTAACACTACTGAAGCCAGCTGCCCTCACTCTGCCTCCCCCACCCCCACTATTGGCAGACACAGGTTGTTTCTGCTCAGAAAAATACATTACATGCAATCTTGCTTGCTGAAGTACACTGAGAACTCACTGAGTGTATGTCTACACTACGGAATAAGGTCGAATTTATATAAGTCGTTTTTTTAGAAATCGGTTTTATATATTCAAGTGTGTGTGTCCCCACAGAAAATGCTCTAAGTGCATTAAGTGCAGTAACTCGGCGGAGTGCTTCCACAGTACCAAGGCTAGAGTCGACTTCCGGAGCGTTGCACTGTGGGTAGCTATCCCACAGCTCCCGCAGTCTCCGCTGCCCATTGGAATTCTGGGTTGAGATCCCAATGCCGGATGGGGCTAAAACATTGTTGCGGGTGGTTCTGGGTACATATCATCAGGCCCCTGTTCCCTCCCTCCCTCCGTGAAAGCAAGGGCAGACAATCGTTTTGCGCCTTTTTTCTTGAGTTACCTGTGCAGACGCCATACCACGGCAAGCAGGGAGCCCGCTCAGGTAACCGTCACCCTATGACTCCTGGGTGCTGGCAGACGCGGTACGGCATTGCTACACAGTAGCAGCAACCCATTGCCTTCTGGCAGCAGACGGTGCAGTACGACTGGTAGCCGTCATCATCGTGTCCGAGGTGCTCCTGGCCACGTCGGCTGGGAGCACCTGGGCAGACATGGGCGCAGGGACTAACTTTGGAGTGACTTGACCAGGTCATTCTCTTTAGTCCTGCAGTCAGTCCTATTGAACCATCTTATGGTGAGCAGGCAGGCGATACGGATTGCTAGCAGTCGTACTGTACCATCTTCTGCCGGGCAGGCAAGAGATGAGGATGGCTAGCAGTCGTACTGTACCATCTTCTGCCGAGCAGCCATGAGATGTGGATAGCATGCAGTCCTTCTGCACCGCCTGCTGCCAGCCAAAGATGTAAAAGATAGATGGAGTGGATCAAAACAAGAAATAGACCAGATTTGTTTTGTACTCATTTGCCTCCTCCCCCGTCTAGGGGACTCATTCCTCTAGGTCACACTGCAGTCACTCACAGAGAAGGTGCAGCGAGGTAAATCTAGCCATGTATCAATCAGAGGCCAGGCTAACCTCCTTGTTCCAATAAGAAAAATAACGTAGGTGCACCATTTCTTATTGGAACCCTCCGTGAAGTCCTGCCTGAAATACTCCTTGATGTAAAGACACCCCCTTTGCTGATTTTAGCTCCCTGAAGCCAACCCTGTAAGCCATGTCGTCAGTCGCCCCTCCCTCCGTCAGAGCAACGGCAGACAATCGTTCCATGCCTTTTTTCTGTGCCGATGCCATACCAAGGCAAGCATGGAGGCCGCTCAGCTCACTTTGGCAATTAGGAGCACATTAAACACCACACGCATTATCCAGCAGTATATGCGGCACCAGAACCTGGCAAAGCAATACCGGGCGAGGAGGCGACGTCAGCGCGGTCACATGAGTGATCAGGACATGGACACAGATTTCTCTGAAAGCATGGGCCCTGCCAATGCATACATCATGGTGCTAATGGGGCAGGTTCATGCTGTGGAATGCCGATTCTGGGCTCGGGAAACAAGCACAGACTGGTGGGACCGCATACTGTTGCGGGTCTGGGACGATTCCCAGTGGCTGCGAAACTTTCGCATGCGTAAGGGCACTTTCATGGAACTTCGTGACTTGCTTTCCCCTGCCCTGAAGCGCATGAATACCAAGATGAGAGCAGCCCTCACAGTTGAGAAGTGAGTGGTGATAGCCCTGTGGAAGCTTGCAACGCCAGACAGCTACCGGTCAGTTGGGAATCAATTTGGAGTGGGCAAATCTACTGTTGGGGCTGCTGTGATGCAAGTAGCCCACACAATCAAAGATCTGCTGATATCAAGGGTAGCGACCCTGGGAAATGTGCAGGTCATAGTGGATGGCTTTACTGCAATGGGATTCCCTAACTGTGGTGGGGCCATAGACGGAACCCATATCCCTATCTTGGCACTGGAGCACCAAGCCGCCAAGTACATAAACCGCAAGGGGTACTTTTCAATAGTGCTGCAAGCTCTGGTGGATCACAAGGGACGTTTCGCGTGGGATGGCCGGGAAAAGTACATGACGCTTGCATCTTCAGGAACTCTGGTCTGTTTCAAAAGCTGCAGGAAGGGACTTTATTCCCAGACCAGAAAATAACTGTTGGGGACGCTGAAATGCCTATATGTATCCTTGGGGACCCAGCCTACCCCTTAATGCCATGGCTCATGAAGCCGTACACAGGCAGCCTGGACAGTGGTCAGGAGCTGTTCAACTACAGGCTGAGCAAGTGCAGAATGGTGGTAGAATGTGCATTTGGACGTTTAAAGGCGCGCTGGTGCAGTTTACGGACTTGCTTAGACCTCAGCGAAACCAATATTCCCACTGTTATTACTGCTTGCTGTGTGCTCCACAATATCTATGAGAGTAAGGGGGAGACGTTTATGGCGGGGTAGGAGATTGAGGCAAATTGCCTGGCTGCTGGTTACGCACAGCCAGACACCAGGGCGGTTAGAAGAGCACAGGAGGGCGCGGTATGCATCAGAGAAGCTTTGAAAATCAGTTTCATGACTGGCCAGGCTACGGTGTGAAAGTTCTGTTTGTTTCTCCTTGATGAAGCCCCCCCACCCCTTGGTTCTCTCTACTTCCCTGTAAGCTAAGCACCCTCCCCTCCTCCCTTCGATCACCGCTTGCAGAGGCAATAAAGTCATTGTTGCTTCACATTCATGCATTCTTTATTCATTCATCACACAAATAGGGGGATGACTACCAAGGTAGCCCAGGAGGGGTGGTGGAGGAGGGAAGGAAAATGCCACACAGCACTTTAAAAGTTTACAACTTTAAAATTTATTGAATGCCAGCCTTCTTTTTTTGGGCAATCCTCTGTGGTGGAGTGAGTGGTTGGCTGGTGGCCCCCCCACTGCATTCTTGGGCGTCTGGCTGTGGAGGCTATGGAACTTGGGGAGGAGGGCGGTTGGTTACACAGGGGCTGCAGTGGCAGTCTGTGCTCCAGCTGCCTTTGCTACAGCTCAACCATACACTGGAGCATACTGGTTTGGTCCTCCAGCAGCCTCAGCATTGAATCCTGCCTCCTCTCATCACGCTGCTGCCACATTTGAGCTTCAGCCCTCTCTTCAGCCCACCACCTCTCCTCCCAGTCATTTTGTGCTTTCCTGCACTCTGACATTATTTGCCTCCACGCATTCGTCTGTGCTCTGTCAGTGTGGGAGGACAGCATGAGCTCGGAGAACATTTCATCTCGAGTGCGTTTTTTTTTCTTTCTAATCTTCACTAGCCTCTGGGAAGGAGAAGATCCTGTGATCACTGAAACACATTCAGCTGGTGGAGAAAAAAAAAGGGACAGCAGTATTTAAAAAGAGACATTTTATAAAACAGTGGCTAATCTCTTTCAGGATGAACCTTGCTGTTAACATTACATACATAGCACATGTGCTTTCGTTACAAGGTCGCATTTTGCCTCCCCCACCGCGTGGCTACCCCCTCAACCCTCCTCGTGGCTAACAGCGGGGAACATTTCTGTTTAGCCACAGGCAAACAGCCCAGCAGGAACGGGCTCCTCTGAGCATCCCCTGAAGAAAAGCACTCTATTTCAACCAGGTGACCATGAATTATATCTCACTCTCCTGAGGATAACACAGAGAGATAAAGAACAGATGTTGTTTGAATGCCAGCAAACATACACTGCAATGCTTTGTTCTACAATGATTCCCGAGTACGTGTCACTGGCCTGGAGTGGTAAAGAGTCCTACCATGAAGGACGCAATAAGGCTGCCCTCCCCAGAAACCTTTTGCAAAGGCTTTGGGAGTATATCCAGGAGAGCCGTGAATGCCAGGGCAAAGTAATCCTTTCACATGCTTGCTTTTAAACCATGTATAGTATTTTAAAAAGGTACACTCACCGGAGGTCCCTTCTCCGCCTGCCGGGTCCAGGAAGCAGCCTTGGGTGGGTTCAGGGGGTACTGGCTCCAGGTCCAGGGTGAGAAACAGTTCCTGGCTGTCGGGAAAACCGGTTTCTCCGCTTGCTTGCTGTGAGCTATCATCTTCTTCGTCCCCAAAACCTGCTTCCTTGTTGCCTCCATCTCCATTGAAGGAGTCAAACAACACGGCTGGGGTAGTGGTGGCTGAACCCCCTAAAATGGCATGCAGCTCACCATAGAAGCATAGAAGAAGATGGTGTGGATTGCTTACAAGAAGTGGAAGGTTGGACATATGACCAGGGAAGAGTATAAAAATATTGCTCGGGCATGTAGGAATGTTATCAGGAGGGCCAAATCGCACCTGGAGCTGCAGCTAGCCAGAGATGTTAAGAGTAACAAGAAGGGTTTCTTCAGGTATGTTGGCAACAAGAAGAAAGCCAAGGAATGTGTGGGCCCCTTACTGAATGAGGGAGGCAACCTAGTGACAGAGGATGTGGAAAAAGCTAATGTACTCAATGCTTTTTTTGCCTCTGTTTTCACTAACAAGGTCAGCTCCCAGACTGCTGCACTGGGCATCACAAAATGGAGAAGAGATGGCCAGCCCTCTGTGGAGATAGAGGTGTTAGGGACTATTTAGAAAAGCTGGACGTGCACAAGTCCATGGGGCCGGACGAGTTGCATCCGAGAGTGCTGAAGGAATTGGCGGCTGTGATTGCAGAGCCATTGGCCATTATCTTTGAAAACGCGTGGCGAACCGGGGAAGTCCCGGATGACTGGAAAAAGGCTAATGTAGTGCCAATCTTTAAAAAAGGGAAGAAGGAGGATCCTGGGAACTACAGGCCAGTCAGCCTCACTTCAGTCCCTGGAAAAATCATGGAGCAGGTCCTCAAAGAATCAATCCTGAAGCACTTGCATGAGAGGAAAGTGATCAGGAACAGCCAGCATGGATTCACCAAGGGAAGGTCATGCCTGACTAATCTAATCGCCTTTTATGATGAGATTACTGGTTCTGTGGATGAAGGGAAAGCAGTGGATGTATTGTTTCTTGACTTTAGCAAAGCTTTTGACACGGACTCCCACAGTATTCTTGTCAGCAAGTTAAGGAAGTATGGGCTGGATGAATGCACTACAAGGTGGGTAGAAAGCTGGCTAGATTGTCGGGCTCAACGGGTAGTGATCAATGGATCCATATCTAGTTGGCAGCCAGTATCAAGTGGAGTACCCCAGGGGTCGGTCCTGGGGCCGGTTTTGTTCAATATCTTCATTAATGATCTGGAGGATGGTGTGGATTGCACTCTCAGCAAATTTGCGGATGATACTAAACTGGGAGGAGTGGTAGATACGCTGGAGGGGAGGGATAGGATACAGAAAGACCTAGGCAAATTGGAGGATTGGGCCAAAAGAAATCTGATGAGGTTCAATAAGGATAAGTGCAGGGTCCTGCACTTGGGACGGAAGAACCCAATGCACAGCTACAGACTAGGGACCGAATGGCTAGGCAGCAGTTCTGCGGAAAAGGACCTAGGGGTGACAGTGGACGAGAAGCTGGATATGAGTCAGCAGTGTGCCCTTGTTGCCAAGAAGGCCAATGGCATTTTGGGATGTATAAGTAGGGGCATAGCGAGCAGATCGAGGGACGTGATCGTTCCCCTCTATTTGACATTGGTGAGGCCTCATCTGGAGTACTGTGTCCAGTTTTGGGCCCCACACTTCAAGAAGGATGTGGATAAATTGGAGAGAGTCCAGCGAAGGGCAACAAAAATGATTAGGGGACTGGAACACATGAGTTATGAGGAGAGGCTGAGGGAGCTGGGATTGTTTAGCCTGCAGAAGAGAAGAATGAGGGGGGATTTGATAGCTGCTTTCAACTACCTGAAAGGGGGTTCCAAAGAGGATGGCTGTAGACTGTTCTCAGTGGTAGCAGATGACAGAACAAGGAGTAATGGTCTCAAGTTGCAGTGGGGGAGGTTTAGATTGGATATTAGGAAAAACTTTTTCACTAAGAGGGTGGTGAAACACTGGAATGCGTTACCTAGGGAGGTGGTAGAATCTCCTTCCTTAGAGGTTTTTAAGGTCAGGCTTGACAAAGCCCTGGCTGGGATGATTTAACTGGGAATTGGTCCTGCTTTGAGCAGGGGGTTGGACTAGATGACCTTCTGGGGTCCCTTCCAACCCTGATATTCTATGATTCTATGTTTGGGGCTCGACCCGGAGTGGCTGTTCGCCTCTCTGGTTTTCTGGTAGGCTTGCCTCAGCTCCTTCAGTTTCACGCGGCACTGCTTCAGGTCCCTGTTATGGCCTCTGTCCTTCATGCCCTGGGAGATTTTGACAAAGGTTTTGGCATTTCGAAAACTGGAACGGAGTTCTGATAGCACGGATTCCTCTCCCCAAACAGCGATCAGATCCTGTACCTCCCGTTCGGTCCATGCTGGAGCTCTTTTACGATTCTGGGACTCATCATGGTCACCTCTGCTGATGAGCTCTGCATGGTCACCTGCAGCTTGCCACGCTGGCCAAACAGGAAATGAGATTCAAAAGTTCGCGGTTCTTTTCCTGTCTACCTGGCCAGTGCATCTGAGTTGAGAATGCTGTCCAGAGCGGTCACAATGGAGCACTTTGGGATAGCTCCCGGAGGCCAATACCGTCGAATTCTGTCCACAGTACTCCAAATTCGAGCCGGCAAGGCCGATTTAAGCGCTAATCCACTTGTCAGGGGTGGAGTAAGGAAATCGATTTTAAGAGCCCTTTAAGTCGAAATAAAGGGCTTCATCGTGTGGACGGGTGCAGGTTTACATTGATTTAACGCTGCTAAATTCGACCTAAAGTCCTAGTGTAGACCAGGCTTCGACGTATAGTCAAGGTTTATTTTGAGTAAAAACATCTCTGTCCACAGCAGACCATTTTTTCTTTTCCTTGATGTATACATCAAATCTTTGTTGATTTTTAAAAAGCATGACTTGCCTGCCAGCAACTCGATTTACACTTTCCTGACAGATATCTTCACACAAACCAACACGACTGTTAAAATAAAGATACAGCACTGCTTGGAGCCTCCGTGGTCATGATAAAGACATAGAAATGAAATGTTCCCCAGTTCTGTACCAGTCCAGACTGTGCAGTTACCTGCCAGCATATCCCGTCAGGATAAAACCCCCACCTGAAATCTTTTAGCACCCAGCACTCCTTATTCAACTGCTTCTCCAGCTTGATCACTGCATCGGACTGAACTTTTGTATATTTCAGTGTCTAAAAAACCCCATAAACCCCACAACCTTCCCTGAACCTATTATCCCTCTTCCTTCCTTCTACCAAATTCTAGATCAGTTAAAGTCTTATATCTTCTGTTTCAATGACAGGACCCAAAATAATCTAACAAGTATTGTTTTAGCTCCCATCTGAATCTTGTTTGTGTTTCAGTGTAGAAGTGTTACAGTATAACATTTTAGAGACCTGGCCATGATTACCCCATCAACACGAGAAAGGACTAGGAAACTAGGAATGCACCTGGGGCAGTATACTCGGCATGTGAGAATAAGTGCCTGGAATCAATCCACAGCAAGTCCAATCCAGACCTCCTTCCTTGACAAGAAGTGTACTGGCCAATAGTTACATTGAGTCAATGAAGACTTTTAAAAACAAAATGGTTCTGGGGAATATTTTTATGGGTTGGCATTTATTTCGTACATTCAGACTCATGGACTTTAGGTCAGAAGGGGTCATCATGATCATTTAGTCTGACCTCCTTCACACTGTGGCCACAGAACCTCACCCACGCATTCGTGTAATAGACCTCTAGCCTCTGGCTGAGTTACTGAAGTCCTCAAATCATGGTTTAAAGTAAGGCTGTCAAGCGATTACAAAAATAAATTGTGATTACAAAAATTAATCGCTTGATTAATCGCACTGTTAAACAATACCATTTATGTAAATATTTTAGGGTGTTTCCTACATTTTCAAATATATCGATTTCAATTATAACACAGAATACAAAGTGTACGGTGCTCACTTTATATTTATTTTTTATTACAAATATTTGCACTGTAAAAATGATAAAAGAAACTGTATTTTTCAATTCACCTCATAAGTACTGAAGTGCGACCTCTTTATCATGAAAGTGCAACTTACAAATGTAGTTTTTTATTACATAACTGCACTCAAACAAAACAACGTAAAACTTTAGAGCCTACAAGTCCACTCACTCCTACTTCTTGTTCAGCCAAGAGAAGAGAAACAAGTTTGTTTACATTTACAGGAGATAATGCTGCCTGCTTCTTGTTTACAATGTCACCTGAAAGTGAGAACAGGTGTTTGCATGGCACTGTTGTAGCTGGCATTGCAAGATATTTACATGCCTGATGCGCTAAAGATTCATATGTCCCTTGATGCTTCAACCACCATTCTATTCTGTGTGGTAACTGAAATTGATATATTTGAAAATGTAGAAAAACATCCAAAAATATTTAATAAATTTCAATTGGTATTCTATTGTTTAACAGCGTGATTAATCACAATTAATTTTTTAAAATCAATATTAATTTTTGAGTTAATCGCATGAGTTAACTGTGATTAATTGATAGCCCTAGTTTAAAGACTTCAAGTTACAGAGAATTCACCATTTACACAATTTTAAACTAGCAAGTGACCTGTGCACCATGCTGCAGAGGAAGGCAAAAAAAACACAACTCCCAGGGTCTCAGCCAATGTGACCCAGGGGAAAATTCCTTCCCGACCCCCACATATGGCGATCGGTTAGATCTTGAGCACGTGGGCAAGACCCACCAGCCAGGCACCTGGGAAAGAATTCTCTGTAGTAACTCAGAGCCCTCCCCATTTAGTGTCTCATCACCAGCCCCCCAAGTATTCAAAGTACCCTAAACAAAGGGTGTTTGACACATCTTGATTCTAACCCAGACATGTGGTGGACAAAACCATTGGCAACTTTAATGGTGATGGGGGTGGGGAAGGAGAGAAGAGGGAGAGACGGGGGACGGGACACGACCCAAAGTCTGAAGGGATACAGAATGGAGAAGTACTTCTTCCTTCCCTTACTGATCCACACTGAACCCTTTCAATGGCACATGTTTTTGTAAAGTCTCTTAAAATAAGGAAGGATTTATTTATACTTTTCAGGCTGTGGAGCACCGCAGTCTACTGTGCAAACTGAATTTCAATAATAAGAGAATTTTGAATCAAAACTATTTCAGAAATCAATACACCTGATCAAAATCCTGAAGGCACCTATGGTTAAAAACGTTACTTGATAGGCAAAGCTTACTTGACATTAAAAAGCTTCTTCGGCCTTGTCTACACTACCAAGTTTTGTCGCCAAAAACTGCCTTTTGGCGACAAAACAGCAAGCGCATACGCACTACAAATTGGACTTTTGTTGCGAAAAACGCCCAGTTTTGGCAACAAAAAACTTCCACCCCTACGAGAGACTTTTGTCTTTTTCCCCTCCCTTTATTGTCAACAAAGAGCCAGTGTCCACACTGCTGATTGTTTTGTTGACAGAACTGGCTTCCGCCAATATCCAGACGTGAAAGTAACTGAGGACACTTACCAGTACAGGGCAAGGCAGCTCTGGCCCCTGGAAGGGGCGGGGCTGTGGGGTCAGCATCCGCCAGCCAGCCCTTCCAGGCTGCCTGGCCCGCACTGCCTGGGGCTCCTGTGTTGATTTAAAGAGCCCGGGGCTCCGGACGCCGCTGCTGCCCTTTTAAATCGCTGGCCCCAGTGCAGCTGCTCCCTTTGTTGCCCCCCCCCCCCGCCCGTCGGCGGCTGCATTGCTCACACTGTCGATGATGGTGTCCCCAATGTGGACATGATCTGTCAACAGAGAGAGCAAGTGTGAATACACTTTGGTGATTTTTGTTTTGTCGACTTTTGGGTGTCGACTAAGTTTTGTCAACAAAACTTGGTAGCGTAGACAAGCCCTTACTGTATCCTTACTTAAATGATGCAACTTCCCAAACAAAAATATTCTTCAAGAGCTTCGTATCGGATACCTTTAACAAACTGTTGCATTCCACATGCACCTCATTTGCTTCACATCACTTAACATACACATGGGGCAAACCAATCTTGTTTCTGTTTTTCTAAGTCTAGAAACTAAAAATTAAAAACTAGAAGTTTCACAGTTAATGTCACTGAACCTTCAAGCTTCAGCACCTCTGAGAAGATACACAGCTTAAAAAATAATCAGTTATTCAAGTGCTGAATAAATTCTGCCATGTTTAGTCTTTCTGCAATCCTGTCAGCATCACACAATCCCAGGCCAGTGACCAGTCACTTTCAATTACACCATTTACGGGGAAAATCCTGCATCTTTATTAATAGACTTGCTTCCAGTCCTTAATATTTTAAATACTGCAATCATATAGGACTTGCTAGTCTATTAGTGCAAAACAAATAAAAATACACGAGAGACAGACACACTCACCACCCCCCTACCAAAACTGCTCCATTACAGACAAACTCCAACATGCACGCACTTCCCTCACGACAGATGTGCCAGTGTGAGAGCAGAAGGGGACATGAAGTGAGGTCCTAGCACAGGTTCTTTAACACTGTTTTGCAAACTGAAGTCAATTTAGCTGCTGAATAGAAATCTACATATGGCATTTGTCATAAATGTAAAGGGAAGGGTAAACCCCTTTAAAATCCCCCCTGGCCAGAGGAAAAATCCTCTCACCTGTAAAGGGTTAAGAAGCTAAAGGTAACCTCGCTGGCACCTGACCAAAATGACCAATGAGGAGACAAGATACTTTCAAAAGCTGGGAGGAGGGAGAGAAACAAAGGGTCTGTGTCTGTTGGTATGCTGCTTTGCCGGGATAGAACAGGAATGGAGTCTTAGAACTTTTAGTAAATAATCTAGCTAGGTATGTATTAGATTATGATTTCTTTAAAAGGCTGAGAAAAGAACTGTGCTGAATAGAATGACTATTTCTGTCTGTGTGTCTTTTTTGTAACTTAAGGTTTTGCCTAGAGGGATTCTCTATGTTTTGAATCTAATTACCCTGTAAGGTACCTACCATCCTGATTTTACAGGGGTGATTCCTTTACTCCTATTTACTTCTATTTCTATTAAAAGTCTTCTTGTAAGAAAACTGAATGCTTTTTCATTGTTCTCAGATCCAAGGGTTTGGGTCTGTGGTCACCTATGCAAATTGGTGAGGATTTTTACCAAACCTTTTCCAGGAAGGGTTGGGAGGATTTTGGGAGGAAAGATGTGTCCAAACTATGTTTCCCAGTAAACCCAGTTAGAGTTTGGTGGTGGCAGTGGTTATTCCAAGGACAAAAGATAAAATTAATTTGTACCTTGGGGAAGTTTTAACCTAAGCTGGTAAAAGTAAGCTTAGGAGGTTTTCATGCAGGTCCCCACGTCTGTACCCTAGAGTTCAGAGTGGGGGAGGAACCTTGACAGCATTGTATATATTTATTACAGTGAAGGCTATTATTTCCACACTGTGTTCGCTGCATCTCTTTTCAAGAGTGCATTTGATAAATGTGGCCTTTTCATAAAGAGCAGGCACTCCGTAAGGGGCACAACACGCACCCAACAGAGCAAAGACTAGCTTGTGACAAATAGTTAAAGAATATTTGTTAAGATAGGGGATGGTTTATTTTTCAGGCCTCAGATCTGGCATCTCAAACACTTCTATAAATTGATGGATGAATTTTAAATATTTATTGTAAAAAGCAATCCATCACTGACGTGAATAAATGAAATTAACCACAGTGTTTGTTCTCAACTTCCTTTACCGGCTGCACTGCAGCAGCTGTAAATATTTAAAAAATAGAAGTGGCTACAAGAGCTATGCTGACTTCAGTGATGTTAGCACACAGCTATTCTGTCACTTAATAGATAAGCTGAAGCTGTGAAGAGAAAGCAGCTATGTTAGCTTCAACTCTGTAACTCCTCCCTCTGTAAGAGGAACAGCAAGGGTGATGGAGGACTTTTGTCAAAGAAAAGCAGACACCACTTACAAACAGCAACCAAATATTTTTCCCTCCGAGTGTCACAGGAAAGTAAAACTAAGGGCTTGTCGACACTTACAGTGTTACAGCTGCACTCAGGCAGCTGCCCACTGCAGCGCTTCAGTGATGCTGCTACCTATGCCAATGGGAGAGCTTCTCCTGACCCCCCCCCCCCATCCAAGAGGCGGTAGAAGCCCTGCTGTCGATGTCGTGCAGGAGTTAGGCTGACATCCCTGTGTTGTAGCTATACCAACATAAAATGCTTGTGCAGACCAAGCCTAAGATTCTAAATAGTTAGAGACTGATGTTTGTTTTTGTTCATTGTCTTTAATGATGAGAGTTTTTAGGGTGGGATTTTCAATGGGGCCTATGAGAGAAGGGGGTTCGATTCTCATGAAGTTTCAATATAATGCTTAACTTGTCTTGCTTTCTCTCACCCTTAACCGTATCTAGAGTGTACCCCAGTGCAGGACAGCCTCAGAAGCATACGAGATGCCAGGTAGTTAGCAGGAACACAGAACAAATATTCACGTAGTTCAGGACTAGAGTTTATTCCTGGCATATATGTATTCACAGGGCAAACCTTCATAAAGTTGTGCAAAAGCAGCTACAAAAGCTCTCAATCCCAATTCAAAATTGCCCTCAATTCTCAAAGCAAGAAGTCAATATCCATCAGGACTCAGTGAGCTGCCCCATGAACTGGTTTTTCTGTAGGTCAAGCGCAGCCTCCAGCGATGCCCCTGACCTTAGCAGGGAGCAGGACCTAAGCACCCCAAATATGTAAAACTCTCTTCATGCCAGTGAAAGCCCCACATACCTTTTCAACAACAGTAAATAATCTGGAATGACTCACAGAATTCTGTTTATACTGTCTCCCACCTGTGACTTGTGCATGAAGAATCTTGTTTCAGTCACATCAAGGTAGAAGAGATTAATAAAGGAGAGCCTGCTGAAGGGCTGTTTTCTTAACGGGAGGGAGGTGATGGTGTCAGACAGTGCAGGAGCTTGTAGACTGTAGACTCCTGATCTTAGCCCTCAATTTCAGCAAAAATATACCCCCAGCTGCTGTTCAGAGGTTTTGGGGATCCCAGAAGCCTTATTTTTCTCTCAACTTGTGATCCAACAATCTCATTTTTACAAGAAGTTTTCTTTGGCAGGACTTGTTGCCACATTACTGTTGACTCCCACTGGAAGTCTGAGATTGGAGAACTTCCTATACATTTATTACCACCTGTAAGACCAAGAGATCAAACTTTTTGATGAACTGAAATTTTGTGGCAGATTATCCTTTTAAAGTCATGTGATTGTTATAACTGCCCATAGTGAATCTCCTGAAGACTAGCATCACGGTTCAGAACAGAAGAAGCACTCCGCAGGGAAAAAGGCTAACGTAGTGCCCATCTTTAAAAAAGGGAAGAAGGAGGATCCTGGGAACTACAGGCCAGTCAGCCTCACCTCAGTCCCTGGAAAAATCATGGAGCAGGTCCTCAAGGAATCAATTCTGAAGCACTTAGAGAAGAGGAAAGTGATCAGGAACAGTCAGCATGGATTCACCAAGGGCAAGTCATGCCTGACTAATCTAATTCCCTTCTATGATGAGATAACTGGCTCTGTGGATGAGGGGAAAGCAGTGGATGTGTTCTTCCTTGACTTTAGCAAAGCTTTTGACACGGTCTCCCACAGTATTCTTGCCAGCAAGTTAAAGTAGTATAGGCTGGATGAAGGAACTATAAGGTGGGTAGAAAGTTGGCTAGATTGTCGGGCTCAATGGGTAATGATCAATGGGCTCTATGTCTAGTTGGCAGCCGATATCAAGTGGAGTGCCCCAAGGGTCGGTCGGTCCTCAGGCCAGTTTTGTTCAATATCTTCATTAATGATCTCGAGAATGGTGTGGATTGCACCCTCAGCAAGTTTGCAGATGATACTAAACTGGGAGGAGTTGTAGATATGCTAGAGGGTAAGGATAGGATACAGAGGGACCTAGAAAAATCAGAGGATTGGGCCAAAAGAAATCTGATGAGGTTCAACAAGGACAAGTGCAGAGTCCTGCACTTAGGACGGAAGAATCCCATGCATTGCTACAGACTAGGGACTGAATGGCTAGGCAGCAGTTCTGCAGAAAAGGACCTAGGGGTTACAGTGGACAAGAAGCTGGATATGAGTCAACAGTGTGCCCTTGTTGCCAAGAAGGCCAATGGCATTTTGGGATGTATAAGTAGGGGCATTGCCAGCAGATCGAGGGACGTGATCGTTCCCCTCTATTCGACATTGGTGAGGCCTCATCTGGAGTACTGTGTCCAGTTTTGGGCCCCACACTACAAGAAGGATGTGGAAAAATTGGAAAAGTACAGTGGAGGGCAACAAAAATGATTAGGGGACTGGAACACATGACTTATGAGGAGAGGCTGAGGGAACTGGGATTGTTTAGTCTGCGGAAGAGAAGAATGAGGGGGGATTTGATAGCTGCTCTCAACTACCTGAAAGGGGGTTGCAAAGAGAAGGATCTAGACTATTCTCAGTGGTAGCAGATGGAACGAATGGTCTCAAGTTGCAGTGGGGGAGGTTTAGGTTGGATATTAGGAAAAACTATTTCACTAGGAGGGTGGTGAAGCACTGGAATGCGTTATCTAGGGAGGTGGTGGAACCTCCTTAGATATTTTTAAGGTCAGGCTTGACAAAGCCCTGGCTGGATGATTTAGTTGGGGATTGGTCCTGCTTTGAGCAGGGGGTTGGACTAGATGACCTCCTGAGGTCCCTTCCAACCCTGATATTCTATGACTCTATGAATTAAAAGGCTACAGTTTTGAAATGCTGGTTTTGTTCTTTGGCGTTACAAGACTTCAAAGGGGGATAAAATTCAAGAAACATGAGGGTGAACTGCTTAAAAATGTTTAGGACCCTAGTACAGGGTGCTGCGTTCTTGCTCACCTTTACGCCGAACTGAATATTCTTCCTTCTGGTTGTGCTTTTTCAAAGACATTACTTATATCATATATAGACAGATAAAGATATATAGATATAGAAAGGAGATAGAGATAGAGAGTGGCGAGCTCAGGAGACAGGTATTTAGCTTTTGAAGTACTCAATATTCCTAGCACAGGGATTTTCAAAACTGTAGTGCATAATCTTGATGTTCCATCCTCTTGACTTCACAACAATTTTTAAAGAAAGCAGTAAGTCCACCAATAAAGTTTGGAAACTGCTGTCCTAACATATGGGCCCTTAAAGTAGGGATCACAACCCTCATGGTGGTCACGAACGGGTCCAGGATGTCGCAACCATCCTCCCCTTGTTTATGGCTAAACAGAAGGAAGTCCTGAGATTACAACAAGGGAATCCCAAATCATTCTGTTGTTACATGGGGTCATGGGATCATGGAAAAAGGGTGAGACCAACTGGGTAGAAAATTACTTTAAAATATTTATTTTATTGTGTGAAAATCTAACACAAAACTGTTACAATTGCATCTGGTGCTAACAGCATTGAAAAAACATGGATGTCCTTATTTGAGTTTTAGTAAGTTGGCATCCCAAGAACATGTGTTCTTATATTGCAGCTCAAAGAACAATACATGTTTCAAGTTTACTGGGTTTTTAAACGTCAAATGCATCAGACTTAAAGCAACAGCTAAGAACTACCAGTAAAAAATTTTTTTTAAAAATGCATAATACCAAGACTCACCATTTACAAAGGAAGTAGCCCTAAAAAAGGATGGGTAAAGTTATACAGCCTAACTCTAATTTTCCAGGCTACTGCGTAACAAGTTTGGTTGCTTTAGTTAAGTCTTAAAACAGAGCGATAGTAAATATAGAGGTATTGTCCTATTTCCCAGTAACTGCATTATTTAGATTGTAAGATTTAAATCACATCTGACCAAAAAGACAACACATTATCCTACCTTTCAGAGAGAAAGAGGAATGAAATTGGGTGATGTGCAAGAAAGAATAGACAGTTCAGAGTTCATACTTATTTTCAATTGAGATTTTGCCATTGTTGTTGAAGAAAAAAATAAAGAACTGTAAAGAAGCTAGCATAAAGCATTTAGAGAAATACAAGCCAGGTAAATAAGCAGTCACCAGTTCTGTCTACTGCCTGGGGACTATTTTTGAAGGTTTATGACTCGCGAAAATAAAGATTACCTCATGTTGCTCCCTTTTATGTGTCTGTTAGTGCCCTAGATTAAAGCAGTAAGCAAGGAGCACCCAGTTGGCATAATCAAAATCTGCAAGCGCAGCACATTTTCTGCCTCAACCTTTGGAAACATTTTAAACAACAGTGGCCTATTAGAATGGCACTGCTTATATAAAAGGCTACATAGGCTGCCTGAAGCTGAATGAATCATCTGATCCTTGGCCAATGAGTTCAGGGGTGGCTCAACTGTTAAACTGGAACAAGGCTTAGAAAGACATGCACCTCAGAAAAGCATGATAATTATTATCTAACTGATAATAAAGTGGAACAGATTATAAAAAGCTATTAATTATATGATCCAGGAGTGGAAAAAACAATTATAAATAGAACAGGCAGCCTAGTATTTATTATTGTGACCTTCAGAACGTTCCATGTAATCTACAGGGTGCAATGTGCATGGAAGGGACTTGTGCAGTGGAAGTCTCTCAATGCTCAGAGCTAGTCAGATAAAGTTAAAGGTTAGTCCTTAAAGACTGCATTATAAACATCCCTCCCTCCCAAAAAGCTGAGAAAAATACGTTCAGTACGACTAGGGTTTCAGGTCTTCAAAAGTGGCCACCACACTTAAGTTTTAGAAATTGATGTTGAACCTACAAAAGCTTTTCCCTCTTAAATGAATTTTTCTAGATTCCTCCTGGCTTTTTACACAATTTTTTACAGTCATATTACACACATAGGAGTTATGAAAGGACACAAGAAGATTAAAATACCATTTCCTGAAAGAAAAGGAGTACTTGTGGCACCTTAGAGACTAACCAATTTATTTGAGCATAAGCTTTTGTGAGCTACAGCTCACTTCATCGGATGCATACTGTGGAAAGTATAGAAGATCTTTTTATACACACAAAGCATGAAAAAATGGGTGTTTACCACTACAAAAGGTTTTCTCTCCCCCCACTCCACTCTCCTGCTGGTAATAGCTTATCTAAAGTGATCACTCTGCTTACAATGTGTATGATAATCAAGGTGGGCCATTTCCAGCACAAATCCAGGGTTTAACAAGAATGTGGGGGGGGAGGGGCGGAAGGGGAGGATAAGAAAAAACAAGGGGAAATAGGCTTGAATAGAGGCTGGGAGTGGCTAAGTCATTATGCAAGGTAAGCTAAGTTAATTGTATCCAATTTGCAAATGAATTCCAATTCAACACTCTCTCGCTGGAGTCTGATTTTGACATTTTTTTGTTGTAATATCGCAACTTTCATGTCTGTAATTGCGTGACCAGAGAGATTGAAGTGTTCTCCGACTGGTTTATGAATGTTATAATTCTTGACATCTGATTTGTGTCCATTTATTCTTTTACGTAGAGACTGTCCAGTTTGACCAATGTACATGGCAGAGGGGCATTGCTGGCACATGATGGCATATATCACATTGGTGGATGTGCAGGTGAACGAGCCTCTGATAGTGTGGCTGACGTTATTAGGCCCTGTGATGGTGTCCCCTGAATAGATATGTGGGCACAGTCGGCAACGGGCTTTGTTGCAAGGATAGGTTCCTGAGTTAGTGGTTCTGTTGTGTGGTATGTGGTTGCTGGTGAGTATTTGCTTCAGGTTGGGGGGCTGTCTGTAGGCAAGGACTGGCCTGTCTCCCAAGATTTGTGAGAGTGTTGGGTCATCCTTCAGGATAGGTTGTAGATCCTTAATAATGCATTGGAGGGCTTTTAGTTGGGGACTGAAGGTGACGGCTAGTGGCGTTCTGTTATTTTCTTTGTTAGGCCTGTCCAGTAGTAGGTGACTTCTGAGAACTCTTCCTGCTCTATCCATCTGTTTCTTCACTTCCGCAGGTGGGTATTGTAGTTGTAAAAATGCTTGATAGAGATCTTGTAGGTGTTTGTCTCTGTCTGAGGGATTGGAGCAAATGCGGTTGTATCGCAGAGCTTGGCTGTAGACAATGGATCGTGTGATGTGGTCAGGGTGAAAGCTGGAGGCATGTAGGTAGGAATAGCGGTCAGTAGGTTTCCAGTATAGGGTGGTGTTTATGTGATCATCGTTTATTAGCACCGTAGTGTCCAGGAAGTGGATCACTTGTGTGGACTGGACCAGGCTGAGGTTGATGGTGGGATGGAAATTGTTGAAATCATGGTGGAATTCCTCAAGGGCTTCTTTTCCATGGGTCCAGATGATGAAGATGTCATCAATATAGCGCAAGTAGCGTAGGGGCGTTAGGGGACGAGAGCTGAGGAAGCATTGTGCTAAGTCGGCCATAAAAATTTTGGGATGCTGTGGGGCCATGCGGGTACCCATAGCAGTGCCACTGATTTGAAGGTATACATTGTCCCCAAATGTAAAATAGTTATGGGTAAGGACAAAGTCACAAAGTTCAGCCACCAGGCTAGTCGTGACATTATCGGGGATAGTGTTCTTGACGGCTTGTAGTCCATCTTTGTGTGGAATGTTGGTGTAGAGGGCTTCTGCATCCATAGTGGCCAGGATGGTGTTATCAGGAAGATCACCGATGGATTGTAGTTTCCTCGGGAAGTCAGTGGTGTCTCGAAGGTAGCTGGGAGTGCTGGTAGCGTAGGGCCTGAGGAGGGAGTCTACATAGCCAGACAATCCTGCTGTCAGGGTGCCAATGCCTGAGATGATGGGGCACCCAGGATTTCCAGGTTTATGGATCTTGGGTATAGATAGAATATCCCAGGTCGGGGTTCCAGAGTGTCTGTGCGGATTTGATCTTGTGCTTTTTCAGGGAGTTTCTTGAGCAAATGCTGTAGTTTCTTTTGGTAACTCTCAGTGGGATCAGAGGGTAATGGCTTGTAGATAGTGGTGTTGGAGAGCTGCCGAGGAGCCTCTTGTTCATATTCCGACCTATTCATGACGACAACAGCACCTCCTTTGTCAGCCTTTTTGATTATGATGTCAGAGTTGTTTCTGAGGCTGTGGATGGCATTGTGTTCTGCACGGCTGAGGTTATGGGGCAAGTGATGCTGCTTTTCCACAATTTCAGCCCGTGCACGTCGGTGGAAGCACTCTATGTAGAAGTCCAGTCTGCTGTCTCGACCTTCAGGAGGAGTCCACCTAGAATCCTTTTTGTAGTGTTGGTAGGGAGGTCTCTGTGGATTAGTATGTTGTTCAGAGTGTTGGACCAACAGGAGAGTGGGTTTGTGGGGGGCTGGGGGGGGGGGTGAGAAAACCTGGATTTGTGCTGGAAATGGCCCAACTTGATTATCATACACATTGTAAGCAGAGTGATCACTTTGGATAAGCTATTACCAGCAGGAGAGTGGGGTGGGGGGAGAGAAAACCTTTTGTAGTGGTAAACACCCATTTTTTCATGCTTTGTGTGTATAAAAAGATCTTCTATACTTTCCACAGTATGCATCCGATGAAGTGAGCTTTAGTTCACAAAAGCTTATGCTCAAATAAATTGGTTAGTCTCTAAGGTGCCACAAGTACTCCTTTTCTTTTTCGGAATACAGACTAACACGGCTGTCACTCTGAAACCTGTCATTTGCTGAAAATTACTTGATAAAACTTAATTAACTGATGCAGTCAATTTACAGGAAGTGAAGAAAAAGGTATGCTCCTTTAAAATTCAAATCTGTTATAATATCCTATTGAAAGAGAAACAGTTTTAGGATTTCCACTAGCATGTCACAAGTACTAGCTAGATTACCTGTAGAAATACATTTTATTCAACGTCTTCATTCATTTACCTAAACTGGTTTTCACTGCAACAGTCTTTTCCCCCCTCAAAGAGAAAATATTATGGCTATAGCATATTCAGTCTACATTCAAGGATCCCTTTAGATAATAAAGAACAGCCCCAATAAGAAAAAAGTTTTCCCCCCCAAAACAACAGGGCCACTTGATTTTTTTTAAATTCTCATGTCCCTCAAGATATTGTATGGGCAAGCAGATGTGTGTTTTAAAAAGAAAACAATTGGCAATAATTCTTGCTTCTTCTCCTCCTTTGCTTAAGTTAAGGAGAATATGAAAAATAAAATCACCCTGAAGAGAAAGTCCATCACTATGCCAGCACTTGCATCCAGACAACTCTTTATTGAGTAACTGAGCTATGATGACTTGAGTTTCTCACCCTGTCCCTTTTTGGGAGGCAGAAGTGGTATGTACATTAGAGAGTGATTTTTTCAGTAGCAGAAAGTCAGAGGAAAAAAACGGTTTGCATGAAGGAGTGAAATGAGTGGCACAGTGCTCAACTGATCATAAATGAATACTGTATACAAGATAAGTGTATAAGGGTATGGACGTGGAATATACTCTCTACTATGTTTTCAGTTTAGCTTTTGGGCCATAAGTGTCCTGGTTCATATGAATTATATAACCTATCTAGAGAGATCTCTCCATTGAGTATTATTGACAACATATTTCAGAGTAGCATCCGTCTTAGTCTGTATCTGCAAAAAGAAAAGGAGGACTTGTGGCACCTTAGAGACTAACCAATTTATTTGAGCATAAGCTTTCGTGAGCTATAGCTCACTTCATTGGATGCATAATCATAGAATCAGTGTAGGACTGGAAGGTACCTCAATAGGTCATCTAGTCCAGTCCCCTGCACTCAAGGAAGGATTAAGTAATAACTAGACCAGCGGTTCTCAAAGTGTGGGTTGGGACCCCATTTTAATGGGGTCGCCAGGAATGGCAGACTTGCTGGGGCTTGGGGCTGAAGCCAAAGTCTGAGCCTTACTGCCCAAGACTGAAGCCTTCAAGCTTTGGCGCCCCTCAGAGTGACGGAGCTTTGGCCCCCTTGCCTGGAGTGGTGGGGCTCGGGCTTTAGTCCCCCTTCCCGGGATCATGTAGTAATTAATTTTGGTTGTCAAAAGGGGGTTGCAGTGCAATGAAGTTTGCAAAACCCTGAACTAGATCATTCCTGACAGGTCTAACCTGTTCTTAAAAACCTGCAAGGACAGAGATTTCACTATCTTCCCAGGTAATTTGTTCCAGTGCTTAATTACCCTAACAGTTAGGAAGTTTTTCCTAATGTCCAACCTAACCACCCTTGCTGCAATTTAAGCTCATTGCGTCTTGTCGTATCCTCAGAGGTTAACAAGAACAATTTTCATCCTCCTCCTTGTAACAACCTTTTACAGGTTTGGAAACTATTATGTTCAGTCTTCTCTTCTCCAGACTAAACAAACCCAATTTTTTCAATCTTCCCTCACAGGCCATGTTTTCTAGATCTTTCACCATTTTTGCTGCTCTCCTCTGGACTTTCTCCAATTTGCCCACGTATTTCCCAAAATATAGCATCCAGAACTGGACACAATACTCCAGTTGAGGCCTAATCAGTGCATAGTAGAATTAGGAAGAATTACTTCTCATGTATTGCTTACAACACTCCTAATACATACCAGAATGACGTTTACTTTTTTTGCAACAGTGTTATACTGTGACTCATACTTAGCTTGTGATCCACCATGACCCCCAGATCCCTTTCTGTAATACTCCTTCCTAGGCAGTCATTTCCTATTTTGTATGTGTGCAACTGATTGTTCCTTCCCTAAATGGAGTACTTTGCTTTAGTCCTTATTGAATTTCATCCCATTTACTTCAGGCCATTTCTCCAGTTTGTCCAGATCATTTTGAATTTTAATCCTAACCTCCAAAGCACTTGTGACCCCTCCCAGCTTGGTATTATCTGCAAACTTTATAAGTGTTCTCTCTATGCCATTATCTAAATCATCAATGAAGATATTGAACAGAACCAGAGCCAGGACCGATCCCTGCGGGACTCCACTCAACATATCCTTCCAGCTCAACAGTGAACCACTGATAACTACTCTCTGGGAACGGTTTCCCAAGCAATTATACACCCACCTCACAGTAGCTCCATCTAAACTATATTTCCCTTGTTTATTTATGAGGAGGTCATGCAGGACAGTATCATAAGGCAAGATGTCCCACATCTAAAGCTTCCCCCCATCCACAAGCCTTGTTACCTTGTTTAAGAAAGTGATCAAGTTGATCCGACGTGATTGGTTCTTGACAAATCCCTGTTGACTGTTACTTTGGGACACCCAAAGTAAATGCATTTTTGGAGGCTTCTAGGCTTTTCTTGGTGCCAACGTCAGCATTTAACATGCACTGATGCAAGTGCAGCTAGAATTTTATTAAGATCTAGTGTTTCAAGTTAATAATAGCCATAAGGATTTAATTCTAGTCTAGTTCAATACCTTGTAGAAACAAGCAAAGCTTAACAGTAATGTGCTGTGGCATAGAGACAAAACAGGTTTAGGACAGGGCAGTGCTGCCATTTATACATCACAACTCATATGCAAATTTTTTTCAACAGCAGTTTCTTTAAGTTATCCACCATTTGCAAGCTTGGACTAGTGGAAAGTTTGGTATATGAATTAACCTTTAATGAAACTTAAAGGCCCCCCTAATGTGAGGGCCTTTTTTGAGGGCTTTAGATGTCAACATCCAAATCTGAAAGAAACATTTAGCTTAGGGAAACTGCACAAAAACAAGATCCAGTAGACTAAGACTACAATGAATCATTGTGGAGATGATGCTAGATCAGTGGTTCTCAAACTTCTGTACTGGTGACCCCATTCACATAGGAAGCCTCTGAGTGGAGAAACTGAAGTCACTTTTTAATATATTTAGCACCATTATAAATGCTGGAGGCAAAGCGGGGTTTGGGTTGGAAGCTGACAGCTTGCAACCCCCCCAGGTAATAACCTTATGACCCCCCGACCTCTAGTTTGAGAGTCCGTGCGCTAGACAGAGTAAGCATTTAATTACAAACATGTTTGCCAAACGTTTGATCTAGCATAAGAAGGACCAAAGGAGCCTATGCCAAAAGGGGATTTGCCCAATGAAGCTCATTTACATACATTTGTTTATCAAAAGGACCATCTTAAAGGAAATTAAAATCCTGCAGGTCTTTAAAGCCCTGAAGCATCAGTCTCACCAAACTGTAAAATACATTGCTGGGAGAGTTCCTCTAACTTGCAGAGGGAGTTTTGGCAGGAATAAGTGATACTGAGGCATCATCATGGCCCTCTGCACCCAAATTTCACCAGGAAAAGGTCCTAATTAAGTGATGACTTAGTCGAGAGCTGGAATATCTCGTCCCCTTCTCCATTTCATCCTAAATTGGCAACTGTACAACCTCTTTGGCAACATGTACATCCTAGTAGTCAATATCCATTCTGCCTGGTTTAGTATTAACTTATTTTTGTTTTGTCCTTTGTGATGAATGAGAATAAATTATTCCTTTCCTCTTTACAAGTGCCCCACTTCACAACTGTAGACAGTGATGTCTCTCGATGGAGCATGCCTACATTTCTTAATAAAGCTCATTTTCAAAAAAAGTTTTTGTAACTAGTTGCTCTTCTCCCATTTGTTTAAAAATAGTGTCCAAAACTGAATGTCGTGTTGCAATATAGATTTAATCAGTATCAAATGGAATGATTTCTCTTCCTGTTCTCTAGGACCCATTAATGAAAAAAGGACAAAGACAAAAGATCTTAACAGGAATAGGAGATTGGGGCGAAGAAAGGAACATCTTAAGGGAAAAAAATAATGCACTAGGCCAACCAAATCTGTAATGCAAAACAGGATACTTCATAATGTTACACTCTAATGCACATTCCATCATAATGAAGTGTTTAATCCCCTCATGTAATTTGTTACATAATTTAATCCATTATGTTCTTCTGAATCATCACCTTCAGCCTAATTATGTAAACTACTTAGTACATCAATATAAACTCACAGGGATCAATAAATCATGCAACCAAATAGTCTGAATCTCTCAGACCCGCTGCTAGAATGCAACTAATGCACAACGTGGAATTGGAGCATAGCTGTGATCCCCTACTGTCCAAGGACACACTCCAACTGGCCCTGTTGGCCTTTCTGCTGATACACCCAGGCAGTGTTTATCCTCATAAGGATTATAAAACCCTCATTTCCATTAAGTTAAAGCGGTGGTGAAAAGTTAGTAGATATGTGGGACATGAAGGATTAGAAAAGAAAAATTTTAAACTGCCCCTTTCCCCAAAATGGAGAGCTGCTGTTTCAACAGCCATTTTAGGTCTCCTCCCACTTTTAATGCACTTTCTAATGAGTGAGCTAAAGTGGGCCCTATTTAATAATCCAGATTTTCTTCCTTGCTCTGCTAAATTTTAAGAAGACAGAGCAAGTTAAAAATGGCTGCTGAGGCACAAACTGGTGCTGTAAGGGCAGCCAGAATTCTGGGGTCTGCTTTAAGTTGAAAACTTACCGGCCTTTAAACTTTACAGAATGTGAAGCACTGAATACGATGGCTGTGAAAAAGCATGCTTCAAATAAATCTTAAAAGAAAGCCAGAAAAAATGCACATACTGAATATTAAAGAGCAACTCCCCCCACCCCGCCCATGTTTTCACTTATTCCACTATGACATATTTTCCATGCTAAAAGAATATATTGCGTATATCCCACATTTTTTAAAAGGCTTTTTAAAACAGTTTCAAAATTACGTCAAACACGAACTAATGAGCCATAGTCCAAGAACAAAAGGCCACACCAAGGTACAGTATTAATGACATGGTGCACTTCTCCAGATGAGCTTCTCAGTTTTGCATTTGTCAGAGTTGCTATCCATTGGGTCAGCACTAAGACAACTTGCGCATGTCTGCTAAACTCCTCACTACATTTAATGGGGAACGAGGATTGAAAGCAGGGTCCTGCACAAGGCATAACTGGAGCCATATAAATGGACTTGCCTTTATTCCGACACACTCATTTTCACTGACACCACTGCATGAATACTTTAAATCAAGTGCTAGGTAAGCGGACACACTGAACTACAGAGAACACAGATCTTTAAATCATCAGTCTAGATTTGTTCCATTCATTTAGGATCACATAGCTGTTTCAGTGTTAGTATAGGATAGCAAGCGTCTTCCCGGATACTAAACGTGACAGCTTGCAGGGTATCCCTCCAGGGCTGGGAAAGAAAAAGTGTCAGAAACCAATCATACTATATTTGAAATCTACAAAAACCCTCAGTAGAGTCAGGCAGTTGAACCAGAACCAGATTGAGCTGGTATTTTATTTGAACCAGAGCTGAACCTGAACCATAAATGTGTTCTATCTACTGAACCTGAAGAGAAAAAAATTTGGGTTACCGCTTAAAACAAAGGTTCAGCAATTTTTAAGCTTCAATTTTTTTAAAATAAACTACAGTGATCTTATTTTCATTACTAAACGAGACAACAAAGTAACAAATGGGCATGTGATTGCCACCAGGAAGGCCTGCCTCCGTATAATGAGAAGAGAATGAGACTAGAAGGAGGTCAATGCACAAGAGGAGGGAGGGAGAGGGAAAGCTCAAGGAGCTGCCTGTACACCAGGAGGCAGCAAGGGGACCAGGAAATAGATAAACAATATCAGACACCCATTCCCACCAGTCCCCAGGGAGAGAGAAGAGGTGGAATGATCCCTGGGCCAAGAAGTTAATAACTCTTCAAGCCCAAGGAAAAAGGTAATGGCTCCCCAACCCTTCTCCCTCTTAGACAGGCCTCCTCTCACCATCCCCATCCCCTAGGGCATCTCCTCCCTCCAGTTGCCCCAAACTCAAATGTATCCTTTCACCAGAGGTCCAGTATAACACAGCAAATATTAGAAGATGTTATTTTAGTTTGCTAAAATAAATTGTTCATAAAAATAACTGCGTTATTTGACAACACAGAAACACTAGGAAGATACTCAAGCAAAGTTAAAAAAAATCAAAATAGTTTCAGCTCTCTTTTTTGAGATTACGTCCACTGAGATTAAAATTTGATTTGAACCAGTTTAAAGTGGTAACCAAACTCGGTTGTTGTTTTCTTTGGTGGCTTGAACTGGAACTGAACCCGAACACACTGAATGCAACTGAACCCGAACAAAACCAAAATAAATACCGGTTTGACTCCCTAAGTAGAAGAAAGGTTATACCGGATACAGTGGAGTTAATTCTAAAAAAGAAACTGGCTCTAAATTATAGTTTTATTTAATTTACGATTGGGTAAAAATGAGGACATTAGACATATCTAATGAAAATAGCTGTTGAAGTACTTCAGTTGTATCTTTTGAATTATCTCAAATTATTTGTTTAAAAAGAAAAAGGTGCATGTAAGTTCAAGTAAAACCCATATTAAAATATGGAAACGCCCACTTGAAGAAACTAGAACACACAGACTTCTATGGTAAGAAAGTCTCAAGTCATCATGAGTCATTGCCATCATTTAATATTCCTCATATGCAGAACAGAAATAGAATAGAAGTGGCAAACTGAAACAGACGAAGTGGGAAGCACACCATGACTCCATAAATACAGCCTAGGGTAGTACTGTAGAACTTGGTAGAAATGGTTTTGTGTTGCCTCTCCTAGGACAGGATGATTGCCACGCCCCCCCCCCCCACCTGCAATCTTTAAAAGCCTTTTTTCTCATGGGATGCCAGGCTGTGAGCGATTTCCTCATTTGTTCATGTTTTCTATATGATATCAAAAGGAAAGGTCTGAGGGACAGACTGTAATCCCCTGCGCTCCCGTAAGCAAGTTAGGAAGTTTTCACAAGAGGAGAAAAAGGAAAAAGGGGTAGGGAAGAGGGGAGTAAATGCCACTTTCACTTTTCCAAAGGGATGAAGAGCTCTTCTGCACAGGCGCTGTTCTCGAACACCAATCACAATGGGAAGCCCAGTGCTTTAGGTTCTGTAAGGCTTAAATCCTTGTTACAATATTATGGATTCAAAGCATTAAAGCACCCATTAAAGCAACTACCATTTCAGTTTTGCAGTGTAACTAAACCAAACCTGCATGGGGGAAAGTAGCCCCAAAGGTTTAATGAAATACCATTCTGCCTGTTTGGAGCTTGCACCATGGAATGTGGACATCCCAAAGTGCCAAAAGTCCCTTCCCGAGGGAGCTGCCAATCAGCCCAGCAATCTAGACCCATGTCACCAAATGGCCTGAAACTCTAAATAGATATTTTAAGTACAAACTGTAAATACAGCTCTGGAACAGAAAAAAATTGTTTAGCCTGTAATGCATTAGGACGAAGGGAAAGAGGGACCATTTTCAGGCTGATCATTATTTTGTAGTTGCAGCTACTAAGGCCAATTTGCAAATGGAACGTGCTCCCAGCGAATGGTCTGTGTCTTCCTCATCCCTTGAGGACACTGAAAAAAAAGTTTTAAAAGTAGGCAGACTTACGCAGTTTTGCCGTCACTATCCTGTTTGGTGGCACTGGCTCCCTTTTTCCCCAGCAGTGAAGCCACTTTCTCTGGATCTCCATTCTCCACAGCTTGCAGCAGCCGGTCGTCATTCTTATTCCACTCATTAGTCTGCAGTAAAAGAAATATTTAAGAGAAATCAATGCCAGCAATATTTCCATGCTGCGCTGAATGACTATGCATACGTTTGCCATCTATCACAGTTAAAATAAAAGCCAAGCAAGAAACCACACACTGAAGAGCTGGCACTTGATAAAGACCCCTATGAATAACTTAAAATGGATCATGTGGTGCATGATTTCAAGGACTAGCAATAGCTCAAGTCAGATCAGATGGATTTCTTTTAAACTAGTGAGATAAGGAGTGAGTGCACTGCAATTTTTTAGGTCAATCCCAGTCGGTCAATCTACAGCACAGCACTTAAAGGAGAGAGCTAGCGTAGAAAAGTTGCTCTGTAAAGCAGTACTGCAGAACTAAATCCATTTGGACCCTCATTAAGATTCAATGAGGTTCATACATGAACTCTTCACTTCTCTAGTTCATTGTTTTTGTTTTAGAGCTCTGCTGGAGTTGCCAGGAGCTACCTTTTTAATCCCATGATACACGAGACAAGACTACCTGGGAGGCATACCCTTAGCTGATTCAGCAAACAAAAGCCCCCTCCCCATACCACTGTGTGCCTGTAGAAACCTTTTCAAGAGAAGCGTTTTCTGCAGCTCCCAGTAGCACAGCAGACCAATAGGCGGAGAGATCTCCCTTTGCAGATTATAACCACTTGTATTGCATTTTTATTCCCCTGCCACGTGTAAACCTCTAACCCAGACAGGTATTCCAGCCCTACCTTCGAATGCTGCAGACAAGAGAACACCACCAAGTATTTTAATCTTTACCAAACAATCCATTAGTCCCCTTTCTCTGGAGGGGTCTTTTCTCTGATTAGTGACAGAAGATTGCACATTCTGGATCATTTTAGAGCACAAGGACCACTTAAAAAACAAAACAGCACCAGAACCTCATTCCCTGTACTTGAGCTATGGATCCAGTTGGCCAATGGGGAGGAGAGTGGGAAAACACACCTGTTTGATTACCCCCAAAATCCCTTCTACATCCCCACCTTACAACCAGGAAGAACACTAAACTATAATCCCAGCAAGAGAGTCTTCTGTTTGCACAGAAGTCAAAGCCTTTTTTTTTTTTTTACACTAACATTACACATCCAGTGAGGAGGCTCTTTAAATAGACTATGGTTGTTCCCAAAAACAGTTAGCTCTTGAACTCAAATGCTCTCAGGAGGTACTACATCAGAACCAGATCAGTGCCTTTTTGATAGGTGCTGAATCCACATTAGTGGGTCACTTGGAAAACCTGCAGCCTATGAAACTCTTAGGCATGGAACTCTCCACAGTGACAGACAAGCAATCACGGAGCCTAGTTTTCCCAATGGACCAGAAATATTGATGTTTCTCTGTTTACACATGTGCAAAATAAGTCAGGGTTCTCACTAATCTAAATTAGGTGCATGCTAGGTATAAAAGCACAACTAAAGACATCCTGAAAAATGGAATGGGTAGAAGCTGGTCAGAAAGAGCATGAGCCTGCACACATGCATACTTCAGTCAAAGTCTTCAAAAATACAGTTCAAGTAATTTCTTATGGGAACAGAAGCATCAGGTCTGAAGATAACCTACAAGTTACTGGGAGTTGAAAAACTCCAAGCAGAGTGAGCAATTAGGACGGACAAGCAGACAGACAGCATGTGAAGGGACTGAGTCTGGAACGATGGGAGCCAGGAACAGCAGTGGTGTCAAAGGGAAGTGGCAAGCAGACAAAGGAGGAAAGCGCACTGGGAGCCTGTGGAGTGCAAGTGAGATGGCTAGTCCAGCATATTATATTCTTAATATGGAGCACAGCTGTGGCATACGCTATTGTAGAATCTAAAGCATTAGTTATACCAGCAAATTTTGATTCTCTCTTGCAAACAGACTAAAATGAAGCTTGTCAAAAAAATTTTAAAGGATAACTAAAAGGACTCTCCACCTAAAAGTTACTTTTCTGTCTTACCTGTAATAGTAGTTAAAAAAAATCCATCACCTAAGATTACTGCAAGATTTCTCTGTTTTTCAGTTTGTTTACCCTGTGTGTTTGACTGCAATTTGTGTCCAACTAGTTTACTGGGTTAACTTACTCTTATGGATTTTTTTTTTTTTACAAAACAGGGAGAAAAAAAATATTTAGAATTGGAAAGTGTGATGGTAAAGTTACAAAAACTAGCATTCGAATTCCAAGGCAGAAGCAACACCTGCAAGTATTTCATTAATTTTTTTGAAATGGAGTAGATTTTAAAATTGACAGTGCCCCTTTAAACTTGGCAACATGAAACACTAACCTACATTTCCACAAAAGGAAGATGAAAGGACCTAATCTTTAAGCACATTTCATGTCCTGAAATGACCAGTTCTAGTTCTCAAATATTGGAGATTAAGCTACAGGAAAAAGATTAAGATTAAGACTGTTACTGAAAATCCTTGGCAGCATGAACCTTGATATAACTACAGGGCTGCTCAATAGTTTAGAATATAATCAAATCCTGGAGAACCAGTTAAGAGGGGATTTAAATATTAACCTATAGCAAGTAACTAAAATTGAAACGTTATTTGATTATATGCCAACGATTAGTTTGGCAGTATTCTGTCATATGCAAGTCACCACGCTAGAACCCCAACGCCATACACAGTTTATTCTAATCCTGATTTCAGTTTTTTAATTTCTCCCTAGTGTGTTAGTGACACTAAGATCACTGTATGCAAGAGGCACTGATCCCATGTTCAGTCACATGCCTCATTAAAATTTCAGACCTGATTTCAATATAGCTGGGTCCTAAAATTATGTGCCGATATTCATCTAGTGTGAAAGATGTGCATGAAGATTTACAGACCTTAAACTTGTAAAGCATGAAGTGTTTTGAATCCAGCTCTTATTCTGTACAATGGTGCCAAGCTTATTTTAACAACAAAACATTGTACAGTACAGAATTACTCTTTTAAAAAGGAGAGGGGCAGTACTTTATCTTGTAATACTCAGTTTTCAACCTTTTTTTTCCATAACACAATGTATGCACATATATTATACAACTGAGATTGGAGAAGGGTTGCATTGTTCACCTGATAGCTCCTATTAACACGTGAAACTGCTAAGGTGATTCTACTCTACCTAAAAATTAAACAGTCTTGAACTTGGACAAGTTAATTAATGCTCTCTCTCTCAGGGAGAAAACTTATCTTTGTTAATCGGACATGAATATCAAGACTACAAGGTTACTGACATACTGACTATTTAAAAAAGAAAGGGTAATTTTTCCTTTTTTGAGGGGAAGGAAGTAGATGATGGAGGTAGAGCAGCAAGATCTATATTTGGATATAGCAGAATGAGCACAGTGAAAACAGCTTCTCAAACTATTTAATACCTCCTCTTCTCACCACTGAAGCTATTCCTAGTTTTAGCAATCCTGAGTCATGGAGAATGGGCCACTACACTAATCAGCTTGAATTAATTCGGCCAATTTTATGATTTTAAGATTTTTTTAAATGAAAGTATAACCATATTTTTGACACATATATTTAAGATCACTTAACACATTAACTAATAGTGTACAACAGGTGCATTCTACTTTAAAAGGCTAACTAACCCCTTTTAAATTACTGTTTAGAAAGTAGTCCCTTCTCTATACTCAAGCAGCAATGAACTCATTGAAGTTATAGTTAGGATACAAGGCCTGTTATGTTTTTAAACTGGATCAAAAGTTATATTCATTTAAATGTAATGAAAATTATATGAATCTCTGAGAGACACCAGCATATTAGCAAAATGAAGTGACAGATGGTAACCTTATACTATGCTACAGTTGTCACCTAAAACAGAAACTAGATACCTATAAAGTATACTTTAGACAATTTGGTACTTTTATTTATTTTTCCTCACCATTGTATTTAAAATCACTAATATGCTTAAGAATAAACAGAAAAACACCATGAAAATCCTCAAGACCTCTAGCTTAAGAATGAACTCCACCCCACAATCCATCTCTTTGCTCAGTCTATCCACTGCCTCCCGTAAAGCCTGGGAGAAGAGAAGTCCAGCAGCATGCCCTGACGATCACCATACCTGGGATCTGGCAGACTAATAGGTGAGTGAGGCGGATAATTTTGAAGTAAAGGCCCTCAGTGTAGAACACTGCTGCTAGCCGACTTGCATTGAAGCGTGTGGACTGTAAGAACTGCGTACTTCATGTAGCCAGGATCCAGTCATCAACTAGTACCCAAGACAGATCATGAAATACAGGTCTCTGAACAGAGGCCAAGACATTTTCCACTAGGTACAATTTCTGAATCTCTTGAAGGCTTAGCCTGAGGGCATTGTAGTAACCCAATCAATGACCATGGAGACGCCTACCTGAAAGGAAACAGAAAGCACTTTTGATAACTGTCACTGCCCAGGTATTTAGAAGCAGTCAGGGATCCAATAACTTTTGCAACAACTGGGAGGCAAACCCAGCACCCTCACTCCAGGGTGCACATACAGTTTCTACCTTTTCCCCAGCACGGTATTTCACTTACTCTGAGTGCTCCCATTCCTTTCTGCGTTGAGTTTTATCCAGCTAGCCCTCATCTACACCCAAAAATCTCCATTAGATACCAGGCAAGTGATTCCGCTACACTAGCAGGCAGGAAGAGATGGTAATGTAAGAATGGGTGTCAGCGCCCTGATGAAGCCATAGGCTCATGGACTCCCCTATAAACACTGAACAGGAAGGAGAGCAAGATGGAATCCTGGGGGGAACCCTGTATATGAGCCCTCAGGACAAAAGAGAAAGGCCTGACCCAATATCCATTAGAGTCAATAGAGAGGCTCCTTTTGATTTAAAATGTTTTGAATCAGGGAGTAATTCTTAATTCCTCAGTTCTCCCAGAAGGAATGGATTGGAGCCACATATCCACATTCTCACTAACAAAAAAAAACAAAAAACAAAACAAAGAAAAACACCCTGTTCTCAAAAAGGGTGGCGGAGAATTGTGCTGGCACTGATTTGTAGTTAGCAAAAAATTCTCCATCAGTGGACTGGGGTTGAGCAGCACTAGTGCTGTGACTGGTATAAACATGTATACAGGGGGAAGAGGATGTGATGCTGTATGACTGAAATAGGACCACAAATATCATTAATATTGGCACTGTTAGACAATTGCAACAAATCTTGTACAAAGTATATCATGAAAGGTGTCAATGGAAAATTTATGATTTGCTAAATAAGTTTGTCCTGCATGTGCCCCATTTTTGCATTTTGAAAAGGTGAACCCTAGTTCACCTAGTTCCCACCTACCTAACTACCCTTTCAGCCACCCTCAACACTCACCTACCGAGTTTTTGGCACCTCCATGACCAATCACAGCCAGTGCT
The DNA here is from genome assembly GCF_965140295.1 of Lepidochelys olivacea. NCBI lineage: Eukaryota > Metazoa > Chordata > Testudines > Cheloniidae > Lepidochelys > Lepidochelys olivacea. The sequence goes on along the minus strand of NC_140415.1, from coordinate 24,938,566 downwards.
CAAGGTAAGGCACGTTGACCGTAAGCTTAAATTTATGCTTATATGCAAGTTATTTGAAAATATACAAGTTAGCACATTAAGTAATTTGAATGAGATCTTCCAGAAGGTTAAAACACATTGACAGGTTGGGGTCTGTGGGAAAGCTTGCCCTGCTGTGGCTGTGCTGTCAATACAGAGGACTTCATTCTCCAGTAGTACTGTTAATCTAACCCCTTTCTGCAGCAACATATGTACAGGAATTTTTTTAAGCAATGTTTATGGCTAAAAGCAAATGTATGAATATGCAGACTGGCAAATGGAATAATTTGAAAGGCACATCTCATGAAGCTGCACAAAAAACTTAGCAGCGTGAGTTTATAAAGTAAACTTAAGTTTGCAGGATCAGAGCCTGAAAAAGCCTGTGCGTGTATTTTGGTGCAAGAACAAATCACTCTCTTCTTCAGGCAGTGTGCCAACCAGCTACCAGCAGCTTCCTTTTAAACACACTTAACATTCTGTACCGTGATAACGGTTTGTGTACCTCTGAATGCCTGAGCAGATCAAGTGTGCATTTCAGCTTAATGAAACAGATTCAACCTTCTATCTAGGCTTTTCTCAGACTATTTTTTAAATTTCCAATGCATTTTTCTTTTAGACACACCTCCAACATAATATTATAGTAAAACTGAACTGGATACTAAAAAATTAGGCATTACATACCAGGAGACAAAATAACATGGATACGAAGCCTATAAAGTCTATGTTTTGGGTAAAATGGAAAGTTTTAGAATTTTTAGACAAAACTTTAATTCTTCTATTTAAGATTTTCTTGTCTTGTTATGCTGAGGGTTGAGCAATCCCACTGCTTCACTGAAACTGTTGGGCATGATAGCTGCCTTGCATTCAGGCTAAAGGATGGAACGATTACATGCCGCTTTCTTTAGCAATAGTTGAAACAATGGAAAACCACTGCCCAAGGATCAGACCACATGTGGGCAGTGGCTGAACCATGTAGACAAAGGGGTTTCCCAGGAGTCTGATAACTAGGGATTGATTTGATTGCAGCTGTGTCTGTGAGAGAGAAGCAAGGGAACCACCACAGAAGCACACAGAGAAGGCAGCACGGAAGCCACAGAGAAAAGCTAAGAGAGCTTTTGGGTAAAGTGCTACCTTGGAAGAGGCTTGAAACTGTGACTAAAGAAACTGCCTCCTGCTGTTTGATTCCAACTATGTTCAGGTAAACAGAGTTGTACGTTTTTTGTAAATAAACAAACAGGACTGTGTCAATACTACCAGACACCATCAATTTCTCTTCACAGAAACCTGCAAAACTTTGGCGGCGGCGGGGAGGAATATAACCACTCAATCCAAAAGGGGTAACAGTATATTATCAAAAAAAGAAAAGGAGTACTTGTGGCACCTTAGAGACTAAAATCTATTTGAGCATAAGCTTTCATGAGCTACAGCTTACTTCATCGGCTGCATGCAGTGGAAAATACAGTGGGGAGATTTTATAGACACAGAGAACATGAAACAATGGGTGTTACCATACACACTGTAACAAGAGTGATGGTAACACCCATTGTTTCATGTTCTCTGTGTCTATAAAATCTCCCCACTGTATTTTCCACTGCATGCAGCCAATGAAGTGAGCTGTAGCTCATGAAAGCTTATGCTCAAATAAATTTGTTAGTCTCTAAGGTGCCACAAGTACTCCTTTTCTTTTTGCGGATACAGACTAACACGGCTGCTACTCTGAAACCAGTATATTATCAGTATAGGGTTTTCTTACTATATAACTACATTCAACACAAAACCTCTGGAACCCAGATTATTCCCACCCCAGTTATCCAGAATTCTCAAAAAGAAAAAAAACCCAGCATTATGCACTCAAAATCATTAAGCCTTTATGCCTGTAGGATTTGAGTGCTGCGGCCTCTTTCCTGCAGAGCTTGCACATTGCAGGCCTTTGACCCCAGTAGCATCTGTTTAGCTTAAACCTTAACTTTCCAAATGAAACAGTGTCCCTCCTCACCCATTTTCACCTTCCCTTTATCTTCAGATGAGAGGTTGTGCTGTACTACAGTGATCACCTATCTCCACAGTCACACCGTCTTTCTAATGTCTTCCAAGTTAGCTATTTAAGGATCTGACAAATCCACAAAAAGCAAGAAAAAAAATATCAAAAAGTTATGACTGAAATTCCATCCCTGGATCAGAAATCCTCAAATATAGGTTACAGCTGGGTTTGATCATCAAGTTGCCAAATTATGTCCCCAGTTATACCCATTCAACCTCATCTACTTCAGGAGTACAATAGAACCTCAGAGTTACAAACACCAGAGTTACGAACTGACCAGTCAGTCAACCACAAATCTCATTTGGAACCGGAAGTTCACAATCAGGCAGCAGCAGAGACAAAAACAAACCAGAACAAAAAAAAAAAAAGCAAATACAGTAGTGTGTTAAATGAGAACTACTAAAATAAATAAATAAAGACAGAGCAGCATTTTTCTTCTGCATAGTGAAGTTTCAAAGCTGTATTAAGTCAATGTTCAGCTGTGAACTTTTGAAAGAACTACTAATATTTAGTTCAGAGTTATGAACATTTCAGAGTTACAAACAACCTTTATTCCCATGGTGTTTGTAACTGTGAGGTTCTACTGTAGTTACAAGCAAGGATGGAACTGGCCTTCAAAACCCAAAGCAAAGTGTTTTGCAATACCTTCAATAGTCAGCAAAGGAAATGTGGAGCTTGCAACTATGCAGATCCATTAGCCAAAGGGATCACTCAGAAGGAGACCACCAGTGCAGCTGTTACTAATATAATCTGATAGCAGCTACTGTACTGCTGTCTAGCCTGAGAGGTTACCTCCTCTCTTCCCCCAACTCCTGCATGGTTCCCCTGAGCAAAGCCCATTTGCTCCTATGTTTGTATTACATATCACATTAATAAAAAAAACATTACATTTAGTGCTGAGTCACTGAGAAGATATGCTTCATTACTGGGATTGTTTAGATAATCAACTTGGTAGACTGTGTAACTGCTGAAATAGTTTAGCCAGGAATACTCTGTTAAAGAGTAAACACAAGTTTTAAAATACAAATGAAGTCTTAACATGAAGGTAACTAACAAACTGTTCTTGTAAAAGATCATTACTACAGTATCATTACAATATCATTACTAGGTAAGAAACTCACTGAATAAAATGAAAATGAGGACTTGTGGCACCTTAGAGACTAAAAAATTTATTTGAGCATAAGCTTTTGTGAGCTACAGCTCACTTCATCGGATGCATCACGAAAACTTATGCTCAAATGAATTTGTTAGTCTCTAAGGTGCCACAAGTCCTCCTTTTCTTTTTGGGAATACAGACTAACACGGCTGCTACTCTGAAAACTGAATAAAATGTAAAATTGCTACATCCTTACGCATATCAGCCTTGTCTTTTTGTTGAGCAAAGTGTGAGTCCCATAGCCACCGGTCAAGTAATCAAGTTAAATGTCAGCTATGTTAAGTTTACTGATGTTCTCAAGAAAGAAAAGGGAACAGTCCTTGCGGTAAAGTGATAGTAGTTGTGTTATAACTGTAGTGCTTTACATTTGCAAAGCACTGAACAAACATTAACTATGTTTGTTTGCCAAGGAAAAAACTATCTATAGGAGAGGATATAAGTGACCTTGCATTGTTGTATGTCTGTTGGAGGCAGGTTGTGTTATCTCCACTGAAATCGGAACTACAGGCAAGCTGAGCAGCAAATTAAAATTCCTGGTATTTTCAAAGTCAGTGACTCATCATTTGGAAAGGAAAGGAGTGGAAGGCCTTGTCTACAACAAAATCAGCTTTTGTTGACAAAACAGCAGAGGTGTACACACTACAGTGCTCCTCCAGCCGACAAAACTCTCCTGCTTTGTCAACAAAATAATACCACCGAGTCAAAAGGCGTAGAGCTTTTTGCAGCAAAGTTAGATTGACAAAGTTTCAGTGTAGACACCGTGCTTGGTTATTTCACCAGAAATGGCTTCCAGGTGGTGTCCCACAATGCCCATCCTGACCACTCTGGTGAGTAGCTCGAACTCCGCTGCCCTGCGCCCAGGCATAGGCGCCAACTTCTCCTGGTGCCTGTGGGTGCTCGCACCCACCCCGCCCCGACTCCATCCCTACCTTGCCCCCTCCTGCCCCTGTCCCGCCCCCTTTCCCCAAAGTCCCCACCCCAACTCCGCCCCTTCCTGCCCCTATTGAACTCCTTCCCCAAATCCCAGCCCCACCTCCTCCTCTGAGCGTGCCACATTCCCACTCTTCCTCCCACCCACAGCTTGTTATGCTGCAAAACAGCTGTTTTGCGGCAGCAAGCGCTGGGAGGAGGAGAAAGGAGAAGGCGTGCTCAGGGAAAGAGGCGGAGGTGAGCTGTGGCGGGGAGCTGCTGGTGGATGCAGAGCACCACCAATTTTTCCCCGTGGGTGCTCCAGCCCCAGAGCATCCACGGAGTTGGTGCCTATGCACCCAGGTACACAGGCATCTGCCCCTCCCCCTTTAAAGGCCTGGGAATGTTTTAAATTCCACTTCCTGTTTGCTCAGTGTGGAGAGCTCACATCGTATCTTCCCAGCTGACCCTGGCAACTCCATGCAGCAAACGCTCTCCCGCTTGGAGCATACCTGAGTTGTTGGATCTGCTGGCACTGTGGGGAGAGGAGGCTGTGCAGTCCCACCTTTGCTCCAGCCATAGGAACTTCACTACCTATGGGCAGTTTTCTCGTGACATGTTGGATAAGGACTACAAACAGGACACACCTCAGTGCCGTGTGAAGATCAAGGAGCTGATGCAGGTGTACCAGGGCAGCTCTCATTTTGGTGTCCTTGCACTACAATGCTGGGGAGAGCTCTGCACATTGTTCCAGAAAGGTGGCTTTCCACTTCCAAAAGTTCTGCAGCCACTGCTCGTCATCTCAGACCTGCATAACGATGCGATCCCACCACTCAGTGCTCGTTTCCTGAGCCCAACAGCGACAGTCCACCATGTGAAACTGCTTCACAAATACCAAAAGTAAAACCGGTGTTGTTTCTTTCCATGGCACAAAGCAGGGCAGGCACCACAGATTCCTGTTCAGAGCTCATGATATACTACATGATTAGCCACATTGTGTTCGTAACACTGACCACAGCAGTAGAGAGCAGTGCAGGATCCATCCTTTCAGGCAGAGATGGCAGGAGCACAATAAACAGGGGCCATTGAAACATGGCACAAAACATAGTCGGAAGCCCCTGAAATGATGGGACAGAAAAAAATGCATCATGGGACATTGAGCCCGCACCTCTGATGCACTGCGATCCACTCCGCCTTCCCACAACTCCTAGCTGCAGAAGGTGGGGAGTTGGACTGTGGGATAGCTACTCACAGTGCACTCCTCTCACTGTCTATGCTAGAGCAACAACTGTGGACGCACTGCACCGACAGAAAGAGCGTTGTGTGAACATGCACGCGTGATGTAATTATAGTGGTTACTGATCGTCGCCGTGACTTAACTCTGTAGTGTAGACATAGCCTTTGAGACTGGCTAGATGAATGACTGTGCCACAGCCAACCCAACCATCACCAGATCATGCAGGACTTTATAAGAAAGCCTCAGAAAACAAACGACCATTCCATTTCTTTTCTTGAGTGAGAAGTATGATGGAGGAGTTTGTATGAAAGGCAGAGTTTAGAGGGAATGTGGTCATATGGGAAAACATCCTCAAAAGATAAATGTTTTGGGAGAGGTCCAAATTCATAATTTGTTTTTACTGAAAATCTTATACTCTATGTTCCACTGAAGTATTTCTGTGTTAAGCCATTTCAAGGAGCTTGTGAACTCTCTGCTGAAAGGTGCTATGTACATTAACTTTATAACACGCCAGATCTGAACGGCAACTCTGGGAGTGATTGTCAACAAAATGGAATGCAGAGAAATTATCACAACAAATTTATACCAAGGAAATAGTTTATAATTTACACCTCAACATTTAATGGTTACATCAGAAATCCTATTTTCCCAGTTTAACCTGGCCATTGTGTTCCCTTTCCCTTTTTTTTTTTTTTTTGTTTGACTACAATGGCTGACATTTAACATTTTCAGTAACAGACTAAACACTTGCCACAGATGAGGCAGTCACTCTATTAAATGCAAACGAGCAACAATTTTTAGGGTGGAAATCAAATCAGGCAAACCAAATAATCTGTAAAAAGAAAAGGAGGATTTGTGGCACCTTAGAGACCAACAAATTTATTTGAGCATACGCTTTCGTGAGCTACAGCTCACTTCATCGGATGCATTCAGTGCTGTAGCTCATGAAAGCGTAGGCTCAAATAAATTTGTTGGTCTCTAAGGTGCCACAAGTCCTCCTTTTCTTTTTGCAGATACAGACTAACACGGCTGCTACTCAAACAAATAATCTGTGACCATTTTACAAGAAATTTTAATCCATTGTTGTATTCTCTGTTGCGCCTTATACCTATATAAACCCTATACTGCTTATTCCCCTTTCCCATTAAAACTTTACAATAATGATGCTAAAATACATTAAATAGAAGAGGCCAGTTAGAGTCAGACACTAGCTTTCATTTGTTCACATAAAAAATGAAATCCAGCCCTTTCATTGGGGGAGGAGCAAGGGTTCTTTCATTAACTTTAAACAGTTCTACTGACTTGATCTGAGCATGCAGTCATCTTGGTGCTAACTGTGCTCTTTCATCCGCTGTTGAGAAATAGGTTACTTAATCAAAACTGCGATAGTTGCTCAAAAGAGAAGAGAGATCCTGAAGTAACAAGAATGGAATAAAATGAGGTTTAAATCACTGACAGTAAGCTAGCGTATTGGCAACATTTCAAGCCACCTCCCATTGTTTATCAAATCACACATCACCAATAAAGTGACTGGAGATTTATCTTTGTTTGACAAAGGATGGGCAGTTTCCCCACCACATGCAACTGATCATTCTCAGTAAGTCAGAAAGTGGTTAGACCAAGAATGATCAGTGTATCTGAACAAATGAAATACTATATCTTTTTTTATGGGCCTTTAAAGAAAAAAACCCCAAAACAACCTAAAATCCTTTTTTAAAAGCACTTCCCTTTGAAGTCATGGTTTTCCATTGATCTACTTTTTCTTCCATTTCTAAGGATTTGGAATACAGTATATATGCAGTCAGAGCATTGTTTTTCCTTGAAATTAACATCAGATTGTGATACTATTAATAAGTGTCTGCTGCCGGATACAAAGATGTCTCTCATTTCTAGAGAAATCCCTAGTGATGGCACAACACAGATCAGATAAATTGATTAATATAAATGTTTTCAAACTGCGTTCCACAGACTATCATGAATCCTTAGGTTTTCCTTGTGATCCCTAGAATAAAACATATGTAAGACACACAGCGGGATACCGAGGGAGGTTTGGAAAGGAGGTGGTCTGCAAAGAGGTTTGCAGAATTTAAAAAAAAGATGGAGAACTACTAAATTAATGGACTAACTATGAATAGGGGATGGCACCCACTTTTGAAATGCAGATTTGTTTAAGGTTAGGATTTCCAGAGAAGCCTAAAGAAATTAGGCACCCAACTCCAATTAAATTGCAAAGGAATTGAGAACTTAACTTTCTTAGTCTCCTTTAAAACAGAAGTAAAAATCTATTAAAAAAATATCAAGCCTTAAAGCTAGATAGGGCCAGCAAATACCATATACAGATAATCTAATCTGACTTTGGATCAGGTAAAGGGCATGTTTTGAAAACTTTCAGCAGCAAATAGCACACCACTAAATCATTATTCCCATGAGCTATAGGGATACAGGCAGTTATGCAAACAACTTTCTATACAGGTTTCAGAGTAACAGCCGTGTTAGTCTGTATTCGCAAAAAGAAAAGGAGTACTTGTGGCACCTTAGAGACTAACCAATTTATCTGAGCATAAGCGTAGCTCATGAAAGCTTATGCTCAAATAAATTGGTTAGTCTCTAAGGTGCCACAAGTACTCCTTAACTTTTTATACAGTTATTGTGTAAACAGCTATGCAACATGGACCCTGAAAAATTAAATGTGTAAATGTGGTGTCCTGCAACACCACATGCCTTCATAACCATGAGACTCGAATAAGTTCTTTGGGGCAGGCACTAAGGGTGTGTCTACACTGCAATAAAACACTTGGAGCTCCCAAATGTCTATACAACAATTTTATAGGCCCTGAGTCAGCTGTAGGTGTTTTACTGCAGTGTAGATATACGTTAAGCCCTGGTTTACACTACACAGTTAGGTCACATCCATTCAGGTCTGTGCATATCGTCACCACTCAACTATTAATTCACATAGCATTCTCTTAGCAGGACTTCTCTTGTTAACTCAGCAGCACTTCTGCTTGCCGGTTTGAGCAACTGAGCATGCTACATCCACTCAGATCTTTACTGGCCTCCTTGATCCCCTTCTTCACTAGAATCACTGCTCAGAGACCACCATGTTTAATGGATCTCTCTTGTGTTTGGCGAGCAGGTAGCCCAACCTTGGTTGTGTTGGAACCTGCTTCTCTGACATCCACCTCAATCTGTTCCTCACTGCTCTTAATTCCACTCCTTTCCCTGCATATTACTAAGACAAGTATTAGTATTCCTACTACTCTTCTCTACCCCTACACAAACTTTGCAGTTTGTGTTTGAAGAAGGTAGTTATGTTATAGTTTTTTTAGATGGCTTCCATTATGATGAAGTAGACTCAGTACATGTATGTAGCAAGCTGGGGTGGACTTTATAAATAGATTAGAGTTAAACATAAGACTGCAGTACCAGTCTATGCTGACTAGTTCAAATGTGACAAGATGATCATCTCTAAGAATTGTGAATACTGTAAACATTCTCCTAGCCACTTTTGTATTACACTATATATAGTACAAATATCCATTTGAGATCACATGGTCTGTTCTTTCAGCATGATAGATGAGCCTTGTCTGCAAATTAAAAAAAATTGCTAAACAATGAGCAACTTGCCTAATAGAGTTCCATGATCATAGATAAACAAGTTATCTTCCAAAATACATACCTATCAGAGGAAAGCAGGGAAAGCATGAGAAGCAATAGAGAACTAAAAAGGTTAATTTTAAAGACACATTCAGAATTATTTTTGATATCTACTATACTGCAGAGTCTGATAGTCTTGTAGTTTTCAGAAGGAATCCAATTTGAGATTTTGATATGAATTTTGAAAACTATTCTGAGCAGTAAAAACATTGTCTATTTATAACTGAAGAAACTATCAGTTGTTACCGGGTACAGCTCTGTATCCTCAAACTAAGTGACACAGCCAAATAAAACAAACACAAACAAATGACACCCAGGCCCCTGTTCCAAGAAATGATTTTGTCTGGAGTCTTTAAGAGCTCAAGACAATCTTGAAGAGCACTTCAGGATCCTAAAAGAAGGCTAAAAGTTTCATTATCTGTCTGACTTTCAGGAGGCTTTGAAAAATGTGTGCACCGTGGATTGACTTTATGATCTAATACTTGTCAGTCGGTGAATGAAATATATTACAACTAAGAGTTTGGCTTGCTGTTGAAAGTTTCTTGAGTGAAATGGAGGATAATCCAAGTCACAGGCAAGTTACACGTAAGATACATTCACAGTAAAACTGGAGAAAACTGGAAAGTCATTCTGCACATAAAAATCTGATTCTCTGACAGTTTTGAGTGCTTGGATGTTTCTCCTCACTGCACTTTCCTATCTTATCTATGCTTTGTTAGAGAGCAGATGAAATGTGGCTACAGAAATAGCTCCTGCTTCCATGTAGCCACCACTACTCCCTCCAGAGAAACATGACACAAACAGTGTGGCAGCTGTCCAAAGATGGTTGGATCAAAACTTTTAGTATGGTAGGGGCAGAACAAAAGTCTTGCCCGTATATTTGCCATGTGGCTCATCACTTGCAAGTGATAAAATACACCAGCCCCCTCCCCCAACATAGTATCTCTGCACTAGATTGACAAAATCAAATACAGATTCTAAATTTTAAATGGATTTACAGTGCTATTATAGAAGAACAGACTTCTGCCCTGTCCCCCCCCCCCCCCATTAAAGGAAGTGGAACTCTCCCCTAGAGTTGGCACTATAATTAAGGCTAAGATTTTGTCACGGATATTTTTAGTAGAAGTCATGGACAGGTCATGGGCAATAACCAAAAATTCATGGAAGCTCATGACCTGTCCCTAACCTTTACTAAAAGTATCCATGACAAAATAGGGAGGAAGGAGGGTCCAGCATCTGCAGCTGCTAAGAGCTCTGGGATCTCCCACGCTGCCTGCAGCGGCTGGGCATTCCAGTAGGCCCCCTGCCCAGGAAGCTGCGGGGTCCCCACTCAGATGCTTGCAGCTCTGGGGTCCTCCTACTGACCTCCATGACATAATCATAGCCTTAACTATAATTGCAAATTTACCAGCATATAAAAAGTAAATTCCCTTTTAACATTCAAGTTCCGGTCACCCAGATGGCTCTCTCATTTGCAGCCAACCTATCCCTCTAAAGGTAATGGAGAAAACAACCTGAAATAGACAAAAATACATTCGCTCACTAGCGCCAACTATCGAAAAAGTACATGGACCAAGTCTGGAATATTAGCAGAGTTTCTGAATTTCAGTTTTGAAGCTGGGCATGGGAAACTTACTAGATCTGCTATAAAACCATAATTTTAGGTACATTTATAGCCCCTAATTCTTTTGAAAACCCAAATATTTTGTGACTTGCACTGAGTTGCCTAGAAATCAGTACTCACTTGTTCAGTTCCACACTACCTGCCACATTCCAGGACCAGCGGATGGAATGACATCCTGTTTGAGCAGGAACCAAATGAGTCAATACCTTTCTCAGCACAAAATGCAAGTGCCACTTGCCAAGATATCAGATAGTGTGCTCCTGGCATTCCCAAAGCTGAAGCCAAAAACTAAGCTTAAAGTGTAAAAACTGACCACTGAAATCTGCAAGAAAGAGGGGCGGGGGCAGGGTCTACTCATGAAATGTGGCTAGTTTCCAAAAGTTTCATTTTATTTCCCCATTCTATCACTGTAGTGGATGAGAAGAGTTTTCAGAAGCCATTTGAAATGGATCTGGATCCACCTCTCTTAAAAAGGAGTCCTGAGTAACCTACTACCTGTTATACCAATATCCCTAGAAGGGTCTTAAGAGAGCAGAGCAAGCCGGCAGGAACATGTAAACTGCAGCTGAATCAGAATTTAGTCAATTGTCTCCCCACTTCTCCAAGAGCCTGCTGAAGGTGTGTCTGCAGCCCTTCTCTTATAGACTCAGAATTTAAGGTCAGAAGGAACCATCATGATAATCTGACCTCCTGCACATTGCAGGCCACAGAACCTCACCCACCCACTCTTGTAATTGACCCCTAGCCTCCGGCTGAGTTACTGAGGTCCTCAATTTGTGGTTTATTAAGGGAAGGGTTTGTGGCAGAGAATCATGGCTCTTCAATGGATTCACAGGCAGTAATTTTTCTGCTGTGTACATAACAAGGTGACTGCCCACAGCTTGGGGTTGGGTAAGACTGGTAGAAAAACAAAAGGAAACACTAGAAACTCCAGATCCTTTGGGTATTACTAAGTTTTCTTTGTGTAGGCAATTAGACCTACAGTCTCATTTGTCCAGCTGGCCTAACACCACCCCAAACTAAAGACTCCCTTTTGGGAAGATGACCACACAGAGGAGCTAAAGGGGAGAGCATATGAGACCTTCCCCCAGGTCCATTTCCTTTCTCATTTGGAGAGGAAGCTCCACTGCTCCCCAGAAGCAATTCCCTCTACAGATAAGTTTCCTGTCCACAAGGCACAGATGGCTCCACCGTTCATCTGACTAATGGCCCACAGCTGTCACTCCTGCAAGCTATACTTCAGGCAGCCTCCACAAGCCAGCTTTTCGTCCCCAGCCTAGTGAAGGGGTTTAACCCCTTCCTGGTTGAGCCCAGAATGAGGTTCATACACCCTGCCACAGGATCACAAGCCCTGAATTAGTTTGCCAACATGCATTTCATAGATACCATTTATACACAGAGTTTTCTAGAGTGCTAAATGTCTATAGTACAATTGTCTATTTGGGTACTCTTAGAAATATGATTCCTCTGTATCTTTGGATTCTCTCTCCATCACATGTAACCCAAATTAATTCAGAATCTATCCTTTTGCCTTCTGCAGTAGAGTACTGATCTTACAGAATCTGCTGAAAATCGGATAATTCTTATTGCCAGAGACAGCGCAAGGCCTTCAACATTTTACAAGGCTAAAAAAAGTTACTATAAATTTAACAGTCTTTTCAAGATGAAAGTATAATCCTTCCAAAACTTCAGACAACAGATGACTCAACCATCTGGACAATTCCATTAAAATTCTGTCTTGTAAATATAAATATGATGTAATGTACTGTGATCCCAGGAGAAAGGAAAGGTGTTAGACGTATGTGACCTGCACAAGTGTTCCTTGAATCCATCTGGCTAGCTATTTTGAAAAAGGTAATACTCAGATAAGCAGATTTTTTTTTAAAAAGTCCAAGATAAACATTTTTAAGACTATTCTTGGAAAACAAATGCAACGAAAATAAGGTTGTGACGGGGTTGGGTCACAGAAACTCCCTCAAGACTCTCACTAGATATGCTGGGATACCACTCAGAACAGACCCCCCTGCCAGAGAAGGCTTCCCTGCACTCCCGTCTTGCTGAGTTAGACACTCCAGTCAGCTACAGTACAGACCAAGAGGTTGGGCCACGCCCCCCTGCAGTTCAGACACTAAGATCCCCTTAGCCCAGGGGTTTCTCAGTTAACAGAGACTTTCCCAGCACCCAGTATTCAGTCTTTCTGGGAGACTAAAGCCCAAATGAATCCGTTTTACTCTGTATAAAGCTTATACAGGGTAAACGCATAAATTGTCCACTCTCTATAACACTAAAACAGCTGTTTGCTCCTCCAGGTGTTAATTACTTATTCTGGGTCAATTAATAGGCAAAAGTGATTTTATTAAGTATAAAAAGTAGGATTTTACGTGGTTCCAAGTAATAACTGACAGAACAAAGTAAGTTACCAAGCAAAATAAAGCAAAACTCGCAAGTCTAAGCCAAATACATTGAGAAACTGCATACAGGTAAATTTCACGCTTAGAGATGTTCCAATAAGCTTCTTTCACAGACTGGACTCCTTCTTAGTTTGGGTTCAGCAATCACTCACACCCCCGTAGTTACTGTCCTTTGTTCTAGTTTCTTTTAGGCATCTCTTAGGCATCGGATGCATCCGATGAAGTGAGCTGTAGCTCACGAAAGCTCATGCTCAAATAAATTGGTTAGTCTCTAAGGTGCCACAAGTACTCCTTTTCTTATTGTAAGGAGAGTGATCACTTTTCATAAGCTATTACCAGCAGGAGAGCGGGATGGGGGGGAGAGAAAACCTTTTGTAGTGATGAACACCCATTTTTTTCATGATTTGTGTGTATAAAAACATCTTCTGTATTTTCCACAGCATGCATCCGATGAAGTGAGCTGTAGCTCACGAAAGCTTATGGTCAAATAAATTGGTTAGTCTCTAAGGTGCCACAAGTACTCCTTTTCTTTTTGCGAATACAGACTAACACGGCTGTTACTCTGAAATATGTGAAAAGTTCAGCAAATTGAAATTCAGAACTGTGAAAATAAAAGAATACATTTCCCCCTAATACTACAAGTCCCATTTCAGTTTTAAAATTAATTAATATAAAATATTCTATTCTAGCCAAGTGTACAGTAAAATATACACTAGAATCACATCTATTAAAAGTGAACGTTTTTAAACAGGTAAAATATCTTATAAAAAAATTTCAAATGTATTTTACAACACAGTCTTTAAAAAAATCAAATATTTGAAGAGTCACTAATTAACTGGAATTAAGGGTGGAAAAACCCAGTTATTCTGATAAAGATGCAAGTCTTGACTTTAATAGATACTGGTGTAGCTGATTATCAGCTATTACAGAAGGAAGCTATGGTAAGAATCTCTTATCCCAGAGTCTAGATAAGGAAATAAGTATTTATTTACTTAATTCTGGGTACTCAACACTTTTGAAAGTTAGGCCTCTTACCCCATGTCTACACTGCAAGGTAAGCCCAGGGTTAGTGGGACTCCAGTCAGATGAGCTATGTTAGTGAACCCTGGGCTTGAGCATTAAGACTTTTCTAAACCATGCTCAGACGTAGGGCTCTGGCATTCACAATGAAGTGTGCAGACCTGAGTCAAAGTGGATTGCAGATTGTTGTGATATGAGAGGATTAAAGGAAGGTGTCCCATGGAATTGTGGGATACTTTCTGCTGACTCTTGGGACCAGAGCCAAGCAGGGCTACATCTACACACTGCAAAGCAATAGGGTTTGGACCCTGGGCCCTAACTTGACTCAAGCTCAGATCCCCAACCCTGCAGGATCCTGGGCATAGGCGGTAGGTATAATAAGCCAGGGAAGACTAAGCCTTCCCTGGCGCTGCTCCCAACCCACCACCGGACGCCTGGGCCATGGTGGCCCTGTCCCTTCCCTGAGACCCTCACCACTCGTCCACTCCACACTCGCCTCTCTCCCCATGATGCCCTCGCTGCTTGCTGCGTCCCTCTTCCTCGGGACGGGGGGAGAGAATGAAGAGGATGTGGAGAGCCAGCTGCCGGCGGACTCAGGTGGCTTGGCCAGGCACTGGGAGGCTGGCGACTTGGCCCGGTACTAGGGGCAGCTCAGTCCGACTGGGGGCGGCTTGACCCGGCCCGGCACTTGGTGAGGCTAATGGCTTGGCCTGGTGCTTGGGGGGGTAGGGCGGTGGTGGCATCCTGGTCCAATGTGGCTGAGGCGGGTGGGCCAAGGCTCCTCTCCTGTTGCAGGGTCCCCTTAGGGCGTCTCCTTTTATGGGGGGAGGGGCTTCAGGGCTCTGGCGTGCAGAGGTGGGGCCAGCGGGCCAGACTCCCCAAAGAGGGGGTTCACCTACTGTCCATGGTCCTGGAACCCTGGGTCCAAACCCTAGAGTAGCACAATTGCAGTGTTGATGCAAGGGGAGTTAGGCTCGAGCCCAGGCTCGAGCGTGGGCTTATGTTGCAGGGTAAATATACTCTGCTCCTGAGGGAATTCTGTGCCAAAAAAATAAAAATTCTGCACACAGTATTTTAAAATTCTGCAAAATTCTTCATATTTTATTGGTCAATAAATAAACATGGCAGTGGGGAGCACAGGCTACTGGCTGCATGGAGGTGTAAGATCAACCTGCAGCGACCCCCTCCTCCCAGGACATGGACTTGGTGATGAGGCTGCACCCAACCCTGATCTGGTGCAAGGGTCTGGCCTCCCCAGAAACACTGGGCCCTGCCTCTCCCTGCCAGGCACATCAGGTGTGGGCAGGCAGGCTCAACCCAGCAGGACCCAAGTATGGAGGGGCTTAGTGTGGGGGGGAACCTGGTGTGGGGTGAGAGGGTTCTGTGTGGGGCAATCTGGGTGCAGGTGGCTTGGGGGGGGCGGGTGTAGGGGGGAGCTGGATGCATTGTGGCTTGTTGGGGTACTTGGGTGCAGGGTTAATGGCACTCTGTATGGGGGTCCAGGTGAAGGTGATTGGGACTCAGCAGGGGGTCTGGATGCAGGGGAAGTGGGGGTTC
This sequence comes from Lepidochelys olivacea, assembly GCF_965140295.1. Classification (NCBI taxonomy): domain Eukaryota; kingdom Metazoa; phylum Chordata; order Testudines; family Cheloniidae; genus Lepidochelys; species Lepidochelys olivacea. Next base: position 24,922,936 of record NC_140415.1, on the reverse strand, counting down.
GAATGCAGGGGTCCCAGCAGGGAGAGTGGTCTGGGTGCAGGGGTCCAGATGCAGAGGGTTGGGGCTCAGCAGGAAGGGTCTTGGGGGGTGAGGTGCAGGAGGTCTGGACATAGGGGCGTTGGGCAGATGGGGGAGCAGCTCCCTGTACAATAACCCCTCCTCCCATGGCTGAGGAGCAATGGGGCACGATGTGGGGTTGGGGTGGGGGGGAGAGATGTGGCACTTGTTGCAGCTGCTCCTTAAAAGGGAAAATCCATCCTCCTCCAACTCCAGTCCAGCTGGGACTAGCAGCTGAGCCCGGCGTGGGGTAGAAGTCACCAGCCAGGGCACCCCCCCAATTTCCCCCAGGGATTTACCTCTCCACCTGCTGCTCCAGGCACCCAAAATGACACTCGCCCTGCTGGGGAGGGGCACACGACTGCTCTTGCAGGGAAGCAAAGAAATCAGCAGGGGACACGAATTATGCACACACGCAGTGGTGCAGAATTCCCTCAGGACTAATATCCTTATCCACATGTCTGGACGAAGGAGCCTCCTTTTCAAAAATTTTGGCTAGACTGTTCTAAGTTATTTTTAGCCCATGAAGTACCAGCTACAAGATGTCCATTTTTGTTATGCTTCTTTAAAACATTCTTTTACGTTCAGAAACCAGGGGCTTTGATTTGGGGGGAAAAAAAATCCACAGTTAACCTCATAACAGCCTTGCAACTAGTTCAGAAAAGCCCATTGTGCGAAATTTTGGCCTTGCATCCTTATTTGCGCAGACTAACAAATGTTATGCAAGTGATGTTTCCAACAGCCTATTACTTTAGGATACAAAAGTAATGATGATGTTATTGTTAGTGGCATACTTACTCGAGTAATATTATACAGTTATGCTGAAGACTATGGAAACCAAGTCCTCTACAACTTCCCTCAATGAGTTTCAATCTACTTGAAAAGCAAAGAACTCCTGAGCATCTATAGACAACCTATGATGTTCTGACGACTGCACACTGGAAACAGTTTTATCACAGGTTTTAGAGTCGCTGCCATGTTCGTCTGTATCTGCAAAAAGAACAGGAGTACTTGTGGCACCTTAGAGGCTAACAAATTTATTAGAGCATAATCTTTATTAGAGTTTTATCACAAGAGAAGATAAACTTTTGGCTCGTACTTCACAAAGACATTGTAAATTAAACCTCTGAGCTACAACTTTGTGCTTTGTATTCTGTCATTGACACAATACATTGCCTGAGGCTGCTGACTGCCTGCCCAGCCACTGAAGTGGTTTTACTGTGTCCCTCTTGCAAAACTCCTCCATTAGGTCAGTTTCCTATAGGCCTCCTCCTCTGGACTGTAGGAGCTTGCATACTAATCTGCTGCTGAGTGGAACAGTGCAGAGGGCATTCCAGAATGTAAACACTAGGCCGAGGTGTCATTAACAGCATTGTAAGGTCACCTGCAACCTTTGAGTTGTATTTAAAACAGCTGTTAGTTTTATTTGCAAACATTGGTCATTTTAAGTTACAACCACAATCTGGGGAAGCATATATGGTATGCAGGATGGCACTACTCAAATTCCATTTATCAGAATGGAAGCAACACACTAACTAGAGAAAGATTATTATTTGATTTTGAACACACTGGAAGTTTTAGATGACTAGAGAGTCAACAATTGTTAATTTGCTGTATTCTTACCTTTACTTTAGAACGCATCATTAATTTATTTCTATGCCTTCGAAAACAAACAGTTAATGTCAGACAGGAAATCTGAAGTGAAAAGTGGAGGATAGCCAGTCTCACTGAGCTTTATCAGTGAGCTCCATACATCCTGACACAGTATACAAGGCTCTACGTTACTGGAAGCACTAGCTATGCTGCTGTTATTTTGAGAGGCCTTACAGATATGAATATAGGAAACAATTCTGAATATTTATTTTCAGTCAGAAATAAAATAAGTTAACAGAGTAGGGGGTTGCTGTTTATGAGTCATAGCTTGACCTCTATATGTAATTAAAAACCCTCCTTGTGTTTACAATAGCTAGGTTTTATAGATATGGTGCAATATGTCACACTAAATTTTTTTTTAACAATTAATATTTTAGTCTCATAATAGTGATGAAAACCCAAGATGATGAAACCTAAAGCATTCTATGCATGTTTAGTTGGCTGTATGTGCACCCCCTTCTCTAGTTGGTGGGAGGAGAATCACTGGAGAGACAAGAAAAGAAAAGATTTGTTCCCTGCCTCACGGGCTGAGCATTCTTCTTCTTGAACGCCCTCAGTCCCTTCTGGCCCAGGAAGCTTGGGACTGAACTCTGATCCCTTTTATAGGGGCTATAAAGCCCATCTCACATGGACTAGTTTGAGATTTAAATAATGAATTGGTCAGTGAGCAGAGAGCTAATTACTTGTGTCTAATGACAAGCAGTGCCCTGCTTCCATTACACTGGTGTAGTTGCTACTGACACATTTATTTTAGACAGAGCTAGTGAGTTATCCAAGTGACAGCCTGGTTTCCTAGGAGACTGTTCCCAGCCAGCTCTGGCAGAACTCACAAGATAGATATTGTGCCCCACGTGATATTTCCTTCCGTCTGAGACGGTCCAGTTCGGTGTGTTTCAGCAGAGCAGACAGCCGCAGAGAACAACGGCCACAGCAGCAGCACCACCAGTACCACCTTCCAAAGCGTCTCGCGTTTCAGCATGAGTTCGAACCCTAGAAGTGTAGGGCTGGGAGGGGCCTCGACAAGTCACCAAGTCCAGCCCCTGGCACTTCAGCAGGACCAAGTAAATCCAGACCATCTATGATAAGGGTGGGTGGCACAAACCCTAAAGGCCTCCAGTGCCAGGGATTCCACAACCTCCGTGGGAAGTCTATTCCAGAACTTATCCACTCTTTTAGTTAGAAAGGGTTTTTCCTAATATCTCATCTAAATCTCCCTTGCTACAGATTAAGCCAATTACTTCTTGTCTGGTCTTCACTGGACATAGAAAACAATTGATCATTGTCCTCTTTACAACAGTCCTTAATATATTTAAACATTTACCAGGTCCCCCTCAGTCTCCTTTGCTCAAGACTAAGCATGCCCAGTTTTTTTAAACCTTTCTTCATAGGTCAGGTTTTCTAAACCTTTTATTTTTCTTGTTGTGGTGCAAGGGGAAAAGTAAGAGTGCCCAGATCTTAGAACTATAGAAAGAAGCATAATAATTGAATTCCAAAATCTGTTTGCAGTGTTCTTGTAGCCTTGTTGGTCCCAGGATATGAAAGAGACAAGGTAGGTGAGGTAATGTCTTTTATTGGACCACATCTAAGGATATTTTTGGTTGGGTGTGGTGGTGATATATGGATTGTAAAAGCAAACCTTAGGCACAAATGCTTCCAGTTGAAGCAAATCCCAATCTTTTGTATGGTTTAATGGTTAATAAACATTGGGGCAGGGATATATGTTGAAATTACTATGAATGCTCATTTTAGAAAGAGAAATACAGCGAACTAAATTTGATGTGGTCCTTGCAAAATGGACCTTGAAAGCAACTCAGGTTTTTATTTAGGAATAATATGCGGTGCCTTGAAGTACAAGTGGCAGGATGCCTCTAACAGAAATACAAAGTACGACAATAAATTCAATATTGACACATGCTTCAATCTACCTTTATGCACAGTATTTTATAAAGTTTCTCTTAATGGTGCAGAGGAAGGGATAGTTTCCTTGTACAACGAGAGGTAGCAAAACTCTGTTTTTATTAAGCAGTCTGAAAGTGCAGTTCTTAGCAGGGACAAGTAGGGGAAGAGGAGCTTGTATACTGAAGCTATAAAAAGCACTTGCATGCACACATTTGTTGGTTAGATGTGACTATTTAAAACTGCAATGGATAGTGAGTACAAATCCCATTAGGTATTAGTGTATGTAAATTCCTGCAAGTTTCTTTCAAAGTTGCAGATCAATAACCAGCACTCGTCAGGATCTGGGAACACAGTACCTGTATGCTGCCCTTCCAAACAAAACTTCTATATCTTCTGAACAGGGATATGCCCCTGACTACACAGAGTGCTGGGGTAGCAACATGCCACACTCCTCAAGATTATGAGAGTCGGAGGACATGCATTGGTTCTACTGTCCCCTAATCCCACAAAACATTGTTCTGAATGCAATGGTACCTAAGTAAAGCCACTTCTGTGACACGAAGCCAGAAAGGGTTAAGCAACTAGGAGGCTACATGACCCAAATTCAATTTTTAGAGACATATTAAAAAGCATGTAAATGGTAATTTGGGTCATTCCATGTTAGATAAACTAGAGCAATGAAATGTAGAGTTGTATTGTTAGTGAACTGGAAGAAGAGAATGATTGGAATTTGTCTGTTTACCTATATCTTGTTAGAGGTTAACAATGTAACCAAACTGTTCCTGTCTGTTACTATATTCTATTGATTCAAAGATCAAAAGGGGATATTGACATTAAGATGGAACTTGGGTGTAGTAGTATCATTTACTACAAACATCAAAGAGAAATATAGAATCACAGGAGATTAGGGTTGGAAGAGACCTCAGGTGGTCAACTAGTCCAACACCCTACTCAAAGCAGGACCAACACCAACTAAATCATCCCAGCCAGGGCTTTGTCAAGCCAGGCCTTAAAAACTTTTAAGGATGGAGATTCCACCATCTCTCTAGGGAACCCATTCCAGTGCTTCACCACCCTCCTAGTGAAATAGTGTTTCCTAATATCCAATCTAGACCTCCCCCACTGCAACTTGAGACCATTGCTCCTTGTTCTGTCATCTGCCACCACTGAAAACAGCAGAACTCCATCCTCTTTGGAACCCCCCTTCAGGTATTTGAAGGCTGCTATCAAATCCCCCCTCACTCTTCTCTTCTGCAGACTAAACAAGACAAGACAGCTGTCTATGAACTGCTTAATGAATATTACCTTATGCTGATGAATGCAACTAGTTACCTGTGCATACATAGGAAATAGGAGGTTTTACTTCAGAGCCACAATGCTTCGCCAAAGGAATGCCTGCTGTCAAGAGGCTGCCAGACAACTACAGAAGAACTCTTGTGCCCTGATCCTGTATCTCAGATCTGCTTAAGCTTCATTAGGGGAACTCTGAGTCGCAAGACTGAAGTCTCCAGCTCCTGTCTGGGTCACCTTGCTATTGTACATTGGTCTATAACCTATGGAACTAATTCTGGAAGAACTATCTGCAACTCTAAAGCTCACCATCTCTGCTGTGAACCTGACCTAAAAACTCTATGTTTGTTTGTATAATGATCTTTCAACCTATACTCTCTTTTTTAATAAATTTTAGTTTAGTTAATAAGAATTGGCTGTAAGTGTGTATTTGGGTAAGATCTGAAATATTCGTTGACCTGATGGGTAATGTGTCTGATCCGCTGGGACTGGTAGAACTTTTAATACGATGAACAAGATTTTCAGTAATCCTTATCATATTTGACTTGGCTGTCTGGCTGACAGCCCAAGGCTGGATTGTTTTAAGGGAACTATGTTTTTGGTTTCTGGGTAACCAGTAAGGTATTGTAGAAGCTGTTTTGTTGCTGACTTGGTGAATCTAATTATTAGAAATAACCCTACACTGGTGGTATCATCTGCCCCATTCTTTGAAGTTTGCCCTGATTGAGCAATCTCACTGTGGCCCCCTTGGGACTCCGGTCACAACCTTAACAAAAAGGTAGAAACTCCCATTTGTGGTAGCAGGAGCAGCAGTTGCTAAATTCCACTGTAGCCCAACCCCCCATTCCCAACAGAATAATTCAGAGGAAATTCCTTGAGGAGCTACTTTCACCTCCAGACTTCCGTTCCATTGATTTTCCCATGGAAAGGATCAATTTGAGCCTTTGCTTTTATAGTGGACTTCACTTGGGACACCAGGCCTTGGGCTAAAGAAGGTTACATGTTTGAGGAGGAAGGAAGGAAGGGAGCCTGGTACCACATTCTGGAGCAGAGTGCTTAGCTCGTCCTTGGAATAGTGGCCAATAAAACAGCGAGCAGTACATACAGCAAGAGCAGAATATATTTTTTATAACTTCGAGGGATAATCTATTTTTATTTTTAAGTAATTTTTACCAATTTAAGTTTTCATAGCCTTGCGGAATTATGTGTTTTAAGCATTTTTAAAAAAAAACAATTAAAATGTTTACAGTTGAAGGATATTAAGGGGGGAAGACAATGATTAAATGATAGTAGACGTCAAAATTAGAAAAGTTTTATATACCATTAAAAGCACAAAATTGTCAGCATCACATCAAAAAATACAAAGTAAAAATCCTTAAATCAAAACTCCAATAAGTTCTCAAGCAGCATTTTTCTTACATTGCCTACCTGCAAAGTTGGATTATCATCAATAGAAATACTTCCTTCCAAGCTTAATACACACCACCACAACACACACGGTGCAGATAATATTCTCCATAAAGGTGTTAATGTCTTCTATAGTTTCAAAGGAAAGCATTGATTTTTAGGATGAGGGTCTCTCCCAAAGTAGGACTGGTCTCCCAAAGCTGGGCAAGGCAGCCAGTTATCCCTGATATTTACACACAACTATACGTCCAACTCTGCCCTCTGATGGGTGTGTGCATTTCCCATTGTTTTCAATGCAGCTAGAACTGCGCACACATTTCAAACAGAATTTAGCCTATGGCTCAAATTCCAAAACCCCACAGATAAGGAAAGCAGTATGTCCTGACCAAGAGGAGGGCTGTGTATTTGCCAGGCTGATATCTGTTCTGCTCTTAATTTGCCCCACTGCAGCTGCTCTGAAGAACACACAAGTTGAGAGAAAGTGGCTGCATCTCTTGTATTTTTGGTGGTCTCTTGTTTACATTTTCCCTATGGAAAAAAATAGACTTTTTTTTTTTTTTTTGAAGTGCACGGCTGCTGAAAATTAAAGGTCTGCATTACCGCTTGGACTATTATAATTCAACGCACACTGCTTTGGTGGAGAAACAGCTTTTTTTTAAAATTACTTTCCATAATGAAGTTAAGCAGAGTTCAGATTTCAGCTGAAAATGGGAACCAGAGCTTATTTCATATCCTATTCAGATATACACTAATGAAGAAAGATATATACAATTAGGCCTTCATGTTCCTAAGAAAGGCAATCAATCAACAGGTCTCTTCATTATAGTGCCTGTATTTTACAAAAGGCAGAATTATACACCGAAGAACAAAAGCCTGTTTAGTCCCACCATCGGATTTAAACGCACATCTCGGCATTTGTTTCAGAATTTACTCTCCTGCCCAAATATTTTCGTTTTCAGAAATTACTAAAAACAGAGACAATCACATTTGGGTTTTAGTACACATGGTCTCTACTGCACTAGAGCGACCTAACCCACAGCCCGCTTGTGGCCCAATCAGCGCAAGCTGTGGTCCACATGACATCCTCAGGGCCATACAAGTTGCGTGTGTATATATAGTGTGGAGGCGGCCCACATAACGCATAGAGAACTGCATATGCAGCCCACAATGGTAAGTACGTTGAGAACCACTGCACTAGAGCTGTGTCACTGCTGCTTGCACCATGTGACTGAACCAATGAAAGTCAAAAGAGCGTAGCATGCTCAAATAAGACAGTATCACATCCATACACAACAGTCCCTACAGTAATTGCGGGCACTGACCCGATGCACTATCCCACAAGTCCTGACAACATAGCTCCCTGGACCAGGCACAAAATTGCTATTTGCACCTGTTTAGATCATTGGTTTCTTCCGCTGCCTGGTTTGAATGGTTCCTTCTTGCATTAGCATCCATGCATACATGAAAAAGGAAAGATACCATGAGATCTTATACCCTCAAAATGGTAGCATAGATAACATGATGGAGCATCATCAGCCTTCTCCCAAGCAACCGTCGGACAAGGAGGCCAAGGGTAAAGTGCGACTACTTTGGTGCCTGAGGTGTAAGGACCTCCTATTTTTAAAAAAACCCCACCTCCCAGTTCCATTATTATTTTGCATCTGAACTGTTTCCTTCTCCTCTATATCTCCCCTGCTTTGGGCGGGAGGTGGAGCAAGGAAAATGGGACTGGAAAGTCTGGTCCTGAAGAGAGCACTCGTCCAGGTTGCCCAGCTCCTGAAGAGTGGGGTGGGTGTGCATCTAAGAATGGGTATTAGACCACTATGACTAGTTAAAGGGGCCCACTAAGGAGGAAAAAGGAGGTGGGAGCAGGTGGTATCCACCACAAGAAGTTGTGGATGTGGACACAAGTCATTTTATAAGAATGCTAGAATTTATGCAAAACCAAAATACTTTAGTTTATCCAACCCTGGAGTGTGTTCACTGTAAATCGCAAGTGACAGTTTAATACATTTCTCAAATAACTTTTGGGAAATCTTAAACAGTGATTGTGGCCACATTAAGGTAAACAGACCATGCTAGTAACAACTGTGGCTAAGTATCCTTGTCAACAAAGTATGACTCATGGATAATTACACCTCATCTATATTGCAAAATGGAACTATGCTTTAACCATATATCCCAGCAACTGACTTTAGCATAGACAGAAACCAAGTCTCTGCTTGAGGATGGGAAAGGTCAGAGAGTTAGAACCTGGCTCCACTTTGCAATTTTCTGTTAGCAGAACCAAAAACTCATAACTGAATACCCGTAAGACTTCTTGGACAGTAGCCATTAAAAGGATGTCACCTCTTCTATGAAACTCTGCCATGGGCATTTGAAGATCCTGCTGTAGTACCATAATGACCTATCCATAAATGGGGTTTTATTCACACTCGTTTGCCCAGTGTGTCGATGCTTTAAAAAAATTACAGTAATATGTCCCCTATAAAAGCCTTCCCAGTTGTCAAACAGAAAAGCCACCCAATACTCTCACCTAACCCCAACAGAATATAATCACATCTACAACTGAGTCAAAAATATCCCTCTAGAAATCTCCCTAACCTTCCTCATTCAGCCCAGAATGAAGCCTCCTCTCTAGGTAAAGGCCTTACCTAGATTGCAGTCCAGAATGCATACTGGAGCAAATACTTCAGAGCTATTGTCATGTGCTATTTTCAACAGCGTAGACTAGGTCTTTTTAAAGTGTATTCCTGGAATCCCAGGACAGATGAAAAATGCATGAGTACTACGACTGTCAAGTGATAAATGTTCTATTATTGTTTAACAGCCTATTGCGATTAATTTTTTTTATTTAAATATTTTTGAATGTTTTCTACATTTTCAAATACTGTATATTTATTTCAATTACAACACAGAATACAAAATGTACAGTGCTCACTTTATTTTTATTACAAGTATTTGCACTATAAAAAACAAAAGAAATAGTATCTTTCAATTCACCTAATACAAGTACTGTCGTGTAAACGGTCATGAAAGTTGAACTTACAAATGTAGAATTATGTACAAAAAAAGGCTTTAGAGCCGACAAGTCCACTCAATCCTACTTCTTGTTCAATCGCTCAGACAAACAAGTTTGGTTACATTTACGGGAGACAATGCTGCCCGCTTCTTGTTTACAATGGCACCTGAAAGTTAGGACAGGCGTTCACATGGCATTGTTGCAGCTGGTGTCGCAAGATATTTATGTGCCAGATGCACTAAAGATTCATATGTCCCTTCATCCTTCAACCACCATTCCAGAAGACATGCATCCATGCTGATGACAGGTTCTGCTTGACAACGATCCAAAGCAGTGTGGATCGAAGCATGTTCATTTACATCATTTGAGTCAGATGCCACCAGCAGAAGGTTGATATTTTTTTTTTTTTTGGTGGTTCAGGTCCTGTAGTTTCTGTGTTGGAGTGCTGATCCTTTAAGACTTCTGAAGGCATGCTCCACACCCTACCCCTCTCAGATTTTGGAAGGCACTTCAGATTCTTAAACCTTGGGTCCAGTGCTGTAGCTATCTTTAGAAATCTCAAATCTCACATTAGTATCTTCTTTGCATTTTGTCAAATCTGCAGTAAGTGTTCTTGAAATGAAGAACATGTACTGGGTCATCATCTGAAACTGTCATAACATGACATATGACAGAATGCGAGTAACACAGAGCAGGAGACATACAATTCTCTCCCAAGGAGTTCATTCACAAATTTCATTAACGCATGATTTTTTTAACGAGCATCATCAGCGTGGAAGCATGTCCTCTGGAATGGTGGTTGAAGTATGAAGGGGCACAGGAATGATTAGCATATCTGCCACGTAAATACCTTGCAATGCCTGCTACAAAAGTGCCATGTGAACGCCTGTTCTCACTTTCAGGTGAGATTGTAAATAAGAAGCAGGCAGCATTATCTCCCATAAACGTAAACAAACTTGTTTGTCTTAGTGATTGGCTGAACAAGAATTAGAACTGAGTGGACTTGTAGGCTCTAAAGTTTTATATTGTTCGGTTTTTGAGTGCAGTTATTAACAAAAAAATCTACATTTATAAATTGCACTTTCACGATAAAGAGGTCGCACTACAGTACTCATATGAGGTGAACTGAAAAATACTATTTATCACTTTTACAGTGCAAATATTTGTAATAAACAATATAAAGTGAGCACTGTATACTTTGTATTCTGTGTTGTAATTGAAATCAATATATCTGAAAATATAGAAAAAAATCCAAAAAAATTTAATACATTTCAATTGGTATTCTATTTAGCAGTGTGATTTAAAACTACGATTAATGTTTTTAACTGTGATTAATTTTTTGAGTTAATCGCGATTAATCAACAGCCTTAATTAATACTATATAGTTTACCAACCATTTTAAACTATGCAAGCCAAGATCAGTTTTCTTGTGAGTCTCATACAATTAAAGTTACGTGCTCTCAGGTGGCTGCAGTACTTGGCAAGTTTGGCAAAATCTCATATTAAGACAAACAGATAAACGTTAAGTGAGCAAGCACCAATTAATGCTAACTGTTGGTTTCTTCCACCATTAGCTCTTGCTGTAATAGAAGAGTTAAGAGCACTGTAATTAACTTTGCTCATAAATAAATGCAGCCTGTTAAAAGTTGTACCTAATTTTTACAGATAAAAGTAGAGTTTGTCTTTCATCTTATAAGTGTCATGATTGGAATGATTCCTTTGGATGAAATGTATAAATCCACAGAATATGAATTATGCTTACATGCTGCTACATAAAAAAAATACAGCAGGAAACTCAAGTGCGATCTACAGTTAACTGATATTTTAATGATGATGCACAGGGACCTTTCATCCTAAAGGATGAAACAAAATGAGAGCCCCACTAAAACTGTGCAAGGACAAGAAAAACTCAAAAGGGAGAAATGTATTCGTTGCTCGGTAAGGGAAGGGGGCACCTTGAGAGAAAAAGAACAGTGTTGTCTGGCAAATTAAACAGCACTACTAGTTGGAAGGGAATCCTTTTGAAACACAGTGACTAGAATGTGGATGACATTTTTATGTCAGCTGTAAGTTCCCATTTATCCATTTTAAATGAAATTCAGGCCACACACAGAGAACTGTTTTGTTACAAGCAAAAATTGTTCCTTGAGGGCTCAAAATAAGAAACAGACAACAGCTGACCTAACACTGGTTTCTTTAGGACACATTCTAAAGGCAAAATGCAAAGCAAGGAGAAAAAGGTTAGATGGTCTCAAAGATTCCACCTTTCTTCCCAAAACAAAAAATCAACTTTTATTATTTGACTCCACATCTCATCCTCTCCTCTATGGAGGGAGACAGAGCAGCAGATCCAGTCAGAACCTAATGAAGCATCCCTGTTCAGCTCTCCAAAGATTTTGCCAGGGTACTCCAGCATACGGAAGGATGGAAAGACCTGCCAGTTCTAAAACAAACACAAATACAAATAAACTGTAATTGGGGAGGGAAAGGGGGGAAAAGACAGAGACAAACTCTCTGCATCCCAAAGCAGTATTAAAGGGCAAATACTCAAAGAATTTGTGTTCCTTGATGTTCACCCTTAAGACTGGAACTACAATGAATAACAGGGGCTGAAAATAACCCTCATTCATTAATGTCCTAGCCAAACCTTAATGAGTTACAGTATTTAACAACTTTGGTTCTGATGTCATGTAGCAGGCATTCAGTCCTAACTGTAGACTCTTAAGTGGAAGGCATGTAATACATTTAAATAGTCAATGTTCATTATTGTTATAAGTGTTGGATTTTGTAAAGAGAGCTCAAAGCTCTCTTTAACTACTGTCGTACAAATATTTCTTACTTTTGTAAACACAGTTACAACAAATTATGTAGGCCTGGCAACCAAAGCCACTGAAGTTTTGAAAAAAAAACCAAAAAACATATCTACATGTTCAGCAACTTTTATATTTACACACACATACCCACCCACCCACCAGCTAAATCAGGCACAAACCAAATATGAACAGTTTTAATTCTCAAATACGTCCAACCACGACTACTCCATTTTTCTCATTTTGTCATACTTCAGACATCTTGGGTTAATATCCAAGTTAGGGCGGGCGGGGGGTGGAAGCATGGCCTAATGTCTAATGTTACTATTTAAGGATATTTTAAGATGACCACTGGGTTGGTTTTGGAACACAAACCATGTGTATGTGTTTGAAATGACTCAATAAGAGGCAGATGTAAAACAAATACAACAAAGGAATTTAGTATATTTTTATTATAACATTGGGAGCTTAGTGTGGTAATATCTAGGAAGAATAATCATGTGTGTTTCATGAGTATGGGGGCCAATAGTTCTATCTACCACTGGCCATGCTAATAAACAATTCCAAAATGACCATAATCCCGCTTGGCAACATCTGCCTTCCACCCTAAAATAATGTTCAGCACATTAATTTATGCTCACAATGAACTGATGGGGGTGGGAGAGGGAGCCCTCTCCTCCCCTCTACCCCCCCCCCAAAAGATTCTATCAGATTATTGGTGTGGTGTAACAGTACCCCACATGGGAAGCTAGCTCTGCCTTACTTCTCCGCCAGTGAATGTACACAAGTCCAAGTTTTTAGCTGCGTACACGCCGGCTAGTGCACATACAGCACGTATGCTAATCCCTCTGCAGTTCACTGGAAGTGCTACCTTCAAATTCTCTTTTCCACAAGAACATGTTTATTTTTGCATTGCAATTGGAGACTCAGGATAACAATACCAAGACATCCAACCACAGAGTAGATATTAACGAACCTGACACATCTCAATGTAAATATTATATACACACATCCCATAATCAAATCCTGGTGGGAGCAATTCTTGTAGTTTGTAACCTTAGGTTTAGCATGAAAAGTTCTTGGTAGTGTTTCAAATTCACTGGGTTTATTCTCTTCCCTCTGTATTAGAAGAATCAGTATATACAAATCAGACTATTCCAAGAACAGACCAGCAAAAAAGTCAGTAAAATCAAAAGTGAACATTAAAGCAATGCTTATACTGCACATATTTGAAGAATTACTTTAGGCAACTATGGCCCTTGTTTTCTAATTAAAGATTAATCCTAAATTGTGCATAAGTACTTTTGGTTAATCTATCACTATTTCACATATAGTGAATACCATTTTCTTCTAATGAATCAGGACATGTGTACAAATAACATTCTTGCTTCTCCTTGTTGACTTACTTTTAAAGCTATGCTTAAAACCCAAATCAGAAAGTTCTTCCTTAATTGCAGATAAGGAATTTGCAGTGATGTAATTTAGGAACACATCCAAACCATCCCATTCCCCCACCAAAATGCTCACAGCAGCTAAAGCAGGACTGTGAAATAAGGATGGTTATGAAAAGACAAGAGAAGCGGGGGGGAATGGGGGACAGGGGGTTTGCATTGGCTAAAACCATTTCCTGTTCACCCTTGTGGTGTGTAACAGTCTTAATTACATCTGATCTCACCCCTTTCAGCTGCATTTTAAAAAATTAAGTTACAAATGCAATTCAGATATCAGGTTTCACATTTATAAACCTAAAAAGAGGTCATGCATATTATTGCCTTTGTCTCCAACTATGAGGAGTTGGAGGGTTTCTGTTTTGTTTTGTTTTAATTTAATGGAAACCTTGATTTTCCCTGGGAGACGAGGTCACAGACTAGGGCATTTCCTGTCTGCAGCAATGCTGTGTGCTTATGCAGACATAAGTCTTCTGACAAAAAACTGATTTATTTCAAAGAAGGGGTCCTTACAATCATAGTATATAATGAGATCACATTCTTTCCTACTTGTTTTGCTTAATCACTGTGGATTACTCAAAAACATACTGAGGAAAAAGGATGTGTTTCAGCTGTTATGGAAAGTGACACTGCATCTGAAATCCCACACAAACTGTTGGGCCTGAGATGAGGAATAACTCCACTGAGATCAACTGAGTTTGTGTGCAAGGGCCCAGATCCTACAAAGTGCTGAGCAACTCCCCACTGGGTGTCGAGGACACTCAGCATCTTGCAGGATAGGGCACCAAAGGAGATGACCATCCATTCCATTTATGCCTTTACAGAGAAATCAACCTTCTGAACCCTGCCCAGAGGAAGTGTCCAGCCAAACTTCAAGTATACTTTGCGTACACATTGCATGTGTGCAAACATGCGATGTGTTCAACAGTGGGTGATATCACCTGGCACCGGGGGTAACCCACCTACCACGGAAAGAGACAAGCACCAAGCAGGTCAAGAGAAAAGGCTGCAGGGGGTTGTGGGAGCACTGGAGGCCTGAAACCACAGGCTAGCAGCCAAGCTGAGATCAGGAAAGCCTTGGAGGACACAAAAGAAGTCATTAACAGTGCAGGTAGTGCAGAGGTGAAAGCGTGAGGGGGTGGTGTGGTGGCAGTGCAGATGACTTCTTAAGTACTTATACGGCCCCCATTACTACAGTATCTGCATCTCACCACAGGTAAGGTGTTTATCCTCACAACTCCCCTGTGAGGTAGGGATATGCTATCATCTCCATTTTACACATGGGGAACTGAGGTATGGAGACCAAGTGACTTGCCCAAGGCCACACAAGTCTGTGGCAGAACAGGGATTGAAATTCAGGTGTGACAAAGTGGGAATTTTTGTAATGGTTTTATGAATACTGTGTGTGAGCGCCTCAGTTTCCCTCATTTTGAAAAGCTATCCAGTGTGTGTGTGTTGGGTGGGAGGACTGTTTGCTCTCAGGGCAGGCTAAGAGATTCAGGTATAAACGTTGCCTGCCTGTCAGAGTTTAAGTGGGTCATTAGAAAAAGACTGCCAAAAAGACAATGGCAAGTCCAGTCACCAGGACATTGACGCCTAGCAACCACCGACCCAGAGGGAGATGCATTTCCACACCTCTCAACGGGGAAGCTGAGCAACACAACCCAGCCTGAGAACAAAGGACTGGAGAGGAAGGAGGTGAGGGACAAGAGTCTGGGCGCTCACCTGGGATCTGGCCAAGGAGGTCAGATTGAGAGACAGAGCTTGAACAATGGGGTTCATTACAGCTTGGCTAGGGCTCTGAGTTAACCAGAATGGTCTATACTTTAACCTCCATTTCTCTATATTAACCTAAGGACTTCCTAAGCTGTGTTCCAATTGACTAATGAACCGTATACTGTTTTGACAATACTGTTTGAGTGTCACTGCAAATGCTTGGTGAGGTGCATTACTCCCTGAAAAGTGTAGAAGTCTCTACCAGGAGTCTGTCAGTTGGACTTGCTGAAAAGAACTCAGGGTATGATACAGGAGTGCCGGAGCCCCAGAAATTCAATCTAAGGAGACAGTGAAGCTGCAGAAAAAGTGAGACCCCCATGGGGATCTGACACTTCCACAGGATTGCTGCTACACCCCCCAGCTTTGGATCTGTGACACCAGGTCTCCCAAGTTTTATGCTAGTTGGTTTGTACATACATACATAAAGATTTACAGCCCCTGTACTCCCACATTGTACTTATGTTTGATAGATGCCTTCAATGCATGGACAATCACTACAAAAAAACCAGCTCTAAAGACGACCTGATTTAGCATTCATGCTCACTTCTGTGCAGACAGGTGGACTCAAACACATTTTGTGTTAAGAAATCAAGCTCCTAAACGTTGCACTGAAGTTTTACAAACCACTGAGATGGCTCTTATGAGAGAGCCTATAAACATCACAGTTTTAAGACTACTTCAAATCTGTACCTTAAACACAGTCATGAAAATATGGGCAAATTATTCAGGGGTAGGAGGGAGATGGACCTACTATATAAAAGCAGCAAGTAACATTTAGACAGATTATTTTTAAGCAGTGCTCCCTTTACTTTCACGATCTGGAAACATCTATCAGAGGGTCATTTCGAGTCAATGTCAGAGGAAACGGGCAATTTAGCATTTCAAGGATAAATTACAAAGTCAGACTGAGGTCAACTCACTTAAAAAAAAGTATTATGCTACATTAGAAAAAACAAAGCAACAATTATAAATCTAAGTTCCAGGTATGGAACCTCCCTTGCATGGACTAGGAAAAAATACACCATGATAGAACACTTACCTTCCTATGCTACCGTCACACACAAAATACCAAATAAATTTCAGTTTGTGTGTTAACTCACCAAAGTTCTTCTGATGTACTTTGATAGCACCTTTCATTAGAACAACCCCAAATTTTACACTTAGATCACACCCTCCATCCAAGGATGCTTTACTAACAGTAGCTCAGTGGTTCTCAACCTATTTACCATTGTGGGCCGCATATGCAGCTCTCTGTGTTATATGGACCGCATCCACCCAATATATATACTATTTGTATGGCCCTGAGCTTGTCAGATGGGCCACAACTATGTGCTGATTGGGCCGCAAGCAGCCCACCGGCTGCGAGTTGAGAACCACTGCATTAGATGAATGAAGCCTCATGAAGTAGGTATTATCCATTTCACAGACCAGACCAAAGAGACACTAAGTGATTTGCTCCAAGTCATACAAGTCAGTGACAGAGTATGCAATTGAGATTACATCTACACTGTTTTCCGTTCTAATTATTAGATCGTGTTTTCCTCCTTGTTGCCTAAACAAGAGTTTGAACTAAAATAATAATAAAAAAGATAAGTGTGTGTTTGGTAACCTTGGCCCAGTCTCTGGACATGTGGCCACATAAAAAGAAAAATAAAACCCAAACCTACCACAAACTGACAATTTCCTAGTGGGAGAGGACAGAGCAGCACCTGAAGAGGTTTGTGAAGAAACTTGCATGATGCCAGCTTGCCCACACAATGTTTATCTTCACCCTGTACCATTATCTGCATCTCTCTTTAACAAGCATTACATATGTTACATTTTAACCTCCCCAGTACTGGAAAAAAAAAAAAAAAAAATCATGGCAACAACAGGAAGTCAAGTTCAAAACCATGAGCATCAGCTGAAATCCAACACCCTTTCTGCATACTACCATAATCTTAATAAATACAAATAAAGTTGTTGACGTGTAGTGCAGCTGTGTATTGTCAGGTAACTATAAATGTGGTACTTACTGAACTGAACCGCATCACAAACACGGTGATAATGAGACTTGTCTCCTGACAACATGGCATGCTAAATATCCACCACAGCAATCTAGCTGTAGTAAGACTGGGCTTGCAAACAAGGAGTCAAAATAAAACAACTTCTAGCTTAAAAGCAAAAGATTTAACAATTGCATTGAAGAACTGTCTTCTTTACTGCCCGAACAGGAGCTACCTCAGAGCAAGCCTGGTGCAGCTTCCAGTCCTCTAGCAGTTTCTGCACCTATTCCAGCATAAGTGCACGGAACACACCCACCATTTATTCTGCTTGTCACCATGGGTTAATGTGGTCAGAGGCAGGAGAAAAGACCAGCAAAAACAAGAAGTGATAGTATGCCTGCACCAAGAGAAAGTAGGGCAGGAACTGTTAATGGGAGGGCAAAGAGTCAGTTTCCTGAGGCAGTCAGTATGTGTCTGTCCAAGCAGCAGGAGATGCCCTAGGACAATTGGAGCCCACAGCCCTTCTGAAGTGACCATGAAAGGCAAAGCACATTGAGAAGGATCATCTCAGACCCTTCTGCCACCACAAGAGCAGTTATAGAAAGCTTGACCCGCAGTCCCTAAACACGAGGGATGTAAATATCATTTTAAAAGTTAACCATTTAAATGATTAACGTTATATTGTTTAAACAGTTAACCAATTAAAGGGAGAGGAGCTGGGGTTGCTCTGGATGGCGAGAGGGGGGCTGTGGTCGGCTGGCAGGCCGGTGGACAAGGTGCTGGCGTGGCAGGGTCCAGGCGCAGTGGGGCTGGGGAAGGCATGGCCTGGGGGGGGGGGGGGCGCAGCTGGGGCCTGTAGGGAGGCGCAGCCGGGTGTTAACAGTTACTGTCGGTTAACCAGTAAGCCTAATGCTCACCGGTTAACATTTTACATCCCTACTAAACACAAGGAAATTAATTTAACTGACCCCCCCCCCATCCCCCACAGCACAAAAGCTTTTAAGAATTAATCTTTAAAACCAAATATATTGTTAGAAATCTAACAACTTCTAGATACGGTCTCCCAGCCTCCCACACCACAATTTCCTCTCTTATTTACCTGTCTATTTTCAGAATTGTAATTCAGAATCTGTTTGCAACAGTGTATTTCACAATACTCTCCTACTACCATGAAGTGCTGAATTTTAGTTAGTTTCCCTGTGCGGCATGAATTGTACATCCGATAACGGCATGTTAGGACAAAGATGTCAAAATGTTCCTATATTTCCAATTCCACATACATTTAAGAAGAATGGTGTATTGTCATTAAAGAAAGCAAGCAAGCCAGCCATAAAAAGAGCTACAAAGCTTGATAATCGCCCAACCCACCCACTCAACCGCCATGGGTTTCTCTACAACATGCAGTTCCATTCCATATCTAGGGTGAATCCTAGGCCAGATGAAGTCAATGCAAGTGTTACCACTGACTTCAGGGGGCCAATATGTCACTCATGGTGCATGACCCAAAGCCCAGTGGAGTCAATGAAGTTTTTCCACTGACTTCAGAGGTCCCTGAATCAGGCCTCTTGGTGAGCAGGCAGGCTACCAAAGATTACAAGAATCCTAAGAGGTTTCAGTACTTTATCTGCTCTCAGCAAGGGAGCAGATGAGTAAGAAGCAGCATCCACATGCAACAAGAAAGCAAAACAGATATGTCCAAATGCTGACCTATCTGCCCTAATGGGGTGATTTCCAAAGTTGTGTAAATTCCTTTGCCTCTATCATAGCATCTGCACAGTTCAGGTTGTGAACAGTGTAGTTACTCTGCGATGGTTACATGCCGTAACTGGCAATACTTTGTGCATAGAACTACTCAGATGTTTGCAGAGCCATAGGCACTGCTCAAGTTTAAAATGCTGTTTTACCAGTTTCACTGCAGTACCACCCAATGGTCCCAAATCAGGATCAGGTTCCCATCATGTTATGTGCTGTACAGACGTAAAGGAAACCAGTCCCTACCTCGGAGAGCTAACAATCAAATTTAAGACACAAACTGCACACAACAAATGAAAGTAGGGAAAGGAGAAAAAGTACTTTTAATCAGATCACATAGGCTAGCTAAATACACAAGCATCTGGGCTGAGAGATACCAGTACAGCAGCGTGTGTCGGAAGAATGTCCTGTTGCTGCCCTGTTCCTTTAATTAGGTAGAGGATTTCATTCACTGGGGATTTCACCAGTATGAAATCCCCCTTTTTTGTTTTTTAACTGAAGTCTATTTAAAAATATATATATACAAATTATTTAATGAGCTAATTCGTGTAAAGCATCACAATGAGCTGCATAAATCTTGAAGAGTTGATATGGACATTAGTCCCACAAAAAGCATACCTGAAGACTACTCAGAAAGTTAAGCTAACACAGAATAAGATGGCCAACTTGCTTTTCAACAGCTATTTGATACCTATACTGTACTCCATGATCCACATTGGTTACAAGTTTGCTTCTGCAGACAATTCAAGATATTGACCTTTCTATGCTTGGGTTGTGATGATATTTTCATTGTGTTTACAAATAAGTTAGATAGACATTAAATTTGCATTAAAAAGCTGTGTTCTGGAATCTTACAGATCCCAAGATTTAGCTGGAAAAATAGTGACCACTTTGGTAATAAATGACTTTAGTCTATTCTGCCATTTCATCCTTTATGTTTATATATAGTGATCTAATAGCAGTACAAGTCTGAGCACATTATATTGCTTTTTCTCTCCAACTAAAAAAAGTGACCCTTTATAATAGCAATTTTCATACAGATGTGTATGAAAAAGACTGAAAAAGAAAAAACCAAGATGAATAAATTTTTCTTAAAAAACTACCTCATAACCAACACACAAGACAGGTTCACCATAAACATCTGTCACTCAAACAGACCTCACATTACCCAACAAATCTGTCTTTTCAACCCTGAAGCCCTCTCACCCCCTTTGAAATGAAGGCAGTTATCCATTATGAAATCAACATAGCAAACTCTTCCCTCCCTAAGTCCACAGAAGCACTTAGATAGCTCTGGAGATTTGAGGATGCTCTTAGTAACAAAATGTGTCCTGAAATCAAGGTCTGAAAAACCACCGATGAGCATAAAGCATTCCCTGGAGAGTTGGGCTGGGAAGGAGGGTACCTATCATTTTCTGAAGGGTTTATGCTCTTTAAAACAGGGTCTGAGCTATACAGTGCAGGAGATATAGCTCAAGAGGTGCAGCTAGCAAAGCACGGCTTTATGTCATCTCTGTGCCTCCTGAATTCTGGGCTCAGCTGGGAGCTTGCTTGCCTCTCAGTCTAGAGTTACAGCAACCCCTTGGAGATTAGGGCCTTTGATACTGAAATAAAAATTAATACCTTACCAAACTGGTCAGAGCTCACATTTGAGCTTTCCTTGCATGCAAAACAATGGACTTCAACCTGCATTGTTCTCACACTCCTTAAACTACAGAGGAGGGGAACCCAAACATCTGATAAAATAAGCCACAATTTGTTCTGTAATCAACATCCTAGAATCTATTCATAGGAATGCCTTTTGTTCCGAGTACAAACAAAACCTAACCCTCTCCAAAGTGTCTTTGCCAGTTCATGTTTCTCAGACTGAACCAGTCACTTTCAAAATAAATCCATTCCTTTATTTCTGCTCCGACAACTTTGCGAGCTGACAAAACCAGGTTTTTAAATAATGTTACTGAATTAAAAGAAAAAAAATGATTAGTGCTAAAAAGAAGTTTCTATTTACAGAAATGATATAATGCATCACAGTAAAGACAGACATAAGTTTTTAAAATTATAGTAATAAACTATTTAATATGACATTTAATTCCTTTTAGGGATAACCAAATACATTTGATATTTATTATAATTTTTTTGCAATTTTTCCAAACTCATGTCTTTGAACTTTGTTTTGATTTAAAATTAAGAAGGGCTCAAAAATCATCTTTTTACCTAACAAAAATTACTTTCCTGTTACCAACACATTAGTAATTGTAAACTTCTTAACAGTTTAAGGGCTTTTTTAATCCTTTATGCTGTTTACGCTTTGCACTCTATTTAGCATGGGCTATAAACAGACTGGCCAGTTTCACATCCTGCTTCTTTTGAATCCATCTATTTCTTCAGATTTCGTGCTGTTGCCCATCACAGAGAGACAAAGTGGGTGAGGTCATATCTTTTATTGGACCAACTTCTTTTGGTGAGAGAGAGAAGCTTTCAAGCTTACACAGACCTGAAGAAGAGCTCTGTATAAGCTCAAAAGCTTGTCTCTCTCACCAACAGAAGTCAGTTTAAAAAAAAGCCATCACCTCACCCACCTTCTCTCTCGAATATCCTGGGACCAACACAGCTACAACACCACTGCCCATCATTATAGCATCCATACACTTTCCATGTAAAATAGATTGGCAACAGCAGGGCCTCTTGACGATTTTATGAAGTCTCTGGCTCTTCCCTTTCTCTGATGCATCAGAGCAATAACAATGTTTGGATACCAACATAGTGGGGATGGGAGGGAAGATTTCATCAAAGACTAACTTTTCACCACAGCTCTTTAATGAAAATGTCTGTATGAATGCACACACCTCAACACTAGATATGGGTCCTACCTACTTGACCATTCCCCTTAAAGTTACACTACAATAGCCAAGTCAAAGGTTTCAGCCCACTTACAGGGACACAACTGGGTCATAATCAAATTTTGAAACGGTATTTAACTGGGTCAGCTGACTTGGGGCTTGTCCACGTTGGGGGAAAAAAGCCCACAGTAGTTGTTGTACACTAACTACTCCACACTAATTCCTCATGTGGATGCTCTTACTGAGCGCCTTTGTGCACATTAGCTCAATGCGCTTTGGAAGCGTACTAAGCTAAGCCACCTGAGGGCACTCTGAGTGTGCACTAGAGTGTCCACATGGGGAGTTAGTGCAGAGTAGTTAAAGTGCCTTAAATTCAAACCATAGCTTACTGAGTAACTCCCCCATGTAGACAAACCCTTGCTTATAGTCGCACTTTAATATACTGATATTAGCCTAGTCAGTGCTGGGTTTTATCTCCATTATAAATATAACCATATTACAACACAGCTATATTTCCCACTTCTCCCCAACAAGGTCATTAACTTCCAGTAGATCCCCAACTCTGACAGTATATCTAAGTCAAGCTGAAGTGTTGGATAGGAACAAAGCCAGAAATAATTATTCTTCAGCCTACACTATAAATTGGAATCATGTCTTTGAGCCCAATTATGCAGTAACCAGTTTCCCCAACATGTTTGCATTTTTGGCGTAAGCCAATACCCACTCAGGGAGAATTTCCAACGGTCTTGGTTAAACGTCCATTAAAGTCAACACACAGTAAATCTGTCCTTATTAGAGCAAAAAGCAATTAAGATAAAGTTGTATGCAGCCCTGTAAGGAAGCAAATAGCTCACATGATTCACCACTGAACTCCCCACCCAAAACACAAAGTTTTTTCTCTTGAGACTTAGGAAAGCCTGTTCTGTTCCTCTAAGAGCTTTCTATTTCCCAGACAGTCAGGTGGCATGGTTATCATTTTAAATGCTGGTATGGTTAAACGTTACAGTGACACACTCATCTAACCTGCTCCCTCCCTTCTCCCCCACCCCCAGCAGAAAGCTATACGTTTGTGGAGTCTCCACTGGTGACTCAATGGTACCCAACGCATAGCTGAATGAGTACGCTAGTTTTAAAGGAAGCCCCAAAGGGCCACCATGTTTTGAACATCCATCCACCCCGTGTCAGCAGTAAGTGACGACACCAGATGGCAGAAGCTGGTGTGTGACAGCAGTCTATAGAAGAGAGTGAGTTCTGCACCACAAATTGCAGGGACTTGGAAAACCTACTCACCTGCTTGCCCCGGGAGAGTACAAATTTTGCTCAGGTGAGTGAGCTGAGTAGGGCCAGTGTTCTATAAGCTCTTTCTATGGAGGGAGTGGGAAAGGCAAGTCTCCTCTAAGCTGCTTTTCTTTTCTCAAGAGCGAAAGAACCAGCAGGAGCCCCTACCCTTCTGTGCAAGAGAGTGGTGCTTGGTTCTACTTCTTTAATAGGAGTAGAGAAGCTGGAACCATTGCTACTTTTCCTGGAAAAGAGCTGATGGGAAGCTGAGAGCATCCTGCATGACCCAGAGCCAAGTATTAGTTTAGTTGGTAGAGAGGGATCCCAGCATTAACTGGAGAGCAGGGCTGAATGAACCCCAGAATCTGTTTATTAGGGAGCCACAAGTGTATGGGAGTGCTAAATTCACACTGTCACATCTTAAAATGTACTTAATTCAAAACATACATGAAAGAAGTCAAGCTCTGGCACACATAAATCACAAACACAAATGGGGAAAGTGATCTAGTCAGTGTTGCTATTTCACTTTTTACCATAATGTATTTTTTTACAAGCAGACAAAGCACCCCTAATGATCTTTAAAGAGACTAGAAATAGAACATGGAGTTGGTCATGTGAATTCTTTCCCAATTTTTAGTGTTCACTTTTAGGCTAATTATAACTTTGAATGGGGGTTAGAACGCACTTTTAAATAGTGTTTAAAAGAGGTTTTTCCTTTTTAAAAAAAATTTAATTTGCTCCCACAGATTAGCTCCCAGAGAATTTTGGGGGCCTTTCAATCTAAGGTGTTTATAAGGAGCCAATTCACAATAGGATCCAGAGCCCCCAAGCAATATTCTATACCAAAGAAATGTTGAACATGAGCCTACTCTTAAAGGCCCATTCAAGTAAAAAAGTGAGTTCTAATTAAAAACCTCAACATCTTAACAGTAGAATAGCCTCTATTTTAAAATTGAAAAGTTTTATATTATTGTAAATTACATTACAACATACCAAGCAGTCTCAAGCGTTTTAAAACCTGCAACACAATGACTCAATATGCTTCAGAATGGAGAGCAGACTCTTTAAAATAAGAATAGCAAGTTTCCCCTCCCACCATTTTATAACAGAAGGAATTGGCATTTTCAGAAACACCAGGAGCTGACGATTGGCATTGGGAAATCCAAGCATTTCTCGGCCATGTTTCAGACAACAGTTCCTTTTTATGTTGAGCCACAAGTCCATTTGCAAAAAAAATTTTAAAGCTGTTTTAATATTTTAATTACGAAATGCACAGATTGCAGGAAACGAAAGGGTGTTGTAGTTATGCAAAGTGTGGGTCATTAATAAGCACATAAGAATGGCCATACTGGGTCAGACCAAAGGTCCATCCAGCCCAATATCCTGTCTAAGGAGAGTGGCCAATGCCAGGTGCCCCAGAGGGAGTGAACCTAACAGGTAAAGATCAAGTGATCTCTCTCCTGCCATCCATCTACACCCTCTGACAAACAGAAGCTAGGGACACCATTCCTTACCCATCCTGACTAATAGCCATTAATGGACTTAACCTCCATGAATTTATCCAGTTCTCTTTTAAACCCTGTTATAGTCCTAGCATTCACAACCTCCTCAGGCAAGGAGTTCCACAGGTTGACTGTGTGCTGAGTGAAGAACTTCCTTTTATTGTTTTAAACCTGCTACCCATTAATTTCATTTGGTGGCCTCTAGTTCTTATATTATGGGAACAAGTAAATAACTTTTCCTTATTCACTTTCTCCACACCACTCATGATTTTATATACCTCTATCATATCCCCCCGGTTAGTCTCCTCTTTTCCAAGCTGAAAAGTCCTAGTCTCTTTAATCTCTCCTGATATGGTACCCATTCCAAACCCCTAATAATTTAGTTGCCCTTTTCTGAACCTTTTCTAATGCCAGTATATCTTTTTAGAGATGAGGGGACCACATCTGTACGCAGTATTCAAGATGTGGGTGTACTGTGGATTTATATAAGGGCAATAAAATATTCTCGGTCTTATTCTCTATCCCTTTTTTAATGACTCCTAACATCCCGTTTGCTTTTTTGACTGCCGCTACACACTGTGTGGATGTCTTCAGAGAACTATCCATGATGACGCCAAGATCTTTCTCCTGATTAGTTGTAGCTAAATTAGCCCCCCATCAATTGTATGTATAGTTGGGGTTATTTTTTCCAATGTGCATTACTTTACATTTATCCACATTAAATTTCATTTGCCATTTTGTTGCCCAATCACTTAGTTTTGTGAGATCTTTTTGAAGTTTTTCACAGTCTGCTTTGGTCTTAACTATCTTGAGCAGTTTAGTATCATCTGCAAACTTTGCCACCTCGCTGTTTACCACTTTCTCCAGATCATTTATGAATAGGACTGGTCCTAGGACTGACCCTTGGGGAACACCACTAGTTACCCCTCGCCATTCTGAAAATTTACCTTTATTCCTACCCTTTGTTCCCTGTCTTTTAACCAGTTCTCAATCCAGGAAAGGATCTTCCCTCTTATCCAATGGCAACTTAATTTACGTAAGAGCCTTTGGTGAGTTACCTTGTCAAAGGCTTTCTGGAAATCTAAGTACACTATGTCCACTAGATCCTCCTTGTCCACGTTTGTTGACCCCCTCAAAGAACTCTAATAGATTAGTAAGACATGATCTCCCTTTACACAAACTATGCTGACTTTTGCGCAACAATTTATGTTCTTCTGTGTGTCTGACAATTTTATTCTTTACTATTGTTTCAACTAATTTTCCCGGTACTGACGTTTGACTTACTGGTCTGTAATTACCAGGATCACCTCTAGAGCCCTTCATAAATATTGGCGTTACATTAGCTATCTTCCAGTCACTGGGTACAGTGGCTGATTTAAAGGACGGGTTACAAACCATAGTTAATAGCTCCGTAATTTCACATCTGAGTTCTTTCAGAACTCTTGGGTGAATGCCATCTGGTCCCGGTGACTTGTTACTGTTAAGTTCCTCAATTAATTCCAAAACCTCCTCTAGTTATACTTCAATCTGTGACAATTCCTCAGATTTGTCACCTACAAAAGACGGTTCAGGTTTCCGAATCTCCCTAACATCCTCAGCCGTAAAGACTGAAGCAAAGAATACATTTAGTTTCTCTGAGATGACTTTATCTCGATCGTCCAGGGGCCCCACTGGTTGTTTAGCAGACTTCCTGCTTCTGAAGTACTTAAAAAACATTTTATTACCTTTTGAGTTTTTCGCTAGCTGTTTTTCTAACTCCTTTTTGGCTTTTCTTATTACATTTTTACATTTAATTTGGCAGTGTTTATGCTCCTTTCTATTTACCTCACTAGGATCTGACTTCCACTTTTTAAAAGATGCCTTTTTATCTCTCACTACTTCTTTTACATGGTTAAGCCAAGCCATGGTGGCTCTTTTTTTAGTTCTTTTACTGTGTTTTTTAATTTGGGGTATACATTTAAGCTGAG
Organism: Lepidochelys olivacea; assembly: GCF_965140295.1. Taxonomy (NCBI): domain Eukaryota; kingdom Metazoa; phylum Chordata; order Testudines; family Cheloniidae; genus Lepidochelys; species Lepidochelys olivacea. The sequence continues at coordinate 24,896,250 of NC_140415.1, read as the reverse complement.
CCTCTATTATGGTATCTTTGAAAAGTGTCCATGCAGCTTGCAGGGATTTCACTCTAGTCACTGTACCTTTTAATTTGTGTTTAACTAACCTCCTCATTTTTGCATAGTTCCCCTTTCTGAAATTAAATGCCACAGTGTTGGGCTGTTGAGGTGTTCTTCCCACCACAGGAATGTTAAATGTTATTATATTATGGTCACTATTTCCAAGCAGTCTTGTTATAGTTACCTCTTGGACCAGATCCTGCGGTCAGGACTAGATCGAGAGTTGCCTCTCCCCTTGTGGGTTCCTGTACCAGCTGCTCCAAGAAACAGTCATTTAAAGTATCGAGAAATTTATTCTCTGCATTTTGTTCTGAGGTGACATGTACCCAGTCAATATGGGGATAATTGAAATCCCCCACTATTATTGAGTTTTTTATTTTGATAGCCTCTCTAATTTCCCTTAGCATTTCATGGTCACTATCACTGTCCTGGTCAGGTAGTCAATAATAGATCCCTACTGTTATATTCTTATTAGAGCATGGAATTACGATCCATAGAGAGTCTATGGAACATGTGGATTCATTTAAGATTTTTATTTCATTTGATTCTACATTTTCTTTCACATATAGTGCCACTCCCCTCCCCACCGCATGACCTGTTCTGTCCTTCCGATATATTTTGTACCCCGGAATGATTGTGTCCCATTGATTGTCCTCACTCCACCAGGTTTCTGTGATGCCTATTATATCAATATCCTCCTTTAACATGAGGCACTCTAGTTCACCCACCTTATTATTTAGGCTTCTAGCATTTGTGTACAAGCACTTTAAAAACTTGTCACTGTTCATTTGTCTGCACTTTTCTGATGCGTCAGATTCTTTATGTGAATGTTTCTCGTCTGATCTGGCCCATACTTTGTCTTCTTCCATCCTTTCCTCCTGACTAAAACCTAGAGAATCTCTATCAATAGATTCTCCTCTAAGAGAAGTCTCTGTCCGATCCACGTGCGCCTCCGCAGCAATCGGCTTTCCCCCCATCTCTTAGTTTTAAAAGTGCTCTGCAACCTTTTTAATGTGAAGTGCCAGCAATCTGGATCCACTTTGGTTTAGGTGGAGCCCATCCTTCCTATATAGGCTCCCCCTATTCCAAAAGTTTCCCCAGGTCCTAATGAATCTAAACCCCTCCTCTCTACAACATCGTCTCATCCACGCACTGAGACTCTGAAGCTCTGCCTGCCTAGCTGGCCCTGCGCGTGGAACTGGAAGCATTTCTGAGAATACCACCACAGACATCCTGGATTTCAGTCTCTTTCCTAGCAGCCTGAATTTGGCCTCCAGGACGTCTTTCCTACCCTTCCCTATGTCACTGGTACCTACATGTACCACGGCCACTGACTCCTCCCCAGCACTACACAAGTCTACCTAGATGCCTCGAGAGATCCGCAACCTTCGCACCAGGCAGGCAAGTCACCATACGGTTCTCCTGGTCATCACAAACCCAGCTATCTATGTTTCTAATGACTGAATCTCCCATTACTAACACCTGCCTTTTCCTAGTGACTGAAGTTCCCTCCCCCGGAGAGGTAACCTCACTGTGAGAGGATACCCCAACATCATCTGGAAGGAGGGTCCCAACTATGGGAAGGTTTCCCTCTGTTCCCGTTAACTGCTCTCCTTTAGCCCTTTCATCCTCCTTAACAGCGCAAGGGCTGTCTGACCGGAGGGGGGACAAATCTACAGTGTCCCTGAAAGCCTCATCAACATACCTCTCTGCCTCCCTTAGCAACTCCATTTCCGCCACCGTGGCCTCCAAAGCCCATACACGGTCTCTGAGGGCACCGAATGCACACAGATGCCACCCGCCCACAGGGCAGGTAATCATACATACTACACTGAGTGCAATAAACAGGATAGCCCCCACTCTGCTGCTGGGCTTCTGCCTGCATTTTCTCCTACAGCTACCTAGGTTAATGATAGGGTTTTTTGTATAAATCAAGAAGTTTTGATTACAGTTTAGTTTAAAGGTTTTAAAGAATGGCAAGTGTACCTTGCCCCCTTTCCAAACTCCCTGTTATCGGTCCCTGGTCGCTTGCTCACTGCTTTATAAAGCCGTGGCCTTCTTGATAGCCCCCAACTAAGGCTCAGCCAATGAACAGAGGCTTCTAATGGTGGTTTAAAATCTTAATGGCTCCTATTAACCAGGACAATTGACTGTAGATGGCTCTGTTTTACTTGTAAGTCTTCCTGTATACCTGTGTGCTGGCAAGTGGGCAATGAAGTCTTACAGTGACATGATCATGTTACCTGAACTGGAATCCATCTTTAACCTGGAGCTTTTCCATTGAGAAGGAGGGGTGAGAACCCAGAGGGACAAAGAATTCCCGCCTTATGCAAAAGATATATAAGTGGGTGGAACAGAACAAATGAGAGGGCCATCATGAGAAATCCCCTAGCTACTACCTGAGCTGGAACAGGGGCTGTACCAGGGGAAAGGATTGTGCCCAGACTAGGAAGGTGTCCAGTCTGTGAAAGAAACGTATTGAAATATCTGAGGGTGAGATTTTATCTGTATTCAGTTTCATTACTGTACTAGACTTAGACTTGCGTGTTTTATTTTATTTTGCTTGGTAATTCACTTTGTTTTGTCTGTTACTACTTGGGACCACTTAAATCCTACTTTCTGTATTTAATAAAATCACTTTTTACATATTAATTAACCCAGACTCTGTATTAATACCTGGGGTGCAAACAGCTGTGCATCTCTCTCTCTCAGTGTTATAGAGGGCGAACAATTTATGAGTTTACCCTGTATAAACTTTATACAGGGTAAAATGGATTTATTTGGGGTTTGGACCCCATTGGGAGTTGGGCATCTGAGTGTTAAAGACAGGAACACTTCTTAAGCTGCTTTCAGTTAAATCTGCAGCTTTGGGGCACGTGGTTCAGACCCTGGGTCTGTGTTGGAGCAGACTGGCGTGTCTGGCTCAGCAAGACAGGGTGCTGGAGTCCCAAGCTGGCAGGGAAAGCAGGGGCAGAAGTAGTCTTGGCACATCAGTTGGCAGGTCCCAAGGGGGTTTCTGTGATCCAACCCATCACAATGTCCACCAGGCAACAGTTGCCCCCAAGAAGAATTTTAGAATGACCAAGCAAAGCATGCCAAGAGGGAGAGATGTGCATTCACAAAGCCCGAGTAACAGGGATATATGCAGGTGAAGTACAGAGGAGTTGGGGAGTGGAATCCCAGTTCAGGATCAGGAGGAGAAGCTGCTGCACAACCCTCACCACCCTAGCCTATAGGTAGGCATGAAAGCTGCAAACTCTCCATGACACTGCTGTGGAACATGAGGACTACCAATTTTAATTATGTATCCTGCAGCTCCTTCTTAATTCTGTGCACTCAGAATCAGTCTAAGCAAAATCAGAGATCCCTGCTGTAGAGCATACAGTTTGTTCACACTGCTTCCTTTCCATAGACACTCCACTGGTGAACCACTACCCAACACTCCAGCCACACCATAGTAGTGCACAGATTTATTCTGGCCTTCTGCACAGGGTGAAGTTTCCTGGGTCTTTTGTTATGCTGGTCTACTCACACTCTTAACAAGGCTTCTTTTTTAATTCATCCCCTTCCCACCTGAATCTGGAATTTCTGATCTAGTTGTAGCCCTGTCAAACTTGAGATTTTTGGCAGCTTTATAAAGTTAAGTATTTTTACACTAGAAGACACCTAAAGTTTTGAATATGAAGAGTGGACGTTCTGGACAAGTGATCTTATTTTTTTCTTGGGATACCAGCACAATGACTGTCCCATCTCAGTCTCAGATTGACAAACCCGTAACATAACCACAAAAATCTCTCTCTCTCTGTTTATATTATTCAGTCTATTCCAAAAGCCCAAATTAAGCATAGCAACCAAACCGGCCTTTTCAGGATGAGCTTTCCTCTCCCCTCATTTTAGTGAGTAAGGTCACCAGCAATGTTCACACCCCAAGTCAGCACAGCAGTTGCCTGCAATGACTACTACCTTCAGCTCAGACCTCCTCAAGCTGCGGTCCACAGAGAACTTGGGTGGTCACATCACACTGACTTTTCCTCCTTATTCACAGTTACAGTACAACCTCAGAGTTATAAATGCCTCGGGAATGGAGGTTGTTCATAACTCTAAAATGTTAATAATTCAGAACAATGTGTTATTGCTCTTTCAAAAGTTTACAACTGAACATTGACTAAACAGCTTTGAAACCTTACTATGCAGAAGAAAAATGCTGCTTTCCCTTCATTTTTTTTAAGTAGTTTACGTTTAACACAGTACCCTACAGTATTTGCTTTTTCTTTTTTTCTCTGCTGCTTGATGGTGTACTTCCAGTTCCAATGAGGCGTGTGGTTGACCTGTCAGTTTAATGCACGTTCATAACTCTGAGGTTTTACTGTATTAAACGCCAACTAATATATACCTATACTGCAACGTGTCAGAGTATGGGGGAGAAGCAGCCCATGAGACAATCTCTATATTAAAATATTGCACATGCAATAAAACCTCCCTCCCTTATATAGTTAATGGATTTATGAGGCCTCCAGTGCTTAAAAGCAAAACTGTTAATTTCAAAGCTAGGCTTTGTCTACACTGAGGATCTGCCCTGGTTACAGCCACCAGGGCAGCTAAGTGCACACCCTGGAGTAGCCAGGCAAAGCAGCTGTTATGATGCTATTTGCTCCTTAGTTTCAAGCAAGCTGCACTGATGCCATAGCTTGCTCCCGCTGGAGGTTTGCACTGGTACAGTTATATCAGTGGCTGGCCACTGATGGCTGAAATCCCCAGAGTAGAGAAAAAGTTGTAGAAAAAGTTAGGATTTTTCTTGTAACATTGGCAGGTAAAAACAAAGATTGAAGTGTGATTTAAGATGGTGTCACTTTAATGTGGAGTTTAATTCTTTTATATTTGAATAGAGGTAGGTGTTATAAAGGATTGCCATACACAAGTCACATGTTTTATCTGAGAAAATCTAAGTAATTAGTTCGGGCTACATAGTTACGGTATGCGTTCCTAGCAAATATACAGTTTGATTCATATGATATCATCAGGTCCATGGATTGCCAAAGTTTGGGTTAAAAAAAAAAAAATGCACCAAAGGACCTGCAGCAAGCCTGGCATCAAGTTTCAACTCTCCTGTAAGATGCTGTCCAGGGGAAGAAAGGGGAAAAAAAAAAAAAAAGGCTTGGGGGAGAGGGCAGATGATCAGGAGGAATCCAAAAGAATGAGTATGGTCTGTTTAAAATGTGGGTGAGATAACACACAGCCATATTCTACCAAAGACAGCTGGTGGAAACAAACCAACTGTAAATGAATGCCCACCTTAGCTGGAATAATTTAGGCTCTTCATCTTCCGCATATGTGTAATAACTAGGGAGTTTTCTAGTTAAATGGTGATCTCTCACACCTGTCAGCTGAATCAGGGTTCAAAATGCAAAATACAGCACTCAGGAATATTGTGTTGATTTGTGAAACTCCCTGCAAAACTCCAAGTTAATTGTTGTATGAACAGATTGTTTAGAGAACTAGCTATGGTAAAGGACCACTGTATGCCATTTATTTAAAAGCAGCATGTCATTTTAAAAAACAAAACAAAAAACTAAGCACGAATACACTGAAATCACAGATTATTTAATGTTGGAATATGAAAGATTTCATATTTCTGGTACAGACTCAGACTCTTTCAGATCAGAAAGGATCATCTAGTCTGACCTCCTGCACTTTGCAGGCCACAGAACCTCACCCACCCACTCTTGCAAATAGATCCCTAACGTGTGGCTGAGTTACTGAAGTCCTCAAATCATGATTTAAGGACTTCAAGTTACAGAGAACCCACCATCTACACGAGTTGAAACCTGCAAGTGACCCTGTCCCACACTGCAGAGGAAGGTGAAAAAACCCCAGGATCTCTTGCAATCTGACCTGGGGGGGAAAATTCCTTCCCATTCCCAAATATGGCGATCAGTTAGACCCTGAGCACGTGGGCAAGACCCACCAGCCAGACACCTGGAAAAGAATTTTCTGTAGTAACTCAGAGCCTTCCCCATCTAGTGTCTCATCACCAGCCTTGGAGATATCTGCTGCTACCAGTCGCAGTTCAGCTAAATGCCCTTGTGGGCAGTCCCATCATACCATCCCCTCCATAAACTTAGCAAGTTCAGTCTTGAAGCCAGTTTTTTGCCCACACTGCTCCCCTTGGAAGGCTGTTCCAGAACTTCACTCCTGTGATGGTTAGAAACTGTCATCTAATTTCAAGCCTAAACTTGATGATGGCCAGTTTATATCCATTTGTTCTTGTGTCCACCTTGACACTTAACTAACTCCTCTGTTTCCCTAGTATTTATCCCTCTGATGTATTTATAGAGAGCAATCATATTTCCCCATCTTTGGTTAGGCTAAACAAGCCAAGCTCTTTGAGTCTCCTCTCATAACTTAAGTTTTCCATTCCTTGGATCATCCTAGTAGCCCTTCTCTGTACCTGTTCCAGTTTGAATTCATCTTTCTTAAACACAGGAGGCCAGAATTGCACACAGTACTCCAGATGAGGTCTCACCAGTGCCTTGTATAATGGTACTAACACTTCTCTATCACTACTGTAAATCTCGCCTGATGCATTCGAGGACTGCATTAGCATTTTTCACAGCCGCATCATACTGGCGGCTCATGGTTATCCTCTGATCAACCAATACACCCAGCTCTTTCTCCTCCTCCGCCATTTCCAACTGATATGACCCCAGCTTATAGCAAAAATTCTTGTTGTTAGTCCCCAAATGCATGACCTTGCACTGTGCACTATTCAATTTCATCCCATTTCTATTACTCCAGTTTACAAAGTTGTCCAAATCATCTTGTATGATATTCCAGTCCTCCTCCTCATTGGTATGATCAGTGTTGTTACAGGTTCCACCCAAAAGATGAGAGAGGGTCAAACATATGGCATACATGTCAAGAGTCACCTGTGTCACGTGCATTTTATCTGTAAGACAATTCAGTGCTGCCATGCCACAAAGTGTGTGCCACAACACAACTAATAAGACTTCCTACAAGCAAACATGTGACATAACTTCACGGGCATACATTCCGCACGCCACAAAATGCCACAAGAACTTATTGCATAAGAATGCAGTGAACAGTAACCAGGAATACTGAGTGATTGTATAAACAGGTGGCATTCGCACTGCTTCAGAAGAAATACACACACTGTATGAGGTCAAATTCACCCTTCTCTTGGTAATCTTACTGGTAACTCAAACAGAATATGAAACTCAGCCTAAGCTTTCTCTCCAGTTGCAGCTCTTCCTGGGGTTTGACAAATCCTAGAGGACTTCCCCATCTCTGCCCCTAGTTCCCTGTATGAGAGGCAGGTGCAAACATCTACTCAGACTGGTGGAATTAACTAGCCACATCTGCCTTATCAGCTCTGTGCAGGGTTCCAGAACCCCTGCTAACAGGGTAGTCAACAGGACAGCCTTGTATCCCTATATGGAGTTACAGACCTTGCCACCCTGTTACAGTCTGGATACAGTTTTCTATGTTAAGTGTTCAGATACCACAGTGATAATAATGATACAAATGCCTAAAAAGAAACAATACTGGATATTAGAACCATTAATAGGATAAGCTAAGCTCCAGGTACAGAATCAAGATTTGTGAAAGAGCCCAATCTGGTAGAAGACCGGTGGATCCTGCACACATGCAGATTTTCACATAAGCCAGCTAATGTCCTAAGGTGAGGCATGTGGCCAATTCTGATTAGCCTGTGTAACTGAGAATTATACTCCAAAACAGAAACAGTTTAGAGACCTAATGTAACAGGAGAGTACAGTAGTGTTTGGAAAATGCTTCTGTTCTCTGTAGTTGATTAACCTACAACCTTATCTAGTTGGGAGTGAGGGACTGTTTCCACAATACAAACTAACAAATATTAGTCAGCCAGAGCGAGCCCTGGAGTACTTACATCACTCTTTCTGAACTTTGCTTTCAAGCTCTTCATGTTTGTCCCATTCAGTTTTCCAGATCTGAGTTTTTTTTCAACACCTAGGCAAAACAGAAAGGAAAATAAGTTTCTAACTAGATACTGCATAGGTTCACTAGGAGCCTTATTACACTTTTAAAAATAGAACTTTGACTTAAAAACAAATCAAGAAGTATCGGTTGTGTCTTACTTTTCAAGATTCTTTAAAATTAACAGCATTTCACAGCTTCCTGAAGTTTCGTGGCACAAGCCCATCACTGACTAAATTCCTGCAGAGCAATAGCATGAAACAATCTTTACCTGTTATTTATAAGTTTGTCTTTTATAATACTAGTAACATCTTGCCTAAAGAGGATATTACAGGTAACATTTGTACGAGCCTACTGGCTTATATCTGTGTTACTGTCAAAACAACCACTGGTACAGGTGGGTAGTGGGAAAGAAACTGTAGGGAAATATCCAGTCATTGAATTAAGGTTCTTGCACCCTACCCTGGCACACATTGCAGGATAATGTCAGAAGCATCCTCTATCAATCTCAATATATGGAGAAGTTCTGTACAAACATTTCCACTAATAGTTTGTGAACACATACGAAAACAAAACATAATGGGAAGAGAATAGCTACTGGGAGAAAGATTAATAGACTCCTGGAATGAACAAAGTCATCTAAGTAACAAAATTTCAACATTTCAAGGTCTGTTGAAAACTTACAAAATATGTTTGCGTTATGTTTACAGAAATAGTCTGTCCATGTATTTTTGGAGTTTTAGCTGCCATGCAAGCTCCTACTGAAAGAACAATTTAACAGCAAAAAATATTCACATGCACAAAGTTCTGTTTCTTTCTAGCAACTTCTCCCTCCAACTTAGAATAAAAGAAAAAAAATTTCCTATTGTAGTTCAGAGTCTAGTCAAATAAATGAATAGCTATGAATATATTCCCCTCCCCTAATTTCTATAGGTCCCCTACGTTCACTGTATGAAATTTCATGTCATTTTCAGAGGCTCTAGACTCCAGTTTGATAAAGAAAAAAAAACCCACCACCACCATTCTTTCATCACATCAGTTAAGTTAAAGTGCCAATTTATTTTTTGGCAAGCAAGTTAAAATGACCACACTATTGTGCAAATTAAGATTTAATCCACACTCACATGTAATCTTTCAAAATGGTATCACATAGTTTTATCAACAGTTACATTGCAGGAAGATGGTATATTTGTGGAAAGTCAGGAAAAAAAATCAATAACCACACACCATCCTTTTGAACTAAGCACAGCTATGAGAAGTTTTTAAATCACCAGAGCTCTACATGAACAGTTCTCATGAAGATATTAAAAAAACAAAAACACATGAATAAGCTTCCCAAAATATCTCACAGACATGCCAAGTAGGTCTTCAGCTGGGCCAATTCCTCTCCTTCCCCCAAAACAAATACCTTTCTGTAGAAAGTTAAAGTAACACCAAATCTAATCAAAGGACTCAGGCACGATTAGGTAGTTGTTCTGCAGGCAGAACGCTGACTCACTTTTAATACAAGAACAAGGGGACACTCAATGAAACTCAAAAAGTAACAAGTGTAAAGAGTGACCTCTACAGAGGTAGAAAAACAACAGATTTGAGCTCTCCGTTCCTTTGCGGGAGGGGCAGGTCGCTTCTTTATGACAGACATAGTAGTCTTGAAAGGTTTTTGCAAAAAAGACAAAACTCATTTTATTTTGCAGGTGCTGTCTAGGCTGGAGGATGCTAAAATGATGGAGAATTAATGAGAGGGTGACATGGAGTGAAAATTACAGATGCAGACATGCATCTGAAGAAGTGGGGTTTTTACCCATGAAATCTTATGCTCAAATAAACCTGTTAGTCTTTAAGGTGCCACCGGACTCCTTGTTGTCAAGATCAAGCAACTTCACCTCTCCAGTGAAGGAGTCAGAGCTCACAACGAACATCTGAGACTTCCTAGAGGTTTTGCTGGAGGACCAAGGAAGAGCAACCTTGACATTTCCTGGTATTTCCAAGGTAAAAAAAACAAGACTTTTTCACATGTGTCATAAATATAAAGGGAAGGGTAAACCCCTTTGAAATCCCTCCTGGCCAGGGGAAAGCTCCTCTCACCTGTAAAGGGTTAAGAAGCTAAAGGTAACCTCGCTGGCACCTGACCAAAATGACCAATGAGGAGACAAGATACTTTCAAAAGCTGGGAGGAGGGAGAGAAACAGAGGGTCTGTGTCTGTCTATATGCTGGTCTTTACCAGGGATAGACCAGGAATGGAGTCTTAGAACTTTTAGTAAGTAATCTAGCTAGATATGTGTTAGATTATGATTTCTTTAAATGGCTGAGAAAGGAATTGTGCTGAATAGAATAACTATTTCTGTCTGTGTATCTTTTTTGTAACTTAAGGTTTTGCCTAGAGGGGTTCTCTATGTTTTTGAATCTAATTACCCTGTAAGATATCTACCATCCTGATTTTACAGGGGGGATTTCTTTATTTCTATTTACTTCTATTTTTTTTTTATTAAAAGTCTTCTTGTAAAAAACTGAATGCTTTTTCATTGTTCTCAGATCCAAGGGTTTGGGTCTGTGGTCACCTATGCAAATTGGTGAGGCTTTTTATCCAACATTTCCCAGGGAAGGGGGGGGTGCAAGTGTTGGGAGGATTGTTCATTGTTCTTAAGATCCCAGGGTCTGGGTCTGTAGTCACCTAGGCAAATTGGTGAGGCTTTTTACCAAACCTTGTCCAGGAAGTGGGGTGCAGAGTTTTGGGAAGTATTTTGGGGGGAAGGACACGTCCAAACAGCTCTTCCCCAGTAACCAGTATTAGTTTGGTGGTGGTAGCGGCCAGTCCAAGGACAATGGGTGAAATATTTTGTACCTTGGGGAAGTTTTGACCTAAGCTGGTAAAGATAAGCTTAGGAGGTTTTTCATGCAGGTCCCCACATCTGTACCCTAGAGTTCAGAGTGGGGGAGGAACCTTGACAACATGTCTTACTTATACATCGAAGCAGGAAAAGGGGGGGGGGGGAGGAGAGGAGGTGGCAGAAGCCTAATGTTTTAAAAATCCTTTGCAGATGATCACTTTTAAAACTGATATAGAGGTATTATCTTTTATTTAAAAGCCTCTGGAACATATCACCACAAGAGATAATTGAAGCCAATAGTTTAGCAGGATTTAAAAACAGATTAAACACTTATATAAGTAAGAAGACTATTCAATTACATGGAATTATATTCCTTTAAAATTTTCAATGGACTAAAAACAAATGTTCATACATCAGGGCAAAGAAATCACCAAGCAGGGATTTAAATAAATACCACCGCCACCCAGAAATAAAAACTTCCCTGCTACAAGTTTGTTTGGGGTTTTTTGAACCTACATCTGAAGCAGCAGAAGACAGGATGTTGTTGAAGACAGGATACCTGACTAGATGGACTAATGGTGAGATCCTCTATGGGAACTCCTGAGTATGCAGACAGAGTGGCTGCAGAACTGGGCCTTATGTAGGACTTATTATACATTCCAATTAGCAGCTGTCATCAACAAGTTTTTGATGGGTTTTTTTTTTTGGGCACTTCCTGTTGGAGGCCAACATTACAACTAACTTTTTTTCCCCACAAGATTCATCAAGATCACATGTTGCCTACAGTATGTGCATTTTATGTACTTATGGCATTATCTAAATCCACAGCAAAATCAAATTTTTGGCAGCATGCCAAAACAAAAACAACAAAAACACACCACCACCACCACCATACCAACCACCCCATAGATTCCCAGGTTTGGTGTTGTTCATGACCCACATTACTCTAATCTTTTCATCAGACACAACTAAAAACAAACATTACGATTAGAATTTGTGCATCATAACGCTCATGATCCCTCAGCAACAGAGAGACAAAAATCTGTAAAACAACTGGCTTTTGTTTCCCCTTACTAAAGGTTTACATTCTCAAAGGGAGTAACTACTGGAATTAGCACAGAAGAGGTCAGTGTCCCAATTCAGTACACCTTTATGATAAATGTTCATTTCCCACAGATAAAAGGTAGTTCCTCTAATAACGTACTGCATTACTGTTGTACAAGACACTCTGTACAAGACACAGGCACATCCACTGAAATTCACAAATGAACACTGCTCTACGACCTTTCAAAACAGTATTTCAGCAGGTGATACAAAGGTACTAACAAAGACCATCTTTTCAATCCATTTATCAAATAGAGTGTAGCTCCCATTTTAGAGCAGATGCAATAATAAATACTGAGAACTGTCAATTTGTATCCACAGCATCTTTGTAAAATCAGAGCATATAAATCCACAAGCTCAGCAGCTTAATTCTAGTTAAAAGCATCCGATTGTTAGTTCAATTAAATACACAATACTTGATCTGTAATCCCTTTAGCATAGAATTAAAAAATTATTAACTTTTAGCAATACATACTAAAACCCCAGCAAGGTTCACTGTCAACCTAGAAATGCCACCATGTTACAATAAGATGCAGTAGGATAGTGGTAATTTGAGGTTCCGAGATTTTCTGTATGTATGGTGTTTGAACCTAAAATTCATACCATTAAGTATTAAGGTTTAAAAAGTTACTAGGGCAAGCACTCCCACTGACTTACACTAGGGCAAATCAAAGTAAATAGCCACCCTAGGCTTATAGTTTCCTCCAATTAAAATTATATTAGAATCAGAGCAAGGTCTTTCAAACAACATTCAGGTTTCAGAGTAACAGCCGTGTTAGTCTGTATTCGCAAAAAGAAAAGGAGTACTTGTGGCACCTTAGAGACTAACCAATTTATTTGAGCATGAGCTTTCGTGAGCTACACCTCACAACATTGTAATTAACTCCTTGAATGCCCCTTGAATCCAGCGAAGCAACATAAAATGGCCTTAGGGCATATTGTAAATTTGTTAGTCACTAAGGTGCCATAAGTACTCCTCGTTCTTTTTGCTGATACAGACTAACATGGCTACCACTCTGAAACCTGTATGCTCTATGTTTGTGCCGCTGAAAATGACTCTCTGCTGCTAAGGCTCATTGCCCTGAATGTTTAATGCCAGAAGGGTTAAATATTGGAAAGAAATATCAGTGTATTTCTGTAAAGTAGGAGATGTAAGTTCTATTGCCACATTCAGTTTTTCTACCAAGTGATATCCCCGTCTCTTTCTGACCACAATTGTACCCAGTTTATTACATTTCTATACTCACAGCACAATACTAATCTCAGAATTAATCGTCAGTTGTGGGGATGGAGATTAGATGAATGCAAAGTCGGCCTACCCATTAGGAAAGGCTACAAAACCTTCCTGTCAGATAAAGCTTTTCCAACATAACCAAAATGACATTCACAACTTCAACCAATCCTCTCTTTCCAACCTCACTCTCCCCCTACCTCAAGCAGATCTTTCTAGAAGCCAATAAAGGAGAAGAGCCAGAGACTCCATGAAGAACCTGCATACCGAACACCTAGCAGGGATTCTCCTTTCCCCAATAATGCTTCAGATGATAATTTTCCTCCTACGCCACGAATTCAGCTCTCATTCCCAAGAACAAACTCTGCTGGCCGTTAGTGTTGCTCTATTAATTACCCATAGGCACTTGCACAGCTAGCGACTATTCTACTGCTCACCTCAATACCTGTGCTTGTCACATTCTTCACATGATCAAGCTCCGCTGACCCAGTTAACAGGAACGCGAATGCCACTCACAAACCTGGGTTTTTTCCATTGCCAGAGCCACTGGGAGGGCTTAGCTTTTGCCCATCTTCCTAGCTGCTTTTGTTTACCATACCATACAAACTGGCACCATACTGAAAGATACCCCCAGCACTTTCCATGCTACTAAATATCTTGTGATTTCATCACATTCAGCATCTTCCCCCTGCAACCCTTTCCCACCCCCACCCTGCCCAGTCCATTGCAGACAACCATATGCCATCTGACAAACAATGGAAAGGGTTACTGTACCGTGAGTGTATCAGTGTGGCTCTGACTATGAAAACACATTGAGAAATTCACTGTGTGACTCAAGGGCTACTCAAGACAGGGAATGATTTGTACACAGCTAATCCTACTTTAAGCAGAATCATAAGACATAAGATGCATCAGAGACCTTCGGTGACCTAGTCCCACCCTCTGCCTGTTTAGGACCATCTCCTGTGTCCTCCCACTCTGTCATCTCTGCTCATCCAATGAAGTGAGCTGTAGCTCACGAAAGCTCATGCTCAAATAAATTGGTTAGTCTCTAAGGTGCCACAAGTACTCCTTTTTGCTTTTAGATGTGTTAAGCAACGTGCACTCAACTTCCCTTGGGAGATTTTTTCCACTCAAATACATCCCGCTGTTGGAAAACTTTTCCCATTGATATCCTTCTAAAATTCTCCACTGTATCACAATCTCCTAGCTGTAACCTTTGTGTTAAAAAAAAAAATTCTCTTTCAACCAAGGCACTTAGAAGCTTCAAGCATTTTTTTTAAATTATATTGCTGTAGTCACCAACCTGCCAGTAAATGTCATTTCACCAAGCTTTTCATTTTCTCCCTCATGGGGTGCACAGAGAAGGGCTGTTTTCTCCCTCTTTACAGAAGAGGCTGAGGGTTGGCCCCCTACATCCACCAATCCCCTTTAATCCATAGCTACATCAGGGGATTCACCACAGACAAGGACCATCCACATGGAAATCTCTTGCGACCAAACTGCCAACTGCCTCACCTTGAAAACCACTTCCCCTGGAACATCCCTCGAGGGTGAAAAGAAGTTATGAGAGTGAACCCACATAGTTTACTGCGAACTCTTTGTAGTCACTCATGTTGCTGTGCCTCATGGATCTAGGGTCAGGGGGAGTCCAGCCCCAACAACAGCCACAGCCCCTCCCTATTTACAGCTCAGATCTCCCCCAAGCCTCTGCAGATGAGTCTCTATAGGACTGAGAAGGAAGGAGCAATTATAATGCAGTGCTGGTTCCTCTTCCTGCACTAAGATCCACAGATTCTGGTTCCTCTCTGCAGGGGCAAGAGGACCATGGGCCAAGAGTTATTACATTTCACAGTTTGAACTACTAAGAAATGCTTCTTACTTTTTGATCATTCAGATTGCTGCTGACAAGCTGAGGTTAGGCATGTTATAGGTTCACCATAGATGCGCAATTTTTGTATCACAGTCAAATTACTGACTCATTTACTTAAAATCAAGTCTATAGTCAATGAATTTTAAAAAAAAGAAAAGGAGTACTTGTGGCACCTTAGAGACTAACCAATTTATTAGAGCATAAGCTTTCGTGAGCCACAGCTCACTTCATCAGATGCATATCGTGGAAACTGCAGCAGACTTTATATATACACAGAGAATATGAACCAATACCTCCTCCCACCCCACTGTCCTGATGAAGTGAGCTGTGGCTCACGAAAGCTTATGCTCTAATAAATTGGTTAGACTCTAAGGTGCCACAAGTACTCCTTTTCTTTTTGCGAATACAGACTAACACGGCTGTTACTCTGAAACCAATGAATTTTAAGTACTCTCTGTGGAAGCCAGCACAGTAAACCAAACTAGTAAGACAGTGACTCAGACGTTTAATTTTTTGAACAGGTGTGTAGCTACAAGGATGTAGCTGTACGAGTGCAAACCCTTCAGCGGGAATGCACTGCACGGGGGAAAAAAGTGACCTGTGCACAGATGCAATTTAGCATAGTTTGAAACTACAGCTATAGCAATACAGTCACACCAGCAGAAAGAAAAAACCCCAAACAAAAAACTACACACCAATTGTAGGTAAGAACTCAGTGTTTCAGTCCTCTACTCTTAGACCTTGTCTGCAATTTGTAACAGTTTAAAATCTGTTTTTAAGTTGATTCAGCTGAGCCAGGTAAGCCATCCCTGAATGGATACCTTAGAGGTCTAATGCTAACCAATTTAAGAGTGTCCACATAGGGTTTTGTGCCAGGTTAACTAAAATTGGCTTTTAAATCAAACTAGTAGAAGTTGTGTGAACACACAAGGCCTTAGTGCCACCCAATTACAATAACTGGAAAGAATTATACAAAAGAAGAAAACAAGACCCTTCTTCAGTTTATCTTGTGCAACTGATAGCACTCTAAGTGAAATCCTGGCTTCATTGAAGTTAATTGGAGTTTACTCATTTATTCATTAGACTCACATTTTTCCCCTCTGTATCTAATCAGACTCTCTGTCTGGGCAGGTCTTTCAACACAGAATCAGCAAACTGAATTTTTTTTTTTTTTTAAAAGGATAGGAAAATGTAAGACCACAGAAACTGGCAGGGGCAAGGGCAGGTATAATGATTTAAATTACTTTAATCTCAGCTTTAGAAACCAAACAGATTTCAAGCTGCCAGTGTCTCTTTCAGTTGGGCAAACAATTATTTTGAGGAAGATGGAGGGGGGGGGGGTGAGAAAGATTGCTCTCTCTCTAACCTAGTATAAGCTGTCAATCACAAGCTGACATCAGCCAGGCAACAATGCCTACAGCAGTCCAAAGCCTACTCCTCTTGAGGAATCCTTCATAGTCAGGTGCCTCAGAAGGCCAAGTGTGGCATGGGAATTATGGGGAAAAATCCTCTTACTAATTGAGAGCTTTTAGTCAAAATGACAGAGAAAAGATGGTCTTGGTTTGAAACACTCTCTGGACTTAGGAAATATGGGCCCAATACCCAGCTATTCCACAGACTTTGTGTATGATCTCAGGCAAGTATAATCTCTCTGTGCCTCAGTTCCTCTTCTCTAAAAAGGGAGGACAGAAATACAAGAGGGAAGAAGAGGGTGTCTTCCTTCTCTACTTGGACTGCAAAGTCTTCAGGACAGCAGCTGTTTCTAGCTATCTGTTTGTACAGCACTTTACACAGCAAGGCCTGGATTTGGATTGAGGCATCTAGTTACAAATAATAAAAATAAAAAGACTACATGAGCCACAGTTCCACTTGTTATCGTATTAAAGATTTAAGAGCGATCAGAAGAAGCAACAGTGCCCAATCAAGAGCAAGGGATGTAACCAGCAGAGATGTGCCGAACAACCTATTTGTTCAAATAGCAGCACAGAAGGCATTCCGAGAACTGCATCTCACAACAGCTAGTACCTGCTACTCGTTTCCTTTACGATACTTTACATCAGACAACTTGCTCCTTACAGGAGTAAGCAAGCATGAGGAAAGTATAAAGATTTAATCTTAAAACCAAGGCTGTACAATGTTGCTTTATGGATGAATGCTGTAAAGTAGCTCAAGAGAAAACAAACACGGGAATTGTTAAGAAGGGATGAACGGTATCTTTATTTAACATGTGTCAAACCTCATCCTCAAACCCTGTCTCTACCACAAGATGATTCCCTGAAGGATATTACCCCATTGAAGAAATATTCACACTAAGAAAAGTTTTCAAATATTCTATAGCAGGATATAAAACCTGATTGAGAAGGGAAGTGATGTGATCTTTATTTTGACTTTCTGAGGCCATTTTAGTTCAATTCGTATGTATGCCTTGCTACATAGAACACTTAAGAGAAAAGCTCAGCCTGTTAAGGAATCAACATCACTAACCCTACAATTAAGTACTGAGAGCACCGGGGGCAGAGTGAACTATACTAAACTGCCAAGGAGGCACCAACCAACCACAGCAGCACCCCTCACCCCACCCCACAATCCTGGCTGAATGAGGAGGGGAGGCCCTGGGGGAGGGGGAACAGAGAGTAAGCCCATCCCACACTCACCACATAGCTGCAGCTCCTGTCCCACCAGGCGGGACCTGGCTTCCCGCTTTGGGCGTTGCAACCCTGTGCACCAGGCTGCAACACCCAGAGTGGCATGGGTGCAATTTAACCCATGAATCCATGTTAACACTGCCCCTCGAGAACACCCATTCATATCTGTATTATTGAAAACCCTTTCCTTAGGGACAGGATGCAATGTCAATATATCAGACTGACTTCATTGTAAATACTGTACATATAAATACCAAGGAAGGATGGTATAATGATTAAGGCACTACTCAGGGACTTGGGAGACCCAGCTTCAAATTCCCTACTACACCACAGACTTCTCGTATGATCTTGGGCAAGTCAGTCTGTCTGTCTGTCTGTGCCCCAACTCCCTACCCTTAAAGTAGGAACAGCAGTGTTTCTCTACCACACAAGGGTGTCTTGAGGATAAATACATTGAAGTGTGAAGGGCTCAGATTGGAATGTAATGGGGGCAATACAAGTACCTAAGATGGACAGAAAATCACCTGCTAAATGCTGTTGATTCAACATCCCCTCCAGCTATCCTAGTAGCCACACTCCCTTATGTGCCAACACCACTCATTTTTCAGGCCAAGCTGCCACTTCACATTCTCTTCTGCAATAACAAATGGAGGAACTGGGACTGTCTAACGCTGCTGCCACCAGGTCTGTTTTAGTTTCCATCCCTGAAGCCCTCTATAATGGTTTACACCAGCTTCCAGCTGTAAGTGCCAATGGTGAATTTAGCCCTCTCTCCTTCCTACCCCAAACCCAACTTTATCTCAAACAGTTTGATAACTGTAGATTCTACAATAGTTTATTACTTAAGCTGCCATCATTAAAAGTATGACTTTCACAATTTTGAATATAAAACACCTCTTAAAAGAATTAAAGATTATGGACAGTAGAAAAACTACTGCCAGAATAGTAGTAATTTCAATGCATATCTTCTGGTGAAGTCATGACCCACAGAAGCCACCACAAACCTGCCTAGATAGTGGATATAAATCTCAAAAGCCATTTTCTTTTGGCTATTTTAGTTTCTGCCTGAGACAGCAAAGAACACAACACTAAAGCTTTATATTTATTAGTTCTATTTTTAGGCATTTTTGTTTATTGTTATTTCAGGTATCACCACCATGCCACAAGAACCAGAACATACTCAGCTACCAGAATGAATTGATTATAGTGGATATTACTACAACTGGAGCAAAGATTGTGTCATTAACCTTCACAAAAACCTAGAACTGCACAGAAACTTAGCTTCCAGTCCTCTTGTTCTCCTGTTAAATGCATATGCCCCACCAAATGGGGCTGCAGAGAGGTGCCCAAGTGGGGCTATATCAAAAGTGAACAGAGATGCGTTATTAAACCCTTTCATGAAAACTTCCATCAGCAGCTCTGTTCACTCTTCCCTTACCCATTTTAAGTAATGAATTGTTTTTGGGGAAACCAGCTTCTTTGTTATGTTGATAGGTGCATTCCTGGATTAGGGAAGAGAATGGTACATACACATATTCCCAATATTTTGGAGTCTGGAAGATAGACTCTTGCTGTGCATGGTATACAGGTAAATGTTGGAAAGGCACTTTGCTTCTCTGTCAGACAGAATGTCAGGTTCTAAACAAACCCTGTTTTGTTCTTCTCAAATGCTCTTTCACATCTCTGTTTATGTGGCTGTTGTGCGACTCTTTGCTTAGCAAATACAAAAAAGTTCATTTACCTCTCTTTATGAGTGTGTGTCAAAAGCTAAGCAGTTCTAGAGATTTATCAATTCCACCTAATCAGTCTAGAGTGTCTGTTCTAGTAATGTACATATATTTAGTGTTTTAAGCTTTTTAATGCTATTCTGAAACCAGCAGAGAGATGGCACTAAATAAGAGGCCTCAAAATGCACAACTGAGAACTGGACAATAAATGTTTAAAATTTGTCAGTACAATGGGTGTTTTGCATGCATAATCAGGTGCCACAAGTACTCCTTTTCTTTTTGCATATTTATATTCTATTACAGGGTCATAGTCTTAAATGGAGAAATATTTAAGAGTAGATTTTTCAGTAAGAAACTAAAATGATTTGATAAGTAACACAGTATAGCCAAAAAAAGGAGAGGGGGAAGGAAAATCCTCTTCACAGGATTGGTAAGAATTAGAAATATGAACTCCAGTGTGGATCTGACTGGGTTACTAATCAGGTCCATTTTTAATTGTCACCTGCGGGGAAATTCTGAGCTGACAAGATTCTTTCAAATAAACTGAAACCTTGTAGCCTCAGTATCCCCTTAAACTGCTACTTTTGCAGTTATGAACTTTTAAGATAAATTTAGTTCATAACAGTAAAAAGTAAAATTAGATAGGAAGGACATCATCCGGTTTTAAAAAAAAACCCTAAAAAAGCAAGCATCCTTATGCTACTTAAGAGTAACTTTGAATGTTAAGAATCTAGCTTGCTTTGTATTATTTGCACTGTCACTGTACTTTACTTTCTGCATCTTTCAGAGCCTGAACAATGAAAACAGATTAATCATTTTACTCTCAGATTCTAATGCCATGGCAGAATGCTCTACAATATTTGTTTTGCCAAGACTGCTGGGAAATTTGTCTTTCAAAAAAAAAATTCCATTGGAAAGTAAAGGAAGAAACCATTCCTATTCCGGCCAAATTTAAACTTATAGAGTCCCTTTAAGGACAAGGTACCTACCAGGCCCATCTTAAAGAGTAAAAAACTGGAAAGGGGGGGGGGGTGCACACACACACACACAGAGGTCTGTTTTGCTCACATTTCTCAAAAGTTACTTTAAACTCAGTCCTCATAACTCCCTGAGTATATGTGCATGAATGCTTCTGGGTGCAGAAAAATTTCACCAACAGAGTTGCAAACACCAGGAGAGGTTTATACTTTTAATGAAAATGCTGACAATTTTAACTACAGCTTAGAATGCGATATTTTACAAGGACATTAGTGAGGTATTTTATTATTCGCAATAAAGCTATAGCAGGTTCTGATCAAGAGAATTAGAACCTCTTCTGTTAAACAGTGCCAGCCAGCATCCTTTTGCTACACAAATAGTAAAAATCCCATGTGAGGATAAAAAAAAAGAGGAAAGGATTAAGCATTATTTACAGAAACCTTTGGCATTTAGAGTAAGAGCTTCAGCAACGTAACAACAAAAAGAAGTGAAAATACTCCAGTATATGTATGTGTGTGTATATATGTGGAACAAATTCCACTAGCTCGGAGAACTTTCCCCAAACCCTGTCTGTGAGACAGATACCTTGGCAGGGCAGGAGCTCCTTAGGGAGAGAAATCCATAGATGCTGACTGCTACCCCTTAAAGTTGACTAAAGCTGCGCTATTATTACTCACACATGAGCTGCAGCTGTCAACTCTCCAAAGCCCTGATGCGACCCACCGCAGGAGAGAGACTGGAGTAAAAAAAAAGCTGCCGTTGAGTCACTGGCGGCTGTGCACGGCCCTCTGGAGCCTCTACAAACCCAGACGCGCTGCGGTGGGGGGGGAAGAACTTAACTTTCTGCTAAAGGAAACGCACCATCAGCAGCTTCTGGTGGGAGGGGAGCAGAGAGAAATCTCCCCCTGCTCCAGACAGCAGAAAGCCCAACACAGCGACCCACGCCGCCTGCAAACTCTTCCCTCTCCTTGAGGAAACTTGTTCCTCCACCGCTCCGCAGAGAGGAGGCCTCCCACTCACGCAGTCCAGGCAGCGCCCCGAGCCCTGGAAATCCCAGGCTGAACTGAATCATAATAAAGGAGAGGGGCTATGAAATCCTTGCCTGCTACCACTGCCTCCCTCCCGGTCTCGCCAAACTTCAGGGCTCCGGGAGGAGAGACGGAAGCGACAAGGGTCCAGCCTGGAGAGCTCCTCTACCTCTGTCTCGCCCATTCATTCCCTCCATCCCTCCTTCCAGCAGGCGTGCATCTCATCTCTGCCCTCCACAGGCACCGCCTTCCGGCCCCGCTTTTCCTAGAGACCCCAGGAGCAGGCAGCTGGCTCCCCACTTCGCCGCCGCCGCCGCCTCCTCCTTCCCCTCCCCGCTCTCTCCGGGCTGAGCCATGCACACAATGCCCCTATTCATAGCCTCCTCCCCGGCCACTCCGCTCCCTGGATTCCGAATCACAAAAGCAAGGGGTGGGAACAGGACACAATGAAAAAAAAAAAGAGAGAGAGAGAGAGCGCGCTGGATAAACAGATGCCAACTTCTGCGGGGACACTCACCCCATGGAGGCTCCTTGCCCGGCGGCTGCTGCTGCCGCCGCCGCAGCCGCACACGCTCCGCGCCCGACACGCTGGCCGGGGAGAGGAAAGCGGAGCCGCAGCCGCCCGGGGAAAGTTCCCTCCTCCTGCTGCTGCTGGTCAGCGCGAGCCACACACACGGAGCGAGCGAGCGCCCAGCTCCCAACGCTCCGACTGCTCGGGGAGGGGCAGGAGGGGGGAGGGGAATTACATCACTCTGGGCCCACGTGACCGCAGCGCTCCTGCCCCCGTTGAGGTGCGGCGCGGGGGGCGGCGGACAGCGCTCGACGCCCGGCTGGGGCTTGAGCCCAACTACATTCTGTGAGTCACGTGGCAGGCGGGGATGCTCCCCCTCCCGAGCCGCTGCTGCCGCAGGTCGCTGCTCTGTAGCGCCCCCAGCGGTGGCTGCAGTTCCCCTCCCCTCCCGCTCACTGCCCCAGAGAAGCCAGGCGTGGGCTTAGGGGTCTGGGTGGGAGAGGCAGGGGGCGGATGAAGGAAAGGGGCAGGAGCTAGAAAGAGATGGGAAGGATGGGGAGACTGGGTGAGCAGGGGAGCTGGAAAAATTTATATGGGGGGTGCTGAGAGCCATTGAATCAACCTGTAAACCCTGTATGGGACGGGAACCACTTCAAGCCAGCAGCCCTAGTTCCAGCATGTGTGTGTGGTTCAGCAAGGGGAGAGGGTTGAGACCCAGAGACTTGGGTGGGGTAGGGAAGGGTTAGACCTGGTGGAGTGGAGAGGAGCCAAACCGTTCCACCTTCCTTGCTCTTCCTGGCTTGTGGCTTCAAGTTAGACCAGCCCAAGGATGAGCAGAACGAGGGACCAGAGCCACTGGATGTGGAAGATGAGCCACTGCGGACAGCCCCAGCCACATCATGAGGCACTTTGCTGATGAAAAATGCCTACTCTGCTTTCCCTCCCAGTGTATCTTCCCAGAAGCCTCTCATTGGCAGCAGCCCTCTGGCCCTTTCTACCACTTAGATTGTAAACTCTTACGGTGACCAGATAAGCAAGTGTGAGGCAAGTGGGGGACAATAGGCACCTATATAAGACAAAGCCCCAAATACTGGGACTGTCCCTATAAAATTGGGACATCTGGTCACCCTAGCAAAGACTGTCTTTTTGTTTTGTGTGTGTGTGTGCAGCACGTACCACAGCTGGGTCTTGGGCCATGATCGGGGTGCCGAGGCATTACTATCATACACATAAATAATAATAACAAAGCGCTTTCAATCTGTATAAGACAAGAGACAAGGGATGGATACAGACTGATGAGGGACTAAAAGGAAACAATGAGACAGTGCTGGCCAGCATGCTAGGCCGTGGTCTCAGTGCACCAGCAGCATAACTGTAGTCATGTTTTTGTAGGCATCACCGTAAAGGAGGGTTTGAATGAGGGATCTGAAATGAGGAAATTTTTGTGGATGTTTATGGGGAGCTCTCTACAGGCACCGGCTTCCTCCTTGCACGGAGGGTGTTCAACTATCACCTTCTCTGCCCCAGGTCCCACCCCCACTCCACCCCTTCTCCCAAGTCCCCACCCTGCCCCTTCTCACACCTGCTCCGTCTCAGGCCCCGCCCCCACCTCACTCCTTCCCCAAAGCCTCCACCCCCACCCCACCTATTTCCAATTCCGTCCCGCCTATTCCCCCCAGTTCCGCCTTCTCCACCGAGTGCATCCCGTCCCTGCTCCTCCCTCTCCCCCCAGCACCTCCTGCACACCACAGAACAGCTGATCTGTGGTGGGCGGGAGGCGCTGGGAGGGCAGTAGAGGAGTTGATTGGCAGGGCTGTTAGGGGTGGGAGGCGCCAAGGGGCAAAGGGGGCACTCACTAATTTTCTTCCATGGGTGCTCCAGCCCTAGAGCTCCCACAGAGTCAGGGCCTATGGAGCTGTCCAGTCCCCGCCTGAGAAAGTCTTGGTTCACAAATTCCCCTATTAAGACCACAGCCCCGACTCTTGCTGCCACTAACGTCCCATCAAAAATCCATTAACCGTCTTCTATGTACCTCATTAACAATCCCCTATATTTGGTTCCACTTCACAAGCCCATGGCCTCTTCCTAATACTACAGAGAATTCTTTCCTGGGTATCTGGTTGGTGAATCTTGCCCATATGCTCAGGGTTTAGCTGATCACCATATTTGGGGTCGGGAAGGAATTTTCCTCCAGGGCAGATTGGAAGAGGCCCTGGAGGTTTTTCGCCTTCCTCTGTAGCGTGGGACACGGGTAACTTGCTGGAGGATTCTCTGCTCCTTGAAGTCTTTAAACCACGATTTGAGGACTTCAATAGCTCAGACATAGGTGAGAGGTTTTTTGCAGGAGTGGGTGAGATTCTGGGGCCTGCATTGTGCAAGAGGTCAGACTAGATGATCATAATGGTCCCTTCTGACCTAAATATCTATGAATCTATGAAACTGCAACTAGCCTCTCAGCCCAGATCCCAGATCCCCCCTCGCTCTCAACAGCATCCACCAGTGAGCACTTCCCCCAAACACCTGTGTGAAAACCACACCAGTGTCATAAGGAAGTGCACTTACAGAAATGAATGTGTGATCCCTATATTGTGCCGTGATATTTACTTTGACTGTGAGTACAGAATCAAATAAGTCCACCAACACCATTTTCCCTCTTTTTCATTTTTCTTTTAAAAAACACAGGGAAATAAAAAATGAAAAACTATATTAGTCTAATGCTACGGCTGAGAACTTGCACAAAAAGAGGAACATAGGAAAGTTGCATTTTATACAACAACATTAGCATTTTATACATTAACATTATAGGGCACGTTGCATATATTTAGGATTTTGTATTCCTGTTTATGCTGTAAAATGCATACCTTCAAAGTACTAGAGGGTCACACACTCCATTGCTTCTGTAAACTGAGCTCATTGCACACACCAAGGGCTCCTTGCATCCCTTCATTTTCCCCACAAGCTCCCTGTGTGCCACCCTCCCATCCCCCTCCAACTCCCCTTTTGTCCTCCATACCACAGTCTCCCATTCTCCCCCATGTGTGCTCCCCAATCTCCCCTTCCCCTTACCATTCTTATTTATTTTCTTTCTGTCTGGAAGAGAAGTCAAGGTGCCAGCATTTTAAAACCTATTGGGACTGTGGGCAGAGCTGAAATGGGAAGTGGTGTTTTACACTGGAAGATACTAATGGCTGTCATCCAACTGGTTATTTGATCTATAGATCAGGGGTTCTCAGCCAGGGGTACGCATACCCCTTGGGGTATGCAGAGGTCTTCCAGGGGGTACATCAACTCATCTAGATATTTGCCTAGTTTTACAATAGGCTACATAAAAAGCCATAGCAAAATCAGTACAAACCAAAATTTCATGCAATGATTTGTTTATACTGATCTTTATACTATATACTGAAATGTAAGTACAATATTTATATTCCAACTGATTTATTTTATAATTATATGGTAAAAATGATAAAGTAAGCAATTTTTCAGTAATAGTGTGCTATGACACTTTTGTATTTTTACATCTCATTTTGGAAGCAAGTACTTTTTAAGTGAGGTGAAACTTGGAGTATGCAAGACAAAACAGACTCCTGAATGGGGTACAGTAGTCTGGAAAGGTTGAGAGCCATGACTATAGACAATTGCAGAGGTAGCTGAAGCTGCTGTGCTAACCAGAAGCCATAACCTCTGTTTGCCCAATTTTCCCTACTTCTGGTTTTCACCAAAATCAACAGGTTTCTTCCCAGTGATGCCTAAAACATTCCCTGAAATGTTGGAATTGATCCGATGTGGTGAGAAATGCCATCAAGTTGGGTGTAGGGCCTTGCTTCGCTTGGCCAAAAATATTACATATATCCCATATAATATTCCATATCCCATATAATATTCCATATTATTGGGACCATCCCGATATGAAGGGCTTTGTCTTATATAGGACCCTATTACACCCCCACTCCACCCCGTCCCGATTTTTCACACTTGCTATCTAGTCACCCTACATATATGCAACGTGGCTGATTTAACAATGGTTTAGGAATCTTGTGCTTGATTTGTGGAACAATCTAGTGTAAGTGGAACTCCAGTGTAACCCATGGATTTAGTTACCCTAACATAAAAGTGGTGTAATAAAGTGGAGAATCAGGCCTCTTAAATTTTGAATTTTTGGACTAAAATTAATTTACACTCTCAATCTTAATGCTAATTGTTATAAGGTTGAGTGGGGGGGGGGGGGAAACATGCGTAGCAGTAGTATGTCATACATTTAGTCTCCAACAAATTCTGGCTCCATTATTGTACAATTTTCAACCTTTGGTGAATATAATACTAACTAGATCAGAGTGAAATACTGTTCATCGTCTCAAAAAATTGTAGTTAAGGATAACTCTCTTAAAAACTTTGTTCCCACGGTTTGTGTAAAATTGTAAAATCATCTTTATTTGTTTTATAGAGCCTGACTACACTCTAGGTTAGATTTCTTTTATGCAAAACAGTGCTTTCATCTATTCCTCTGCAAGTTCCCCTTTGGGAGCCCCAAAATAGCTGCTGCCTCTTTTTGAACCTCATTCTGTTTAAAAATCATCCTCCTCTTTCATTTAAAAAAAATCACTAAGGGGTTATATCCAGGTTCCCATGCCCCTCTCTAGCAATCAGGCCATGCTCACAGGTGTTACCATCCCTCCCAGATCGCAGAGAGAGCACAGAATTATTTTGGGCTGCTACTGGAGTGTCCACTCTTTCCCTCCCCCTATACATACACACACAGGGGCTTTTGGCATGCAATCTGTGCAGTCATGGATCCCATAGTCATGCCCCCAGTTCAAGACACTCCTCTGTACTGCTGCATATGAAGGGGGCAGAGCATGAGGCTGCGAATCAGGAAACCTAGATCTTATTCTTGGATCTGTCTCTGACCCGCTATGGGATCTTGGGCAAGTCACTTCAGTTGTCAGTGCCTCAGTTTTCCCATCTGTAAAATGAAGGAAATGATACTAACCTTCCTTTATAAAGCCCTTTGAGATCTATGGATTATAAGCACTATAGAAGAGCTAAGAGTAATTGTTATAGTGAGTAGGTAGATTCTAGTCTGCTAGCATGAAGGAACCACAAAGCTGATATATACCTGTGATGGGGAGCGCACCCCACACAAGGCCTTAAAATGGCTAGGCCTAACTACCTACCCTGCACCTGGAGGAAGAGACAGGGAGAGAGGACTAATTAGAGATGAAGCTCAGCTGGACAGAAAAAGGAGGAGCCTGTATAAGGCCCAGTAGTGGAGCGTATAACGGGGTAGTAGGGTGACAAATGGCAGTCACTCTCAGAGTGAGAGAGGGTAAGGTAGAAGTAGCTCAGGGACACAGCAGTAATGTTCAGTACTGTGTAGACCTTGGCTGCTTGTTGTAGAGTCCCTGGGCTGGAACCCAGTATAGAGGGTGGGCCTGGGTTCCCCTACCAGCCACTGGGAAAGGGACAGTGAAATGGAAGACTGCCTAGGATAGGGAGTCCCAAGAGACTTTGATACATGAACCCTTCCCCTCCCCAAAGGAGAAAATTACAGTGATTTGGCCAGAGGGCCAAGCTGTGATGTGGGAACAGCTGAGTCCTGAGAGAAACTGTGTGATGGAGTACAACTGCAGGAAGAGGTGTTGGCCTGGCAGAGCTAATCCCCAGATGCATCTCCCAGGAGATGCTCCAGCAGTTAGTAGAGCACCCTCTGATAATACCCCTTGCATATGTAGCTTCCCTTAGCAGCATAGGGCTGTATGACATCCCTCCTTTCAGCCCTTTGTATTGGGGGTATGCTAGGGGGATGGTAAAGAAAGACATTCTCCTGCACTCTCAGGTCCTGTAAAGGCCATTGTGGGGTCATTGCAGCTAAGTATAAGTTACAGCATCCCTGAGGTTGCTGTAAATTATGCTGGAACCACACAGGCCCCTAGAACAGGGAGATGTGGACAGATGACTTGCATTATGTTGACAGGTTCTTCTGACTAGCCTTTTGTGGTGTTTAGGTTTTTTTGCTGCTTCTGGCTTGGATTCTGTTTCACATTACACAGGAAGCAGATTGTGTCTTCTCCCAGAGACTGTGTACAAAGCAAAGCAGAATCCTGCACTGCTTAATCTTCCCCTAGTTCAAGATCCTTAAACTTTGTTTCATAGACCAAAACACTCGTACATCATTCTACTGCACTCCCACTTTCTTGTTGGACTGGTTCAGGTTTTATTATTTCACATCTGAATAGTTTGTCTTGCTAATCCTGAGCTATTGTTGCTCCTACAGGAGCCTTTAAAGGAAGATTGCTTTCAGATTTAGTGACTTCTTGTTTGGTCTTGTTTTGTTCCTTTGTTCTGTATTTACGGCAAATGATTTTTTACCCTTTGTCACAGATGTCTCCCACAAGTGAGCTTGGGAAGGTTACAGCACATGTATTTTTATATCTGCTGCCATCACAGCTTTTTCTTTTTAACTAACTCAGAGTGGAGTTACCCAGTATCCCTTCTGTGGCTCTGTTTACAATGTAGAATTTTCAAGGTGCCCAGATTAGACTACTTATCCCTTATTATTTATACTACTAGTTTAGCACCAGCAACGTGGTCCATGCTATGAGACAGAAGAATGAAGACAATCTCTGCCCTGTGGAGCTTGACAGAGAGAAAGATGACTCCAGGAAATCCAATGGACTGAAGACAGCCACACAGTGAACTTCTTGAACTGAGATGAAACCTTAGGACAGAGAGGAGGGGCTGCCAGCCACTTCAGTTGCCTTGGAGGGACAAAGAGGAAGAAACATATGTGAAATTCTGGCCCCATTGAAGTCAATGGCAAAACCCCCATAGATTTCAGTGGACCAGGATTTCACTTCAAATGTCAAGATTATTCAGATTTTAGGCTGCTGGACCAAGATTTCTTCTCAATGTACCAGTTCTACCTCCTCCCTTTCTCTCTGCATTCCTCTTCACACCTTTCTCCATCATATATCTATATCTATCTCCTGGCATATGACACTTTGTTTGAGCCCCTTATGGCCCAGTGCTACCGTCATGTGGAAGAACCTGTTTTAATGTAAAATCCCTGCTATACCATCCTCAAGGGTCTTCTTGTTGGCTGCAGGGCTCCCTTCTTCATGGCAGTAAGGCTGGTCTGTTATCTGTCTCTCCCTGTGGCTGCACACTCCCACTCTGTTCTGGGAGCAGAAGTTGTGAAGGGGAAGTGATACTATTTGTTTCAGCATTAAATCCTTTAAGGATGTCATAGCAGTGATCAACTGGATCTGGAGAAACTTGGCATAAAGAGCAGCTGCTCCTGCCCTCCCTATCTGCACAGCCTCAGCTGATCAGAATTGATGGGGAAGAGCTTGTATGGGCTCCA
The DNA here is from genome assembly GCF_965140295.1 of Lepidochelys olivacea. Lineage (NCBI taxonomy): Eukaryota > Metazoa > Chordata > Testudines > Cheloniidae > Lepidochelys > Lepidochelys olivacea. Next base: position 24,866,945 of record NC_140415.1, on the reverse strand, counting down.
GCTGAGGAAGGGAACACTCCTCCAATGGCCCTCACCTGAGATGCACCCACTTTTATATCTCTACCTACCTACCAAAGAAGGGGAATGTCTGTCCCTGGGTGTATATATATATATATATATTTGAATGTAGCATATAGCTATAGGAACACAGTACACAAGGGGCTAATGGAATTCTGCTTCAACTATCAGGACAAAATCATCATTTTTCCCTTTTTTGACCATATAATAAGTGGAGCCTGAATATTTGTATTGTTGGTATGAAGAACACACCATGCTTTGTGTGGGTTTATTCAGGGAGAAAATAATTTCTTGGCTGTTTGGCTAACTTCCACTGTAGTGTCAGTGTGGAAATGACATAGGTTATCAAGTCCATCCCTTTGCAAGTGCTAGCTTGTTGTTCCCAGAGGAAAGATATATCAGATAGATCCACGCCCTGGTCATGGGACCCCCACAATGAGCAGGTGCTGAGAGCGTGTGGAGTCGGTCGACGCCCAGTTCATGAGACAGCTCATGGTGTCCAACACTATCAGGTGGTCCAGAGATATCTACACAGAGCACATCACGGGATACCGTCAGTACTAGGACAAGTAAATGAGACCCCTGGTCAGGGAAATAACCCACTTCCTCCCCTGATGAACCAAGGGATGCACCCCACCCATGTACCTATTTGCTACACCAACACTGACTTGGACTCTAAATACATTCTATGGGTGGCATACCCAAGATCACTTGTTCACTGATGCTTTAAAAACTCCCGCACCCCAATCTGGGTCTATGCTTGTTATGTGCTATGTATATATCTTGTGAACCTTGTAACCGATACTTGTAATCTCTCATAACTCAAGCCTGACCCCAGATGTACAGTACCTACCTTCTTAACTTGTGTAAACTTGATTTTAAACATTAGCTTTAATAAAAATTTTAAATCAGTTTTTTTTTATCTGATATATCTTTCCTTTGGGAACTGCAAGCTACCACTTGCAAGGGGATGGACTTGATAACCTAATATGTCATTTCCACACTGACTATCACCCTCAATATTATACCACAACATGTTTCATTCTGAAATGAGTTTCAAAGCACATCAAGTCCACAGAAGAGCAAGTATTACGCAATCCTTGCAGAACAGATTAAACCTAAAGCTACAGTAGATCCATACAAATAATTGAAAAGACAGATAAGAGTTTCTTCCTATAGAAGAGCCAGATAAGCAAGTGGACACCTGTCCAAATATGTATTAAGACATTTGATGGTACAGAAAAAAGCCCTATCAACAATCTATACCAGAATAACAGGGCACATTTCAAAACTACAATGTGAATTACCTGTTTATGTGGCATCCCTTCTCCAGTGTTTTTATTATTTAACATAAAGCCCCATTCTCCCTGGAATGGCTTTTTCCACACAGGAGAATGGAAACTCTATGAGTTTCAACTCACCTTCATTCCTCCTCATTCTTCCATTGGGGCTGAGAGGAAAATTTGCTCTTTTGTGGAAAGAACGAGGAGTATTTGTGGCATCTTAGAGGAAGAGGCTGCATATTCAATTCTCTAAACCCCATGGATCTTAGGGGAACAGCTGTAGATGAGTGGGCTATCTGTGAAGAAACCCCTGGCTTCCACTCTCCTACCTGGCCCCCTTGACAACACAACACATACGGACTGTACTTGGAGCCTTGAGGCTTCTAAAGTGTTGAGGGGAAAATGGGCTCAAATTACTGCAGACTTGTGGTATCAACCAGGCAAGGTACTAACAAGCTTCAACAGGACTTTATTTTACCAAGCTGCTGCTGCACCCTCTGTAGCTTTCTCCCAGCCTCTCAACTCCTCCCCCCTCCTTCCTGTTTCCTGTCCTTTCAGACACTCAACAGCCAGTGTTCCCAATTCTAATAATTACAAGCAACATCTAAACACCACATTCCCTCCTCTCTTAAGAAACTCTCCCAATTAAAATAAACATTATTGGTCTAACCACGGGAACAAATATGAAACAAGACACTATACTGTTGGCAGAAATATTATACTGAAAACACTGTAGATACTACATAACATAGTCTCTAGTCCAGACAGGTGGTCGTCTGGGTCTGACAGTCCGTCTCTTAAGCCCCGGTTCCAGTGCAATCTCTTGTTGTGTTGGTTCTACAGTGAAGTCATCCAATGCAGACTGGGTGTTGGCATAATCTCCTGATGGTGCATAGACAGGTGCAAGATAAGAAGCATTCCATACCCGCCCATCGGAAAGTCGATAGGTGTAAGGTCCCTTCTCCTCTATGGTTTTAAGAGGAGCTGTGAATTTATGGTCCCCTATGTGTAAAATTCCAGGGTTTCGTATTCTAACGAAGGAACCACACTCAAACTTTGGTTCCTTAGCACCCCGCCGCTTGTCTGTGAAAGCCTTAGACTTTGCTTGGTTCTGTTCAACTGTTTTTCTCATATCATCCTCATTTGGGGCATTAGGTCGTGCCTTTAACAATCCAGCAATGTTCAGTTTAGTATTCATCTGTTTCCCATGCAGTAACTCTGTGAGTGAACTTTGCATTGTGGCATGTCGTGTAGCCCGGTATGCTTGCAAGAAATCAGTAATGAAGGATGTCAAGGTTCCTTCCCCACTCTGAACTTTATGGTACAGATGTGGGGACCTGCATGAAAAACCCCCTAAGCTTATTTTTACCAGCTTAGGTTAAAACTTCCCCAAGGTACAAACTATTTTACCTTTTGTCCCTGGACTTTATTGCTGCCACCACCAAGCATCTAACAAAATATAACCGGGAAAGAACCCACTTGGAAATGTCTTTCCCCCGCAAATTCTCCCAAGCCCTACACCCCCTTTCCTGGAGCTTATTTTACCAGCCATTAAACAAAAGGAAATCTAACGCATTTCTAGCTAGATTACTTACTAACTTTACAGGAGTTGTAAGGCTGCATTCCTGATCTGTTCCCGGCAAAAGCATCACACAGACAGACCAAACCCTTTGTTCCCCCCCCTTCAGATCTGAAAGAATCTTATCCCCTCGTTGGCCATTCTGGGTCAGGTGCCAGCGGGGTTACCTTAGCTTCTTAACCCTTTACAGGTGAAAGGGTTTTGCCTCTGGCCAGGAGGGATTTTATAGCACTGTATACAGAAAGGTGGTTACCCTTCCCTTTATATTTATGACATGGTCCAAATGCAAATTTAGACAAACTGAACTCCCCTTTCTGGGGCATACAATTTCACAGGCTGGACTAAAACCTGATCCAGATCATATCCTGGCAATTTCAAATGCTCCTCCTCCAACAGATTTGCAAACCTTACGTTCCTTCTTGGGCCTTACCTCCCGGTATGCAAAATTCATTCCCAATTATGCTTCTGTCATTGAACCGTTATGGGAATTACTACAGAGAAGTTCAACCGTAGTGTGGACAATGGATGCACAAGCTAGTTTCAAAACGGTGAAAGACTTGATTGTACATAGTCCAGTACTTGCACTATTCAGTCCTGCATTGCCCACAATTGTAACTACTGATGCTTCTAATTATGGACTTGGGGCTGTTCTCACACAACTGCATGAGGACAACACTCAGAGGACTGTTGCATTTGCTTCAAGGACAGTAAGTAATGCTGAGAGAAAATATTCTACTGTCGAAAAAGAAGCACTTGCTTGTGTCTGGGCTACTGAAAAATGGAGAACTTACCTGTGGGGCCGCACGTTCAAGTTGTGCACAGATCACAGCCCTTTGACAACGTTGCTCACCACGAAAGGACTGGGAAGAGCAGGATACCATGTTGCTCAATGGTCTGAAAGACTACTCTCTTTCAATTATGAACTGGAATATAAGCCTGGAAACCAAATGCCTTTCTCACCTGCCTTTGCCTTCACCAGATGGTCCACCGGAGGATGAGGAGGTTGCGCTTATTACAAGCACTCTCACTGCAGTTACAAGAGAACAATTTCAAGCTGCTTGTTCAGCATGTCCAATTCAATAAAAACTACGGGAATTTCTGACAAAGAGATGGCCCAGTCACCCTAAAAACCTTGACACAGTTTTGCTGCCTTATTTTAGAGTTCGGGATGAACTTTCTTTGTTTATGGCTGTGTGCTATGAGGTACACACCGGCTCCTTGTGCCAGAAGAATTACAGTCAAAACTCATACACCTGGCACATGATACTCATCAAGAAATTGTCCGAACCAAACAATGACTATGGGATCTGTATTGGTGGCCCGGGATGGACTCTCAAACTGAAGCATTCATAAAATCCTGTGTCACTTGCCAAATGCATGATAAGACAATAGTGACATGTACCCCTCCATTACAGCCTGTTCCTCTTCCTGAATCTGCATGGGAAAAAGTGGTGATTGACAATGTAGAACCCTTTGATACTGCTCCAATTGACTGCCGTTATGCCATCACTTTAATAGACTATTTCAGTAAATGACCTGAGGTAGCGTTTACATCGCAAATCTCTTCTGCTACAGTAATTAAGTTCCTCTCTTCAGTTTTTAGCAGGGAAGGTAACCCCAAAGAACTGGTTTCAGATAATGGTAGTCAATTTACTTCCCTGGAGTCTGAAACTTTTCTAGCACAGAGGAACATTTTACACAGAAGGTCATCCCTATATTACCCTCAAGCCAATGGGGAAATTGAACGGTTTAACTAAGTTTGAAAGAGAGTTTGCAAATGGCTAAACTGGAAGGGAGATTGTGGATACCCTTTGTCATAAATATAAAGGGAAGGCTAACCACCTCTAAATCCCTCCTGGCCAGAGGAAAAACCCTTTCACCTGTGAAGGGTTAAGAAGCTAAAGATAACCTCGCTGTCACCTGACCAAAATGACCAATGAGGAGACAAGACACTTTCAAAGCTGGAAGGGGGCGGGGGGACAAAGGGTTCTCTCTGTCTGTGTGTGTCTTTTGCTGGGACCAGAGCAGGAACGCAGGTCAGAACTCCTGTAAAGGGTTAATAAGCAATCTAGTTAGATATGCGTTAGATTCTGTTTTGTTTAAATGGCTGATAAAATAAGTTGTGCTGAATGGAATGTATATTCCTGTTTTTGTGTCTTTTTGTAACTTAAGGTTTTGCCTAGAGGGATTCTCTATGTTTTGAATCTGATTACTCTGTAAGGTATTTACCATCCTGATTTTACAGAGGTGATTCTTTTACTTTTTCTTCAATTAAAATTCTTCTTTTAAGAATCTGATTGATTTTTCCTTGTTCTTAAGATCCCAGGGTTTGGGTCTGTGTTCACCTGTACAAATTGGTGAGGATTTTTATCAAGCCTTCCCCAGGAAAGCGGGTGTAGAGTTGGGGGGATATTTTGGGGGAAGACGTCTCCAAGTGGGCTCTTTCCCTGTTCTTTGTTTAAAATGCTTGGTGGTGGCAGCATACGGTTCAAGGACAAGGCAAAGTTTGTACCTTGGGGAAGTTTTTAACCTAAGCTGGTAAGAATAAGCTTAGGGGGTCTTTCATGCGGGTCCCCACATCTGTACCCTAGAGTTCAGAGTGGAGAAGGAACCTTGACAGACCTACTGAGCTGGAGGCCTGCTGTGCTGATGCAGTTTAGTACAGACTGCAGGTTATTGTCATGCTCCTCAAAAGTACTTCCAAACATGATCATATCATCCAGATAGCACTGAACTCCAATTTGATTCTTCAGAATCAATGACATCATTTTTTGAAAGGCACCTGGGCCAGATGCAAGACAATCTGGAACACGTTTAAAACAAAATACTCCATCATGTGTAATAAATGCTGTGAGGTCTCTATTATCTTCATGCAACATAACCTGGTGGTATGCGCTCTGCAAATCAAGAGTAGAAAACATCTTTGCTCCATGAAGTTCTGCAAATACTTCTTCTATGTGAGGAAGAGGATGGCTGTCAATCACAATAGCTTTATTTGGCTCCCTTAAGTCCACAAATAGGTGAATGCCTCCACTCTTCTGCGGGACTACTGTACATGAAACCCATTCCAAGGAGTCAATCTCTGCAATAATGTCCTTTTGAACAAGTTTTCTAAGTTCCTCTGAAACAGCTTCCCTGACTGAAAATGGTAAGCACTGTAACTTGTGTCATACAGGCATTACATTATTCTGCATTTTAACTTTATGCAGAAACCCGTAAGTACAGCCGAGTTCTCCTCAACCTGGTGTTGAGTCCCAGCTGAAACTGGTGTGTGTACTGCAAGAGTGCTTTGCTGAGGAAGATCAATTCGTCCATTAACCACCCTGAGATTTAAAGCAGCCAATAAATCTCTGCCAAGGATAGGAGTGCCTTTGTGGACAATGTAGAACTCTGCAGTTACACAGCGATCACCAAAAGTAACTATTACTGGCAGGCAGCCATGTACTGGAATATGGTTTTCCAAATAGCCCATCAAGTGAAGCTTGGGTTCAGTAAGAGGCACATCTTTAAAGTAATGCAGGTAGATGGAATCAGGTAGTATAGATACTGCTGAGCCAGTGTCCAACATTAGCTGAATAGAGTGTGGTTTGCCTGAGTGTATGGCAGAAACATTTATAGTGCACTTTATCTGTTCTGGAATATGTGCAGTAGTGATTTTGTCCACGCTCACCACAGTAACATCTGGTATTGTAACTGTATGCACCTGTTGATTGAACTGGTTACTGTGACATACTTTAGCAAAATGTCCAGTCTTTTTGCAATGATTGCACTGAGCTACTTTTGCCGTACATCCTGTGTAGCTTACAAGGTGTTGTGGGGATCCACAGCGAAAACATGCTTTTACTTGCAATTGTGTGTCTGCAGTGGTAGTGAACTTTTCTGCAAAGGAGTCACAGCCTGGACTATGCCTCCTGTATCCATGCTCATTATTTTGGCTTCAGCTGTAGCTGACTCAATCTGAGTGGCAATGGCTTTTCTAGTGTTAGTTGTGGTTCTAGAAGTAAGCGTTCTCTTACATGAAGCATAGTTCTTTTCTCAAAGAGCTGGTCTCTAATCATCTCATCTGCCATATTCCCAAAGTCACAGGTTACAATCAGACTCGTCAGGGAAGCAATATACTGCATTATAGTTTCCCCTGGTTTCTGCTCATGCTAGCAGATTAGCTATTACATTGTAATAGTAAATGTAGCGATTAGCTATTACATTCACTTTTGGCACAACAAAATTCTTTAATGCAGTGAGTGCAGTCTCATATTTATAATCTGCCAATTCTGATAATTACAAGCAACATCTAAACACCACAAGACTTTCATACCTGGGTTGCTTGGCCTCACCTATTGAGTTCCAGGAAGGTGGGTGGGCAGCGAACATGTTGCAGAGAGCTTACTTCAACATATAGGGCCATACCCTGCTTACTGTGAGGTACACCAATTACTCCAGTACAGTAATCCCATCTTTGAAAGCCATGGGATTGCTCAGGTGTAATTAAGAGGAGAATTTGGCACAGGAGATTTAAATTGATGTGCAGGATAACTCAAGACTGAAATCCTCATTACTTTTCACATTGAACATTATCTTGACGATGATGTAATACATAATATTGTTTAAAGTCTCAGAACAATTCCTAAGGGTAGGGTAAGTTACATGCCATATTTAGTGCATATCTCACAGTGAGAGTTACTCTTTCTTAAAGTTTCCACTCCATTCCTGTTTTGTAAATCAATTTCTTCTTCCCATTCTAACCAAAGCAATCCACATTCCTGCATATTTTGTATGACTATTTGCATTACAAGGAAATCAGGCACCTAGTAAATGGCATTTCAAGCTGCTTATTTTTGTCTATGCTGGTTATAGGATTTCTTAGTATACTTGGCACCTGCAATCTTAAACTTTAACACTATTTCCCATGATAGTTTCTGTATTGCTCTTGCTGAGGAGGTAATAAATCCTACATGCATTCTAATTCTACCAGCAACTGAAAATAAAGTCTCCTTAATTAATATCTACCCAATAAGCAGATGTCAATGCAGATTTTCTATTTGGTTTAAAAAAATACTACACCAAGATAGATATTTCCATACTTTTTTCTCCTATGATTTTTTCTTTTAAAAGTATAAATCTATTCTTCAATAAGATGTAATTTTTTTCTGGTATCAGCCTAAGCATACAAAATTGTTTGGGTCTGTTTCTCATTTGCACTAAAGCCCCTTTGCACAGCCTGAGTTTGCTAGTGTTAAATGAGAATTAGGCCCTTCAACTTTGTATTTTTCAAAGAGGGTTTTAGAATAGGTCCTGCAACGTTAGAGAAAAATATCAAAAGGTTAGAAAATGGGATGATATCCAAGATTTAGAGACTGATTTAATGTGAGACCCAGGGGACTTCTGCATTTTGCAAGAGGAAAGATATAAACCTTTTGTAACCTTGCTCCGACTGTGAGGCTCTACATAAGAAACTTTACAAATGAAGCACCTAATTACAACCAAATATGTGGGAAAGAAAGGAACAAGGGCAAAGTTTTGATATATTTCAGTTGTGTGTAGAGAAGGGAACAAACCAACACACTAGCGCTGAATCAGCCTGAAATTAGATGCTTAAAAATAGGGATCTGAACTTTGTGGCTCTTACCTATCTACTTGATTCCTGTACAGAAATGAGACTACAAGCTCCAACTTTTGTTAAAGGTCAAGGCCATCTTAGAATGTCTTACTGTTGTCTTTAACCATACAGGGCCACATTCTGATCTCAAAAAGAAAAGGAGGACTGCCACAAATCCTCCTTTTCTTTTTGTGGATACAGACTAACATGGGTGCTACTCTGAATTCTGATCTCAGTTACACCAATGAAAATCTGAAACTTATCCTGGGTTTACACCTCTCTAGCAGAGATCAACCTATGCCACTTAATTAAAATAAATATTCAAATGTATAAAAAGTTCAGAACTGCTACTCTGTAGGCCCAGATCCTGCAACTGGATCTGCTAGCATAGACCCCCCCATACCCAGACAGAGCCCCTGCTCTAGATCTGAACCAACTGTGATCCACACAAGCACAGGAATTTGCACTACTGGATAGAGTTGCAGAATTAGGGGCAATCGTGATATTGTCCCTTTCTGCAGCTTTTTGAGTTGAGTACACTTCATTAAAAAACAATTAAGAGTTGATATGTCATTTTTCTAATTGTGTCCATTTGTAGCTGTAAGGGAGTGGTCGCCTCCAGAGCAACCCTCATGGCATGTAGCATCTCTGCCTCAGTTTCCCTCTTCTCAGGGCTCCTCAGTAATTTCACAAAGTCTGGCTCATATGCAATAACACCCTTACTTGAGCTGGTTTGTTATCATAAACAGTTCCAAAATGCGGACCTCAAAGTCCAAATCAAAAGGTCACACATTTTAAGCTTCACATATTCATTCTTTCTCACTCTTCATTAAGCCACTCCTAAGCTTTTCTGCCTGGAGTCTCTCCCCAGGCCTGTTCCCTATCTACCCAGAGGCCTGATTGGGTCACATGATCTTCATTTTCCCCACCTCAGGGAGGAGAATTGGCTAACATCTCCCTTTAAAGAGCCAGCTGCCCTGGTCACAGTAGCCCACAAAGGAAAGGTAAAACAATTGAAAGATTTGGCTATCCTTCATAACTCACCTCTTTGGATAGCACATTTGAAATAAAAAAAAAAAAACAAGACATGACAGAGTAAGGCTGAGGTTACTGCTGAGTCTCTTGGAAGAAAAGGAGTCATTTACAACATAATGTAATTTTAAAATGCAAAAATTAGTTAAAATTGCCTGCTAGACAATTTATCTGCCACTTGTATTTCATGTGTCAGTTTTACAGCACAAATCTATTTTGTAAGTAAACGGAGCACATATCTTAACACTAGGATTGTAGTGAATCCACTTTTTTATCTGAACAGCAAATGTGCAGCTATTGTCAAATATTAGAGATAAGTGAATGCTGCAAAAATCTATCCATGAACATTAACCTAGATAAAATGGTGAATTCTCCAGGATGGTTTTGATGGTTTCATCACCCAATTTTTTGTTTTCTGCAAACACTCATGATACCAATGTGGTTTTTTTTATCAGAAATTTCAGGGCAAGAGAGAGTATTGAGAATATTCCTGCAAATATAGATTCATTGAACAGCAGGTGTTGGAATTGTTCCTCTTATTATAGCAAACTGCTGAGTAGCTCCCTCCCTTACACCACATGGTCCAAATTCTGCCTCCTCTACACTAGGGCAACCTCATTGCCTTTAGTGGGGTTACACAGGTGTAACTGAGCACAGCCCCATAACTGTACCACATTGATTCACAGTGTTTTACGTTTATTAATTATGATTACTTTAAATGATCTTATATATCCTGTATTTGGAAATACCTGAATTTCCTGCCATTAGTTGATTGTATATCTACTCTCAATCCCACAGTCTCACTTTTCTTGGTGCAAAGCTCTCCTTTTCAGCTCTTGCTATTTGAAACAGGCCTCCTATATCTCATTCTGTCTCATTAACTCTTCATCAAATTTCAGTTCTGAGCTGAAAATGTAATTGATTTTTTGCTTACAATTTCACTCTACTGTGCTTAATTTCACTCTCTGTTGTTATTTATTACTGAACCCCAGTCATGTTGTATGTCAAACTGTCTAGAGTGGCTCACAAGAATGAGTGCCAATCTCAGGGCAGACTGTTACAAAACAGGGCACAAACCCCAAACTGGCTGTGTGTTCTATTCTTAGATTTCACCAACCAAGTATCAAGAATGACTTGCTCAAGCATTACAACAGCTTCAACATGGAATAAAAAACAGTCCACTTGGGCACTCCAGTCTATCTTGCCACCAGGCAAGCCTGCCTTTGTGATAGATGGTCTCTTGACCCCAAAACCACAACAATATGTAGTATTTGTGGCACCTTAGAGACTAACCAATTTATCTGAGCATGAAGTGAGCTGTAGCTCACGAAAGCCTATGCTCAAATAAATTGGTTAGTCTCTAAGGTGCCACAAGTACTCCTTTTCTTTTTGCAAACACAGACTAACACGGCTGCTACTCTGAAACAATATTTAGGTTACTCCCATCCCAAAGGACCAGTCACTTACCCCATGTCAATTGCACCTCACATCTCTCCCCAAAGACAATGTGTATAGCCAATCCCGTAGTAAACTAACTGAATATTTACTAACTAAGAAAGAAATAAGAGGTAATAGTAGATTCTATAATATGCAAGCTCTACGCTTTAGGGCTAACCCAACCCAAGCATCTTGGCGCTCCCTTGCTTATGCTTAGAAATATTGCCCTTTCCAAATTCCAAGCAGCATAGTGATAATTCTTCCTTGACAGGGATTTTTATGCCCTTCCCCCAGCATTCAAGCTGAGATGGGAGGAGGGCTTGTGCAGGTACCCTCTTCATAGGTATGGGAGAAGCAATCAGCAAAGTCTTTTGTCCATTGAAGTTCCACAATGGCCTGCCTGGCCTTCTTTTTGGGGGGAGAAGATAACACCTCTTGTTGTAAACTAGCCTTTCACACTTGGTAATGCATGTCCCTGGACTCTGGGGGTTTACAGTCTTAGCAAACATTTTTATAGTTACAGAGCAAACACTTAATGTTACCTTATAACATGGGATACAGACATTATGTCAGATTAATACATGCAGCATCCCATAAGCATTGCATAAAGTCTAAACACTAAACACATTATTATAACTCTAATACCTATTTTAACAAAACAGACACACAAGCGAGCCAGGCTGGTTTCCAGCTATGCATTTGTCAACGCTAAGTGAGGCCCTGGGCCTTGGCACGAGCTGGTACCTGATCTGCCAGCGTCACATAGAATTGAACTCCTTGGGGTGTTTTGGGTGTAGTTTGTATGAAAGGTACTATACAAAATGAAGTTGTGATTTCTTTGCTTATATATGTAGTAGAGTGTGCTCCTGCTACACTGACAGTTAATGTAAAAGAGAGAAAAAAAAAGTGCCCATTCGATTTTTAAGTCTTTGTTAATGTGATTGGTGGAATCAGTCAGTCTCTTGGGGATATGAATATTGCCTCAGAGTTTCATTTTCATTTTTATTCCTGACAGAGTTTTGACACAGCTCTTCACCATCTCTTTACCCTGGGCTCTGTCAGGCTCATTCCTTCCCAAGACTCCTCTGAACGCTCAGTGAACGTGATCTTTTCACTTGTTTTGTGTTCCTGCTTTGAATTATATGAAAACACACTCCTTTTCTTGAGTAAGGAATATACAGTATGGTAGTGAATGGACTCAATGGTTGTGATTTTCCAAGCAGTACAGTGGATTTGGTCACAGATCTTCCTTTAACTTGGTTTAGGGATGAGGACCAGAATTTGGCTCATTATCTAACCTCTGTATGGAAGATGTGTGCTAAATCCTCTCTCTGCCTACAAAGGGGTGAGAGGATTGCCAGATAGATACCATTGTTATAAGGTGTGAGGCCTTTTTCTGCTGCCATATGAGGACAGCAGCAGCCATGAGCCAAGAAGCAGAAAGTCACATCCTAGCATTCCATCTAAATTACATTAAAATAATGTAATATCAGGCTGTTAAGAAGAAGATCCTGTCCTAATAGTACCCACCACCAACAGATAAAGAAACATGTTTAAAGAAAACTTTGTTTGATAGCATTCTGTGTGGCAAGGAATCACTTATCAACATAGTGGGTATGAAATCTCTACTTCTTTATTGTTTTGCTTTTATGTTTCCTACTTCTCTATTGTTTATCTGTCTGGTTTCTGTCTTGTTCTTTGATTGTTTCTGTCTGTTACATAACTAATTTTGCAAGGTGTAAATCAACTCAGGTGGTGGGGTATGACTGGGTGAAGAATTCTTTCACAATATGTTAGGATTGGTCAAAGAATTATTTTGAATGCTTTAGTAAAATGATTGGTTAAGGTATAGCTCAGCAGGATTCAAGTTTCACTATATGAACTGGAGTCCAAAAGGAAGTTCTTTGGGATCAACTCCAGGACACAGCCCAAGATCAGAGCTGCTAGACCTCAACACTCTGCCAACTATATCGTGCAGAAGCTGGAGTCCCCAGACGATCTGATCCTGATTGGCCAGCAGGAAAAGTTTGTCTGCCTTATTGGGAGTGGGGAGCATTGTATGCTTAACATGTGCATTCTGTTTTGGTGATTGTTAATAAATAGAGGTTAAGGATATTACTGTGTAAGGCTCTTTCACTGAAAAAAAAGACCCTGAAAACCCACAGAGTGTAAGGTTGTGCCCTGAGCCCATGGAAGGGTAAAGGTGGGTGCCCTAGACTCTGGGGTTACACCTTGAGCCCTAGGAACAAGGTAAAGGTGGGTGCCCCAAAGTGTGCTGGTAACAGTGTATGAACTTAAAATTAAAGATTCTGTGCCATAACACTTTGGGCTTCTAGGTTTGAGTCCAATTAAAAATACTAATAATGTGTGGATGTTTCATTCCCTAGTAGAATAATGTCAACAAAATGACACATTAACCACTTCCTATTGGCTAAGAAAGTATTGGTCAGGGTTAAGAAAGAGCTTTATATTCCACCAGCACAGACATAGTTATAGTGCGGTGATCATGATCTAGGGGAATGGGGCTTAAGCTCAGAGATGGATCACAGGGTCTGATGAAAATTAGGAAGAAGACATAAGTAAAATGCTCCTTGGCAACTTAAATGACATTGTCAGGTTAAACATTTTATAGCTTTAAAAACAAGTGTCTTTACCATGTTGCATATAAGACCTTAGATTATTAAAACTGAAAAGATTGTACTCTTTCTTTACCATTCCTTTCTGTTCACTGTCAGTTTCTACTCAGTTTCAATATTATGGCACTAGCAGAGTGTTCCTCTATCCAGGTTGCAAACCCTGTGGGGGAATCAATATTTGTGTATAAAATCAGTTTTCACTTTTGTAACTGAATGAAAAACATTTCTATTGGACAGAGAATCAGTAAAAATAATCTTTGTAAACCTAAATTTTGAGCCAAATTTGATATAACACTGTGGGCCTGATTTACACTGAGTTACATTTACACCAGGTTCAAGGCTTCTTTACACTCTTAGAGCAGTGTAAAGTGGCCTTAGTGTAAATGAGAATCAGGCCCTGTCTCTTCAGTCTTCCCTCTGATTAATATTAAATAAAATATAGATTTTTGGACCGAGTTCTGCTCTCTTTTACATGGTCACAACTCCATTGACTTTAAAGTCAGTGTAGAAGCTGACCCCTTAAATCTTCATTTGTTATTAAGCTGATTATGAGTGATAACAAAAGCTAGGTGTGTGCTTAATCATAAGATCATGATTGCATCTTCAACCAACACATTCCAGCCATACCACAAAAGATTGCAGTTCTTGTTTTTATTAGTTGCTGTTGTTTTAACTTCCTTAATTACCAAAGTACAAAGGACAAGGTAGAAATTCACAGTGATTAAAAAACCAAACCAAACCAGAATATGTCATTAAAACCGAGTTGGTTATTCAGTTATGTATTTGTTGTTTGGATTATATAGCACAGAGAGAGCTTCCATTCAAGACGGGTTAAGCAAATAGTTAAATAAATTACTTCTTTGTTCAGAAATTGTATTGTGCTTGTTAGTGATGGGAAATTACACTGATAAATTGCACTGTAAAAACACATTTCCTTTTGCTGCACATCCCACCAGCTAGCAATTGTTGGTGTGTTCATTTTTGAGCAGTAGAAGAGGTTTATGGCTACTTCCTGGTCCTTGAAATGCCAGAAGAGCAGGCACTCATTTACAGTAACTAAAATGAAGAAACGCAGATGGCCAGTGTTGATAAGCATATTAAAAACAGAAAGGGGCCAATCCTGGAAACATTTACTCACACAAATAGGCTTTTCTCATGCAAGTAATCCTGCTGCAGCAAATGGGATTATTCATGTGAGTAAGGGTTGAGGCTCTGAAATATTACAAGCTACAACCACATCATTGGATAAAACCTTTTGCCTAAATCTGTACTGTTTGCTTATCAAAATCCTAGCAATGCACTAATACATTTTTTGACTAACTTTATCTTCTGGGAAGTCTACTCGCCTAACGTGAGATTTTCCTTTCTCTGTTATAAAAGTAAATGGTCATTTGTAAATAAGAGTAAACACCTGTCAACTGAACTCCACTAAACGTCAGTTCTCAGTTCCATAGGTCAGTTCCATAGGATCAATTTATGTTAAATTTTAATCAGTAGGAGTCTAAGATTTTATTATCCTAGGATGGGATCCATAAAAACAAGATTATACCAGGAATTTGAAACACTACTATCGATCATTTGGATGGTCTCTAATAAAATGGATGTTCACCATATAAGATTCCTTTTCCAAAGACAGACTATCCCCTCAGGTCTATAAATCTAATGCTGAGGGAATACATTCTAATGTCAAGAGAAGCCATTAAATACCATTATGTTGACAGTTGCCTTTATTGCCTAGGGAATACTCTGGGGGTTGTATGCACTGCATGCAGAGAAACAGCATGCCTTAAAAACCTTATTGTGTTCTGGGTTTAACATTCAAGTGATTCTGTAAACTGATTCATTCTTTACAAATACACTCAATCTTTATTAATAATAATTATTAACAAAATGACTCTCTCCAATTGTCTTTCTCTTCTCCCCTCCTCCTTGTCTTTTTGTCTCTGTCTTCACCCAACCTTCTTTCTCTCTTTGTCTGCATCTGTCTCCCCTTTTCTTTCTTATGCCTCCCCCCACATCTACTTTCTCTCTGTCTGCCCCACTCTCTGTTTTTTCCTCAGTCTCTCTTCCCCATAATCTTCTCTCCATCTTTTCTCTTTATCTCTTCCCCCGCTCCCCCCACGCACCATCCTTTCTTTCTTTGTCAGCCTATTTTCTTTCTCTGTATCTGTCTGCACAAATATGTCCATCATTTTTACCCTGGGGTGGCAGACCCCTTTCCACTCCATGCATCAGAAAGGACAACGGAAGCCATGTGATTTAGCTTGTCCCCAGTACCAGGGTCACAATGGCACCAGTGGCACCATGAAGCTGGGCCCATGCTCAGAAGGGGCCCTGGCCTGCTCTGCCTGCACTGTGCCCCGAGACCCTACCAGCCCGCTGGCTCCCCCTCGCCCACCACTTGCTCCTCTTGGCCTGCCCGCAGCAGAGAGCTCCTCACTGGCCCCTGGCCAGACCCCGGTGCACCTCCAGCTCCATGCAGTCTATGCTTCCCTCCACCTGTGGGGCCCTGCCTGTCTCTCCGGAGCTAGCTGGGACTGGTGCAGAAGCCTGGCCAGTTCTCGGCCAGTTTGTGGGGGGAGGGGAGGGGGACAGTGCCGGGGGGCTTGGCTGGGCTGCTCCAGGCAAGTGAGTCCAGAGGGAGTCTGACCGGGGCAGGCCATGGTCTGGCTGATCGCGCCACTCCTGAGGGGCCAGAGTGATTCCCTGCCATGGCTCAGCTCTGCAGACAAAGTTGCCTCCCAGCAGGGCCGGTAAGTGCGGCCGGGAGGCAGGGCGTGGGGGAATGGGTCTCTGGGGGGCCTGTGGGGGGAGATGTGCTGGGCTGTGAGGGGCGGGGAGGATGTGTGTGGGCTGGGGCACTAAGGAATGGAGGTTCTGTGTGGGGTGCTGAGCAGTTGTGGTGGGGCTGTGGGCAGAGGGGTGCTGGCAGGGGTGGTGTTGTGCAGAGCACTGTGCATTTGTAGGGAGGTTCAGGGGGCTCTGGCCATAGGGATTCGGGGGGGGGTGTTGCAGAGGTGCCGACTTCCTGATTTCCCTGGAGGTGCTTGATCCCCGCTTTGCCCTAGGCTCTGCCTCCACTGCACCCCTTCCCCCAAGGCTCCATCCCCGCCCCTCCTCTTCCCACCCCCACTTCCCCCCCATCCCGCCTCTTCTTGCCTCATTCCGCACCCTCCCCCAAGTGCCCCCGTCCTCTCTCCGCCTCTTCCTGCCCCTGCTCTTGCCCCTCCCCTCCGCCAGGGCCTCCTGCCCACCGCTGAACAGCTGATCAGCGGCGGGCAGGAGGCGCTGGGGGGATGGGGAGGAGCTGATTGGCAGGGCCACCGGTGCGTGCTCAGCACACACTTTTTTTTTTCTATGGGTGCTCCAGCCCTGGAGCATCCACAGAGTCTGCGTCTCTGGGGTGTTGGCAGGGCGGCTGTGTGGTGTGGCATGGGCCCACCCCTAAGGGGAAGGGGCATGCTGGCAGCACAGGGCCGGGCGGGCCACTCTGCGTCTGGCAACTGCTGGTTTGTAAATAGTGCCCTCGTACTGGGCTGGGCGGAGCGGGGCCATCCCTGCCATGCCATACCCCTGGCCGGTCCCTCACTCTGGGGACCTACTTCCCTGCGCCATGCTCCATTGCTTGCATGGGAGCCTACAAATGTGTTTGGTGCCGAGCCTGCAAAACGTTAATCCGGCCCTGCTTGTCCCAGGTTGCAGGCCATTTTTAGTCTTTTGAAAGAATATTTTATTTATTTAGATTTGTAAACATGCCTATCTGAGCCCTGAGCACATATACAATCAGTCGAACACCGACAGTACAACATAAAAGAGACACACAGGAGTCAATACTTTGTCCTTCTGTTAATTAACTGAACAATCCATCCTTCAAAACTACTCTTCTCCCCTCCCCCCTTTTCTCCAATACTTTCAACACTCATCTACTAATATTTACCCTCCTCCCTGGCCACAGACCCCTTTGTGTTGCTCCTTCCCCCTCTGCATAAATCCAGGAGAATTGAAGGGCCATAGAGTGTGCCTTGGAGGCAGCAGACTCTGGGTGAAATCTTAGCTCCATTGGAGTCAATGGCAAAACTCCCAAGGCAGGGAGTGATTTCCAGACTTGAGGGATGTACATTTTGGAGCCTGATTTTCATTTACACTAACCCTCCTTTATACTGCAGTGCTCTGGCAGTGTACAGAGACCTTCAAGTAGGTGTAAACTATACTTGTCCCAACTTTGAGGCCCTTTACCCTGTCAGAGTGGTATAAAGAGGCCTTCGTGTAAATGAGAATCAGGACCTTGGAAATCAATACAGTTTTCAGGGAAACAGTTTCAAGACAAAAAGAAAAAGAGTACTTTTTAGAGACTAACAAATTTATTTGAGCATAAGCTTTCAAGACAGTCTGGAAGATTTCCTTTCACCAGATATAAATTATTGGGCTCAATAAGAGAGTAACTGGGTGACATTCTGTGCCATATGATATGCAGAAGGCTAGAGTAGATGATTATAATGATTCCTCCTGGCATTAAAAATCTGTGAATTTATTAAATTCTTTCTGCTGGTTTTTTTGGGTTTTTTTAGTGGCAAAGAGCTCTAAAAAACCAGGACATTCTAGGAATGGCAGGAGTCTCAGGACCCAACAATGTTCTCTGTATGATTTGTTTGTTAGCTTTAACCAACATTAAAATAGAACTTAATAAGTGGGATAAATTTCAATGGAAGCAACATTTGCATGGAGCAGTCTTGAACCTGACGATGACAGCTTTGTATTGAATTTATAAATTCTTATGTTCCCATAGCAGAATTTGAGGAGAAATTGCATTTTATACACATTTTATTTTTTAAAAAATCATATCCATGGGCTATTATTAATTTTATTTTGTGAAATCATAGAATATCAGGGTTGGAAAGGACATCAGGAGGTCATCTAGTCCAACCCCCTGCTCAAAGCAGGACTAATTCCCCATACTTGCCCCAGATCCCTAAACAGCCCCCTCAAGGATTGAACTCACAACCCCGGGTTTAGCAGGCCAATGCTCAAACCACTGAGCTATAATGAAGCTGTTTAAATAAAAATCAAAAGTCCTTTTCTTCTTTCTCCCTGCATCTGTTGCTGTTCTCTGTCTTCTTTCTCTCTGCCTCTGACTGAGCAATAACAATCTGGGAGATAGATATACTCTACAATCATGTGATTATATTCTGAGTGCCTTGTAAAGGTTTTTTAAAGCAGTAATAAAAACATGAGTGACTGAGTAATTGTTACAGGGATCACCTAGCAAAACTGCTCTACCTCATTGGGTGGAAAGTACAGCATTCAAATGCATTTTCCTCTGTCACAAGAAGGCTGTTCCTTTGGAACAAATGGTCTAAAGACAGCAACTGATTTGGGTGCAGTTAAGAAATCACTAAGGTCCCAGCTCTTGGCATAAGCAAATCCCAATATTGAAGTCAACAGGAGTTTTGCCTTTGCAAGGAGTAGGGGAATGGGCTATTTGCGTCATGAGCATATTTGTTCCTGGAACATAGTCTAGTAGAACAGAACTTCAAGCTACAGGCTGTAGCAAAGACTCCAATGTATTGAAACATTATGGTGTATGCCAATACTCCTTAATCTCCCAAACCTTTAAATGAGGCAGCAACAGCAGCTAAATTGTATAGCAAATGACAGAAATTCACAAAAGTAATTTTTCACTGTGTGCACGGATGCATGTACATTTATGGCATCCTGTTTGTGAATATAGTATGCAACTAAATCCTGCTAATGTTGAGAATATATGGATAAACCATATGTGGAGATGGTGGTCACATAAATTTTTGTGAAAGCAGATGTCATTTATATGCTGATATATGACATTTGTTTTCTCATAGATGGAAAAATATACAGGTTCTGCATCTGCCATTTCTTGTTCCTTTGCTTTTCTTTTTCTCCTGTAACCTTCCCTTCTCTTCCCCTCTCTTACCCTGAATCGCTCCCCTCCTTTTCCTTTCTGGGTATCTCTCCTTTCTTTTTATGTTTCTTCTTTACACACTCCCCTATCGCTTTCTCCTTTAGTTTCTTTTCTTTTGTTATGTTAGGAGTGTTCTCTCTTTAAAAAAATCATATAGATGAACAATTAATAGAATCCTAATTAGAGATTATTCAAAAATATTTCTTTATTCAGATCTTTTTTTTTTTACCTGTAACTTGCTAATTGCACATCTAACTAGTCTATGTAGCAATGTGTTCTTATCACTGTTGCCTTGTCCTCCTTATCCTATTCCCTTGGTTTGTCTGTTACACCCATTTCTTGTGCCCCAGCTTAGGCCAGGTCTACACTGCAAACTTTTGCTGGCATAGCTATGTCAGTCGGGGGTGTAAGGAGGTGTGATTTATGACTGGCATAGTTCAACATGGCTTTTGCAACAAAATTACACTTTTGCTGATATAGCTTATTTTGCTGGGGGGGAAAAACTATGCTGGCAAAAGCAGTTTGCCAGTATAAGCTGTGTCCACATTAGAAGCACTTTGTTGATATGATGTACTGGTATAGCTATATCAGCAACGTGTTCCTTGTGTAGACCTGGCCTTCAATTAGACTGTAGATGCTTTGGTACAGGAATTGTCTCTTACTATGTTTGTAATGGGCCTAGCACAACTGGACCTGCCCTTATCCTGACTGGGACTTTGGAAGCTCCTGCAATATAAATACTAAATAAAAATTAAAATCTGAGGGTTTGGGAAAGGAATTGAACCCAGTCCAATTCCCATTAAAGTCAGTGGAAAGACTCCCACTGATTTCAATGGGCGTTTGTAATAAATCGGAAAAGATCTGTATATCATTTGAAGATTTGGCCCTGTGTGTGTGTACATAGTGTGGAAAGGGAGGGTTATTGCTCGGCTTTCATTCCCATGACCTTAATTCACAATCACTCGTCTCCCTTCTGGCACAACTTCCCATCCCCTTCTGTCTTCTTTTCGCTGAGACCAAGCCAAACAGTCGGTGCACATTTCACATGCTTCTAGCATTTTCCTGACACATATGCCCAAGTGCCTTGTAGGTCTGACACAGAAGCTTGTGACTGCTCAGGTCAGGCCTAGCTGAGATGGAAACCTGAGAGATCTTACAATGATGTTTTCTCACAGAAGGAGGTGCTTAAGAGGGGAACTTTTAAAGGAGATGGCTGCTTGCAGAAATGGGGGAATGCAGTAGGCACCACAACCATGAGGCCTGATCCAAAACCCCTTTAAGTAAATGAGAGGCTTTCCATTGACTCCACTGGATCAGATTCTCAGAGCGGGAACTTTGGACTCAAATAGTCTCAGGACCCAAAGCATTTGGACTCTGATGTGTTCCTGCACCTCAGCACTTAGGGTATGTGCTGTCTCATAAATGGTATGAGCGAGAGAACGCAAAACTGAGTGCTTTCAGGCACCCATACCAAAAATGAGACAACTTTCTTATACCCTAAAAGGTGCCTCCACCTTCCCATTGGGTAAGTATAGTTGATGAATGCTCACCCCTTACAGGTTCATTCACAGCTCATAGTCTCTGTAATGTTTGTTATCTCCCCAAACATAACTCTGCGAAGAGGTCTGTTATAGTTATCTTTCAGGACAAAACTTAACCTTTTTATCAGACAATCAGAATTCCTCAGTGTTCACAGAACTGCATGAGAAAATAGCCTCAGCCAAATAGCCATATAGAATCCTGAATGGTGATTAGCTAGTGAGTTATGCATGATATTTTATACATAACCACAGTCAAGGCAAAGAGTATGCAGACACAGTAAGGGTACTGAATTTGTATAGGGGAGGAAGGATTAAACTGATTTTATTTTAAGTAAGAATAAGACGCAAGCAGGCATTTCATTTCTGGTGTATTACGCCATTATCAAGTGGAAAGTGTTTTGAAATGGAAATAGGAAAAAAACAAGACAAAGTAATTCTTCTGTATTTACTAGGTATTATTGAACATCACTGGTGGCCAGTTGAAAAGCTCCCCTTGTATCCAGTGTTCTGTAGTCCTTCCATGTAATGGTTTATGGTAGATTAAAAATAGATTATTGTATTTTCATAGTAGGTTTAGCTTTTAGAAATCTTTCCTTGGGATTCTGGAAAAGCATTTTTGAAAAGTGCATCTCCGCATTCAGTTCAATCACAGGTTCTGTAAGGATTTAATAAACAATAAATCAGAAATTCCTTGACACATCTAAATCAGTCACTACCTGTGTAAAAAACTCATACTGCCCATAGATTGTATTGCAATAAACCATGGCTCAGTCCTGCAGATACTTGCTACCAATGTATTGTTTACTGTCATGAGTAGTTCCAAGTAAGCCAATGCATGTATTTGTAAGAAATACTATTCAAGGACAATAGAAGAATACATCTCATATCAATCGCTGTATTGATGGATAAAAACTGAGTCAACTGTGTATATTTTGAAATCCAAATATTTTCATGTGCTCACACAGTAATAGGCTGGGGTGCTGTGAGGACAGACTGACCAATACAAAAATGAAGCATAGCTTTGCAGGCACCAACAGTTATAAAAACTCAGACTTTGTCTTTGTCAGCATATCTTCCTCCAGCCCCTGACAATCAAGAAGCCCTATTTCTTTTCATGCCCATTTAGAAGCTGATCAATACTGTGCTGACATTACACTGATTTAACTGAGCCTGGTCATAAAGAACAGCAGCATCAATCAACAGCAAGAGGGTGCCAGAAGCAGACTGATAACACCCCTTCAGCCCATCACCCTCAAATAAGAAATAGACTTGTTCCTTGAGTTATGCCTGCCAGATCTCTGCTAATAGGTATTTATAATCTTTGTATCATGATTCATGGGCTGGACGTCAGTAAGATTTAGATAATGTACACAATCCTTTGCTTATGACATACAAACAAAAGTGCTTCTGTTGTGGAAATTAACCAAATATCTTCCTCACCTTTGCACTGAACAGAAGGCAACACACATCCTGTAAATGGCTTGTTGGAATGTTCCCAAATTCTTAAGGCAAAAGGCAAGCTATGTCTTGGATAATATCAGATTAATTCCTCCCAAATAAAATAGAAATTAAAGCCACAGAATGTTACTGCATTTTAAATGAAATTTCAGCTGCCAGCCCTCTAATAGTGTTTATATGATTCTCTGCCCAAAGTGCAAATCACGGGTGCTTTGGTGAAATAGGAAACTCGCATTCCAGAGGACCCAGACATCACAGAAATGACTGTGAAAAGTTCACATATGAGGGTCAGCTCTAGTCTGACATTGTTTTAGTCAGCCACCACACATTTATGAACTGGGATCCCAGGCTTCAGAGCACAATCCTGGACAAGACTCCAGACATCCAAAAATGTGCCTAAATATTTATTAGTGAACAAAAGAGCTGTGTGTGATGAAAACAGGCTATGTCAGCTAGACAACCATGCCAACAGATGAACCTACCCACTTACGAACTGTCAGCATTACACTTGGATGATCTCTGCTGAAGCCAATTTTTAGTTGTTAGTCATCCACATCTATAGATGAGCTAGTATCTGTGTTGTTCCTCTTCCTTAATTAACGCTTTAGAGTCCCCTGTAACATATCTAAAAATGGTAAAAACTAGTATGAATACCTATCATAAATACCTTTTCTTGAATCACAAGTAATAGCTTCCTCATAGTAGTGAAAAGATTTTCCCCTTTCTAGACCTGGTCACCAGCCAAACTAGCCCTTTGGAGATTGCTGTTTTGTGTAAAATAGTGAAATGTAGGGTTTAAATTAGAGAGACTCCTGAACCTGAACCCTGGAGCCTAACCACCATCTTGAACTCTGGAGAGGTTTCAATCACTGGATCCAAACTTGACAAGTTTGACCACATCTCTGTCACCGGCCAAACCCAAACACTTGTTCTGAACATGCCTGAATTTTGGGAAAGGATCTGATAGCAGAGCTGAACTCTTTAGTTTGAGCCAACTCAAGTGAAGACCAAAGATTGCCATAACTGACTAGTAATTTTAGGTGCCTCAATGTTTCGGTGCCCAACCTAAAACACATGTGAGGGTCCTGATTTTCAGAAGGTGATGCTCAGAACTTTTTGAAAATCAAGCTTCTTTAAGGTGCCTCAGTTTGGGCACCCCAAATCACTAGTCACTTTTGGAAATCTTGAGTACAATTGTTTAACAATTTGTAATTATTATTCAATTGATACATAATGCAATAATACAATAATGTCAAAGGGGTTAGGAGCTTATTTCTATGCATCTTGATTTATATGTCTAACATAGGATAAAGTGTTTGAAAAGCTAATCCACTGTGTGAAATTATCTAGTTTTGCTTCACAGATGTCACTAACAATGGTTCCTAAATTATGCACTCAGGGATTGATTTAACGTCCACTGAAGTCAATGGGAATCTTTCAACTGATTGATCTCAGTATGTGCTGGATAGGTCCTTCAGATCCTGGCAGAAAATTTACATGTGGCCTGAGGCTGCTGTTTTGCAATCCAAAGTGTGGCCTGGAGAAGAAACCCTCCTTATCCATGGGGTGACATTCTACCACTACCACTAGTAGCACCAGCTGGGTAAGATGAGGGTTGTTGTCGGTAGCCACCAGTGAGGTGCTCTGCTCTGGTTCGATGATGATAACAGTCGGTTGCATGTGTGTTCCCCCTGCGTGCTGCCCCAGCTCTGCGCAGATAGCTGACACAGCGAACCCCGAGAGAACCCCCAAAGACCACAGACTCTAGTAAGGAACGAAGTCACCTGGCCAGGTTTATTGTCAAACGAAGCACAGTAATAGTTTCCAATAGACTCTACAGGACATACTACGAATATGTGCCCCCTGGCAATGGACACAGCTCAGTCAGTGGCAGGACACTCCACTGCCCCCTAGGCTGGACAAAGATATGCGCTCCGGGACCTATTTTTATACAGTTGCAGGACAGATTACTCATCCCTACTGACATATTGAGGTACAGCCAGTGGTGAGCTGGAGCCGGTTCGCACCGGTTCACTGGAACCGGTTGTTAAATTTAGAAGCCCTTTTAGAACCCGTTGCCCCGCGAGGGACAACCGGTTCTAAAAGGGCTTCTAAATTTAACAACTGGCCAAAAGTGGCGCCTTAGGCGCCAACTCCGTGGGTGCTCTGGGGCTGGAGCACCCACGGGGAAAATTTGGTGGATGCAGAGCACCCACCGGCAGCTCTCCGCCCCGTGCCTGGCTCTAGCTCACCTCCACTCCACCTCCTCCCCTGAACGCACCGCCGAGCCCTGCTTCTCCACCCCTCCCCTGGCTTCCCGTGAATCAGCTGTTGACGCGGGAAGCCTGGGAGGGCTGAGAAGCAGGTGGCGGCTTCGCGCTCAGGCCCAGCGAGGCGGAGGCGGAGCGGAGGTGAGTGGGGCCAGGCATGGGGTGGGGAGCTGCCGGTGGGTGCTCTGCACCCACCATATTTTCTCCGTGGGTGCTCCAGCCCACTCCTAGGAGCCAGAGGGACCTGCCGGATGCTTCCTGGGAACTGCCCCAGGTAAGCAACACTGGGACTCCCCACCTCGCCCCCCGGCAGGTCCCTCTGGCTGTCAGGGGTGGGGCGCGGTGGGCACCCACTATGGTGGCCCACGAGACCCTCATGCCCGGTTCTGGGGGCAGTCAGGGGACAGGGGAGGGGGGTGGATGGGACAGGGATCCTGGGGCGGGGCATCAAGGAATGCGGGGGGTTGGATGAGGCAGGAGTCCTGGGGGGCGGGGTGGGCCACGACCCCTCGTGGGGTGAGGAGGGAATCGGTTGTTAAGATTTTGGCAGCTCATCACTGGGTACAGCCCCTTGACTCATTAGGGTGCTGTCTCCCTCTTTGATCATGTTGGTTCAAACAAACAAATGTGTCCATCATGCTGTCCTTTTGACCCTGTCTTTGGAATGCACCTGGCTGTTCCTTGTTATCTCTGTGAAGTGTCCTGGTATCAGGATGTCCAGGTGCCATCTTGGCACACGTTCCTCTTATTACTACTTATATCATTAGCCTGTGCTTTCTAGGAGCCCTGTTCTTGCCAAGTTCTTCAATTAGGGCCTGCCTCTGGCTCACAGCCCAGCTTTGCTTAGCAATGCCTGGAAGTACTTTGGTTCAGGCTTTAGGCCTCAGACCAGGCCTCTGATACAAGGTTTTATGTTTCAGGGCCTCTTAGTACAAGGGTAAACCCACCTTCTCAGCCAAACTAGTTGGTCTAATGGTATCAAAAACATAAGACATGCCAAAAGGCCAAATGCTGTGCTGATTTGTATCTTATAAAATTCTACTGACACCGGTTTCATAGGTATTAATGATGATAGGTTCTAGCCCTGGAGGTGAATCCAATCTTCAAATGAAACCAATTTTAGAAATTATTTAATATTTATGTTTCCATAATACTTCAAACTTAAAGTGATTTTCTTGTCTAGAAAAATCTGTTACAGTATATTATCTCATCAGGATCAATAGTGTTTGTACTTGCTTCCAAACATAATAAAAGATAGCACTACAGCACAATAGCTGCTATAACACTCCATGTTATTTTCTGGCCTTTCTCTGATAAAGGCTGTGCTTTATATATGAACATGAAACATACATTTTTGATTTTTTTTTAGGGTAGTAAGAAGTCTTTTTAAAGAAATTGCTACCACAAGCAAATTACAAGTCTATAGTATTTCCATTAAGAAATCTTACTGTCCTGATGTCCAGTGCTTTTGATGATGTGTTATGCAGTCCAAAAACATGGGGTGAAAATTGTTCTTGTGACCACAGAAGCATTTTAGATTCTTCCGTAAGAAGAAGAGGCCCATATCCAGGTCGTTTAAATATCTTTGATTTATGTTTCCTTTCTTCTCTCTCATTATTTATAGCATTGTGGAGGAGCTACAGAGTTTTTTCAGAAGGAGGGAATCTAAATGGGAACAGATTAACTTTTGCAAGATTAAAGACCACTTTGCCTTATTTCATTCAAATGTGTGGAAACTCACATGTAATACATAATGGGTCAGACCCTGAACCCCAGTACGGGATGCTGGCAGGGGACGTATCTGCAGCAATGCTGTACTCCAGCTATCCACAACTAGCAGAACAGCTCCTGCCACACTCCAGCAGGAGCTGGGATTTTGAGCTGTCACTGAGTGGTTAAAGAGTCCTTGGGGATTGTTACCATTACAAGTTAGAGGAGCCTTGAGATTGCTCTAAGTTTTTCAGGAGTAGGGCTGTGCGGAAAAGACGGGAGAAAGGAGACAAACCAGACCTCAATAGCCTTGGGATTGGGGACTGCCAAAGTAGTGTAAACACACATTTGGTCTCTACAACCACCATGGAGGTAGGGAGGAAGGCATGCTGTGTAACTAATTCCTACAAGCAATCAGCTACTTCCAAACACAAACCTGACTATTTAGCTTATTAGATTGCAAAGAGGCATTCATTTTTTGCTTAAATGCATGAATATAACTTGGCTCCACCACATCAAGCTGGAAGACCATTCCACACATTCACCATCTAGTTGTAAACAAATACTTTGATAATTTCTTCATACACATTACCTCTTAGCTTAGAACTTTGTCCATTATTTTCAGACTGTCCATTAATATCATTAGAATATGTAAAAAGAAAAGGAGGACTTGTGGCACCTTAGAGACTAACAAATTTATGAAGTGAGCTGTAGCTCATGGAAGCTTATGCTCTAATAAATTGGTTAGTCTCTAAGGTGCCACAAGTCCTCCTTTTCTTTTTATGGATACAGACTAACACGGCTGCTACTCTGTAACCTAGAATATGTAAGAATGTGTACATAGTTCACATCTGTCAGAAATTTGCTGATTTACAAAACATTCTTGACAAGCCTACACAAGTGATTTTTTTGGAGGGATCTCATTAGACAAGGTAAAATAGGAGTGAAAGATACAAATTCCTACAAGCTGCCAGCTACTTTTCCTGTAGTAGGAACTCCAGATAGGTAGTTGAATTTTGGGGAAGGGCATATTTTCTGGGCCCTCCTCTATAGGACAGCATAAGCTTGAAAAACTCTCAGGCATGTACTGCTGGCTTGCCACCAGTAGCTTGGAATAGAATGTCCCTTTGCCATACAAGAACCTCCAGGATTGTGATGTCCTTCAGAATGTGAAAGGATTGACAATTCTTAGGTAATATACCCTGGCAACCGCCCCCGGCCCAGGCTAGAATGATCTGCAATTTTTAAATATATAGCATTTGTAAATTTCAATTTAGCATTGTTTGTGCACTCTTTTCACTCTACTTAATTCAGTTGTGTCCACGGAGCTTCTGGGAACTGTAGCATTCCTCTAAGAATATAATGACGCTCAGTTTTACGAAGTACCATTTTTTTGACCTTGAGATTCCACAGGCACTTTTCTTTGAGGATGCACTGAATCTTTTTTTTTTTTTTTTGAAGTACAGAAACAATGATGTACTGTTTGTTGTCTATGTTCAGGCCCTTCCATGTCTCCTGGCCCCCTTCCACCTCTGCAGCCCTGCCACTCTCCAGCAGGAGCCTGGGATTTTGAACAGTCACTGAGCAGTTAAAGAGGAAGTGTTTCTAAGATGAATTTATGGTGGACATCCTGGATGGGGCCAACAAGCAGATGCAATACCAAAGGGGAAAGGATTCATGGCAAGTGGAAAGGCACAGACAGGCAGAACAAGGAGAGACTTGCAGCAGTTTTTTTTTCTGAAGCTGGAACATCACTTGAGGGGGGAAGATAGAGCACAGCAGAAGGACCTGTTTGCGAGGCTGCTGGCATTAATGGCTTCAGGAGTTCAGGCTCCTGCTCCCCCCATACCACATCCTAAATCCCTTCCATGGCACGCATTGGACCATACTATGGTTGGATGGCCCCTGCAATCAGGGCTGGATGCTAGTTGGACAGGGCAAATATACCCCCAGAAGTCCTCCACTCCACTCCAGTCCAGTCCTTTTCCCCCATGCAGAGGCACCAAGTGCGTGCTAGAAAGGGAAAGGAGAACGGGGACCGGGGAAAAGTAGGGAATTATTTATTTGCAGTGGTTTCACTGCTTTGCCCTGTTTAATGTTTGTGTTATGTACTTTATTTTATTACTGGTTTCAGAGTTGGTTTATTACTGGTGTTTTGGTGTTGTAATGGCAGCTGTCCCTGACAATGATTTAAGATTCTTTTTTGTAACACAGCCAGGTTCACAGGTAAAGGGTTTTACTTTATGGAAAAAGTGTATTAGCATCCCATCATATAATGTGTATTTCAATGAATAAAGATAAAGACCTGATAAGGCACAACAGGGACGTTGTATCCCAACACAATTTTTCAGCACATCTATTCACATCAATCTATAATGAAATTCCACAGCTCATGTCACACAAATCACCGCCATCCCATTGTATAAGCAGTCACCTGACCCACAATTAAGCATTCATGACAATTAACCCTTCACCCCATTCATAGCATATAGCAACACTATTTCATTTACTGTAAAAATTGCTGTACAAATACATCCATAAGTGTATTCCTCTCCCATCACTCCATGCATGTCCATAATGTGGGCGCACAAACCACCCTCGATTTCTGTTGCTCGTATGCATTCTGCTCCAGCCGTGACAGGTGTACTTTCTAGCTGAGCGCACTGGTTCATCAATCCATTACTGTCATAAGTCCATTCAGGGGCAAATGGCTCTCCTCTGGCTTCACAAAGATTATGATGAGCACAGCAAGCCACAATAATGTGGACAGCATTGATGATCCTGGAATCCAAACTGTTCGGTACACAGTGCCAACAGGATTTCAAACTGCTAAATGCACTTTAAATGCACTTTCTTTCCTCCCAGACCTGTCTTTCTCCCTCCTTTCCCTGTCAGTATGGACAGAACCACCTTTCTCCCAGTCACTACAAATGATTTGTATGCAAAATATTTCCCCCCCAAGCTCATTTGTGTGCATACCCAAAGTGACAGCTCTTTGGATTTTTCTCCATTTAATTGTGAACCAATGACTGAAATTAAATTACTTCTTCAGGGACTTAACAGCTCCTGTTAACTTCATCACCAGGATTCTCATATTCCTTTATAGAAAAATCCTGTGAAATTTAATAGGGATGAAAGTAATAGTGTTTTATAGAAATCAAATAGGACCCTCTAGGAATTACCTAACAAAATATAGCATTTAATAGAGAATTAGTTCCTTTCTATTGAATTTTGAACCAAACCTAAGAAATGCAATAGAAAATGTTATGGGTTGGTTTAGAAATTCTGTAGAAAGAATCTTCCTCTCTATAAAATTCCATAGGACTCCTTCATAAGGACTCAGCTGTATTTGTTTGTTTAATTGAAACTTTCATTCTGACAAGCACAATAGTGTGAGACTGCCAGATTTTTACTTCGCATTGTAGATTCTATCCCCTGGTCACAGTGTAGATGGAAGCAAAATAAAACATGAAACTTAAAAATTTGCCTGGTATATGGGCGGGAAAGCCATCCAGTATTAAAGACAAAAAGGTTGCATTGCTATGTAGTCTGGAATTCTTTGGCATGCCGGAAGAGTTGCCAGCTGGCAGTAATATAAAAATATTAAAAAAGCATCTGCTAGATATTTACAGCTAAGGCAGAGAGAGGGGGGGAAACATCCTTTGGAGTTTTTCAATGGTATGCAGAGGTCGTCAGAACGTATGTCAAACCAAATTTGATGTGAAAAACCCAAATAGGAAAGATATTCTAAAAGTATTGAGGAAGTTCTAGGATCATGTGTTGTGCCTTGCTAAGTCTACTCCAGTTCCCCAGGGAAACCTGCAGAAGGGAATGGAGGTAGGGCAGCTGAAGGTAGCCGGTTAATAGCATGGACTAAGTAATCAATGTGTCCTGATAATTCAGTGAATTCAACCACCCACAAGAGTCCCTATCAACATTATTACTGAGGGCTAGGTTTCAGTATCGCCAACCTCAAGCATTCAAAATCATAAGTCAGGCCCCCCAAATTGTGAGATTAGCTGAAAAACGAAAATATTCAAAAAATAATTAATGTGGAGTCTTTTTCCTTGCCTTCTGGTCTCTGAGCCTTTTGATCACAATTTCTGCCTTTTCTGCACAGTCACGAGTGATGAAAACTCACTTTTAAAAAAATGAAAGCTGGATTTCTCACCTAGCTATCTGACTCCAGGAGCTGGTGCTTTAATAGAAATATCAACTATTGTGAGACTCACGATAAAATCACAAGCACTCCGATGCTGAATAGCACCTTAGCCTTGTCTCCACTGAGGCTGGTGGTGGAGAAAGCCATCTCACTTTGGCCCTGAAGAGTGGCTGAAAGACTTTAGTCATTGTAATGCACAGTCATTTCATTCAGCTTCCTTCCAAATGAGAAAATACTTTCCCAGCTCAGCAGAGGCCCAGACCCCATATCACTGACATCAGTGGGAACAGTATATTTCTGCTCTCATGTTCATCAGTATGAGAGGTTATCTGCCCCAAGACTAAAGGTGGGCTGGGACACAGTTGCCAGCTATCTTGGCTCTATGCCAGCTTGGGTCTCCACCCTACTTAGTGGCAAAGGGGCCAAAATGAGCGAAGGCCAAATACTCTAGTTTAAGACTCCACCACATCCAACCATTTGACAGCATTCTCCTAAATTCATGTGTTTACTGTTTTAAAATTATGGGTCCCTAATGTGTACTTAAAAGAACACTGTCAGAATTGGCAGGTCAAACATTTGACCCCCCCTCCATAAAAGTCACACTAGTCTGTTCACAGAATGCTGCTGCTAACGTCAGTGCTGCAAAAACAAAACAAAGCAAAGTTGTAAAGTGGATTAATTTGATTAAAAAGCCAACAAATGTGCAGTGCATGGAAAAACTGAGCATGCTGAGTGCAGAACTAGCTCCTTTACTATTGCCTGTGTTTCAAAAGCATTACAAAAAACGCTCTTTGCATTTATGAGACAGCATATGGCCCCCCAAGAGTGAAGAGATCAACGAGGGGAACTGTTTCCTGGGGCAGGAAATATGAGGTGTTTTGGAATGGGCACCTGTAAATGCCTTAGGACCAGCTAATTACAAAGGACTAGTAATGGGTATGGCACTTTGCAGGCGTGCAGATTGGTGTGCATAGCACTTTGCAGGCTTTCCCTGCTCTGGGGAGTTACCATCTCAATTAGACAGATAAAGCAATGCAAAATGACTGTAGTCAGTGGAGCTGGGGTAAGGGAGACGGGAAGCAGGAGAGACAAGAGAAGACAATGGGGAAGGAATGTTGTTCTTGGAAGAGCATCATTTTGCAAGGGAAGTCAGATCACACAGCAATATGGATTTTCTCTTGTGCATTTCTTATTTTTCCACATCTTAATTCTTTGGGTTTTCCGAGTTGTTCCATCTCATGCCTTGTTCCTGCTGGCCAGGAGAAGTGGCCTTTGGCGAGAGAGTTGAAGAAATAGAGTGAGTGAGCAATGGTTCCCGCCTCAGATGTTATTACCCATTTTCCCCTTCTTAGCATGGACTGAGCCCTTCATCCCAGAGATCAGCTCCTCTTCTTTCCCATTATAAATGTCTCCTGCCCCAACTTGTCTGCCTCCAAGTCTGGATCATCTGACTTAGCTTTAGCCTAGTTATTGCCTCCTTTCTGTTTCTAGTCGTGCTGACACACCCCAGAAAGCTTTGAACAGTGCTCTCGCTGAGAGCGCCTCCCTGCCCCCTACATATACCTGTTCTTAATTCTTAAAAGCGTAATGAGTCCATTACAAAAAAAAATCTCACCTTTCAACTGAGTGGTGTGGTGTAAGGATCTATGCATGACTTTTCCATTTCCTTTCAGGTAAATGCCATCCGGTCTCTGTGGATATATTGTTGCTTCAAAGTACAGATTCCATCTGGAAGGGATCTGATAGCTTGTTCTCTGGCAGGAGTCATTTCCTTTAGGTAAAATGCCTTTCTTCCATTTGGCAGAGGAAACAGTTTCCAAAACAACTTTCTGCCTGGAAGTGTTAACATGCAGAGCTCTTCAACTGCTTTAGCCTCAGCGTCCCCAATAGGAGCCATACAAATTGTGGGGACACAGTTTGTAAAAAGAGCTCTTGCATTGAAAGCACACACTTATGCATGCAGCATTGTAGACTGTAACCTCTCCCAGGCCCTGTTCCTGCACATACACTTATCAAAGTTTGAACTCCTGCCCTTGTCGCAATGTTGTGATTCATAGCCACAAACAATCGCTCGTGTCAAACATACAGAGACAGAAACACCCAGCGTGCCCCATCTCCGTGAGGAGAATTCAGATAAGGATTCATTTGCTTGTTTCTTTGCTTTGATGCTTTCCTACATTGCTAGTTTCTTTGTTTCTGACACAATAATTGAAGCTATTTTTGCTGGATTCTTTTTTCTTGACCTTTTCTTTTACTGCCTTATAAACTTCAGGGACAGGAAGGGTAAATTCTGAGTTACACAAGGTTTTAGTTATGTGAATACCAATAACTTGAATGCAGCTGCACAAAACTAACCCTGTTTTTAAAGATGTTCTTAGTAAGTTCACCCATAGCACTACACCACCATTTATTGACTGCTGATTTAAGAGAACATGTATGCATTCTCAAATGCCATGTCTGCTTCCAGAAACACTAACCGTAAGCCTTGATTACATTAAAGTGTTTCAGCCTTCAACAGTGGTCTGTTAAAGGAATTACCACTGACATATGGCCTTATCAGTCTGTATCCATGCCACTTCGGCCTGTGATCTCATCAGATGTCAAGCAAAGTGCAGTCTTTGGAAGCAGAAAGAAAAGGAGTACTTGTGGCACCTTAGAGACTAACCAATGTATTTGAGCATAAGCTTTCGTGAGCTACAGCTCACTATGTATTTGAGCATAAGCTTTCGTGAGCTACAGCTCACTTCATCCAATGAAGTGAGCTGTAGCTCACGAAAGCTTATGCTCAAATAAATTGGTTAGTCTCTAAGGTGCCACAAGTACTCCTTTTCTTTTTGCGAATACAGACTAACACGGTTGTTACTCTGAAACCTGTCTTTGGAAGCAGAATGCCACAGTATGTGAGGCTGGCAATGCACTAATGAGGATTATAATACCTAGCTCACATATAGTGTTGTTCATCCACAGATCTTAAAGTGCTTTACAAGGAATCACTATCATTAGTCCCCTTTTACCGATGGGGAAACTAAGGTGACCAGGTGACTTGAGTTGCACAAGCTTAACAGCAGAGCCAGGAATAGAGCTGAGGTCTTCTGACTCTCCACTCACCACTGTATCCACTAAGCTACACTACTTCACTTGGTATCATTCTGCTTTCTAAGTTAGAATTGAATCAATGTCTTGACCAAATTTTATTATGGGTAAAAACTTCCTACTTTGTCCAGCTAGAGCTTGACTTCATGTCCTGAGCTGTTTGCGGCTGCTTTGCACTATTCTGTGCAGTGGAGGTGGGGATCTGGCCTGTTAATGATAATTTTGTGAATCACTGTGAAGTTTTCAGGAGGATCTATAAAAACCAAGTAATAATAATTCCGCTCCAAAGCATCTACCTTTCTTCTATGGAACAGAACAACTTGGCTCCCTTAACCCTGCAGCAGTTGGAGATATGAGGATGTGTGCACTGTTTGTTTGAAAGTGCAGCAGGAAGCCCAAGAGGAAAGTGTGGCTGGGGAAGGTTCCATACAGAAACTCTGCAGTGAAGGGGAGAGAGGCAGCCCTAGGGATAATTTTGTTTTCCCTATTCTAATTAAGTCTCTGGTTCAGTGCTCAAAGAAAGTGGCTTTGTCTGTGTTACTTTACCATTGTCACACGACAAGGGGCACTAATGGAATCTCTGGCCATCAAGCAACCGCAGCAGAAGATACTGACGCACTGCCAGATTTGTTCATCTTTTCAGAATGCTGCTTGTGAATTTGCAATCTAACCCACAGCATAGAACAAGGCAGGAGGTAATATCTTTCCTGAACCCCCTCTTCTGGCCTTCAAACAACCCCACCCCCTCCCCAGTCTCTCCAAGTTCATCATCAGAACCAGGCTCCCCATGACCAGGACACACCAACTCAAAGCAGCTCTAGACCCTGCTATAACAACAGATGCAAAACCTGCAGACGTATCTCCGCTGCTACAATGATCAACACCCCCCAAAACACACTTTACAAGATCCACGGGTCCTACACATGCCTACCACAACATGTGGTGTACCTCATTGTAATGGGGTCAGCACCAGCCTCTTTTGTGTGCTCCATTTTCTCTGGCCGATAGTGCCTGAACAGCATAGGTGCTGACTCTGTGGGTGCTCTGGGGCTGGAGCACCCCTGGGGAAAAAATGGTGGGTGCTGAGCACCCACTGGAAGCCCCCCATCAGCTCCCCTTACCCACTAGCAGGCCCTGTGAATCATTGCCTTCTCTTCCCTCCCTGGTGCCCGCGCCTGCTGCCCACCGTGATCAGCTGGTTTGCGGCGGTGGAGGTGGAGCAGGGGTGGGAAGAGGCGGGGTGAAAGTGGGGCCTTGAGGGAAGGGCTGGGGACGTGGGGAAAGGCCTGAGGCAGAGCCGGGAGTCTAGCACCCCCCAGCACTTTGGAAAGTCAGCGCCTGTGTTGCAAACACAGTTCTTTTCACAGAGGGGCACCCACCTCCCATGGATGGCCCCCTTTCTCTCGGTTAGGTATGAGCCTGCTTTTGTTTTTTTGTTCTTTCTCATGACCGCCCTCCCCCTCCCCCCAGCCAGTGGTTCTCTCGGCTGGTCTTCAGTAGCTCAGCCCTCCGGCTGAGCCGCACACGCTGTTCCCCCTTCCGGAGCACACAGTCCCTACTTCTTATCATGACCCTGGTATGGGGCCATAGATCTTAGGCTTTTCCCCAGAGGCACTGCATTCTTCAGACACCTAGACCAGGGCCCATCTTGGTACCCTCAACTGGTGTCCTTTTCAGCAGCCCTCCCTGAGCTCAGTCTGCTACCAGACCAGCAGGGCCCATCTCAGTACCCTCATCTGGTCTGGCCAGGTTTTGTGCTCAGTGCCCCAGGCTCAGCCCACCCACACTGACTTTCAATAGCTCTGCTGCTATTCTATCCAGCCAGCCAGGCACCTGGTCTTTGATAGCCTTTGGTGGGCTCAGTTCTGTCTGGTGAGCTCTCTGCAGTGAGCTATCTGCAGTCCTGCTGTTCGTCTAGCCAGCCAGGCACCCGGCCCTCCCGCGTCGAGCTCCACAAGGCAACTGAAGTCTCTGCTCTGCTGCTTGCCTTTTATCTGGCCCTTCTGGCCCCTTATTGGTCGCTCCAGCAGCCCCTCTGTTGGCTGCTCTTCTGCAGCCACTCTAGGCTGCCTGGACAACTTCTTACCGATCTAATTTGGAAAAAGAACGAGAAGTACATGTGGCACCTTAGAGACTAACAAATTTATTTGAGCATAAGCTTTCGTGGGCTAAAACCCACAAAAGCTTATGCTCAAATAAATTTGTTAGTCTCTAAGGTGCCACAAGTACTCCTTTACTTTTTGCTGATACAGACTAACATGGCTACCAGTCTGAAACCTGATCTAATCTGGGACATGGTGATTCAGGTCTGGAGGCCGCCAGCAGGGGGCCCCTGGACCTAGTCCCCCCTGCCACGCTCATCCAGTGCACTTGTCAAGGTTCCTTCCCCACTCTGAACTCTAGGGTACAGATGTGGGGACCTGCATGAAAGACCCCCTAAGCTTATTCTTACCAGCTTAGGTTAAAAACTTCCCCAAAGTACAAACTTTGCCTTGTCCTTGAACAGTATGCTGCCACCACCAAGAGTTTTAAACAAAGAACAGGAAAAGAGCCCACTTGGAGATGTTGTCCCCCAAAATATCTCCCAAAGCCTGACACCCCCTTTTCTGGGGAAGGCTTGATAAGAATCCTCACCAATTTGTACAGGTGAACACAGACCCAAACCCTTGGATCTTAAGAACAAGGAAAAATCAATCCGGTTCTTAGAAGAAGAATTTTAATTAAAGAAAAGTAAAAGAATCACCTCTGTAAAATCAGGATGGTAAATACCTTACAGGGTAATCAGATTCAAAGCATAGAGAATCCCTCTAGGCAAAACCTTAAGTTACAAAAAGACACAAAAACAGGAATATACATTCCATCCAGCACAGTTTATTTTACCAGCCATTAAACAAAAGGAAATCTAACGCATGTTCTAGCTAGATTACTTACTAACTTTACAGGAGTTGTAAGGCTGCATTCCATTCCTGATCTGTTCCCAGCAAAAGCATCACACAGACAGATGGATGAACCCTTTGTTCCCCCCGTCCAGATTTGAAAGTATCTTGTCCCCTCATTGGTCATTTTGGGTCAGGTGCCAGCGAGATTATCTTAGCTTCTTAACACTTTACAGGTGAAAGGGTTTTGCCTCTGGCCAGGAGGGATTTTATAGCACAGTATGCAGAAAGGTGGTTACCCTTCCCTTTATATTTATGACAGCAGTAAATGCCCCAATAGCAGCAATGTGGGTGAAACCAGACAATCACTATGCTCTTGAATGAACTCCACAGGATAATGGTAAAAGACAAAAACACCCTGTCACCCATAGGTGAACACTTTTCACAAATAGATCACTCTATATCTGACCTCTCAGTCCTCATCCTCAAAAGAAACCTGCACCACTCTTTTCTACTAGTCTGACTACATCACTAGCAGAAGAAGATTGGTGGGAA
Source organism: Lepidochelys olivacea (assembly GCF_965140295.1). Classification (NCBI taxonomy): domain Eukaryota; kingdom Metazoa; phylum Chordata; order Testudines; family Cheloniidae; genus Lepidochelys; species Lepidochelys olivacea. The sequence continues at coordinate 24,829,764 of NC_140415.1, read as the reverse complement.
GGTGGTGGGATCATGCAGCATTTATGGAGCATATGATGGTGGGCCTGGCCAGCAAGTACAGTGGAGTCATAGGTGTGGTTTTAAGGATTGGGCTGACTCCAAGGGAATTGCTTATAAGATTAAAGTGGGCTTCTAAGCAATACAAGGAAAAACAAAACAAAACAAAAAAATTATAAAAAAATAAAATTTGGGGAAGGTAAAAAACAGAGCAAAGGTATTTTAGAAAATAAGCATGCAACTCCACACAATAATCCCCGAAGGTCTGTTTAGTACTTATATTCTCCTCATTACTAGAACAGCAGTTCCTAAACTGTGGGTCACAACCCCAAATGGGGTTGCTTCATGAGCAGATGAGGTCATGGCAATCCCAAGTGCCCAAGGGATGCCATTTTGTAAAATGGCATCCTCCACACTGACTGATCTTGCACATATTGTGCATGCGAGGTCACACTCTGCAGATGACTCCATTTTGTAGGGCAATTTGGCATTCTCCGTATGGTGTGAGGTCATGCTATGCAAAGTCCATGCTCTCTGGGGTCATGGGAAGAAATATATCTGAAAATGGGGTCATGAAGAGAAAAAGTTTGGGAACCACTGATGTAGAATCTGATGCTAACAATCCATCTTTCCCCCAGCAAAAAAACTCAGAAAGGTACAAAGTCGAAATGAAAATGTAATGGCTCTAGCTTGTCCTGTGAGATTTGTTGCTTGGAAGAGCCTGGTCCCAAGCCAAGTCCTTTACCTGAGGGTGCTAATGTGCTACGTGGGGAGTGGTTGTTGTTTCAGAATTAAAAAATCGTTTTTATACAGTCGATTGTGTGTGTCCCCACACAAAATGCTCTAAGTGCATTAACTCGGTGGAGTGCTTCCACAGTACCGAGGCTAGCATCGACTTCCGGAGTGTTGCACTGTGGGTAGCTATCCCATAGTTCCCGCAGTCTCCGCTGCCCATTGGAATTCTGGGTTGAGATCCCAATGCTTGATGGGGCAAAAAACATTGTTTCGGATGGTTCTGGTACGTGTCATCAGGCCCTCCCTCCCTCTGTGAAAGCAATGGCAGACAATCGTTTTGCGCCTTTTTTCCTGAGTTACCTGTGCAGACGCCATACCATGGCAAGCGTGGAGCCTGCTCGGCTCATTGTCACCGTATGTCTCCTGGGTGCTGGCAGATGCGGTACTGCATTGCTACACAGCAGCAGCAAACCATTGCCTTGTGGCAGCAGATGGTGCAATAGGCCTGAAAACCATTCTCATCGTGTCCGAGGTGCTTCTGGCCACCTTGGTAAGGTCAGTCAGGAGCACCTGAGCAGACATAGATTCATAGATTCATAGATATTTAGGCCAGAAGGGACCATTATGATCATCTAGTCTGACCTCCTGCACAATGCAGGCCACAGAATTTCACCCACCACTCCTAAAAAAGACCTCACACCTATATCTGTGCTATTGAAGTCCTCAAATTGTAGTTTGAAGACCTCAAGGAGCAGAGAATCCTCCAGCAAGTGACCCGTGCCCCATGCTACAGAGGAAGGCGAAAAACCTCCAGGGCCTTCCAATCTGCCCTGGAGGAAAATTCCTTCCCGACCCCAAATATGGCGATCAGCTAAACCCTGAGCATATGGGCAAGATTCATCAGCCAGATACTACAGAAAATTCTTTCCCGGGTAACTTGGATCTTACCCCAAGACATGGGTGCAAGGACTAAATTAGGAGTGACTCGACCAGGTCAGGTAGAATCTCCTTCCTTAGAGGTTTTTAAGGTCAGGCTTGACAAAGCCCTGGCTGGGATGATTTAACTGGGAATTGGTCCTGCTTTGAGCAGGGGATTGGACTAGATGACCTTCTGGGGTCCCTTCCAACCCTGATATTCTATGATTCTATGATTCTATGATTCATTCTCTTTAGTCCTGCAGGCAGTCCTATTGTACCATCTCATGGTGAGCAGGCAGGAGATGAGAATGGTTAGCAGTCCAATTGCACCGTCTGCTGCCAACCAAAGATGTAAAAGATAGATGGAGTGAATCAAAACAAGAAATAGACCAGATTTGTTTTGCATTCATTTGCTCCCCACTCCCTCCCTCCGTGAAATCAACAGCCGACAATTGTTATGGTGAGGTCTGTCAGGGGCACCTTGAAAACTTTAATGGAGATTCAGTCCTGTCTGAAATGCCAGAGGGAGAGGTAGCTTAGTGGGTTGAGCATTGGCCTCCTACACCAGGGTTTTGAGTTCAATCCTTGAGGGGGCCATTCTGTGTGACAGTTGCTTTTGTTTCTCCTTGATGTAAAGCCATCCCCTTTGCTAATTTTAATTCCCTGTAAGCCAACCCTGTAATCCATGTCATCAGTCGCCCCTCCCTCTGTCAGAGCAATGGCAGACAATCGTTCTGCGCCTTTTTTCCATGCAGGCACCATACCACGGCAAGCATGGAGCCCGCTCAGATCACTTTGGCAATTAGGAGCACATTAAACACCACGCGCATTATCCAGCAGTATATGCAGCACCAGAACCTGGCAAAGCGAAACCGGGCAAGTAGGCGATGTCAGTGTGGTGACGAGAACATGGACACAGACTTCTCTCAAAGAACCTGGCAATGTGGGCATCATGGTGCTAATGGGGCAGGTTCATGCAGTGGAATGTCGATTCTGGGCCCGGGAAACAAGCACAGACTGGTGGGATTGCATAGTGTTGCAGGTCTGGGACAATTCCCAGTGGCTGCGAAACTTTCACATGCATAAGGGCACTTTCATGGAACTTTGTGACTTGCTTTCCCTGCCCTGAAGCACATGAATACCAAGATGAGAGCAGCCCTCACAGTTGAGAAGCGAGCAGCAATAGCCCTGTGGAAACTTGCAATGCAAGACAGCTACTGGCCAATCGGGAGTCAATTTGGAGTGGGCAAATCTACTGTGGGGGCTGCTGTGATGCAAGTAGCCCACACAATCAAAGATCTGCTGATATCAAGGGTAGTGACCCTGGGAAATGTGCAGGTCATAGTGGATGGCTTTGCTGCAATGGGATTTCCTAACTATGGTGGGGCCATAGATGGAACCCATATCCCTATCTTGGCACCGGAGCACCAAGCCGGCGAGTACATAAACCGCAAGGGGTACTTTTCAATAGTGCTGCAAGCTCTGGTGGATCACAAGGGACGTTTCACCAACATCAACATGGGATGGCCGGGAAGGGTACATGACGCTCGCATCTTCAGGAACTCTGGTCTGTTTCAAAAGCTGCAGGAAGGGACTTTATTCCCAGACTAGAAAATAACCGTTGGGGATGTTGAAATGCCTATAGTTATCCTTGGGGACTCAGCCTACCTCTTAATGCCATGGTTCATGAAGCCGTACACAGGCAGCCTGGACAGTAGTCAGGAGCTGTTCAACTACAGGCTGAGCAAGTGCAGAATGGTGGTAGAATGTGCATTTGAACATTTAAAAGCGCGCTGGCGCAGTTTACTGACTCGCTTAGACCTCAGCGAAACCAATATTCCCACTGTTATTACTGCTTGCTGTGCACTCCACAATATCTCTGAGAGTAAGGGGGAGATGTTTATGGCAGGGTGGGAGGTTGAGACAAATCGCCTGGCTGCTGGTTATGCGCAGCCAGACACCAGGGCGGTTAGAAGAGCACAGAAGGGCATCGTGTGCATCAGAGAAGCTTTGAAAACCAGTTTCATGACTGGCCAGGCTACGGTATGAAAGTTCTGTTTGTTTCTCCTTGATGAAACCCACCACCCCTTGGTTCACTGTACTTCTCTGTAAGCTAACCACCCTCCCCTCCTCCCTTCGATCACCGCTTGCAGAGGCAATAAAGTCATTGTTGCTTCACATTCATGCATTCTTTATTAATTCATCACAGAAATAGGGGGATAACTGCCACGGTAGCCTGGGAGGGGTGGTGGAGGAGGGAAGGACAAGGCCACACAGCACTTCAAAAGTTTAAAACTTTAAAACTTATTGAATGCCAGCCTTCTGTTGCTTGGGCAATCCTCTGGGATGGAGTGGCTGGGTGGCCGGAGGCCCCCCCACTGCATTCTTGGGTGTCTGGGTGAGGAGGCTATGGAACTTGGGGAGGAGGGCGGTTGGTTACACAGGGGCTGTAGTGGCGGTCTGTGCTCCAGCTGCCTTTCCTGCAGCTTAACCATATGCTGGAGCGTATTAGTTTGATCCTCCAGCAGCCTCAGCATTGAATCCTGCCTCCTCTCATCACGCTGCCACCACCTTTCAGCTTCAGCCCTCTCTTCAGCCTGTTAACATTACATACATAGCACATGTGCTTTCGTTCCAAGGTTGCATTTTGCCTCCCCCCACCATGTGGCTCGCCCCTCCCCTCTCCCCGTGGCTAACAGCGGGGAACATTTCTGTCTAGCCACAGGCAAACAGCCCAGCAGGAACGGGCACCTCTGAATGTCCCCTTAAGAAAAGCCCCCTATTTCAACCAGGTGACCGTGAATGATATCACTCTCCTGAGGATAACACAGAGAGATAAAGAACGGATGTTGTTTGAATGCCAGCAAACATACACTGCAATGCTTTGTTCTACAATGATTCCCAAGTACATGCTACTGGCCTGGAGTGGTAAAGTGTCCTACCATGGTGGACGGAATAAGGCTGCCCTCCCCAGAAACCTTTTGCAAAGTCTTTGAGAGTACATCCAGGAGAGCTGCGAGTGCCAGGGCAAATGAATCATTAAACATGCTTGCTTTTAAACCACGTATACTATTTTAAAAAGTACACTCACTAGAGGTCCCTTCTCCACCTGGCAGGTCCAGGAGGCAGCCTTGGGTGGGTTTGGGGGGTACTGGCTCCAAGTCCAGGGTGAGAAACAGTTCCTGGCTGTCAGGAAAACCGGTTTCTCTGCTTGCTTGCTGTGAGCTATCTACAACTTCACCATCATCATCTTCCTCGTCCCCAAAACCTGCTTCCGTGTTGCCTCCATCTCCATTGAAGGAGTCAAACCACACGGCTTGGGTGGTGGTGGCTGAACCCCCTAAAATGGCATGCAGCTCATCATAGAAGCGGCATGTTTGGGGCTCTGACCTGGAGCAGCTGTTTGCCTCTCTGGTTTTCTGGTAGGCTTGCCTCAGCTCCTTAAGTTTCACGCGGCACTGCTTCGGGTCCCTGTTATGGCCTCTGTCCTTCAAGCCCTGGGAGATTTTGACAAATGTTTTGGCATTTTGAAAACTGGAATGGAGTTCTGATAGCACGGATTCCTCTGCCCATACAGCGATCAGATCCCGTACCTCCAGTTCGGTCCATGCTGGAGTTCTTTTGCGATTCTGGGACTCCATCATGGTCACCTCTGCTGATGAGCTCTGCATGGTAACCTCTGCTGATGAGCTCTGCACTCACCTGCAGCTTGCCACGCTGGCCAAACAGGAAATGAAATTCAAAAGTTGGCGGGCCTTTTCCTTTGTACCCGACCAGTTCATCTGAGTTGAGAGTGCTGTCCAGAGCGGTCACAATGGAGCACTCTGGCATAGCTCTCGGAGGCCAATACTGTCTAATTGCGTCCACAGTACCCCAAATTCGACCCGACAAGGCCAATTTCAGTGCTAATCCCCTTGTCGGGGGTGGAGTAAGGAAATTGATTTTAAGAGCCCTTTAAGTCGGAAAAAAGGGCTTTGTCGTGTGGATGGGGGCAGGGTTAAATCGATTTAACGCTGCTAAATTCGACCTCAACTCCTAGTGTAGACCAAGGCTCAGTGTGTTCAAAATGCTGTTGCAAAAATAATCTTCCATTCCTGCTCTGACTATCTCCAGCCCCTCTTCAAATCCCTTCACTGGCTTTCTGTTGCTTTGCTGCATAATGCAAAGGGGTACTGCACAGCCCGTGGTTCTTTCTTTGCAAAGAAATGTAAGTGCAGGGTCCTCCAGATTACTTATTTTTAAAAAAGATGCCCTGGCTGTTTTTTGTAAAAGTAATAATGTTAATCCTGGTGTCCCTGGCCAAATTCCAACTTGGGTATCCATAAACTTCCCTTTGTAATTACAAGTGGAAAAATTATTCCTCACTTCCTATTCTATAAAAAAAAGAAAAGAAAAGGGTGTGCTCCTACTGCTGACATCCCGTAAGTGGCTGTAGGCAAAGAGGCTATGTTAATGTAAATTACTTTAAACAATATTTGTAAGAAAATGTCTTCAAATAACAAATAGGAGGACAAATCTTACAATGCCTCTTAAACATCTTCTCCCCATACATCACTTTCACAGGTCATTTTGGCATATCTTGGTATCTTGGGGTATGTCTACACAGCATAGACACCTGTGGCTGGCCTGTGCCAGCTGACGCAGATTCGCTGGGCTGGGATTAAGGGTATAGGCATGGTTTGTCTTCTATATTGGGGGGATGGCTCCAGCCAGGCCAATGGTCACTCATGGTGGGGGGAGGACAAATTCCGTACCTTCTCACAGGGGCACCATTTCAGATTTTTCAGGGTGGAGGGCAACTTTAACCGTGATTCCAGGGGCTACTTAGGCAACTGAAAATTATAATTTTTTTGCAGATAATAAGGTAGAAATTATCTCACAGGAGCATTGTATCTAATTCCTATATAAAGAAAAATATAAATAAATATTAGACCCATTCAGATCTAATACTAACATGTTCTGACATCTTGTGGCAAGTTACTTATGGGATGCTGGTTAGGTTTAAAATTGTAATGTATATTCTGACTCAGATACTCTTACTAAAGTCAGAAGAGACCATCATGATCATCTAGCTAGCCTGACCACCTGCACATTTCAGGCCACAGAACTTCACCCACCCACTCCTGTAATGCACCCTTAACCTCTGGCTGAGTTACTGAAGTCCTCAAATCATGGTTTAAAGACTTCAAGTTACAGAGAATTCACCATTTACACTAGTTTAAACCTGCAAGTGACCCTGCCCCATACTGCAGAAGAAGGTGAAAACCCCCACAGTCTCTGCTAATCTGACCCAGATGAAAATTCCTTCCTGACTCCAAATACGATGATAAGGTAGACTCTGAGCATGTGGGAAAGACCCACCAAGCAGATACCTGGGAAAGAATTCTCTGTAGTAATTCATCTAGTGTCCCGTCTCCAGCCGTTGGGGATTTTTGTTACAGGCAGTTGCCGATGGGCCACATGCTGTTGTAGGCAGTCCTATCATACCATCCCTTCTATAAATTTATCAAGCTCAGGCTTGAAGCCAGTTATGTTTTTTGCCCCCACGGCTCCCCTTGGGAGACTGCTCCAGAACTTCACTCCTCTGATAAACATCTTCGCCTAATTTCAAGCTTAAACTTGTTGATGGCCAGTTTGTATGTATTTGTTCTGGGGTCCACATTGGCATTTAACTTAAAAAACTCCTCTCCATCCCTGGTATTTATCCCTCTGATGTATTTATACAGAGTAATCATATCTCCCCTCAGCCTTCTATTGGTTTAACTAAACAAGTCAAGCTCTTTGAGTCTTTTCTCATAAGATAATTTTGGATAATTTTTTAATATCTTTTCTCATGGATAATTTTGCTTATGCTCAAATAAATTGGTTAGTCTCTAAGGTGCCACAAGTACTCCTTTTCTTTTTGCGAATACAGACTAACACGGCTGCTACTCTGAAACCTCTCATAAGATAGGCTTTTCATTCCTCAGATCAAACCTAGTAGCCCTTCTCTGCACTGGTTACAGTTTGAATGAATTTTTCTTAAACATGGGAGACCAGAATTGCACACAGTATGAGGTCCAGATGAGGTCTCACCAGTGCCTTGTATAATGGTATAATGTATAATGGCTAACACTTCCCTGTCTACTGGAAATATCTAGCCTGATACATCCTAGGACTGCATTAGCCTTTTTCAGAGCCACATCACATTGACAGCTCATAGTTGTCTTGTGATTAACCAATACACCTAGCTCTTTCTTCTCTATTGTCACTTCCAACTGATAAGCCTCCAGCTTTTTGCAAAAATTCTTGTTAGTCCTTAAATGCATGACCTTGCACTTTGCACAGTTAAATATGATCCCGTTTCTATTACTTCTATTTACATGGCCATCCAGATCTTCTTGTATGATATTCCGGTTCTTTTTGGTATTGGCAATACCTCCCAACTTACAGTCATCTCCAGCACACTAATAGCACACTCCCACTTTTTGAGCCAAAGTCAGTAATAAAAATATTAAATTAGGTTGCTCTCAAGACTGCTTCCTGAGGAACTGCACTAGTAACCTCTCTCTAGCCCAGTGGTTCCCAAACCTTAACAACCTGTGAACCCCTTTCACTAAAATGTCAAGTCCCCGTCCTAAAAATGAAGTTTAAATCTCGTCAGTGTGATAGATATGCTTGCTTTGATCTGCTTAGCTCTTGGAAGTCCAGGGGCTCCGGGCTGCTGGCCCCAGGGTCCCTAGGGATAGCTCTATCCACCATTAGAGAATTTTCCTGAGAACCCCCTGTAACAGTTCACGAACCCCCGTTTGGGAACCACTGCTCTAGCCTGACAGTTCACCTTTCAGTATGACCTCTTGTACTCTTCCCTTTAACCAGTTCCTTATCCACCTTTCAGTTCTCATATTAATCCCCATCTTCTCCAATTTAACTAATAATTTCTCATGTGAAACTGTGTCAAATGTCTTACTGACATACAGGTAAATTAGATCTACTGCATTTCCTTTGTCTAAAAAATCAGTTATCTTCTTGAAGAAAGATATTAGTAACTTTGTTACCACCTCTTGAATACAACAATTGAAACATTTTAAAAAAATCTACAATTACTTTCTATTATTTAGGTTTCAGAGTAGCAGCTGTGTTAGTCTGTATCCGCAAAAAGAAAAGGAGTACTTGTGGCACGTTAGAGACTAACACTGAATGCATCTGATGAAGTGAGCTGTAGCTCATGAAAGCTTATGCTCAAATAAATTTGTTAGTATCTAAGGTGCCACAAGTACTCCTGTTCTTTTTTCTATTATTTAGGCTACTTACTTTTTGCAGTTCACCAAGCTTGGAACAGATCATTTAACTTTAGGAAACATCATAATAGCCCTTTCTTATTTTAATCACCTGTTAATCACTCTGCTTTTAAACAAAATTCTGATTCCCTGCCTCAGAGGTGCAAGAAGAGAGCAGCAGGTCTCCTGTCTCCTCTGCAGAACTCTTACATTGCAGGCTGCCTGCCTGAGACTTTAAGTTTGGGGGAGGAGGGAGGGAACTCCGTGGGTGGCTAAGGGGCTATTTAATTGCTGTGTAGACTTCTGCGATCATGCTGGAACCTGGGCTCTAGGACCCAAGATGGTAGGATCCCAGAAGTATATAATGCCATGAAACAGCCCTTCATCCTGAGCCCAGGACCCTGAGTCAGCTGGCATGGGCCAGCTCATGTTTTTCTTTGCAGTGTAGACATACCCTTGGTCTGCAACAGAGGAAATATTTGAAGGGTAGCTGGTGTGCTGAGGCCACAGCCCATCTTCCTTAGCACTGTTTTCTCATTGTTTCCTCATACTCCAGTGTCTTTCTGTTGGTATCCATCTGTTGTCTCTTATTTTATACTTAGGCTATAAGCTCTTTGGGTCTGGGGCTGTCTTTTTGTTCCGTGTTTGTACAGTGCCTCACACAATGAGATCTTTTCCCTCCTCTTCTTACAATCTAGTCAACCTCTGAAATGTATCCTTTGACGTATGCCCCCTAAAGTTCCTCTCCCACACTGTTTGTTCTTCTGCGTGCAGACACCATGCTGTCCATGCTATCCTTCTGTTAATTTGCCTTTCCTGTTAACTTAAATATGCAAATAAGTAAGGGTGAAGGAGTTGGGGGTGCAGATGGTATTTTCTTCGATCTTGCCGGTCAAGGGTAGGGACCCAGGCAGAGACACGTGCATCCTGGAGGTGAATGCCCGGCTGCAAAGATGGTGTCACTGGGAGGGCTTCAGCTTCCTTGACCACGGGATGTTGTTCCAGGAAGAAGGACTGCTGGGCAGAGATGGGGTCCACCTATCAAGGAAGCAGAAGAGTATCTTTGTACACAGACTGACTAACTGAGTGAGACAGGCTTTAAACTAGGTTTGACAGGAACAGAAGACAAACGCCCATAGGTAGGTCAAAAATATGGAGACCTCGGTGAAGGGTTGGCATATGGGGAGGGAGAATGGGCAATTATAGCAGGGACAAAGGAGAGACAAGAGGAAACATAGAGGGGAAATCAAATCAGTATCTTAGATGTCTGTATAATAATGCAAGAAGTATGAGGAATAAGGAGGAAGAACTGGAAATGCTAGTGAATAATCACAACTATGACATAGTTGGCATCACAGAAACTTGGTGAGATAATACACATGACTGGTATATTGTTATACAATGGTCCAGCTTGTTCAGGAAGGACAGGCAGGGAAAAAAGGGAGGAGGTGTTGCCTTGTATGTCAAAGGTGTATACACTTGGACTGAGGTTGGGATGGAAATAGGAGACAGACTTGCTAAAAGTTTCTGTGTAAGGATAAAAATGGTTAAAAACAAGGGTGAGGTCATGGTAGGAGTCTACTGCAGACCACCTAGCCAGAAAAAAGAGGGGGAGAAGGCTTTTTTTAAACCACTAACAAAATTGTCCAAAGCACAGGACTTGGTGGTGATGGGGGACTTCAACTACCCAGATGTGTTGGGAAAATACTATAGCAGGGCACAGATTATCCAACAATTCCTTGGAAAGGTGGAGAAAGCTACTAGGGGAGAGGCTGTTCTAGATTTGATTTTGACATGCAGGGAGAAACTGGTTGAGAATTTGAAAGTGGAAGGTAGCTTGGGTGAAAGTGATCATGAAATGGTAGAGTTCATGAGTCTAAGGAATGGTAGGAGGGAAAGCAGCAGAATAAAGATAATGGATTTCAGGAAGGAAGACTTTAGCAAACTCAGGGAGTTCGCAGGTAAGATCCCCTGGGAAACAAATCTAAGGGGAAAAATAGTTTGAGAGAGTTGGCAATTTTTCAAGGTGACATTTTTAAGGGCACAAGAGCAAACTATCCCACTGTGTAGGAAAGATAGGAAGTACGGCAAGAGACCACCCTGGCTTAACCAGGAGATCGTCAATGATCTGAAACTCAAAAAAAAAAAAAAAAAAAATCTTACAAAAAGTGGAAACTAGATTAAATTACAAAGGATGAATATAAAAAACCAACAACACAAGCATGTATGGACAAAATTAGAAAGGCCAAAGCACAAAATGAGATAAAATTAGAGACATAAAGGGTAACAAGAAAACTTTTTACAAATACATTAGAAGCAAGGAAGACCAAGGGCGGGGTAAGCCCATTATTCAATGAGGAGGGAAAAAACAATAACAGGAAATGGTGGATTGCTAAATGCCATTTTTGTTTCAGTATTCACAAAAAGGTTAGTAGCAATTGTCTGGGTGATGGCACCCTGGACTTCCTCAGAAGATGGAGGATCAGCAAGGTGTTCCATTGCTGAGCGTTGTGGAATAGACTCGATGGTGTCTTCAGAGATCGTGGATTCGTGGTTTAGTAGGTTCTCAAAGTGCTCCTTCCAGCGTTGTTTAATGGTCGCATTGTCCTTAAGGAGAGTTGAGCCATCCTGGGAAAGTAAGGGGGTTGAGTCTTTGCTTGGAGCTTGGCCCATATATAGCTTTTGTTGCTTGAAAGAAGCTTCTCATGTCATCCTTGTTTATGAAACCCTAGATCTCAGAGGCCTTCTCTTGACACCAGTTATTTTTGATGTCACATAGCCTCCTTTGGACTTCAGCTTTGAGCAGGTGATAGGCCTCATGTTTTTGTTGGGTAGGGAATCATTTTGCCAGTAACAGAATGCAGTTCTTTTCTGTTGATTTAATGCTAGGATTTCCTCATTGTTTTCGTCAAACCAGTCTTGGTGCCCATGAGTGGAATATCCTATAGTTTCAGCACATGCACTGTGAATGGTATTTTTAAGTTGATTCCAGTGCTCTTGAATGTCAATAATGGTATCAGTAAATTAGAGAACTTCTCAGACAGGTGTTGGTGGAACGTCTTGCAGCTGCACCTGGAGTGTTCTGACATGTACTGCTTAGTCTTTGGGTGTTCGCAGTGTGGTGGAGCGAGCTGCAGGTACATGATTGATCTTACTAATCGATGGTCTATCCAATAGTGATCTGTACCTCTCATGACTTGTGTTATATGGACATTGGCATAATCTTAGGCTCCGACTATAAGATTGTCAAGGAGGTGCCAGTGTTTGGACTGAGGCTGTTTCCAGGTGATCTTAAAAATTGTTACTCTGCCTGAAGATGGGATTTGTGATGAGCAGGTCATGCTCCACACATCTGCTGAGGAGGAGAATACCACTGGGGTTTACATTTCCCACAGATTCTTTGCCTATGGTGATGCTCCAGAGTTGGGAGTCCCATCCGACTCTGGCATTGAAATCTCTCAGGAGGATGGGTTTGTCTGTCTTAGGTGTGGCTGTGAGGACTGCATCGAGAGCGAAATAAAACTGCTCCTTGTTGTCTTCTTCCTCATCATCAAGTGTTGGGGTGTATGCACTGATGATTGTGGCATGTTGGTTGTTGCTGAGCTTGAGCTGAAGAGTCATGAGATGCTCATTGATCCCCAGAGGAATCTCCAAAATCTGACTGGTGATCTTATTTTTGATGGCAAAGCCAATCCCGCGAATGTGTCTCTTTTCAGGTGGCTTTCCCTTCCAAAAAAATTGGCCCTCATTGGCCAGGCGGGTCTCACTAAGAGCTGTTGTATCGATGTTGAGTCTTGCCAGTTCTCTGGCAATTATGGCAGTTCTTCTTTGTGGGCATTCACTGTGCTGAGAGTCCATAAGGATGCGGACATTCCAGATGGCTAAATTCATTGTCTTATATCTCTTGTTTTGGCTGCAGAATTAAGTTATCCCACTGGATGCAGCTATCCAATAGGAAGAGTGTGAGACAGCCTATGTTTGGGGCACCTTTTCTAGACCTCTCCCCATTTGGGGTGAGCAGAGGGGATCCTAAAAAGGCCTGCTCAGTCACAGCCACTGCTGCCGAAATGCATTTCTGTCTCATCCAAGCACAAGACAATCGCCACACGGCTGCCGCCTGTGTGCCGATTTGTGATTAAAGACTCCCAGAGATCACTGCTCCTGTCTTCACCACCACCCATCCTTCGCCGCAGGGCTTTGTGTGTGTGTGAGCCCTTTGGCAGAGGCATGCACATGAAGCCTTTTAATGTGGGAAAACCCGTTGCGCAGGTGGTGACCACATGAGACTCGACAAGAGGAAAACCCTGACCCAGTGGCAAGGAGATCCAAGACAACCAGGGGCCTCCCTCCTGCTGCAGCCCTCACCTGCCTTCACAGCTGCAGAGTAGTAAAAGGTCCTCTATGCACCTGATCCACCATTGGGGTCTTGTGAAGTTTGGACTGCGATTAGTCAGGAGCCTTGCCTCAGACCTGCTTGCTAAGGGGGACCCTAACAGAAGTATGAAATCTCCAGACGATGTAGCTCTGAGGGTCTTTAGCTCATGCAAGCCTCTTCACCATGACAAGGTTGCAGTCCAACAGAGAGGCCAGACAAAAAATCACAAGGCACGAGGCCCAGACGGCACCCCACTGAGGTTTTTAAAGCTGGTGGAACAATGCTCCAGCACAAACTTTGCCAACTCTTTAACAAAATCTGGACCTTTGAAGAAATTCCACCTGACTTTAAGAATGCCAACATTGTTACAATAGTCAAGAAAGGGGACAAATCTTTGTGCAGGAACTACAGGGGTATTGCCCTCCTCTCCATCACAGGGAAGATCCTTGCCCAGATCCTAGTAAACCGCCCTCTCCCCCTTGCCGAGGAACTCCTCCCCAAATCACAGTGTGGCTTCAGGACATCCCAAGGCACAACTAACATGATCTTCATGGCACGATAGATTGAGGAGAAGTGCAGAGAGCAACACCAGGAACTGCTCATGGCATTCATCGACCTAACCAACACCTTTGACTCTATCAATCGTGATGACCTATGGAAGGTGCTGTGTAGGTTTGGCTGTCCACAGAAATTCATTTCCATCATCAGACCACTCCAAAATGTGATGATTGCCACCATTCTGTGCAACAGCTCAGAGACCGAACCATTCATCATTCGCACTAGTGTTAAGCAGGGCTGTGTCATTGCTCATGACTCTTCTCCATTTACCTTACCATGATCCTGATTCTCACTGCCTTCTTGATGGAATTGGGATTGAGTATTGTATGAATGGAGGGATCTCCCATACCACAAGATGGCTGTTGTCCAGGGAATGATGGCTGAGCTAAATTATGTGCCTGCCTTCATCCCAAGGGGTGACTTGAAACATAACCTTTGAGACAGTCCTTCTTGGTTTAGATTGTTAACATCACTCTAAGGGAAAGCAAGGTGCTACCTTTCCTCAGGGAAGCAGCTATTTGTAACCTTGTTTAAGAAACAAATTCTTAACATGGCTCTTACTGGCTAAGGTTCTGGGGCAAGATTATTGATAAGGTTGTGCTGAGAAACGTTTGTATTACCTGGAGTTCTTGGATTTCTTGCACTCTTTTAAGAAAGGATTTTGGCCTAGGAACTGTATGGAGACTGCATTGGTCTCACTGTTTGATCTCCTCCTGGCAGGAGAGCGGGGAGAGCTGTCCAGGCCGAATTTTTTTAAAACAGAAGACTTTGATAGGATTGGTTGAACTTTTTTGTCAAAATTGTTTTACAACAGAAAGCTAGGGTTTTGGCAAAATGAATGTCTGTGCAAAATGTGTGATTTCCATAGCAAACTTGTTTCCATCAAAAAGCCAAATTATTGATTCAGATATTTGGCTGCAGTGCCTCATGGGAGTTGTAGTTTGGTTTCTCTGTCTGTATTCTCTTCTGTGAGATGGCTTCCCAACTGGCCTAATGATGCACCATGTCAAGTGTTTCCCATGATGTAAACACCTTCCCTCGTCATGTGAGGAAAATGGTGCATCACAGGAGATGTAACCTGGCCAGGGAGCCCAGCCTATACAGGAGACATCACAACTACAGTTCCCATGAAGCACCATGGCAGAATTTCCAAATAAAAATATTTTTGGTTTTGGATGAAGTTTTGGTGGTGGTGGTTGTGTCAAAAAGTCAAGTTTTTCCATGGCAAATGTCAATGAACATGATTTTTTGGTGTTTTTGACAAAAATTTCCACAGGGAACCCTTCCCTTGCCTAGGGTGACCAGACCATAGAATCATAGAATATCAGGATTGGAAGGGACCTCAGGAGGCCATCTAGTCCAACCCCCTGCTCAAAGCAGGACCAATCCCCAACTAAATCATCCCAGCCAGGGCTTTGTCAAGCCTGACCTTAAAAACCTCAAAGAAAGGAGCTTCAACCACCTCCCTAAGTAATGCGTTCCAGTGCTTCACCACCCTCCTAGTGAAAACGTTTTTCCTAATATCCAACCTAAACCTCCCCCACTGCAACTTGAGACCATTACTCCTCGTTCTGTCATCTGCTACCACTGAGAACACTCTAAATCCATCCTCTTTGGAACCCCCTTTCAGGTAGTTGAAAGCAGCTATCAAATCCCCCCTCATTCTTCTCTTCCGCAGACTAAACAATCCCAGTTCCCTCAGCCTCTCCTCATAAGTCATGTGTTCCGGTCCCCTAATAATTTTTATTGCCCTCTGCTGGACACTTTCCAATTTTTCCACATCCTTCTTGTAGTGTGGGGCCTAAAACTGGACGAGGCCTCACCTATGTCGAATAGAGGGGAACGATCACGTCCCTCGATCTGCTGGCAATGCCCCTAGTTACACAGCCCAAAATGCCGTTAGCCTTCTTGGCAACAAGGGCACACTGTTGACTCATATCCAGCTTCTCGTCCACTGTAACCCCTAGGTCCTTTTCTTCAGAACTGCTGCCTAGCCATTGGGTCTCTAGTCTGTAGTGGTGCATGGGATTCTTCCATCCTAAGTGAAGGACTCTGCACTTGTCCTTGTTGAATCTCATCAGATTTCTTTTTGGAGACCGTATCAAAAGCTTTGCTAAAGTCAAGGAATAACACATCCACTGCTTTCCCTCATCCAGATGTCCTGATTTTATAGGGACAGTCCTGGTATTTGGGGATTTGTCTTGTATAGGCACCTATAACTCGCCATCCCATATTCTATTTGTTCACACTTGCTATCTGATCACCCTCCCTTTGACCCCTATTTTTCTGAGCAGCTCTAGACTTTGATAGCATTCACCTGGAGGTGCTGTGGAGTTGAGTGACTGCAGATCCTAGCAGGGATAGACAGGCTCTCACTGGGAGATTCCATTCCTACCTTCTAGAGTAGTCCCAGAGTGGTGCTGGGTAACTGTTCCCTTAGCCCAAGGGTTTTTTTCAGGGATTTATTTGGTTATTCTGCTCAGTGCAGAGGTGAGGCTGCTGATGGAGAGTGAGGTTGTTTTGGCTGCAGTGCCACCAGTATGTGGATACACAACTCTCTATATTTTTTTCACCACACAACACAGTGCAATGTTTTCTGAGTGACCATTGTACTTGAGAGGCCCCTTACAGTTTAAGGGCTTTATTGAATCTCATTGTTGTCTCTCTCCTTAGTCACCATTTAACTGTATTATCGCCATGGTGATCTCCTGAGGCATCTGGTTCTCCTTTGCCATTTCCCATGTATTACATTTGAAGTACCTCTCCAAAATGAGAATGAATGGTACAAAGAGCTCCCCACTATCCAGTCCTTCATTCTACCACACCTTGCCGCACCCTTCTCTCCCCCTCTTTCCTCACTCTAACAAAAACAAATCCAAAATGCATTCAGAGTATTTTCCCCACAAAATACAAGAAAGAAATGGGGGACGAATGAAAATGTGCTAATTTGGCAGATCATTGTAGCTTAGCAAAACAGTTGCAGCATTTCCCTCCCAGCATTTTTGTTAACACCCCTTTCCCTTTCTCTCTGGGTTCTCTCTCATGCGGCTTCTGATCACGTGAAGAAAATGCAGGCCTTCCAAAAGGTGTCAGAGCAAACAAAATTTATGCTTCTAGCTGGCCACCATGATATGTAATTTTATTTTTTGCGAAGGAAAACTGCGCTGGTGAGAAAAATGTTTTCCATTTTAAAAGAAAAAAAAGGTTGTAAACACAATTCATTTGTTTTGCTTTATGGGGAAATTAACAAATAATAATAATTAGTTTGGCTTTTGTAAGCAGTTCCACATTTTGCTGTTGTGCCCCCTTGCATTGGGGCATGATGTTGCAGGCAATCTCAGCTGTGCAGTGCCACCTGTGGCATAAGCTCAGTGTACAGTCATTGCACAATTAAACAAGAATCAACTCAGAATCTGGCTATCCGTGCCTATAAACAAGCAAGAAAGCAGGTACTGGGTTGCAGAGCTTTAAGCCCAGGACCTAGGGTTGCCAATTTTGGTTGGACGTATTCCTGGAGGTTTAAAGATTAATCTTTAAATCCTGGAGCTTCTCCTGTAGGGTTGGCAAACCTACCAGGCCTGAACTGTCCCAGGGGTTCTGGGTTAACACTGATGAGCTCCTCCTCTGACCCTATCTCATCCAGCACTGTTCTCAGAAGAAGTGCTGAACCAGGTAAGTGTTCTTAATTGGCCTGATGGCTCTTTATGGGTTCAAGCCACCTCCTGGCACTTCTAGGCCTCTGGAGGACTACATTTTGCTGGTAACCTGCCTGAGTGGGTTTTCCTTAAGCAGAGGCTGTTGGAGTGGCAGCACCTCCAGCAGGAGGCTGAGATGGCCTGATAGACCGGATCACAGCTCGTATATAATAAAGTTACAAATAACCAAAGCTTGGTGGTGAAAAGAGATGAAAAGGCCTTGAGAAAAATTGGAAATGCTGTACTGTGTCTCTGACTAAATGGTATAAAGAAAGGCATGTTCACCAGAGTGGTTCCCTGCTCGTGTTCCCATTTTTGTTAATAGGGCCAAGGTATTCAAAATTTGGTACCTAAAGTTAGGGTCCTAATTCCACTATTTAGATCCTTCAATAAGATGCCTGATTTTCAAACATGCTGAACACCCAGCATCTCCCACTGACTTAAATTTTTGAGGGGAGAGGTATCTCACAAACTGGCCATGCAAATAGGAGGCCAAGTCGTAACTCCTTAGTCAGTCAAGACTTAAAACTTCAGTGGGTGGTTTGCCTGAGTCAGGAGTAAAGACTCCAAAATTTAGCCCATGATCTCTTTAAATTGGCCATATTTTTAATTACAGACATGCATATTAGAGTTGCCTGATGAGCCACCCACCAGTATGATGGGGAAGTAGCTGCTGGAACAATCACATTTTTGTTATACATTAGTCAGTGAAAGAATATTATGCCATCAAGGCTGATCCCAGAATTCCACACCTACCTGTTCTGACTTATTTTCAGCACTTCTTATGAATGAATGTAGCTTTGCAGCTATTGTTTATTTTCAGTTCCTCATGTAAATGTCTTTTTGTTGAGTGCCTTTGTGGGTGGCATAAGCATATTCATTTTTGGCTTGGGTCACAGCAGGGCTGAACATGATACACTGTACTTACTATACAGCTTTCTGTCAGAGCTGGGACTTGGCTTTGGAAATGCAACTTTTGGGGCCTCTTGTGTTCCAGATAAATAATGCAGATGGGTATGTTTCAGGTCTGGCGGGGGATGATTCTGGTAACTTAGATCTGTGGGTTGCTTAGTCTGAAGCCAGAATGGAAACTTTAGAAAACATTTTGGGTGAGACTTTTAAAAGCACTGAACATTTTGAATAGCTCATTTTTCATAGATCTACTAGTGTATCGTGTTTCCTCTCTGTATTCCCACTGGTTTGAGTAGACATTCTTTAGGCTTTCATGTGTCCTACCGGACTGATCACTTGAAGACATAATCCTGTTTTTGATATCATTGTTAAGGTATGTTTACACAGCAAAAAAAAAAAAAAAAAGACCCATGGCAGCAAGTCTCAGAGCCCAGGTCACCTGATTCTGGCTCATGCTTTTGGGCTAAAAATAGCAGTGTAGATGTCTGAGCTTGGGCTGGGCCCTGGCTCAGGAACCTGGTGAGGGGAGAGGGTCTCAGAGCCCAGGCTCCAGCTTGAGCCCCACATGTACACTGGTCTTTTTAGTTCCAAAGCATGAGCCAGAGTCAGTTGACCCAGGCTTGGAGACTTTCTCCTGGTCTCTGTTTGCAATGTCGACATACCCTTAGTTATTGAGCTCACGTAAAGAACAGACATAGATGAACTAAGCAAAAAACATCGGGGCCAAGTTACTTTACTGAAGTCACTGAGCCTTTCTTGCACTTTGTGTGGTTGTTTATATATGTGCAAAGAGGTATAAATTACTCTGACTAGCGTTTAGCTCCTTTCATGGGTATAAACGGCTACACAAAGTGAGTCATTGGTGAATCAAGTGTGTTGGTTTTTTTTTAAACAAGGTACAAAATTCTGCTTTCATTCACTCACAGGTTGCACATGTGTAAATGAAAACAAGATTTGGCCTAATGTTTTGAACCTTTATTAGAAACTGAAAAAGGTCTCCATGCAAAAAGCAGATATTTGATACTTACATTTCTGTAGGTATAATTTCCCTTTGGTAGAGGATTAATTGGCTGATGATCATTGCTCAGGTGAAAGACATCAAATTTCTGAGGAAAAAGGATCAAATACATCTAAAAGTGTTAGTGGTGGGTAGTATTAGGAATGCAAAGAACAAAGTACAACTGTTTTAGCTACAAAACCTATATCATGCTCCAATATGATTACATATTTATTGGGCAATTATCCATTACTACCTCACAGGAAATATTAACAAGTCTAAACACTGAGGTAATGTTGAAATCATAACTGGCATATGCCCTTACAGATTATTTATGCTTCAACAGAGGCTAATCCAAATGAATTTTGCAGCAGCCTTTTGTTGTTCTAGACATATGACTGCCATCTAGTGGTTTCAGAGTAGCAGCCGCGTTAGTCTGTATCCGCAAAAAGAAAAGGAGTACTTGTGGCACCTTAGAGACTAACCAATTTATTTGAGCATGAGCTTTCATGAGCTACAGCTCACTTCATCGGATGCACGTAGTGGAAAATACAGTGGGGACATTTTATATTCACAGAGAACATGAAACACCTTGATTATCACTACAAAAGGTCTTTCCTCCCCCCCCCCCCCCCCGCTCTCCTGCTGGTAATAGCTCACCTTACCCGATCACTCTCGTTACAGTCTGTATGGTAACACCCATTGTTTCATGTTCTCTGTGTATATAAAATCTCCCCACTGTGTTTTCCATCTAGTGGTGTGTGTTTTATATTCAAGCCAAGAAAAGCTGCGGCATCCTTTAGCTGGCTTTCAGAAAAATGTGTGTATTGACTGAACTTTTTTGTCTTTGCTGTAGCCTGCTATTGTTTATCCCCATCCACTGCACAAGTTCCATGATTAGCTCAACTAAGTCTAGAGATACATATACCAGAAAGATAAGCTACGACATTTTCCAAGCAATATGCTTGGGCCTGTTCCTACTCCGGGGGTGTGTGGGAGTGCAGTTTGCAACTCTCTATTCCCATGGGGCAACTTTGTCTGGGAGGCTCACCACCAGGGGAAATATTGCGCTGTCCTCTGATAGGGGAGGGCAGATTTAAATTTCAGCTAAGACTCCAATGGATCCTTGCTAAGTGAGGCTGCTCAGGAAATGGCCTGAATCTGCATCGTTCCTGGGTGCAATTCACATAATGGGCTGCTTGTGTCCTCCCAGCTGACTAGTGTAAGATGAATTATTATTTATCACTGACTGTAGCTCTGTAGCCTGTGTGGAGAGGGAAGCATTAGCCAGGTGTGTACAGTAGCCCCAGGGGTAGCAAGGCTCCCAAGGAAGGCATGCTGGTAGGGGGAAGTATGTATGACACCACATCCCTGTGCAGTTGTCAGCAGGGTTCCTTGGCTCTTAACACATGAGCTTTCACTGCCTGAACTAAAAGACCCATCTCCATCTGTAGCCTAACCATCACTAGAAGAGGATGGAGCATCACACTGAGTGGGTTACACATGCTGCTTCTATGGGGTTGCACAGAAAAAGCTCACCATGCCTGCTTCTTCTTTGCCCCTTCATCCTGTGGGAATCTGCACTATGAAGTGCACTGAATTTCCTGGGTGCTGTGCCTCCATCTGGCCTCTCCTCTAGGCTCTGTGAGTATATTGAGGACTGTGTTGGAATGGAAAGCTATCACTTTAAGAGCTGGGAGGTTTCCAGGTCCTGCTTAGAGGAGAGAGGGTTCTAGCAAAGCGTGCAAGCAGAGCCAGTTTGGGAAGATCCTCGTCTTAAAGCAAAGTGGGGGGGTTGTACCTCTCTGCCAGAGGTAGTAGCCTGTTTCTCTATCTCTTTGATTGGGTTCTTGTGTGTTTATCGTTCTGAATTCTAAGACATACAGTTGTGTTATGTTGTAACCTTCCAGCTAGAGTATTTGTTTGTACCCCCCACTTGGAGTTTGCCAGCTCCTGTAGTCTACACTTGTCCCTTGGGTAAGACCCACTGGAGGCTAACAACTGTAACAGCTACCAGAGTCCTCCAAGGCTATTTCCCAGCTTGTTTTGAGCCAGCCAGAATGAACTGGAAACTCCTGCTAAGGCCAGTAGGGAAATGTCTGCATGGGATGATCTGGACAAGCCGTTTACTGGGCAAAAGATGAGCCAGGGTTGCTCACCCCCTAAGTCAGAGGGGAGGGGCTGACTTAGATGAAGAGACAAGTTCTAGTTTTCAGTTTGGGCCTTTTGAGCTTGGGAGCCAAGGGAACCAGAATAGCTCAGAGAGAGTCTCTGGCCAACTCCCACTTCACACAAAGGGAGTCTGAGCTGCTGTGGGACCCGTGCATGGATCAGGCAGTTCCAGCCCTGCAAAGACCATTGTCTTGTTTGGCAGAGATTTTGCTACTGAGAATCTGCCAAAACATCCAGGACTCCAGACCAGGGAGCCAGTAAGCCTGGTAGAGGCTAAGAGAGGATCCTGCCCCACCCAGGGGAAAAGTCACAATAAGGGGACCCTTTTTGTTTAAAGCAGACCAACATTCACAGTGTTGCAGCACTCACAGCAGGAGGCATCCCCATTTGCCTCACAAGATGCCAGGATAGGAAAAGTTGTGAGTGTCGGGAGGTAGGAAATCAGGTAATGCTTAGTACTTATTATTTTACCCTAACCCTTTCCTTCCCCAGAGCCTACGTTCCTGCTCCCAATGAAGTCCCCCTTTGTTATATTATTATTTTAGGGGTCTATCTAGCTGGGGGTTTGTGGTGATGTACTTTAATATTTATATACTGGGATTTATACTCCTGGCCAGCAGTGGTAGCATTATCCCTTTTCCCAAGGGACATCCCACCTTGTGTCTCAGGCACAGTTGTTGAGTCACCTGAGGTGGAGGTACTGGGCATCCAAAAAAGAATCCAGGACTCAACACATGCAAGGGTAGAGAAGAAGTTACTCCAGATACTAAGCACCAGGGAGAGGCTTGAGTCACACCTCAGGGTAAGGGGCTACATATTTTATCTGAGTTCTCTGCATGTATGCTGTGAACATAACAGGCTCACCTGGAGGAAGGTCAAACATGGCTCATGCTGCTCTGAGAAGAACTCTTGTGATTCTAGAGAACCATAACCTCAACAACATGTATCCTATCCACAGGAGAGCTAAAAAGATGTGGATTTGTCAGGGTCTGTTTTAAATGTGTAAGTTAAGGACAGGAGCAGCTGAGTTTTAATAGACTTCATAGATTCTAAGGCCAGAAAGGACCACTGTGATCATCTAGTCTGACCTCCTGTATAACACAGGCTATGGAACCTCCTCAAAATAATTCTAGAACATCCAGTCTTGTGTTACAAACTGTCAGTGATGGAAAATCCACCACAACCCTGGGTAAATTGTTCCAATGGTTAATTATTCTCACTGTTAAAAAATTGTGCCTTATTACCAATCTGAATTTGTCTAGCTTCAACGTCCAGTCCCTGTATCGTGTTATACTTTTCTCTGCTAGACTGAAGAGCCCATTATGAAATATTTGTTCCCCAGGTGGATACCTACAGACTGTAGTCAAGTCATCCCTTAACCTTCTCCTTGTTAAGCTAAATAGGTTGAGCTCCTTGAGTCTATCACCATAAGGCATGTTTTCCAATTCTTTCATTAGTTCCTTGGCTCTTCTCTGAATCCTTTCCAATTTATCAACATTCTTCTTGAATTGTGGGCACCAGAATTGGACATGGTGTTCCAGCAGCAATAGCACGAGTGGACCCCAGGCTGCTGTAAATGAAACACAACATGAAGTATCCACTGGCTCCATTTAATGAGAGTATAGCTGACAGCAGGGGCACCAACACTGGAACCACACATGTTGAGCTGAGAATGACTGACTGAAAAGGATTAAAACCCAGGACTTGTGACCCCTACCACAATGTTCCCACTAATTAGAAGAAACCAGAGCAAGGCTAGCTGACAAACATCTTTTCAATAGCTGTTCTCTGAGAAGATGTTTCAGTGAGGTAAACACAAACCAATAAAGAAAACATAATGAGCTATAAAGCCTCTTGTGGGACAGACAGATGAAAAAACAAGGGAGTGAAAGGATAGAGAGAGCATGGAAAATCATGACAAGAGGAGTTGCAGGTGAAAGTGGCTTTCTAAACTAAGGTTTCAGAGTAACAGCCGTGTTAGTCTGTATTCGCAAAAAGAAAAGGAGTACTTGTGGCACCTTAGAGACTAACCAATTTATTAGAGCATAAGCTTTTGTGAGCTACAGCTCACTTCATCAGATGCATATCGTGGAAACGATATGCATCTGATGAAGTGAGCTGTAGCTCACGAAAGCTTATGCTCTAATAAATTGGTTAGTCTCTAAGGTGCCACAAGTACTCCTTTTCTTTCTAAACTAAGCCTCTGTTTGAAATACCAGGCTTGCAGGGTTTATAAAAGAAATCTCACTGAGAACAACGGTTATATGAGCCCTGGAGGAAGTGATTCCTACCCAATAAGAACAGATACTGTAAAGCTAGGATGATATCTGTGTGAAAACCTATAGCCATTGAAAGTTGCAGATAGGCATGTGGCTCCTTTTTAAAACTTTCATTGCTTGAATGCACAATATTTACCATGTCACCATGCCACACAAGCAGAGACTGGCTGGCCCATTGAAAACACACTGTATGTATATGTGTACTAGCTAGGAGTAAAATTGTCAAAAACAATTGTAATTTATCAGCATAAGTCCCATTGAGTGTCATTACCTTCTCGGATAACCCAGACAGCATGAGAAGATAATACAGAGCCTGAAAGTTAGACATGATGCTGTTTTTAACAGCTACTTTTCTCTGGTACGTGATACTTTTATATCCTCATGACTGCTTGTATAAAACACCATGATTCTAATGAATAAAATTGACAAAAGTTCTACCTGAGGTATCAGTGTGGCATCGAAGTGTGGCTATTGTCTTGTCTCCTTTTATATTTCCCTTTGAAAGTAAGGAAGGAATGCTATAATTATTCCCATTATAACAAACAAGGATTTGCGCAAATGCCAATAGTGACCATGTACTTAATAAACAGATTGGGAGGATGAGGTTTCCCCTTATGTAAATTGCTCTAAGGGTATGTCTTCCCTACAGAGTTAACTCAGGCGATCAGCACTCATGTATGAAGACCTAGGTTAGCTGAACTGAGCGTGGACAGCCTATTGGAAAGCCCTACCAAAGTCACTGTCTTCACTGGTGATGAACTTGCCTGTGATTGTAACTAAACCTGGGCACACATCCCATGTATAATGGGGTGTATAAGCCTCACACTAGTTAACCATGGGGTAACACACTGAGGCCAGCTTGTGGGTGGGGTGTTACGCATCATTGGTGATCAAACCCAGCTGGGGAGGGACTGGGTCTTCCAAAAGAAGCAGCACAGGGCAGTGGGAAGATGGCCATAGATGAGACCCAGGAGAGAGGTAGCTGGATGTTTCCTGTCTTTGGCTAAAAGCTGAGAGAAACCTGAAGCTTTGAGTCAGAACTAGAGGGTCCTGAGGCAGGAGGAAGCCTGGGGCTAGAGGTGTGTTGTCCTGAGCCAGGAGAAAGTGCAGCCCAACAGACACGGATAATAAAGCCAAAGGGTCATTTGGCCAGGAGACTGAGGGACTGCAGACAGAGAAGAACTCTGCAGTCACTCTGGGCACTAGAAAGTGGCGGTATCTGGAAGATATGGGGTAGAGCAAGCTTTTATGGCTGGCCCTGACACAAGGGTAGGAACCAGACCTCTGGGGAGAAGCCCTGTGAGGTTTTTTGGTGGAATGGATACTGGAAAGGGAAGGAGGAGGAACAAATGTTTAGCAAACACTAAACTCAATGCGCATTTGTGATTTTGTGGTTCTTCTGGAACTGGGATTAATTATTCCCAAGAAATAACCACTAATGCCCCATTTTTCAGTACCAAATCTTGAGATAGCGGGGAGGTCTGTTCAGGAGCTTTGTTACCTCACGGTTGTTGACAATGACTATCAGCAACAGCTGAATGTGGCTATATTTCACATGAGGTAAGAGCAAACCATGTTTGTCGTGACTTCAGAAAGAATGACTGACTGGGTATAAAGCAAGTGAAAGTGAGATAAAAATATTTTCTCCTGTTATAAACAATCCCATCTCATTGAAACCCAGGACTTGTGACCCCTACCACAATGTTCCCACTAATTAGAAGAAACCAGAGCAAGGCTAGCTGACAAACATCTTTTCAATAGCTGTTCTCTGAGAAGATGTTTCAGTGAGGTAAACACAAATCAATAAAGAAAACATAATGAGCTATAAAGCCTCTTGTGGGACAGACAGATGAAAAAACAAGGGAGTGAAAGGATAGAGAGAGCATGGAAAATCATGACAAGAGGAGTTGCAGGTGAAAGTGGCTTTCTAAACTAAGCCTCTGTTTGAAATACCAGGCTTGCTGATACTTATGTTCAAATCTCAGCAGCTTTAACCAAACTTTCATTTTTCTTAGGTAGATAAAGTACATTGAATGCAATTGTTTATGTGGATCTTTTTGAAGGAAACCTTGAAAACCTGTGTTCTGCTTGCACACAAAAGATCCCATGGCTCTTGTTTTCTTAGCTGAATGTTCCAGTTTGTTGTGCACTAGCGTTGGGGTTCTCAACAAATTTATTTTTGGTAGCCTCAGAGTGCGGCCAACAACTCTTACAAGTGGCTGTATTGACACTTTTCCCTAAAATACTTAACTTTAGGAAAAATAAATACACACATACACACATCCAAATCATTCTAATTTATTTATGTAGGGTTTTTTTTTTTTTTGCAGACTCCATAAAAATAATGCTGTGAAAAGTGAAATTTGTTAACATCACTTTTTCACAGCACACTTAGTCTCAGAAAGCCCCAGGACAAATTAAGGCCTGGATGGGGTGATCAGAGAGGGAGGCAGCAGGGGTGATGGGATGGATGGGGGACTGGGGGAGACAGTGGGGGGCCAGGGTGGTGGTGTGTGTGTGTGTGCCCTGACGCCATGTGGCTAGAGCCAGCGGTTAGCACCCAGAGCCAGCACCTGCCACTGCATGGCCAGAGTCCAGAGCTGGGGCCCAGGGCTGCATACCTGGGGATCAGCGCCTACAGCCACGCGGCCAGAGCTAGTTCTCGCTGCTATGCAGCCAGGGCCAGGGTTGACACCAAATGCCAGCTTCCACTGCCAAGGCCTGACAACATACTCCTTGCTATCTCCCTACACTACTTCCTGCCTGACCTTGACTTAGGCCTTTCCCACAGCCCCTTCCTAGTATATCAGTGCCTGTCTCTCTCTAAGGCCTGGTCTACAACTAAAACTTAAGTTAACCTAGCTACATCGCTCAGGAGTGCAAAAAAGTCACCCCCCGAGAAATGTAGCTAAGCCAACCTAAGCCCCAGTGTAGACACTGCTACACTGATAGAAGAATTCTTCTGTCAACTTAGCTACTGTCTTGCCAGGGGCTGGATTTACTACAGCAATGGAAAAACCCCTTCCATCAGAGTGGCAAATGTCTACACTACAGCAGCATAGTAGTGCTTGTAGTGTATATACAGTCTAAGCCTCTTGCACAGGCTTACCGCTGAGCTCCCTAGCCCTTTGTGCCAGGCAGGTGGTTCTGCTTCAGGGAAGCTTTCTCTACTCCCTTGGCAGAAGGAATCTTCCTGCAGGCCCCTCCACCAGCATGAAGAAGCCTGGGCACATTCACTCCCTCTCCAGCTTTCCTTCAGCTCCCTGTTGCTGGTCTCCCTACCTTCCTTCAGAGAGGCTGTCTGCTAGCAGTCCATCTTACCTCCCTAACACCTGCTAAGCGAGAACCAGACATCTGGTGTCCTTCCCCCATCAACTCCCAGCTGAACCAGGTTTTAACTCCTCCCTCTAGGCTTGAGGCAGACTGCAGGTATTGTGGGGAGGGGCTGATAGGGCCTGTGGGTTCATATTAATCCCTTCAGTCATAGTAAGGGTTGGTTCACCCCATAACAGAACTCCTGATGCTTGTCTTTATAGGAAAAATAACGGCTATCACTCTGAAACCTCATTATACTAGGTAGTCTTGGGAAGTTCTGTCCAAGCCACCGCTTTGCTGATTCATCGCACTATCTCATGCTAGGCAGGTGCACTGCTTCTCTGCTGTGCACACGCAATCCTCCACTAGGACAGCCACATGGCTGCAACTACTAACTGTGTGCCATTCAACCAGCCGCTCCTTAGGGCCTGGTAATCCTGGCCTGGTAATCCAGCCTGGCTGTTGCTATACCCAAGAGCCTGGCTGCCCCTGCTTTGCTCTCCTGTGACAAAACATCCATGTGACACAGCCATTTCTTGTTACTGAGTATGTACGAGAACAAAGCTTCCATTTACAATGAAGTCCACCTCCTTCTGATGGCCAGAATGCCTTGTCCATTCCATCAGTTAAAGATGACCTGCACAGGAACAAAACTGGGTATCCATGCTTTTTCTGCTACTTTTTAATACAGAAAGAAGAGCTGAAAAGTTGTGTGTTAGTTTTTTGGGGTTTTTTTTTAGTTATTTCTGTTTGTCTCTCACGCTGGAAATTCAAGTAGAGTCTAAGCTTGAAAATCTCTCTGGCTTAGTCTACATCAGAAGTCCCCAAACTGTAGGGTGCATCCCCTTAGGGGGGTGTGGAGGAACGTCCAGGAAGGTGCAGCAGGGCCCGGGCCAGCACCTATCGGGGGCAGGGAGGGAGAAGGACCCAACCCCTCCCCAGCTCCTAGCCCAGTGCCTGGCCTTGTCCCCAGCCTCGGCCACTGATTGTGGCTCTGTTTCCGGCCTGGGGCTGACTCTGGGGATGAGGCCAGGAGCAGAGTCGCACCTGGCTGTGGGCCCAGCTGCAGGCTCCCACTACAGCCCAGCTGTGGTGCCGTTCCCACCCCCAGCCTTGACTCCTGGCTACCGTCCAGCTCCCAGCCCCAGCCTCAGCCCCCTTACCCCTGTCCACATCCCCCCTCAGAGCTGCAGCCCGGTCCTGGCTCTGGGGGAGGGGGGCAGAGGGCACAGACAGGGGTAAAAGGGGCACAGCCCTCAAAAGTTTGGGGTCCGCTGGTCTACACTGAAAGTTAGAATACATGTTTATTAATTGTGTTAACCAACACAATGTGAAACATAACTTTGCACTCAATATAGGTAGGGACAATTATGTTTCACATGGTGTCATCTGGTTGTAATTAACTCTACAATGAACTCTAGATTTAACCAGAACCAGCTGACATGATGTTAAACATGACAGTGCTTGTCTACATGGAATGTTGAACATCATATTAATGAACAGGTGTTTCAATAGATGTAATTTCCCAGTATAGACTAGGCCTATGATGGCTGGAAAACTAATGAATTGTTAACCTAGTAAGAGCCAAGAGTGGAACATTTGAGGAACTGAGAGAGAGAGAAGAGATTTTAGTCAAAACTATTTTAAAACTCTTTGGTTTTGCTTGGTCATGTTAACACCTATTTAACTTCAAACACGATGGAATATTTTGGCTAAGGGAAGTCTCTGTTAAAGATTCAATACCCTCATCTGTTTTTAGTACTCACAATACACATCCTTGAGACCTCCAGCAAACCAAGAAAGATCCAACTTGACATTACTTATGTAACCCTTCTGCCCGTCAGAGTTGGCAGCAACAAGGGCCAGGTTCAATATCTAGGGGATCCATTCCAATAACACAATGCAAACCGGCTCGAGCCCCCACCCAGTGACCTGGGACAAATATATACCACCCCCGCTGGGCGCCTCCCAGAGGCAATACTTCCCCTCTCGCAAGCACCTAGTCTGAGTGTAGCAAAAAGCCTTTTAATAACAGAGAGAAACAATGTGGCATTATATTGGGGAAACACCAACAGGATTCCTAACACAACCCATGAGCAAAAAAAAAAACCCACCCCAAGCAAATTGGGGCATGCCCTTTCCCTTTGGTTCTTGAGTCCAGCAACCCCAAATCACCCAAAGTCCCAAAAGTCCAATGACCCAAAAGTCTCTGTCCCTGGTCAGGGCAGCCCCAGAGTTCAAAAGTTTATCTACAGAGCTTTACCTCCCAACCTGGGTGGAGATGGGGGCGGAGGTAAGAGGCACCTTACATGATCTGAAGCTGACCACCCCACAGTTCCATAGGCCTTCGCTCCGCTCCACTCCACTCGCCGCCCCACAAACTGCTTCACTCCGCTCCGCGTCCCACCAGCAGCTCCCACCGTCCCACGAACTGCTCCACCAGCCTGTACACAAGGCACTCCAGCCGTCCTGCAAACTGCTCCACAATAGATCTTCAGGCTCCCCCGCTACTTAACACAATGCTCAGTGATTTCAGCTCTTAGTCAGTTCAGCTCTTTGGTGAATTCAGCTTGTAGTAGAGGAGCCTCAGTGCTGGTGCACTGTCAGCCCAAAGTGAGCTCAGCAGCCTGTAACTAGACTTCTAATGAAATCAAAATTAGCTCTGATATTCCACAGTGAAGAGAGGAGGAAGTGCAATTAGCATGTAAGACCCTCACCAAGGGGCCCATGCTACCAAGTATTAATACTTACCCCCCCCCCCCCCCCAACTTCTCTCAATTCACAGAGTTTTGGAACCCATGACCCTTGCCTAGCGAGTGCTACTTAGTTGATGGTGAGTCCCTCCATCATAACAAAAGGCCACGTACAGTTCCAAGCACAGTTCCCATAATCAGGGTAATAACAATTTATTCTTCCTGCCCCAATAACAGAGACACTGGGGATCCCACAGCAGCCAAAGTGATCATTTGGGCAGCTATGGCCTCATTCTAGGCGGGGTGGGTGTGCCTATGCAAATGAGATCGGCCCTGTTAGGGGGCTTATTCCTTCACCCACTTACTTCCCTGGTCCTTCTCGCATGAACAGAGAGCAACAATACCCGAAGTCCAAAGGTGCAAACAATTCGATGTTTATTGGGGTGAACTTCCAGCAAGCATGATTCCAGTTTCCTTCCTTAGTATCCTCCTTCCCAGCTCTGACACCACAGAGCCTTACACCTGTGTCCCTGTTCCCATTCCTACCCTTAGCCAAACATGATCTCAACTTCCTTACTCCCATTCCCTGTTCCCATTTCCCCCTTTAGCAAAACATGATTCCAATTTTCTTACCCCCATTCCCTGTTCCCATCTCCCCCTTTAGCAAAACATGATTCCAATTTTCTTACCCCCATTCCCTGTTCCCATCTCACACACCCCCACCCCCACCCCCACCCCCTCACTTCCTCATTGACTACAGATTATATAGTAAAACTTGAGTTCTGCTTAGCTATACCTTAACCAATCATTTTCCTGAAATTTAACTAACCAATCCTAACATATTGTAACATGATTATGTAACCAATTATATCCCACCACCTCAATTAGTTTACACCCAGCAAAATTAATTATACAGCAGACAGGAACAATCACAGAACCAGACAGAGATTATACAGACAAACAACAGCAAAGTGGGAACTATAATGACAAAACAATACAGAAGTGAGGATTTCACATCCCAGCTATTGATAAGTGAGGAGTTCTTGCCAGACAGGATGCTATCAAACTAAGTTTCCTTTTACATTTTCTAGGCACTTCCCTTTCTCTGGAGGTGATAGGAATACAATCCTGTCCTGATAGTGCCTAACAGCCCAATAGCACCTTATTTCAATGTGACTAGTTTGGAATGTGAGGATGTGACCGTTCGCTTCCCAGCTTATGGCTGCCTCTGCTGCTTAGCCAAAGGCCTTAGCCTAAGAACAGGGCCTCAGACTATCACAGTAAGAGAAGGCCCTTACACCAGCAGACAGTGATTTTGATTCTTTCTTTTATACCTCTATCACTAGCCAAGTGATAATACACCTAAATTCTTAGAGTATAGGCCTTTACAGACAGGCCTGAATATCTATATCCTAACAGGCCCCTGAAGTTCTTTTCCACAACTTGCCACACCTCACCACCAGATGTCAGGGTGGAGCTCATCCTGACACTGCTTACACTTATATATCTAAATAATCCCCCCCCAAATACAAAACTTCTCCCCCTAAACAACTTTTCATGCTCTCTTTAAAAGTGCACAAACCCAGTTTAAAAGAAAATCCTTTGCAAGTCACTGTGGCACTCTGTGCCTTGAAGCTGCAACTGGACCCCCTATATTCACCCCTGTCATTTATGTATGAGATATTTCATACAAAGAATGCCATGTATGATATTATGATCTGCTGAAACCCATTGTTCTGTCCAAGTATGTATGTCGTTAATATGTATGAAGTTATGAGATTTTGCTGTATGGTTGTTACTGAAATGTGTTGTTAGTTTGAGAGTCTCTACTGCTAGTTCCCCAGTGACAACAAAAGTGGTGATTCACTCCCAGGAGGATGTTAAGTGACCATTAATCAGCAGGAGAGTTGGGAGATTTACTGCTGTAAGAGGGCTGCACAAGTATCACACAGTGGGGGATTGCTCAACTCTGTGTCTCAGCAAAGCCTGCCAGGACATATCTGGGCTAGTGTTTTCCAGGCACATGAACTGAGGATATAAAATAGGAGACAGTGACATTATGCTTTGACCTTTCTCCTCCTTCACCTACAGTGGAAGCAACAAGAATGCTGGGAAGATAAAGACTTGAACTGAGGAAACTGGTCCCAGAATTAAAGGGAAGCCTGTGTATTAAGGACTGTTACTTATCTACAGCATCCAGTGGGGTGAGAAAAATTGCTTGATCTGAATACTGTTTATTAGACTGTGCATTTTTATTTTCTTTGGTAACTATCTCTGACCTTTTGTGCTTACCACTTATAATCACTTAAAAATCTATCTTTCTGTAGTTAATAAATCTAAACCGTGTGTTTTGCTGGAAGTGCTTGGGAAATCTCAGCTCAGTTTACAAAGGCTATTGTATGTCCTCTCCACATTGAGGGAGGGGCGGACTGGCTAATGAACTTACTCTGGTCAGGCTTGTGATCAGGTCAAGATGGTATATTCTGAGGGTGCAAGGCTCAGGGCTTGGGAGATTTGCTGGTGCCTTTCTCCATGATTTGTGAGTGGCTCAAGGACCATTCATGCAATTTAGCTGTGCTTGGGGCTTCACGTGCTGTTGTACTGAGTAATAACAGTGCCTGGAGGGGTTTGCTGCTTGTCACTAGCAAAGCATTGTGAGACAGCCCCGGCTGGAGAGTTAAGGGGGCACAGCAGTATCCCAGTTCCAGGTTGTACCCTGGGGAACACTTCACAGTCACTTTAAATCAGAGGTTCCCAAAGTTTTTGCCTTTCTGATCCCATTTTGAGATTTACTGTTTCCTGTGATTCCAGACCACAACACAGTGACCAAGGAATCCAAGGAATTTACATGTAAAGTACGTTATTTAATGTGACACATGGGCTTATGTGTTGTGATACAGCTTCCTGAAGTCTGTCAGCTTGGTAGAAACTGCACATGTGACACCAATGGTA
Source organism: Lepidochelys olivacea (assembly GCF_965140295.1). Taxonomy (NCBI): domain Eukaryota; kingdom Metazoa; phylum Chordata; order Testudines; family Cheloniidae; genus Lepidochelys; species Lepidochelys olivacea. The sequence goes on along the minus strand of NC_140415.1, from coordinate 24,796,907 downwards.
GATTGATACTGAGACTTGATGGACACAAGTGTACTGACAGGGCCGTACTTAGGATTTATGGGGCCCTATGCAGTATTATTAAACTGGTGCCCCTATGCCCGATGGCAGCCCAGGGTAACAGCTCAGGGGCAGGGGGAGGGGGAGGGATGAGGCAGCAAAGGATACTGCGTTGCCCAACCCGCCTCACGGCAGCAGAGAATCACAGTTCCCTGCAGAGACCCCCTCACCCTCTCCCTCATGCAGAATGCATGTCATCGATGCATTCGGCTCTGTGAATACGGACCCTGCCTAAGGAGACTGCAGTGCACACTGGGTGTGCGGGAGCTGACCCACTCTTACCTGCTGTCGTGGGCAGTGGGTGAAGCTGCCGCTTGGGGAGGCTAGCTCCCTAGTCCACGTCTATCTACCTTCTACCTGTGGCCCCACCCACACTCCACCCCTGCTCTGCCCCAAGCCTCACCCCCATTCTGCCCAGGCTCCATCCCTCCCCACTATCTCCCTCCTCTCTTCCCTCCCCCTCCCTGATCACCCTCTTCCAGCCAAATCCCTGAACCCAAATGAAGCAAATAACATTTGAAAAAAACACTCTTCTGCAATTTCTTTCTAAAGAAAATAGAGCATGTTTTTGACTGCATGCCAGAAGGTGAAGACTGGACATGCAGAAAGAAAGTACCTAATTAAAGCACTAAACTTGGAAATAAAAAATGTCAGACACAGGTGTTTTGATGTACCCTGAAGTCTGTCAGAGATTTATTTGCAAAAACTTTGTAGTAAGGGCAAGTCAGCTCTCCTGCTGAATACAACATTAAATATTATGGAATACATGATGCTTCTCTGTTTTACATTTCTTAATCAGTATTTCTAAGATGATTTTATATTTTAAATGTACTCTTAAGCCTTCATAAAATAAGCATTCCAAATTACTTCATATTTAACTCACTGAAACAAAGACATTATTTTAAATTAATTAGTCACAGAGGTTTAATTTGTTCATAACAATGTTCATCGCTTTTTAGAAAAAAGGAACACTAATTTACTTTGTGTGATCTCCATAACAATATACATGTTTATGAAATTTCACCAACTATAAAAAGATTTAGGCATAACAAAGGATTTTATATCTTACTAAGATACTGATTTTGCTAGAGGGTTCTCTTAAAACTAATTCATCAAACAGTCAGAAGTAAAGAAAGGGAAACTCACTTGTCCAGCTATCTGGCAGGAAAGGGGTGTTGTCCCTTTAAAGGCTTTAAACAGGGGAGTGAAGGGAGAAAGGGATGGACAGAAAGGACGGGAAGACTTTGGAAGCAAGTTTTTTGTACTATAGTAATTAAAATTAAAATGTGTATTTTAGATAAGGGTGGTCTTTTGAAGGATTTATTTAAAAATTTATGTCTGAAGATCCAAGCATTTAAGCCTAAAGAGGAATACTCAGATTGTGCATATAAAAATTTATGCAAGGATTTTTAGAGATGTGATTTTATTATCTTCAGCAACACACTAATGAAATATTTTTAAAACAAATGTTAAACTGAGGTCCTGTAGACTAAGATGTTCTGAGTAAATATTACAGTCATGCACAACTGTTTTTGTCAGTAAATTCAGAAACTGACAGTATATACCTGAAAAAAGAAAAGGAGTACTTGTGGCACCTTAGAGATTAACCAATTTATCTGAGCATAAGCTTTCGTAAGCTACAGCTCACTTCATCGGATGCATACTGTGGAAAGTATAGAAGATCTTTTTATACACACAAAGCATGAAAAAATGGGTGTTTACCACTACAAAAGGTTTTCTCTCCCCCCACCCCACTCTCCTGCTGGTAATAGCTTATCTAAAGTGATCACTCTCCTTACAATGTGTATGATAATCAAGTTGGGCCATTTCCAGCACAAATCCAGGGTTTAACAAGAACATGGGGCGGGGGGGGGATAGGAAAAAACAAGAGGAAATAGGTTACCTTGCATAATGACTTAGCCACTCCCAGTCTCTATTCAAGCCTAAGTTAATTGTATCCAATTTGCAAAGGAATTCCAATTCAACAGTCTCTCGCTGGAGTCTGGTTTTGAAGTTTTCTTGTTGTAATATCGCAACTTTCATGTCTGTAATCGCGTGACCAGAGAGATTGAAGTGTTCTCCGACTGGTTTATGAATGTTATAATTCTTGACATCTGATTTGTGCCCATTTATTCTTTTACGTAGAGACTGTCCAGTTTGACCAATGTACATGGCAGAGGGGCATTGCTGGCACTTGATGGCATATATCACATTGGTGGATGTGCAGGTGAACGAGCCTCTGATAGTGTGGCTGACGTTATTAGGCCCTGTGATGGTGTCCCCTGAATAGATATGTGGGCACAGTTGGCAACGGGCTTTGTTGCAAGGATAGGTTCCTGGGTTAGTGGTTCTGTTGTGTGGTATGTGGTTGCTGGTGAGTATTTGCTTCAGGTTGGGGGGCTGTCTGTAGGCAAGGACTGGCCTGTCTCCCAAGATTTGTGAGAGTGTTGGGTCATCCTTCAGGATAGGTTGTAGATCCTTAATAATGCATTGGAGGGCTTTTAGTTGGGGACTGAAGGTGACGGCTAGTGGCGTTCTGTTATTTTCTTTGTTAGGCCTGTCCTGTAGTAGGTGACTTCAGATAAAGTCACCTTATGCTCAGATAAATTGGTTAGTCTCTAAGGTGCCACAAGTACTCCTTTTCTTTTTGCGAATACAGACGATCACGGCTGTTACTCTGAAACCTCCCAGTATATACCTGGGGGTTGGCAAATGCCTGTTAAATGGCTTCATTACCACTTGACTGGCTCTTTAACAGTTTCAGTGTTGTGCTAATAGGTCTGGCGGGCTGGAAGGCTTTTTCACTTTTAAGTTACTAGATCCCCTCCCAAGGAAGACTCACCGGGCTGCAGCAGCCAGCTGTGGTGGGAGCCTGCGGGAAGGGTCAGAACAGGGATAGGAAGAGGCAGGAGGGTGGACACTAAGACCCATGGGTGCCCTACGCAGCTGCGCATGCTGCATATGCCTAAGGAGGGCCCTGTGTGCTGAATCCAGCTTCGCACAAACACGTGCTCACAAATGGCACCATCAGTTTCAAGGCATGTGCTGAGAGTGCAGGATATTGATTCTTTCCAGTGAAGCAGAACTCCAGGAAAGATAGGTGATGCATGGCGGGGCGGGTATGTGGGGTCACATTCTCCCCTCCCCCGCCCCCGATTTCTGCCAAGGTGGGAATTGGGCTGAGCACACGGCTGAAGGGATATTCCTGGGAAAGGCACCAGCCACAAGCGCTCCCACTGATCCTCACTAGGTGGTGCCAGGAGCAGGGAAATGAAACTGTCTATTCAGGGGAGAGGCAGCAGGCCTGGGGAGCTGGGGGTGGGGAGCCCAGGGAGGCAGTGGGGGGACGGGATGATGGGGGAGGTGGGGAACCCGGGGAGGCAGCAGGGGCTGGGGTGATGGATGGGGGGGTAGGGAGCCCAGCATGGGCGGCGGGTAGCATAGGCAGGAGAAGGCTGTGCCTCCCCAAACAGCCCTGTGTGCCCCCACTCTCACTCCTCCCCGAGCCCCCCTCCTGCTTGCCACTAGTTGGCCCCAGCCCAGGTGTGCTGCTCCTCTTCTGGGAAGCTGGCTGGGGCTGGGGCTAGGGTGGTTGGGACTTGGGGTGGCTGGGGCCACCCAGCGCTCTAGGGCTGGGGGGCCGCATGCCGCTCGGTGCTCCGGGGCTGGTGGAGGGGCACGCCCCGCCTGCTGGTCTAGTGCTCTGGGGCTGGGGGTGTGTGCACTGCCCGCTGGGCGCTATGGGGCTGGAGGCACTTGGGAGGCCCAGGGCTGGGGGGGCACTCTGGGCTTCATCAGGGGAAAGGGAGGGAGGGGCAGGGCCTCAGGCGGAAGGGGTGGGCCAGGCTGCGGGCTAGCTAGGGGCTAGCTTCCCAGAGCCCATGGTTCACCCACCACCCATGGAACCCAGGGAGGCAGTGTGGGGAGGCAGGGTGATTGGTTTGCCCAGGATGCCATTTTCCCTAAGGCTGACCCTGGCAGGGCTGGCCATAAGGGTGGGCGACGTGGGCAACCACCCAGTGTGCCATTGCCAGGGAGGCGTTGTGGTCAAGAGGGTGTTGCTGGAAGGTGCCTTGGCTGTCACCAGGAAGTTGACCATGGCTGTGGTGGTGAGGGAGTAACCTGCCATTGTGCCCCCTCTCACTATCAGTGGTTACCAGTCACCTATGCCAGGAGAACCAGTTGACCATATGTTCCTTGCAAGAACTGGAAATTTTGATGAGCTGTTTGATTTCAGCTGATGTCAAATCCATAGCATCAGGCTTGCACTGAAGGAGGTTTCGCACCCAAACAGACTTTGTTACATCCAAGTTGGGAGAAAAGGATGCAAATTGTTCTTCCCGCCAGCTGAGATGCTGAGCCATTACCTGTGTGGGAGGCTGAATAATTTCATTGTCAGCAAGGAGCTTGCAAAGCAGCGGGAAGGACTTATAGTTCGTCTTCAATGGAGTGTTCTTACAGAAAACAGTTTTCTTCATGAATGCTGTGATTCAGTCACTCAGCTGAAGGATGTGGGTGTTTTTTTCTTGCTGACCTGTATTCAGTTCATTCAGTTTCCTGGTTATGTTTGTGATATAGGCAAGAAGGCACATCTTCCTCTGGTGACATAGAAAATCAACAGATTCACTCATTTTGCCGTTCATTGCATAGGTATATACCTTGTCTTTCAGTTCAAAAAATTGTCTTACTACTTTTCCTCTTGAGAGCCAATGATCTTCCATGTGGAACAACAACATGTCACGATTGGACCCCATTTCTTCACACAGTTTTCAAACAGACACATGCAAAGAGGTTGCATCTTGATGTTGTTCCCAATAGCTGAGACCTGCTGCAAAACTTCACCTAGCTCTGAACTCAGAGCTTTAGATGCCAGTTGTTCTCTGTGAATCATGCAGTGAATCCTCAAAGCAGACGGAGCAATTTGCTTTATCAAGGCTCGCATAAGGCGCTCCAGCTGTTCAAAAGCCCACCATGTGAGCACATGGGATATTTTTGTCTTGTATTTAGCCAAATAGCACATTGAATATTCCTTGTGAAGTCCAGTGTCTGGGAAGAGGGAGGCACAACAGAATGTCTTCAAGAATTGCACCCTCCCATGTGTGAAGTACCCTCAGTGCTCACATCAACATGAAGAGCAAAAGCATCTGTGTTTTTCAGACACGCCACCAGTGTGTTTTCCTGATCTGCTGCTATTGCCTTACTCCTTCACTCTGTGTGTTGTTGGAGAGTGTGAGCTTTGAGCTTGTTTGCCTCAGTTTCCCCACACATTGTTTTCACCATATTGATTGGAGTTGGCAAAATCAAAGTCTCTCCAGTTGTATGAGGCTTCCTGGCCTGTACGATGAGGTAGCACCTCAAATGATGCCTTTTGAGCTCAGTCAGAGATGGACACGGCTCTCTTGAATTATGATAGGTTTCAGAGTAGCAGCCGTGTTAGTCTGTATCCGCAAAATGAACAGGAGTACTTGTGGCACCTTAGAGACTAACAAATTTATTAGAGCATAAGCTTTCGTGAGCTACAGCTCACTTCATTGGATGCATAGAATGGAACATATAGTAAGATATATATATATATATATATACACACACATACAGATAAGTTGGAAAAAAGAAAAGGAGGACTTGTGGCACCTTAGAGACTAACCAATTTATTTGAGCATAAGCTTTCGTGAGCTACAGCTCACTTCATCAGATGCAGTTGGAAGTTACCATACAAACTGTGAGAGGCTAATTAGTTAAGATGAGCTATTATCAGCAGGAGAAAAAAAGCTTTTGTAGTGATAATTACAGGACAGGCCCAACAAAGAAAATAACAGAACGCCACTAGCTGTCACCTTCAGCCCCCAACTAAAACCTCTCCAGTGCATCATCAAAGATTTACAACCTATCCTGAAAAATGATCCCTCACTCTCACAGATCTTGGGAGACAGACCAGGCCTCGCTTACAGACAGCCCCCCAGCCTGAAGCAAATACTCACCAGCAACCACACACCACACAACAAAAACACTAACTCAGGAACGTATCCTTGCAACAAAGCCCGATGCCAACTCTGTCCACGTATTTCTTCAAGTGACACCATCATAGGACCTAATCACGTTAGCCACACCATCAGGGGCTCGTTCACCTGCACATCCACCAATGTGATATATGCCATCATGTGCCAGCAATGCCCCTCTGCCATGTACATTGGCCAAACCGGACAGTCTCTATGCAAAAGAAAAAATGGACACAAATCTGACCTCAGGAATCATAACATTCAAAAACCAGTAGGAGAACACTTCAACCTCTCTGGCCACTCAGTAAAAGATCTAAGGGTGGCAATTATGCAACAGAAAAGCTTCAAAAACAGACTCCAAGGAGAAACTGCTGAGCTTGAATTAATATGCAAACTTGGGTTTGAATAGAGACTGGGAGTGGCTGGGTCATTACACATATTGAATCTATTTCCTTAAGTTAAGTATCCTCACACCTTCTTGTCAACTGTCTAAATGGGCCATCTTGATTATCACTACAAACGTTTTTTTCTCCTGCTGATAATAGCTCATCTTAACTAATTAGCCTCTCACAGTTTGTATGGCAACTTCCAACTTATCTGTATGTGTGTATATATATATATCTTCTTACTATATGTTCCATTCTATGCATCCGATGAAGTGAGCTGTAGCTCACGAAAGCTTATGCTCTAATAAATTTGTTAGTCTCTAAGGTGCCACAAGTCCTCCTGTTCTCTCTTGAATTGTATTTGTTGATACGAAAATTCTTCATTCTGGAAAAATGACCTTGGTTTTCCTAAAAAGAAAAGGAGTACTTGTGGCACCTTAGAGACTAACCAATTTATTAGAGCATAAGCTTTCGTGAGCTACAGCTCACTTCCTCAGATGCATATCGTGGAAACTGCCAATTTATTAGAGCATAAGCTTTCGTGAGCTACAGCTCACTTCCTCAGATGCATATCGTGGTTACTCTGTTACTCTGAAACCTTGGTTTTCCTAGAAAACCAGAAGCTGGGAATGGGCAACAGGGGATGGATCACTTGATGAATGCCTGTTCTGTTCATTCCCTCTGAAGCACCTGACCTTGGCAACTGTTGGAAGACAGGATAATGGGCTAGATGGACCTTTGGTCTGACCCAGTATGACCGTTTTTATGTGTTCCTTGTGAACGGTTTCCAAGTGTCTTTTAAGATTATTAGGCTTCATGTTTTCTCTAAATAACACTGTGTGAGGTAGCAGGCACTTTGGCCTGTCTTTGTTCTTGACCAAACCACTGGTGAAGCCGTACTCAGAGAAAGCCTTCTCATATTTGTGAGCACATTTCTTGCACTCTTGTGTTTCATTCATTACTTCACCACTAGATTCACTGTTGGAGGATGCAGCAGATACTCTGCAAAAAATGAGTCGATTGTGCCTCTTATCACAAATCGGAAAGAGAAATTCACACTTAAGCAAATGAGGACCAGGACTTAGGAAGGCATGGGTGGTGATATTAGGGGAGCACAGAGACAGTGACTTACAGTGATTCTTTATCGAGCGCCAGTAGGGTACTCAAGGTGGCATAAAAGAAGATATAGACCCTTCCTTAAGGAGCTTACAAGCCACTGCAGATTCCCATCTCAGACAAGGCAAGCACAGGTTCCTACCAGCACAAGGAACAAGGATGCTTTGTTGATGAGGCTGCTGCCCACAGATAAGAATTTTTTGTATTCAAGTCCCTCAGCTGGATGTTTGCACAGCTGGATGGTGCAAATGGCCAAATTGACATCCAAACAGCCAACACGTCCAGACCTGCTCCACAAATGCTGGTCTAGGGGGCTGCCATAGTGATCTACAAAATGGCGGCCTCTACACAGCTTGGTCTTGCATGCACTGTATGTGCGATTTGTAGCTCAAAATGATGACCTCCTGGTGCGGCATTTGTGGAGCAAGTCCAGACAGGTTCAGGGTCGGACAGTATCATCTCAGGGGCTGAATCTGGCCCATTGGACCTGTGACCCATTCTGCTCATGGTACGACCCCTTTTGAAGTTGTGACCCACAGTTTGGGAACCTGTGCTTTAAACACTGATCTAAAGACATAGTTATTTGTTGCTGCTCTTCATTTTTCGTATCACTGATCATTTTACTTACACTTTGCTGGCCATCCTGTTGTAACTTGGTGTGGAAGACACCATGTACATGCAATGGTTTGCTGTTTTTATTTCAGTTATTGTTTGAAACATTCAGCTCGGTCTACATCTCTTCCACTTAGCTGCTTGTTTCTATCTGTGACCTATATAGAGGTGTCTTGATTCATAGTCATAGTGACACTAAAGTTTAAAATATCAAACTTCCTTTGCACAAAGGCTGTTTTATATCTTTTATTGGAAATGAAGCTAGCACTGCATTCTTAGCATTTTAGAATGACCTTTGCTGTGAACACTGTATCTTGTGATGAATAAACTGACCTACTGGAAAATATTCACAAACTAAGCTAATTCATTATTGATAATACAAGAGATGTATGTCTTATGCGCTAGAGTCCTTGCCATAGCAAGAGAAAAAGGTATTATTAAGTATGATTTAAAGAGTGAACGAATAGCAGATGATTTTGCAATATTTTAATAATTTGAGTCTGTTCCAAATACCAAATGGAAATACCAACAGCGCTTATTTTTGATGACTCCCGACTCCAGATTGGCACAATGTTGCAAATTGGCAGTAATGGTCTATGAAGTACAATATCTACATTTCAGCCCGTGCTTGAAGGACATATACACTGCTCTGGCACAACTTCAAAAAGTCTGTGTGATGGGGCGCCTGCCCCACACTGGGCAATAAGGGGTTAATAGAGCCCTTGGGAGGCTGTGCAGGAGGCAGCCATCAGAGAGGGGTTGCAAAGAGCAGCCAGTCAGGGCTGGCCCGGCCCATATAAGAAGGGCTGCCTAGCAAAGCAGCTTCAGTCACTCCCTGGAGCTTGAGGAGGGAGGTGGACTGGCTGCCTTGCAGGGTGAAGGCAGCAAGCACTGTGGATAGAGCAGTGCTGCAGGCAGAGACCCGGGAAGATAAAGGCAGCTCCTGATGGGCTGCAGGGATTTGCAGGCTGAGGCCCTGAGGCATAGGTGCTAAATTTCTAATCTGCTGAGGGGTGCTCCCCCCAGGCTCTGCCCACACTCCACCCCTTCTCCCAGTGCCTCACTCCTGCCCCGCCTCTTCCCACCCAGTTCCGCCCCCTCTCCCGAGTGTGCTGAGCCCTTGCTCCTCTCTTCCCTCCCGCCCCCCCATGCCTCCTGATATTGTGAAACAGCTGATCTGTGGCAGGTGGGAGGCGTGGGGAGGGAGGAGGAGGCACTGATCGGGGGTCTGCTGGTGGGCAGGAGCTGCTGGAGGGAGGGAGAGGTGTTGATACGGGGGCTGCCAGCCCCGGAGCACCCACGGAGTTGGAGCCTATGCCCTGAGGCAAGGGCAAAGAGGGTGCTGGGGCCACGGGGAAGTGGCCCAGGGAAATCTACTGAGGAGGTGCTGCAAGCAGTGGCCATTGACAGGGTCCCTGGACTGGGACCCAGAGTAGTGGGTCCCCCCTGTGTTCCCACTCGCCACTGAGGAAGTTGCTGGAATAAGGGACTGCGACATTCCCCCAGAAGGGGGGAGCACAGAGCGTGGCACAGCCAGAGGGCTGTGTCACTGAAGATGCTGCAATCCTGGGGGTGATATGGGTCCCAGAGCAGAAGAGACGGCGGCGAGGCACCACCCAAAGAGGACGCACTGGCAAGGAGAGCTAATTCCTATGACAGCCAGCAAGAGGCACCAGAGTGGTGAATTCCACCCCCTCCCAGTTTGTTACAGGTTATCAAATAAATAATATGCACTTAAATTGTCTAGATCCTTACCTGCACAATAGACTGTTCTGGTATATTAACTCCCACACACTTCCATAACAGATTTCCTCCCCCTCTCTTATTCTAATGCACATTGGACCTCTTTATGGCAACAGCAGGACATAATGCATAGGTATTCTCCTACACCATTTCACTTTCATTGTGTTTGTGTTTATGAGAACAGATTTCCATGTTAAGTAGAAAAGCATAATTTTTTTTGCTAGGAGTTTTTTTGCTAGTTTGTTTTTTTTTGCTAGGAGTTTTCCCATTAGAGTTGCAAAATGGCCTCTTCAACTTAGACAAGAAAAGCTGCTCTGTCATTGTCCTTTTCATATGAGACCCTGCAACCCTTACACAAATTATCTTTATTTTTTGTTTTATAAATCCTATTAAGTAAAGCACCTATCTAGTATTCATGTTCCTTCAACAAGATTTAAAAATACTTGTCATATAAATATCTGAAAATCCAGCAGCCCTCCCAAAACCAGAATAGGACTGCTAGAAAATTGATCCCAAATATCTCACCCTTCCCACTAACACAAGCTCTCACTACTTTCCCCCTTCTCTCGAAGCCCACAAAAAATAGATGGGCTCCAGAGTGTCCGCAAATTTGGTCTATTTCCAGTCCAGTTGGTGGTGGTGAGTTCCAGAGTAGAGGATGCCTCTCTGAAAGAGGCTCCAACTTGAGGGCTTGGCTGGCTGCAGCTATGGTCAAAGCTAAACTAAAGCAATCTGGGGCCTGAGGGTCACCACGTCACATGGGGCCCCCTGTGGCTCAGCCCTGCACTGAGGTTCCAGCCCAATTTGCAGTGGTGGAGGTAGGGAAACTCTCTTTCACTACAAGAGAGGAAGGACCCCTTTCTCCCCAGGAACAACAGTAGGGGTTTCCTTTATACCCTGAAGAGGGAGGGGGCCACTTATCCCAGGGTATGTCTACACTACGAAATTAGGTCGAATTTATAGAAGTCGGGTTTTTAGAAATCGTTTTTATATATTTGAGTGTGTGTGTCCCCACAGAAAATGCTCTAAGTGCATTAAGTGCATTAACTCGGCGGAGCGCTTCCACAGTACTGAGGCTAGAGTCGACTTCCGGAGTGTTGCACTATGGGTAGCTATCCCACAGTTCCCGCAGTCTCCGGAAATGAGATTCAAAAGTTCGCAGTTCTTTTCCTGTCTACCTGGCCAGTGCATCTGAGTTCAGAGTGCTGTCCAGAGTGGTCACAATAGAGCACTCTGGGATAGCTCCTGGAGGCCAATACCATCGAATTGTGTCCACAGTACCCCAAATTCGATCCGGCAAGGCCGATTTAAGCGCTAATCCACTTGTCAGGGGTGGAGTAAGGAAATCGATTTTAAGAGCCCTTTGAGTCGAAAAAAAGGGCTTCATCATGTGGACAGGTGCAGGTTTACATTGATTTAATGCTGCTAAATTCGACCTAAAGTCCTAGTGTAGACCAGGGCCCAGTTGCCAGGGTGTATCTACTTGGGAGGGAAAAACAGTGGGTTTTGGAAATAACATCTCATTGAGATGAATGGGACAGTTCACTCCTCTCAGAACTAATGCCTCCAGGCCTGGCTGTGTTTAAGCTACAGAGACTGTGCTGGCATATCTATGCCAGCATAACCCCATAGTGTAGATGCAGCCTACACTGATGAAAGGTCTTTTTATTGGTGTAGGAATACCACCTTTCCGAAGAGTTCTTTTGTCAGCATAACTACATGTACACTGGGGCTGGGGATGGGGCTCAGGTTGGCCTAGCTGTTCCAGTAAGGGGTGTGACTTGTCACACCCCAGACTGAAGTAGCTATATCAACCTAACTTTTGAGTGTAGTCTGGGCTGGAAACTCTTCTTAGCTCCCCTTTAGGCTGAAGTCTGCTCTCAGCTATAACCTATCCTATCCTACCTCACTGAAATCTACAGGCCTGATTCTCCGCTCACACTACTGCAACTCCATCCACTTCAATGGCTTTCCTCTTAGGCAGGGGTTCTCAAACTGGGGGTCGGGACCCCTCAGGGGGTTGTGAGGTTATTATGTAAGCAGTGTCAGGATGAGCTCCACCCTGACATCTGGTGGTGAGGTGTGGCAAGTTGTGGAAAAGAACTTCAGGGGCCGATCTCATTTGCATAGGCACACCCACCACACCTAGAATGAGACCATAGCTGCCCAAATGGTCACTTTGGCTGCTGTGGGATCCCCAGTGTCTCTGTTATTGGGGCAGGAAGAATAAATTGTTATTACCCTGATTATGGGAACTGTGCTTGGAACTGTACGTGGCCTTTTGTTATGATGGAGGGATTCACCATCAACTAAGTAGCACTCACTAGGCAAGGGTCATGGGTTCCAAAACTGTGTGAATGGAGAGAGGCTGGGGACAAGTAGTAATACTTGGTGGTATGGGCCCCTTGGTGAGGGCCTTACATGCTAGTTGCACTTCCTCCTCTCTCCACTGTGGAATATCAGAGCTAATTTTGATTTCATTAGAAGTCTAGTTATCGGCTGCTGAGCTCACTTTGGGCTGACAGTGCACTAGCACTGGGGCTCCCCTACTACAAGCTGAATTCACCTAAGAGCTGAAATCACTGAGTGTTGTGTTAAGTAGTGGGGGAGCCTGAAGATCTATTGTGGAGCAGTTGGTTGGCCGGCTGGTGAAGCAGTTCGACGCGGAGCAGTGTGTGGATGGCAGGAGCTGCTTGTGGGCCGTGGAGCTGAGCGAAGGAGTTCGTGGGGCAGCTGGCAGAGCGGAGCGCAGCTGAGCGAAGGAGTTCGTGGGGCAGCTGGCGGAGCGGAGCGCAGCTGAGCGAAGGAGTTCGTGGGGCGGCTGGCGGAGCGGAGTGCAGCTGAGCGAAGGAGTTCGTGGGGCGGCTGGCGGAGCGGAGCGCCACTATGGAGCTATGGGGCGGTCAGCTTCAGATCATGTAAGGTGCCTCTTACCCCCGTCCCATTTCCACCCAGGTTGGGAGGTAAAGCTCTGCAGATAAACTTTCGAACTCTGGGGCTGCCCTGACCAGGGACAGAGACTTTGGGGGCATTGGACTTTTGGGACTTTGGGTGATTTGGGGTTGCTGGACTCAAGAACCAAAGGGAAAAGGGCATGCCCCAATTTGCCTGGGGTGGGTTTTTTTTTTTTGCTCATGGGTTGTGTTATGAATCCTGTTGGTGGTGTTTCCCCAACATAATGCCACATTGTTTCTCTCTGTTATTAAAAGGCTTTTGCTACACTCAGACTATGTGCTTGCGAGAGGGGAAGTATTGCCTCTGCGAGGCGCCCAGCGGGGGTGGTATATATTTGTCCCAGGTCACTGGGTGGGGGCTCGAGCCGGTTTGCATTGTGTTATTGGAATGGAACCCCTAGATATTGAACCCGGCCCTTGTTGCAGAAGGGTTACAGTTATATTGGGGGTCATGAGCTGTCAACCTCCACCACAAACCCTGCTTTGCCTCTTGCATTTATAATGGTGTAAAATATATAAAAAAGTGTTTTTAATCTATAAGGGGGGGTTGTACTCAGAGGCTTGCTATGTGAAAGGGGTCACCAGTAAAAAAGTTTGAGAACCACTGCTCTTAAGCCTGGTCTACACCTAAAACTTAGGTTGACCTAGCTATGTTGCTTTGGATCACTGGGAGAATACCTCTGTGTAGCTCGAAAGCTCATCTCTCTCACCAACAGAAGTTGGTCCAATAAAATATTAACTCACCCACCTTATCTCTTTAATTCTAAATTGACTTTCTCTTGCAGGTTTACTTATCTGTAGTTTGGAACAGCCCCAGCAACAGGGGCAAGGCTAGTTCAGGAAAATTCACAGTTGGCCTCTCTTTTGAATCCTTGGGAGCAGGGTTATAGTTCCCCTTTCTCTGGCAGTCCTGTTAAAATCCTGTGAGGTAAATTATGCTGCGGTATAAGAAAATGGATAAGACTTGCCTTACACCACAGAGCGGGAGAGAATTGGAAAGACATAGGCCATGCTTTGCTTTGCATGGCTATTTTGAGGCAGACGTCTTTGACAAGGGTCAGTAAGACTGCAGAGACATTTTTTCCTGGTATATATACATTGGTGATTGAAATACATCTCTGGGAAAGGAACCCTTGGGTTAGAGGGGTCTGTCTCAGATCCCATCCCCTTGTGTCAAGGCATGGTTCTGCAGGCACCCCACCCTCAGCTTGTTTGGATCTGAGCAGTTTATTTCTGAAACCCAGAGTCTTTCAACAATAGTCTTTCTCCTGGGATCAAATTTATTTAGTTTAATCAGCCTTAGGTAGATGGGTCTTCCCATCTCTCCTCCTTAGGACTGAGGTGACTTCAGTCCTGGTCTCCCTTGCCTGTAGATTCTCCTTCAGGTTCAGGGATCTTCCCAGCTCTCCTTCTGGGGCTGAGGGATGTCTCTTCCCCCTTGGTTCAGGGGGCCCATAGTCCACGGGGGCCCTACTTCTGGGGTGGGTGCAGGCAGACACGGCCCTCCTTCCCTCTTTGGTGCTCTGGAGGCTTCTCTGTTAGCCCTGCGTTTGGGACTGATTTAGCCACATGATCTACATGTCATGTGACTACACTAATATTCCCCTACCTGTGTGGGAGAGGTGGGGCTGGACCCATTACCTCTTCATGGGGCCAGCTGTAACATCTTGTTTATCAATCCCATGTGTCTTTCCTTTTTTCTATCAGACTTGTCATATGCTCATACAAAAGACTGTAACTCCCATGCAGACATTCATCCATCAAATGAGAAGCAGCTACTGATAACAAAGAACTACCAACCGGAAAACGTGAGCTTCCCTCAAATTTCCTCTGCCAGAAAACCTTGAAGAAACAACTGTAGATCTTGTGCTGTGAAAGCCAACAACCTCTGTGTTAGGACAAAGATGGCAGGTAGACACCAACATCCTGCATGTGCTGAAGTTTCTACCTCCGGACTGAAACGAGTTTAGTCAGACTGTTAAAACTATTTTCACATACTGGTGCTTTTTGTTCATTTTACAATTTTGTATAGCTTAGGCCTGTAGAGTTATTTGGACATGTTTGTTAGCATATGCATTCAGAGGCATCCTCCTTGATAGTACAGTGAAGGTCTAGAATAGGCAAAAGTGAGCCAAAAGTGAGTGGTAGTACACAGTATTGCCAAAAAGACAAGGATTTTGCAAACTTACCTCTTTAGAAGCTATGTTTATATATTAAAATAATCCTTCATGAAACAAGTTGATTTCTTGCATGTGAAGAACTTGACTCTCTAAGATGTTTGCTTCTGAGTGCATCCACCAAAAGAACTGCAGTTAACTGCCCTTTTCCTTCCTTTTTTATTCTGTTGCTGCCTGCTATCTAAAAAAGCTCACTGCATAGTCAGAATGTTGACCAATGCACATGTAGATGAAGAAAGCACTAAAGGATTGCATTGTGCACCTCAGTCTGATATGCTCTGATTTCTTTGCCTTAATTTTGGTTTGCACTTTTTAAAGCAGAATTTATAACTGCAGGCTGGGAAGTTGGAGGAGAGCAACATACGAAGGGAGGGCTCAAAGGGCTTACAAACAGCTGGGATCAGCTGGTGTGGTCATAAAATATATCATGTCTAAATCTTCTGCAATGCCTGTTGACAAGTCTGGTATGTCATTAGTGACATGAACAGATGACCTTGCATGCTGTGGCAACATTCAGGCAGTCACAGCAAGCTCCAGGCCCATAAGCAGGGATAGGTGAAATGTTTTGACCAAGTTTCCCCACCCCATCAAAAAGTGCAAGTTTCATCAACCCTGAAATGCTTTTGTTGAAAACAGTTAGATTTTGATACAATTCTTTGATGTTGTGATGATATGAAGGTTTTGGTTTAGTTTCAAATAATTTTTGTTTCAGCTTGCTTTTCAAAATTGGAAAAAATGATGATGGTTTTAGATTTAATTCACCCCTTCTCAGCCCTTTTTTTGCCCCCCTGCTCCCTTTTTCCCATGGGGGGGAAAGGGGGAAAATTACAAAGTGTGAGGAGGAAAATTACCATTTTGTTTCCCCAGTACCTCCACTACTTTTTCTTCCTATTTTACTGCTTCACCCTCGTGCCATTTTCAGGTGGAAAAAAGAGGAAAGAAGTGAGGGGGGGAAATATTTAAAAAATCAACCCATAATATTTTTCTAGTTTTCAAACCCTGAAACAAAAAAAAAATCTTCATTTCATTTTATTTTCTTAAAAATATCAAAATTGGTTTTTTTGGGGGGGGGAAATCACATTTTCAACTAGCTCCAGCCTTGAGGGATTTGGATCGTAAACTTGAAGGTTCTGATTCTCCACTACATCTGAGCACAGCTTGGACATGGTGGAGAGTGACAGCTTCCAATTTCCTCTGATTCCTTCAACTCCCCATCTCTCCCAAAACAGACTACTTTGTTCTTCTTACTCTCGTTTTCAAAATGTAAATGAAAAACTCATATTTGCCTTAGGTTTGTGCAAGGGATTATTTAGGGAGTAGAAGGTGGGATATGGAATTCACACCCAACCTGCAGCCATGGAGCAGGGCAACTCTTCAGCCCTTCCATTGTTGCTACTCCAGTCCTTGGGCTACAGTAGGAACAGCATGGTGGTTTGTGGCTACTGGATCTGCGTAATGAGAAACACAGTAGCTATACCTCACCTTTCTCCGAGCCGTCCCCATAACCTCAATGCCCTTTGCAGAATTTGTCCAGAGCCCATCTGCATTATGTGTAGCTAGTAGATGGCAATGTACCATTATCCTACCCATTTTTACTCCAACTAGAGTAGTGCATTTCATATTCTGAAAAATAACATTAAAAACCTAAGACTATAATTGTCATAACTCCTCATTGAACCTCGGTTAGAGTATAAGATCCTTCAGTTACATCCGATCCCATAATACAGTCAGAAAATGATCCCATATTTATCAAACTTGATTGCTGAAGCTAATATGTGAGTGCCTGAGTAAAGACGGCTGAGCTTGTCTTGGCTCCTGAGTCATCAAGAAGGGTTTGGAATGTGGAGTGGATTATTGAGAGAGAACTGTATTTTTCATTGAATTGATGTACAAGTATATCCACTGTTGAGGAGGAATTTTAAACATCAAAGAGAAGTTTCCATTTGTAACTCACAGATGTAGCCCCACTTTCTGAAATGAAGCCAAACAGCTTTGTGTTCAAATTCCAGCCACAATGCAGCCATGTCTGCTGCTTCTCCACAGACATGGCTTCATACTTTGGCCCACCAAGGAACTCTGAGAAAAACTTTCCACTGGGGCTAGCAGCAGTTTAGCTGTACCAGCATGAGAACCCTGCTGTACAACAGGGTCCAGCTGTCAGTGTGGTTTTCAGCACTCTTGTCATCTAACTCTGCTGAGATCAAGTGTCATGGAAGCAGTGCTGAAAAACACATTGTCTGAGCTGAACAAATAATTATCATGAATACTAACTGGACTGGACAAAGACAGCATACTTTAGGGGAAAAGCCAGAGCTGCACTGAAGGGTTGGACCAGCCCTAAAGGGTATTCCCATCCCTAGTAGCTATAGTTCAACTTCTGAGGATAGTTCCTGAACTGCAAATGTGCTAGAATGTGCAAAGCCTCCTCATTTGGGCTTTGTTTTTGCAAGACAAAAACCAAGGGTAGTTTGGTTCTGTATCCGGGATGGATTAGGATAAATTGTTCCAGTCTTAGCCCATCTCTAACATTAACATTTGTCTCTATTTAATTTCTCCTGCACATGATTCATTTCCTGCTGTCATCTGCGCAGAGAAAAAGCTGCTTTGATCTACAGCAGAGAGCAACAGATGGTGCTGTTTCTGTTTGAGTGGGACTAGAGGAAGCAAGTTTGTTCAGCAACAGAAGGGCATTAGTGGCTTTCTGTTAATCCCTTGCTCTCTTCATTCTAATGCACTTTATTGTTAAGTTTTATATATATTTCACATCTGAAGTACTCTCAGAGCAAAATATGCACACACTAAAAAGTTAGCAATTCAAGGACTGCATTCTTTGACAGTGTTGCTCATGAATCTCAAAGCATCAGCAATAGCAGTACAGTATAAAGCAGTATACAAGGGAAAAATTCCTTAAGGATCATCAGAGAATGTTACTAGATCCACATGTTGTCCTATATAATGCACTCAGAGGACAGATAGTCTAGCAATAAGAAAAGGAGTACTTGTGGCACCTTAGAGACTAACCAATTTATTTGAGCATAAGCTTTCGTGAGCTACAGCTCACTTCATCGGATGCATACTGTGGAAAGTGTAGAAGATCTTATTATATACACACAAAGCATGAAAAAATACCTCCTCCCACCCCACTCTCCTGCTGGTAATAGCTTATCTAAAGTGATCACTCTCCTTACAATGTGTATGATAATCAAGTTGGGCCATTTCCAGCACAAATCCAGGTTTTCTCACCCCCCCCCCCACAAACTCACTCTCCTGCTGGTAATAGTTTAGGCTTGAATAGAGACTGGGAGTGGCTTAGTCATTAGTCATTTTGCAAGGTAGCCTATTTCCCCTTGTTTTTTCCTAACCCCCCCCCCCCGACGTTCTTGTTAAACCCTGGATTTGTGCTGGAAATGGCCCACCTTGATTATCATACACAATGTAAGGAGAGTGGTCACTTTGGATAAGCTATTACCAGCAGAAGAGTGAGTTTGTGTGTGTGGGGGGGTTGTGTGTGTGTGAGAAAACCTGGATTTGTGTTGGAAATGGCCCACCTTGATTATCATACACATTGTAAGGAGAGTGGTCACTTTAGATAAGCTATTACCAGCAGGAGAGTGGGGTGGGAGGAGGTATTTTTTCATGCTTTGTGTGTATATAATAAGATCTTCTACACTTTCCACAGTATGCATCCGATGAAGTGAGCTGTAGATCATGAAAGCTCATGCTCAGATAAATTGGTTAGTCTCTAAGGTGCCACAAGTACTCCTTTTCTTTTTGCAAATACAGACTAACACGGCTGTTACTCTGAAACTAGTCATAGCAATGTTTATCTACCGAGACAAATGGATCAGTTACTCTGGTGTAAATCCAGAGTAATTAATGGAGTTACTTTGGATTTGCATTGGCATAACAGAGCAATTTGGCTCAATATTTCAAATAAAAACATCTTAGCAAGTTCCCACCATCAGTTAACCAAGCACTGAATTTTCTATACCCCACTTTCTTTCCATACAGTAAGAGGCTTAATAGAGGGAAAAAATGCAGCCATACTGGTAACTGGTTAGCCATTAAAACCTCAATAATCCAATTTCTAAGGAAACTCCCAAGTGAAGGAGAATGACAGTCAATACATGTCCCCCTCTCAACTAGTTTTCTATTAGTTCTGCCTTGGGCTTTGTTCTGCTGTTTTTATTTGCCAGTGCCCTGCTGGGCTGCAGGGCAGGAGCAGAATTCTTTTTGCTTCAGATTTCCTTTATCCCTACAAGGCACAGCTCAAAGCCCAGGGAGGGCTAAGATAAATCAGGAGAGTGTTTAAAAATCAGCTCTTTAACAGCAAAAGTTTAAATACAAATACTCTCTTCGTGGATAGTCAAAATCTGTTAGGGATATGTAGGGTGACCAGATGTCCCAATTTTATAGGGACAGTCCTGATATTTTTTTGTCTTTGTCTTATATAGGTTCCCTGGTTCTATCTCCAAGCAGAGGGACTCTATGGCCTCAAAGAGTGACCCGACTGGAGAAGATCAAAAACAGCTCCTGGTCCCGTCTCAGTAAGGAGAAAACTACACTAGAATTTTGAGACTGTTTGTGGCCTGGAATATACAAAGAAGTAGCCGACTTTTGTGCCTCTTGTCCCAAGTGCTGACTTGTTGCTCCCAAAACAGTGGCAAAGTCTCCTTTAGTCCCCCTCCCATTGGTTGAGGATGGGGTGGACCTGTTAGGGCCCCTTGAGAAAAGTGCAACAGACTATCTCTATTCACCGGTAATCCAGGATTATGCTATCTGGTACCTGGAGGCGATTCCCTTATGATTGACTAATGCAAAGACCATCATGACTAAGCTGGTAAAAGGTTTTTGCCCCTGGAGATCTTAGCAGATCGGGGAACCAACTTTGTCATGGCTCAGGAAGGAGTATATGTTAAAAATTAAAACCAACAGACAGGTTGGTTGAGCATCTCAATTAGTCTCTGAAAAAATGTTAAAGAAATTCATTGCAATGGACCTACTGCCACTGGGACCAGCTGCTCTCACCCATTCTTGTTTGCTGTGAGGGAGGTTTCCCAATCATCATGGGTAATAAACTTCTGTATGGGAGGCCAGCAAAGGGAACCCTAGACCTTCTGTGAGAATTGTGGGAGGAAAAGGGCCCCATGGCTGAGAATCTAGTCATACCTCAAGGCTCCGGGCATGTTTGCAAGGGAATACCTCCTTAATGCACAGCAGGCCCAGGAGCAGGCATACCACAAGAGCTTTCATCTACAAGTGTTTAACTCTGAATTCTGCTACTACTCAAGTACCGAGTCCAAATTGCTAGCCAAGTGGCAGGGGCCCTCTGAGGTAATCAGGCAGGTCAATTATGAGCGGAGGCCACTGGACAAACAGAAGACAACACAGATGTATGACATGAAATGCCTAAAGCCATGGAAGGTCCAGGAGGGGTAGTTTATAGTTCCTTACCCACTAGAACTGGAGCTCAGGATCAGGAATCACAACTCGTACAGATCTGGGAGAACCTCCGCCCTGGGCAAAGGGTGTGAGTCCAGCAACTAGTAGCCTTCTTCTCGACTTCCTATCCTTTGCTCCTGAGAAAAGGACCAGCCCAGACCCTCTGCAGAGACTGCTGACTGTCCGAGCCCTCTGAAGGAAGGTAAGCCTGGAACAGGATTATTGGGTTTGGTTTTTGGGATTATTTCTTTGGCTTACTAAAGAAAGGGTTATTGGGAGACTGTCTGTGCTGTCTGGGACAGGCCTGAGGGGACTAATGAGACTATTGCAGGAAACCCCTGCTTGGGGGCATCTGGGAACTGCCTCAATAAACTCAACGGATTTTTGCACCCTATTGAGTCTGTCCTCTAGTTTGTCTTGGACCCCAAAGAGTGTGGTCACATGGACACAGTACATCTGTCCTCCTTCGCTGCTCTACCACATCCTTCTGTTGGGTTTAAAAAATGAAAAGGAAAAAAATGCATTTCTCTGATTCACCCACAAATATGTATGTATATTTTTTGCTTCTTGACCAGCTGTGAGGATGTTTATTACTGTGCTCCTTGATGAATATTTGTGGATAGGATAATTCGATTTCCTGCCTATATCTGAGACAATCCCCTGAGACAATTTATTTGTAGCAGATAGCAGGTCTGCTCCTAAGAGATACTGAGCACTTACAATTCTCATTGGACTTCATTGTGAGTTGCAGGATCAGTGCCAATATGAATATATTTCATGCTGCTAACAGAGCTCCAGTTCACGAAACCATCCCTATTCAGCAAAGCATTTAAGGATGTGTTTGAAGGGTGTAAGGGGGAGGGATTAGGTTTATTAGAAATTTGGCAACCTTTTGGTGGAAGGAGTAGCCTATACAGGCGGGATGGGCTCCACCTTAAGCAAAATGGACCCAGGCTGCTAGTACAGAAAATTTAAAATGTTGTGAAGGATTTATTTAAACTACAGGCTTGGGGAAAGCTGACAGAGGTGGGAGAGCACACAGTTTGGGCGGACATCTCCCCGAAGGATGAATTTATTAAAGGGGGAACTCTAGAGCCTTGTAAAGAGGATAGGAAAGAAGTTGGTGAAGTAGAGGTGGGAGCTAGTGAGGTTCTGTCAGGGTTCCTTCCCCACTCTGAACTCTAGGGTACAGATGTGGGGACCTGCATGAAAGACCCCCCTAAGCTTATTCTTACCAGCTTAGGTTAAAAACTTCCCCAAGGTACAAACTTTGCCTTGTTCTTGAACAGTATGCTGCCACCACCAAGTGTTTTAAACAAAGAACAGGGAAAGAGACCACTTGGAGAAGTCTTTCCCCAAAATATCCCCCCAAGCCCTACACCCTCTTTCCTGGGGAAGGCTTGATAAGAATCCTCACCAATTTGTACAGGCGAACACAGACCCAAACCCTTGGATCTTAAGAACAATGAAAAATCAATCAGGTTCTTAAAAGAAGAATTTTAATGAAAGAAAAAGTAAAAGAATCACCTCTGTAAAATCAGGATGGAAAATACTTTACACGGTATTGAGCTTCAAAACACAGAGGATCCCCCTCTGGGCAAAACCTTAAAGTTACAGAAAACAGGAATAAACCTCCTTCTTAACACAGGGAAAATTCACATAAAACAAAAGATAAACTAATCCGCCTTGCCTGGCTTACCTATACTGGTTGCAATATTGGAGACTTGGATTAGGATGGGTTGGAGAAGATGGATTTCTGTCTGGCCTCTCTCAGTCCCAAGAGAGAACAAACATGTAAACAAAGAACACAGACAAAAGCCTTTCTCCCCCCAAGATTTGAAAGTACCTTGTTCCCTTATTGGTCCTTTGGGTCAGGTGCAGGTTAGCTGAGCTTCTTAATCCTTTACAGGTAACAGGATGTTGCCTCTGGCCAGGAGGGATTTTATAGCACTGTATACAGTAAGGTGGTTACCCTTCCCTTTATATTTATGACAGGTGCTTATACACAAATGTAAAAGTCTAAATACTAAGATGAGTGAACTAGACCGTGTGGCATTAAATGAGGGTATTGGCATAATAGGCATCATGGAAACTTTAGTGGAGTGAGGGTAATCAATGGGACATGGTAACACCAGCGTACAAAAGATGTAGGAATGACAGTGTAGGTCATGCTGGTGGGAGAGGCGGCACTCTCTGTTTTAAAAAAACCAAAATAAGCAGAGAGTCCAAATCTTAAATGAATCAAACTGTACCCTAGAATCTCCGTGGCTAGAAGTTCCATGCTTGAATAAAAAGAGTGTAGCAGTAGGAATATGCGAGCGACCATTTGACCAGGACAGTGACCGGGATTGTGAAGTGCTAAGGGAGGTTAGGGAACATGCAAACCCGGAAAACACAATAATAATAATTGATTTCAACTATCCTCATGTTGACGCAGTGCATGTCCCCTCACAGTGTGCTGCAGCGAGAAACCGTCTATACACCATAAGCGGCTGCTTCTTGGAGAAGCTACTGCTGGAACCCGCAAGGGGGGAGGCGATCCTTGATTTAGTCCTCAGTGGAGCGCAGGGTCTGCTCCAAGAAGTGACTGACTATAGCTGAACTTCTTGGGAATAGCGATGTATTTAAATAATGTCGTTTTTTAGCATCCTTGCAGGGGGAGGCGAAATACCAAAAAACCAAACAAACCAGTAACCTTTACTTTTTTAAAAGTGGAACAACACAAGAATGAAGATGCTAGTTACACAGAAATTAAAAAGAGCAATCACAGGGATAAAATGCCTGCAAGCAGCATGGAGATGACTTAAAATCACCATAAAGAGGCTCAGGCTAAATGTATACCCTAAATCAAAAGAGACAGTAGAAGGACCAAACAAATGCCCCCCCTGGCTAAACAGCGAAGTAACAGTGGCCATTAGATTTAAAAAGGAATCCTTTAAAATTTGGAAGTCAAATCTTAATAAGGAAAATAGGAAGGAACATAAACTCTGGCAGGTAACATATAAAAGTGTAAAAAAGGTAGGCCAAGGAAAAAATCTGAGAAGAAACTTTCTAAAGATGCAAAAAAGAACAGTAAGGTGTCTGGGGTTTTTTTTTTTTGTTGTTTTTGTTTTTTTCCCCTCAAATACATCAGAATTGGGAGGCCTGCCAAACAGGCAATGGGACCCCTGGATGACAAAGGTATTAAAAGAGCACTCAAGGAAGACAAGACTATAGCAGAGAAGCTAAATGAATTCTTTGCATTGGGTCTTCACTGCAGAGGATGTGGGGGAGATACCCACATCAGAGCTACTCTTTTTAGGTGACCGATCTGAAGTACTATCCCAAACTGATGTGTCATTAGAAGAGGTTTTAGAACAAATTGGTATACTAAACAGTAATAAGTCACCAGGACCGGATGGTATTCACCCAAGAGTTCTTAAGGGACTCAAATATGAAATCGCAGAAATACTAACTGTGGTATGTGACTTATCACTGAAACCAGCTTCTTTACCTGCTGACGGGCAGATAGCTAATGTAATGCTGATATATATATTTTTAAAAAAAAGGACTCCAGATGTGATCCTGGCAATTACAGGTCAGTGAGACTAACTTCAGTACCAGGCAAAGTGGTAGAAAATATAGTAAAGAACAGAATTATCAGACACATAGATGAGCATAGATGTTGGGGGAAGATTCATGCTTTTTGTAAAGGGAAGTCATGTCTCATCAATCTATTACAATTCTTTGAAGGAGTCAACAAGCATGTGGATAAGGGTGATTCAGTCAATATAGTGTACTTGGATAATCAGAAAGCCTTGTCAAGGTCTCTCCTCAAAGGCTCCTAAGAAAACTAAGTGGCCATGGAATAATAGGGAAGGTGTTCTCATGAAGCATCTTGAAAGAAAGGGTAGGAATAAATGGTCAGTTTTCACAATGGACAGAAGTGAATAGTGGGATCCGCAAAGATCTGTACTGGGACCTAAGCTGTTCAACATGTTGATTAATGATCTGGAAGAGGGGTTGAACAATGAAGTGGCAAAGTTTTCAGACAATAAAAGAATCACTCAAGATAGTTGTACCAGACAAACTGCAAAGAGCTACAAAAGGATCTCTCAAAACTGGGTGACTGGGCAACAAAATGGCAGATGAAATTCAATGCTGATAACTGCAAAGTAATGCACATTGGAAAAAATAATCCCAACTACAAATATACAATGATGGGGTCTAAGTTCCCTGTTACCACGCAAGGAAAAGATCTAGGCATCACCATGGATAATTCTCTGAAAACTTCTGCTCAATGCTCATGTATGTCTGGGGAGTCAGATGTCAGCACCTTTTAAAATCAGTATCTGGTGTCAGGCGGGGGCGGGGGTCTGTTTGGTCTATTTGGATTGCAAGATTTTCAGGGCAGGGACTACTTGCTACTCTGTGTTTTGCACAGTGCTAGTCTAACCACTGGACTGAGATATTCTGATATGGGTCTCCCTCAGTCTCTCCTATGGAAGTTGTTCCACTTTAATTAAATATTAATTGGACCAGAAAGTGAGACTCATTCTCTAGCCCAGTGGCGAGAGCACTTGCCTGAGAGGTGGCAGATCACTGTTCAAATCACTTCCCCTTAGACAGAGGAGGACATGAACTGGGGTTTCACACATTGTGGGTGAATACCCTAACTAGTGGGCTAAAGATTGTAAGGGAGATCTCCCTCCCCTTTGGCTGTTTTGCGTGGAGATAGGCAGGCTCTCAGCACACCTACTGGATCAGGCCCTGCACGTGAATTAGGTGGCTGAATGCCCATCTTCCCCCTGTTCATGGATCACTCTGGGGCTTAGGCCAGAGATAGTCATCTGGAGGCCCAGAGTGAGGTAGGTTTCAGAGGAGTAGCCATGTTAGTCTGTATCAGCAAAAACAAGGAGTCCTTGTGGCACTTTAGACTAACAAATTTATTTGGGCATAAGCTTTTGTGGGCTATGATGAAGTGGGTTATAGCCCACGAAAGCTTATGCCCAAATAAATTTGTTGGTCTCTAAGGCAGGGGTGGGCAAACTTTGTGGCCCTTGGGCCACATCTGGGAATAGAAATTGTATGGCGGGCCACGAATGCTGACAAAATAAGGGTGGGGGTAAGGCCTCTAGTTAGGGGTGCAGGCTGCAGGGTTGGGTCAGACATGAGGAGTTCAGGGAGCAGGAGGGGGCTCCAGGATGGGGCGGGGAAGTACAGTGTGGGCTGAGAGCTCTGGGGTGGGGGTGGGGGTGCGGTGTCCCATCTGCAGGTGCCACCCCTGCAGCAGCTCCCATTGGCCACAGTTCCTGGCCAATGGGAGCTGCGGGGGCGGCACTTAGGGCAGGGGCAGCATGCAGAGCAGAGCCCCCTGGCTGCCCTACATGGTAGGAGCTGGAGTGGGGCCATGCTGCTGCTTCTGGGAGCAGCGTGGAGCAGCCCCCGACCCTGCTCCCCAGTTGGAGCACCAGAGCAGGGCAAGACCCAAACCCCACTCCCCAGTGGAAGGTTGAGGGCTGGCTTAAAATGGCTGGTGGGCTGGATGTGGCCCACAGGCCGTAGTTTGCCCATCTCCGCTCTAAGGTGCCACAAGCACTCCTTGTTGTTTTTTTTGAGTGGGGTAGTAGCATGTGTGCTCAGGAGCACAGGTGCCATGGGAATTTTTACTGTAGGTGCCAAGTGAGTTTAGATGCCTACAGGGTAAGGTGAGGGGGAGTTTGGTGGATTGCAGTAGCACCAAAAGTGGGATTTAGGTTCATAAACCTGGGGGTTAGGCACCTAAGTACCTTTGTGGATCCAGGCCTAATGTAATAAACATGATTTTCCTAAATGTGAGCCCGACCAACTCGGCCTGGAATATGAACGTCAGGCAGGCTTTCTAGCTTATGCATCAGCTGTGATAATGATTCAGTAATTAGCAATTAGTTAATAATCCTTTGATGATGTGTGGTCCTGAGTAGAAGCCAGCATTCATTTCAGAGCTATATTGGTTCCACAGTACTAACAACTTTTAAAAAATAATTATTGTGATTGGTAACATATTGAGATGTAACCTGAATACACAAAAGGAATGAGTCTGTTGAACAAAATTGTGCTATTTTACATAGTCACTTTGTTGAACTTTTAGGTTTCTAATCCCTTTTGCAAGTGTGTAATATTAAAATCACTCATTAAATCTGTTTTAGCAGTCACTGTGGTCTAAAGTTTTATAGGATATTTTTTCAGATGTGTTAAAGTAACAGTGTAACTTTGTTCATTCATCTCAGAGTCCACATGTTGGTCAGATGGATCTTAGGTGTAATGAATAGCCTCTGTCTACCTTGAGCACATCCAGAACACTTAATTTGTTACATTTAAATGGCAGATTATGCCTGGATCCATAGAAGTCCAAAATTATATTTGAAGCCATATCCTCTTGAATTTTGGTTCTTGATAAAACAGAAAAGCAAATTAATTAGCATAGTTCAGCAGTGCGAAGGAAAAATTCAGTGGACCCAGGTAGGCCTAAACTTCCCAAGTGGGCCTAAAACTTTAGTCAAGCTAACTGTGTGTATATAAAGCATAAAAAGAAAAGTGAGGGAAATTCCATTGTAAGGCAATTGCAGCAGCACCGCTTAAAAAACATTAACCGCAAAAGAACAACCTGTCAATAACAGAAAAAAGCTTGTTAACCACAAAGAAAACACCTGTCAATAACAGAAAAAGCTTGCTTTGCTATATTCCAAATAAGGTAATTAAGACCAAAGTATATATAATTTGTCTGTGGTCTTAAGCTTTAAAAAGTTTTGTGTGTGCTTTGCATCGGCGGGCAGCTACTTAGAGCTATTACCCCCCTGCGCTTGTAATCAATAAAGGAGCCTCAGGCTTGGTTCTGATCCAAACACAACGCATGGTCAATTTTTCCACCACAGCAGTAATTCACTCAGGAAAAAGAAAAGGAGTATAGTCTTATATCAGTCAATTTTT
The DNA here is from genome assembly GCF_965140295.1 of Lepidochelys olivacea. Taxonomy (NCBI): domain Eukaryota; kingdom Metazoa; phylum Chordata; order Testudines; family Cheloniidae; genus Lepidochelys; species Lepidochelys olivacea. Next base: position 24,769,476 of record NC_140415.1, on the reverse strand, counting down.
TTTGCTGGCAAGACTTGTAGCAAGAAAAGACTACTGCTGTTAGAAAGCATATTAAAATGAAATGGTATCTTTCGGTAACAGGTTTTTAATGAGTAAAACAGTCAGCAGTGTTGTGGTTGTGAATGACAAGTTAATTTTATATTGACAGGAAAAATCTGAACATACTGGCTGGAAATAATTGCTGGAGACAAACACTGGCTACCTGACACAATTGTTAAAGTTTTTTAATGTTTTATTCAGTAGTTTAGAGCATTCATCTGAAAGAAAAGTTCAGCATCTGTTCCTGTTCTACAAGATATTGTCATCTGCTGATGACCATATATAGCAGAGGAAGTGGCAGATAAGACTCCTTAATCTTAACTCTTTTGAGCTTGGCCATGGGCGAGTTGCTTAGATCTATATTTTCTAAAGGCTATCAATTAATCGCAGTTAACTCAAAAATTAATCACGATTAATTGCACTGTTAAACAATAGAATACCAATTGAAATTTATTAAATATTTTTGGATGTTTTCTACATTTTCAAATATATAAATTTCACTTACAACACAGAATACAAAGTGTACAGTGCTCACTTTATATTTTTTATTACAAATATTTGCATTGTAAAAATGATAAACAAAAGAAATAGTATTTTTCAATTCACCTCATAAGTTCTGTAGTGCAATCTCTTTATCATGATAGTGCAACTTACAAATGTAGGTTTTTTTGTTACATAAGTGCACTCAAAAACAAAAAAAAGTGCCAACAAGTCCAATCAGTCCTACTTCTTGTTTAGCCAATAGCTAAGAGAAACAAGTTTGTTTACATTTATGGGAGTAATAATGCTGCCCACGTCTTAATTACGTCACCTGAAAGTGAGAACAGGAGTTCACATGGCACTGTTGTAGCTGGTATTGGGGGGAGGGATAGTTCAGTGGTTTGAGCATTTGGCTTGCTAAACCCAGGGTTGTGAGTTCAATCCTTGAGGGGGTCATTTAGGGATCTGGGGCAAAAATTGGGCATTGGTCCTGCTTCAGGTAGGGGGTTGGACTAGATGACCTCCTGAGGTCACTTCCAACCCTGATATTCTATGATCACAGGATACTTACATGCCAGATGAGCTAAAGATTCTTATGTCTTTTTGTGCTTTGGCCATTTTTCCAGTGGACATGCTTCCATGCTGATGCACCCATTTAAAAAAATAAAGCATTAATTACATTTGACTGAATTCCTTGTGGGACAATTGTATGTCTCCTGCTCTGTTTTGCTCATATTATGCTATATATTTCATGTTATAGCAGTCTCGGATGATGACCATGCACATGTTGTTCATTTTAAGAACACTTTCACTGCAAATTTGACAAAGTGCAAAGAAGGCATAAATGTGAGATTTCTAAAGATAGCTACAGCACTCGACCCGAGATTTAAGAATCTGAAGTGCCTTCCAAAATCTGAGAGGGATGAGTTATGGAACATGCTTTCAGATGTCTTAAAAGAGCAACACTGATGCGGAAGCTACAGAACCCAAACCACGAAAAAACAAAATCAATCTTCTTCTGGTGGCATCTGACTTAGACAATGAAAATGAACGTGTGGGCTGCACTTCTTTGGATCGTTATTGTGCAGAACCCGTCATCAGCATGGATGCATGTCCTCTGGAACGGTGGTTGAAGCATGAAGGGACATATGAATCTTTAGCACATCTGGCATGTAAATATCTTGCAATGCTGGCTACAACGGGGCCTGAGAATGCCTGTTCTCACTTTCAGGTGACATTGTAAACAAGAACCAGGCAGCATTATCTCCTGCAAATGTAAACACACTTGTTTGTCTGAGCGATTGGCTGAAGAAGTAGGACTGATTGGACTTGTAGGGTGTAAGTTCAACTTTCATGATAAAGAGATTGCACTAAATTACTTGTATGACATAAATTGAAAAATACTGTTTCTTTTGTTTTTTACAGTGCAAATATTTGTAATAAAAATAACTCTAAAGTGAGCACTGTACACTTTGTATTCTGTGTTGTGATTGAAATCAATATATTTGAAAATGTAGAAAACATCCAAAAATTTAAATAAACGGTATTTTATTATATAATTTTTTTAATTGCTTGACAGCCCTAATATTTTCACCTATCTTCAGATACATAGGTAAACACTCAAGTGATAGTTATAGAAGCACGGTATTTTATTGGAAGAATGCATACAGTTGGCAAGAATGCAGCCATGGTGGTTCATTTAAAGTCCTGGTCACACAGAATAGTGTGACAGACTGCGTTTTGATCAAAAAGGTCCAGATTGTTGGGGCAGAGATGTAGGCGGCCAAGTCTAGTGGTTGGAACAGGAGTTGGAGTTGGGAGTCGAGCCAAGGTTTGAAACCAGAGTCAAGCCAACTGTTGGAGCTGGATTTGGAGACCAGGGGCAAGAATCAGGAACAAGGTCAGGAAGGAAGGGTCCAATGTAGCAGACAGATTGTGCAGACAACTTCTGGTGCCTCTCTTTGGGTTTAAATAGGAAGCCCTGACCAATCAGAGCTCAGTGTTCCTTCACTCAGGCCCAGGAAACCCTCCCTGATGTAACTTCAGGTTTCATGGTCTCTTCTGCTCAGTTAGTAGTGAGCTGCTGGATGGGAGCGGGGTCGTGACAGTTGACTGGGAACCCTGTGAGGTTCGTCACCCAGATGTGATGTGCCAGCCCAGCTACTCTTAAAGACAGACTCTACCTGTGGTATTAGTTGTTACTAATAACTTACAACTATTGGAGTCCGTCTTGGTCCTGGTAGAATAACTCACTTTGAGGACATATGCTCTGAATGTGCAATTCAAAAACTTCAGACATGTGAGTACTACTCCTGACTGGCTGAAAATTGTGCACATCCTATTTTTGTTACCCCCTTCTCCTGCAACTGTCACTCTCATCTATTTCTCTTATTCACCTGTGTATCTTGTCTTGTGGGGGGACACACAATCGACTGTATAAAAACGCTTTCTACAAAACTGACTTCTATAAATTCGACCTAATTTTGTAGTATACACAAGGCTTTGGATTGTAAGCCAGTGGTGTAAATCAGGGTAATCTGTGGGAGGACTGCGAGACAGTTTGTTTACATTGACTGTCCACAGGCACGGCCGCCTGCAGCTCCCAGTGGCTGCGGTTCAATGTTCCCAGCCAATAGGAACTGCAGGAAGAGGCGTGGGCCACTCTTTGGGGCAGAGAATGTCATTTATTGTGTTTGTAAGATCTAGCATGACAGGCCCCAGCCTGGTTTTGCTCTTGCCACTACCACAATGTAAATGTTAAACAATAACAGCACTTGTATACGTAGCATGAGACCTTGAATCTATGCAGCTCACCACCAGCTGGTTATTTCTGCCTCCACTTAACACATTCTCTGTCATTCTCACAGCATTTTTTTTTACAGTCCCATTCTCCTGATCTAAAATAAACCAACATTTTTATAAAGTTTAATTTTTAAAATATCAAAGAGCATGGGTGATTCAAGGGATTGGCAATACAGTCTAGGCAGGCCACTGTGTATTCTACATTTCACCAGTCACAGATTTAATTTCAGAATTCATGCCATGCCACTGAATTGAGCTCTAAAATCTCTGTTTTCATTAAAAATATGTTTACCGCCTGTATAGTTATAAAGATAATATCACAAGGTAACTGAATGTGCACTGATGTCTGCCTGAGTTTGCAGAGAGCCTGAAACGATACTTCTGAGAGGTGTGAACTGTCCCATTCTTCTCAGTGGGTTAGTTGTCTAACATGTTAAGACATTCTGTGACATATGGAAAACTTCAATGTGGAGACAGTGTGAAATAAATTCTATTTAATTTAAAAATAAATAGCACAGGGGCTATTCAATTGTATTGTTCTTTCATCTTTAATACAATGAAAACCCAATTAAAATGATTATCTGACACGTCAGCAGCAGACTTTAGAGAATTTTCACCACACAGCTACAGAATCTTGGATTGCTGCCACAGAATTTAGGTCTGGGTTGCTGCAAAGTACACAGAGCCTTGAATGTTGAGCCTTTGCTTTGCCAGTCCAAATGACTACGGTCAGCAGTGACTAAGAACTGTTTCAAACTGATGGCTGTTTGGTGGCTAGTGGTCTGTGTTCTCAGCCCTGTTCTCGGTATATCCCCTCATGACTGGAGTCTTTATTAGCAGTCTCAGTAGACAGGGAAAGGACTAAGAATGGCAGTAGACAGTGTATTAACCTTACAGAAGATCTTCAAGTGAGAAATGAAGTATATTTAGCAGGACACTCTGGAGAAGCTTTGTCTGCTACTGCCCATGCTGTTCCCTGGATGCATAGGGGATATAATTCGCCAGGGCTGTCAAGTCAGAAATATCTTACAACCACCGCCAATAAAAAACAAAACCACAGGAATATGATTTCCTTTCTCCATTTTCCTTTCTCCTTGTAAAATGAATAACCAGAAAGCAAATTAGAAAGAGACATGCACATTTTTCCCATACAGGAAGCTAATCCTTATCTTTTATAATCCACTCAAGCTTGTGGGACTATTACCCAGGAAAGGCTGCCAGCATGGCAGGAGACATTACTCTGCCTCTCCAGACAGACAGTTTGCTCCCAGTTATTATTACAGGATATACGTTAAACATTTTTAGCTCAGAACAGGCAAGCAAGAGTGAATGAAAGCCAGCGTGTACCTTGCAAATGTATTTCATGCAGCACCAGATGTCATTCTTAATTCTGTCCCATGCCATTTCTGTCTGAGCTGGCTAAGCAGCTGTCTGTTGGGAAACAGTAGGTAACTTTTTACTGCGGGGAAGAAAGGGAAGAAATAATTACACACACACAAGAAATTAAGGATTGGTGGGTTTATATCCTGTGTGGGCATCTGACATGATTCCCATTGTTCTGATAAATCTTTTGCTTCTTTCCAGGACTGAGCTCTGAGCTCCTGGGGACCGGTGTGGTTACCATGTAGAGCATTTCTAGGAGATTCAGATGGTCTAGGGAAATTTGGTAGGAGCTTAGGAAGTGTGTATTACGGGAATGAACTTTCCAAAGCTCGCAGATCCAAAGCAGGGATCTTGGTGCCTTGTTTCACTGGGAGTGAATGTGTTAGTTGTCAAAGAAACTGCTGTTTTGACTAAGGAAACAGGCACACAACAAAAGAGGGTTAGAGTATTGTTGAATTATCAGTGTAAATAAATCATCTCTTGTCCTAGACCGGAGCACTGAAAATGAGGTGGAGGTTTGGCTTCAGGTTAATTCATGTCCTGTGTTGACCTAATCCCTTCAGGCTTTTCAGTATTTCAAGGCTCATCGGTAGAGGAGAAGAGGGGTATCTGCTTTAGATCCAGTCCTGAATGTGCAGTCTTTGCTCCTTACGAAGCCAGTCAGGACTCTGGGGAAGTCTCCTCTCTGGGAGCAGCCTGTCTGCAGGGCAAAAAGCTCACACAGCTTCCACCTTCCTGGGTCTGACCTCGGAGCATTCAGCATCCTCTGCCCCTCCATACGCTTCCCACAGCGAGTCCGCCCAGGCGGGGTCCTCTGGCTTCCCCAGGACCCCGCCTGGGCGGACTCGATGTGGGAAGCAAACGGAGGGGCAGAGAGGATGCTGAATGCTCTGAGGTCAGACCCAGGAAGGTGGAAGCTGTGTGAGCTGTGTGTCCTGCAGACAGTCTGCTCACAGAAAGGAGACTTCCCCAGAATCCTGACTGGCTTCATAGGGAGCAGTTCCAGAGCATCGCCCGGGGACTCCGTGACACCAGTCCTGAATATGCAGTCTTAATTTGACCCTTGTGTAAGGTTTTGAGCACTTGGCCTCATAGTCACAACAGGACTGAGTTTTAGGATTATTCTGATAGACACTATCACAGTTACAGGGCTAGCTGCATTGCTGTCCCCTCTTCTGGTCTCATTGAGTGCACCCTTTCAGCTGTTAGAGCTTCCCTGAATTAGGCCTATGGCCTCTGCTATACAGGAGATCAGGCTAGATTATCACAATGGTGCCTTCTGGCTTTTAGGACTTTAGCTCACCTGGGGAGGAATCCGGCAGTTCTCCCACTATTATAATGAGTGCCCTGTGTATCAACCATCATTACTCAGCAAACCCTACTGGGCTCAGCACCTGCAAAACTTCCCATCTGGAGCTTGGGGCCAGACAGCTTTATCAAACCAAAGTGCTGTTTGAACTTAGCAGGAGCAAAGCACAATACAAGAGAGAGAAGATTTTAAAACAACAATGGCTTTATATGCATGTCTGTCTTACCCTGTGGTATTGGGCCAAGTAGGCGTAGCTTCTTCAGACCCTCCAGCAGAGTTCATTTCTGTGTCAGTCCATTCTCCATGAAAAATTCCCTGGCAACTGCCTCCCTACTCCTCCCCGACCCAAGGCACTGAATTTAGCCATATGGAGTGGAAATCCACCAACTTCATGAAAAATCTCTCATACAGATACAGACAGACATCATCTTCCTTTCCCAATGCAAACAGATGGACATCAAAGCAAAAGGACTGAAGGTAAAAAATCCATTACAATCTACATACCACACAGACTATGCTGACAGATTGTGCCACACGGTCTCAAAGAAACTGCGGAACCACCTGATCAACATCCTATACAGCAAACGGGGAAAGATTAAGAATGAGCTCTCAAAACTGGATACTCTCATAAAAAACCAACCTTCCACACAAACTTCCTCATGGCTGGACTTTACTAAAACTAGACAAGCCATTTACAACACACACTTTGCTTCTCTACAAAAGAAAAAGGACACTAAACTACCTAAACTACTACATGCCACAAGGCGCCACAACAGTGGTTCCCTTAACCCACCCAGCAATATTGTTAATCTATCCAGCTGTACTCTTAGCCCACCAGAAGAATCTGTCCTATCTCGGGGCCTCTCCTTCTGCCCCTCTACCCCCATGAACATGATACAGTTCTGTGCTGACCTAGAATCCTATTTTTGACGTCTCTGACTCAAGGAATATTTCCAACACACCTCTGAACAGCACACTAACCCACAGAGAACTTCCTACCAAGACTACAAAAAGAAGGATTCTGGGTGGACTCCTCCTGAAGGTCGAAACAACAGACTGGACTTCTATATACCGTGCTTCCGCCAACGTGCACAGGCGGAAATTGTGGAAAAGCAGCATCACTTGCCCCATAACCTCAGCCGTGCGGAACACAATGCCATCCACAGCCTCAGAAACAACTCTGACATCATAATCAAAAAGGCTGACAAAAGAGGAGCTGTTGTCATCATGAATAGGTTGGAATATGAACAAGAGGCTGCTAGGCAGCTCTCCAACACCACATTCTACAAGCCATTACCCTCTGATCCCACTGAGGGTTACCATTGCCAACTGTGTCCACATATCTATTCAGGGGACACCATCATAGGGCCTAATCACATCAGCCACACTATCAGAGGCTCGTTCACCTGCACATCCACCAATGTGATATATGCCATCATGTGCCAGCAATGCCCCTCTGCCATGTACATTGACCAAACCGGACAGTCTCTACGTAAAAGAATAAATGGACACAAATCAGACACAAGATTTATAACATTTACAAACCCATTGGAGAACACTTCAATCTCTCTGGCCACTCGATTACAGACCTAAAAGTCGCAATTCTTCCAAAAAAAAAAAAAAAAACCCTTCAAAAACAGACTCCAACTAAAGACTGCTGAACTGGAATTAATTTGCAAGCTGGACACTATTACATTAAGCTTGAATAAAGACTGGGAGTGGATGTGTCATTACACAAAGTAAAACTATTTTCTGCACGTTTATTTCCCCCCCCCCCCCACCGTTCCTCACATGTTCTTGTCAACTGCTGGAAATGGCCCACCCTGATTATCACTACAAAAGATTTTTTTTCTCTCCTGCTTGTTATAGCTAACCTTACCTGATCACACTGTAACGAGAGTGATGGTAACACCCATTGTTTCATGTTCTCCGTGTATATAAAATCTCCCCACCGTATTTTCCACTGCATGCATCTATCTGATGAAGTGAACTGTAGCTCACGAAAGCTTATGCTCAGATAAATTTGTTAGTTTCTAAGGTGCCACAAGTACTCCTTTTCTTTTAACAGTTTAGCGCCCCTTTCATCTTTTGGCCTCCAGCCTTGACAAAACAATAACTTTGGCTGGAGCTTGGAAGTAGCATCTTCCCAGCTGATAGCTCAAGCCGTGTCTGTTAATGTCCCCGACCACGTTTATCAGAAAGTTGCTTATCTGAAGCTATTGTGTTGCCTCCCAACTCATTTCCTAACAGCCCTGCTATTAAACTAAATCAGCCTGTGCATACAATAAACATTCCGGTAACCCATTATAGTCACACAGTAACTATCCCCAAAACCAGGGCATGTTCAGCATTCATAAATTATGACTTATCAGCCCTGTGCTCTTCACATATGGATGCCCAGGTATGTTGGAGAGTATTCTTGGAGGAGTTTGATTGTTCATCTAGGCCTTGATTTTGGACTTGATGTCACTTCCTTTTAGTCATCCTGCCCTTTTCTGGAGCTGAAGAACCATGTCAGTGCAAGGTGAACCTGTGTGCTATTGAGGTTAGTTCTCCCTATGGTAGGTGACGACCCTGTGGAGAGATCAGGTCACCATATTCTATTTTTCAATTCTGCTACTGGTCTCTGTAGACAAATGTTGTAGAGTTTGTTCTGCATCATCTACCTGATTCTGTAAACCATTTGTGAGTATTTGAGCTTTACACACTGTTCACGGTACATGCTAAAAGAGCAAAATGTAGTGATTACTGATTGGCCTGGAGCCTGGTTTGGACTCCTAGTTAAAAATATTCATATCTTATCTGAACTCTCCAATCCTCTTGAGTTTGCGCAAGTTGGGCTGCAAATCTCAGGAGACCATGATTTCTCACAAAATGTCCACTATTTCTAGTTGGGCAGCAAAACCCATGGACCCTCTCTCTTGTGGTATTTCAAACAGTTACACTTCTGGTCACGGCCAGAACACAGAAGTCCAGAGACATGCAAAATTTAAAGTAAGAAATCAGAATATTTTAGAACCTGGGGAAAGGTAGCTTAAGTTGTGGCCAGACACTCAGGTTAGTTGTTTAATCCAAACCAAAATATCTAATATGTAATACAAGTATGTTGATCAATGCCATGTCTTGGCACTAGGCTGTTCTTTCCCCACCCTTGCTTCTTGGAAAGCTGTGTGCTCTGGCTCTTCTATTAGATGATGTAGATCAGAGAGGAGATAATTTATGTGGAAAAGCTTGTTACACTGAATTTATTTGTTCCAGTACCAGAGTGCTATCATTTTGTAAGAACATATCCTCACCTTGTGGACATCCCCTCATCCCTGGTCGCAGCACTGCATAGGGTCCTGGACTCTAGTACACCCAGCTGGGCTCTCCCTGGGACCTGCAATCACCTTTCTCCATTTACATCTTCCCCTGACTCCCCCTCAGGGTATTCTGTGGTTTGACTCTCCAGCCAAATCAAGATTAAGCCCCTTCCGGGGTAGCACAAACAAGCTTTAAATGAATAGCCTTTCTACTCCTCACAGGCTTCACTATAGTTCCCTTATTGTATCTGGCCTGTTAGGCCTCTCCGCCAGAGCAAAACCCTGAGCTCAGGCTTATCTCCTCTGCAGTCTCTCCACAAATCAGTTCCCTCATCCTACTTATCTAGAGTACCTCTGCCTCCTCTATCCAGGAGGCAATTTGTTACTCCCCTGCCAGGTGCAGAGCATGACTATGTGGGTCCTTTCCCTTGCCTTGCAAGTGGTGGGGCTCAAGCCCCATCACACACCTCTATGAAATTTCTATATTTACAGGTCTAAAAGTGTCTTTGATAAACGATCTGCTGATCCTGTTTGGGACTGTTGGCAGTCTTACCCTGCCTGATTGTCATGGACCCTTGAAAACAGTTGAGAGAAGGGACCTGTTTCTTTGGGGGATTTTTTAGGACTAGATCTTGCACATATGAGATGATTTCCATACTACCTTGCAAAGAAAGGGGTTAGAATGACCAGATCAGAGTGTTCCTGGGTTTCCTGGGAGTTTCAGACGAATTCCAGAATCTGAGCTGTCAGTGTTTGCTGGGCTTTGTCCCATCACCTGTGGCTTGGGTCCCTTTAAAGGAATTGAGGAATTTGCTTGGGGAATGTCAGGTATTGATGATCTCTTTGCCCATCACAGTTGAGTTGTTACTGTAGATCAGTGGTTCTCAGATTTATTTGATTGGGCCCCCCTTCTTTGTGACTGTAGTTGTGTATGCCCTTCCCCCCCGCCCCAAGTACATATACCACCACCCAGCTCGGAAGGAAGAGTGGACAGTAGCAGCTGCTGGCTGGGTGCCTAGCTCTGAAGGTAGCGCTGAGCCAGTAGCAGCACAGAAGTAAGGGTTTTAATGTGAAAAGTAGGGCTGTCAAGCGACTAAAAAAATTAATCGCGATGAATTACACTATTAATAATAGAATACCATTTATTTAAATATTTTTGGATGTTTTCTACATTTTCAAATATATTGATTTCAATTATAGCACAGAATACAAACTATACAGTGCTCACTTTATATTTATGTTTGATTACAAGTATTTGCACTATTAAAAATAGTATTTTTCAATTCACCTACTACAAGTACTGTAGTGCAATCTCTTTATCATGAAAGTTGAACTTACAAATGTAGAATTATGTTTTAAAAAAACCCCTGCATTCAAAATTAAAACAATGTAAAATTTTAGAGCTTGCAAATCCAGTCATTCATACTTCTTCTTCAGCCAATCGCTCAGACAAACAAGTTTTCTTTACATTTGCAGGAGATAATGCTGCCCGCTTCTTGATTACAATGTCACCCGAAAGTGAGAACAGGTGTTCACATGGCACTGCTATAGCCGGTGTTGCAAGATATTTACATGCCAGATGCGCTAAAGATTCATATGTTCCTTTATGCTTCAACCACCCTTTCAGAGGACATGCGTCCATGCTGATGACGGGTTCTGCTCAATAACCATCCAAAGCAGTGTGGACTGATGCATGTTCATTTTCATCCATCTGAGTCAGATGTCCCCAGCAGAAGGTTGATTTTCTTTTTTGGTGGTTTGGGTTCTGTAGTTACCGCTTTGGAGTGTTGCTCTTTTAAAACTTCTGAAAGCATGCTCTACGCCTCGTCCCTCTCAAATTTTGGAAGGCACTTCAGATTCTTAAATCTTGGGTCGAGTGCTGTAGCTATCTTTAGAAATCTCACATAGGTACCTTCTTTGCATTTTGTCAAATCTGCAATGAAAGTGTTCTTAAAATGAACATGTGCTGGATCATAAGAACTGCCATACTGGGTCAGACCAAAGGTCCATCTAGCCCAGTATCCTGTCTTCCGACAATGGCCAATGCCAGGTGCCCCAGAGGGAATGAACAAGTGATCCATCCCATCGCCCATTCCCAGCTTCTGGCAAACAGAGGCTAGGGACACCATCCCTGTCCATCCTGGCTAATAGCCATTGTTGGATCTATCCTCCATAAACTTATCTAGTTCTTTTTTTAACCCTGTTATAGTCTTGGCCTTCACAACATCCTCTGTCAAGGAGTTCCACTGGTTGACTATGCATTGTGTGAAAAAAATACTTCCTTTTGTTTGTTTTAAATCTACTGTCTATTAATTTCATTTGGTGACCCCTACTTCTTGTGTTATGAGGAGTAAATAACACTTCCTTATTTACTTTCTCCACACCAGTCATGATTTTATAAACCTCTATCATATCCCCCTTTAGTCATCTCTTTTCCAAGCTGAAAAATCCTGTTTTATGAATCTCTCCTCATATGGCAGTTCCATACTTGTAATCATTTTTGTTGCCCTGTTCTGAAACTTTTCCAATTCCAATATATCTTTTTTGAGATGGGACAACCACATCTGAACGCAGTATTCCAGTTTTGAGAGACTGCTGCAACATGAAATATATGGCAGACTGCAGATAAAGCAAAGCAGGGGACATACAATTCTGCCCCAAGAAGTTCAGTCACAAATTTAATTAAATAAATATTTTTTTTAAACGAGCGCTATCAGCATGGAAGCATGTTCTCTGGAACCCGAAGCATGAAGAGGCATATGAATGTTTAGCGTATTTGGCACATAAATACCTTGCAATGCAATGCAAAGTGCCATGCAAATCCCTGTTTTCACTTTCTGGTGACACTGTAAATAAGAAAAGGGCAGCATTATCTCCTGTAAATGTAAACAAATGTGTTTGTCTTAGCGATTGGCTGAACAAGAAGTAGGACTGAGTGAATGGATTTGTAGGCTCTGAAGTTTTATATTGTTTTGTTTTTTTTAGTGCAGTTATGTAACAAAAACCCCCTACATTTGTAAGTTGCACTTTCAGGACAAAGAGATTGCAGTACTTGTATGAGGTCAATTGAAAAATACCGTTTCTTTTGTTTATCATTTTTACAGTGCAAATATTTGTAATAAAAAATAATCGACACTTTGATTTCAATTACAACACAGAATACAATATATATGAAAATGTAGAAAAACATCCAAAATATTTAATACATTTCAATTAGTATTCTATTGTTTAACAGTGCGATTAAAACTGCGATTAATCACGACTAACTTTTTTAATCACGATTACTTTTTTTGAGTTAACCGCAGGAGTTAACTGCGATTAATCGACAGCCCTAATCCAAACTATTTGTCAGGATCACTTTTCACAATGAAGCCTTACTTCTGCACTGCAGCTGCCACCGGGGGCTGACAGCCAAGGCCTCTTGCTGGTTGCTCGAGCCCTGCCTGCTCCCCCCGTATGGGGCTGGCATTGTGGTACGCCCTTCCCCCCACATTCCTCTGCACCCCGCTTTTTTGACAAGAGGGCATGTGTCCCGTTTGCCCTTGCCAACTGATCAAGTTGGCACGAGCAAACAGGACACATGCCCACTTTTGCCAAAAAAGTTGGGACTGCCAGGACAGGACTTAAAAAAGCAACAGTGCCAGCCAAAATTTACATCCAGATCTTTAAAAAAATAAATAGGGAAAGCACATAGCTCGTGCCTCCCTTGACACATTCCCGTGACTCCCTTGGGAGGCCCATCCCAAAGTTTGAGACCCACTACTGTACAGGGTTTAAATGAAGTTATGGTGAAACCTCCATATAAATATCTAGCCATTTTCAAATGTGACTGTTCTGATGTCACTTCCTATGACTGAACACTTCTTTCTTTAATCTTTTATTTTGTTGCCTTTTGAAAGGTTACCATGCAACTTGTGCACAACCATCTCATTTTAGACAATACTTCAACAAAGTCTAACATAGACAACTACCTCTAAGGCATAGCCACAGGGGGAATCAAACAGCACCAGCAGAGCAAGGAGCTGTATAGTGTTAAAAATTAAAAGATCAGGAATCAAATGTGTTCCCTCCCTCTTCCTCCAAATATACTTCAGCGTTATAAACACAACAGTTTGGAAGTGTACAGATAAGCAAAGACAGAAGTCACTGTAGGTTTAAAACTGGGTATAAAGATATGTAGCTGAGAGGTATCGAGATAGCACCAAATTCTGCTCTGTTACAGCAGCATAACTCCCATAATGAACATTACACCTGTGTAACTAAACTGTGGGCCTTTCATGTCAACACTTCTTTGGTCACTAGACTGCAAGGGCCTGCTTTTTTACTGTCTTGAGCCTTTTATAGTCATTTATGCCAGTACAATGTGAGTTCAAACAGCTGCCATTCTGATGTGGTATCATTTTACACTCACTTGGTATCCACTTTTCACTGGTGTATTTGACTACTCAAGGTGCGAGACTGGAGGATCAGTTCCTACGTTGTTCCTACCCAAAACTTTCTGCAGGTGGAAGGTAGACTGTGTAGGCTGTTTACTGCTTAGAGAAAATTTTAAGGAGCCTGGAAATGTAGGGCTGGAAGATACCATGAGGTATCATCTAGTCCAGGGGTTCTCAAACTTCATTGCACCCGACCCCCTTCTGACAACAAAAATTACTTCATGACCCCAGGAGGGGGGACTGAAGCCTGAACCTGCCCAAGCCCCGCTGCCCCGGGTGTGGGGGCCAAAGCTGAAACTCAAGGGCTTCAGGCCCAGGCAGGGGGCCTGCAACCTGAGTCCTGCCGCCCAGGGCTGAATCCCTCGGGCTTTGGCTTCAGCCCTGGGCAGTGGGGCTCAGGCTTCAGCCCCGGGCCCCAGCAAGTCTAAGCTAGCCCTGGTGACCCCATTCAAAGGGGGTTGCGACCCACTTTGGGGTCCCAACCCACAGTTTGAGAACCGCTGATCTAGTCCATCCATCCATGCTGAGGCCGGACTAAGTATACTTAAACCATCCCTGCCAGGTATTTGTCTAATCTGTTCTTAATCCCTCCAATGATGCAGTTTCCACAACCTCCCAAGGTAACCTGCACCAGTACGTAACTATCCTGATCATTAGAAAGTGTTTCAAAATATCTAATCCAGGGGTCGGTAACCTTTCAGAAGTGGCGTGCCAAGTCTTCATTTATTCACTGTAATTTAAGGTTTTGCATACCAGTAATACGTTTTAACGTTTTTAGAAGGTCTCTCTATAAGTCTATATTATATAACTAAACTATTGTTGTATGTAAAATAAATAAGGTTTTAAAAATGTTTAAGAAACTTCATTCAAAATTAAATTAAAATACAGATCTTATCAGTTTAGTGTGATCCTTGTCCTTGCTTTTCCTTGCTGAGTTTTCCAATGTCCTCAGGCTGGCAGTGGGCTGAGTGGGGCCAGCAGCTGGGACCCCGGCTGGCAAGGGGCTGGCAGATGGAACCCCAGACTGGCAGTGGGCTGAGCAGCTCAGCCTGCTGCCTGTCTGGGGTTCCGTCCGCTGGCCCCTGCCAGCCGGGGTCCCAGCCGCCGGCCCCGCTCAGCCCGCTGCTGGCTTGGGGTTCTGTCTATCCAGGCTGGCAGGAGGCCAGCGGCCAGCACCCCAGGCCGGCAGCAGAGTGCCACTGAAAATCAGCTCTCATGCCACCTTTGGCACGCATGCCATAGGTTGCTGACCCCTGATTTAACCTAAATGCTGCAAATTAAGCCAAGTACTTCTTATTGTCTTTGGTGGACATGGAGAACAATTGATCACCAGCCTGTTTATAACGGCCCTTAACATATTTTGAAGACTGTTATAGGTCCAATCTTCTTTTCTCAAGACTAAATGTGCCCAGTTTTTTCTTTAAAAATTGCATATCAAAGTGCAAAAGACTAAACCATTTATATGGTACAAAAAAATGTCTGCACTACCAAACCACTGAAATAACGATGGTCAGGAAGTAGGTGGACGTTATTAGAGGGAATATTTCTTCCTTCAAAGTGTTTGCCAAGGAACATACTTGTTTCAGCTTTTACTTGAAGCGATAGGTGGAGGCTGGGAAGACTAAATCTTCTTAGTTTTATTCATCCTCCCTTTGGGACATGGGTGCTGTGAATGGGCATTACTCATGTTGGAAACATTTTTCTCTTTAATGCCACAGGAAGCTCCTGGAACAGAGTCTTGCAAGCCCTGAAAACACCAACGACAGCTGAAAACCTCTGTGCTGCTCCAGCATTTGCTGAATCAAATTATTGAGTGCCAAGATGGATTAATGTTTTTCTATGAGTCATTCCCATGTTTATAGATTCCAAGGGTTTCAAACTCCTTTGCTACCAAGAAAATTCTGTCTCCATGAAAAAGAAACTATTTAGGTGGCAATGGGTTTTCAAAATCTAGAGCTGTATTTTCAGAAGAGTGACTGGGACTTGTTGTCTTTCCCCTCCAGTAAAGTCTCTTTTCTCCATCCCTTTGCAATGAAATAACCAGAATACCTGTATTTGAATTTGCAGTTTTTAAAAACAATATTTTAAATAGCTATAAAATACAAGCCAGTGAACTTTCTTTACCAGGTACTTTGTTGGATAGCAATGAGTTGCCTATCCCAGGCATCCAATATGATCAGGGTGTCATGCATTCAGTAATTCGGAGTCCAATGAACCTGCAACTTGCTGCAGAAGTGTGCTCCAGAATCTAAGATTTCCCTTAAATAAAATGAAGTTCCCAGTCCTTATGGTTTTGAAGACAACTTAAAAATCTCATGAACCGAGTGCAAATTGATGCAGTTCCATCTTCCTGAGTCTGCAGACAGCTTGGAACAACGATCCTGAAAAGTGCAGTCAGGGATGTCACAAGGAAACATTTTAGTGGGAGGTAAGGAGGGATATGGGAAGAAAGTGGCGCCCTCTGTGGGCTGCTGTATTCCCTACTGTGCACTTCCTCCCTCCACCACTTGCAGCATATGCGATGAAAGGACTCCAGGAGATGGATGCTGCTGTGAAATAGCTCCACAGAAGCCTGTATTCCTTGCGCTTTGCCTCCTCCCTCTGCTCTATTGCAATCTATGTGATTTACGGCTGGGAGACCCCAGTGGCAGCAGTCTTCAGGGGCTGGAGCAGCTCCAGCCATCCCCATAGGGGTCCTACAGTGAAAACAGGTGGCATTGCACTTTGCAGTACATCAGCCACACTACACTGTATCTCCAGGGTAGCTGGCAGGTGTGGCATTACTGGTGGGGCTTAGCTGTATTGGCTTGTAATGACCAGTGGCTGCTGCCCATTCATCAAAATGTGTTGTTAAATCTGAAACCTAAAGATGACAATGTAGATGTCAATGCTGTTAACCGTTTCACTGCTTATCATTTTAGAAGAAACATCTAGATCCTGTGTTTGTGCCCCCTCTCCCCCCAATGATGGTGGATTGCTTCCCACTCCTTCCAAAGTACTACATGTCCCAGGATCCTGAAAAAAGGCATAATAAACTGGGCTTGCATTTGAAAAAATGAGTAATTTGTTTACAGTGTTTATTTCCTCAGCTACATATGAACCAAGTATCATCACCAAAGTTCAGCAAATTAAAATTGCTCGGCCTTTTCAGTGTCAGCAAGGTTTTTGAACAGTATTGATGGGCTTAATCCCTCATTGAATTTATCAAACTGTAGCTATGGAGCCTCAGCCACTGTTCCATAATCCTTGCTGTTTGTGAGCCCTGTTCTGCTTCCATGGGAGCCAACAGATGTTTTTCCTTTGACTTCAGTGGGAGCAGGATTGGGTTGATAGCCTGCTAGATTTTTAAGGCCAGAAGGGACCACTGTGATCATCTAGTCTGATTTACTGCATAACACAGGTTGTGTGGCCCCAACGCTGCAAACATTTGTGCATTTTAGTAACTATACTTGAACTCAGGGACAATACTCCTGTGTGTAAATTTTTTCATGCGTAAACATGTGCAGGACTGTCTCCTGCAATTGTACAGTTCTAGAGGCTATCAGTGGATGGTTTCAAAAATGAAAATTAGGTTATTACGTGTATATAGTAATTTGGTTCTCTTTTCTTAATGTGAAATAAGCTTTGTGGCAATTTATATTTACTTGGCAGTGAAAATGTAAAATTTGGTTTGGCAATGGCATTCAGAAAAACACTGGAAACTCGAGGGGGGGTGGGGGGAATTGTCCGAGTGGGAAGTTCAAACTGAAAAATTGGGGCTCAGTGTGAACCTGAATTCAACCTAGTGTGGCAGACTTGTTTACCCAGACACCTTCCACTGCTGGTGAACTGACATAGAAAATTTATTTTTTTTCTTTTATTAGTGAATGAAAAGCATAGTCAGAAATAGTTATCAAGTTGAATCATGTTCAAAAGGCTGTCTTGTACTTTTTGTTTCCTAATTGCTCTTGGATGGTTTTTCTGACTGAGCTGACGCAGTCGTGTATGTGAGTTTCCTGGCAAATAAAGAAGATGACTGTGTCCGAAAGATATTTCAGAGTGTGAATTCATAGCATGTCCATGTCTAATCAAGCAATATAAACCATTAGCCACATGTTCTCCCTTTCCATCACATTTCTTCACACTTAAATGAAAACATGCCCATCCCCACCCGCAAAAGTGTCACATTTTTAAATGCCCCCAAATAGAAACCACAGGAGTCCGTTACATGTGGTGGCCATTTCCAGCATACAAATCAATTTTCATTGTGGTGAATAATGCTTGGTTTGTTTAAGGAGGCATGACTGATTTTTGGATGAAGGATCCTGTCACTTTGGCATTTTCATGGTTTTATTTATTGCGCACAAACGTATAAAACTTGGTACTGGTCTAAGTGCCAAGCCTAACAGTGGAAATAGTGGAAAGGACCACATACCTACTGATGCAGTCAACGGGCTTCTCCTTCTAAAAGACATTTTCTGGACTCTTGAGAAGTTGTTATTTTGAGTAATATGGCAGTGAAGGATTTCATCACCTGGCATCTGCTGGCTTTGTTTTTAATTCCATTTTGCCTGTGTCAAGATGAATACATGGAGGTGAGCAGAAGATCTAATAAAGCGGTGGCCAAAATATTGCAAAGTCACCACCAGACTGGCCATAAAGGTTCCAGCAGCAGGGAAATTTTGGGACAGCGGAGTCAACTTATAGAGTCGACTATTGATGTTAATAGCACTTCTACAGACCAAAAAGCCCAGAGACCAGAGGTAGATGATGTAGTACAGACTACCTCAGACAGAGTCCAGGTACTCTGAATTAATCTTCTAAGAATAACTTTGAAATCAGATTTTTTCTAAGATTATGACTGATACATTTAAGTAAAGAGGTTTATTAATGCTGCTTATTGGTCTGTATGCTACTGGGTTGCTTCACAGAATCTTTTAATGAACTGGTAAAGCCAGCAGTGGGGTGAGGGCAGTGAGAACACAGCCAGCAGCCCACTGTTCTGAAACTTTGATTCTATGCAATCAGATATGGTGAGATACAGTTTCTCAATTATTGCAGAATATTTTTTTTCTAGCAGACTAAGATTTTATAATCTATTTATGACATTGTTTGCATGTGAAGAAAAATTATGAAATTGGTAAAGAGATGATATTCTGAAGGATACTGTTCGACTGGGAGAAAAAAATCCCAGTTTACTTGAAATGTATGTATAGAAAAAATGTATCCTTTTGAGCTTGAGAAAATAATTTAAAGCACTAGCGAATATTTGCAATGGATAGCCTCTAAGTTGAGTTTTGTTTTGTTTTTAAATCCTGGCAGTAATACTGCATTTGAGACACAAGTAGGTGTGATATAACATGCTGTGTGTGTATTTGCTGCCCTTTTTATTTTAATGGGGAAAAAAGAACTGGAATTAATGCTTCTTAAATTTCCTGTAGAGTTTGCTTTTTTGTTAGGAATTTCGTATGCATTTTATATATTCTAGACATTAGCTCTCAGCAAAGGGAAAATTACCTCACCTGGTCATATGTAAAAACTGCGATCCAGATTTTTTTTTTAAAAAAAGGAAAAATGTTGAAGGGGATAAGATGAAGTTTTATTGAGCAGTAAACAAAATGGAAAGTTTTACATCTGCTCTGGGCTGGAGGTTTTGTTGTCTACTATGTTTTATAGTCAGTAACAAAATGAGAGTTTTATTTCCCCTACTGAATGCAAATGATTGAGTCTTTACATTTCAGTTGATGGTATTATATAATTTTTTTTCAGTCTCAACCCTGGATCCTGAATTCCCAAAAGCAGAAGGAGGCAGATGTGGGATGGATAATAATTGTTTCGTGACAAATAGAAATGAGTTTTGATTTTAAGTAATTGTGATGGGCTTCAGGAATGGAAACAGATCGAGATATGGCAAAACATGCCAATAAGTTCAAAATACAGCAACAACATTTCCTATAGTTAAATAGTTGTACAGCACAGCATATAAACTTTCTTTGTTACAGAACTCCTGTTCTCCCAGCAAAAGCAGGAAAATTTAATTTACACTAAATTGAACTTGTGTCCATAAACAGTATAATCAATGGGGGTATAGTATAATGATCCAGCTAGTGTTTGTGTGTTCCACTTCTTGCGGTTGGATGGAATACTGTGCAACTGTATACCATAGACCCTATGTTGCTAATAATTAAAGAAGATTCTCCTTTAGCTGAAGAGCTAGTGGCCTGTGCTTTAAGAACTGACTTTTAATTTATTTTTAGTAATATATAATTTAATACAAATTTGTTATAATTAACAAAAAAGGCCAAATTCAGCCCTCTGACATATAGTACCATTGAAGTCATTAGGGGATGCATGTATGTCCAAGGATAGAATTTGGCACCACGTATTAAGATGATCTTTACATTTACAGTAATGGAACTACTTATTGAGCAAGAGGGACTCAGCCAATTGGCACACAGTTGACTTGACTGCAGGTCATTCATGTCCACCATTCCTGTGTCTGGAAAATAATCTCCCATGGGCAATGATGCAATCCCAGTTCTTGGCTCACTTAAAACTAGATGAAAGACGAGCAACTGTACAATAGGGGAAATCCAGCATGGAATGGCTGATTTAACATGTCTTTTCCATCACTAGAGACTATGCATTCTCAG
The DNA here is from genome assembly GCF_965140295.1 of Lepidochelys olivacea. Lineage (NCBI taxonomy): Eukaryota > Metazoa > Chordata > Testudines > Cheloniidae > Lepidochelys > Lepidochelys olivacea. Next base: position 24,749,093 of record NC_140415.1, on the reverse strand, counting down.
GTGGAGAGGAACAAGCTGCTTTTAGGTCCACGCAATTTTGGGATGCTCCAAGGATTTGTATGACCCCCAATGGAAAGCAGAACAGCCAGCAGCTGTTTTCCTTTGAGCAGCTTTGCCACCTGCAGCAGCTGAGAATCCCTGTAGCTGCATATGCCTTTTGGATATTTTGCCCCTAGAATGCCCCCTATGTCTCCAGCTGTTTCATGCAATGACAGTGCCAGGAGAATTCATCCCCCAGATGTCTAAGGAGCTTGTGAAGTGACAAAGAGGGGCCAAAGAGAATAAGCAAGCCCCTCCCTATGCCAAATTTTCCACACTGCTGATAACATACGAGCAATGTAGCATGATTGCCTCAAGCCCTGTAGCTGACAATATGTATGGAACAGATATAGATACAATCTTCTTTCTGTTGCTGCTTCTGCTTGATATACTTAGAATGCTCCTCAACTTACTGGCTTTTTGCTAGTGTTTTTGTTGGTTTATTTATTTATTTTATTTTGCCAGATGAGGTGAATCTAGAAGGAGCTGGAAGGACTTCCATGCCCTTTTATAATGAGGTGTGCTGGCCCTTTAAGCCTAACGGGGGGCAGAAGATCCCATACTAGTGATGGGGGTGTGAGCACAGGCTCAGGAACTGGCCAAAATCGGAGGAGAGGAGGTGATCCTGGGGAATTAGCAGTGGATTGGAAAGATCCCAAGACACTTACTTTAAGGGCTTGGCATCAGGAACCCTGCTGCATCGGGGTGGGGCAGGGCTCCCCTCCCTCCTGGCCAATCAGGAGGAGCTCTCAGAAGGAGAGGCATATATATGCCGCCTTCCCTCTCAGAACAGGACGTGTGCTGACAAAGGAAGGCAAGCAGACCCAGAAAGCTAAGCTTCTGCTGTGAAGAATAAAAGCTCCTCAATCGGCAGGAGCATTGGATTTGGGTACAAGCTATGGGGTTGCTATGATGGATGTTGTATTTGGGACACTAAGGACTATCTTGAATTACTTTGGGCTGCTGACCCATTTTCAGAGCTGATGATTATCTTGAAAAAGACTATATGGGGCTCCCAAGGCACCCTTAAGAGAGGGGACAGGATGGAGGGTGCTGTGGCAACACCTCTAGCTACAAGAGGGAGCCAGCTGAATGTTGTCCCTGCCCCACCCACGTACACCAGTTTGCCCCCTTCTTATTCAGAACAGGACCCATGGTGGCAGGTATTTATTTAACTTCTTGTTTTGGATAGAGTAAAATAAAACCTTAACGAAAGCCAGCAGGAAATGGAAAAATGTCTGTGTCTCCAGTTATAATTGGTCCACAGGTTCAAATTAGAGGAATTTTATTGACTATTTAGCTGCCTCCTAAACTGATAGATTTCCTAGCTGTTAATCTAAGAAAATTCAAGAGTATAATGTTCAGAGATCTAGCAAATATCTTAATTCTAACCTCCTGTCTGTCCTAGGAAATCTGTGTGACAGGTGATTTTCACAAGCCACTGAATTCAATTTTAGGAAAAAATTCCACAGGTTTGCCATGCAATAGAATTTATAAGGACTTTGACAAGTGGGTCTCAATGAATCTTCAGGTCCCATTTTAAGGGTTAGAGAAAGTAGCTTTACATTATTCATCATTCACATTTAAGTCTCAAATCTCCAGACTTTTACTTTAAAACGTGTTCATTTGCACGGAGCTCTGGGTTTCCTCAGATTAAGACAACCTAATCTGAAAATTCTTTATTTTGGGGCACTGAATACAAACAGATTTTTCACTCCTATGTCAAAAGATGTTTAAATCTAACAGGACAAATCTTATGTCAGAACTTGCCCAAGTACTCCACGGAAGTCAACAGGACAACTTTTAAGTCAGCATAGCAGAGTTTGGCCCATTTTAAATGTAATGTCCTGTTGAATTCTCTGAGAGAGAATAATTATATTGCATGAGGATATCAGCAATCTACTATCCCTCTTAAAGCTTGCCTAGGTTGCACACTTCCCTACAGAGTCCCTAGCCTGCAAGCAGAGTCAACACCCCCTGCCCACAACCCCCAGCTCAAATTTAAAGCAACAACTTGCAGTTTTAACAGTTTTCAGTACACTGCATCTCTCTCTCCATTCCTTTCCCCTCAGCTTCTTCTCTCTACTTCTGTCCTAAGACATGAGGCACTCATGGAGTGCTGAAAATGTGATAGAAGTTAGTCACACCAGGCCCTTTTTTTCTCTAATCTTTCTCCCTTTATCCTGTTCTCTACCTTGCCTTTCCTTCTCAGGTACTTTGCATATTTTAATCCTATTGATTAAAATGATATGAGTTAGCAAATGAGTCAGCAGTGGGTTTGTGGAATAGAACCAGGAAAACGTACAGCCATAATTCCAAATGGCTCAGGAAGTTATATTTATCTATAGAGAAACCACCTTTTGCAGTACTGAAATGCAGCCACCTCTTGCGTGGACATAGCAGAGGTTCAACACTGCACACTTACACGTAACTGTTGTTGACAGGAAGTGAAAAATATCATCTCCATCGGAAACTGGAGAGAAATTTAGGTAAACAGACTTCACTGATTCAACCTGAATTTCAGATCCTGGCTCTAACACAACTAGTCTTATAAAAAGGGCCATGGAATCCTTAATGATCTCTAGTGGTCAGAAGAGATTCATGTATCAGACAGCATCTTGCCTGCCCCCTGGCTCAATGCTAAGGTTTGGTTCTGAACTGGGTCAGAGAGAAGAGTTCCACCTACCAAAGAATCACTTACTGAAGTACCTTTTTAAAATTCTTTATGATCTCCCATCTAAATATTGACAAGAAGAGAATTAATAACCAACCAGCCATATGGGAAAAACTAAGGATTCTAGTGACATAAGTCAACTGAACCAGATTTGTGTCATTTGTCACTTTAGTAACAGGATGGAATTTCTTTACGTTACCTCATTGCACATTCATTATTTTTCCAACATAGGATTAATCTGTTTGACGCTATTTTAAAAAAAATTCTGATAGGCTAGCAGAGCATTTGTGTGTTTAGATTACAAATGAGTTTTGCGCTATTTGGAATATCAGTGTCAAATGACCATGTGAATTGCCAGCTTTTTCTGGTTGAAATTCACATAACACACCAAAGTCACTTACTGAAGAACCTGACATGAGCGGGTTGCCAAGTCCACCAATCATTAGTGTATTTGGGCTTCTTTTTTCCGGGGCTGCTATTCTTTCAAGTTGCAGATTGTGGGTTTGGGGCTTATTTTCCGGAAAGAAAAAGGAGGAGCTCAACTTCAACTAATTTATCACAATCCTTGTAATTTTACTGAATTAATATGAATATCGATATGAGAACCCTTTGCAGTTATGAAATCTACCAGTCTGTGAATGTGAAGCCACTTGTGTATGCATAAAATAAATTGGAATTCCTTTGGGATGAAAAGCACTATAAAAATATACGGTGTTATCAAACTTTCTTATACAATAAATGTTGCTGTATATAACTCATGCTAAGTATATTTTCACTGATACATTGTTGCACTCATCATATGAATAACATATTGTATAAGATTTCCATCATGACATACACACACAGAGTATAACAAAATGCCCCAAATGTTATCTTTCCATCTGAGGTTTAGATTTTCAGATGCGCCTGCGTACTCTTGCACATGCCTGACTCACATACTTGCAACTCCTTATTTAGCCAGGTACATCCTTTTCCTGCACACTTCTCATGCAGGAATTCGAGTTTGCACATGTGCACTTTCGCGCACATAGTTCTGAAAATCCAGCCTCCTATTGTTTCAGATTTAGTAGAGTAAGTTCTCCACATTGAAGCCTAAGGCCCCAGTTCTGCAGTTCTTCGCATACAGGCTAGCATTCCCACACCAAGGGCCACTGAAGTCTATGAGAATTCATGTCCGCATTGTAGTTTGCCTGCATACAGCAAAATACATGATTGGAGACCAAGTTTAAAAGTTCTACCGTTTTAAATTACTTGATCTTATTCATTTAAGAATGATTTTTCAGATGGGGAAACTGATATAAAATGATGTTGTAACTCAAGAACAACTGAAAAAATTTCAAAACCAACCTCTTTAGGGAGAGGCCAGACACGGAAGATTTCAGTCTCAAAGGAGAAATGTTCAGAAAGCTTGTAAGCATGTACAAGCAGGGGGCTATAGTGGAGACCCTGCTACCAAGATGCAGATGTATGTATAGCAAATACACTCTATGAATGGTTTATTTAAAACCTATGTTTTTGCACTCAGCCCCCTCAAAGTGGACCTCAACAGCCAGACTGCAGTAGCTGCTGCCGTGGAGAATTTGGATTCCGAGGCTATCAAGGGCCACCAGGACCTCCAGGGCCTGCTGGAATGCCAGGTAAAAATGTCACTCTGATGGACTTCTGATCAGTCTAACTGCAGATTGCAAGCTGTGAAAATCAGAGATTGGCCCAAGCAAGCAGCTGAGCTTGGATATGGATTTGGATCCAGATCCAAACTTTCTCATAACTTGCGTGGGGATTTGGAGTCAGGTTTTAGGTTCCAATCTAATCAAAACCAATTGCTAATAAAATTAATCTCTAATGGATCTATCATTAATTAAAGTGTTGTGTTTCTTATAGCTCGTAGGCCAAATTCTGCTCTTTGTTATATGAGTGACACTTCCACTGAAATTAAGGGGATGTGCCCTGTGGTGGATATTGCTTTTGTTTTCTTTGTTTTGCAAATGATGATTTGTAAATTTCTGCCTCAGATGTGCTAAATTTACAAAGGAGACACACTTGCACTGTACTCTCCCATGGAAAACTCACTTTTGTTTTTTCTTTCTTGTCTGTCTTAATGAAAAATAAAAACCAGTTTGACAGCCAGATTATGATTTCGCTTGTGCATAGAAAAACCCAGCACTCTAGTAATGAGCAGAATTTGGTGCAGTGTTTGTATGTGTGTGGGTATGAAAAGAGAGGGAGCTATATGGAAGGGGAAACAGTGATTAGTCAGTGGGTTTAGATTTGCTTGAGCAATTATCTTCATTAAGATGATTTATAACACAGTTGTGGGACATATAGGAGTGTGTCACAGTCTGGGCAGCTTGCCTCAACAACCTGGCTTTTTTCTTTTTAATTACTCATTCACTACTTTCATTCTTTCTGTCTCTTTCTACACGTTACTGACAGTAACGCTGGTTCTGGTATCTCTATTAAATATTTCTTTAAATGGGTTGTTGATATTCTGGTGGTAGCAGTTTCCAGTAATGGTGAGGTGTGTGTTTGTTTAAGCAGCTGTGGCTGGCAAAAATGTAAAAAATAATGTTACTTTGAAATTTTTTGGCATTGGCCTGTTGTAAATAAGATTTATTATGTGAATCAGCCATCAACCCTTTACTCTACATATATAACTCTACAGACATAGGGGAACTGTCATGGTGAGGCCTGTCATACAGAAACATAACTTTGTATTTAGGGAAAGTAAAGTCATAAAGATTTGGCAGCTTAGAAAATGGTACAATGTTTTGCATTACATCCCTCTCCCCCACCCCCAGTTAACAGTGCCAGTCAGTATACTGCAAATACACAGGATTATATTTTGCAATATGGACCTATTTCTGCCCTTGTCTAATGTGAAATTATAGCTTGGCCAAATTCAGTGCTGATTTGCAGACAATCACACCAGCTAGATCAGTGTGGTTGCATGATATTAGCACAGAATCTGACCATTTGGCTTCTGTGGGGGTTGGACCTATATGACTAAAAGAAGACCCTATGGGGTCAGACTCAGTGTTGACTTACAACACATCCTATGCAATCCTAACTGGAGTCACTGTATCTGTGCTGGTGTTTCACGCAGCCTTATCCACTGTAATCACAGAACTACAACCACAGAGATTTGATTATAAGATGCATAAATTAATTAAATTAACTGGAAAGGGACAGTCCAGTTGTTTGGGTGTTATAGTAGGACTTGGGAGAGCTAGGTTCCAGTCTCTATTCCATCAGACTTCCTTTGTGACCTTGGGCACATCACTTAGCTATTCTGTGTTTTAGTTCTTCATATGTAGAATGAGGATAATAATATTTCCCTGCCTCACAGAGGTGTTGTGAGGATAATTATACTAAAGATTGTGATTCACTCAGATACTACAGCAGCGGTCCCCAAACTTTTGAACCAGGGTGGGGAGCGTGGCCACGGCTAGGGGGAGTGGGTGGAGGGGCCTGGGAAGACACAGACACGATTAAGGGGGCTGAGGCTGGGGCTGTAGCTGTGGGTGGGTCTGGGGCCAGGAGCAGGGCTGTGGCCAGGGGCCAAGGCTGGGAGTGAGGGCGGGAGCGGAGCTGCAGCCAGGCTGCAGTGGGATCCAGCAGCTGGGCCTGTGGCCTTGTGCAGCTCTGCTCCCAGACTCACTCCCAGCCTCAGTCCCGGGCTGAGAACAGAGCTGCAGCCAGTGGCTGAGACTGGGGGCTGGTGCGGGGCCAGGAGCAGAGCTGCACTGAGGCTGGGGACAGGGCCAGGGCCAGGGCTGGGAGCCAGGGATGTGGCTGGGGGTGGGGCCAGAGCAGAGCTGGGGGCGGGGAGGGGCTGGGTGACACTCCCTCACCGCCCCCGTGGGGGCTGGTGTGGGCCCTACCGCACATTCTTCCTCTCCCCCCTAGGGAGGTGCGTCCCACTGTTTGGGGACCTCTGTACTACAGCAGTAGGGTCCATATAAGTATCTTACTGACATTAAAGGGTAATGCTATATGCAGTGTTGTAGCCATGTTCATTCCAGAATATAAGAGAGACAAGGTGACTGAGGTAATATCTTTTACGGGACCAATTTATGTTGGTGAGAGACAAGCCTTAGAGCCACACAGAGCTCTTCTTCAGGTCTGGGAAAGGAACTCAGAGTGTCACAGCTAAATACAAGGTGGAACAGATGTTTAGCCTAAGTAGTTAACACATATTCCAAGGGACCATTCAAGGTGGGGGGGAGGGGGAGGAAGAAGAGGGGGGAAAAGGCTGGGGGGAGGGGTTAATGAGTTATAGATTATAGTAATAAGCCATACATTCAGTCCATGATTTTTAGGAGCCAGCACAATTATGAATTTAAGCTCCCAGGCTCATCATTTGAAGGTGCTGTGCAGGGGTCATGAATGCTGGTCTACAAGGTTCTCAGAAGCTAGTAAGTTCCAACCTGCCAGCCAGTGATGTGCTAACAGGTGCCAGAATAGAAGCTGAACTCTGACAAAGGACTCCAGTCCTGGGATCTGATTAGTGGAACACATGGGGGTCTTGATTGGTTTCCCTCCCCACACCTTCCATTTAAATCAATAATAGGAACAGGAAGTTCTCCGTGGATCTGGGTTTCCCCTGCCTAGGACTGCTTCCCCAGCAAACCTGCTCCCAGTGCCTGCTGCTGACCTCCTGGTAACGTGACTCTGCCTGCCTCCTGGCTGTCGGTTTTACTCTCTGGCCTGTCTTGGACTCTGACCTCCTGGTCTCTGATCCGTCTGACTCCTCCTCTGACCATTAGGTTAGATTGCCCATGTCCCAATTGTGACAGCAGGTTTCCTTTTAGGATGAGGACAGAGAGGTCAGATATAGAGTGATTGCTTTGTGAAAAGCGTTTATCCACAGATATGGTGTTTTTGTCTTGCTTTCTTGTCAGTTGCCATAGATGGTTCGGTTGCTCAGTATACCAGCAATTTCTCCAGTAAATATTGGGAAGTGTAGGGTATTGTTACAAATAGCAGTTACTGTGTATGTAAGGGGGACTGTTATCATTATGAAATTGAATCAGCAGAGTTTCATCATGGATCCTTTGCCTTTTCCTACACTTATCTAAAGTAACGTAAGCAGCTTTTTCAAACCTAACTAGTCACCCATAGACTGAAACAGACAGAATTGGCTGCATTAGCTGGCCTGTGAAAAATTCCCCAAAGACCACCTAATTCTTTGCCCAAATCACTTCTGATTGTGTTGACGCATTTGAAGGCTATTAAGCTGCTTTTCGGGGTTACTTTGAGGAAAAACACAGCCATTCGAATAGTTCAAAAGGAAAATCAAAACAAATCCAAACTGTTCAGTATACTCAACTACCAAACCACCTTTACTTTTGACAGCCCTGCAACACTCTGTTCCCTAGCAGTCCCCAGGTCCCTTACTATTAAGAGCTAGCACCAAAATCAAGCAATGGCCTGAGAAGTCTGCATTTTATACACCAGCACCTAGGTCACATGATCCTTATTCCTTAAAGATATTTGCACTTCCTTTTTAAAAGTCCCCCGCCAAAATCCTAAAATCTCTTAAGTACACCAGGTTAGCCCCATAGCCATTTTTTATTCCTTGGTATCTAAACATGGGTCTTATACTGAAAAGAAGTTTTGTTATAGAGCTGGGGTGGGAAGGGAAGCACCTTGTCACAGATATGATTTGAGAGAGAGAGAGATTATTTGAACTGACCAGAAAGCTTTGATTATTTAAAGGAAATCATGGAAACAATGGAAATAATGGAGCACCTGGCAATGAAGGAGCCAAAGGTGACAAAGGAGACAAAGGAGACCTGGGACCAAGGGGAGATCGTGGCCATCATGGACCAAAAGGAGAGAAGGGTTACCCTGGGATTCCACCGGAGCTTCAGGTACATGTGTTTTACAGTGTAGTTTTCTTTCCCCTCTCAAAGACAGCACCCAATTACCACAATACAATTATAGATCAAGCCCACACGTAACTGAACAACAAGAAGCATGGTGTGATATACACACTATTTGTCATTATTAAGAAACATGTCCTACAAGTATTGCCAGAGTCATCCTGAAAAAGTGTTGCCAGGTCATGATCTATCTTTATTGTAAAAAGCAAACAGAGAAATATGTTTTGGACAGAGGATAAACCCCTCCAACTGGAATACCTCTTTATTGCCAGTTTTCAGGTAATGTGCACATGATGAAAGAACAGTAAATGACACAATCACATTTTTATTAACATGCATCAAATACATATTGGTGTACTTTCTGGTTAAAAAAACAACATCAAGAGGCACCAGAGTCCAGACTTTTACAGTTATTTAGGTGGCTACTCCAGTCAGTGTTTCAAGGCATAAGGGACAGATATTTAAAGGTATTTAAATGTCTAAAGATGCAGTTATGCCCCTAATAGGATTATCAAAAGCCTCTAGTCACTTTTGAAAATCCCACTAAGCACCTATCTGCATCTTTAGGCACCTAAATAGTCCTAAAATTTGGTCCTAAGTGACTTAGGTGACTAAGTTCATTTTCAGAAGTGCCTTAGGAGCCCGAGGGCTTGTGTATATGGAGAAGTGGCATGTGGCAAGTTGGAGTGTAAATCTACAGTGCACCACCATGCCATGCACTGACTGTGTGGACTCTGCTGCTGCACACTAAAAGTTCTCTAGCGCACACTGACCTACTCCTGGAGTAGATCAAAGTGCACTAGGAAACTTTTAGTGTGCAGTAGCAGAGTCCACACACATAGTGGATGGCACACTAGTCACTGTAGATTTACACCTCAGCTTGCTGCACACTAGCTGACCATCTAAATAAGCCCTAAGTCTTGTTGAAAGTCAGTGGGCCTTGGGGCCGAAAATACTTAAGTCACTTTTGAAAATTGGACATAGCTATCTAAATCACCTCGGCCTTGCAGTTCTCAGAGGAGCAATGCCTAAATTCCTTTAAAAATCTGGGCCTTTGTGCCTTAAGAGCATCCCTCATCTTTATGATCCAGTATCACCAAACTGTTTCCTGCAGCATGGCCAGCACAAGACCTGTGCACCACTGAAGGGAGTAAGTAGAATATACAAAAGGAACCCTAGATGCAAACATTCCTGAACTTTGTGGGGGGGGGGGCGGGGGGAGTAGTTTGATGAGTTTACAGACCCGAACTTTGTAATTTGGGCCCATCTTTAATTCAAAGTTATGGTTCCATAACAACCATAACTCAATTATGTTTTTGCATATGCATAAAAGACATGAAAATTAACAGCAAATACACCAGTACTAATTGCTACATATGCGCAGTGTGGTGGCAATAACTTTGAATTTCCTGTAATTAAATTCTCAGTCATAATGTTGCATCAATATAGAGTTCTTGTACTGAATAAAATGCAGCTTAAAAATGTTTCCAAAACTAAGTGGCATTTATTACACAGCAAAATAGCTGGAGAATGCTTTTAAAGATCATTAGCTGGGAAGAATTTTATGGTAGAATGATTTCAAAAACATCCTTGTTACAATTATTTTCCATCTGGGTATTTTTCTAACTTTGAACTTAGCTATCAGAACTGTTACCAATGTATATGTTCTGGTGGTAATTGAAAACGTTGCTGAATAACTGAATATCATGCCATCAGTTTTTACGTCAAATTTCCCCATTGCTTGTAACAAATAGTTTTGCTTAAAAAGTATCAGCCCAATATAGTCTATAGTTTCTCAAACTAGATTATGCTTTGGAATGTTTGAGGGGTATGTAGAGAAGGGAAAAGTGTTCCCATGTATAATGCTTTTAAAACCAGGACTATTTTAAAAGAGAATGAATCCATTTCTGATCTGCTATGTTGAAATGAGACAAGGTGGATGAAAGGCATTATTTTTTGCTTTTCTGGTTAGCTCCAGAAGGACAGATTAGAATTTCAAATGGCATTTTGACAAAAATTAATCCATTGCATAAAATATCATTCTGTAACTACTTCACATCAACACATTAACTTAACTGAGTCCAGTTTTACCAGCTTTCCCACCTATCAAATTCATGCTGGAAAAGGGAAATCAGCCCAAACTGAACCTCTTTGAATTTCTGGTGGGGGCTTAGGATTTCAGTCACTGGATCTGAACCTACTCCTGTGGTTTTGATTCTTTGATTGTGAAGAGGTCTTTTTTCTGGTTCTAGTTCAGCCAAGGTCTCATGAAAACAGCCTTTCCCGTGAGACTTAATGCTAATAATAAATACTTAGCACTTATCTACATGTCTCAAAGCACTTCACAGAAGTTAAGTGTTTTGCTTAGCAAGTTTGTGGCCTTCTAGAACCCAGGTCTCCTAACCCTCAGTCCTATGCCCTGTCCACTGTACCAAGCTGCCTTAAGATCATAGAAACTAAGAGATGGCCTATTTCGCTGCTTAGGCAAAATGGTTTTCTATGGGTCATTTTCTAGTATCTTGTCCAGTGTAGTTTGAAGTGTCCCAAATGAGGGGACATCCACCACTTCCCTTGGAACATTCTTCCACAGCCTAATATATCTGACTGACCATTGTGAAAAACTTCTTGACAATCTAAATTTTCCCTTTTCTGAGTTTCATCCCATTATGTCCATCCAAGCAGTCTGAGCTAGCATGGCAAAGGAAGTTGGAGCAGGTGGTAGAGGATGAAGAATGTTGAACCTTGGACAGTGCAGCTAGAGGGACCCTAATCATACGGCCTCAGAATTGCTTAAGCCATTTCTGATTGGTAGCTGGAAAGACACAATAACATGTATGGGGTTTACTAAGCCTTATTTATGGCTAACACTGAGTTAAAAGCAGTAACTGAATTAAATGGATTTGAGGAACCTAGTCAAGCCAATGTTATCAAGTTTATGCTAAAATACCATACATTACATTATAACTTTTCTATCATATCATTTTAAGCTTTTAAAGTAAAAGTGCAATTGAAAACTAAGACCCTAACCTGCAAACATTTACCCATATGATATGCTTAACTTTATATACACACACATGAATAGTTCTATTGAAGTTAAGGAGCCTAGTCCTTCTGCAATTTGATTCAATAGGAGTTTTGTTACTGGGGTTTAACGGCAGTTGGATCAGACCCTAAAAGAACATCTCTGTAAGGAAAATAAATGTACTGCACATGTCAGGAAAAAGCCTGTAGGTTGTGTTTTTATATTTGTCCTTTTCCTGCTCATTAACCACTGGTTAAATCAGATGTATATTTTTATAGATTGCATTCATGGCTTCTATGGCAACCCATTTCAGCAATCAGAACAGTGGGATAATCTTCAGTAGTGTTGAAACCAATGTTGGAAACTTCTTTGATGTTATGACTGGTAGATTTGGTGCCCCAGTGAATGGTGAGTATTTATAAAGCAAAGTAGTGTAAATTTCGGTCAGAAAAAGTGTCAGATGTTGATTAAAAGAAAAATCTGGTCCCATTAAAATTAAAGGAAGTTTAGCTATTGACTTCACTAGGACTAGAATTTAGCTCCTAGTGCTCTTGGCTTTGCCTCCGTTTGGGGAAGTTAGGAATTCAAGACAAAGTTGAGGGAACTTTAAGTAGTAATTTTTCAAATAAGAGCAACTGTTATCTGACTTCATTGTTATTCAAATCTTTGAGGTGAGTTTTTAAAACATGACTTCGGGGTTTATACATGGGGAAAGATTTATAACCTTAGACTTCCTTTTATCTACAGAACAAGTAGAGCATAGAGGTGGCAGTGCAAATTTTAGCACGCTGTCCCGGCAAGGTGCGTCACCCCTGACCTGGAGGGACAATTTTTAAGAATAAGCACGTAATTTGCTCTCTGTGCCTGGTTCTCATTTGCACTGTGGCCTGGTCTACACACACAAGTTGTACTGTTTTAACTGTACTTGAAAGTGGGTGCAAATCACATTCCCACTCACTGTAAAACTCCTTTACCCTGCCAGAGCTGCAAAAAGTGGCAGTAGTGTACATGAAAATCAGTCCCTCTGGACCTGTTTTGGCTCCGATCCTACAGACACTTATGCACATGTGTAACTTTACTCATAACAGTGTCCCTTAGAGGTTAATGGAGCTAGTCATGTGAGTAAAGTTATGCACCTACTTAAGTGTTTGCAGGATCAGGTCCTTAATCCTTAACTTCTTTTCTACAACCATACAGTGATGTCAGTCATAGTGGGTTCCTGTAGATACCTGTCTCCCTCAAAAGTGAAAGGAGATCACATGTGCAAATCACAAGAATATGGGAATGATTATTAACTGATGATAGTGATTCAGGAATTATTTCTGATGAAGGTATGATGAGGAATTTGAAATTACTTTGGGTCATTTTGCCAGATTGCTGAGTGAAAACAAAATTAACTCTGCAGGACAGTATACACATGGAACCTACCACCCACAGTGGTACACAGAAATCAAGGCTAACTTTTCCAGTCACACCCAGGATTCTGCAGCAATCTCTGCCCAAGCTGAGAGGTCTGCCCAAACAGAGCTCATTGCAGGATTGGGACCATAGCCTCTGAAGTGCTGCATAGCGTACTTTATTTTCCAGGCCATGTCGTTTATTATTGTTGTTTGTTATTTATATCAAGATAGCATCCACAATATAGCTAGGTACTTTCAAACACAGAAAAAGATACAGTCCTTGCCCTGAAGAGCTAAAATCTAAAAAAGACAAAGGGTGAACTAAAGGGACACAATGTACAAACAAAGTGATCAGGGTGATTAGTGCCATGTGTCATGTTTGTCTACATTTTAAAAAAGTATGTTGTGGAGACTGAGTTAAGAGGGGAAAGCAATGAGTTGATAGGAGCAAGGAAGTAGGGAAGGGAAAGGGGGCGGTCATTGGACTGGGTGTTTTAGTAATTTCCTTCTCAGTCTGGGAGGGAAGGCTCTGCCATTTTTAAGTAAATTTATTTAATTGGAACTTGACTTCAGTGATCCCCTGTGCTCAGTGGAGAATCAGATGACTGAATCAAATCTAGGTCTGGCTGAAGTTAAAGGGAAAACTCCCAGTGACTTCACTGAGCCCTGGGTTTGGCAAAATCTCCTCCCTTTTCTAACCCACAAACACATCTGTGGAATGTACCCTACAACTTACTATGTAAAACACACATGCATGGTGCACATGATATCTTTTTTAGGGGTGTATTTCTTCACCTTCAGCATGATGAAACATGAGGATGTGGAGGAAGTGTATGTGTACCTCATGCACAATGGCAATACAGTTTTCAGCTTATATAGGTAAGTTGAGAGGTGTGCTCTTCACCACGCTAGACAGATTTGCATGGATGTCGGTTCTTACTACACATTTTGGAGGGAACATGGTAGTATGAAACACATCAGAAAGAAATAGCCTGTGGAACGTTTGCCTTCCTAGATTCCTAGTTGTGTGTCATTACTAGAGATGTGCCTGAGACTAAAATTCAGTCTTAGTTAGAATTTCCCCACCATTGGGGAAGGAGCTAGTGATTTTGTCACATACACAGAGCCCTGGCAGAGTTCCTCTTTGGCTGGACGTTCCCCAGGCTGTTGTTTGGAATCCACCTCACTGGGCTCCGGGTACTTTAAGCCTCTTGAGTCTGAACAGAGTCCAGGCAGTGCCCCTTCCTGTGGGAGTCTAGGCTAATTCTTGGGGTGCAGTTCCTCTGTTTAGCACCCCCTCTGAAAGCATCCGATGAAGTGGGTTCTAGCCCACGAAAGCTCATGCCCAAATAAATCTGTTAGTCTTTAAGGTGCCACCAGACTCCTTGTTGTCCCTCTGAAAGCTGAGTATCCAAAGTCCAACTGCCTAACCCTTGGGACCAGTGCTGACTCCTCAGGCTTCCTGTAGCACACCCTCTTTCAGAAGGGCAGCCATGTGGGTGCTCTGGGTTTACAATTTAACTCTTTAGGGGCACATGATAGCGAAAGCAAACAGACACACAGACAGACTTTACACCGGATTCTAAACATCTGTACTCTTTATTTAGCAGTATGGAGGATGGGGGAAGCCATCTCCCTGCCTCAAGGGCCTCACCAACTGTGGAGAATTCTTTGGCCTTAGCAAAGTCCTTTGCTGTACCAGGATCCTTCTTCAAAAGCTCATGGATCCTCTTCAGAATCCTTTCCCCCTTTATGGGTCAGCTAGTTTTCTCTCACTTTGGCTGTACCCTTATTTAAACAGCACACCTCTGCTACAAAATCATGCCCCTTTCTCCTGTCTACTGTGTCTACTGTGTCTCTCTGAGTCCTCATGTTTATATGTCACCCTACAAACACCTGGTTTCTTTATTCTGCTGATGGGTACTTTCCTGCTTCAGCCAAGCCCTTTGTTCAAGGCATTTCTACCTGAATAGGCAACCACGAAGATTTAATGTCTGACTATTATCCCTGGTCTGGCAGAGACTGCTACAGTCCCTGTCTGCAAATGGTGAATTCCACATCATGACATCAGCCAGCATTTATACATTGTACATAGACAGATTCTCCAAATGGTCAGTTTTGATCTGGGGTTGTGATCTAATGGTAACATATGGTGATAGCTTAAAATAACAATATTCATCTCAGGTTGATTCTGATGCATGTACAGTACATACCATCTAAACGACAGCCTTACTGAATGTTACAATAAAGCAAGTTATACTAAAGAGAGATGACGTTTCAGCTACAGTGCTATGAAATAGTAAGAAGGCTGAGTGCTGTACATAATGTCATTGCACCACAGGGTGGCTTGGTCACTACCTGGTGTGCCACATTGCATGGCCTCTTTCTAGTCTCTTAACCACAAACACACATGAGCTCATTACCCTTTCAGCACCTGTGTATTTAGTATTCCCTTGCAAAGTATAACAGAGCATATTGCAGGCTTATAGCAGGAGGAGACTTCCATACAACCTTCTCTCCTCAGCCCAGGCTCACCCTCTGAGCTTCCCTCTGCTGCCTGTTCCTCCTCTTTATATCCTCCCAAGTACAGAGCCGATTGCCTCATTAAGCCAACAACTGCCACCCAAGGGTCAGTAATCCTCAACAGAAACTGATTAATTGACTTCAGTTAAGCCTGCACTCTGCCCAGGGCTGCACCAACCTCAGTGACCAGGGTGCTATAAACTGTGCCCTGCAATGTGTGACAGAGAATTTATCTCAGCTAAGCAGATTTCGAAGTCTTTATTTTACTCATGCGATCAGGAATCAAAAGCTCTTGGCTGTATCCAAAAGAACTGACTTTGAGCCCAGTCACTTGTTCATCATATGGTTCAGAATGTGTAGATAGCCAGATATGTGAGAAATGTGTGGATCCTTCTGTGATGCTTCCCTGGGGTACCCAGGGTTGTGAGTCACCTTATTACCCCTCTACCTCCAGCAAAAGGAAGATTTCCTTGTGCTGAACTGAATGTCAGCTCCCAGACACTGCCAGATTGTTAGCCACCCATACAATCTCCTCGGGGCTCTGCAAGCCCTTATGTTGTCTTGCAGGTTAACAATAAGAGCACCCCAATCCTTGAGCCCTCTTTCCCTTGTAGTGTCCACCCCTGTAACCACAGGACACTCACAGAAATTGCCAGGTAAGCTGTCCCCAAAGGAACAGTGCACCCACCAGTTTGTTTAATTCAACTGAGGATCTGCTCCAGTATAACATAAGAGCACTGAGACATACTTATAGTGAAAGCAATAAATTGTTTATTGTCATAAGTTTATTATCAAAGGCTAAGATTTAAGAGCGCGTGAGTGATGACAATGCAAACAGAGATAGTTACCTATAAAACAAAAACATAAAATGTAAACCTGGGTCTCCACTTACCAATGGCTACCTTTCCTGATAAATGAAGTAATTTCCCTCCCAGGATTCAGTCTTTTGCAGAACTAGCTGGTTCTCAGTCAAACCAGGATCCAAGCACTCATGAACCTCCCCTTCTCTTCCCAGTCCTCCCTTAGTGAATAGGTGCCAAAATGTCACACTGCATTCTATTTATATTCTTCAAGGTTCATTCCCCTGTCACCGTCCCCCACCCCCACCCCAGAGAAGAGACAACCGCCAGTACCATCCCTTTCCCCTGTTTACTCCATGTGTAGATTCGACTTTCATGGTGTTGGCTTACAGTGCTTAATTTACATAGCCAACTGCGAGACAACTGAATAAACTTCTTCTGTCTAACTCAACACCTGCTTGTCAACTCTGCCTTGATTTTACCATTTAAAACATAATATACTGAGCAAAACCAGGGCCGGCTCTGGGTTTTTTTTGCCGCCCCAAGCTCAGGTGGGGCTGGGGCTTGCAGGCGGCGCTGGAAGTGGAGGGAGTGATGTCACCTTCTCCAGCGCCTGCAAGGGCTTTACCCCCTCCCCTCCCCAGCCGCGCAGAGAAGCCCCGAGATAAGGGGTGGCACAAGGCACTGCGGCAGCCAGTGCTCAGAGAAGGTGGCACAGCCCCGACTCCCCGGCAGGACTCGCCCTCTCCTCCCCATGTAGTGGCTGGGCCCTGGCAGCTCAGCATCCCGGGGCTGAGGCTTCCCCTTCCCACTGCGGCCAGGGGCGCGGCGCCCTCGCCCCGTCTAAGTGGCGCAGCTCCGAGAGCACAACTGCCCCGAAAAAAAAAGGGATGGGTGGAATGCACGTGCTTGCTTTGCTGGTGCCTGAGCAAAACCATGTGTTTTCTAGGCTCAACATTTTCTTTTAGGTGACTTATTTGATCATTGTTGACCAAAGAAAAGCGTAACTCTTTGTAAAACATTCATTCCTAGCTATGAATCAAAAGGAAAAGCTGACACATCAGGAAACAGTGCGGTGCTAAAACTTGCCAAGGGAGATGAAGTTTGGCTGCGAATGGGGAATGGAGCCCTCCATGGAGATCACCAGCGTTACTCCACCTTTGCTGGGTTTCTTCTTTTTGAAACAAAGTAAAAAAAAAAAAGTGCACTTTTAGGCAGCTTTTTTTTCAAGCTGTTTTCTTTTTTTTCCTGGTCTGTGGCATAACATTTCAACAAGGTAGGATCAGGAAGGCTTATCCTGATGCATTATGTTAGTATTCATGTATCAGAAGTGCTGAACACATTGAGTAAATGACATAGATGTTATTTCTCTGAAGGTACATTGTCACTTGGGTTGCACCTAATGGACCATTACATTGTTTCTATTGGTGGTGGTGGTGGGGGGGGGGACTGGTGGAAAAAAGGGGGAGAAAAGGTTTTAAAGAAATTATTTAGAAAGTGGTTTGGGCAGTTTGACCCAAATTTGGTGTATAGATAGATTTTGTTCAGTATGTCAGGAACTATACAATCCTAAATTCGTAGTCCTTGATTCATTCATTTATTCAGTACTCCATAGAAACTGGCTGTGAATAACTGAGTTGGCTCAATTTTAGGTGAGAGAGGACTTAGAGAAATAGGCTTATACTGAACTAGAAAAACTTTTTCAAATAGAAAAAATGTGGAAAAAAGGTATTTAGGGATTCAGGTAGTTGCCCCACCCTCTTGAACCTTTTTATGATGATGTTGGTGACTTTAGTACAGTTTTCTAGTACGTATTTACCTGCTTTAGGAAGCAATAGTAGGATTTCTTAGCTTAACAGCAGCTCAAGGCAGAGGTTCTTTGGCCTGTGTTATGTAGGAGGTCAGACTAGATAAGCAGTTTTCAACCAGGGGTCCAGTCCAGGGCCCCCTGCGGGGCCACAAGCAGGTTTCAGGGCATCTGCCACGCAGGGCTGGCATTAGACTCATTGGGGCCCATGACAGAAAGCCGAAGCTGCGCTGTGCAGGGCTGAAGCCCGGGGCCCTAAGACCTGCCACCCGGGACTGAAGCCAAAGCCTGAACTTAGCTTCATGGGGTCCCCTGTGGTGTGGGGCCTCAGGCAATTGCCCTTCTTGATACGCCCTAATGCCAGCCCTGGCTTTTATATGCAGAAAAACAGCTGTTGTGGCACAGGTGGGCTGTGGAGTTTTTATAGCATGTTGGGGGAAGTCTCAGAGAGAAAAAGATTTAGATCCCCTGGACTAAATGATCATAATGGTCCTTTCTGGCCTTCCAATCTATGAAACTTGGTATAGCAGGGTACTAGATTTCAGGACTTGGGGCATATTGCCAGAGATGTTTGGGGGTTGGACTAGATGACCTTCTGGGGTCCCTTCCAACCCTGATATTCTATGAGTCTATGTTTGGAATGCTCAAACAGCACCGCCAGCTGGGGAAGCATGTATCTCATAGAGCTCTTAATAGGATGTACATTTTAATACCCTCAAGTTTACTCACCAGCGGAGTGCTACCATTTTCCTCCCAGTTTTTCTGGAAGTTATGCCTTGAAGATCCATCCAGTATTTCAGAAAAGACATTGTGGTATGGCAAACAAGTAGCTACACTAGTACAGTATGTAGCTGATAAATTGAAACTTTAGCTGGTTCAGTAGACCTGGCCACACTAAGCCTGGCTCTGGCCATTTTTGTTATTCCACACTCTTCATGAACATTAACATTTGCCCTCTGTTCTTCAAGTTTACATTACCTGAAATCCTGTGTTGCCATTAACTTTTTATTTTAAAACTTACTAGCAGTTCCAAATGGGCTAACCTAATAATGATGTCTGAATACATGGTTTTTCTGCATGTTCCAGCTCTTCCCCCACATTGATGAAAGGGTAAGCATCTTAACTGGTGATTTGCAACAGATATAAGGTGCCACTTATATATTGCAAACAGGTGGGATTAGCATGAGTGTAAATTCTGAATCCTAGCAATATTTCTTAGAATGTCTTTTATAGGATAGTGATTACCAATACCAGTACAATAGATTAATGCATTTAAAAGTCTGACCTCTGTATTTAAATATCCTTGTACTCATTCCTAGTCTATGTAAACTGCCTTTTTAAAATGGGAAAATATGTTGATACTTGAACAATAAGATCTTCATGATTTTTATTTTTGTGCATCAAACACAGACAAAATATGGATTTTAATTAATCTGATAACTTTAGCTTTTGTCTGTGTATTTAGTGCAGTGTTGTACTAAGAAGAGTTTTCATAATCTAAAACCATATTATTTTAACATAGTATTTTGGTAATATTTTGGCATGCCTTAAAATTTAAAAAAATCATACCACACAATCATATTAATCTTATTCTTTTGGAATAAGTACATTAGGTGCATGTGACATATGGCTAGATCCATTAACTCTCATGGTATGAAAATCCTTTGTGTTTGTTGAAAATTCCATTTCTGGTTGTGTTAAGAATGTTTGCTTACTTTGTTATACATACATTTACCTAATAAAGACTGATAGTCACAAAATTATAATGAGTTATTTACATCTATATTTACTATGTTACATGAAAACAGCCTAAGTACATTAACCTTTAGGAGATAATAGTATATATAGTCTCAGTACATTCTCCTAAGCATTCATTTAGCTTGTGGACTGCACAAAGGCAGTGTTAAAGGTCAAAATAAATTTAAATACCCAATGCCTGATTCTCCATTGCCCTGCATCCTGTATAGTTGTATACACCTGTGCAAAGTGAATGCAAAGTAGGTTTAAAACTATGGGTGTGATACTCATTTACATCAAGGCTACTGATACTGCACTGGCAATGTACATTTACACTCATTTTAAGTCTCATTTACTTTGCCAAAGGGGTGTAAAGTGGCATTAGCGTAAATGAGAATCAAGCCCTACCATTCTGATTTGATATCATTTTACACCAATTTTGCATTTACACGATGGAAAGTGAACAACTAACACAAGGTGCAGGGCAACAGAGAATCAGGTCCCCAAAAGTCTATGACAAACTGTAATATGGAGGCACCGCTTGCAGCTTCATAGTTAAAGTAGAGATGTATTTTTGCACTTTAAGTACGATTCAACTTCTTTGTTATGTATGGAAATCATACAGCACAGAAATGCAGGTCTGGAAGAGGCCTTCTGAGGTCATTTAATTCATCCTCTTGCACTGAGGCAGGCCTAAGTATACCTAGACCATCCCAGATAGGTGTTTGTCTAACCTCTTCTTAAAAACCTCCCCGGTAACCTATTCCAGTGCTTAACTATCCTTATAGCTAGTTTTTCCTAATATCTCTCCTAAATCTCCCTTGCTGCAGATGAAGCCCATTACGTCTGTTCCTACTTTCAGTGGACATAGAGAGGTTTCAGAGTAACAGCCGTGTTAGTCTGTCTTTATGCACGTATGCATCCGTATGCATCCGATGAAGTGAGCTGTAGCTCACGAAAGCTCATGCTCAAATAAATTGGTTAGTCTCTAAGGTGCCACAAGTACTCCTTTTCTTTTTGGACATAGAGAATAATTCATCACAGTCCTGGATGAACCTTTGGTCTGACCCAGTATGGTCATTCTTATGTTTTTATGTTCCTCCTTATAAACAGCTCATAACATATTTGAAGACTGTTATTAGGCCTCTCTCTGTCATCTTTTCTGTAAACTAAACATCCATTTTTTTTAACCATTTCTCATAGGTCAAGTTTTCTAAAACTTTGATCATTTTTGTTGTACTCCTGTGGACTCTCTCTATTTTGCCCACACCTTTTTTAAAGAGTGGTGCCCAAAACTGGATACAATACTCCAGCTGATTCCCCATCAGTGCCAAGTAGAACAGGACAATTACCTCCCATGTCATACATATTACACTTCTGTTAATACTCCCAGAATGATATTAACCTTTTCCACAACTGCATCACATTGTTGGCTCATATTCAATGTTTGATCCAATATAACCCCCAGATCCTTTTCTTCATTACTACCACCTAGTCAACTTTTCCAACTGATATCCAGTGCTTGCATCTCCTTCCAGCTTGGTATCATCTGCAAATTTTATAAACATACTATTCACTCCATTATCCAAGTCATTAATGAAAGAATAATGTCCTCAGCTATATCCTCCCCAAAATTACAGCATATATTTCTTGAATGTTGAGTGGATTTTTGACCATTTACAAGTAAATTGTTAATTTATAAATTAATTTTAAATCAGGTCCTTAAAAAATTTAGCAATTGTCATAAAATTCCCGCCCTCCTCCAACATGATCTTAGCTCAGGCATTATCTCTCCACACAAAAATTGGCAGAGTTGAATCTTGAATAAACCTAGTACAATGGGTAGATTTTTACCTAAATATTTAGCATGAAAGGTAATTCTTCCCATTATTGTTTATACCTAAAATTCTTCTTCAGCAGAGGCTGAATAATAATATGGTCCTTCTGAGAAACTCATGAAGAACTGTCCTCTCTTTCAAAATGGCTGCCAGCTTCCATTGTTCTCAATGGAACTTAGGCCACAAGCTGCCCTTTCCAAAAATGGCCACCATTAATTTACTCCTCACAGTGATCTTTTTTTGCCTCTAGGCAGCATGGGCGGGGGGGGGGAGAGGGTGGGGGATAGTGGTGTACCATCTTCCTTGAAAGCAGCTTGGATACACACCCGTTGAAAGTGGCCATCTTTGCTAAGGGCACCCTGTGGCCTCACTCCCACAGAGTACAATGAGAGATTTGAAGTGAGGTCAGCTTTTAGACTCAGTCCCAATAAGAACAATTGGGTGAAGGTCGCTATTTTGAAGAAGAGCAATTTCTTGGTGAGTTCTTGAAGGAGATTTTGCGCACTCCCTCCTGCTTGTGGAGAAACTTTCAATTTGCAAAAATGGCTATTAATCGTAAATGTATCTTTTAAACATTTAACCACTGTGCCAAATCTACTCAACAGGGATGGCTGGAGGGGGAATTTGGATCAAAGGAGTGTGCAAAGGAATACAGAAGACTGGAGGGAGAGGCAAATTGTATTGTGTGTGCAGGAGAATGTAGGGGGAAGCAAGTGAGAAGGAAAAACTGGGTTGTGCACACCTTATGCTGCTCTGGCAAGACAAAGCAGCTGTAAATTCAGTGTAACTGACCAGTATGCTCTTACTGCTTTGTGTAGGTCCAGAATGGCATAAAACAGCCAAGGCACCTAGGTGAATTTGACCCTAAATGTTAAAATAAAATTGAAAAAAAAGTTAGTTGATGCTTCATGTCTTCAGATCATTAGAAATACCATATAGTAACTTCCTCATTGGGTTTCTTGTTTACTGTTCATGTTTGAAAATTGATCAGCCCCTGAAGGTCTTTGCCACAACTCACTGCCAAATGTCAGGGTGGAGCTCATCCTGACTCTGCTTACACTTGTTTTGGCAATAATTACCCTATCCTTGTACTTTGTGTGTGTGTAAATCACTGATATGTACTCTCAATCTTAACTCCATTTTTATATGTATTTTGTCTTGGAATTTCCTTGTGTTTTTTTTAACTACAATTTTCAAACATGAACAGGAAACAAGAAACCCAATGAGGAAGTTACTATATGGTATTTCTAATGATCTAAGGTTACAGGCTGCTGAACTGAATTCACTTTGGGCCAATGGTGCACCAGCACTGAGGCTCCCCTACTACAAGCTGAAATCACAAAAGAGCTAAAATTACTAAGAGCTGAAATCACTGTTGTGTTAAGTAGGGGGGGCCTGAAGATATATTGTGGAGCAGTTTGTGGGATGGCTGGAGCAGCTCATGGGGGTGGCTGGCAGAGTGGAGCAATTTGTGAGATGGCTGGTGGAGCGCAGCGGAGCCCACGGAGAGGTGAGGCAATCAGCTTCAGACCACGTAAGGTGCCCCTTAACCCCTAATCTCCATCCAGGATGGGAGGTAAAACTCTGCAGATAAACTTTCAAACTCTGGCGCTGCACTGACCAGGGACAGAGACTTTTGGGTTGTTGGACTTTTGGGACTTTGGGGGACTTTTGGGTTGCTGGACTCAAGAACCAAAGGGAAAACATGGCCCAATTTGCTTGGGGTGGGTTTTTGCTCATGGGTTGTGTTATGAATCTTGTTGGTGGTGTTTCCCCAACACAATGCCACATTGTTTCTTTCTGTTATTAAAAGGCTTTTGCTACACTCAGACTCTGTGCTTGCGAGAGGGAAAGTATTGCCTCTGGGAGGTGCCCAGCGGGGGTGGTATATATTTGTCCCAGGTCACTGGGTGGGGGCTCTAGCCTGTTTTGCATTGTGTTAGTGGAATGGAACCCCTAGATCCTGAACCCGGCCCTTGTTGCTGCCAACTCTGACGGGCAGAAGGGTTACACAAGCACTTATAAACACAGTAAGTTCAGAGTTAGTGTTAAATTTACAAGATATCCAAACATGTTAAGATGTGGAAATGCACAGTTAAGGCACCCAAACAACCTTAACTATGCCTTGCACTTTCAAGAAACAGTATGAAACACTTTCAAGAAAACAGTATGAAACAATCTAACGTGTCTTTTAAAAAGATCAGTTCAATTTGAACTGGGACCAAAGAGCTAATATGCATTAACCAGAATTGTGAGGTTATTGCATTGGAAATTTTTTAAAATTCAGCACTTCATAGATTCTACAGAAATATTTGAAAAGCTATGGGATTTCTTTAAAAAAAAACAAATTTTCTCCAGTTTATTACATACCTTCAAATAAAACAGATTTAAAATTAAATTGATCCAGTACTGTGTATGTAATTTTTCCCTATGTTCATCTTCCCTTGAAATTTCCCATCAGAGCTTTCAATTCCACTCACTTATTTTCCAAATCTCCTCAAAAGAGGATGCTTTTATTTCAAAATGATGTTTTGTGCTAGAATCAAGAGGTTCATACAGGGACAGATTTTTTGTGAGGGGGAATGGGCGGGATGGGAGAAGAGGCAGTGGGTATTGAATTAGTGTGAAAAGATTGTGTATTTATTGTTGTTAATCAATACAATGGTTGTGCAGTTAGTTCTGCTTCAGCAACCAAGAGGAACAAAAACTAGACAATGTATCAGGTCAGATTTTAAAATTTGTTGTAGAAGGAAATCTGCAAGTCAGTTTCAGTTGATAGCATTCTGTCAAAGTGCTCCATGCTGGGCTGTAATACTGGGATACCAAGATATGAAAGAAAAGGAGTACTTGTGGCACCTTAGAGACTAACCAATATGAAAGACAGACAAACCGATAATAACTAGTTTCAGAGTAGCAGCCGTGTTAGTCTGTATCCGCAAAAAGAAAAGGAGGACTTGTGGCACCTTAGAGACTAACAAATTTATTTGAGCATAAGCTTTCGTGAGCTACAGCTCACTTTATCCGATGCATACTGTGGAAAATACACAGATTTATGTACACAGAGAACATGAAACAATGGGTGTTACCATACACACTGTAACGAGAGTGAACAGGTAAGGTGAACTATTACCAGCAGGAGAGCGGGGGGAGGGGGGAAGAGGGGAACCTTTTGTAGTGATAATCAAGGTGGGCCATTTCCAGCAGTTGACAAGAACGTGTGAGGAACAGTGGGGCAGGAGGAAATAAACTCTCGTTACAGTGTGTATGGTAACACCCATTGTTACATGTTCTCTGTGTCTATAAATCTCCCCACTGTATTTTCCACTGCATGCAACCGATGAAGTGAGCTGTAGCTCACAAAAGCTTATGTTCAAATAAATTTGTTAGTCTCTAAGGTGCCACAAGTACTCCTTTTCTTTTTATAATAACTAGCTACATCACATAAGGAATTCTACATAGTGTGCATCACATTTACTTTATTTTTATTTATTTGGCTTTTGCATTGCTCTCTGAAACAACCTTGGGTTCTGCTCAGATAATGTAGGGCCAGATTCTCCCTTGCACTGAGCAGTTTATAGTTCCTCATTCTTTGGGCCAAGCTACCTGGCTCTAGTGTGAGTTAGAGCATCAATGGGGTTGCAACCTTACACTAGATGGGCAAATCCCTAATGAGCCACATGGCAGCTGAGACTCAGCAGAACACAGCTATGCTTCACACCCGACCCAACCATCTATCCACTCAACATCCCCTGTATGCTGAGTTGGGAGGAGTGATGCATGCAAGAGATAACTAAGCTGGCTTTATGCCATCTGAACGCTCCTCCCTGTTGGCTCCTGATTTTGACTGGCCAGACATAGTCAGATTGCAACTTCTTGGCACTGTTTGAGTGGTACCAAGTAGCTGGGTCAGAGGAGATAAGAATGTGAAGGTGATAATGGAATGGGGTGAGTATTGTGAAGTTGCATTTGAAACAAAGCAGGGAAACTTCAGTACTGAAATCTGACCAATTAAAGTGCATGTTGAATGAGGCAGACCACACTGAACTGGATAGAGCTTTCTTCTGTTGGCTAGCAAGTCATTCCACAAGATGGAATTTCTTTACTATTTCCCTCCTTATTACAAAATAATAAATTAAAAAGAACTAAGAAATGCCCTACATCAGAAGAATGCTAAAGTTATAAAATTAAGTTCTCAGAAGTCTGGAAAGGCCAAGGTTAAAGCTGCCCACACTACTTTAACTCTGTCTCCTTGAAAATATGCATTCCAAGCCAATCTTTATGGTACATGGCCACGTGCTATTTTTCCCAGAGAACACCTGCCTTACTCGGTGCAGCGGGTGGATGGCTCTCAGTGAATGAGCTAAGGAACCACGTATTGGACAGTGAGGACAGAAAATAAACATTGAACAGCTGTCTCATTCAGTACGCTCCATCCAGATTGCAAAGTGAAGGAGGCAGAGGTCCGACAGAAAAAATGTGTTATGCTGGAATTAAAGACTGTATTGTAATGCTTGTGCACAAAACAGCAGAGTTAAGGTTTCCATAGCAACCTTGACTTTAACATTCAAGACTTCTGAGGACTTCATTTTTCAACTTTATTCTTTAGAATGGAATCTACTCCAGGCCCTTTCCTGTAGCATGTTGGATGCGATCAATCTCCATGGAAGTCCAGGAGAACTGAGAATGATCTGCACTTTGCAGGATTGGGTCCTCAGTCCGGGAGGTGAAAATTCAGAGCTTGTACCATGTGAAAAGCATTGATTTGCAGTTTTAACTACTGGATGAACAATACAAAAATTTTTTTTCTGGGGTGAGGGGGGTGGGGTTATTGCTCATTTTTCAAGCTACTGTACCATACACTAAAGATTAGAAATGTCACAGTTTTGAATAAAGTCTTTCAGCGAATGTCCCAGTTCAGATCAATGTTTTGTTCCTGCTCAGATTAGACACCACTTCTCAGAAAGGGCAGTGTCTGTGCTGAAATTCACCAGTGATCCACAGAATCAACGATAATATGAATTAGTTATAAATTAAATATGCCACAGCTACATCTGGGTTTCTGGTGAATGGCTGACTTGCTATGTGACAGGAATCTGTTGTGAAGCAAGTTATATTGTCCAGTTGCACTAGCGGTATTGGGACAATTGCCGAAGACTACAGTGCAAAGGCATTAGTTCTAGTGAGAACTGCTTGCTGGTGATAGTCTAGCATTCCAGGACCAGCAATAGTGATTGTAGAGGAAACAGCAGGAAAATATTAATCTTCTGCTGAATGGCCACGTGAGCTCACTGTCCAGAGACAAACTCCCTGGTCTTCTTCACCTATGTGAAGGAGTCAGAATAAAGCTTTCACCCAGGACAATGCACCCAGAAAAAAGGAAAAATAATAATACTAATTTAGTTCGGCTCCTAGGGGACCATAAAAAACTGTCAGAAGTAGAAGTAATTTGCATATTTTTTTTCTTTCCTTCTCACCAGAATAACCTGGGGTAAAATCCTGGTGTCAATCTGTCCTGCAGTGGCTCAAGAGCATGCATACCAATCTCAGAGCAGACTGTTAAGAGCCATGGCATAATTAGTTGTGAGTTCTATACTTAAATTTCACCAACCAATTATCAAGTGGAAACTCCTCAGGCAGTATAACATCCTTAATATGGAGTCACAGAGAGTCCCCTTGGGTACTCTGGTCTGTTTTGCCACCCAGGTGAGTTTGCCTTTGTGATAGATAGTCCCTTATACCATGAATCACAGCCACAGGTGCTGGAACTAGGGGTGCTGGGACACCACCTGGCTTGAAGTGGTTTCCATCATATAAAGGGTTTACAGTTTGGTTCAATGGCTCTCAACATCCCCCTACTATACAAATTGCTCCAGCTCCCCTGATCACGGCAATATTCTGGTTACTCCCATTCCCAACAGACCAGTCACTTTCCACAAGTCAATTGCACTTTAGATCTCACACCAAAGACAACACTTGTAGCCAATCCTATAATAAACTAATTAAATATTTAGTTTATAGGAGAAAGGAAAAGAGAGTTATTTACAAGGTTAGAGCAGGTAAACACATATAGACACAAATTAGTTCCAAACTTGAGTTTCAAAAGGTAATAGAAACTTCTATAATAAGCAAGCTCTATATGTCATTTAGGTCTAATACAGACCAAGCACTGGGGATCTTTTGCTTATGCCTAGTAATCCTAGCCGCCCAGAGTCCAAGCAGCAGAAAGGCCCAGTTCCTTCTTGTTAGGGGGGTTTTATTTCCCCTTTGCCCCCGTTCTGATTCGAGCTGTAAACTCAGCCAATGGGAGGAATTCATTTGCGAGATTCATCTTCCTGGCGGGTGGGGGACAGTAAACAACAAAATCTTTTGTCCTCTTTAATACTCCACTCTAGCCCATGATGTCGATGGGCCTTCCTTGTCAGGCACCACATAACATCTTCTGTTGGAGACCAGCATGTCACACTAGTTAATGTCTTTCTCCTGGCTGATGAGGTACACAGTTACAAAGGTTTACAGTGCAAATGCTCAAATATTGCCTTACACTATGGAATACAAATATTATAAGTGAGCTCACTTATGCAGTGATATAATATCTTAACACTTACCATTCTTATAATTCTAATCCCTGTTTTAACAATACTAACACAGGTGTGCCAGACTGATTCAGGCTATGTACTTGTCAGCGTTCAACCGGGTCATGGGACATTGGCCTGAGCTGGAACCTGGTCAGCCAGCAACACGCCTGACACTATTGACGTCACTAGCAAAACTCTTATTGACTTCCCGGGGTCCAGGACTTCACCCCAAGGATTGAATGGACTGAACAACTCACCTACCCCTACCTGTAATGCCTTCTGATCTGGTTTGAGGCATAGGAAGTCAGCGTGGGGACGCTTGTACAGCTGCTATCTCTGGATAAATAGTGGATTTCAGTCCCCAGGGATGTAACTCCAAACCTTTTTATTAACAACAAGGGCTAAAATCACTTACTTTGGGGTTGGGGCGGGGAGGGGAAGAAATACACTCACAGTGAATGCATGTGTGAGAGTCTGTGTGTGAAAGAAAGCGGGAAACACTGAGAATACACCTTCAAGCAGTGCTTTATTTGTAATGAAAGAGGTACTGGGGCTCAAGCAATTTTTTTACTTTCATACCTGAGGCGACAAGCCCAGAGGCGCCGGGGCTCTGAACTGCTAAGCCCAGAGGTGCCGGGGCTCAGCTCTGGCAAGCCCTGGCACAAATTAAGCACTTCCTCTAATCTTAAAAACATATTGGGATTACAGAGATCAAACTGCTTCAGCCAGTGGGACTCTGTACAAAGGGCACAGCATGAGGTTGGAAATGCTAACTAAAATCTACAGTGTCAATCTAGGTGTTAAAAGAAAAGGAGGACTTGTGGCACCGTAGTGTCTCTAAGGTGCCACAAGTCCTCCTGTTCTTTTTGCGGATACAGACTAACACGGCTGCTACTCTGAAAACTAGGTGTTAAGATGGGTAAGGACAGAACCCAACAGCCCATAGTCTGACATGGCATAAAAGCTGTCATCAAAGGTAAAGCATCCAAGTGTGAAATCTTCAATAAGCACAGGAAACAGAATGCAAAAGAACCATTGAAACCCACATGAGATTCTTGATTGATGGTGGTGGTTGATGCAGCTCTATCTGAATTAACAAAGGCTATTACTCAGATATTCATAGACTTGTAACACTATTCCTGGTACAAGTTTTAAGATATTGCAACAGAAAGTAGCAGTTTTACTATTCCTCTCAGTTTTTCACTTGTACATGAATGCAACAAAACAAAGATAAACTGAACTAGTACAATTATTTTAATCATCTTGCATGATACTGTGTTATATGTGACTGTATCTAATTGGAATAAAATGTGTAATAATACATTGGATAATTTGAGATTGGCATACACTTTTTCTATCTCATACACACACACTCGTGTTCATTGTCACAAGATACTACAAATCTACATGTAAGGCTTTATTAAAAGAAATTAACTATATAATATTGCATTACTAAGGAACAGCATGTGACTATGTAATAAGACTAACCAGGAATAATGTGCATGCAAAAGAGGACAGAGTTCAGTTGCACCTATAATCTTAACTTAATTTCCTGACTTTTGAGTGCTTCACTTTGCAGCCTTACTGTTCTTCGAATGCAGTGAGTGATACTAATGGAAGTCTATAAGGTGTATATGTTCTACAAGTTATCGTACAGCCATTGGGTTGCACTGACAAACTGAACCTCACAAAGGAAGTCTGATGCTATTCCAAATAGAACCGTATCTCCTGACACATGGGACAGTGCCTTCCTCCTCCTCTCTTAGCCAGCTCTTTGATGGTTAACTTTACACCAGCAAGCCCTTTGAGGCCATAAATTTAATGAAGGGAAAATTTAAAAAAGGGATTGGTTGAAAGCACATTAAATGACAATCTCTATCTACTTATGAGGACTGCACTATTCTTATTCCAAGCATATGCCACTAGATGAGTCAAAGTTTCCTTGCTTTCATCATCTGTCTTCTTCTGGACACTTTTGCTGCTGCCGGACAGCGTGCTGGATTCACACCACAATCCCTCAGTTAGCCACTTAGGGTATGTCTACACTGCAATTAAACACCCCTGGCTGGCCCATGTCAGCGACGTGGGCTTATGGGGCTGCGAGGCTATAAAACTGAAATGTAGACGTTCAGGTTTGGATTGGAGCCTGGGTTCTGACACCAGGCAAGGGGAGGTGGGTTCCAGAACGAAAGCTCCAGCTCAAGTCCAAACATCTACACCACAGTTTTACAGTCTTGCAGCCCAAATCCCATGAGCCCAAGTCAGTTGACATGGGCCAGCCATGGGTGTTTAATGGCCGTGTGGACATACCCTTAGACTTTCCTCTGTCTTACTCCTCCTTTGCACCAAATGTCTTTTCTTATGATGTGGTGTTTGTCTTTCAAATGGCACTTTTTTTGAAGTGGATTCAGTGTTCATAAAAGGTGTCAGTCTGACATCTCTGGAAACTGAAATCCTCTAGTTATGTACTGGAGCAGTCCATGACTGCCAGGAAGAGTGCCAGTTGGGATGCTGGATGGGCTTTCTAATGAGGTCACCTGCCCACTAGGAGCTGGATGGAAACCATTAGCTAGGGGCTGCTGTGATTAGACGACAGCAAGATCTAGAAACAGTCTATTGTTATAGCGGTACCTGGAATTTGACAAACCAAGGCTACTTGGATGACATTTTAGAAGGCGATAGAAGAAAAACTGCTGCAGTATCATTTTCCTGCTCCAATCAGGTACAAACTTCAAGAGCCTCAGTGTGAGAAGAGGCAGAGGAAATTGAAAATCCAACATTGAAACAGAGTAAAAGTACAAATGTTTCAAATGTGATGGGTAACTATGGAAACAAACATTCAAACAGCATACCCCTCTAAGGGCGAGGAACAATAAAGAAAACAAGCCAGCTCTATTTGAATTTTAAAACAAAACAAAACACATATTGTCCTCCCTACCAAGCCTTGCCGTTGGCTACATAACACTATATATACGGTTAGTGCACATGCGATTGAGATAATCAGGCATCTATTTGAAAAATAAAGAGGGTTTCTTGAAATCAAGCTTCTATTTTAGATACTTCACAGTTAGCTTAAAGTCAGGGTTCAGATCTGCAGCCCTCTGTCATATCTGTAGTTTGATTAACTTAATGAAATAAAAAAATGAACAGTTGGAAAGATATAAACTAGGCCAGTGGTTCTCAACCTTTTTTGGGCTCAGGACCCATTTGTAAATGTTTATGGCCTGTTGCGATCCAGCAAATAGTCTGGGGGTAGAGGCCCTGGGGTGATTTTGGTTGTGTCCTTCCCCTCAAAGGGGGTTGGGTCCTGCCCACCACTCACCCCACAGTGACGACTCCTGCAGCTCCTGTGCTGTGGGGCTGGCTGGGCTTGGCTCTCCACTCCAGGCATTGCATCCTCTGGGATTGCAGCGCCACTCAGGTTTGGCCCTGTCTCCCTGACTAGACCAAATTTGTGTGATCTGGCTCATGGGGTTGCAGGGCCACTCACTCAAATTTGGCCTACCTGGACTCCTGTCATCATGACGGCTGGGCCAAACCTGAGTGGCGCTGGGACCCCAGAGGCTGCAGTGCCTGGAGCAGGGAGGTGAGCCCTGCCAGCTCTGTGGGACAGGAGCCACAGGAGTTGCCACACGACCCTTTGAAACATTCTGGCGACCTAATTTTGGGTCGAGCAATCCTGAGCTAGAATTCAGTTCAGAACAGTGTACTAGAGAAACCCACTTCTTGCCTAAGATACTGAAGAGGAGTCCAGTGACTGATAGCATTGAAAGCCGTACTGAATAAAAGAAATGGAGCCAGAGGCACAAAGCAGGCCATTAACTGGGGCAGTCTTGTTATTACAAAAGAATTATTATTGTTTGTATTACCCAGCATTTTGTATGTCAAGAATGAGGCCCCATTGTGCTGGGTACTGTATAAACACTTAGTAAGAGAGAGTCTTTGCCTCCAGGAACTCTAAATAAACAAGACATGCAAAGGGTAGAGGCCAAATGGATTTGCTTTACATGTATATATAACATAAAATTGTACTGTACTGGATGTGAATTGTACTGTACCGGATGTGAATTCTCTTTAATAAATTTTTTGAAGAATGTGAGTCATTGTTAAGATGTGATTCGTCTGAGTCCTTTTGTATAGTGAAGGCTATGAGTTATGCCCAGCGGCTCTAGTGCGCACAATGCAACAAGCTGCAAAGATATTCCATAGAGTGCCTAGACTGTGCTATAGTACAGGGTGTTCTGGGTAGGGATGAAGACAGCCAAACAAGGTACATGGGAGAAATGGGTTGTGACCTGAATTTTAATAAAAAAGTTGACCAGACTTGCCAAGTCTTGTGCTTTTCTTCACGTGAAAAATCAATTCCTTGTCTGCTGACAATCTAACACTATGGTGTGTATAGTTCCCAGCTGTGCCAGACACATAGGGTATCTCTATACTGCAATAAAACATCCTCAGCTGGCCCACGTCAGCTGCCTTGGGCTCGGACTGCAGGGCTATAAAATTGCAGTGTAGACATTCAGGCTTGGGCTGGAGCCCAGAGTGTGTGACCTTCTCCAGTCACAGGCTCCCAGAGCCCAGGCTCTAACCTGAGCCCAAACCTCTACACTGCAATTTTATAGCCCCACAGCCCACTCCCCATGAGCCTGAGGCAGGTGACATAGGCCAGCCATGGGTGTTTAATTGCAGTGTAGACATACCCTCAAAGGTTAACAGGGAAACTAGCTGCCTCCTCACCTGGAGCTGATTGGTGGCCCTGCAGCTGGTGGGGAGATGAAAAGGCTACAGGTGGGAAGGAAGGGGTAGCTGCAGCGAGGCTGAAGAGTCATTGAGAGCATGGGCCTTCAGCAATGGAGTGGTGAGAAGCCACCCAGGTAGCCAGATCTCCAGAGGAAGAGGATCACAGAGTGTGAGTCTGGGAAACAGCCTATTAGGGAGGCAGCGAGGAATTGGGGGTATCTGTTTTCAGCTGCTGTGGACAGGATTCTGGGATAGGAACCTGGAGGAGTGGTTGGAGCTGGGTTGGAAGCTGCTGGAGTGGTGGGGGCTGGGTTCCCCTGTCAACCCTAGCAGAGGGATTATTATCCCCTGCCGAGCAAGGGGCCTCAATCCCAAGAGATCTGAGTTTGTGGACCCTTTGCTAGGGTTACTGGCCTGCTGACTCACTAGACTCCTTACCCCCTCTCTAAGAAGGGAGAGACTATTGGTTTTGGCTGTAAGGCTGGAGTCATAACAAGGAACTACCAGGTGGGGTTAAATGGTGATTGGCTGAACAAAAAGGGAAAACTGAGGTAGATTCTCCATAACACCTGCTCAGGTGTGTGTGGGGGGGGACAGTGGAGGTGAAAGCACCCCTGGACAAGCACCAATAATGGTGTCGGCAGGAAATGGGGGTGTCCTTTTGAGTCAACACCGAACTAGTCCTCCCAGCATGATGCTGTCTTTGGACGAGTTGTAAAATGAAAGTCCTGACCACTTGTCTTCAAGACCCCAATGGTACATTTCATAAGAGTAGTGTCTTCCGCCTGGTGTCCTGGCCAAACAGCAAGTCAGATAATTGTGTTCTGCCCTCCTAAATTCCCTCTTACTGTTTCAGTGTTACGTGTACTCACCACTTGGACAATTAAATGTCAGGCACCATTCTGGATCTCTCGCTCCGCACTGAATCTCAGGGTGCTGGCTACTACGACTTCCATGTGCTCCAGAAAGATTGACGTTTTTTCTTGAATGTGACACTGCCGCAGTCACTAACTTCTTTGTCACCTCCTGGCTCAATTGGAGTGTCCTTTGAAACTGACCAAAAAGATGCAGAAGTTGCCAAACATGGTTTCACAGCTGCACTTGGTATAAGAGCAAGGGAATTGGCAGCATGCATCTTTTGGGACACCTCTCTAGGTCCTCAGATCCAGACTATAGCTAAAACTTGCTGATTCTTTCTGGATAACATCTCTAAGTTATGGCCTTTCCTATCCATCCACATAGCTACCACTGTTGTTCGAGATGTCCTCATTTCTCAGCTAGATTACTGTGACATCCTTCTCTCTGGCCTTGACAAATGTAGTCTTGCCCAACTCATATAAACTCAGAATACTGCTGCAAAGATCACATCCCTCACCTGTCGCTTTGACTACACCACCCTCTCTTTGAATCCCTCCACTGGCTTCCACTTCTCTATCGCGTCAAACATAAGCTGTTTGTGTTTACTTTCAAGGCCCTCCACAGTCAATCCTCACCCTCCCTATCAAATTTCACTCACGGTCGATGCCCACCTCTGATTGGTCCATGGCACCAGCATCCACTCCCCACATGCTACGTTTTCAAACAAGCTCCTTTGTGCTTTCTCCCGTACTGCCCCTCATGCTTGGGAGGAACTCCCTGTAAGCATGCACAGAACTACCTTATTATCCACCTGCAGATTCCTCCTCAGAACTCCTGTTTTCCATGATGCCTACAAAAAACATGACAATGGTTAGGCTGTTGGTGTGCAGAGACGGCTAACTATCATGGTCTTGTCTCACTGATGTCTTGTACGCTCCTGTCTGTCTGAATCAGTCTGACTCATTTTTTATATTTAGATGGTAAGCTCCTTGGGAAAAGGACCATCTGTTTGTACATCGCCTAGCACAATGGGGCCTCAATCCGTGACTAGAGCTCATAGATGATACAATAATACTGCTACTAATAACAGGACAAAGTGTTTCACTTAAGTGTCAAGTCTGTTACTGCCCACTGATGGAATTTCAGTATCTTATTTAATTAACTTATATTTCAAATTCTTTTCATTGAGTGATTTTTGTTTGTTAAAATAGCATTTTTTTTCAGGCAAAGAATTCAATTTTATAGCTGCACAGACACAGTCTTGAACTTCACTGCAAAATCATTTCTGATGGCCAGACATTTTTTTTTTTGGAGACAATTACACACTGTTTAATAAGCACTCAGGTATTGAGTTTGTTAGGAGAGGATGCACAGCACTCTTACTAATTTCACAAGCACTTAGCTCAGTCTGACCCCGCTCTGACTTCTGCAAGCATCCAGTTCATGCTAGACATTCTGAGAGGCTTAACACAGCATTGGTATAGAAACCACCACTCTTAAACATTTTTTTTAAATCACTTTTACTAAGATCCTCAGTTTCAGAGTAGCAGCCATGTTAATCTGTATTCGCAAAAAGAAAAGGAGTACTTGTGGCACCTTAGAGACTAACCAATTTATTTGAGCATAAGCTTTCATGAGCTACAGCTCACTTCATCAGATGAATCAAATAAATTGGTTAGTCTTTAAGGTGCCACAAGTCCTCCTTTTCTTTTTGTGGATACAGACTAACACAACTGCTACTCTGAGACTCTGAAAGACATTCTTCAGTAACTTGGGGGGAGGAGGAGTGTTCATATTCTGTGTAACATGACCCCTGTGCCCAAGTCCCCCAGAAGGGTTGTTCCTTCAAACCAGTACAAAATTCCTCTGAGCCATATTGGCTTCTGGCATAGTATCAGCAAGAAACTGAACAAAATGTATGAACATAGCATTAGTCCACAGCTTGGTTAGTGACAACAAAAAAGCTATTTTTTAAAATGTTCCAAGGTTGGCACAGAAAGCAGACGAACAAGAATAGCTGTCATATAGATACAGTGAGAAGTATAATTCTGCCAGAGCTTCAATGGGAGCAAGATCTGGCCCCAAATCTCTACGTTTTGATTTCTGATTATCCATCATTCATGGATTCCTATATGTAGCTTGCCTAAGTCTTTTGTGCTGAAGCACTACCTGAAAACATATTTTCCCTACCGCCTCCACTCCCCATCCCCGCACCTAGTGTTTGGCTTGGAAAGGAGTTAGTGCTTCTCTAAATTCTCTCCATTTTGCATGTGTTCTTTGGCTT
Organism: Lepidochelys olivacea; assembly: GCF_965140295.1. Classification (NCBI taxonomy): domain Eukaryota; kingdom Metazoa; phylum Chordata; order Testudines; family Cheloniidae; genus Lepidochelys; species Lepidochelys olivacea. The sequence continues at coordinate 24,712,911 of NC_140415.1, read as the reverse complement.
AAACATGGGAAGAACAACACGTAGTATGTTTATAGAAGTCCAAGGCCAAAAGGGACCATTGTCAGACTAGATGATCACCTCCTGCATAGCACAGGCCACAGAACTTCCCCAAAATAATTCCAACAGCACATCTTTTAGAAAACCATCCACTCTTGATTTAAAGTTCTCAGAGATGGAGCATCCACCACCTTGGTAAAATTGTTCCAAATGTTAATTACCCTCACTGTCAAATTCCGACCTTGGTTCCGGTTGGCGTATGTCTAACTCCAACTTCCAGCCATTGGACTATTATACCTTTCTCTGCTAAATTTAAGAGCCCATTTTAAATACTTAGACTGCAATCAAGCCACCGCTTAGACTCAGAGAGCTCAATATATTTTAATTTAGCAAAGAAGGCTATCCCTTTAATCTAATCCTTTAATCATTCTCACATGGCTCCTCTTCAAACCCTCTCCAGTTTATCAACATCCTTCTTGATTTGTTGGCACCCGGACTAGACACAATATTCCAGCAGAGGTCGTACCAGTGCCAAATACAGAGATAAAATAACTTCTCTACTCCTACTTGAGATTCTCTTGTTCATGCATCCCAGGATTGCATTAGCTCGTCTGTCCACAGAGTCACATTGGGAACTCAAGACAGCTGATTATCTACCACAAACCCCAAATCTCTTTCAGAGTCACTGCTTCCCAGGATAGTCTTCCATTCTGTAAGTATGACCTACATTCTTTGTTCCTAGATGGCTACATTTACATGTAGCCATACTAAAACATATATTGTTTGCTTGCATCCAGTTTACCAGACAATTCAGATTGCTCTGAATCAGTGACCTGTCCTCTTCATTACTGACCACTCCCTAATTTTTGTATCATCTGCAAACTTTATCAGTGATTATCAGTCACTTATAAAAATCTTAAACCGTGTAGGGCCAAGAACCAATCCCCATGGAATCCCTCTGGAAACCTGTTTGACAATTCCATGTTTACAGTTACATTTTGAGACCTATCAATTAGCAAGTTTTTAATCCATTTAATTTATGCCATCTAGTTTTTTCATCAAAATGTCATGTGGTACAAAGTCAAATCCCTCACAGAAGTCTGAGTAGGTTATGTCAACAGTATTACCTTTATCAACCAAACTTGTAATCTCATCAGGAAACACAAGTTAGTTTGATAGGATCTATTTTCCATAAACCTATGTTGACTTGCATTAATTACATTACCCTCTTTTAGTTCATTATTAATGAAGTCCCATATCAGCCACTCAATTATCTTGCCTACCACTGATGACAGGCCTAGAGTTACCTTGGTCATCCTAGTTATCCTTTTAAAAAAATTAGCATAACTTTAGCTTTCTTCCAGTCTTCTGGAACTTCCCCAGGGGTTCTAAGACATAGTGGAAAAAGCAACATTAGTGGTCCAGCAAGCTCTTCAGTCAGCTCATTTAAAACTCTTGGATGCAAGTGATCTGGACTTGCTGATTTTAAAATGTTTACTTTTGGTAGCTTCTGTTTAATACCCTCCAGAGATGAGTGGAATGGAAAGAGTTTTATCTGCCCCCCACCCCCAATACAGAACAGCTATATATCATTTCTGCCTTTTTCTGCATTATTATTGATCATTCTACCACTTCCATCTAGTAATGGACTAATACTATTGTCAGGAGTCTTTTTGTTTTCAATATATTTTTTAAAAAACCTCCTTATTGTCCTTAAGTCTGCTGGTTATAGACTCCCCCCTTTTGTCCTTATCAATTTTCTACAGTCCCTAACTTCTGACTTCTATTCATCACTATCAACTTCCCCTTTCTTCCATTTGTTGTATATTAATTTGTATACTGCCTTCACTTCCCCTCTAAACCAGGTTGGATTTTTAATTATTATGGCCTTTTTTCTTTTTTCTTTTTGGGGGGGGAGGGGCATCTAATAAAATGTTCTTAAATCATTCCAGCTATCATTCACTTTTTTCTGATTAAATTCTTCCTCCCAGCTAACTTGGCTCATAATTGTTTTCAGCTTGTGAAACTGGCCTTCTTAAAGCACTAAGGACATATTACTGTTCTGGACTTCATTCTGTTTGCACATTATAAATGTAATCAAGTCATGATCACTTGTACCTAAGCTAACATTAACTTTTAGTTCCTCTTTATCAGTTAGGAGTCTATTAAAGAATTCCCTTGTGTTGGCTGTAACGCTTCTTGAATTAAGAAACTGTCACTTCTAATGTTAAATATTCCAATGATGTTTTAGTACTGGCTTATGTCATTCAAACTGAAGTCCCCATGATCACGCAGCTTTTCCCCCCAACACATTATAGATAGGTCCATAGGAAGGCAGTTATCCTTTTCCCTATTATGATTTGGTGGTCTATAGCAGACACCAACCAACTCCATTTTGGGCTTTCCGTGTTAGGACATTGATACATAAGCATTCAAATGACTTTCTTCTGAATGATCAGTGATTCAGAAATAGGGAATGCCATTTTTGACAGACGGCCTCTCCCTTCCCCTTTTGCCCACTTGATCCTTCCTTCATAAACAGGTTTTTAACCACTGATTTTGGTCATTCCTATTGTGCAAATCATCCCACCAGGTTTCAGTAATACCAACTAGACTGAAATTATACTCATAAATGAGCAATTCTATTTCCTCTTGTTTGTTACCCAGGCTCCTAGCATTGGTGTATAGGCAACTCAGTAATTCCTTTTCTTCTTGTCCTTTTGGTTCCTTGATTAATTTTGTTTCAAATTTTCTTGTTCTGAATGCTCATATCATCCCTCTTTTTACCCTCCCCTCTTGCTATTAGGTTACCCCCATCCTGACTATTCTAGCTAGCCTTCCCTGAGGAATTTGGTCCCTCTTCTATGGCGCTAGAGGCCATCCAAACTATACAGCCCCCCTCTGCATGGAAATTAGAACAAATGTTCCACAAAATCAAAACTCTCCTTCGTACACCACTTACCTAGCCAGAAGTTCATGTCCAGAATCTTCAAATATCCTTTAGTCTTAGTTTCAGCCAGAATTCTTTGTTTTATAGTGTGTGGGCTTTTGTTTGTTTGTTTTGTTTTTTGACATGCAACTCAAGAGATCTTAGATTCAGTCTCTTTTATTCTCTTTGTAAAGGTGTGGGCAGTCCCTGCACGCTCCCTTGTGGCTCAGTGTGGCACTGCCGGTGTGTTCCACCTTAATTTCCCCAAGTGGAGCAGCAATAGATTCATCTTAATAGCCCAGGGAAAGGAAAAGCCAAAACACATTAACCAAATGCCAGGTCACCTTTTAATAAGGTTTCAGGACAGCAGTCCTACAACAACCACTTCATCAGCACGGTGGCTCGGAGCTCCCAAATAACATTCCCAAACCCAAGTCTGAGTCAGCTACCTGAAAGAAAAACCACCACATACTACAGCCTTCTACCTCATCTCTCTCCTTAGCTTCCTGTTCCTGTATTTAAATAGCTTAGCGGCAGGCTGGAGTCTACAGCCTGTCCTTTAAAGGGGTAGTACACTTTTTCTCCCATACATTTTCATACTCGTATATTACTATTTATTGAATCTTCCACTAGCCATAATGCATTTAAAAAAAACCTCAAAAGGCCATTTGTTCTGGTAGCTTCAGGGAGGCCAATTATTCTAGCACTTATTATTTGATTCTCTAGAATCTCCACTTTATTGTTTACAGTGTTCTCCTTGAGAGAGGCTGTATGGTGATGTGCTCTACTGGCACTTTCTACTTCTGCTCTTTTGGTCTCAGCAGTATCAAAAAGGCTGAACAGGTCAATCACCTGTGAGACTGGGGTGAAATCCTCGCCCCATCAAAATCTGTTTTTCAGCAGAGCCAGAATTTCACCCTCAGATTGTCAAAATTGGCATCTAGAAGTTCAGTTGCAATATGGATACTATTAACATTTGGCACTGTCTTCAAGGAGAATTTCCTTTAGTAGACTCGCTGATAAAACGTATTACTCCTGATACATTGTCTACAGTGTTGCACCTGAGGCAAAGATGACAAGCATGTAATTTTTCCCCCATCTTCCCATCTCTCTGGGTTTCTCTTAGCTTCTGTATTAATTTAGATAGAATACATGGACCCAAAGAGCTAACGGTGTTAACATGACCCTGTCACTGTCCAGCATTAAACAGTGTTAAACAAGGTTTGAGGTTTGATATACAGAGACCATAACCTGCTTAGTATTATGGCCATCACATCATCAAAAATCCTTCTTAACCTTTTATTAAAGATACAGAAAAGAGGAAAAACAGTTAAAGCTTTTGAAATGTAAAGTATTAAGTACAGTTTTCATTTTAACATCCTTGTTCCCTTTCTGTCTAGCTAGAGAGATACTTTTACAAGTGAAATCCCCTTTTGTTAAGTCTTTTTATATGGTAACTGTTCTTTTTTGGGGAAAAGAAAAAGGTAGGCTGGAACTGTTGTGTTTGTTGGCTTTGCTGTTCAGTCAATTCCATTCCCTAGCCTAGAGGATAAAAGACAAATGCACACAAGGGAAAAGACGAGAACAGCAAAGATAGAAGCTGCAGCTTCTATCTCTGGTATTGACTTTCTCTTGCAACCTCACGGCTGAAAAAACACAGGCCAGGTACACAGTTTTATCAGCCACTCCATAACCCAGCAAACTTGTACCAGTGTCGGGCTGTTTAGGGCATTGCTTCCAGTTGCAATTTCTGGTCATGGGCAGTGTTGCAAAATATATAGTCTTGGCTGGCTAAACCAAACATATTAAACAGGAAAAAGAATAAAGTGGGGAAGGAAAATGACATAGTGTGACTGAGTGACAGTCTCACATCTTTTTAGCTATCTATAAACCAAAAGGGATACATACAGGAAATGGAAGGAGGGGCATGTCACCCAGGAAGCATACATGGGAATAGCACAAGCATGGGAATAGCAACATCAGGAAAGCCAAGGCAAAGGAGTTACAGCTGGCAAGGAATGTTAGAGACAACAAGAAGGGGCTCTACAAATGTGAGACAAAGATCAGAGATGGTGTGGGTCCGCTGCTCAATGGAGAAGGTGAGCTGGTAACAGAAGCTAATAAGAAGGCAGAGCTGCCCAATGCCTACTTTGCTTCAGTCTTCTCACAAAAAATTACTGGATGACTAGCAAAGTTACCATAGACAATAAAAGGGAAGGGAGGCAGATTGGGATAAGTAAAAAATATGTCAGATCTTCTGAACAATTTGAATGAATTCAAATCAGCAGGGCCTGATGGTGTTCACTCCAGGGTACTAAAGGAATTAGCCAAAGAAATCTCAGAGCCACTGGCAATAATATTTGCAAACTCATAGATGACAGAGGTCCCAGAAGACTGGAGAAGGGCTAACATAGTGCCCATCTCTAAAAAGAAGGAGCCAGGAAACTATAGACTGGTCAGCCTGACTTCAGTATCTGGGAAGCTACTAGAGCAATGTATAAACATGCAATTTGTGAATACATGGAGGAGGAAGGGGTAATCACTAGCAGTCAGCATGAATTTACTAAGAAATCATGCCAAACCAGCTTGATTTCCTTCTATGACAGGATTGGGGGAATGTGGTGGATATAATATGCCTGGACTTCAGCAAGGCTTTTGGCACAGTCCCATGTGTCATGCTGGTAAGTAAACTGGAGAAATGTGGGCTCGGCGGAACTACCATTAGGTAGATACATAATTGGTTAAACAACTGCAAACAAAGAGTAACTATTAATTGAATGATGTCAGATTGGAGGGAGGTCTCAAGTTGGGTTCCACAAGGATTTGTCCTGGATCCAGTGTTTAACCTCTTTATTAAAGACCTGGATGTAGGAATAGAGAGCATACTGATCAGATTAGCAGATGACACAAAGCTAGGGGAGTTGCTGCTTGTCAAACACTCTGGAGGATACAGCTAAAGTTCAGAGAGATCTTGATTAAATTGGAGAACTGGGTGGTAGATAACAAAATGAAATTCAACAAAGACAAATGTAAGGTGCTACACTTAGGGAAGAAAAACCAAATGCACTAATATAGATGTGGGGGGATAACTGGCTTGGCAGCAGCACTGCTGCGAACAATCTGTGAGTTGTGGTGGATCACAATCTCGGCATGAGTCAACAATGCGATGCTGTTGTAAAAAGCCCCAAATGCAATTTTAGGTTGCATAGCATGCAAATCAGGGGACGTGATAGCACTGTTCTACTTGGCGCTGGTTAGGCCTCAGCTAGAGTACTATGCCCAGTTTCAGCCAACAATGTATAGAAAGGATGTAGAAAACCTGGAAAGAATCCATAAGTGAGTGACAAAGATGATCAAAGGGATGAAATACAAGCCATATGAGAAAAGGCTGAAGAAACTGTGTGTTTAGTTTGGAAAAGAGGATATTAAGTGGGGACATGATAGTGGTCTTCAAATACTTGAAAGGTGGACATAAAAAAGATGGATAAAAGTTGTTCTCTTGCCAAAAAGGGTAGGCAAGAGGCAATGAGTTCAAACTACAGCATAGCAGATTTAGATTAAATTTCAGGAAAAACGTCCTTACTGTATGAACAGTAGGAACCGACGGCCTAGGGAGGTTGTGGAAGCTCCATCACTGGAGATTTCCAAAAAGAGGCTGGATAATCACCTGTCTAACTCTGGGAGGAGGTTAGACAAGATGACCCTTGTGGTCCCTTCTAACCCTATAATTTTATCCCAGGTGGTATTTGGGATTTAGCCTGAGGTGGTGATGTCATCTGGCTCCCTCTCTCTGCCCTGACCTTGTCAGGACACTTCTCAGGATTAGGATGAAGAAGGTACAATGGCCTCATGTTCAATTGCAGAATCTGGTGCGGGCTGGCAGCCATGATGATGATTCCTCTTCTCTCCTCTCACAGTCAACTAGCATTTACCTCCCCCTACTAATCTTCTTTCCAAAAATCTTTTTTCTTGTAAGGACCCCAAAAAAGGAAGTGATGGGTGGAATAGCCCATCCCCTCATTACCTTGTCCACCAATAGGCTTAATTTCTGACACAACAGTTTTGGTTCATTGATTTCTAGTCCCACACATCTCTTATCACAGTCCTGGAGTTCCAAATTGACTTTTTTTTTTTTTTTGTCTCCCTTCCGCACCTTTCCCCATCAATATTTATTGTTAGGGGTTATTGTAACAGTTGACAAACTTTTATGCACTTTCCCACAGTCAGTTCACAGATGGGGTAAATTTGTAGGCCTAACTATTAAAAATGTCATCACAGTGATACAATTCCATTTTTCAAAAGACAAATGCAAAATTATTTGGTTCCCAAGTCTGTTAAATGGACCATGTCATGGTTCCCTGCAGCCTGGTCTCCAGGAAATCAACAGATTAACAAGTTGTTTCAGATGGAAACTGCCAATTCAGCTAAGCTTCGTGTTAAACCAATGTTTTGTAAGAGCTTGTTTTAAAAAGATAATGAAACCAGCTGTATTTCAAACATGAACCTCCTTTTGTGGCTTGTAGCTGGGGGAGAGAGAACCCTGCATGTGTCTTTTTGACTATAAAGTCAAGTGGATTTTTTTTCTTTTTTTTTTAAAAGCCAAATGCTAGCTTTCTTCCACATATGCCAAAATATCTGTAAAATGCAGGGGCTACGTACTGAACTAAGAAAATAAATGAAGCACAATTACCTTTGAATATGCAAGAGGGTGAATCCTAGTGGTCTCTGTCCTTGATTAATCTCCGTCAGTTAGCAACTTTTCTCTCTGTACAGCAGAGATCCTGGCAAGCTGCATCTACATAAAATGCTTCAGAGTAAAGGTCCAAGGAGGAGCATGAAGAACAGTCACGTGAAACAGTTCTGGTTAGCAGTTGCAAAATACATAGATGCAATGGGCAAAATAAGGATGTATCAGAGCACTGATTCTCCTCACCGTCTAATAATGCGGCTATAGAGAACATATGGTCTCAAATGAAACTGATTTAAAACCAAATTGCAAAATAGAAAGTGGATCAAACTCATTTTATGGAAAATATTCTGCAGATCACAATAATATTGAGCAGAACAAAGATTTCTACATATATTTGCAGAGAGTTAGGAGTTGATACAGAACATTTCTTTGACATCATAAAGTAGATTCCTTATTTATTAAAAATATAATTGGCTGATGTGGCATGCACTGTTCTTCCCATATGTTTTCAATAATATATAAACTGAAATCATGGGATACATGGAAAACAAAAAAGAAATACAATACCATGGAAACTGAACATAAAAAAAATCACATGGATACAACAGTTTTAAAACAATTATTGATAGACTTTGTTTGAGATTTCTAACCTGTATAAATCTTTGTTACACGGTCCCAATAGATTACAGCTCATCTTTGTTTGAATTTTTTTTGATGTTTCAGTTAAAACAAAACTTCTTCCCAGTGTTCAGGAGTTGGATGAACAAAGATCATTTAATTATACTAGTGCCCTAAATGGCCTTTCTGAAACTAAATTAACCAGTTTACCTACAAATATCAAACAATGACTTCAGAAAGATTTGTAAACAAGCTTCAAAAGTCTGTTTAAAAGTGAAAAGAAGCAAAGGTTTACTAACCATAAAGGGAAGAGTTTTATACTGCATGACATGAGTGACTTAATCACTGCACCTGATCTAGACAAACTTTACAGAGATTGTGGGGTTTTTTGTCTGTTTATGATGATGGCCTGAAGTCAGGATTAGTCTACCTGGCATTAAAAAACAACCAAACTTCTAATACTGGAGATTCCTGTAAAAAATATATATATATACTTATCATGTACGTCAACTGATGTACACTCCTGTTTACATGTAACTGCTCACCAAGTTGTTATGGAGGCACAGGTCAGGACAACATCTAGCTAAGTTTGAGGCACACATTCCCCAGTTAAACAGGAGGCTTAGATCTTTATTTTGTTAAGAACCTCATTGAAATGGAAATAAAAAATGAATCTGAGAATGTAAAGGGTGAGCACTATTTGACTTTTTAATTGGTAGTTTGATGGAAATTAAGTTGATACAGAGAGAATAATTTTTCCAAAATCACCCCTTTTTGAAGTTATTTCACCTTTTAAAAAACATCTGTTCTGGGATCTGTGCCCTGCTCCACATTTTGCTACTCGGGTACTAATTAATACAGTACTCGTTATAAATATGTAGTGTTTGTCTGTGGTGTGATTTGTTAAACCTTTTCCATAAGGGAAAAGAAATGCACCAATACGGATGTGACTGAGACCATGTCTAAACCACACAGTTAAGTCAACGTAAGTTACATTGACAATCATAAGGTGCTGTAATTACATCGCTTGTGCATGTTCACACAATGCTCCTTGTTTTGGTACAGCACATCCATAATTTGTGCTCTAGCACCAGCAGAGAGAGCAGTACACTGGGGGTAGCTATCCCACTGTGCAAATTGCCACCTTCTCCTGCTAGGAGTTCTGGTAATGGATCACAGTGCATCGTGGGGGTGTGATCACTACCCCCATTATGGAGTTTTCTCCATCCCATAATTCCAAGGGCTTCAGACTGTGTTTTGCACCGTTTTTCAGCTGCCCCTGTAACCTTTGCACCCACCATCTCTGCTTGAAAGCATGGATCCTGCACTGCTCCCCAGTCGTGTGATGAACATTATGAATACAAGACAACTGATCCACTGAACAGGAATCTATGCTGCCTGCCCTGTTGTGTGCCACGGAAAGAAACAATTCAAGATTATTGTTGGCATTTCCAGGACAGCTGCACAAGGTGGACCGTCGCTATTGGGCTCAGGAAACAAGCATCAAGTGGTGGGATCAGATTATGATGCAGGTATGGGATGACAAGTAGTGGCTGCAGTACTTTTGTATGTTCAAAGCCACCTTTCTTGAACTGTATGCGGAGCTCACACCTACCCTGTGGTGCAAGGACACCAAAATGAGAGCAGCCCTAAGGGTGGCAAAGCAAGTGGTGATAATTATGTGGAAGCTGACAACTCTAGACTGCTTCTGGTCAGTTTCAAACTGATTTGGAGTTGGAAAGTCCACCATGGGGGTTGCAGTGATGCAAGTGGGCCGGGCCATTAATCTCCTCCTGCTACAAAGGACTGTGATGCTGGGCAATGCGCAGGAAATAGCGGCTGGCTTTGCAGCAATGGAATTCCCTAACTACGTCAGGGCAATAGATGGCACGCATATCCCAATTTTAGCCCCAGACCATCTTGCGAGAACATCAACAGACAGGGCTGCTTCTCTATGGTATTGCAGGATCTGGGGGATCACCGGGATTGTTTCACTGACATCAGTGCGGAGTGGTTGATGCAGGATACGTGCATCTTCAGGAACGTGGCCTGTACAGAAAGCTGCATGCAGGGACTGACTTTTAAGACCAAAAGATTCCAATGGGAGATGTGGAAATGCCCATAAAGATCCTGGGAGACCCAGCCTACCCCTTACTCCTGTGGCTCATGAAGCCTTACACCAGCAGGAAGGAGCACTTCAACAACAGATTTAGCAGGTGCAGAATGACCATAGAATGTTCATCTGGCAGATTACAGGGTTGCTGGCACTGCCTTTTCGACAGTTTAGACCTCAATAAGGAAAATATTCCCTTGGTCATAGCAGCATGCTGTGCTCTGTATAACACTTGTAAGACAAGGGGCAAAAGTTTCTCCAGGGGTGGAGCATAGAGGTGGATAACCTGGCATCTGATTTTGAGCAGCCAGACTCCAGGGCTATTAGAGGGGCTCAACAGGGGGCCCTTCAAATCAGGGAGGCTTTGAAGCAGCATTTTGACAATGAGCCCCAGTAATGTGTCTCTTTGTAATGAATTGAGCTAGGCATTGTTTACTTGCCACCTTGAATAACCCTGGTAATAATTCCTGCCTGAGCGTTAACTGTAGTCTGTAAATGTATGAATTTCTGTTGCAACCACCCTGTGTAGAACACAAATAAAGAATCACTGTCTGTGTAAGACTAAATTATTATTAAACAGCAATACATGATTAACATTTCTTACAAGGGACATGACAATGAGCAGCACTCTCTGAAGTAAGTCCAGCTGTCATTATGGAAAATGTCCCTGGGGTGGAGTGCAAGGGGTACTGTGATGGGCCAGGAATGTGTCTGGGGAGGGGCAAGGAAGGCAGTTTTACAGTCAAGCACATATGCTCCACCTGCAGCATAATTAGAGACCTCAGCATCTCTGTTCCTCCATGAGCTTTATTGTCCACTCCTGCCCATCTCCTCTCCTAGCTCGCCACTTCTAGTTGCTCATTTATTGTCTCTCTCCATGCTCAGTGCTAGCTATCTGCCCAATCTGATGATTGCAGCAATTCACGAAACATATCCTCTCTAACTCTTCCTTGTTCGCCTCCTCTGATGGAGGTGCTCCACTGGTGTGTAGGAGCTGGCCCTCAGGGCCACATCTGCAGAAGCAAAAGAAATAGTCAGATTTGTGTGGAAGCAGGGAGACCTGGATTTAATTCTTTGCTCTGCTACATAGTACCTGTGTGATGTTGGGCACCTTGCTCAAGGCTGGGTGAACTTGCATTCTGGTACCCCTAGCCCCCATGGGTGTGGCACCCCACATTGGCTCCCCACCATCCCTTCCCCCCAACCACTGCACTGTGCCCCTTCACCCCTAATGCCTGCTCCCCCTCCGGTACCCCTAATACCTAAACCCCTTCACTCCCTTCTGACCCCTCCTGTGCCCCTAATCCCTGAACTGTGCCCCCTTCACCTCAACCCCTGCACTCCCCTCCTGCGCCCCTAACCCCTGCACTGTGCATACCCCCTTCACCCCAAAACCTGCCTCCTCCTGTGCTCCAACCCCTGCACCTAACCCTTACATCCCTCCACGTGGGCAAACTGACCTGGATGCACAGGGAAGCTAGCATTGCTGCTAGCTCCCCCACTGGACTGCTGCCCTCCTTGTTACTAAAATAAATACATAAAATAAATCCTGGCTCCCCACTTACCCCCAACGTTCAGAACTTAAAGGGCAAACATAAAGAATTCTACACTTATCTTTCTAAAAACTCCCACGGGTTAGGATCTCCATAGTGTCAATCCTGTAATGGGCCTGCCCTGGGTCATAGGACTGCACTGTCCCTACAGACACCAAAGAGGGAGAGTGGCTCAGATTTAAAAATGTTATTAAAGCTAATGTTAAAATTATCTTATACACAGGTTAAGAAAAGAGTGTCTGTACATCAGGCTGCAATGCTTCCATTATCCCAAAGTACAAAATCTGGTATAAAGGTCATAAAATCCATAGAGTACTACATCATGGGGGGAACCATGGAAGCACCTTCAATAGAAAGGGGCCCTGCTCCCCGAGCCCCCTGTCTTGAGGATCCCTGCTCCCCCAAGCCCCTGTACCCCCAATTCTGTGTTGTCGCTCCCCCTTCCGCTGAGTCTCCCCATTTCCCCCCATCCCCGTGCCGAGGGCCCCGCTCCCCCTTCCGCTGAGTCTCCCCGTTTCCCCCCATCCCCGTGCCGAGGGCCCCGCTCCCCCTTCCCCTGAGTCTCCCCGTTTCCCCCCATCCCCGTGCCGAGGGCCCCGCTCCCCCTTCCGCTGAGTCTCCCCGTGTCCCCCCATCCCCGTGCCGAGGGGCCCTGCTCCCCCTTCCGCTGAGTCTCCCCGTTTCCCCCCATCCCCGTGCCGAGGGCCCCGCTCCCCCTTCCGCTGAGTCTCCCCGTGTCCCCCCATCCCCGTGCCGAAGGGCCCGCTCCCCCTTCCGCTGAGTCTCCCCGTTCCCCCCCATCCCCGTGCCGAGGGCCCCGCTCCCCCTTCCGCTGAGTCTCCCCGTTTCCCCCCATCCCCGTGCCGAGGGCCCCGCTCCCCCTTCCGCTGAGTCTCCCCGTTTCCCCCCATCCCCGTGCCGAGGGGCCCTGCTCCCCCTTCCGCTGAGTCTCCCCGTTTCCCCCCATCCCCGTGCCGAGGGGCCCTGCCCGCTCCTGGCGGGGGGCGGGGACCGCGCGGGAGGCGGACGGGGCCGCCGGCCGCCGGGTGTCTGGCCCGCTGGGGGCCGGGCCGCGGCGGCCGCTCGATGTTTCGGCGCTCGGCAGGAGGCGGCGGAGCCAGGCGCGGCCATGGCCCTGCGCGGGGTGCGGGTGCTGGAGCTGGCGGGCCTGGCGCCCTCCCCGCTCTGCGGCATGATCCTGGCCGACTTCGGGGCGCAGGTGGTGCGGGTGGATCGCTGCCCCCGCTCGGCCATGAACGCCGACGTGCAGGGCCGGGGCAAGCGCTCCCTGGCGCTCGACCTGAAGCAGGGCCCCGGCGCGGCGGCGCTGAGGAGGCTCTGCCGGGGGGCGGACGTGCTCGTGGAGCCCTTCCGCCACGGTGAGGGGCCGGCCTGGGCGGGCGGGTGAGTGCCGCCGGCGGCAGGACCTTTGGGCGCAGGGTTTGGGGGGAGGGGTGCGGGTGCTGCCGGGGGAGGGCACCTGGGCCAGGGTTTGGGGGGAGGGGTGCGGGTGCTGCCGGGGGAGGGCACCTGGGGCAGGGTTTGGGGGGAGGGGTGCGGGTGCTGCCGGGGGAGGGCACCTGGGGCAGGGTTTGGGGGGAGGGGTGCGGGTGCTGCCGGGGGAGGGCACCTGGGGCAGGGTTTGGGGGGAGGGGTGCGGGTGCTGCCGGGGGAGGGCACCTGGGGCAGGGTTTGGGGGGAGGGGTGCGGGTGCTGCCGGGGGAGGGCACCTGGGCGCAGGGTTTGGGGGGAGGGGTGCGGGTGCTGCCGGGGGAGGGCACCTGGGCGCAGGGTTTGGGGGGAGGGGTGCGGGTGCTGCCGGGGGAGGGCACCTGGGGCAGGGTTTGGGGGGAGGGGTGCGGGTGCTGCCGGGGGAGGGCACCTGGGGCAGGGTTTGGGGGGAGGGGTGCGGGTGCTGCCGGGGGAGGGCACCTGGGCGCAGGGTTTGGGGGGAGGGGTGCGGGTGCTGCCGGGGGAGGGCACCTGGGCGCAGGGTTTGGGGGGAGGGGTGCGGGTGCCGCTGTGGGAGGGCACCTGGGGCAGGGTTTGGGGGGAGGGGTGCGGGTGCTGCCGGGGGAGGGCACCTGGGGCAGGGTTTGGGGGGAGGGGTGCGGGTGCTGCCGGGGGAGGGCACCTGGGCGCAGGGTTTGGGGGGAGGGGTGCGGGTGCTGCCGGGGGAGGGCACCTGGGCGCAGGGTTTGGGGGGAGGGGTGCGGGTGCTGCCGGGGGAGGGCACCTGGGCGCAGGGTTTGGGGGGAGGGGTGCGGGTGCTGCCGGGGGAGGGCACCTGGGGCAGGGTTTGGGGGGAGGGGTGCGGGTGCTGCCGGGGGAGGGCACCTGGGGCAGGGTTTGGGGGGAGGGGTGCGGGTGCTGCCGGGGGAGGGCACCTGGGCGCAGGGTTTGGGGGGAGGGGTGCGGGTGCTGCCGGGGGAGGGCACCTGGGCGCAGGGTTTGGGGGGAGGGGTGCGGGTGCCGCTGTGGGAGGGCACCTGGGGCAGGGTTTGGGGGGAGGGGTGCGGGTGCTGCCGGGGGAGGGCACCTGGGGCAGGGTTTGGGGGGAGGGGTGCGGGTGCTGCCGGGGGAGGGCACCTGGGCGCAGGGTTTGGGGGGAGGGGTGCGGGTGCTGCCGGGGGAGGGCACCTGGGGCAGGGTTTGGGGGGAGGGGTGCGGGTGCTGCCGGGGGAGGGCACCTGGGCGCAGGGTTTGGGGGAGGGGTGCGCGTGCTGCTTGGGGAGAGCTATGGGTGCCACTGGTGGGAGGGTCCCTGGGCGCAGGGTTTAGCGGGGAGGGGGATGGGTGCCTCTGGTGGGAGGGGTCCTGCTGACTGGGGGAGTACTAGGGTGCAAGGCTTAGGTGTGTCTGTGGCGGATCAGAGATGGGGGTGCTGTGCCAGGGAAGGGATCCTGGGGATGCTCTACAGGGGAGAAGAGGCAGAATGGGGGCTGGGTGCCAGGAGTAAAATTGGGGAAGATGCTGCTATAGAGGAGGAAGGACGGGTGAATAGAGGGCAGTAGTCAGGTAGCGTTGCCCCACGTGGGAGATAGGAGCTGCTGTTAGGGAATGACAACTCTCAACTGGCTGGATGCAAAATAGTGTGGTTGGTGCAAATGTCATGGGGCAAACCCAGATTTATGGGACACAACAACCCACAGAATAGAGTTTAGGGTTAAAGTATCCTATCCAAACAATGGCCCATTAAGCCTCAAACAACTTTGACAATTGTCCAGGAGCCCATAGATGACCCCAATGGATGTATAATGGGGCAAATTGTGGCATGCTTCAGCTTTGACCCTGCAAAGACATGCATACACATACAAATGGCTTAAACACTTGCACACCCAGTGTGTACAGTTTATCAAGCATGTGAAGCTTTGTATGTCTGGGGCGTTAGTTTTTAATATGGAGGTGCAATTCCCGTGGAGACAACAGGTCCAGCATGCTCTGTTGTTTCCTAACCCCTTGATCCGCAAATATGGCAAGTTTTAGCAGGAGGCTCAGCTTCAAGTTGCATGTCACATGTTGATGCCTGTTGTTCCCTTAGGGCTGCAATTCTGTATTAAAGATTAAGGATTCACTGAAGTATTCATGTGCTGTGTTCTGGCCATACCAGATTTAGGACTAAAGGGTCACTTTATCATTTTAAACATCAATCATTGTAAATCAGCTCATTTATCTGCGTTACTAATAACACCTGTGAACATTAAAACTGGGAACTTCTTAAATCTGGTGTGCTTTTCTTTGTGTATTCCTGGGTTTTGACGTGTTGTATGTGTTTTTTTTTCTCATAGGCTGTACAGTGGAAATCAATGAATCCAATTTCATTTTAATTTTTAGTTTCACATTTTCTGTGTTGAAATGTTTGGGTTGCCGTGGGATTGTTTGGTTAAAGTGACAAATTCCATTGGAAATGTACAGTTAATATAATGGAAATTTCTATTGTCCTTTGGTTTTGTAAAAAGTTAGTTACAAAGTTTAAATATGGGTGCAAGTATGAGTTGAGACTAGTGTCTTATTAAGGGTAAATTTCCATCTGTGGTTCTTTGTAATTCTATAGCTAGATAATGCATCTCATGGACCTGGTCCTGAAATTGTCTCAACACTGGTTTGGATCTTCTGGCATAGAACCAGTTGTAGGATTGGGGCCCAAGTGATACGTGGGGAGATTTTAAATGGCACAAAGAGAAGTTAGGCATCCAAATCCCATTGGCTTTCAGTTAGTTTCTTTGTGATATCTGTTGGAGTTGGGCTTTTGAAAATCTGTCCGTGGTGGTAAGAGCAAGCAAATAAATTTTGTGCCTTGTCTAGTAAATTGTCACAACAGTTTTGTGAGGCTGTATTATAACTTTGGTCGTAGAAAAGGGGTCTATAAATAGGGTATGTTTTTGACTTCATAATAGTTCTCTTTATGTTGAAAGTGCTTTACAATACTGAGTTAACATTGACAGAGCTAAAATTGGTTATTTCCAGATTAAGATTCTTACACTTTGATCCTTCAACTGCATTTATGCAGATGCAAAGCTTCATCAATATGGTTTCATGTGGGTGGATCCAATTTGTATTTATAATATACCGTCATGGAACTTAAAAATTTCATTTTTGCAGGAAGGGGTGGATTTATTTTTGTCCGTTTAGGAATTTGCTGTTATTCGATGCAGTTCACCTTTCAGGGCAGGTGGAAATTTGAAGATCCAGACCTGTATAATTATATATATATTATTAAACAGATGCTGATACATGATGGTATGCTGATACATACATACCAGCAAATCTCTCTGTTTCTCTGCCTAGCCATTATCAGTTGACACTTCTCAGTCAGTGTCATGCTGGACCTGGGTCTTCAAGGAGTTGAAGGATGATAGGATTGTGATTTTATAGATTAATTTGGGGAAGGTGTGTTCCATTCATAAAATGTAATGTGGAAGAAGGTATGAAAGCAATTTTAAGAATTAAGAATCCAGTATTTCTCTTTTCCCCTCCATATCAGATCGTGTAGCTCTGCGGAGTCAGCACTGTTTATCAGACATACTTCTGACCAAAGTTTATCTGTAATTTGCTAAACACAGATAAAAGTCCATTTTACAAATTATACACAGCTTAAACATTTCACCTGGAAAAAATAAACAAAAACAAGACACTTTTTGTGGGGGTTGGGTGCTAAAGGGAGGAAAACATTTCAAAATGTGAATTTATACAGTTTTTCATCCCTGTAAATTAAAACTGACCAAACCTACATTTATTTAAGTTTGCAAAAGTTTCTTGAGCTTGAACCTACAGAAGAAACTTTTGTTTGTACAGTTTCTGCAAATCATTTGCTGTGTATAATTGCCCCAGTCTGCTCTTGTTTTTATGATAGATAAAAAGTAATAGTAGTAGATGGGTAGGCCAACGTAAGGATAAAATGGAGTGTCTTATGCCAAAACTGAAGGAAAGGGGAAATATATTGGGCAGGTAAGCAAGGAAAATGTCATTGAGTTATATTCTGATAAGAGACAGAAGCAGTCCTGAGAAAGTTGTGCAGAGGTTCAGCCTTGTAAAGATGGGGGAGTGTATTAGCCAAAAGTTTGCCTTTCTTTTTACTATGGTGCGTGACCTCCTGGGAGCTGTCTCTTTGGTTCAGCTATGTTCAGTGGTCCACAGTTGAGGAAATTGGTCAGAATGATCATGAAGGGTCTGAAATTGGGGAGAAACAAAGTGCATTTAAACTACTTTTACACTAAATTTATATTTGATGCATTCAACATATAAAATAAACTTAGTACATTATTAATTTAAAAAATATTGGTAATTCATGTTTTAATATGGCTACTGTAGTTTAGGCTTTTTTGAACATAATCAGCATGTTAGCTTTAATTCAAGTTCATAATGACTAATGCATTTTACTGTTTTTCATTTCAAATCAAGTTTGTTTTGAATCTAGATTAAAAGCAAAAATTTGATTTGGGATTAAACATTTTATTTTTCTGTTAAGGTGTCATGGAAAAACTTGGTCTTGGTCCAAAGGTCCTTCTGAAGGAAAATCCAAAACTTATCTATGCTAGACTTACTGGATTTGGCCAGTCAGGAAAATATGCCAAGTCTGCAGGTCATGACATCAATTATTTGGCTTTGTCAGGTAAGCTGTAAAAATTCCTATTAGATTAACTTTATTTTTGCTTTAATTAAGAATTGTATTAGCAGGTACTTTGTGTACATGGCTTAAATTACCTGAGTGTTGTCATCTTCAGGTAAAAGAGGATAAAAGAAGAAAAATCTAGATAAAGTTTTTTCTTTTTTTTTTAAAGGTAAATATAATTTTATGATAGTCTTCAGGTTTATCTTTTCGTTTTGGGCCTGATCCCCCAACCTTTACTCACCTGGGCAATCCTTGCATGGTTAGTCCCATGAAACTACAAATCAATAGGTTTACTTGTGTGAGACTGGATTATTGAGGTAAGTGAAAGCTGCAGGATCCAGGCCCTTTGTGAGCTCTGTCTTGCCTGAGTGCTGTACATATCCTTATGTTGAATGCCAGCCCAGAGGAAAGTAGCTAACAAAGTGATGTTATTGACTTTAATATTGCTGGACTGTAGAACAAAGTCCACACTGCCTGCTAAAATAATTTTCTTCCTAAATCCGCTTTAATCAGTACCATTTTGTGTGGTTCCTGGCAGCTATTACCGTAACTTGGCAGCCTATTGCAAGAAGAAAACCTCAGCTAGCAACACCTGTATTTTTGCACACTTTTGGGGGGGCAGAGGGGTCCTTTGAATTAGAAAATGTAAAATATGCTTTTGCACCAATTAACTCTTTTTTCAACAAATCAAGTTTTATCAGAGTTTGTTGGCAAAAATATCAGACAAGTGTATGGAATGTTTACAGATCTAGCAGTACACTTCTTATGTGATTCCAAGTTAGTATTTCTCAAACTGCTTTTGCCAGAACAGCCCAAAGTAAATGATAATCCTAGTTTTTGGCAAACTATTTTCTAAAATAAAACCAATCTGCCTGAAATGTCACAGGCATGCCAGATAGATTATTTCTGCCAAGTTTAAAACAAATTAGACAAGGCATTTGGGAGGTGTGACTGCTCAAAAATGAGGTGATCTCATGTTTTGGAAATTTTCCTTATGGTTTTGGTTTGCTGTAACCCAAAAATGACTTGTCCTAGAAAGTCCAAATTAGATTTAATATATTCATGTACTGGTGCTTATGACACCGATTCGACTGTTGAATGGCAGATTTTAGTTATTGAGAAGTTTTCTGCATGCATGCTCAGTGGAGTTCTTAACACCATGTGTCAACTTGTGTGCACTTTAGAAAACACACATTGGTGTGTGAGTTACTTAAACAATATATCAGCGCCAGGCAGTGTTTTAGGATGCATTGAATTTGTACACTGCTTCAGCTGCAGGACTCAGATCCTAGGCTGATGGCTTAGGAGGAATGTGGCTTTGCAGGGCTGATAAACTCCACATTGCCCCACTGGCAGGAGGAGGGGAAAGAGAGTCGTTATAGGGGAAACGAGAGAGCAAAATGAAGGTAAGGGGGCTGTTTAGGGGAGCAAAGAGTGCTAGCACTCTAGAAGCCCCTTCCCAAATAAAAACAATGCCAGATCCTTGGCTCTGCTTCAGCCCTTTTTTGTCACTCCTGCAGTGTAAAGGGGCCATAATGTTGTCTTAAACCACTAGCTGAGGATTCTCTTGGAATGTAGGGGATGCTGTAGTTACCTTGGTTAAGGTATATAAATTGAAGAAATGTTAGTTTTCATTTTTCTAACATTAATGGTCATACACTTTTTGATTAAATTTATGTGCTTTTTGCACTGTTTTTCAGGTGTGCTGTCGAAACTTGGTAGAAAAGATGAAAATCCTTATGCACCAGTAAATCTTCTGGCTGATTTTGCTGGTGGAGGTGTCATGTGTGCAATGGGTATAATTATGGCCCTCTATGAACGTACAAAATCTGGCAAAGGGCAAGTCGTTGATGCAAGTATGGTAAGTTTTTGAAATTTGTTTATTTGTAGTTTTTTGTTTTTAAACTCTAACTCTACAAAAGGGAAAAAGGATGAAGTTGTTGGTAAGGCATAGCACTGGGAGTTAGGGAAATGAAAAGTTAAGCTACCTAATGGGACACCTCTACTCCTTCACCCACCGGCAAACATCTTATCACACCTTGCCACTGCCCTAACTCCTTTACACCACAGAAAATAGACCGCAATCTTACCTCTGCCGCCCGTGGATGCCAGTGTCTGACACACCCTTTAACAAACTACCTCCTCTCAATCTGATTATTTGAAGATGATGATGTGGTAGGATGTGTTGGAAGGTGGTATGCCATGAGAAGATTTTATGCCTCACATGCACCCAAAATGATGCATAATGGCAAAAAATGACCCTTAATCCTTAAAATTACTTTTTAAAAAGTCTCCTTGTTGCATCAGATCTATCAAAGTTTCATCTGTCTGCCAATTTTTGTTTAGATAGACGATGTCTTTTGAAAATATATCAGTTAACAAAACCAAAAAACAAGTCAGACTGCCATGGATGAATTTCAACAACAGATGAGTTTCAAACACTTTGATTTCTTTTCATGATTTTTTTAAAATAAACAAAAACTACACAGAAAATTCAGAGGACTTAAAAATGAACACTGAAATTTCTCATCGAAAGGAGAAAAAAAACAAAAATGTACGTCCCACTTTAAACCTCTTACAGAAGACAACCTTAGCCATGGAGCCACAATTGGTGCCTCCATAATAGTGTTTTCAAATTAATTTTTCCTTTTTTAAAAAGGAACACTGTACAATTTAGTTTAAAACTTGACCTTTCTTAAAAATATAGTAATACAATGGGTAGTGTCATTTGGACATTATGTTCCATTCAGTTGAACAGACATTACATAGGAAAGTGCTGATAAAGCACATACATGCACCATCAGCAGCAGCAGCAGCAAAGACAGTTAAATAATAATCTGAGACAGATGAGTCTGGTTCCACTTCCAACTCTGACCCATGGAAAGAGATTTTTCTTTTTTAAACGTAACTAATACCACAACCTATCAATATTTGAACTGTCACTTCATTTTAACCTATTTTTGTTTAAAGGGCACATTACTTATTACAGACATTTGCATCATATTAAGAACTCTTTCAGGTGGTGGGATTTTCTTAAGGAGGAAAAGAGGAAATAGTTTTTTAACTTCCTCTCATGTCCCCACAATGACTTTTCATAGCATTTCAGTCTTTCATAGATTAGTGTGCCCTTTGTCATGTCTACGCCAAAAGGGAGTCTTGTTCTCAACTTCCTGCCAAGCGACCTTTTTCAAAAGTCACTTAACGATTTTCACACCGTTCTCTACAAAACTGTTGGATTGAGAATACCTGGGATTTGAAGTTATGTGCTTAAACCCATACTCTTCTAGCAAATGTTTTAAATTCACGTCCATCAAAGCACTGACCATTTTCAGGGATTCCATGCCTGGACAATATGGATTTTAAGCGCATTAAAACATATTCTGATGTACTAGTTTCTAATATAACAATCTCTAGTTAGTGAGAATAATAATCCAAAATCAAAACATAGTCGTTACCTACATACGTAAATAAATGCACACTAACTTTAGACCATGCCCTTAACTGTTCATTGTTTATCAACATAGGCTCTTTTCTCTGTTTAGGTTGGTATTTTTGACACGTTTAATACATTTTAACTGTTTTTTCCTATTTTATTATTCATTTGTAGCCAATAAAGTATCTCTCTGGCTCTGCATTTACATTTCTCCATGCCCATCTGTCCTTCATGTATTCTTGTGAGCTTGTAAGCTTTTTATATCTTGGGCACTGCTATTCTGTTTCCTGTAAACAATATGCTATCAGTAACAGACCTGTTTTGAACTGGAAATATGGACTTGGTATGTAATGTCCTGGCCGCCCTGTGGTAATAGCTTTAATTACCTCTGTAAAGTCTCCTCATTAGCTGTAGCCTCAGCAAATTCATTCCACTTCCTTTCTGAGACAAGAAAATTCTTTTTTTTCATCAGGTTGACATGCACTATGTCTGACTCCACCTCTCTTTCTCCTACAGTTTTATCAAATGCTCTGGACAATGTGTTCACTACCACTAACTCTTTTTCTGGAGTATATGCAATTGTTAAATTATACAATTAGAGCTGGAAAAACAGTCGTCATACTGTGGGCGGAGTGTCAACTAACCCCTTAATTGCAATTGATATGGTCTGTTTGAACACATGGAATATTTTACAACATGCACTAGGGCTAAAGTTTCTTTTCAGTTTGGGCATAGTGGCATTCTGTTCTGTAAGAGCTCTGGATGTATACACCACTAGTCTTCAGTGGTAGTCATATTTTTGTAGCTATGTTGCCCCTATGCCGCTTTTGGAGGCATCAGTGAACAAGCTGGTCAGTCTTCTGTGGTCAAAATACTTTAGCACAGGGGATTTCTGAATCAATTGTTTCAGGTTGACAAACTCTTTGTCCAGTTTAGCGTCCCTTGTCCATTGACTATTCTTTTGCGTGAGTGCATGGAGGTTGCTGGTTTGTGCAGCCAAATTAGGTATAAATTTACCAACAAAATTAACCATTCCTATGGATCCTTGTACTTTCTTCTTATTTTCTGGGTGGGCTATTTGTTATAGCTTGTGTTCTGCTAGGATCAATAAAGTTAACTTTTCTCCTAAATAGGTTATTTCTCTGAGCCTGAATTTACACTTTTATTTGCTTAGCTTCAGACCTACTGCTCTAACCCTGTCCAATGCTTCTAACCTGTAATTATGTTCCTCTGTTGTGTTGCCCCAGAGGAAAATGTCATCTATATACACTTTTGTGCCTTCAGTTTCCTCAAATATTTGCTGTACAGCTCTATGAAAGATATCTGGAGCAGATTTTAGACAAAACGGGAATCTGAGAAAGCAATATCTTCCATATGGTGTAATAAAAGTACACAATTTGGAGCTCTTCTCATCTAAGGGAATCTGCCAGAATCCAGATTTTGCATCTAAAAAAGTAAAATACTTTGTACCAGCCATATCCCCCCAAATGTCTTCCTTGATATATAACTGAAAGTGTTTTCTTTTGATATAGTTGTTGTTCTTCCTTAGGATCCAGGCATAATCTCAGTGTTCTATTCTTTCCCCCCCTACTATTTGCTAGTGAGTCTGTAGGCTCTTCGAATTACATCATTTGTTACTAAACGATCAAGTTCTTCTTTTGAGATTTTTTCCGTCATACTTATAGGAATATTTCTAGGGACTTGTATGATGGGATAATTTGGTTCTGTCAGTTCAGTTCTATATTCAGTTGCTAATTTTCCTATGCCCTCAAAAACATCCTGATACTGTTCCTTATCTCCTCCACCATGTGCACTCTTTGGATCAGTCCAAGGGCTTGGCATGTCTTTAAACCCTCTAAAGGGGCTTTATTTCTTTTAACTATTACAAAGGATATCTGTTCTTTTTGATCTTTTACCTTCACTTCTAATACTCATGTACCTCTACTAGGAAAAAGAAAAGGAGTACTTGTGGCACCTTAGAGACTAACAAATTTATTTGAGCATAAGGTTTCGTGAGCTACAGCTCACTTCATCAGATGCATTCAGTGGAAAACACAGTGCGGAGATTTATATACATAGAGAACATGAAACAATGGGTGTTACCATACATACTGTAAGGAGAAAGTGTTCTCCGACTGGTTTTTGAATTTTATAATTCTTGACGTCTGATTTGTGTCCATTTATTCTTTTACGTAGAGACTGTCCAGTCTGACCAATGTACGTGGCAGAGGGGCATTGCTGGCACATGATGGCATATATCACATTGGTAGATGTGCAGGTGAACGAGCCTCTGATAGTGTGGCTAATGTGATTAGGCTTTGATTATCACTACAAAAGGTTTTCTTCCCCCCTGCCCCCGCTCTCCTGCTGGTAATAGCTCATCTTAAGTGATCACTCTCCTTACAGTTTTCAGAGTAGCAGCCATGTTAGTCTGTATTTGCAAAAAGAAAAGGAGTACTTGTGGCACCTTAGAGACTAACCAATTTATTTGAGCATAAGCTTTCATGAGCTACAGCTTATGCTCAAATAAATTGGTTAGTCTCTAAGGTGCCACAAGTACTCCTTTTCTCCTTATAGTGTGTATGGTAACACCCATTGTTTCGTGTTCTCTATGTATATAAATTTCCCCACTGTATTTTCCACTGAATGCATCTAATGAAGTGAGCTGTTGCTCATGAAAGCTTATGCTCAAATAAGTTTGTTAGTCTCTAAGGTGCCACAAATACTCCTTTTCTTTTTGCGAATACAGACTAATATGGCTACTACTCTGAAACCTGTCATTCTACTAGGAAAGAGTTCTCTGTTGCAAGCTTTCAGTTTAACATGTTAGTTGCCATGTTCCCTGTCTTTTTCTTTAACCTTTTAACATTAATATCTGAAAAAACATTTATCTGAGCGCCAGGATCCAATCTGCAGGTTGTTTAGAGTCCCATTAGTCTCTAAAGAAATTGTCCATTCATCTGTTCCTTCCTCTTCAAATACAGTTCCTAGATAGAACTCTTCTGTGCTGCTGTTTGTGCTCTCTCTGGATTATGGCATCAGCATGCATGCTTTGCTTCCTCTTCTGCAGTTGTTGATCCTGACTGCAGACTTCGGTAAAATGATTGTATTTCTTACAAATATTACAGCGATTACCAAAAGCTGGGCATTGTTGAGGCCTGTGTTTGTGTCCACATCTTGTGCAGTCCTTGAAGCTGCCCCTTGCAAATTCTTGTGCTTTACTTGTTTTATGCTTCTCTCTGTTTTTTTGCTCCATACTGAGTTACTGTTTGCCAGTTTTTTCTCTCTCTTGTTACTCTATTCAGAGTGGCAGTGGCCTGTTTTCCTTCCGTTTTTTTTTTATTCTGTTCAGAGTGATATCAGCTGCCTGACACAGTCTTACTGCTTTATCCAAAGTGAGAGTCAGATCTTCTTATAGTCCTTTTTGCAGCTTTGGATCTCTGATTCTAATTACAGTTTGATCTCTTATAACTGAGGCTACTTTTTAGTCACGGGCATTTTTAGTAAAAGTCATGGACAGGTTCTCAGGCAGTAAACAAAAATTCACAGAAGTCACGGAGGTCATGGAAAGTCACAGAATCCATGACAAACTCGCAGCCTTACTTATAACTGAATCTGTTAATCCATAGTTGCAGGTTTGGCTCATTAGCTTCCGCTCTTAGAAATTTTTCAAATTATCCTTCTATTTGTCTTCTAAGGTAAAACATGTGTCTTTCAAATGTTACTCTTTTTAGGTATGCAATATTCTTAAATTTCTGCACAGTTGTGTCATAACTCACCCTCTTGGCCTGATGTAATGCATGTCTTCAACTCCTGTGCCTCAGGTGCTGCAGTATTTAAGAAGATTGCTATTTTCTGCTGGTTTTCTTTCTCACCAAAGCTAGCTGCTTGCTTGCATGCATGCATGCATATATATAATCTCTGTTTGACCAGGAGTCTGCTGCATTACCTGAGAGTTTCAATTCTTTGGGGACTTTTAGTTTCTTTATCTCCAAGGTGACTTCTTCACCACTTTTCTTTGTCCTTTCTTCTACCTCACTCTGGTACCATGTGTTGTTTGTGGATTCATAAGAAGAAGGTATAGTCTAGACTCTTAGAACTAAGCCTTTATTAGAACTAAAACAGAGTTACATAAGACAAAGGAGAGCCATGTGCTCCTAGCTACATACCTGCTGAACCTGACTTCAGACTGCTTGGGTTTTCTCTCGCCCAGTTCCCTGTAACATGTGCTCTGCTCTTAAAGGCACAGTGCATACTCCTAACAATTCCGTTGATACCTTTCCATTTCTTTTAGGGGACCTCTTACATAAGTTTAATAAGCTCAATGTCAGACATACCTTTTGGGTTCCTTGATGTAACTGTAATCAATGCTCGGAGCTCTACATCCATATGTCAACACCCTCACCATCTCTGCTATCTTGTAGGGTTCCTAAAGTGTGCTCGCCAGTGAGAAGCAGGGAGCTCCACAGATTAGAGAGAGCTGTGGGAGAATAGGCAGGTTAACATAGTGATCTCTGTGTGCATCTCAGTTTTCTGGGTACTGAGAACTAGAGAGAGGTTTTATCTTTTGACCTCCTTCACATTTTCTGCAAGCAGTCTTATCTCAGCCAGTTAAGTGCTGAGGCAGTTACTGTCCTGTAGAGCCACTGAGCTTGGCCTGTCACCTTACAACTCATTTCTTTGCTATTGGAATCACTGGGAGCTTGATAAAGTAAGAAAAACATTATCCATCCAGTACATTAATATGTCTTATGCCAATCTGATATTATCTTTCAGGGCTCCTTTTTACTCCTTTTAAATTTAGAAAACATCACATGCATAACTTTAAAGGCAAGATTGTTATGAATGATATAATCCTTAAACCAACTACTTAACAAGAATATTACAATTCAGAATCCTAACTAAGTATAACTTTAATTGTAAGTTTATGAATACTTGTTTGTGTGGAATTGCCAGCGATTTCACCAGTAACTCTAAACTTTTTATTTATTTATTTATTTTTTAAAATAAATCTTTAAGGTAGAAGGAGCAGCATATCTAAGTTCTTTCCTGTGGAAATCACAAAATTTAGGCCTTTGGAATAGACTTCGAGGGGAGAACTTGCTGGACAGCGGAGCCCCTTTTTATGAGACCTACAAGACCCTAGATGGGAAATTCATGGCAGTTGGTGCCATTGAGCCACAATTCTATGAGCAGCTAGTAAAAGGTAAGTAACTTTCAGCAGTTGGTTCATACACGTGCCTTTCCTCAGCCAAGTGTGGTTATCATTTGATATCTTTGTTCCATGAAATCCATTATATTTGGTTTCTTATACAGGCAAACCACCTTTTGAAACCAGTTTGAATAAACTATATATTTTTTGTAACATTTGAATGGGTAGGGTTTTTTTAATATATATTTTTAATTACAGATTTTCTTCTGGAGATTTGCTACTGTGTTGTTTTGTGACTGAATTACTGAACAATTTCTTTGTAAACCACTATTTTCAAAGGGTTATAAATCTGCTTTAAAAACTCATTGTGGGTGGAATGCAAGGTTTTAGGCTAGACTGCAAATTAAAAAAATACCTTTCAATTTTTCAAAGAAATTAATTAAACTATTTTAAAATGCACTTGCAGTGTAGATAGTTTGTAATAGCATTTCACTTTTTAAGGTTAAATTGGATTTTTTAAAACAAGTTGGCTATTGTAAAGTAACTTGTACTGCCAAATTTCATAAAGCTTTGTAGTGTCTGACATCAGATTGCAAGACAGATTAATAGCGTGACAAATACTATATTCAAGTTTTTCTAAAAATCCATGATAAGTAAAGTAACAAACTTATAAAAGATGATTAACACCAGACTTCACTAGACTTTCCTCTTGCACTTAAAACCTGATTTGGTCCTGGCTTCCCACATCTTGCCCCCTTCCCCAGTGGTTCCTTCTGTGTAAGATAGACCTTTCCATTCTCTCTAGTCAGAAGACTGGGACTCCACATTTATTGTGAATCCAGAAAGAATCACAGTAAGCAGTTAGTTATAGCTATAACATTCCATTCAATTTCATATTTATACACACACACAAACACACACACGTTCTGCAAGGTTGTTATCCTAGTTACCAGCCTGAGAGTTGCTCGTGCCAAGCCACTGGCCAGGTGGCCTGGACACGAGAAGGGTCAAATGCTTATGCTCTTGGAAGTTGGTTTGCAGAATCAGACCCCAAAGTTCTCAGTCTCTATAGTCCATTTTTATAGAAATTTATTCCTATGCCAGTCTATGGGAATTGCTTCATCATGCTTTTGCTGAATCAATCAGCAGATGGCACATTCCTGATGGCTCTGTGTTGTTCTTTGGTTCTCCCATCCTTGAGGCTGTTGCGTGGATTCCAGTCTGCCCTCCGGGGGGGGGTCCTCTGGTTGTTTCCACCTGACGCCTTCTCCCGCTGATGGACACTGGATTCTTCGGCTGGCACCTCCCTGATCATTCAGTTATTATCCACACACATCCTCTATCTCTATTTTAATCACAATTGTTAACAAAGCGAGATAAATACAACAAAGGGGCGGGGAGTCTCTGTGTGAGGAGTAGTTGTTACAAAGTATTGCTTTGAGAACAGACTCTGTCTTAGGATGTAGGAACACAATTAGCAGCTCGCAAGTTTCACACAGAGAGGGAGAGAAACAGTAAAAACAAGAGACCAAAAACCAAGAGACCTCTTAATTAGTAATACCCTGGAATTTAAACTATGGGGAATCAAACTCATTTGTGATTTTAATACAGAACTTCTTTAATATCATCCAACATAATCCTCCTTTTGACACTAAGATTTCTAATCGTCAGTTTTCAGAGTAACAGCTGTGTTAGTCTGTCTTTGCAAAAAGAAAAGGAGTACTTGTGGCACCTTAGAGACTAACCAATTTACTTGAGCATGAGCTTTCGTGAGCTACAGCTCACTTCATCGGATGCATACCGTGGAAACTGCAGAAGACATTATATACACACAGAGACCTAGTTAGTCTCTAAGGTGCCACAAGTACTCCTTTTCTTTTTGCTAATCGTCAGTGTCACTTTCTATGTAGCCTATTCAAGAGAAGGTACTGTGAGGCAATTTGAGTTTGTGATTCCAGTTCATCCCACGTACATGATCCTACTACAAGGTTTTGGGGCAACAGGAAAGGTGAGGCACACCCACTTTTGAGGAGTCCATTCAGTACAACCTCTAGTGTCCAAGAGCTTCCCTCCCACTCCAGCCCACTGGCTCGAGGTTCGGGGTAGCCAGAAGGATCCCATGTGTAATATGGGGAGTGGGCTAACCTTCCATACCTTTGCCTCCAGAGACTGTTGGTGTGCAATTTTGACAACAATTTCACCAATTAACAGGTCTGGTTTTACAATGCTAGAAACATACTGCATCCATTTGTACTGATAAGTATCAAACAGTGATCTTTTTTTTCCCCCCTTTGTTTTTGTATTAGGCTGTCCTGTAGCTGGGACAGAGAGCTTAATTTATTCTTAATCAGGTCTGCAGTATTTTTTTTAAACACACAACAGTGCTAGCAACAAGACAAAACATAGAACACAAAACACAATTTCTATTGTGACAGTAGATTCATGGTATTGGGTTGCTCTTCTGCTGGCATCAGCTTTTCCTGATTTTCTGAAAGACACAAAGAACATGTTTCTACCCCTTTTGGGGTGGCAGATTACTGCTTAAAATATTTCTTTTACAAATATCCTTGCTGATTGCAGGCAAAACAGAGGAATTACCCCCATATTTTCCTGTGTTTGTTCTATAGGCAGGCCAGGTTTCAATGGCTTCTGTCTTTTAAGGGTTATGGGGAAATTATCCCACTGTTTAGTCATTACATCCATGAGGTGGGGTACCTCATTTTCCCTTTTTATACAGCAGACCAAGTTTATAATGTTTTTCCTGCTGTGTTAAGCTTTAAGTTTATTTACAGGTAATAGCTGAGAAGCACAATATGATCTTAAAGAATTTTTCCAAAAATCATACACACTATATACATTGTTACAGGGGTACTTATTATCATTATTATCATTAAATGTATTAAAGTTATCTTGTTATACCATCCTTTTATTTAGACAATTTGTTTGCTGACCAGGTATGTCCTTTAGCAGCACAAAGGAGCTGCAGGTAGTTCTTTCCTTCCTTTACCAGTTAGGTAATTTGCATTTTCACAGACACTTCCTGCTTGCTTTTGGATTTAAAGCCATCAGCAGCTCAGAGACTCTCTATCTTAAAAGGTTTCACAGTAGCAGCCGTGTTAGTCTGTATTCGCAAAAAGAAAAGGAGGACTTGTGGCACCTTAGAGACTAACAAATTTATTTGAGCATAAGCTTTCGTGAGCTACAGCTCACTTCATCGGATGCATTCAGTGGAAAATACAGTGGGGAGATTCATATACATAGAGAACATCTTAAAAGGGACACAATCAGCTTTCACCAGAGTTTTGATTATATTTAACTTCTGCTTCCAAAACGCACAGCAATCTGAAAAAGAAAACCCAACCTGTTATGGCTCCCTTTGGAGCCCTACGAGCATTTTAATTCAGTAGCATGGTATGTTTGCATTTC
Source organism: Lepidochelys olivacea (assembly GCF_965140295.1). NCBI lineage: Eukaryota > Metazoa > Chordata > Testudines > Cheloniidae > Lepidochelys > Lepidochelys olivacea. Next base: position 24,682,888 of record NC_140415.1, on the reverse strand, counting down.
TTTTGCCCCTTCTACAATATACACTGCACATGTTCTGGGGCAAATGCACATTCCTTCCATAGTTTAACTTCTATAACATTATCCATATCAATTTTTACATAAGGTGTGACTATTTCTTTTGTGCTTACAGAGTTTTCATGTACCTTTATCCAAGTTCCAGAGTAGCAGCCGTGTTAGTTTGTATCCACAAAAAGAAAAGGAGGACTTGTGGCACCTTAGAGACTAACCAATTTATCTGAGCATAAATAAATGCATCCGATGCCACTGAATGCATCCGATGAAGTGAGCTGTAGCTCACGAAAGTTTATGCTCAAATAAATTGGTTAGTCTCTAAGGTGCCACAAGTCCTCTTTTTCTTTATCCAAGTGACAGTCTGATTACATAGAGCCATTTTAAGGCTCTGTGTTTCTAACATTGCTTCTTTTTGTTTTGAGCACCTCACCCCTGCTGGTGCTTCAGAGGGGCACGGTCTTTTTTAATTTCTTATTCTTTTACCACAGCTCTTATCTGCTATTTTGTTACAAAAAACAAATAAAAAGAATCCAGACTCTCTCCCTGTTCTCCTGATTTTGACTGCCCTGCTGCAGCCATTACTTAAAAACATTTTAAATTTTGAAAAGCATTGAGTTACCTCTTAAGGATTAAATGCCAAAGCCAAGCAACACTAATCACCTGTGTCTAGCAAAAAGGTCTGCCAGTTTTGCAACTTTGAATTAAAGTGTCAAATGGATTTTTAGTGGCATTATTTAAAACAAAAACAAAACCAGTTGGTCCTTAGAACTTTACATATTTACACACACACAGACAGATACATACACATTTTCTTTTCCTTAACATCCCTTCCACCCTGCTCTGTTTTTTACATCTTACATTCCCTTTATACATTTGAGGCAGTTAAGTTCCAATAGAACCCCCTTATGTTCTTTTAGCAAATTTGACTTAAGTTGTCCATAGTCAAATGATTTCAATCAGATAGTTTATTTTTCCCTGGCTTATTTACACACATTCCTTTGGAAAAAGGCCCATTTTTCCTTCAGAATGGCTGCAAAGAAACCAAGAATTCTCTTTCTCTAACACTTTTCCTTTTTAACATTTTCACAAAGTTTAACTGCTTAATTCCCTCCAGCCTCCACAGAGTTAACTTTTCACTCTCTTTTCTCTTCGTAATTATGGCTGGGGGTGCCGTACATATGACCTTCTCCCACTTCACCCGCTCTAATGGCTGCTACCTGCTAAGTGGCAAAGCCCAATTTTTGTCTCAGACTCTTAATTAGTGACTCATGATGACTATGATTTGCAGGTGCTCTTCCCTGCTTCAAGGTTAATTTCTTTACCATACTTTTGAGCACATCTGTCTCTCTCTCAATTTTCTCAGAGGATTTAGCTTGGTCTGCCAGGAATCTTTCTCTCTCTCTCTCTCTCTCTCTGCATTCCTGGAGTGCCTCTTTCACTATTTCCAGCTGACTCTGTTTCAGAGTAACAGCCGTGTGCTCATGCTCAAATAAATTGGTTAGTCTCTAAGGTGCCACAAGTACTCCTTTTCTTTCAGCTGACTCTGGTTATTTGTAGCCAACACCTTCCAATTGTCTGCTCCCTTTTCCATTTGGTTTAGCTTTTCCTGTAAAGATGCCTTTTCCTCTTTACATGAAGACAAGCGGAGGGAAGAATCCTTACATGCCTCCCACAACAACCAAATTGCTGCTGCATCTCTTTTGGCAGCACGACAAGGTTTGTATATGAGGATATACTGAGCCAATCTATCTTCTAGGTCCGAAATAGTGCAGACATCAGCTAGGGCTCGTTTAGTCCAAGGACTGTGCCCAGATTTTTGAAGGATTTGTTTAAAAGGTGTAATTTCTTTAACAAAAGGTGAGGTTGGAGTTCCTTCTGACTCCATTCCTCACTCTGGTACTGGCTTACCCTGTTTTCTTTTAAACATCTTAACATGGGTATTTCAATCTCTTTGTCACTCCTGGTATTACTCAGCGAGTGACAGCCTAGATTCTGAAATCGTAGCTTATCAAATTTCCTCGTCACACCTGGCACAGGTCAGCGAGTGACACAGCCTAGATTCTCTGATCCTGCTACTCCTTGTTCCAGCGAGCAGCACTGCCTGGCCCTTAGGCCTTCTTGTTGCCCCTGATACTTTGGTGAACAATAGGACTTGGATTCTGTAATCGTAGCTTAGTAATATGAGCTCTGTATATTTTACCTCTGCCTCCTGGAGGCCAGAAGGCTGGTTAACCAAATAGAAATGCCGAGCTCAATAGAGCTCGCGGTGTGCACACCAATATTTACAATAACTGAGGATTTTTACCAATATTCTCCCTTTCGCAATTCTCCACCAAAATGTTATGGGTAAAAAATTGTGATTTGTGTGGTTTTCTTATTTGTATGGTGCAATCTGGTGCTTTTCCAACATGCAGGAAGACATGAAGTCTAGTGCTTGCAATCTAAGGCCATGTCTACACTGAAAAGTTAGATTGACCCAGCTAAATCACTCACAGATGTGAAGAATCCACATCCCGAGCAGAGTAGTCAAGTTGACTCCCCCCGACTCCCTGTAGACAGCGCTAGGTTGATGGAAGAATTCTTCCATCTGCTGGACCGCTGCAGCAGTGCCACTGTAGTGTTTCAAGCGTAGACAAGCCCTTAGCAGGCAAAATGGAGGCAAAGAAATGGGAGAAAGTGATGTAGCATCAAAGTAAAGTGGTAGGGGATCTCCAAATTTTTGCTGCATTTTCCAGGAAGGTTTCATTTTAAAAAGATGTTTCTATTTCTTTTTTGTTAAAGGCGTCACAGTACAAATGATAGAACCACAGAAGCTAAAGATCGAGAAGGTCCGTTAGGCAATAGGGTCTCTATCCCTATCTTTTCTACATTATTTTTTCCTCTGTTTTAGAGCTATCAAGTCAAAGGTATATAGCTCTTAACTCTGTGCCCAGTTTGTGCTGTCTTTATGAGCCTATATCTGATGCACTTTAATATAATGGCAAGAACCAGGGATGGTCGTTTTCCTTTCCTTTTTCAAATTATGTGCCCTGTAATAAATTTTGAAACCACTTGTAACTGAAGCCTAATGTGCCATGACCCTTATGCTGTCTCAGGCTGCCTGCAATAAATATGCTTGAGAAGCAGGGTGAGCTATGGGCTGCAGAAAAAACATTTACTCTATTTTTATTAGCATGCCTAAAGTACAATACATCTAAACTTTGTTTTTATCCTTTTAGGACTGGGGCTAGATTCAGATAAGCTTCCCAATCAGTTGAGTTTCTCTGACTGGCCTGAAATGAAGAAAATGTTTGCAGCTATATTTTCCAAGAAGACACAAGCAGAATGGTGCAGGATCTTTGATGGCATAGATGCCTGTGTGACACCTGTTTTATCCTTGGATGAAGTTGCCTTACACGAGCATAACAAAGAGCGCAGTTCTTTTATCAAGAATGATCAGGAAGAGATAAGTCCTAGACCATCTCCTCTTCTTTCAAGGACTCCAGCTACTCCATCTCCCAGAAGGGATCCTTTTATAGGAGAACACACAGAAGAGATACTTCTAGAATTTGGCTTTACCAAGGAAGAGATTGCTAAACTTCACTCTGAAAAAGTAATTGAATTCAATAAGCCAAAAGCAAATTTGTAATATCTAGCCATGCAAATCAGAAAAGTTTCAAACTGTCACAATAAGATTTTGTGCATTAAAGTTGGAATTACATGAGGAAATGTTAATGTAGCATCACTTTTTCAGGGCCGGGGTGTGTGTGTGACTGTTAAATTAATGGATTAATTGAGGACTAAATATACAAACTGTATTCCTAATTGGATTAGAATGCCTATAGAATGTTACCATTGAAATTTTGTCCTGGGGGTGTTTGTTTTGAAAAGATATGCAGTATTTGCTTGTTATAATGGTTTATGTCATTTTTAATGTTTCCTTCAATAAGTGTATTATAGGAAATGTGTGCTTGTTTTAATCCTTGTGTTTTTAATATATGTTATAATTAGCTGAAGGCAATGATTTTTATAAAATACTGTTATACTTCATAAACAGGTTGCTGTGTTGTTCATTTATAAATTTGAGAGAGAGCTCTTTTGCCTGTATTTTCACAGTATTGATATAAAATTCATTTGCATTATCCTCCCAGAATATTCATTAAAATACCATGGCAGAGCAACTATATTTAACGCCTGGCTACATTTCTGTAGTACTGTTAGTCCCATGACATTTGGAGTCTTAATTTGGCTGGAAAAATTGCCCTGGGTTGAAATTTGATATATTAAAGTGTCTGCCAATAAGCAGCCCTTTCATCCGGTTGTGAAAAAATGGAAAATAGGTTTAACCATATGAGTAATAAACAATAGTTACTGCATGTAGACCATAGTCTCTTTCAAAGTTAAAGTGGCCATTTGAAACTTCCTGACACTTGAAACATTCTGGCATGTCTTATTCTAAGTATAAATAAAGCAAATAGTTACCACAATCGGTATTGCATAGATGCCACAACCTCTTTTAAATTGGCAGCTTTATGCATTTTTTCCAAAAGCAGTTAGATCACATGGTGCACTAATTGTCTGACTTTAAAAAGCTAACCAAAAAACACAATTCAAAACCATTTGCATTCTAGGATCAGATACGTTGTATCAGTGCCTCTGCACCTAGGATGCAAATGGTTTTGAATGTTTGTTTGTTTTAAAGTCAGACAGTCCGCGCATCATGTGGTCTAGTTGCTTTAACTTTAAAAAAGGCTGTGGCCTCTAAGAGTAAGTATTTTCGTAACCGTTTTCCTTATTTATACTTGGAATATGACGCATCAGAATATTTTAGTGAGACCTTAAATGCTCATTGGGGGTGTTTGCTCTTTTGGGATTACATTCAGTATTTACTAAAACTGAGGTATACTGTAACTCATCTGGCCTCTGTGTAGTCAACATTACTGCTGTGGAAAACTTTTTTTTCTTTTGGTACTTAATGGCTGCATGGGCTTGGGAAAACTTTTATAAACACAGGGTTATGATAAAAAAAAATTAGACAAATTTGACAAAAGATGCATTGGGTCCCTGGATGATGATAATCCTAATGAATCCTTGTTTTTTAAACACATTTTGGAAGATATTTTTTTTGTCTGAAAGTGTTCTAATCCATATCCATGATCAAATAATAATTTACTTTAGTTCAGATCCTTCTGGTCAAGCCAGGGAATTATAAATGTGATCAAGTTGAGGAAACAATCTATGGTGTATATTTAGGGCCTGATCCAAACTCACTGGAGTCAATGAAAAGACTCACATTGACTTCACTGGATTTTGGAACAGATCCCTAATTCAGATATAAACCTGATCAGTGGTGTTGATATATCAAGTACAGATTTCTACTGAAATTTTCAGTTTTCACTTCAGACCTATTACTTTTTCATGTAAGAAGTTTTTCTTTAGACTCTCTTTCAATAAATTGAGAGATTCTGAAGCAACTTCACCTTTGATTTCTTAGCACTAATGAAAATGTCTACCTTGATTTAGTTCTACATGAAATGGATGCAGAAATAAGTCCCAGACATCTTTTGGCAGATCTTTGCTAGGCTTTGTATTGCTTATACTTTTCCACCATTGTATCAACAAGGAGCAATGGTCTCAAGTTGCAATGGGGGAGGTCTAGGTTGGATATTAGGAAACACTATTTTACTAGGAGGGTGGTAAAGTACTGGAATGGGTTACCTAGGGAGGTGGTGGAATCTCCATTCTTAGAGGTTTTTAAGGGCCGGCTTGACAGAGCCCTGGCTAGGATGATTTAGTTGGTGTTGGTCCTGCTTTGAGCAGGGGGTTGGACTAGATGACCTCCTGAGGTCTCTTCCAACCCTAATCTATGATTCTATGATCGTACTATTACAGACAGATAGAAGAAACAAAACATTGAGACCTCAACTATCTATAAAGAGCTGCACAGACAAAATATTCCAGGTCTTTCCTGTCCCACAGTTCAATTTATTTGTTACCTGTGCTGACCTAGTTTATAGTTGAGTGGTGTGGGTTTCTCTGTTTTAATTGGGAAAAAAAATGGGAGAGTTAATTAGTCTAAAGTGGGAGCACAGCTTATTGTAAGACTGTACTTAAAGAGTAGTTATCAATGGTTTGCTATTAAACTGGGAGGTGGTATCTAGTGGGGCCCCACAGGGGTCAGTCTTGAGTCTGGTACTAGTGAATCGTTTCATTATGACTTAGATAATGGAGTGAAGCATATGCTTATACAATTTGTGGATGCCACCAAGATGGGAGGGCTTGCAAGCACTTTGGAGGACAGGATTAGAATTCAAAACAACTTTGACAAATTGGAGAATTGGTCTAAAATCAACAAGATTAAATTCAGTAAAGAAAAATGCAAAGTACTGCACTTAGGGAGGTAAAATTAAATGCATATCTACAAAAATTGGGAATAACTGGCTAGGTAGAAGTACTGCTGAAAAGGATCTACAGGTTATAGTGCATCACACTGAATATGAATCAACAACGTGATGTAGTTGCAAAAAAGGTTAATAGATTCTGGGGTGTATTAAGAGGAATGTTGTATGTAAGACCCGGGATGTCATTGTCCCACTCCGCTGGGCACTGGTGAGGCCTCAACTGAAGTACTGTGTCCAATTCTGGATGCCACGCTTTACGAAAGATTTGAACAAATTGGAGAGGGTCCAGAGGAGAGCAACAAAAATGATCAAAGGTTTGGAAAACCTGACCTATGAGAAAAGATTAAAAAACGTGGCATGTTTAGACTTGAGAAAAGAAGACTGAGGGAGGATCTGATAAATCTTTAAATATGTTAAAGGCTTTTTCAAAGAGGATGGTGATCAGTTGTTCTTTATGTCCACTGATGGTAGGACAAGAAGTAATGGGCTTAATTTGCAGCAAAGGAGATTTAGGTTAGAGATTTAAGAAAAACTTTCCTAGCAACGAGTTTCCAACTAGGGGTAGTTAAGCACTGGACTAGGCTTTCCAGGGAGATTGTGGAATCCCCATCACTGGAGGTTTTTAAGAACAGGTTGGACAAACACCTGTCACAAATGGTCTAGATTCGTTTCATTCTGCCTCAGTGCAGGGGGCTAAACTTGATGATCTCTTGAGGTCCCTTCCAGTCCTACATTTCTATGATTAATTTATCCTGTATTTGGTAGCTCAGATAGCTCTTTCACTTCTAGTGATCTTGTAACAATAATAAATACAAAATATTCAGATAGAAGTGTGGTGTTTTTTTTCCAGTTGACAGAGTTCCTTTAAATTATCAGAGTGCCTGTCGTGTACTCGGTACAAGAAGTATGGTCTCTGCCCTAAATGGTTTATTTAAATGCAAAATGTGAGCAAACATGAATGGTGGAATATCCCTTCAGTGTATAATCCCTGATCAGTAACAGGTAAGGAAACTTTTGAAATGACTTTCCTTTCCCTTTAGAGAGCAAGGCCTTGTGGTTAAAGCACAGGACTTGAAGTCAAGGGATCTGGGTTCTGTTTCCCAGCTCTGGCACTTCAAGTTATGAGCCAGTGATAACAATTATCTTTGTAAAGTGCTTTGAAATCATACCAGGAAAGGTGATTTCTTGAGCAAATCTCTACCACCACCCCCCCCCCCCTCGGGTGTGTGCCGAGGTCCTCCAGACAGCAGAACCTGTGTGGATCATTTAAAGCCAGGGGAGTGCAAGTTTTGGGGAGGACTGTGCAGGACATGCACAATACCTATCTGACACGGAGCTCTGTTCTGGAGCAGTTCTCTGTCAAAGGAACAGTGGAGATGGCTCTGTGGATCCTTCTTCTCTGGATCTCTGGAGGGGGCATGTTAGGCCCATAGTAGCGTAAGTGACTTTACAGCTATTCAGCAGGCTTCCCACTACCGTGGAGAATGAGCACACAACCCAGTATTCAGGCTGTTTGCTGAATGGAAGGATGTGGGCCTACATGCTTTGTATCATAAGTGCCTTATAGCAGTAAAAGTAGTTTTGTTTTTAGGCCAAACCTATGCCCCAGCACACGAGACATGGGCACCCATTATTTCTTCTTTCCTTGGAAAGATAATCCTTCACTCATGGATAGTTGGGAGCTCTCCAGATAGCCAGAAGCTCAGTTCTGCTAATCTTCACATACACTTCCCCACCCCCTCCTTTCCTAACTTGTGATCTTAAAGGCAGGAAAGTATGTGAGCCCCTCCTCCACCCCAGACCTTTCCCTCTCAGTATGTGAGCCAGGCTCCCTGTCATCCAGAACTAGAACAAACCTTCTCTGAGCCACTTACAGGAACTTCAGGCTTAGCTAGTCCAATGACTTTAATGAAACAGGATTTCAGTCGGGGACTTCCACCACCATCTGAGCTGTGAATTGCTGGCATGGACAGCATCAGAGGGAAGGAAAAAGCTGTGTTGGAATCCTTGGCAGGAGGAAACCCCTTGGGATCAGTGGAGCCTGTCAAAAAGCCCACGGGCAGGCTGATTATGCACAGCATGGCCATGCTTGGCCGGGAGTTTTGCTATGCAGTGGAAGCTGCCTTTGTCACCCCGGTGCTGCTCAGTGTGGGGCTGCCCAAGAGCCTCTACAGCCTGGTGTGGCTCATCAGCCCCATCCTGGGCTTTGTGCTGCAGCCTGTGGTGGGATCAGCTAGTGACCACTGCACCTCTGGCTGGGGCAAGCGGCGCCCTTACATCCTGGCTCTGGGCATTATGATGTTGCTGGGTATGGCTTTGTACCTCAATGGAGACATGATGGTCTCAGGTGAGTGAGCTGCATGTGCTGAGCGAATAGACAAAGCTCATCCTGCTTCTTGAACCAGAAAGAAAAGAGGTTTTTTTCTGTCTGTAAATAAAGGTGAGAACAGGAGCATCACATGACTAGGTCTCACTGAAAGAACTGAGGAACAACATGATCTTTTCCAGGTTCCACCCTAATGCTGCCTGTTATTTGCCAGATTGTTCTGTACTCTGTCTGTGCGAGTACAATTTATTGTATGTGGGTGCGGTTGCTTCAAAGTTCATCTCAATAATGTCCAGGCCCAGACAGATTTAAAGAGCTAACACATGACTCGTTTAATTTGACAGATTTTATTTGTATGGTTCAAATCTGACATCTGCAACTGAATAAGTATTGCCCTTCCCCACCTCCCTGCTCCAAAACCTCGAAACCAGAGTTGGTGTTCATAGCAAATAAAGTCATTATTCATGCCTGTGTTTAATTCAGGAACGTGTAGTGCTGGTGAATAATAGATAAGAAACAACTCCTTGGGGATTATTTTGCATTGGAAATCTTGAGCAAAACTCTGTAAGAATAACATCCTAGAGGCGATTATGTTTCAGCTCAGGATGTAAGCTATTGAAGTTTAGCAGCCCAGGTGGAAAGCTACCTTTGCTATTATAATGGGTTATTCAGGAGAAGAGTTCATTTCTTGAAACTCGTGTCTGCTGTGCTGGTAGCTTTCCATTGAGCTGGTTTAACTGGGATGTGTCTGCCCATATGAAGATACTGTTTGCAGGCACTGAGGGAGAAATAAAATATCACTCTCACAATCACAGCTCTGTTGCATTTAGTCTATAAACTACTGCAAAGTAGGGAGGCTGTTGTAAAAGTCAGTTTATTTTTCTTTTTGCAGCTTTGAGCCCTGAGCGAGGCAAGCAGCGGACCTGGGCCATAGTCATAACCATGCTGGGCGTAGTGCTCTTTGATTTTGCAGCTGACTTTATCGATGGTCCCATCAAAGCATATTTATTTGATGTTTGCTCTCATCAGGATAAAGAGAAGGGTCTTCATTACCATGCTCTCCTCACAGGTATGCAGAGCCCCTTCTCTCACTCACTGTCTCTGGGGGCAGGGAGTGAGCGGTACAGTTTTTTCCTCTCACTGCACTTCTAATCTTCTTGAATGAACTGATCATCTGATCCTATGCCTCAGTCACGAGTGATTTGTTGCTGGGCTTTTATTCTGGCAAAGGTCAGCTTGTGACTAGAGCTGCAGGGATTCTGCTGCCGAAAGCTCCAGGCATAGACTGAAAAGTGACATTTGCAAAAATTCCTACCTAGGGTTAAGGGTGACTGAACAAAGTTGTCCAACATTCTCCCTTCCCCACTTTTAAAAAAGACATATTGAGTTTTGCAGCCTGTTTTGATTCCTCCCATCTGCCCCCCTGCCCCCCGGCAAAAGTTAGTGAATATCATCTGGATTCAGTGTCCACAGAAGATAAAAGGAGTAACACTCCTTTATTAAAAAGAGAAGGAGAGATGCCTAAGCTGCATTGATTGGACCCAAACTTTAGTGGTATTCAGATACAGGTTGGGGCCAACTTGTTATATAGATGTAAAAAGAAAAGGAGTACTTGTGGCACCTTAGAGACTAACCAATTTATTTGAGCATGAGTTTTCGTGAGCTACAGCTCACGAAAGCTCATGCTCAAATAGATTGGTTAGTCTCTAAGGTGCCACAAGTACTCCTTTTCTTTTTGCAAATACAGACTAACACAGCTGTTACTCTGAAATTTATATAGATGTAGAGGCCAAGATGAAGTTAATAGATCCATACATTTTAAGGTCAAATCCAAATTTCCACAAATTTTGGGGGTGTTTGGGTCCAGGGTTTTGGTTCAGTTTGTTACATGTTTATTTTCTGTGTGAAATTCACTCATGGTGCAGAAGGACAGGGCAAGGCTCTCTGTTCCCCTTAAGTCCCGTGTTGAGGATACACAGGGGATCACAGAAAGTTGCCTGCACTAAAAGGGTCTCCAGCTAGCTCTGGATAGGCCAGTACGGAAGGGCTATGATAGGAGCTGACCAGGTGGTTTGTGGCATCAATGATTGTTGTTCAATTCCTGAGGATGGAATAGTGGCTACTGGCAAAGATCCTGTGCCTGGAGCCCTGGCCCCTAGCTGGGGGGATTTCCTGCCCACCTACATTTTATTCTCATAGATCCTGATTACTTGGGCTTTTTGCAAATTAAGTCCCTTTCATCCATTACACATACCTAGATAGAAGCTGTTTGACAAAGAGCACAACTGTTAGTTATGTGCAAATGAAGATGTGAGTCTCTATAGCATGTACATTAAATGCATCCCTTCCTCTTTTAGGTTGTTTTTTCATATGACATAATAAGAGCCTAATTGCCAAATGCTGAGTTGTGCAGTTGCAAGTCTCATTTGTGAGTGATGCTGATCTGTGAGGAAACAGACTCCAAATATTAATCTTATTCAATGCTGCACAAGAGGGAGGACCATTTTCCTCAAAAAAGACATTCTCAGCTTAATCATTATCATCTGTGATATTTCATGTGTCCAGAAGTATTTTAGGATCAGATCAAGCAAGGATACAATCCTTGTGCCAAAAGGCACACAGTCTAAAGTCAACATAACACAGTGAATAAGGGTTATAATCAGTCAAGGGAGGGAAAGGAAGGACAATGGTAACAGTAAGATCACATTATGGGGTAAGTAACGGCATAGGAGGTCTGCCTGTATAGATCAGCTTGCAGGATCAGAGCCTTGTACTGTGTTAGCAAAACACATTTACCTTATGCTACTGATAATACTGTACAGTACTAAAAAAATAAGAGAATTTTAAAAATTCAAGGTAACTCCTGATCCTTTTGAAGTCAGCGGTAGCTTTGCTGTTGACTTCAGTGGAGACAGGATTTCATTTGCAACGTACTTTGAACTGCTTATGCTATTTATTTATTGTGGCAAGGCACCTTCTTGGTCTCACCAGACTCAGCTGTTTAGCCTTGGTGAGACGGGCTTGGGGTAAAACAGTCCCTCTTGGCTGCACAGGGGCAGTCCGCTCCTTCTCTCAGCCAGTCTTTTAGGTTGTTTTTTCTCCCTTATGGGACGGAATGCAGCCCCCCTCCTGGTGAGGCTTGCTGTTCCTTGCCTACTGGCAGCTTGACTCCCCCTCCCCCGCTTATCCCAACAATAGAGGGTTTAAAAAAAGGTCTCAGGCAGCCCTTAGTTGGAATCAGCTGATCCTAATTGATCTCAGGGAACTCTCTTCTCAGCTGAACCTGATTGACCTGTAGTTACCCCCCCCCCCCCTTCTGGTACTCCTATCCCTCCTGGGACTGTTTTCTACCCTGCCCCCCCCCCCTTGCAGCTGTCTGTCCTGAAAAAGAAAAGGAGGACTTGTGGCACCTTAGAGACTAACCAATTTATTAGAGCATAAGCTTTCGTGAGCTACAGCTCACTTCCTCAGATGCATATCGTGGAAACTGCAGCAGGCTTTATATATACACAGAGAATATGAAACAATACCTATTCCCACCCCACTGTCCTGCTGGTAATAGCTTATCTAAAGTGATTTCCAGCACAAATCCAGGTTTTCTCACCCTCCACCCCCCCACACAAATTCACTCTCCTGCTGGTGATAGCCCATCCAAAGTGACAACTCTTTACACAATGTGCATGACAATCAAGCTGGGCTATTTCCTGCATAAATCCAGGTTCTCACATCCCCCCCACCCCCATACACACACAAACTCACTCTCCTGCTGGTAATAGCTCATCCAAACTGACCACTCTTCAAGTTAAAATCCAAGTTAAACCAGAACATCTGGGGGGGGGGGTAGGAAAAAACAAGAGGAAACAGGCTACCTTGCATAATGACTTAGCCACTCCAAGTCTCTATTTAAGCCTAAATTAATAGTATCCAATTTGCAAATGAATTCCAATTCAGCAGTTTCTCGCTGGAGTCTGGATTTGTAGTTTTTTTGTTTTAAGATAGCGACCTTCATGTCTGTGATTGCGTGACCAGAGAGATTGAAGTGTTCTCCGACTGGTTTATGAATGTTATAATTCTTGACATCTGATTTGTGTCCATTTATTCTTTTACGTAGAGACTGTCCAGTTTGACCAATGTACATGGCAGAGGGGCATTGCTGGCACATGATGGCATATATCACATTGGTGGATGTGCAGGTGAACGAGCCTCTGATAGTGTGGCTGATGTTATTAGGCCCTGTGATGGTGTCCCCTGAATAGATATGTGGGCACAGTTGGCAACGGGCTTTGTTGCAAGGATAAGTTCCTGGGTTAGTGGTTCTGTTGTGTGGTATGTGGTTGTTGGTGAGTATTTGCTTCAGGTTGCGGGGCTGTCTGTAGGCAAGGACTGGCCTGTCTCCCAAGATTTGTGAGAGTGTTGGGTCATCCTTTAGGATAGGTTGTAGATCCTTAATAATGCGTTGGAGGGGTTTTAGTTGGGGGCTGAAGGTGACGGCTAGTGGCGTTCTGTTATTTTCTTTGTTAGGCCTGTCCTGTAGTAGGTAACTTCTGGGAACTCTTCTGGCTCTATCAATCTGTTTCTTTACTTCTGCAGGTGGGTATTGTAGTTGTAAGAAAGCTTGACAGAGATCTTGTAGGTGTTTGTCTCTGTCTGAGGAGTTGGAGCAAATGCGGTTGTATCGCAGAGCTTGGCTGTAGACGATGGATCGTGTGGTGTGGTCAGGGTGAAAGCTGGAGGCATGCAGGTAGGAGAGTGAATTTGTGTGGGGGGGTGGAGGGTGAGAAAACCTGGATTTGTGCTGGAAATCACTTTAGATAAGCTATTACCAGCAGGACAGTGGGGTGGGAATAGGTATTGTTTCATATTCTCTGTGTATATATAAAGCCTGCTGCAGTTTCCACGATATGCATCTGAGGAAGTGAGCTGTAGCTCACGAAAGCTTATGCTCTAATAAATTGGTTAGTCTCTAAGGTGCCACAAGTCCTCCTTTTCTTTTTGCGAATACAGACTAACACGGCTGTTACTCTGAAACCTGTCTGTCCTGAGTTTATCACATTATCTTTAGCCTTTTTCTCCTCTGGGATAATGAAAATCAGTGAAGTCGTTTTCACTTTTTGTTGATAGTCCCTTAAAGTTTTTGGTCTCGTGCTAACATGTTTGGGATGTGAGGACTGCAAAAGAATGTTTATTTGTTTAAAAACTAGCTTCCTTTGGAATTTTTTTCCAAGGCAATATTTCTATTGATCTTAGATTTTTCTGAAAGCTTGATTTACAAAAATTGTAGGCAGTAGTAGTAATAATCAAATAATTACATTCTGTGAAGCTTCTCATCTTCGAGTACATTACAAACATTAACTGATTCATGGAGACTCACTAATTACTAGGTATTGTCTCAGGAAAAAAAATGTGGTGTTTTTGGTTGAAATCATTTAACACAAAACTAGAGTAAAAGAAAATTCTACTCTGGATTTTAGCAGCCTCTAAAGAAAATAGACTCCTATCACACTACTCTGCAAAGGATTACACATTAATGTAACGGTACACAAATTTAAATGTTTACTCTGTCATTTTATAGAGTTTCTTTGCATACCTGCTCTTTCATTTTTGAGGAAATCTCTAGATTATTTTTTCTAACTTGAGTAGAGCAGAGGAGAAACCCCACATATTACAGTATCTAGCATATAGGAATATTGTAATGGTTAATGAGTTGGTGCATACTGGTGTTTTTTCTCTCTGGTTCAGATTAGTTAATATATTGTAGAGCTCAGTGTTGCCAGCCTTTACTCATACAGGCAATCCTTGCTCACACAGGCAGGCCATGGAAGTCAATGGGATTACTCATGTTAGTCAGAATTATTCACAGGAATGAGATCTGCAGGAGTCAATTTTGGTATTAAGAGCCAGACAGAATTCTAATTCCTCAATGATGATTAGGTTGAGATATTACAGTGTAAGATTGATCACAAGTTGGAGTACAGTCTCCCTTCTCCCATCCAGGAGTGGAGGGAAAATTAGTTAACTCGAGATGGACGTTTGTTCTTAGTAAAGGAAACATTGATTCCTTTTAACTGTGCACAGAATTGCCAACTAAAAAAAGGAAGGAGCGTTAATGAATGAATGGAAAAGCAGAACAGGCAGCAGAGAATATTAAACATCCCTGCTGTTTCATACTTTTCCGTGGGTAAAGAATGAAAATATCTTTTACTCTCTCAGTATATATGGCAAAGATTAGTATGAATAATCTCTGGACCAGCATTTTTTCTTCTAATGTTACTGTATTTCTAGACAGGTTTCAGAGTAGCAGCCGTGTTAGTCTGTATCTGCAAAAAGAAAAGGAGGACTTGTGGCACCTTAAAGACTAACCAATTTATTTGAGCATAAGCTTTCGTGAGCTACAGCTCACTTCATCGGATGCATGCAGTGGAAAATACTGTGGGGAGATTTTATATACATAGAGAACTAGACACGCAGTTACATGCCCTGTATCAGGTCTGAATCCATTTAAAAAAGGGTAGAGATACAAATAGATATGAAGGCCCTAAGCCTGCACTGGGATCTGCTTCGATCTGACTCCTCCTATGTGGAGTCCCAATAAGCTCAGTAGGACTCTCATACGGGCAAAGGAGCCTCTGACTGAATCCTGATGAAGGATCCAGCGTAGATACATTAGAAAGGAAAAATAACGAGGAGTACTTGTGGCACCTTAGAGACTAACAAATTTATTTGAGCATAAGCTTTCGTGGGCTAAAACCCACTTCATCAGATGCATGGAGTGGAAAATACAGTAGGAAGATATATAGAGAGAGAGTACATGAAAAGATGGGGGTTGTCTTACCAATTTTAATAAGACAATTCAATTAAAGTGGGCTATTATCAGCAGGAGGAAAAATCACTTTCATAGAGGTAATCAGGGTGGCCCATTTCAAACAGTTGACAAGAAAGTGTGAGTAACAGTACGGGGGGAAATTAGCATGGGGAAATAGTTTTTAGTTTGTGTAATGACCCATCCACTCCCAGTCTTTATTCAGGCCTAATTTGATGGTGTCCAGTTTGCAAATTAATTCCAGTTCTGCAATTTCTCGTTGGAGTCTGTTTTTGAAGTTTTTTTGTTGAAGAATTGCCACTTTTAAGTCTGTAATTGAGTGTCCAGGGAGGCTGAAGTGTTCTCCGACTCGTTTTTTAATGTTATAATTCTTGACATCTGATTTGTGTCCTTTTATTCTTTTCATAGAATCATAGAATATCAGGTCTGAAGGGACCTCTGGAGGTCATCTAGTCCAACCCTCTGCTCAAAGCAGGACCAATCCCCAACTAAATCATCCCAGACAGGGCTTTGTCAAGCCTGACTTAAAAATATCTAAGGAAGGAGATTCTACCACCTCCCTAGGTAACGCATTCCAGTGTTTCACCACCCTCCTAGTGAAAAAGTTTTTCCTAATATCCAACCTAAACCTCCCCCACTGCAACTTGAGACCATTACTCCTTGTTCTGTCATCAGCTACCACTGAGAACAGTCTAGATCCATCCTCTTTGGAACCCCCTTTCAGGTAGTTGAAAGCAGCTATCAAATCCCCCCTCATTCTTCTCTTCCGCAGACTAAACAATCCCAGTTCCCTCAGCCTCTCCTCAAAAGTCATGTGTTCCAGTCCCCTAATCATTTTTGTTGCCCTTGGCTGGGCGTTTTCCAATTTTTCCACATCCTTCTTGTAGTGTGGGGCCCAAAACTGGACACAATACTCCAGATGAGGCCTCACCAATGTTGAATAGAGGGGAACGATCACGTCCCTCGATCTGCTGGCAATGCTCCTACGTATACATCCCAAAATGCCATTGGCCTTCTTGGCAACAACGGCACACTGTTGACTCTACTGTTTTGCGTAGAGACTATCCAGTTTGGCCAATGTACATGGCAGAGGGGCATTGCTGGCACATGATGACATATATCACATTGGTAGATGTGCAGGTGAACGAGCCCCTGATAGTGTGGCTCATGTGGTTAGGTCCTAAGATGGTGTCCCTTGAATAGATATGTGGACAGGGTTTGCTGCAAGGATAGGTTCCTGGGTTAGTGTTCTTGTTGTGTGGTGTGTAGTTGCTGGTGAGTATTTGCTTCAGGTTGGAGTGCTGTCAGGTCAATCCTCACTTACAATCTCCCAAGGTCTGTGAGAGTGAGGGATTGTCCTTCAGGATAGGTTGTAGATCCTTGATGATGCGCTGGAGAGGTTTTAGTTGGGGGCTGAAGGTGATGGCTAGTGGCGTTCTGTTACTTTCTTTATCAGGCCTGTCCTGTAGTAGGTAACTTCTGGGTACTCTTCTGGCTCTGGCAATCTGTTTCTTCACTTCAGCAGATGGGTATTGTAGTTTTAAGAATGTTTGGTAGAGATCCAAGAATGCTTGGTAGGTATTTGTCTCTGTCTAAGGGATTGGAGCAAATGTGGTTGTATCTTAGAGCATGGCTGCAGACAATGGATCATGTGATGTGTCCTGGATGGAAGCTGGAGGCATATAGGTAAGTATATTGGTCAGTAGGTTTCCAGTATAGGGTGGTGTTTATGAGGCCATCGCTTATTTGCACTGTAGTGTCCAGGAAGTGGATCTCTTGTGTGACTGGTCCAGGCTGAGCTTGATGGTGGGATGAATATTGTTGAAATCCTAGTGGAATTCCTCAAGGCTTCTTTTCCATGGGTCCAGATGATGAAGATGTCATCAGTGTAGCGCAAGTAGAGTAAGGGTGTTAGGGGACAAGAGCCGAGGAAGCGTTGTTCTAAGTCAGCCATAAAAATGTTGGCATAATGTTGGGCTAAATTCATTGATGTTTACGAATGCATTGAAATTCCCAGAAGGAAGGCCCTTAAAGAAGTGAAAATGTAATTTATTTGTTTGTGGGTTTGAACCTGGCACCTTCAGTTCTTAACCCAAGTCTCCACTGCTTGAAGTCAGTTTAATTTCTTGTTATTCTTACACAGGTGAAATTCTGGCATTACTGAAGTCAATGGAAAAACTCCCACTGAATTCAGCAGGGCCATGATTTCACTCAATGTGTCCATCCCTGTTAGTGTTACCACATTAGCTCCAGAAGAGGCGGTTCTTGCTTTTAGCTCTGAAGATCTTGGTTTCAAACCCGGCTGCTGTCCCAATTAAGTCATCTTATTTATTTCTGTCATAAATATAAAGGGAAGGGTAACTACCTTTCTGTCCACAGTGCTACAAAATCCCTCCTGGCCAGAGGCAAAACCCTTTCACCTGTAAAGGGTTAAGAAGCTAAGATAACCTCGCTGGCACCTGACCAAAATGACCAGTGAGGAGACAAGATACTTTCAAAGCTGGAGGGGGGCGGGAACAAAGGGTCTGTCTGTCTGTGTGATGCTTTTGCCGGGAACAGATCAGAAATGCAGCTCAGAACTCGTGTAAAAATTTAGTAAGTAATCTAGCTAGAAATGCGTTAGATTTCTTTTGTTTAATGGCTGGTAAAATAGTTGTGCTGAATGGAATGTATATTCCTGTTTTTGTGTCTTTTTGTAACTTAAGGTTTTGCCTAGAGGGATTCTCTATGTTCTGAATCTGATTACCCTGTAAGGTATTTACCATCCTGATTTTACAGAGGTGATTTTTTTACCTTTTCTTTAATTAAAAGTCTTCTTTTAAGAACCTGATTGCTTTTTCATTGTTCTTAAGATCCAAGGGTTTGGGTCTGTGTTCACCTGTACAAATTGGTGAGGATTTTTATCAAGCCTTCCCCAGGAAAGGGGGTGTAGGGTTTGGGGGGATATTTTGGGGGAAAGACGTCTTCAAGTGGACTCTTTCCCTGTTCTTTGTTTAACACACTTGGTGGTGGCAGTGTAGGGTTGAAGGACAAGGCAAAGTTTGTACCTTGAGGAAGTTTTTAACCTAAGCTGGTAAGAATAAGCTTAGGGGGTCTTTCATGCTAGTCCCCACATCTGTACCCTAGAGTTTAGAGTGGGGAAGGAACCTTGACAATTTCAATAAAAATCAAAAACTGAAAGGGAGACTAAACACACATGTAGATCTAAGTGCCTGCGTGCCACAGGGCATGAAGTAGCAGCTGCCAATACAGCCTTTATTTTAATGGGTGGTTTTTGTTTTCCCCTTTGTTAGCTGTGTGGTGTGACTGCCTGTGTGGTAGCAAAATGCAGTGGAAGGAAGCGGCTGCTGGAGCAACAACTGATTATTAAAAACATATCCTCGCACTTCTGCAACTAACTCACCATTTAGGAATGTGATGGATACAATGCTTATTGTGCTAGTATTAGATTTAATTCAGATCATGGCACTCTCAGTCTACAGGACTGGGGCTGAATGGACCATAGGGAATGATCTCCCATCTCAGCCTCTTGAAATGCTCCCTCCAAATCAGGCTTGAAGAACATTGGGGTGGGGTGTGAGGGAGCCTGTACTGCTTATGGGAGGACTTTGTACCCAGGGCTGTCAATTCAGCATCTCTTATGAACATTAAATCATTTCATTTTTTAAAAACAACAACAAGCTATTGTGTAAGCATTTGGATTTCTATATCCAGACGAACTAGAATTTAGGAAGCTGTTTCATGTCATGACTTGATAACTATCTATGCCAGGGTGTGAATGAGTCCAGAGCCCATGGCCTTGTGGTTGCAGTGTCTGGTGGTCACCCCGCCTTGTGGTTGTAGTCTCTCATGGTCACCCCACCTAGCGGTTGCGCTAGGGGAGTAGGGGAACCTTGGCCCTTCTGCTCCACCAGGTTCCAATCCAGAGCCCTGCAAGGCCTGTCCCATGCCTTTTACCCTGGGGTGCCTCCCTGAGTCACTTCCTAGCTCCCCCTTCCCTGCAGCAGGCTGCAGTTTGTCCTGGCAAACCTCATGTCCTACCTCATGGGTTGCCCACCCATCTCCAGCCCATAAGAGCTACTGCCCCCTGACGCTCCTCCTCCCGGTCTGGGTCTGGCTGCGTCATCCTCCAGAGCTGGTCCTTCCCCCTGTTCTGTTCACCCCCAACTGAGCTGGCCAGCTCCCCTTTAAACCCACTCACCACCAACGGAGGAGTGGGGCCTCCTGAGCCCAGAACTGCTCTTGAATCCTTTGCTGTCCCGTGAGGGGTTTATACACCCAGTCACACAGGGATTCACTAAAAGCTCTAATTTCTTGTGATGCCGGGAATTCCCTCATAGATATTGTGACATCTTAATAATAATTCTTCAGTAACTTATTAGAGGTTAGGTTTTTGCTTTGTTTTTACTAAATGACAGTGGAGTTTTCTTTCTTTCTCTCTCCAGGTCTGGGTGGTGCCCTAGGTTACCTAACAGGTGCTATGGACTGGGGGAATTCTGTACTAGGAAGATTTTTGGGATCGGAATTCCAGGCGATGTGCATCATTGCGGCTTTGGTTTTCCTAATCTGTCTTACTGTACACTTGTGCAGCATTCCCGAAGCCCCTCTCAGAGATGACAGTACAGAAACTAAGCTCTTGCTGAAAGTGGATGGACCCTCTGCGTATGGTTCCATCGAGAGTGTCAACAATGGTTATCTAAAACCAGGATATGCTGAAAAAAAGACTTTATCTGAGTTGGGGAAATCCACCGAAACACCACAGACACAGGTAATTGTTTTGTAGCCGGTAACATTCCATTTGGGGAAGGTCATAGCCATACTACAAGCCTGGAGCCTATGATGCAATGGCAGGTGACGTGATCAGCAAGACCCTCAGGTCCTCTAGAAAAGTAACATGGAAGCAGTAGCATTCTTCTAGAGAGAGTTACTTTTCTTCAGTTTGTCATTATCAGCCAGATTGGTGAAAACTACAGGACAGGCAGCATTGTTTAGTGCTTAGGGAAGGCAACTGAGGAGCAGGAAATCTGGGTTTTCTATTCTAGACCCTTCCATGGATTAATTATATAAGATCAGGCAAATTTCTTAGCCACTGTTTCCCAATATTTCTCCAGATGAGGTTAGCAGTATACCACTTCATAATGAGCTTTAACACCATACTGTGTAGAAAGAACTAGAAACCCAGCTGCGCTCCAATACCTATGAACAGCTCCTGTTGAAGTCAATGGCACATACACATGGAAGCACCAAAGGCAAAATACCTGTGTTCACTGCTCTAATTAAGTATGGTATTCAGATCTTGGAAAAGTAAATCCTGGCAATACTGATTGTGTTGTAATTGCTCCTCAATCAGACACACCACCTGTGAGTCAGTGGCAAACAACTGGCTGCTGCGTTTTGTTACTTAGGGGCTTTATCCCTATCCCTTCTCCAGTGTTCCCCAGGCGGGAGCGGGTGCTGAAGGGTTGTAAATTGGCACCTGCATTTTGTACATTGCATTGAGGCATTTTTTCAAGCCAAGGCAACTGGGAAAATCGCTGAGATGATTCTCTCTGAAAACCATGGGACTATTGTATCTCCAGCATAATGCTAGCCAAGGGAGACAGGCAGGCTTTTGTTTTTGCTGTTACATTGACTACAAGTGTTCAGAATCCTCATTGCATTCTTGTGGTACCCTAGGAAAATGAAATGCTCATCTGTGTGTTTGTTCCTAACCACGGGTACTGAGTTAGTGAGCTGCTTGTTTTGCTTCCATTCTGTGTAAGTGTCTCTGGTTTAAATCTTTGGAAACTAGCTAAATCCTGTGGCCAAAATGTTCAGATCCGGGTGCTTAAAGTTAGGTACCCAAATCCTCATTTAGGTTCCTAAATAAAAGTGGCCTGATTTTAGGTGTATTACTATTTGTTTATATTCCGCTAGCACCTTGAGGCCCCATTGTGCTAGGAACTGAATGAACATAGAATGGATGATAGGCCCTGCTTGGAGGGAAGACAAAAAGAAAGAGACAAACAACAAATAAGTAATTTGTCAGAATTATGGAACTTATACATTACAATGTCTCCCGGCTTTACCCCTGCCATCCCTTTAGCCCAGCTGCAGCAGTCAACATCCTTCACCGCCATTGCTCACCAGAGTGTCCAAGGTGCCAAACACCCACCACTCCCTTTGGCCACAGAAGTGCTCAGAAAGGGAGATTTATTGAGAATAGAGAAAGCGGGTCACGTAAGAACATGATAATCAAGCTGCATAATACAGCTAGCCTCTCACCACACAAGCTAATGCCAGTGAATCAATCACACATGATACTTCAGAAAAACCAACCTGTCTTTTCTTGCTGTTTCACTGTCTTCCTCTCTAACCATTCAGTTGAGCAGCTTGCCAGAGACCCAGATGCTGGTATTGAGGGTCTTGTGTCTCTGTGTCATCTTCCTTTCCTCCACCTGACTCATAGCATTCTTATGCATCTCATGTTTCTTTGATGTG
The DNA here is from genome assembly GCF_965140295.1 of Lepidochelys olivacea. NCBI lineage: Eukaryota > Metazoa > Chordata > Testudines > Cheloniidae > Lepidochelys > Lepidochelys olivacea. The sequence continues at coordinate 24,660,870 of NC_140415.1, read as the reverse complement.
CCTGGCTTAGCAGTATCAGTCCAGACACCCTCGCCTTGCCACAGATGTGTGTACCACTCCAGTGCCTCCCTAGAGACACATCTTCTGTCTGTCTCATGCCATATCCACTGAATGTTTTCCAAGTTCATTTACTACCACTGCTAAACCACTTAGCTTCCTATTGTTCTGTCCCCCTTTTATATTTTATTTCTAAACAAGCACCACTTGAGGCTCATATTTGTTCTAGTCTAAGGACCATGCTCTTGCATATTTATTGTCTCTGCAAGAGGTATCAACCTGAAGCCAGGTTGGTGTGCTTTCAATGAGACAGGCTTGGATTATCTTTGCAATTCCCTCTTCAACTGATTTGTGTTCTATATCAAATATAAATTGACGTTGCTGAAAGCTTCTGTGAAAATTTGTGAGAGTTCAACACCGATCCTTGAACGACACTAAAAAAAACCCTACGTTTACAAAATTGGAAATACTATATAAACTAAAAAAGCACTTGCAAATTGCTTTATAAAGACCTTTCACTAAAAGAGAAGCAGTTCTGTTAACATAATTTTTGCAAAAAGCAATTACTTTGTTTTTTAAGGGCTACCAGTGAATTAGCTAATCTAATTAATGCTGGTGTGTTGTTCCAAGATTAGATACCTTAAAAGCAATCATACACTTTCAGTATTTATTATGAATCTTTTGACTAAACTCATGGTTCTTCATGGTGATTGAACTGTGTCAAGGTTCCTTCCCCACTCTGAACTCTAGCGTACAGATGTGGGGACCTGCATGAAAGACCCCCAAGCTTATTCTTACCAGCTTAGGTTAAAAACTTCCTCAAGGTACAAACTTTGCCTTGTCCTTGAACCCTATGCTGCCACCACCAAGCGTTTTAAACAAAGAACAGGGAAAGAGCCCACTTGGAGACGTCTTTTCCCCAAAATATCCCCCCAAGCCCTACACCTCCTTTCCTGGGGAAGGCTTATAAAAATCCTCACCAATTTGCATCGGTGAACACAGACCCAAACCCTTGGATCTTAAGAACAATGAAAAAGCAATCAGGTTCTTAAAAGAAGACTTTTAATTAAAGAAAAAGTAAAAGAATCACCTCTGTAAAATCAGGATAGTAAATACCTTACAGGGTAATCAGATTCAAAACATAGAGAATCCCTCTAGGCAAAACCTTAAGTTACAAAAAGACACAAAAACAGGAATATACATTCCATTCAGCACAGCTATTTTAACAGCCATTTAACAAAAGAAAATCTAACGCATTTCTAGCTAGATTGTTGACTAATTTTTTACAGGAGTTCTGAGCTGCATTTCAGATCTGTTCCCGGTAAAAGCATCACAGACAGACAGACCCTTTGTTCCCCCCCCCCTCCAGCTTTGAAAGTATCTTGTCTTCTCATTGGTCATTTTGGTCAGGTGCCAGCGAGGTTATCTTAGCTTCTTAACCCTTTACAGGTGAAAGGATTTTGCCTCTGGCCAGGAGGGATTTTATCGTTCTGTATACAGAAAGGTGGTTACCCTTCCCTTTATATTTATGACAAACTGTTATAATATGAATTAGACATCTGGACTGAATGCTTGTCCTCCAACTCGTTGCCAGATCGTTTAGGGCCTGCTTCTGTAACCCTTAGCCATAATGAGTAGCACTTATCCCCATGAATAATCCCATTGACTTCAAATTGATTTCATTGAGACCTGCTGAGTGTTTGGTGCTTTCGAAAAACAGGTCACATTTAGGTGCATGTGATGGGGCCCCATGGCTCCTGTCCTCTTTGCTTTGCACAGACTGCTCAGAGACCTTTTCTATAAAAGATACCACGGTGCAGTTTATTTAGTGTTTCACTCCACCATCTTTCACATACTACTGCAGTCACTGTATTTTACAATGGTATCCAGCTTTGCCAACCCTTCTGCAAAAGGTGGGGGAGAGGGGAAGATGTCTCCTCCCCAAGAACTCCAATTTGCCTGCCACCCCGCCCAACCATTCACATGAAAGGGCAGATTTTGGCCCACTTAAGTTTTTTAATTAGCTACAAAGATTTCAGGAGAAACATAAGTGAGGGAAAGATTATTTTAGCCAAACCTAATTGCCTAACCTTTGGCTGTTTGGTAAATTCATGGGTTTTATTATTTAGTGCCCACCAATACAGTGCTCTGCATTGTACAAACAAATAAACCACGGTACTGATGCCTATAACATAAAGTCTATTTCAGATTCACATAAAACAGTTTTTGTAGGTGGACTGTAAGAAAACCTCTCTTTGTAAATGGTCTTGTAGTTATGGCATTGGACTGGTACTCAGGAGATCTGGGTTCAGTTCAAGCTTTGCCACAAATTGTGTAAGCTTGGGCCAGACATTTAATCTCTCTGTGCCTCAATTCTCCGTCTGTCAAATGGGATAATAATATTTCTTTCTCCCACCATTTGTCACCTCTTGTCTATTTAGAGCTAAATTGTGACACCTATGCTGAGTAGTATCTCACTCATTGGGTAGTTCCATTGGTTATTTGTGATATAAGACACTACTCAACACAAATAAAGTTAACACAATCTGCCCTTGTGTTGTAGGCTCTTCAGGCCAGGGACTTTTTCTCATTGTGTACTTGTACAGTGCTTGAATGCACAATGGATCCGTGATCTCAGTTGGGGCCCTAGGTGCCACTGTAATACAAATAAATAGAGCTGTTCAGAAAAATGGTTTGTTTTTTCTTCCCCTATGGAACATTTTGAGTTTTGGGGAAAATATTTTGGCCAAACCCAAAATATTTAAATTTTGAACTGCCACCATGGTGCCTCATGGACACTGTAATTCAGGTACCCTGTGCTCTCGTTGTTTTCTATAAGCCAAGCTCCCTGGTTATACTTCATGTCCCATGAGGCATCGTGGTGTCCCCTCAAGGTGAGGTGATGTATACAGGCAACGTGGCAGCAATGTGTGATGGGAGCTGAAGTCTGGGTGGGGAGACCAGTCCATAGAGGAGAATGGGAACACCTGAGGCACCTGAACTACGACTCCCATGAGGCACCACTGTAGCATTTCACAATAGAAATATTTTGATTTTCAGATTAAACATTTCATTTTCTGCTATTCAGTTTTTCAAGGAAAAAGTGAATTCTGACACTTTGTGAAAAATTCCATTTAGTCGAAAACCCAATCTTCTGCTAAAAAACAGTTTGACAGAAAATTTGGAAATAAATAGTAATATTAATATCAAGAAAGACTTTACCGTATTGGGCTACTCCAGCTCCCATCAAAGTCATTGTGAGTCTGTCCATTGACTTCCTTAAATGCCAGCTAACCAATGCACTAGTTCTGCTGATACCAAATAGAAAAGAAAGGTACAAATATGTAGTTACTGAACTTAACAAAGGGACCGTCAAGATTGCAGTGACCCTTCCTAGTGAAACAAACGGAAAAGGCCCAGAACTGAAAAAAGCTGAGGTCTTGCTGACCTGCTGTCAGCTGTTTTGTTAGTTTTCAAAGCAGCAACCCTGTTGTTGTTGTTTGTTGTTAATTGCTTCCTTCTAGGTTCAGACACGGATGACCATTAAATGCCTCCTGAAGGCAGTTTTAAGCATGCCTTCCCACTATCGCTGTCTGTGCATCAGCCACCTCATCGGGTGGACAGCTTTCCTTTCCAACATGCTCTTCTTCACTGACTTCATGGGACAGGTAAGATATGTACACATCTCCTCACATCCCCCCAAAATAATCTTCTCATGGGATTGTTTTAAGCACTTGCCTATGCTATGACAATGATGTCAGGGTCAGTAACTGCTAGAACAACTGACTGAGAGTTTTGTAAAGGACAGATGAATGCCCTCAGGTCCTCATTATAGAACTAGATCTGTCAGGTAGCAGAGGGGGAGGGAGGAAAGCCCTCCTGCCTTTTGATGCACATTTGGCTACAAGAGATGAAATAATGATTTTAATCATGTTTCCTGGAACTTGCAAGGACATCCGTTCCCATGTGACTATTTAGAACAAAGCACAGAGATCTGTTGCAAACACACCCGTTCTCTGCTTTGACTGTAAGGCTGTTCACTGAAGGTGTGCTAATTAGAGACCTGCTGCTGCTTTGTAATAGGCTCTGCTGTGGTGCACTGGAGTAGCAGTCACCATGTGCACCCTTCATCTGGAAGCACAACAGAAAAGCTTCTCTACGGCAGTACAACCCTCTGCAGCTCAGCCCTCTTGCCCCCTTTATGAACAGGCTTCCCCTGCCATGTCCTCTAGACTGTGCTGTGATGCCTTCTCTGGAGCATGACATCAGCTCCTTGCCATCAGTGATTCCTTCCCTTCAGGGCCCCTGGGGCTCTCCCTTCCTCCAAGCAGTTTCCAAACCAGGGGCTCCCCGTGCTCTACCCTACCCATGTGGTTCTCCTGTCTTCTTGCCTCTCTGGTCCCAGCTGCTTCTTTTCAGTCAGGCTCCTGACTACACCCCCAGCAGCCGCTGCCCTTCCCACTGCTTATCCCAACACCTCCCACCCAGCAGCCTGTTTTCTTCTGGCCCCCAACCATTTGCTAGGTGTCACTAGGGGAGAGGGAGTGTGAGTTTCCCAGGGAATGTGCATGTGAATATACGGCAGCATGGGAGAGAATGGGTGAGAGGTGAATAAGAGAATGAGTGTGACAGAGAATGAATGGAAGGAAGAGTATGTATAGGTGAGTGAGTGTAAGGATGAGTCTGAGAGAGAGAATGAATGACTGCAGCAGAGAGGGACTGAGAATGACTGACTGTAGGCAAGTGAAGGGAGATAAGTGGTTGAAAAAGGGGAGGGACAGATTGGGAAGAGAGGAGGGGAGGAGGACAAGGAAGAAAGGAAGCAAAAGGCAAAGTGAGAAAAAGGAGAAAACAGAGCCTTAGAGAACAGATAATCCAGAGAGAAGAAGAGGGCAACAGGAAGGGTAGGACACAAGGCAAGTCTGAGAATGACTGTGGGGAGCTAGCTGAGGGAGATAAGGAAAAGGGAGAGGAACTTGAGAAGAGGAAGAGAGAGATGGTGGAAATCTGGGAGGGAGGGAGAGTCTCAGTGGGTGGGAAGAGGCAAGAACAGGTTAGAAAATAATAGGGAGGAAAATGGAAATGAGAAGGGAAAGAAGAAAAGAAAAACAGAGTGCATGGTCGTGCACAGCTTGAAGGCTACAGAGAGTTGTGTGATTGGTCTCTAGTTCTCTCCCTGCCTGAAGCGTATTAGGTCCTACACTGGGAACTCAGGTTCCTTTGGACCTGAGACTCTACGTGAATGCAGAACACTCACCTGCACTTTGTGTATTTCAGATAGTATACCACGGAAATCCTTATGCACCACATAACTCCACCGCTTACCTTACCTATGAAAGAGGAGTAGAGATTGGATGTTGGGGCATGTGCATCAATGCAATTTCTTCATCGCTCTATTCCTGTAAGTACCTGGGAATGTACTCTGGCACTTGTGTTTTAGAATGGGTTTGATACTGTACATCGTTTCCCATGTTTAAAAAAAAAATCTACTTTGTGCAGTGTTATTGTAGCTGTGTTGATCCCAGGACATTAGAGAGACAAGGTGTGTGAGGTAATATCTTTTATTGGACCAACTTCCGTCGATGAGAGAGAATATCTACTGTTTTTTAATATTAAAACCTTTCAGAGATATTACAAGGACCAAATTCACAAAGGGACCTCGGCATGGCAATGCCTAACTTTTGAGCATCTAGCAAATCACAGGAACAAAAATGGGATCCACAAAGCCTGAGCCTGATGTGCAGACTTCCTATACAATGAATGGGGAGAGATAAACTGTGATTCAAAAGAGCCGGCACCTTAGCTAGCTAATGGGAGATGCTGACAGGAGGGGTGGGTCTTAAGCCTCACCTTTCGCTCAGAGAAAGGCACCTGGTCCATGATTGGGACCCTCCCCTCCTAAAGTCAGGTGGCTTATGCACCTAACTCCACAGAAGAAGGAGGGATGGTGGTGCTGTTGCTGCCCACTTTATAACCATCAGCCCAGTGATTAGGGATGTGGAAGACCCAGGTTCAAACCCCTTCTCTGCCTAAGGTGGAGAAAGGATCTGAACAGGGGTCTCCCACCTCTCAGGAGAGGCGCTCTATCTACAGGGCTATTAGCTATTCTGATGTGGGGCATCCTCTTTCTCTCCAGTTTGAAGCTGTTCCACTTTGGATAAAGACTTTGAGTCACTGGGTCAAAGAGAGAGACTATGTCCACGTATAGCGGCGTGTTGAGTCCCGATGCTGCACGCCCTTCTAGCCTGGGTATCAATAACAGTGTAGCTGATGGGCACTGCTTAGCTGAGTAGTGTGACGACGCGCCAGAACCTTAGGGCGTGTGCCCTACGTGGCTCTCCGCATGGCCATGCAGTGCTTCTGCCACCTACATTGCTATTTTTAGCAATGTAGTGTCCCACTGCCTCCCCATCGCCAGAGCCTTTTCCTGTTGCAGGGAGCTGCTGGCCCCTTTCCCCACTGCAGTGAAAGACTCTAGCAGCAGGGAAAGGCTCTGGCAGAGAGGAGGCAGCAGGGAAAAGCTCCGGCAGCTTCCTGTGTCGTTCTTCCCCCCCGCCAGAGCCTTTCACTGACCCCTGTAGCTACACGCCGCAGTGAGTGTGGACACAGCCTGCTTTCCACTACAGCGTGTAGCTACGTAGACCCTGCAATTTGTATAGTGGGAGTGCTGAGAGCCATTGAGCCAAATTGTAAACCCTGTATATGATGGAAACTGCCTCAAGCTGGGGGTGCTGCAGGACCCCCTGCACTCCTAGCTCCAGCATCTGTGCCAGAGAAGGAGAATGACACTAGCCTGGTGGTTAGGGCATACACCTAGGAGGTGGGAGACCTAGGGTCCAGGGACTCTATTTATCTGAGCATGACTACCAGATTGGGCCCCACAGGCAAGGTAGGCAGAGGAGCATGTGCCTTCCTACAGTCCATGGATTGCACTGAAGCTTAGGTATGAGAGAGGTGTCCAGTCAACTACAGTGATGCAGCAGTGCGAATGTCCAGGCTCCTAGGGAACTTTTACAGCAGAAATGTAAGTGCCGAGTGAGTTCAGGGGCCTACAAGGTTAGGTAGCAGCTGAACGGGGTTTTGTGGATTACAGTGATGCCCAAACCCTAAATCTGGGATTTAGGTGCCTACCCTTTGTGGCTCTGAGCCCAAGTTTTCATTCCATTGCAGTGGGACTACTCAGGGAGTGAGGTACTATTCAACAGGAGAGGTGGCCCATAAGTATTAAAAATGACCCCAAAGGCGAATGCTGGAGATAGAATGGATATGCTGAGGATAGTTCTAAGGTTTTGTTTCACCTAGCAATCCTGCAGCTGTCGCCCATCTCTTCATGGCCTCTCCCCACCTGTGCTCCTCACAAGAGAAAGTCATCACAGTGTATTGCAAGACCTTGCGATAAAAATGAATCTCACCCTGCAATATCATTGTGTAAATGTGTTAGCCCAGGGCCAAAAATCTGCTTACTAGCCCTTGGCATGGTGATAAGGGAATAATATATAAAAAAAAAACCATTAAAAAAGCTTTCACTTTCTCTGTAGGCAAAAAAGTGAGTAGACTTTTGGGGGGCTGAACTATGCATCTAATAAAATGGCCTTATTGTAATCCTGTGTGGATCCTTTCCTCTTGGCTCTCAATTGCAGATATTTGTGTAATACCGCCTTCAACTCCAACAGGAATGTCTAAAACTGATGTCAAATGCTCCTGATGTCAAACTGTGGATCTGTTTGTCTTCATCCCAGCTTGTCAAAGAGATTCTCTTATAATTAAATGCTTGGAAGAAATACTATTGCAATTACTAGGTTGGGTTATTTTTAGTCTCAACAGTTTCCCCCCTTCCCCCCTTTCTTTTCACAGATTTGCAAAAAGCTCTTCTGCCTTATGTAGGATTAAAGGGACTTTATTTCATTGGATACCTGCTTTTTGGGATAGGCACTGGGTTTATTGGACTGTTTCCCAAGGTATATTCTACTCTGGCTCTGTGCTCGCTCTTTGGAGTCATGTCCAGCACTCTGTATACTGTCCCGTTCAACCTCATTGCAGAATATCACAGGGAGGAAGAGGTGAGTTTAATGTCTAGGTAAAGAAGGAATTGGTATTTGCCTTGTTTTGTCCATTTTAATGGGAGAAGGGGCTTTATTTTCATTTCAGATTATTTGTGGCAGCACAGGTGTCATGGAGGGAGGTGGAGTTTCAAATGTACAGAGCTTCAAGAGTGTGGTGATAAACAATGCTAATATTACAAATCATTTGCCATTATAAAGTCACCTGAACATCTCAAAGAACTTGAGAAACATAAATGAAGTTTGTGCCAACTCTGTGAGAGAGGGAAGGCCTGAATCAGTTTAGGGAACTGAGGCTGAGGCCCCAATCCTGCAAGTCACTCAACACAGGCAAACCCATGTGTCTGCATGGAACCCCACTGAATCAATGGGTTTCTGCAAAGGGTGTCTGTCATGTTGTGGGGCACAATCCAGACTAGTGAGGGATTATGTCACTGCCTGACCTGTAACCCTGGGTGCCTTAAATGTTCTGCTGCTCTGGCTCCCAGCCTGGTCACTAGTAGGCAGCAGACAGGCATTGCACGGAGTGTCTGTGTATTAAGCCACTCCGGTTCAGCAACCCTAATTCCAGTAGCCTACTATGCTCTGGTCTCCACCAGCCTTGGTCACTACTAGCCAAGTGACTCCAACATGCTCCCAGTCCCAACTTTTCCCCAAACCCTGTGCTTCGCAATTTCCAGCCCTTTCCTGGACCATTCAGAGAAATATTACGGTTTGTTTGCTCCTCTAAAGAGACAAACTGCTCAGCTTATCACTTTAACTGGAGTTAACAATCACCTTGATTCACACAAAACACTGGGTTGGCTTAGTTTACAAGTAAAACAAGTTTATTATCTAAAGGAGATAAGATTTTAAGTGATACCAAGTAGAAGGAATAAAGTTAGAAAGGGTTACAAATGAACTAAAGTAAAAATAAGCTTTCCAGTGACTCAGGCTTACCAAAACTACAGTTTTGGTTCAAAGTAAGGTTCTTCTCACACTTTCTTCCAGCAAGATGGCTGACCTACCCCTTGGTCAGGATCTCCCACAAAGCCCAAAGTGCTTGGTTCCTGTGTCTTCTTAGGTGACAGCTCATTTGAGGATCTTTGCCCCCCCGCCTTTTATAGTCCAGTGAACCCTTGAAATGTATTCTTCTGAAGGTTACTCCCCCCCCCCCCAATAAAGTTAATTCAAGCTGTGAGGAAGGAGACATGGAATCTGGTGGCTAAGGACATTCCATGCTGGTTTCTTCCCCGATGTTGTTTGCTATAATGCAAAGTAATCTGTTTCTGCCCCCTCTGCTGCAAATGAATGGCCACTTGACATGTGATTGTCAATCGATTCCAATGATACCTGGCTGGAGGTGTTGGCTTGTCTTTGGTCTGGGAGAAACTCCCCAGACTTATCTGGTAAACAGATTTTAGTCTCACATTTTCTTCATGTTTGTATGGGCCCTTAAGCATTTACTGTGCATAGTCCACACAAGAATATTAATTATCAGTGTGTTGTTGGTTTTCCAGTGATACCTTCCATGATACATATACAGTTTATTACATTAAAGAGTTGGGGTACACTGAACTGGTCACACCAGCTGAAACTCTCTACCAGATATCAGGGAGTCCCTTGCTCTCTGACATTGGGATACTTTTAGGTAGACAGGCTGATTGTCCATACAGAGCTCCTTGCAGGATTGTATCTTAAGAGCTTGTCCACACAAGACAGTCATTTTGATATAAGGTTGGGTATGAATTTAGAGTGGAATAGCTTTTCCAGGATAACTCCATGTGTAGACAAGCCCTAAGTGACTTACCACATAAGTAGTCAAAGATGGAGTGCAAATATAACCTACAAGCTGTGGTTCCATCTTGTGCTTTAACCACTAGACTACATTTCCCCATGAGCAGGAGGGGAAAACATTCAGCATTCTGAGAATGGCATTTGTTTATGATCACATGTTATTTAAACCGAGGTATGGTACATATTTGAACAGTGTTTAGCACAAAGGGGCTCTAATCTCTGATTGGGGCTCCCAGAACTGCTATCATACCAATCAATCATATACGACATACATAATCAGTTTTACAAGCTAGGTCTGTGCACAACTCTGTTACTGCAAGCAAGACTGAGGGTCAGATCCTCATCTTGTATAAATCAGTGAAGCTCTATTTACTTCAGTGGAGCTGGGCCAGTGTATGCTAGCTGAGGATGCAGCTGAGTCCCTAAAGTATATAACCAAAACATGTAAGGAAACGTAAATAGCTTTGTTAACTAAAAGTTTTATACAAATGATTTGTTAAAAGAAATGGAATTTTATGCACTTCAGCATTAAATTATCTGAAAACAAAAATAAGGTATTTGTTATGCTAGTAATAAAATAATTGCCCTACCAGATCAAATTTAGCCTTGCATCCTGTCTCTGAGAGTGACCATCACCAAATGGTTTAGAGGAAGGTACAAGAAATCCCATAGTGGACAATTATGGCATGCCCTACCATTGGTGACATTTCTTCCTGACCTCTGTGAAAGTTGTTGGTTCATGCCTTGAAGCATGTGTGTCATCCTCTGCTTTTATCCTGTATAGTATAGCTTCTCATTATCCATACAAATATTTGGAATCTGCGTGCAAGCCTGCACAGTGGAAAATACAATTCCAAAAGAAAACCCTTGAAAGGACTTCATTTCTTATGCTCAATTATATTGTCTTACTCTGCAGAGCAGTTCCTTCATGTCATGTAAGATAAGTGTGACAGGATTGGGCCAGATGGCTATAGGAGAGTAACAGAAGGCAGATATATTAGCCCCAGGCTAAGTAGGTCTGCTTTCCCTGGGTAAGGGAGCAGGGAAGGTTCCAGAACAATCAGGAACCTTCTGGAGACAATTAAGACCGGCTGATTAGAACACCTGAAGCCAATCAAGAAGCTGCTAGAATCAATTAAGGCAGGCTAATCAGGGCACCTGGGTTTTAAAAAGGAGCTCACTTCAGTTTGTGGTGTGCATGTGAGGAGCTGGGAGCAAGAGGCACTAGGAGCTGAGAGTGAGAACGCAGACTGTTGGAGAACTGAGGTGTACAAACATTATCAGACACCAGGAGGAAGGTCCTCTGGTGAGGATAAAGAAGGTGTTGGGAGGAGGCCATGGGGAAGTAGCCCAGGGAGTTGTAGCTGTTGCACAGCTGTTCCAGGAGGCACTCTAGACAGCTGCATTCCACAGGGCCCTGGGCTGGAACCCGGAGTAAGGTATTAAGCTCTTTAAAGAAAAGTTTTCTCAAGTGTCTTAAATTGGCGAGAGAATCTGAAACATGAATAAGAATTTGGAGGACTTGATCTTTTGAAAAGTTTTCAATATAGGCTGGAACTGGAAACTTTGGGGAGATGAATAAATGAAATGTGAGCAAAGCAAATCATAATACAACATATATGGCTGCAAGCAGTGCCAGGCTAGATTGAGTCAGTGAGAGTACAGCAACGATAAGAGCAAGTGAAACTGCAAACCGACAGTTGAAAGAGGACTTATAGAAAGCTCTTATTCCAATGAATCCTTGGAGGGTATTTTTCATGTGATGGAACATTTCCCAGAATTGACTTTTAATTTTGCCAGTTAATTTCTCTGTTCTTAGCAGCCCAGATCAGTTGTCACTAAGTATTTTAGAAAGACTTAATAAGGAATGGGGATGAACCACAAAGCTAAAATGTGGGGGAGGAGAGGAAAGGGAAATTGAACCCATTATGGTGATAGGAATGAGATGCATAATGCAACTCTAGTTCTGGGCAGGTTCAGGGATGCTGGATTCAGACCCATCCGTCACTAGACGTAACTGAATTAAAAGCTGTCAAGTGGAAATGTGTAGTTCATATTTAATAAGCCAATGTCCTCAAAGAGATAATCAGAAGAGAACCAGTTGCTTCTACTTTGATGCCTGCTTCTTGATTAACGCTGTTGGATGGTATGATTTCACCAGTTCTGACACTAACAAAGTTAGTTTTAATCTCAAACCTTCTAAAATATACAAGATAGAGTAATGAAAAAGCATCTTATAGTTGGCTGCATTTGTTCAAAAACTGACGTACTTGTCTTTGGAACCGAAGGCACATCATGAGAATAAGCACAGCCCAGTAAAACATTCACCATTTCAATAAAAACTATGATTTGAGGCCAAAATGCCCCAGATGACTTGCTTTTGCATGACGTAGTCAAAAATAAATGTGGTTGGATCATGTTATTCAAGACCAGCATAGAACAAAGAGCAGACCTTTTTAATCAATGGGCTTTCTGTGAAAACAGAACTGCACCAGGATGTAAACTATTGGCCTCTCAATTCCACTTGCGTATTGAGCACAAAGCTCGCTTGTTCCCTGTTATTTGAGTATGGTTATCTGTAGCTGATTTGGAAGACACTCGGGGTAGGATCCATGATGGGACATAGGTGTTGTAGTGCTGAGAGTCACAGCCCCTAACTTTAAATGGGAATGAATGTGGAAGAGGAGGAGGAGGTTATGTCCACCCTATAACCCAGTGGTTCGAGTACTAGAGAATAATTCCCTCTGGCCCAATGACTATTTAGGTATTTATCCACAGTCATTGGGCCAGGGAGTGAGCAAGCGAGGGAATGAATCTGTAGCCTGGTGGTTAGGACACCTATGTAGGAGACCCTGGGTCCAGTCCCCCTGCTCCAATCACTATTTAATCCAAAGTGGAACAGCTTCAACAGGAGAGACTAAGGCAGTCGCACTACAGACTCTCCCAGAACTCACTGGTTTGAGCATGCTCCTGAGAGGTGAGAGACCCACTGTGCTCCAATCCCTTTTCCCCCTCTGGCAGAGGTGGGGGATTGAACTGGGTCTTCCACATTCCAGGCCAGTACTCTATCCAGTGGGCTAAAAGTTATAAGGTGCCTCTTCCTCCCGCTCCATTTTGAATGGGACCTGATCTGGTAGGCATGCTCAGAGGCTGCCTACAGGATTAGGCCCTGCACCTCACTTAGGTGGCCAAATGTGCCCTTCTTCCCCTGGTTTGTGAATCACTCTGGAGCGTAGTTGGGAGATAGGCATCTGGGCATTTAGAGTGGGGCAGCAGTGCACATGGTCCAAAACATAGGTATCTACGGAACTTTGGCAGTGGAAAGTTAGGCACCAAATGAGTTTAGGCACTTACAGGGATAGGAGGCAGCCAAGTGGGAGGGCCACGTCACCTCTACAGTGGGAATAGGCTGAAGAGTGTTCTGAGGAAGCTGAGGTTGGCCCTCACCACAAGAGGGCTCTCCAGAATGATGTCATGTAGCAATTTCCCATAGTTTTTTAAAAATTGAGTCTGAGTAGCACTTTGAAATACAATATGAAAAGAACTTAAAGAAATCAACAAGCATACTTAACAGCACAGGTGTTGTGTTCCCTGAGCAAGCTGCCCACCCACCACAAAGCACTGAAACTCTCCTTATCTCTTGTTCTTTTATCTTGCAGTGAGTGCTTACCACAAATCCTCTGTGTTCAGGAGTCTGCAAGAGGGGCAAAGTGAATCTATAATGTGACAGTGTTGGGCCAGATGGCTACAGAAGAGTGATAGAAGGCAGATATATTAGCCCCAGGTTAAGTAGGTCCCTTTTCTCTGGGTAAAGTAACAGGGAAGGTTCCAGAACCATCAGGAACCTTCTGGAGACAATTAAGGTAGACAGGCTGATTAGAACATCTGAAGCCAATCAAGAAGCTGTTAGAATCAATTAAGGCAGGCTAATCAGGGCACCTGGGTTTAAAAAGGAGCTCACTTCAGTCTGTGGTGCACGTGTGAGGAGCTGGGAGCAAGAGACACTAGGAGTTGAGAGTGAGAACGTGGACTGTTGGAGGACTGAGGAGTACAAGCATTATCAGACACTAGGAGGAAGGTCCTATGGTGAGGATAAAGAAGGTGTTGGGAGGAGGCCATGGGGAAGTAGCACAGGGAGTTGTAGCAGTCACACAGCTGTTCCAGGAGGCATTCTAGACGGCTGGAACCCGGAGTAGAGGGCGGGCCTGGGTTCTCCCCAAACCTCCCAGCTCCTGGTCAGACACAGGAGGAGTTGATCTGGACTGTGGATTCACGAAAACTGCCAAATTGAGGGCTGCTGTGAAGCTCGAAGGCGAGCAAATCCGCCAATAAGCGCAATACCCACCAAAGTAGAGGAGGAACTTTGTCACAATAAATTATCATTTAATTTTAGTATCACAAAGAGAAGCAGAACAATTCTTTCACAATGCAGTCCACACATATGAATTAAGACAAATCTTGTGTTTTGCTACTTAGAAATAAAAGGATTTTATGGTTTTGCACCAGCTGTTTGACCCCCAGAGTTCATAACAGTATTTGTTATGCAGAAGATTTCCAGACTATAGATGGTTTTCAGATATGAAGGGCTAAATCCAGCCATGTGCAATGCTGGTGCACGGCTGGGGAAGGGAGAATGGCTGCTGTTCAGCATTAAGCACTAACTAGTGGCACGGCAAGGTTGTGGTATGGACTGCTCAGAGGCCCACCAAAGTGCACTCCTCACCATGGTACCCCATTATGAGGGATCCTGGTGCGAGTGCGTGTGTGTGTATGGGTAGGATTCCTGTTGCCAGGACCGGCCCACAACATTTTGGCATCTGAGGTGGGGAGCTCAAATGCCCTCATGCCGCCTCGCTTGGGCCAAAACTTTGAAAGGTCTCAATTCTGCCTTCTTCCTGTTCTACTCCTCTCATGGTACTGCTCTGCTGCCTATCCCAGTGAAGGAGAACTAACAACTTAAAATGCCTTGTTCAAAAATTTTAAGTAACACTTAACTTTCAAATGCCTGAAAAGCAAATGTAACTTTTCTTGTCTGCATAGTAAACACTGGCATTTTTATCTGTTTGAATAATCAAAGTGGTGCTTTCCGTGCCTTCTTGGTTGCAAAGATTTGAACTGCTTCCTGCTGAAGGTCCACAGTCTGGGCCAGTTCATGCTCTGTTGAGATGGTTGCAAGGCCGACCAGCCTCTCCTGTGTCATTGTGGAGCGTAGATGTGTTTTTATTTACTTCAGCTTAGAGAAGCTGCGTTCTCCACTGGCAACTGTTACAGGAAGTGTTAGAAGTATGTGCAGAGCAACAAAAGCATTTGGAAAGAGAATGATCATCTTATTTGTACACATATATTCCAGAACAGCCTTTGGAATTAATCCTGCTGAAATGTATCTTGAAAGGGCTTTCAGTTCATCACCTAAATCACTTGCATCAATACCGCACGTGTCAACAGTGTCTCTAGTGCCCTGCATTGCTGGTGTAGGTCTTCTTCAGGTATAGTGAGGAGTTTTGGAATATCATACAACATCCCAAATACACTGCTGTGTTCCTTGAGCTGCATGAAATGTTCTTCAGCTGACTGTATTGCACAATCTAGCACCTGGTTAAAGAATTCAACTTTGAATTGTTGTTTAGGGTCTCTTATGGGATTATCCTGTGCCTCGTAATCAAAATGTCTTCATCTTCTGTGACTCTTGTGTTCTTGAATGGGTGGGAAAATAGCTTCAGTGTGAAGTTCCTCTGCCAACTTTTGTGCACTTTTCAGAACGTTTTGAAATCCCTCATCTGACCGGTAAGACTGTACGTATGACTTTGCTTTGTCCAGTTGTTCCATTGCTCCAGATATATCAAGGTCAACACCTTGGAGTCTCTTGCTTACAACATTTATTTCAAAAAGTATGTCATGCCACAACACTAAGCCACAGAAGAAACTTGAAGTTATGTATGTTTCTGCTGATTCCATTTCCCTCTGCCACTATTCTCCCACAAACAGTTCCTGTCATAGCATTATCCTCCATAATGGCAACTATGGCATCATCTATCTTCCCAATCTGGTGTTTGATAGGCTTTATCGCCTCCACTCAACTTTCTCATCATGTGGCACTCAGTGGTTTCAGTGTCAGAGAGGATGTTCCCAGATGTTGCTTCAAAATTTGCCATCGATGAGTTGATGCAGAGAAAAATACATAGATGCTTTGAATTACATTAAAAACTTCAGCAGCCTCACTAGAAGCTGATGCTTCATCACTGACCACCAAGTTCAATGAATGAGAACTGCATGGGACAAAAAGAGCTCAAGGGTTTAACTCTCAGATCTGTGTCTGCACTCCTCTGTTCTTTCCTCTCATGTTGGCACCATTATCGTAGCCCTGGCCTCTCATGTCAGCTATCGCAAGTCCCGTACCTTCCAGCTTTTTAGAAGCATATTTATCATACCAGCTCCTGTAGTATCATTAATGTCAATAAATTCTAGAAAATGCCCTCTGACAGTCACCATTGCAGGGACATTTTCACTAGGTTAAGTTGTTATTACAAAACGCACCATTAAAGTCATTTCTTCCATATGGCTGATGTCAACTCTGCAGTCCAGAATAACAGAGTAATATCTTGCTGACTTCAGATCTGCCACAATCTTCTGTTTGACTTTTGTTGCCAGTAACTGTATGATCTCATTTTGAATTGTTTTTCCAAGGTAGTGGTGTGTGTACATTTCTTGGGTGGTGACTCTTCTTAGATGCTCCTGGAGTACAGCATCAAACTCAGCCATCAGCTCCACAATTTTAAGGAAGTTCCCATTGTTTGGCACATACGCCGATCTGAAGTGCCACACAGTGCTAGGTTTTGGGTAGCAAGCATTCTCACAGTGGCAATGAGCCTTTTCAGAACATTTTTCCAGTGAAGAGACTCTGATGCAATCTTCTCTTGATGCTGACCATCTATGGTGGCTTTTAACCTTAGTCTCACCTCAAGCTCTTTCCACCTATGGAATGCTCTCTGGTGATTTGCTGCCTTCTCATGGCATGCCAGATTTCTAGCCAGAATTTTCTAGTCCTTTGTTCCTGTAGAACCCAATGTGGCTGGAACATTAGACTGGAAGAGTTTGCAACAAAACCAGTATGCAGCATTCTGGGTTTTTGAGTATATAAGCCATGGCCTCTCCACTTTGTCACTATTGGGGATTTCACGCCAGTAATGTGTGGGATGGAAACTTCTGTTTTCATTGTCTTTGGGGAACATGAAGTTTTTCCACTTGGAGTGGTCCATGCAGTACAAGGAAGTCCCTCAGGTTATTGCTCAAGTGGGTCCACAGTCCTGGATAATCTAGACTTAAGGAACTAAACTCAGCAGCAGCTGTTTCTTGCACCTCCACCACACTCTTCTCTGATCTACACTTTTCTTTAGGAATGTGCATGGTTACATCCATTTGAGATGGAGATATGGATGCTGCAGTACCTGGTCACCTGCACTCTGACTAACTGGAAGATCAGGCATCTCCTCACCACTCACATCTACACTGGGGCTGGAAGGCTCACTGTGAACATTTGTGTCTATTTATCTCAGCAGAGCTCCTTCCTGCTTAGATAGAAAAGCTTCCTTTGCTTGCTTCCTTTTTCTGAATGCTGTCCCAGAGGGGCGTTTTCTTCTTTTACTCATGACTGCTGTTCTGTGCCAGTTATAGTGGCTCTCAACACTTGATTGAAGGGGACAAATAAGCAGGCTGGTAGCAGGGCCTGAGTGAGGGAAGATATCAGCGTCTTAAAGGCCTAACTGGCTCCTACTACTTCAGTTGACTGCTTGTTCTCCTCAAGTGGGTTCAGGGAAGCAGCAGGAAACAGGAAGCTCCCTGAGAATCTGGTGTTAATCAGTCCAGGCTCCTGGAGGTGCTAGAGAGGTACATAAAAGGCTTCTCCTCCTCCTCTCTCTCCCTGCAGCTTCTGCTGCTTTCTGTTATTCCCTCTCACCTTTTCTCCTGCCTGCCTGTTATATCTCTTGTGCTCTCCTTCCTCCAGCACAGCATTCCACCATCTCTGTGCTTCTCGAGCAGAGAGAATACATATGCACCAGCAGCAGACACAATTTTCTACACTCTGGGTCCTAGTGGCGCCCGCCCCCCCAACACATACACAGTCTGGCACCTGAGGTGGCCGCCTCAGTTCGCCTCATGGTAAGGCCAGCCCTGCCTGTTGCCTAGGAGACCTCACCTGGGTGCAATTAAGGCTGTTGCTTTGGCACTGAAACTTTTAAATACGTTGTGGACTAGTCTAGACACCCCTCTCTCCCATATGTTTACTGTGACTGCTGCGATCAGAGCAGGAAGCAGGGCAGTCTTGGTGCATGGTCTTCTACTGTGGAATTTTCTTCCTGCCTTGGTTTGCCAGAGGCTGAATCTGCTGACCTTCAAGTCATGCTGCAAGGTCCATTTTCCCCCTGGCTGGGCGTGCCTGTAGAGGGAGAAGGTAATGGGACAGTTGAGGGTTGTGTAGGGATTTGGAGAGTTTGTCATTGTTTGTAAGGACTGTATCTGAATGATTGTTTTCATTCTGTAACTACTACACCAGAAGAATAAAGAGAGCGCAAGCAAGCCAGCATCCATTGTTGGCAGCAGCTATCTGATGATCTGGCAATAGCTGCATGTAGTACAATGGTTTCCCTTCAGAACACTGTAGTCTGGTGGTTAAAGCACTGATGTGGGACTCGAGACGTAGGGTCTATTCCTAATTCTGCTGCTGGGTGACCTTAGGCAAATCATTTTTCTGTTCTGTGCCTCTGTTTCCCCACCTGTAAAATGGGGAGAATGATAGTGACTGCCTTTGTAAAGCACTTGAGATCTACTGATGAAAAATGCTATACAAGAGCTAGGTATTATTGTATATTAATCAGTTGTCTCATTTGATTGGGTTTCATTTTATGCTTATTTGCAGAGCCAAAAGGAACAGCATGGAGGAGAAGCTGAGGCCATTGGAAGAGGAAAGGGAATTGACTGCGCGGCTCTCACTTGCATGGTGCAGCTGGCACAGATCATTGTTGGAGGGGGCCTAGGGTTCTTGGTCAGTGCTGCGGGCAGTGTAATAGTGGTTGTGATTTGTGCATCTGCTGTGGCATTAACAGGCTGTTGCTTTGTTGCTTTTTTTGTTCAGTTTGTCGAATAGAACAGTGGATAGATGAAGGAAGAAATTCCCATGGGAACATTGTCATTCTTGATCTGTATCCATTGGGTGCAATTTCTACACTGATATTTTATAGCACCCTCTTCTTTCATTGGCTGGAGTGGTTAAAATTCCAGGGCATTATTTCTCCGCAGAGTGGAAATATGTGGTAATATTGGTGGCTTCGCTTCTCAAGCTGTAAGATCTCTCCATGGCTTTCCTTCCTCTGCCCCAATTTTGTGTTAACATATAAGCCACTTTCATACATGGCAGAGTAATGCTCCTCATCATTAGTGGTAATGCTCATCGTTAGCCAAGCTGGAGAAGAGAAGAGCTGAAATGTGTGGCTAAAAGAATGTATCCAATAAGGATGAAAACTGGGATTACTGATCCCAAACTCCAAGGATGGGGGTTCTTATTAAGATGGGGGTTCTTAACCTGGGATCATGGTCCCAAGGAGGTGTCAAGGAGTCACACCCAGTGCTTAATTTGTGCCAGGGCTGAGCCCTGGCACCTCTAGGCTTGGCAGTTCATAGCCCCAGCACCTCTAGGCTTGCCGCATCAGTTATTAAAATTAAAAAAGTTGCTTAAGCTCCGGCATCTAATTGCTTGAGCCTCAGGACCTTCATTACAGATTAAGCACTGGTCACAACCACTGTGTCCTTCCAATATTGCCAAACTGGACAGGGGCTCCGGCTAGATGAGGAGCAGGAGTTGTATGGAAAAGTGGATCCTGGTGTGGAAAAGATTGAGAAGTCCTGCTTTAAGGTATATCCCACTACTGGACAGCTTTATGTGGAATGTTGTGCTTATATAAATGTGAAGCAAAAACACAGAACAAGATTATCAAATAGGGGTGCCTAGAGATGGGCTCCTAAATCCATATTGAGGCACCTAAATAGGGAGTCAGTGGGAAACTGCTGGGAAAACTGCTTTGAAAATCTAGCCACTTGTTTAAATGTCTGAACAAGATTTTAAAAAACCTTGGCCTAAAATTTGTGAGCCACCTAAAATGTTCAAGCTGAGTGGTATGGTACTTACCTTAACTGAATAAATTCAGACCTGTTTGCCCTACTCTTTTGCACATAAGAGTCTAACTTGATCAAATTCTTGTTTTGCTTCTTTCACAGCATTCGACAGAATATTATTGTAACTTAATTCAGTTCCAGAAAGCATTACCGTAAATTGTTCCATATCCACACCTCAAACCAATATATTAAATCCTGTAGGCAAACCAGTCTACTTGTATTTGAGTATGGAGCTTGCATCTTTATTTACATTAAAACACCAGAATTTGTTACAGGGAACTTCTCCTGAATCATTCCATCTAGATTCAAGTCAGTTTCAAATTGGACCATAAAAGGGTTAAGATTTAAGATATCTGAATGAGCTATAGAGACCTGATTCTGTATTCCTTACTAACTGCAGTCAATGGGCGTTTGGGGTACTTAAGAAATACTGGACCAGATCTGTTATTAAGATGTATTCCTGGCTAAAATGTATCCAAAAGGAGCATTGAGCTGCTTGCTTCCAAAGTTAGGCATTTGTTTTTAAAGCAAAGTGTCTTTATTTGTGGTGTGCATCTTCTGTTCTGGTGCTGTTCCTATCCATGTCCCATGTTAAGTGCTAAGCCACATGAATCCCTCTGTTAATGCAATATTATTACACAATCCCACAGCAAGGGATCGTTGCCAGATATTTTTTCTAAAAAGTATGGTACGGTTCTGACCAACACCATTTAGTCAAATGTGTTATTGACTTCATCACACAGCGAAGTACCAGCAAACAGCATGAGGTGACAACCCTGTGCGTGTTGCTCAGTTTTTGATGTGAGTGCTCGGGTGCTTTTGTATTGACATGCCACCTTGATGCATTCTTTTATGTTTTTCGACTCTGCCAAGCGTTTCCCATAATGTTATTTGTGGCGGTTCAGTGATGAGACAGAACACAGCTTTATGCAAGCAGACAGGCTGGTCAGCGGAGATGGGCTGTTCTGCCCCCACGCCTTCCACCTTCTCCTTTTATTATATTTCTCCCCCTAAGCATTACACACTGCTACACAAAGGAATGTATGATGTTAATTCATATACTTAGTTACCATCCTCTATCTACTACAATCCTGGTTTTCAGGCCTTGAGCCCAGGCTAAAAAAGCCTCCCACAGTTGCTGTCCAAACAATCAAGTTCTCATGGTTCATATCTAGCCCTTGTCCTTGGATAGAGCAATGTGTGCATTGCTTCTAGGAAACAGTCAGGGTGTGCCCCGCCTGCTTCCAGGTGGAATAGCTAGACATTAACCCTTCATCTCCCCGTTTTTTATTTATTGATAGTTGGCCATCTCATGGTAGCCATCAATTTGTTTTGTCATGCTATTTAACTCCCAGACAGACAAGGACATAACCTGGGGAGCTTTCCAGGGCAAAATTTTACAAAGTCTTAACAAGGAAGGAATACATTGTACACAGCAGCAGCAAAAAAATAAGCCCAATGATTACAAACACAAAATAACCAAAAGCTTAACATCTGCAATATAATCATCTAAAAGGGGTACACTTCTTTTACTACAGTTGTGACCAGCAAAAGGCAATATAAGTGTCATTCTACTAAGACAGCAAAGGGTGCCATCACTTAAATTTGCAGGAATATAATTAAAGGTGCATGAACCACAAGTAAAAACCCATCCTGATGGTAGGATGATATGGCCATAATTATATGAAACATTAACAGCATGGGAACAATTTAAAAGGGGTTGAGAAATTTTTTGACAGCCCAAGGGCACCTTTGTACTAGTGCAGTTAACTACACGCGCACAGGTGACATTGTGAACCCCGGCCGGGTACGGTGTGTGGAGGGATATAGCCGTGGGAGGCAGAGTATAGTTGGCCGGGCCCCAATTAGCCATGCTAGAGTACTGGGAGGAAAGATTAGCATAAGCAGAGAACAGTGTCTTATTCTCCATCTCCTCAGGATGATGACATACTGGAATAAGGCATGTACCTAACAAATCTCCGGCTGCTACAAAATTAAATAAACAAAAGTGGGTAACATTTGCTATTGAAGCCAATCTTTCCCATATGTTATATGTCATTCGGGCTTGTAACGGGGGAGGCGCCTCCGAGCCAACCCCTACAGGAAATAGCAGGCACAAAAGGCACACAATCATCACAGAATTAGCAGTGATTTGGGCGAGAATCGCCACAAACAAAGTCTCAGGAGTCTTTGGCTGTTGATCTGCTGCCAGTCTTCGTTGAGCCGTGGCGACCAATGCTTTTACTGCTCCCCATGTCACGGGCTGGCTTGGGACGCTACGCTTCCTCCGTTTCCGTCCCGCCGTTGTCGACTCGGGGGGCAACGCGGTCTCCTCCAAGGTCAGCTGAAACTCTGGTATGGGATTCGACAGTCCCTGGTGCCACGCCATGTTGTTTAAGTGCCGGTCGCACACACCGAGCTGGAACCCACAACGGTCCTGCAGGGAGAGACACAGCAGCATATCCCCGACCCCAAGTGATTAGAGGTACTGGGCCCAGCCACTGTGGATCGGGCAGCTGACGGTAAAAGACACGCGGTCTTTCCAGTACCTCAGATTTGTGAAAATGCCGATCCGCAGGGGTCTGCTGATCTGCATTCAGTGTTAAATTATTTAAAGTGAACAAAAGGATATGCAATTGTTGCTGAATGTCTCCTAAGGTTCGGAGACGCAGCTCCCCTTGTTTTAATTGTTTGTCGAGCAAGGTTTTTAGCGTGCGATTTGCACGTTCAACAATGGCTTGGCCCATGGAATTATAAGGGATCCTGTGTGTGAGATGGACGTCCCATTGGACACAAAAGGTGGAAAGGGTTGTGGAGCAGTAGGCTGGGGCATTATCTATTTTTATCTGGCTCGGGCGACCCATAACAGCAAAACAGGCTAGCAAATGGTGAACAACTTTGGGAGTGGCTTCCCCACGCTGTGGGGTTGCCCAGAGGAATGCTGAATAGGTATCAATGGAAACATGTAAAAACGAATAGGGGCAGAATTGTGGCACGTGGATGACATCCATTTGCCACAGCTGATTCGCTGCGGTACCTCTGGGGTTAATGGCATAAAAAAGGGTAGGGGCAGCAGCGGCACAGTGGGGGCAAGAACGAACAATAGAACGTGCATGATCAGCAGGAATATGAAACTGTCGGGCCAAAACAGAGGCAGACTGATGAAAAAAGGAATGGCTTTCAATGGGGTCAGAAAAAAGGGAATTTACCTGACCACGTAACGCGCAATCGGCGCGCGCATTGCCCTCTGTAAGCAGTCCAGGCAGAGGGGTATGACTGCGAATATGAGCAACAAAATAAGGGAAATTACGAGTGGTGAGGAGATACTGTAAGGACAAAAACAGGCGGAGGAGGTCCGCATCAACCTGAGGGGTAATAAGGGCAAGGGGTAAATGATCAATTACCTGATAAACATAATGCGTGTCCACGATCAAATTAAAGGGACAATCAGCAAAAAGTTAAAAGGCCAAAATAACAGCAGCTAATTCCAAGGACTAGTAAAGCTCTCCAAGCGCTGTGCATGCAAATATTATTGTACAAGTGAATGAAGCGCTTTCAGCTTTTCTAGGGGGAGGGGCCACTGGTCAATCCATACGGGCTCTAAGGATTGCCATACTAATGGTAATGCGGATGGCAAGGTGGGTGAGGGAGGATTTCGGGCCATTATATATTAATATCGAGGGTGGTGTCCAGCTTTGTAAGTAAGTCACGGCCCCAAATATTGAGGTGGACAGGGAGTACAAAAAGGCGGATTGTAGCAAGGGCACGGCCTCCTGGTTTGGAGACCGTGACCCAAGACAAACTTTGGCACCCGGGTTTGCTACCCCCGATCCCCCACAACTCTTTAGAAGGAACTGTTGGCCAACCGACCCGCCACTCCGAATCACGAATCACCGTAACGTCAGCTCCAGTGTCCACCAGCCCTGTAAAAGGAACATTATTTAAGAGAAGTGTTAACTGAGGTTTCGAGGGGCAGACCGACATTGTTAGAGCAACAAATGGAGAGGATGTGTTGTGAGATGGCGACTGAGCCAGAGTCAATCCAAAGCTGCCTCCGCCCCGGGCTCGATCCTCTGCAGCTGGTACCGATAGGGGACTAAAATCAATTGCGCAATTGACTGTCCACGCGGGAGCAACTGCGGAAGATGGGTCCACACCTGAACCTTAATAACGCCGTTGTAATCGGCGTCAATGACCCCTGGGATGACAAAAAAGCCCTGTTTCCCAGCATGTGAGCAAGGGAGAATCAGACCCACAAATCCGGCAGGGAGAGGTCCCGTCACCTGGGTAGGTATGGCGCAAACCTCCCCCGGCAACTGAAAATCAGCGTCCTCCTGCATAATCAAATCAAGCCCTGCACTTCCGGCAGTCGCTGCCTTCATGGAGTCTATGGGTTTTAAAGCAGAGGAACAGTTGTCTGAGTGGGAAACACCCCTGTTTGGCCCTGGGTTAGGGGGGAACCCGTCGTGCGGTTTCCCGACCCGCTACGACACTGATTAGCCCAGTGATAGCCCTTCCGACACTTGGGGCACTTCTTTGAGGGGCGGGCGGGTGCCGTCGATGAGCGGCACTCCCGCTGAAAGTGACCCTCCTTACCACAGCGATAACAACGCTTCCCATCCTTCCTGCTTTTCCGCAGGGCGGCAGCCAGAACCCCAGCTTTATGTGCTTGAGTGCCGATGTTTTGGCATGCCCGCAGCATGTCCGACAGCTCTAGAATTCCAGAGGCTTGCGCTGCCTGGAGAGCATGGTGGCAATCCTCGTTCGCATTTTCAACCGCCATTTTTAACAGGATCTCCTGAGCTGCCGCAGGGTTATCCACCTGTCGGAGGATAGCCTCCTGCAATCTGTTGGTAAAATCCATAAAGGACTCTGATGCACCCTGATGGATACTGGCAAAGCTTTTGGTAGGCTTGCCTGAATCCGGGACCTTCCGGAAAGCATGCTGGGCACAGGTGGAAATAATGGGGAAGACGGCCTGAGGGAGTTGAGACTGCATCTGAACAGTAGCAAACAGGCCCTCCCCTGCCAAATGCTCATAAATGACACCTTGCTCTCTATATACCTGGGCTTGGCGTTCCGCCATCTGCCGATACTCACTAAGCCAAATAACATACTGACTGGGCGTCAGCATCATGCGCAACAGCGCCTTCCAATCTTCAGGGACCAGGGTGTACCCAGTACCTAGCCCTTCAAGGAGACCACGTACATACGTGCTAGTGAGGCCGAACTCGCGAATCGCTTTCTTTACGTCTCTGATCACCTAATAAGGCAAACGGACCCAGTTTGCAACCTGGTTGCCCTGGCCATCATCCTGCCAGGTCACCGGACAAACTGAGACCAGATCAGCAAGCTCCTCTGCTGTAAGATCTGAGCGAGTCTTCGCTGCATGAACCATTTGTTGCACCAGCGAAAGCCGCTGAGCAGACGCGGACGACCCTCCGGGGGGCCCCGGAACATGGGGCACCACGGTGGGATGGTGATCACACACCAGCTCCGGTGGGGAAGGCCAGGGAGGCGGTGGTAATAGAGGCACTGGGGGCAAAGCAGGGGGAGGGATGGCTGCAGGAGCAGACGGGCGTGGCGAGATCACCAGCCTCGCGAGGGAGGGCCTGTCCGAGGCGACACGCTGTATCGTGTCGCGGCAGAGGTGCCAGGCATGTAAAGCCTGCACGGGCGCCTGAGGCTCTTCGTGCAATGTCTGGCCCAACCGCTCCCAGTCCGCTAGCTTAAGGGTTCCGGCTTCAGGATACCACGGGCACTTGGCACGCACCTCCTGTAGCAGGAGAGTAAGTGCTCGAGCCAGGCAGTCATGCTGAGCCTTACGCAGCAAATACTGCAGCTCATTGCGGTGTTGCACTTGCAAAGCAGAGAGGGAGCTTCCCATACTTACCACAACGAAAAATACTCACCGGGATCCACGAAGCGGATGAGTGACGCGTCTGAAACCCTTGCCGGGCGAGGTGAGTGCTGAGGGCCCCACGTTTGGGTGCCAGTTGTGGCGGTTCAATGACAAGACAGCACAGAGCTTTATGCAAGCAGACAGGCTGGTCAGCGGAGATGGGCTGTTCTGCCCCCCCGCCTTCCACCTTCTCCTTTTATTATATTTCTCCCCCTAAGCATTACACACTGCTACACAAAGGAATGTATGCCGTTAATTCATATACTTAGTTACCATCCTCTATCTACTACAATCCTGGTTCTCAGGCCTTGAGCCCAGGCTAAAAAAGCCTCCCACAGTTGCTGTCCAAACAATCAAGTTCTCATGGTTCATATCTAGCCCTTGTCCTTGGATAGAGCAATGTGTGCATTGCTTCTAGGAAACAGTCAGGGTGTGCCCCGCCTGCTTCCAGGTGGAATAGCTAAACGTTAACCCTTCAGTTATTAATCTCTCTTTCACTCTCCCTGTCATTGTGGCGAGGTGTGCAACCCCACACGAGGCCGAGCAGCTTGTTGGCCTGCACCTCGGAGACAGTCAAGGCCTGAAAAGCTAACTGATGATGGATCCCAGCTGGGCAGAAGAGGGCTGCAAGGAAAGTAGCATGCTGTCTCTCCCTGGGAAAAGGGAGGTGTGTCTGGAGCTATAGTGTCTGGCAAGAAGCCAAAGAAAGGAGTAATCTAGTTACTCCCTGGGAGGAGGGAGTTTGGGCCGGCAGACCCAGAGGAGGGGGCTAGAGGATAGAGAAGGGAAGAAGGAATGAATCTATGGAAATAGCAAGAGGGTTTGGGAGCAAGCAGCCTGGAGTTACTTGACAGAGGGTCCCTGAACTGGAACCCGGAGTAGGGGATGAGCCTGGGTTCCCTGCCAGCCACAGAGAAAGTAGTGTAGGACCTGGCCTTGGAGCAGAAGACTGTCTAGAATGGCATGTGGGCAGCTGACTCAGTGGGACTTTGATACCCCGGAAAGGGAAGACTATACAGGGAGCTGGCCAGAGGGCTGAGACATGAAGAGGGAGAGCTGCGAGTCTGGAGAGCAAGGGGTGGAGGATGCAGTGTGAACAATTGTCGGAAGGAGGGCATCTGACCTGAGTGGAGCTAATCCCCTGACCTAGCCACAGGGAAGCACCCAACAGTAAGCCCTTGGAGGTCAACTATCAAATGTGTTTCCTTGCTGACATTTGGGATTTCAGTGAAGACTCATACTGGCGAATTCCAGTCTCCATCCTTGGGCATCTGCATGGTGTACCTCCCCCCACCAACATTGTTCTCATCCCTTCTGACAGCACAGCTCAGGACAGACTCCCCTGTTGCATTGCTGCCTGTTAATCTCTCTCCCTTATTACCTCTGCTGTTTGACTATGAAGAGAGAGCACTAAATACCAGTGGAATCAGGCTCAGGGGCTCAAAGGGTGGCTTGTCAGCTCTGCAGCATGCTCTCCCCTCCGATCTGATCTTGCTGAAGCCCATTTACCAATACTATGTTGCATTTGAGCTCCTATAGTCAGGGATTGGACAGAAACTAAAACACATCCCTTGCTTCTTTAAGACTCCAGAATAATATTCCTGCTGAAGCATCTCCTACAGAAAAAGGCATCCTCCCAGAAATACAAATATTCTGATTAGAAAAATGGAAATATTCCAGGTGTGTGCATCTTATGGAAAAAAACTTTTAAATGGCACCAAAACCAATCTTAAATATTACAGGTCCTAAGCAGGAAACAAAGGTTTGCTTCAGTGCTTTGAAAATGTCACAGATATTAAACACGTTCACTGTAGAACCATTCATTTCAAGGGTTCCACCAATTCTGTCCTTTTAATTTTATTTCAATGCATGGACCAAATTATAAATAGGATCAGTTATTGCATTTAATAGCAGACTGATGGGTGCTTTTAACTGAATAACATGGGCTATGAAGTTAGGAAGACATTGAGCTTGGTACTGGTCTTCCAGTTTTACCCTGATATAAATAGGATCCAATATATACAGATCTGATGTGGAGTATAACCAAATAGAGTGAGAGTGTGTGTGTGTAGGTGTGTATGTGTGTGTGTGTGTGTGTGTAGGCGTGTGTAGGCAGGCACCCTGTTCAGGTGTTTGTCTAACCCAGTTGTTCTCAACCCATGATCTGTGGGCTACTTGTGGCCCAATCATCACATAACTGCGACCCATGTGACATCCTCAGGGCCATACAGGTAGAATATGTATTTACACCTGAGGGAATTCTGTGCCACTGTGCATGTGCAGAATTCATGACCAGTGCAGAATTTTTTTTCCACAGAAAATACATTCTACCTGAGAAATGCTGCAGTTCTGCCTTTCACCCACTAGAGGCCTTTGTGGCACCAGAACAGCTAGCAACTGCCTGCATTCATCAGAGCACCCTGCCCATTGAGCCAGGTTAGAACAGACAGAATGGGGCACACGAGGCTGCTGGGGGTCACAGACTGGGGTTCAGAGTGGCTAGTTGGGGGGATAGACTAGGGCTTGGGCTCAGGAGCTAGTGGACTGACAGAATTGAGCCAGGGGCTGAATGGGAGGGGTGCTGCAGGGCCACATCGGGCACGGGGGAGGGAGCTGCAGGGACACATGGGGAAGAGGGGCAGATGTGTCCAACTGAATGGGAGAGGTTCGGGATCAGCAAGTGTCTGCATGGGGGAGGCTCCACAATTCCCTAACAATCCCCCCCCCAAAAAATGTCTCTTCTATACTGCTCCCACACACCCTCTAGGTTCACTTCCAGGCTCCTTTCCTCTCCCTCAGCTCCTCTGTTACTCCAACTCCCCCAAGCCTTTGCACTGCTTCTGAGGGGTGCAAGAAATACATTCCTGTATTGCAAAAAGAACAGGAGGACTTGTGGCACCTTAGCGACTAACAAATTTATTAGAGCATAAGCTTTCATGGGCTACAGTTCACTTCATCGGATGCATAGAATGGAACATATAGTAAGAAGATATATATCTATATCTATATATATACACACATGCAGATAAGTTGGAAGTTGCCATACAAACTGAGAGAGGCTAATTAGTTAAGATGAGCTATTATCAGCAGGAGAAAAAAAACGTTTGAAGTGATAATCAAGATGGTCCATTTAGACGGTTGACAAGAAGGTGTGAGGATACTTAACTTTAGGGAAATAGATTCAATATGTGTAATGACCCAGTCACTCCCAGTCTCTATTCAAACCCAAGTTAATGGTATCTAGTTTGCATATTAATTCAAGCTCAGCAGTTTCTCATTGGAGTCTGTTTTTGAAGCTTTTCTGTTGCGAAATTGACAGCCTTAAATCTTTTACTGAGTGGCCAGAGAGGTTGAAGTGTTCTCCTACTGGTTTTTGAATGTCAGATTTGTGTCCATTTATTCTTTTGCATAGATACTGTCCGGTTTGGCCAATGTACATGGCAGAGGGGCATTGCTGGCACATGATGGCATATATCACATTGGTAGATGTGCAGGTGAACAAGCCCCTGATGGTGTGGCTGATGTGGTTAGGTCCTATGATGGTTTCCCTTGAATAGACATGTGGACAGAGTTTGCAACAGGGTTTGCTGCAAGGATAGGTTCCTGGGTTAGTGTTCTTGTTGTGTGGTGTGTAGTTGCTGGTGAGTATTTGCTTCAGGTTGGGGGGCTGTCTGTAAGTGAGGATTGGCCTATCTCCCAAGGTCTGTACTGTTACAGACATATTTGCTGACAGGTATTTTGAAATAAATTACCAAAATAATTGAAGCTGGCATAATTGTATTTTGACAAATAAAATATGCAGAATTTTAAAATATTCTGGGCAGAATTGTTGTTTTTTTGCTGCAGAATTTTTATTTTTTTGCACAGAATTCCCCCCAGGAATAATATATAGTGTGGATGCATATGCGGCCCACAATGGTAAATAAGCTGAAAAGCACTGGTCTAACCTGTTACTGTAAACCTCCAATGATGGGAATTCCGTGATCTCTGTTGGCAACCTATTTCAGTACTTAACTATTCTTAGAAAGTTTTTCCTCACATCTAACCTAAATATCCTGTGCTGCAGATTAAGCCCATTACTTCTTGTCCTACCTTCAGTGGACATGGAAAACAATTGATCAGCATCCTCTTTATAGCAGCTCTGAACAGACGGTGTTTGAAGACTGTTATCAGGTCCTTCCTCCATCCCTCAGTCTTCTTTTCTCAACATGGGCTAAACATGTCCAGTCCTTTTCAAATTTGTCTTTGCAGCCATGTTATCTAAGCCTTTTATCATTTTTGTTGCTCTCCTCTGGACTCTCCAATTTGTTCACATCTTTCCTGAAGTGTGGCATCCAAAACTGGACACACTGCTACAGCTGAGGTCTCACCAGGGCCAACCAGAGTGGGACAATTACCTTCCAGGTCTTAGATACTACACTCCTGTTACTACATCCTGGAATGGTATTTGCCTTTTTTGCAACAGTAAAATATTGACTCATATTCAATTCGTGATCCACTATAACCTCCAGATCCTCTTCAGTAGTATTATCATCTAAACCAGTTATTCCCCATGTTGTATTTGTACACCTGATTTTTTTCTTCCCAAATTAAATACTTTATTGAATTTCATTGTTGATGTCAGACCAGTTCTTCACATAGCACTTTTTATCCTTAGACCCCAAAGCACTTTACCAAGGTCAGTATCATTATCCCCATTTTTCAGATGGAGAAACTGAGGCATAGAAAGGGGAAGGGAGTTACCCAAGGTCCCCCTGCAGACCAGTGGCAGAGCTAGGAATAGAACCCAGGTCTCCTTAGTCCTAGTGCCCAGCTTGATCCACTAGAATACAGTGCATGCTGTGATGAGCAACTACCCCAGCCTCAATGGGAATAGTGATGGCCTAAATGAATCAGTGCACAAAACAAGGGTTAGCCTTGTTAATTTTCTAGGCTGACCCTTCATCTCCTTTTTCTTTCCCTCAGGAAATACTATTTTATTTCCTGTTTCACAGACTAGCATGGGACTTAAATCAAAAAATGCAAAATAAGGATATTTATTTGCTTGCTTAGAAGTGCTTTACAGAATTAGTAATGTCATGCTCATCATCCCAATTTACATCCTATTTTTCATAATCCCATTTGGTTCCCTTGAAAACAAGCAACTCAAGCAGCTTGTGTGAAATGCTTTCTCCTTGATTAGATGTGCAGCTCAGAAAGCAAACAGAAAGTCTTGACTTTGGCAATGCTTGCAGAAAAATCACACTATCTCCCCAGCATTGATCCCTTCAGTCTTGTCAAAAGATGTTGGGGGAACAGTGGTTGTCAAGAGGAGACCTAGTGAGCGTATGCTTGGTGTTCCCTAACTATTGTAGGTGGCTAGCTCAGTGGAGGAAAAGGATGATGGCATTTGCTGTAAAACTACTTTGAGTGGCCTTTCTCAGTTTAAAGCTATCAAATACCACACACTTCTCCCCCCTAAGTTTCTGGAAATTTTCATTTCTCAGTACCTAACTGGTGCTTCTATGTGTACCCATGGAGCAAAAATTTTGAAACAGTCCTCCCAGCCTAAACTATTAAACTTTTCTTAACTCTGCAGCTCACTACAATGTAACCAGTATAGTACATAATTTTTTAGTTATTTTTATATGGATCTCCCTAATTTTTTCTTTAGGAGAATTAAATCCTCCCCCATATATTAACATCTCCCTTGTGTAGTAACTATATTGGTTCTACGCCCTTGTAGGGGCATTAAAACAAGTTAACATCTATGAAGAAAGGCACAGGTCTGCTCCCTGTGTGTCTTCAGAGTAATCAATGCTGCCTGTAGTGGGAAAAATAAATGCTTACGGCTTTCCACTTTTGTTAGCCTGGCAGAACTGACACAGATAGATCTGGTTTGTCACATTCAAGACAGGAGATCTTGTCTAAAAATTACCTTTTTGTGGGCACAATTATTTGTGAGCACAAGACTGTGCCTCTATAATGGGAGGCTGGGCTGTAGCTCTCTTAAAAATCAGGCAAATTCCTCCCACCCCAAAGCCTGAATGCTTGGTTGGTCTCCAGTGTCCAATGAAACAATACTTCTTAAGAATGTTGTGAATAGCTTCCCTTATCAGCTTCTAGCTTGATAAGTGTCCCACTCCCTTTTGTCCAATTCTGAAGGTTCACTATAAATATACATCATCCGAGTCAAGAAAACCATGTGCCCCTTTCTGGTTTTAGAGTTCTTTGGCTAGCATCTCATGGTATAAAGCTGCAAATATGCTCAGAAAAATCTCTTCTTCATATGTCTGAGTCTTAAAAACCCAGTCACAAAGAGGAATTTTTGAGTTATCAGACACCAGAGATTTTAAAATAGTGCCTTTCCACTGGAAAGTAATAAACTAACCTTCCCGGCTGGCAAGCTGTCTTTCCCTATTTAGTGCCTCTGTCCTCTCTTTCACCTTCTATCCCCTAGCTAGCTTAAGATATTTTCCTGATATTTTGCCCAGGTAGCAGCTACGTATCACATTGGTCCTGAGTCTGCAATTGTTACTCCAGCAAAAGAAGTAGCTGGCTGAAGTTAGCATCGAGTACACAATAAGCTAAACGTACTTCTAGCAACTGAATGTTACTGATAAAAAAGTAAGACAGCAAGCCACATGCAGGGAACCCCCTAAACCTGTTCAAAGCCTCACTGAAGTCAATGCACTTCATGTGGGTGCAGGGATCTGCATTGACTTCATTGGGGTTGTTCATGAGCACAGGGACCTCACTGCAGAGTCAGGGCCTAAGTTTTGAATTTCAGAAAAACATTCAGGGTATTGCCAAACTCAAGCATTCAAAAATCTTGAATCAGGTCTCAAAAAATCATGAGATTTGCTTAGAAATCATGTGAATTTTTTTAAAAAAAATATATTGTGGGTTCTTTTCATTTTCTGCTTTCTCAGCCTTTAGGGGAGTTATATTTTCATAATATTCTCCACACCCATCAGGGCTAATTTTGTGTGTGCATGTGTCTGAGATTCTCTTAACTCTAGGAGCTGGAGTTTTAAGAGAAACACCGAATAATGGGAGGCTTGCCATAAAATCGCAAGAGTTGGCAACAATATGTTTAGAAAAGACATAATTGTCTCTGTAGTGGGGCGAGCACCCTGCTCCTGGGAGAAAGGGGTTAAAACCAGCTCTGGGAAAGGGCTGCCCCGAGGAGCCAATCGGGGAAGGCAGGTAGCAGCCAGTCTGGGCCCAGCAGGGCTTGTATAAAGAGGGCTGTGAGTTAGGAGGAAAGCAGTCTTACTCCAGCCTTGGGGTGGGAAGGACTGGGCAGCCTGGGAGCACAGGGTACCTTCAACAGAGCAGTGCCGGGGAAGGCTGAGCAGGGGAACTCAGGCCTGGTGACCTCCCAGGTTGAGGCCTGACAGGAAGGCCTAAGGAGGTACTGGGGCTGAAGGGAAAGTCCAACCCTCTAGCCAATGATGAGTGGCCATTGCAGACTGCAGTGTGCCCCTGCATCTGGGCTAGATGAAGACTGGCAGTGGGTCACTAAAGTGAGGTGGGCTCAGGGGAGTGGGGTTCCCTGGCTGAGGGGCAGCACCCCAAGGTAAGGGGCACTGTGGTCTGGGAGGGATGTGGGGCCTATACATGATGGAGATAAAGGGACTGCAGAGGGGAGGCAACAGAGGGCGATACACCGGCCTGTAGAGGGTGCTCCAGGGCTGAGAGAGCTAATTCCCAGATGCCTAGCAGGAGGTGCCGCACCGGTGAGTCAGTGATCTGCTACAGTCCCCAGGAGAAAGCACTTACACCTTTCATAGTAGAACCACACTACATATCTGTAAAATGAGTTAGACCTTTCCCTTTATGATTCCATATCACCTGTGCTCAAATTCCAAGACTTGTTTTTCATAATGACAGCTCTGAAACCTAGGATCCAAGAGGCTAACTAGGTTCTTTTCTTATACGTAATCACCTGCCATATAGGGGCAACAGGGAAAATTAGGGCCTTACTTTGAGTTGTGGAATCCCTATTGCCTTCAGATTAGGAACTCACTGACAGCTGTACAACCCACATCTCCATCACTGAGTTTGCACTGGTGTCACTGATTGGCACTTACTAAACAATTTTCTTGATGATGCAGAAGGAGAAATATAATCCCCGACTCCCTCTTAGCCTTGTCAGATCTGTGGGCCCTTATGTGTGGTTCCAGCTATGAGGCTGCTTCCATATCCAGTCTGAGAAATGTGTGCATATATGTACATGTTTATGAATTTAAGAATCCATTTATTTTCTTGCTTTGAATGTTCTAAGGAACATATCTTCTTGCAGTTGAGACATTGGACAGTGGTTAGAGAAAAGCAACAAGATATTTAATGCATTTTTACCGGTGCCGAGTCAAGGGAACTATTTAATCCACCAACCAGTCTTTTCTTGTAGAACTTGTTTTACCAGCCACCTCTGACACCTTGTGTGATGTAGAGAACTCTGACAGTGGAATTTTCATTATAACCAGATTGTCAATAATCCCCTTGATCTGGATCAGTAACAAAATCTCTCTTTAAGATGGAGGGAAATATCTCTTAGTAAAAGCTTTAAATCTAAGGTCCCAATCCAGCAAATGGTTCCTTGTGGATCAACTCTGCACCCATTTGAATTTAGTGGAGCCCCAGTGGCTGTAGGAGTGTCTGCACAGGGAATTACTTGGAGGATCAAGGCCTAAAGGAGACAATAATGATGTAAGGAGTGGGGACAAGGGAACAACTAGATTTTTTTCCTGATGGAGAGAGTGCCAACACATACTTGTGTCTTTAATATCCTGGGACTGACATGGCTACGACGACAGTGCATACAACGCATACTAGGAGAAAGTTAAGTAATGTCACTACCAGAGAAATACTTCAAAGGGAAGGTAGGGAATAAAATCTGAGGTCTTGGTTGCTCTAAAGTTTTGGCTAGTTATGTGCAGCCAGACTATTTAAGCATTTAAAGATACAGATATGTGCCTAGTGAGATTTCCAAAAGCACCTAAGCTAGCATTAAAATCAATGGGAGTTATACACCTAGGCATAAGAATGGCCATACTGGATCAGACCAATGGTCCATCTAGCTCAGTATCCTGTCTTCTGATAGTGGCCAATGCTTCAGAGAGAATAAACAGAGCAGGCAATCATTAAGCAATCCATCCCTGTCCTCCACTCCCAGCTTCTGGCAGACAGAGGCTAGGGACACTCAGAGCTTGAGGTTGCATTCCTGACCATCTTGGCTGAGTCATTGATAGACCTATCCTCCAGCAATGTACTTAATGCTTTTCTGAATCCTGTTATAGTTTTGGGCTTCACATTACCTGCCAATGAGTTCCACAGGTTGCCTGTCTGCTATGTGAAGAAGTACTTCCTTTTGCTTGTTTTTAATCTGCTGCCTATTAATTTCATTGCATGACCCCTGGTTCTTATATTATGTAGAGGAGTAAATATCACCTCTTTATTCACACCAGTCAAGATTTTATTGATCTCTTTCATATCTCCTCCTAGTCATCTCTTTTCCAAGCTGAAAAGTCCCAGTCTTTTTAATCTTTCTCATACAGAAGTTGTTCCAGATCCCTAATCATTTTTGTTGTCCTCTGTACCTTCTCCAATTTTAACATACCTTTTTTGAGATGGAGTGACCAGAACGGCACACAATATTCCAGGTGTGGATGTACCATAGACTTGTATAGAGGGACTATGATATTTCTGGTCTTACTATCTATCCCTTTCCTAATGGTTCCTAACATTCTGTTAGCTTTTTGACTGCTCCTGCACATAGAGCTATATAAACATTTTACTTTGATTCAAAAGAGGATTTTTGTTATAAATCCAAACATGGGCATTTGGAGGAAACCAGTCAGCTCTGCATTCATGCAATTATTTGAAGAATGTTGCTCAAACAACCTAAGAAAGAGCCCAAAGATGCTGTGCTGAAGATGTTTTTTCCCGTGTCGTGGAAGTTACAGATGGAATCCAGTCCCTCCTGAATCCAGTCCCTTTCACTACATATGCAGGATGATTCCCTACACATTCTAAAGTTCTGCCCTGCCTACAGTCCTAGTGATTGTACTCTTGGTACTTTCCTTGGGCAACAGTGTAATCTAGCTCACTGCTCTGAACAAAAACCAGATTGTTCTGAGCAGCTTCTACCCCATACTTGCTGTTTTATTCACTTACCATAGCTGAGGTCCCCACTCAGTCATCTCCAGGATCTTTGAATCCTTCGTCATCAATTTGTTCCTCCAAATAATTTTTGTTTCTTTCTGAACACTGCCCTATGTCTCTATCGCCCTGCTCAGGATTATAAGGCTACAATAGGTCTCAGCTGTCTTGAGACAGAATGGTGCTTTGGTTCAAATGCCTGACCCAGTTACAGCCTGTGCACAGGAGCAAGTCTTAATTCTATCCTGGACTTCATAGGCATGTACAGCATAGAATCATAGATTCAGGTTGGAAGAGAGCATGGGGCCAAATCCTGAAGGACTCTGTACCTCCTTAAGGACAGAGTAAAATTCCCATTGAAGTCAATGCAAGGTTTTCTGGACAAAAACTGAAGGCCTCATGCTCTAATCTGTGTCCATAATGGAGGAAAATTGCGCCCCCCCCATGCCATTTTATGTAATACCCTCGCTCCCCTCCCCCTTTCCACCCACTTCAGTGTCACAGGAGTGAATTTCAGAGGGAATGTTTGCTGTAGGCTAAACCCAAAGGTGAACAACAAACACTTGGGTCCTGGACTAAACTGCTGTGCAGTGTCTGGGGCATCCAATTTACAATTGTGTTAATTAGCTCAAGTTAATAACTAATAACAGCTTGAGTTACAACAGGAGCAAAACCTCTAGACTAGAAGAATCCATAGAGAAGGAAATTTTACCACTCTCATTTGCTCCTTCCCACCCCCACAGTACTCCTCTGTGTGCTCCCCTTGCACTTCCAGCTTCATGAGTTGTAGAGGTCAGACCAGCGGCAGAAAGGGGCTCCTCCAGATTCTCTCCTCCAAACCCACAGCAGAAAGAAATGCAAAGTAATTCCGCCTGACCTTGTGCTTTAGTCTCTCCCCTTTTCCCCCCTTAGCCCCGTAGAACTCCTTTTCTTCTAGGTTCCAAAGGCTGCTGTGTAGGGGGAGCACCTAGAAGCATAGATCCTACAGGAGCTGGTGTGGGGCCAAGCATAGAATGGAGGCAACAACATCTGCATCCTGTCTTCTGTGAATCTCCTGAGATCAATGTGGATCTCATGGTCATGCTAAAGGAGTGGACCCCTCCATCCAGCAGAGGGACAAACCTGTCCCCCCAGATGAACGGATGAGTAGGAAACTCCACAAGCTGAAACTCCTGGAACTGGTCTTGTCCCTGTCATCCCCACCCATCATTCTCACGTGGGTTAGCATGTATGAATTGTGACCAGAGGCATGTAATGATCTCTTGTGGCACATCTTATATACAGAGCCCAATGGAGGGAAGCATCTTTGGAAATCTAAAATCCACAGCAGCAGATATGAACAAAAATGGACACATGGAAACACTGCCAAGTACCTCTATATTCATATTTGTCTGTATTTGGGGGAAAAAAACAGATGTCTCATTTTATGATAACCCTCTTTCCATTCCACTAGTGTCTCTGGAGGATATTAAACAGAAAATACTAGAAGCAAACATTTTGAAATCAGCAGGTCCAGATAACTTGCATCCGAAAGTTTTAAAAGTGCTGCCTGAGGTGCTCACTGCACCGTTAATGTTGATTTTCAAGAAGACTTGGAGCCCTGGGGAAATTCTAGAAGACTACAGGAAAGGTAATGTGCCCATTTTTAAAAAGGTAAATGGGATAACCGAGATAATTATAAGCCTGTCAGCTTGATATTGATCCTGGGCAAGATAATGGGGCAGCTGGTAGGAGACTTGATTAACACCAAATTAAAGGAGGGTAAAGTAATTAATGCAAATCAACAGGGGTTTATGAAAATAGATCTTGTCAAACTAAGTTGATATGTTTTCTTAGCCCTATGCTAGTTAACATTTGTATCAATTACCAGGAAGAAAACATAAAATTGTCACCGATAAAGTTTGCAGATGACAGAAAATGTGGGGGAGTGGTCGGTAATGAAGAGGACAGGTCACTGATACAGAGTGATCAGGATTGCTTGGTAAATTGGGTGCAAGCAATGTGGTTTAATATGGTTAAGTGTAAATGTATACATCTAGGAACAAAGAATGTAGGCCATACTTACAGAATTGGGGACTCTATCCTGGCAAGCAGTGACTCTGAAAAAGATTTTGGGGTCAGGGTGGATAATCAGCTGACCATGACTTCCCAATGTGACGCTGTGGACAAAAAAGTTAATGCAAACCTGAGATGAATAAACAGGGGAAGCTTGAGCAGGAGTAGAGAGGCTCTTTTACCTTTGTATTTGGCACTGTTGTGACCACAGCTGGAATATTGTATACGATTCTGGTACCCACAATTCAAGAAATAGATTGATAAATGGGAGAGGATTCAGAAAAGCGGCACAAGAATGATTAAAGGAGTAAAAAACATGCCTTATAGCTGTGGTTCTCAACCAGGGGTATGTGAGTAAGCAGAGGTCTTCCAGGGGGTACATCAATTCATCTAGATATTTGCTAGTTTTATAATAGACTACATAAAAAGCACTAGTGAAGTCAGTACAAGCTAAAATTTCATACAGACAATGACTTGTTTATACTGCTCTATGTACTATACACTGGTTTCAGAGTAGCAGCCGTGTTAGTCTGTATTCACAAAAAGAAAAGGAATGCATCCGATGAAGTGAGCTGTAGCTCAAGAAAGCTTATGCTCAAATAAATTGGTTAGTCTCTAAGGTGCCACAAGTACTCCTTTTCTTTATACTACACACTGAAATGTAAGTACAATATTTATATTCCAATTGATGTATTTTCTAATTGTATGGTAAAAATGAGAAAGTAAACAATTATTCAGTAATAGTGTGCTGTGACACTTTTATGTCTGATTTTGTAAGCAAGTAGTTTTTAAGTGAAGTGAAACTTGGGATACGCATGACAAATCAGACTCCTGAAAGGGGTACAGTAGTTTGGAAAGGTTGAGAACCACTGCCTTACAGTAATAGACTCAAGCAGTTCAATCTACTTAGCTTAGCAAAGAGAAGATAAACGGGTGGCTTGGCTGACTGCATCCTCTAAGTATCTACCTGGGGAACAATGATTGGATAATGGGCTCTTGAATCTAGCAGAGAAAGTTGTAACACACAATCTGAGGGCTGGAAATTTTGAAGCTAGACAAATTCAGACCGGAAATATGGTGTACATTTTTAACAGTGCGGTTAATTAACCATTGGAACAATTTATCAGGGTTCATGGCTGATTCATCATCAGTGACAATCTTTAAATCAAGATTGGATGTTTCTCTAACAGATGTGTTCTAGGAATGATTTTGGGGAAGTTCTATGCTCTACAGGAGGTCAGACCAGATGGTCACAATGGTGCCTTCTGGTCTTGGGCTCTGAATATTCAGCCCCTTTAAAATTGGCAGTGCAGTGGTTTCATTCCTTCTAAGCAATGGTCAGTTACAGATACAGTACCCCATTAACCACAAATGATCTACAACAGTGGCTGATGGTTGGACATAACATTTCACCGCTAGGGCAAAGTTTCTAGTTACAGGTAATAAAATAGAAAAAGCCGCTTCCCCTATTCAGCAGCCCCCAGTTCCCAAACATCAGTTACTCCTGTTCTTGTTTATCAAGGAGAATCATTTTGCTTTGGCAACAGGCTAAGAGAGGATGAAGTGCTGCAGTGAACGCCCCACAAACAGCCTTTTCTCTGGAGCTGTGCTAGAGCCAGAGCTACAGTTGCATTTACAGTGAGTTGTGCTTGGTGCCTCAGTTCAGTGCTAGGAGAGGGCAAACAAAGCCAGGTCCCCCCCAACCTGGGCTCTGTGGTGGCAGGTGGAAAGTCCTGGCTTGCTTCCCACACACCTCAGCCACCTCCTCTGCGCCTGGGAGATTGCAGTGAGGAGGCAAGGGACACCCCGACGGTGCCTGGACATGGCACCGCTCCAGCTGCGGTCTCACCACCCAGCGCTCCCGCAACCTCCTCATACGAAGTCCGCAAGCGCCCTCCACTTCCCAGGCGTCCTCGTCCCCCATTTAGCCCACCCAGCCCCTCCATGCACAGTAGCCTGGCCACATGGAGCCTCAGTCTCCATGGACACCCCGAAGGCTGGGCCTCTTGGCAAAGCTGAGGGGAGAGCTGCAATTTCATCCCCCATGGACTCTCCCTTCCCCCCACTTCTCCTAAGGCCAGAACATTCAGTCACTCCTCCACCGCTGGGACGGTCCCCAGAGCCCACCCCCCCCAGACACCCGCTCCACCGCTGGGACGGTCCCCAGAGCCCACCCCCCCCAGACACCCGCTCCACCGCTGGGACGGTCCCCAGAGCCCATCCCCCCCCAGACACCCGCTCCACCGCTGGGACGGTCCCCAGAGCCCATCCCCCCCGGACACCCGCTCCACCGCTGGGACGGTCCCCAGAGCCCATCCCCCCCCAGACACCCGCTCCACCGCTGGGACGGTCCCCAGAGCCCATCACCCACGGACACCCGCTCCACCGCTCCCAGGGCTGGGACACCCCCTGGAGCCCATCCCCCCGTGGGCATTGCCCCCAGCCTCCCACTCCGTCGCTGCCAGGCGCCCCCGCGGCTCAGCAGCGCTGCTCGGCGGAGCTGCTGGGCAGCGGGTCCCAGCGGGCGCTGCACACCACCACGCCGGGCGGGTAGTAGAGGAGCTCGGGCTGCGCGGCGGCGGGGGGCAGCGGGCTGGCGGGCACCAGGGCGCGCAGCGCCCGCTCCTCGGGCTCGGGCTTGGTGGTGGCGGTGAAGGGGCGCTTGGCGGTGAGCGAGGGCGAGGCCAGGCGGCGCAGCAGGCGGCGCAGGGCGGCGCGGAACTCGCGGCGCAGCAGGCAGTAGAGCAGCGGGTTGAGGCAGCTGTTGCAGTGCGCCAGGCACACGCTGACGGGGAAGAGGTAGGCCTGCGAAAGGAAGTACTGCGGGCTGAAGGGCACCACGTTGAGCTTGACCAGGATGCCCCAGGCGGTGAGCGCCTGGTTGGGCAGCCAGCAGAGGAAGAAGGAGAGCACCACCACCGTCACCGAGCGGGTCACCTGGGCCCGCCGCCTGGGCCCGCCGCAGGCGCGGCCCACGTGGCGCTCGCCCAGGAAGCGCAGCAGCAGCAGGTAGCAGAGGCTGATGACCGCCAGCGGCACCAGGAAGCCCAGCAGCACTTTCTGGGCCTGGTAGAGGCCCAGCCAGAACTGGGCGCTGTTGCCCCGGCCCTCGGGGAACTTGACCAGGCAGAGCTCCTCGCCGAAGACGGTGGCGGTGGTGGAGAAGACGGCGTGGGGCAGGGAGGCCAGCATGGCCGCGCCCCAGATGAGGAGGCACAGCCACTTGGCCGAGCGGCACCCCGGGCCGCCCCGCCGGCGGCTCAGCGCCGAGGCCACGGAGTGGTAGCGGGCCACGCTCATGGCGGTGAGGAAGAAGACGCTGGCGTACATGTTCATGGCCGTCACGTAGGAGACGATCTTGCACATGGCCTTGCCGAAGAGCCAGGTGAAGTCCAGGGCGTTCTCCACCGCCCAGAAGGGCAGCGTCAGCACGAACTGGAAGTCGGTGAGCGCCAGGCTGGTGACGAAGAGGTCGATGGAGGATTTCTTCCAGCCCTGCTTGCTCTTCATCAGGTAGAGCACCAGCAGGTTGCCCACCAGCCCCAGGGCGCACACCACCGAGTAGACGCTGGAGATGAGGATGCGCAGGACGGCGGAGCTGTCCCCCTGCAGCCCCTCGGCTCGCTCCAGGTTGACGCTCCTGAAAAGCTCCTGCAGGGACTCGTTGGTCCAGTTGCCGAACTGCCCGGCCAGGGACGCTCCCTCCAGGCTGAGGGCGAGCGGGCAGTAACTGGGCTCGCAGGGGGCGGCCATCCCATGGCCAGGGGAGGCTGGAGGGAGCCGGTCTCTCTCCTCCCACCCAGGGGCTGCGATCAGGAGCTACGCTCCGGTGGCGGGCACGGGGTCCCCCTCGCCCGCAAAGCACATGCTCAGCGCCTCGTCCAGCCCGGGACGCGGCAGCTCAGGCAGCGACGAAGCCCAGCGCGGCGGCTGCCGCTCCAGGTGCCCAGCGCAGGCGGCACCCGCAGGGAGGCGCTGGCAGGCGGGGCGCCCCTTCCCGTGCCCGCGCCCGCCGTGGGGCACATCAGGCTGAGCGGAACAAGCCCAGACCCGCCAGGAGCGGGCGGCGCTGCCCCGGCCGGCAGGGAGGGAGACTCCCGCACGGCGGGGCTGGGGTGGGACAAGAGGCCGCCTCTCGCTGGTGCAGTGAAGGTCTCCGTCCTGGAGGCGCCCACCTGTGCTCCGCTGCTGCTGCCTCTCTAGGAGCCTCTCTCCTCCCCGCGGCTCCCAGCCCTCACTGCCTCCTCCCGTCGGCTCGCCCGGGTTATATGCCCCTTGTGCCCCCGCTTGAGCGGGCTGAGGTGCGTGCGCAGCGGCCGGAGCTCTCCGAGGTCCTTACGGGGGCCAACCCCGGCGGTGGCCAGTGCCCGCTCTCCCAACCTGCCTCCCAGCCAGCTCGCGTCAGCGGCTGCCGAGTTCTGCGGGGCACCCGAAGGCGCGAGCAGCTCGCACTCCCCCCGCAGCACGCGGTTCTGCCCCGCAGCGCGCTCTCAGCTCCCCTTCCTGGAGAATCTCCCCCCGGACTGTCTTTTCCCCAGCGCTGGAATGTCATATGTTGGGATTAGCTGCGTTTAAATGGTATCTGAGATTCAGAAGAGGAAGATCGTGTGAAGTGCAGCCCCTCCCCACTTTAAAAAGCCCTCCACTTCTGTCCCCCAAACCTTAAAGCGCACCGATCTTTTCTATTTATCCTAAAGTAGAAAATGTAATGGGAAGTGGAAACCATCCCACACTTCCTTTCTCGACACAGATTTTAAATGTATAGTGAAATGTATCTTGGTTTAATGAAACTGGTAAGAAGCCCCTCCTGTGTGCATCAAAACTTTTTAAAAAAATCTGTAGTACAGTTGCACATTTGCATTTAGTTTAAACAAGCACAGAGCTTGTTTATCATTCAACTTGTCTGTGCCAAAAAACTGATGTACATCTCTATTATTTTGTTCTCTTGTGTAACTAATTCTGTTCATAATGAGGTACAATATTTATTTCCAGTGTTATTTTGTTTGCATATTTTACACCCACCTTAAGACATTTCAATCTACCAGAGTCCTTAAATTCTCATGGGTTTAGACAATGCAATTTAATGAAAAGCTTTGCAAATGTTTTGGATTATTAACAAACCAACCTGTCATTATCCAATGTTCCCATAATGCCTGGATTCCTTGGAGGGATGTGGTATTACGTTTTGCTTAGCTACAGAATGAATCTAAAATTATTTGATCTTTCTTCCCCTCTTCCTTTTTTTTTGTGAGCAAGCAATACAACTCGAAAAGTCTCAGAATTATTTTTCTATAATGAAAGGTAAATATGTTAAAACCACAGATTAATATTAAATGACTACAAATCTTTGTCTCC
The DNA here is from genome assembly GCF_965140295.1 of Lepidochelys olivacea. Classification (NCBI taxonomy): domain Eukaryota; kingdom Metazoa; phylum Chordata; order Testudines; family Cheloniidae; genus Lepidochelys; species Lepidochelys olivacea. The sequence continues at coordinate 24,617,412 of NC_140415.1, read as the reverse complement.
TTAAAAATAAAGGTTGAATGTAGTGGTGATCCTTATCTCTTAATTTGAAATGAGTTATATGAAAACAGTAAAGATGAACATTAGATACTAGGTCCTTGTAAGGTGGAAAGAATGCAGTAGAGGATTGCTAAGGGAAATTGGACAGGGTAGGTGGTCCTGGCTTTGGGTCCTATTCTCCCACTGAAGTCCATCGGACATTTGCCGTTGACGTCAAAAAGCGCAGACCCTTTGATAGAAAATCCTTGTGAATATTTTAACATTCGCCACTAGAGGGCTCTGGGGTTTCAGGGGAAAATAATGCATAACAAAATAAGGGTGTAGAGAAAAACAGCAGCCACAGACAAATCTTCTTACAGACACCAAGAGTTGACAAGAAGTTTACCTTTGACCAGAGCCCTTGAACTGAATAAAACTCTCATGTCCATATTTCATTGTTGTAGTCCCTGGGAGGTTGGGGAAAAGTTTAAGAGGAAGTAGCATCTGGTGTCACGCTTGAGCAACCTCCCCTTTTTATGTCAAATTTTCTCCCTACAAGACACAAATCAAACCACATCTCTGCCCCTCACTGCTAGTACTGCAGTCTCCCCCCGGTATTGGAAACCCAGCTCTGTTCTTTCTGTTTCATATGTCATCAGGAACAATAAAAGATTCTGGAAAATAACTAAGCTGGCCATTTTGTTTGCGAATTGATATTGCACATGAGGCAGAATAAAATACAGCATTTTCTGCTGCAAGGGTTCATTGTCTCTGTTGTTTTTAAGATAGTAAAATATTTTTGTCAACAAACTAGGCAAAAGATACGTTGAAAGTATGTGTGGGGGGCGAGAGGGGGTTAGGAACCGGGTCTGAAAATTTTCAGTTATTTTTCTGACCACAATCCATTCTAAATCAAACATCTGAAGAGCACCAGAGCAACTTAAACAAGTCAAGTATTATCCCCATTGTCTGTAAACCGATGTGATCTGATTTACTTTTCTACACAGACATTTCTGTACCTTCTTACACTCTGCCCCTTAGCCATGGAATGTCTTTTCCTAACTGAAGCTTACTTAAGACCCACTGCTGCACTGGTTTCTGTAAAAAATAAAAAATAAGCCAATTAATAAAGGGTCAAGAGGTATATAAGGATAACTGTCAGTGCTTTTAGAATCTTATTTTAAAAGTTTACAAGTGGGCATATGTGTATAAAATAGTATATATTGTGTCTCTGGCCACCCTTGGTGTACTGCCTGTCTTCTTAGGCCCTAACCCTGAAAGTGATAGCATGCAGGCAGACTGCAGCACCTGCATAGATTCAGTGGGGCTCTCTGTAGGTGCAATAGTCTGCCTGTACACTCTGAGTTGAAGAATAGGGGCCTTAGCATACAAATTCTTGAGGGACAGTGGCTGTGTCTTCATCTATGTACAGTGCCTAATATAATGTGGTTCCAATCGGTATTGGTGTGTCTGGGCACTACTAAAATGCAAATACTCTATAATAAGATGCATTGGTATATGTTTCCCATCATTTAGGAACATCGGATTTCCACTAACAGATTACGCAAATGATGCATCCGATTTTCTCTCCATCTGGCGTGATTGTCTAGACTGAGACATGGACAGTCAGACCTAGTGGTCAGAGCAGGCGTCGGGCTAAGTTAGGTACTAGGAGGTCAGAGTCCAAGATAAGTCAGAAGGCACAATCAGGAGGCAGGTGGAGTCAGGTTACTGGTAGGTCAGAGTCCAAGATAGACCAGAGGGCAAACTGAGAGTCAAGGGTCAGGAGGCAGGCAGTGTCAGATTACCAGGAGATTGGGGTTGGGCACCAGGTTACAGACAGTAATCAAATAGCGAAGTTGAGGACAAACCAGGGTTGGAAGCTGGCGTCTACGGTCTGTCACAAGCAGGGTCTGGAGCAGAGATGGGCAGATAGTCTGTGTTGTTACTCAGATAGCTCCTCTTCACGGCTTCCTGGTTTAAGTACTGGTACCAGCCAAGCAGTGGGCTATGAGGGGCTGCCACTCAGGTCCTGCAGGGTGGTACTTCCTGCCAAGCCCAACCTCACAGGGTCCTCCTGCGGGAGCCTAGCCAAACCCTCCTGTGGTGATGCAGAGGTGTCAGAACCCCCATGCTCCCGGGTTCCAGCGCTGCAGGTTCTAACATAGTCAAAATCTCTCTGTAATGTACTTGGTCAATTATTCACTGCTGTATATTGGGGAAAATTCTTTCCTGACATCCGTGGTACTATTCTGACATTGTCAAACATGATGTTTTATTATCTTGCCTTAGCATTGGCCAAATGTTATTTCCTACAAAATTATCCAGCACCCTTTAAACTCAGTTACCGTGTTTGACCCTTTGACCTTCTAGAGTAGAGAATTCCACAGTCTGAGGACATGCCCTGTAAAGAAGTGTTTCCTTTTATTTCTTTTACATCTCTTCACCTTCTCCCATGGTCAGTGGAATGGGGCTACATCCAGGTAATATTCTTCATGATTAAAAACTTAATTTGCATCTTTTAGTCAGAAGAATCCCAAAGTACTTCACCAACTAGGCACCAACAAATGAAGCCATTTCTGGGGTAAAAGCCAGTAGATGTTTAACAGTGTTTCAAAGTATCGTAGGACAGGAAAAGAAGAAGGCTACCTTCTATAGTGGAAACTGAAGAAGAACATTATATAGGGAAGGTGGAAATGCCTAGGTCTGAATATGGCCAGCGCAAGTCTGATCTTGTGAAAAGTCAAGGTTTCCTTTCTGGCAGTGCAAATCCTTTAGTCCTGTATCCAGGGCATTGTTTCAGAGTGTATTCATAATGCTAGCCAGTCAAATAAGGCATGTGGGAGTTGCGCCAACTGAATATGAGTGAAAGCATCTCTTGGCAGCGCTGCCATTTCTGCGTGTAAGGATGGCTGGTTACACAGACTTTATGTTTGTCCTCTGTACAGGTTTCACCCCGACAGACTTCCTGTAGCCTCGGGTGCTTCTGTCTTCTTCTTTCATCTCTTTTTGACCTTGGAGAAGCATTTTTAGAGCTAGCGAAAGGAATATGCTAGAGTTGGAAGAATAATTTAAAAAATGAATAATTTATTTGAAAGTAGTGAATGAATTATTTGTAAATACATTAATCAGCCCATTTCTATACCTGGGGGAAATTTTGTTAAAAAATCATCACATTTAATTAAAAAAAATGGCAAAATTCATCAGATAAATTATTTCCTGATTATTATTCTAACCTGTCCAGAAGACACTACTGTTCATTTATTCTTCACATGCAGTAATGCAATTCAAAACCTTTCAGAACATGTAACTTTTTTTTTGTAGTGCTGCTTTTTCATCAGCATAGCCGTGTAGTTTGTAGTAACTTGTGCATAACCAGTCTAGTCTATTTTGTACTTGTCAGGCTGAGTGAAGATCAGACATATGTAAACTTCTCTTTTCAATAATTAAAGATGCCACTGCCCCCAATCCTGCAAACAAGCTTAATTTGATACATGTAAGTAGTCCCATAAATGTTCCGGTGCATAACAATTTGCAGAATCCAGGGTCTGAAACAGTGCAAGCCCACTGACATGCAGGGAACGTTGCAAAGCGTATCTATGTACTAAGGTTTTTGGAAAGGGAGGCTTGTTTGAGGGTGCAGAATTTTGTAGGGGTCTTTCAGCTAGTGCGGCAAGGTAAGCAGCTGGTTTTATTATTTAGCTCCCAAACCTAAGTCCAAGGTACCTAGAGTTTTAAGGACTGTGCTTTTCGGTCCATAATTTTATAAAGCTAAAGTAATAAAATAATCTCTGGACTACCCCATTCAGTTACATCCTCAGTGGATGTCAATCAGCATAGTTCCACTGAAGCCAATGATGCTTACACTGATTTACACGAGCTGACGAATTTGGCTCATTCACATCAATGGAGTTACACCAGAGATGATTTTTATCCATTTTATGCTTTAAAATTGGCTTTCAAATATGCTTTAAATATGTTTGTTTACAATAGTCATTTTCATACTATTTATCCTGAAGGATTCCTACTATTTTCCACTTTCTTTTGGACCTCCTCCAAGGACTAGGCATTTATTATTATAATTGCTTATAATTACTTGTCATTATATTTAAATACAAAAAATTAACAGGCTAGGCCACCCAGAGACTGCTTATTGTGACATTTTTATAGCTGTGAAGGATTGCTTTCCTCCTCCCATTATAGAAAAAAAAAAGTAATAACATTAAAGGTCTTGAATGGACTTAATTAAAAAAAGTAATTACTATAGGTTGCACAGATGGGATCTGAATAATTCAAGGTTTTATTTTCTCCATAGAATTCTGCTCTATGAATAACTCCTTTAATGGCAATTTCCCTAGCATTTATTTATTTATTTTATTTAAAAGAAAGGGACCTTTTTTATTTATACGGCTCTCTACTTTCCCATCTCTTATTTCTTGGACTCATCTGATCTGTCTCTGGCTTCTTTGAGAAGCTTTGATCTCTCTGTCCTGACTGTACTAAGGCAATAATTGTTAACAGCTGAAGTTTTACCACTCATCTGTATGTTAAAACTCCACTTTTCCCCCTCCCCCGTTAAGGGCCAGAAGTTTTAGTGGGACTTGGTGCAATAAGTTCTTGGCACAAGGATGAATTTCACCCCCAAAAGCTCCGTTTTTGGGTATAGAAAGGAAATGTACATAAGGTGTTCAATACAAAACCTCTCTCCAAGATGAGATGGCAATCAGGATATCCCAGGAAATGGATTCTTGGTGCACTTTAGAGGACACTGGCAGTAAAACTTGGCAGAAAGTTTTATTTGAATATTTAATTGTTAAATTAATTTACTTTGGTTACATTCACACCCCTTTTGTCTCTGCTTTATAGGAACATTCATGTAAACAAGTTTTAATGGCATAAATCTTTCTGGGTAGCTAATGTCACAGCTACCCGAGGTAATATGAATTGGAAACACAAGTTAAATTTGCAAGTATGAATAATATTGTCAGCTGGGGTTTCATATTCATCCAAGCAGAGAACAAAATTAACACCATGTGACTTAATTTAGTTGTAACCATTTACAACTAACCAACAATGCTTGAACAGTGATGGAGGATTAGCTGATCACTGAGTTACAAAATCTCACTGAATACTTTCTTCTCCCCCATTTATTTGAATGTGCTCACAAATATTTCATGAGCATAACACGAGGCTAACTTTTTTGCACATTAATTATTAATTGTGCAAATTTGTAAATTGTTTACTCAGCCCTGAGAGTATTTAGAATCATCGCAGATGAGCTACCAATGTCCTTTCCAATGTCCTTCACGAACAACACTGAAACAGAAGATAGAAAGGAAAGAGATCTACCAGCATCCATCCCCTGCAGTTGCCAGATGTTGGTTGTGTTGCATAAGCAGTAGTGTCCCCAGCTAAGAATAAGGAAACAAGATTAAAAAATAACACACCCAAAATTTCTCTCTAAATGGATCTCAAAGAAGAATAGATGCATTTGATTATCCAGACAATCTGTTATATAGGCCTTGTGATGGAAAGGAGCCTTCTACCTCTGTCCACCTCTTTAGTACAATTAGGGCCAGGGCCAGCATTGAAGTAAATGGGAATCTTTCCACTGATTCAATGGACACTAATTCTGACCTTCACTTTGTAGTAGCTCCTCCCTATTGAACAATAGAAATGACACTGGTTCTTTGTCCAGTCTAATTTTAAATGTCTCTGTGATGCATGGCTAGAAAGGGTTAAACATCCTGCAAAATATATAACCCACAGAAGACATGTGGGGAGATAATGTTTGTGTTTTTGTGTATTTAAATATGTATGAGTAGGGTCTGACAATGTAATCGACAGTCCCTCTCTATACTGTGTTCTGATAATTCAGAGATCAAAAGAAGATCCTAGCATTTAAATTAATTGTGAACACGGGATATCTCGGTATTCATCTCTCTTTGAAATGTACTGTGAATGGTGGAGGAAAAAAGCATATCTAAATACCAGTGATGGACCTCCTTCAAAGTCATCCTAATTACGTTTTGTTCCACGAGGAAATCCCAACTTGTCAAAGAGGACATGAAATTGTATAAAAGATCCTTGGGTCCTGATTTTGTCATCTCAGATCTGCTTAAGATTCATCAGGGGAAGTCTGAGTCTCAAGACTGAGATTCCAGTTATGCTGGTATGCCCTGAATATGATATTTGGACATTGGACTAATACCTATGAACTAAATTCTAAAGGAATTCTTTGCAACTACAAAGCTCACCATCTCTGCTATGAATCTGAACCTCAATGGATTGAACTCATGTCTATATGTACATTGGTCTTTGACCCATACTCTCTCTTTTGTTTTTTAATAAATTTTAGTTTAGTTAATAACAATTGGCTGTAGTGTGTATTTGGGTAAGATCTGAAACTTTCATTAATCTGGGAGGTAATGTGTCCGATCCTTTGGGATTGGTAGAACCTTTTCTTTTATATGATGAAATAAGAATTACAGACATTTTCATCATCTTTGATGTGGGTACTTGGATGAGGGCCTGAGGCTGGATCACTTTAAGGGAACTGTATTGTTTGGACTTCTGAGTAACCAGTAAGGTAATAAAGAAGCTGTTTTGTGCTGGGTTGGTGAATCTAAGTATTGGAATATCCACCAGCTTTATGGGGATTGTCTGCCCCATTCTTTGCAGTTCACCCAAATTGAGTGACCACAGCTGATGCCCCACTAGGACCCCAGTCATAGTCTCCAAGGATGAAGCTTCAACTACTTCCCTTTGCTGACTATCCCAGCCCTATAGATTTTACTACCAAGAAGTTTGAACTGACATTCAACTTACATTTCCCTTGCTTCCTTTCACCCTGTTTCTTCTGAGAACAATTCTTCTCCCTTCAGTTTTACACCTTCCAAATCTGTAGATGGTTACCAGATTCCACCCTCCCACACCTTTAATTATCACCTTGCCATGCTATCCATATTTAGCAGTGTGATAAATGAAGGGGAGGGAGGTAGTTCCCTTTTATGGACACCCAGCCAGCCAGTAGCTATAAAATCTCTGTTAGTAGCTGTTCTCTACTTGGTTTACCTGTAAAGGGTTAAAAAAAAAGCCCATAGGTAAAAGGAAGGAAGTGGGCACCTGACCAAAAGAGCCAATCAGAGGACTAGAACTTTTTAAAATTGGGAAAAAACGTTTCCTTTGTCTGTCTGTCTGTTGTTCTCCGGAGAGAGGGGACAGAGCAGAGACAGGGCTAGGGCTATGCTGTAAGAGCTTTGAGCCAGGTATGGAAAACCATCAGATCATACCTACAACTACTCATTTAAACTGAAGACATGTAAGTAGATCAGGAAATGTCTAGGAAGATGCGATTAGGGTTATTTCTTTTATTTCTCATTGGCTTGTGAACACCTCTGTGAGAACCCCAGGTGCTTTTGTTTTGCTTGTAACCTTTAAGCTGGACCTCAAGAAACCATTCTTGATGCTTAATTATTATATTTGCTCTTTTTAAATCTAGCAATAGCCTAAGTTCCAGATGTATTTTCTTTTTTTGTTTGTTTTTAATAAAATTTACCTTTTTAAAGAACAGGATTTGGTTTTTTGTGTCCAAATAGGTTTGTGCATATGTTGTTTAATTAGCTGGTGGCAACAGCTAATTTCCTTTGTTTTCTTCTGGGGGTTGTGTGATGAAAGGGCTTGAGGGTACCCCACAGGGAGGAATTCCCAAGTGCACCTTCCTGGGTAAAAAGGGGTTTTTGCATTTGTGTGATGGCAGCATCTACCCATCTAAGATCAGAGAAAAGCTGTAACCTTGGGAGTTTAATACCAGCCTGGAGTGGCCAGATTAATTTTTAGAATCCTTGCGGGCCCCCACCTTCTGCACTCAAAGTGCCAGGGTGGGGAATCAGCCCTGACAAGCTGTTTTAATCTTTTCTCATAAACAGTCCAGTCCACTCACTCCCTGGATCACTTTAGTTGCTCTTTTCTGACCTCCCTTTATTTATCCAAGTTTGTCCAAGTTTACCCTGTCCTGTATCTTTCCTTTCCCAGATAAAGTTCTTTTTTTGAGACCTCTATTGAATGTGGTTGCACGTGGGGACAGATGAGCCATCAAAGGCACCCAGAGTGGATATAGCTTCCCTGATTACTGGGTGGGGGCTCAAGCTAGAGTTAAGCAAATTGTAGAGAATCCCCTAGAAAGAAGGACCTGGCCCTTGTTGCTGCCATTGGCAGAAGGGTTACAGGCTGCATGAACTGGAATATGATCTTTGCTTCAGGCACATGTTTGTCCACATGCTACCCTCAGATTCAAAATTCTTACCTTGTACTTCTTCCCAAGTCTTTGATTAACTTTCATCATATCCACCCAGTATCTACAGTACTGTCTTAACTATAAATGACTGCTCTTCTCTAATGGCAACATCTCTGTTTAGGTTACCATCATCTTCTCTCTTCCTGTACTGATATATAGCTCGTGCAGGTTTTGTCTATCTCTGCAACTATTGCTTGCCATCAAAATTCCACAACTTTCACAGGTCATCACGGTCTGAATGCTGTTTGTCAAAAACAGTAAAGCAAATTATTTAAACATAATGCCAAACCAAAAGAAGCCGCACAGATACTCCATTCATCTACAGAGAGGTACAACATTATACAGAGGTATATAATTAATCACAAGTAATACAACAGAAATACAATAAAAGACCACAATGAGTCAAAAATCAACACAGGGTAATAATACATGGAGAATAATGAAACTACCCCACCAAGGGCAAGACCAAGAGATACATATGACTTCACATCGAGAAAGGGACTGAAGTTTTAGAAATGTTCATATTGCCCATGGAGGCACCAGTCCTTTATTTTCTCTGGGACAAGGAGCCAAATTTCTTGAAGGCCATCAAAAGCCTTCTTTCAGCAATGGGGCATTTCATGATTTGCTTCCAACTTCAGCCATGTCCTTTCTTTGGTGGATGCTCCTTGTGATCTCAGGTGAGTGATATTTGTTGAATGTTAGCCTCTGTCGTGTTTCATCCCTCAGCATGTGAGCAAGTCTTTCTTGCCTACAGGACTAGCTCATGCATTTAGATATGCTTTTCCTTTTTTATTCTTCTGGCAATTAAAGAATTTTCTCCTTCGAGGCTAGCACTCTCAGGCAAGCTCCTGTTGCTTCTTACTCATCCTTGTTTTCAAGCTAATGACTCACTTTTCACTGCCTCATTGCTGGCTGATTCTCAAACAAAACATGCTTTTTAGTCTCCCCCAACTCCTGTCTTCAAAGATCCATGCCTTTCCCTGCTGCTTCCTTCAACAATTCATGACTTCCCCTCCTCTCTCTTCCTAGTCGTAGCTTTTTGATTAGAATTAGAGAGCCCTGAAAAAGGCTGGTTTGCAGTTTCAGTGCTCAAGTGGTGATGTATATGTCTATTATATACTTAACAGGTCTACAAATACAGCGTGAGAAGTGCACAATTCGGACAACATTAACTAGCTAATTTGCAGCACCTCTCCCATCCCTTACTAAGGAGCTAGTCTGTTGGAGGTACTTACATGATCCCCATTTTTAAGGTGCTGGGGCACCTCACAGTCTCTAACATATTTATGCTCACAACACCCAGTGAGGTAGGGAAGTGCTGTTTTTCCCATGTGACAGTGTGAGGAACTGAGAGATTTGCCCAAGCGGAGCTGTCCCTTGGGTACGACGAATCAGGGCGACCGCTCCAGGTCCCATGCTTTGGGGGGCCCCATGGGCCAGTGTGATTGGCCAACACAGTCATCTCTTCCGCCCCGGGCCCCGCACCGCCCTAGGGACAGCCCTATGCCTAAGTCACACAGGAAATGTGTGGTGGAGCAGGGAGTTTTATCTTCTATCTTCCAATTTCAACATTAGCACTAGCATGCTAACTACTGGGCCATGCTTCCTCTTCTAGTCCTTGCTTCTGCTCATCTTGCTGTCCTCTTGCACTTTAGATCATTTACTTCTGTAAGCAGAGTCAGAATGAGCTCTACCCTGACATCTGGTGGTGAGTTGTGGAAAAGGACTTCAGGAGCTGATCTCGTTTGCATGGGCACACCCACCCTGCCTAGCATGATGGGACTGCTTGCCCAAATGGTCACTTTGGCTGCTGTGGGATCCCCAGTCTCTTTGTTATTGGGGCAGGAGTAATAAAGTGTTGTTATCCTGGTTATGTGAATCAAGGACAGTAGAATTGTACTTGGCATTTTATGATGGAGGGACTTGCTCTCAACTAAGTAGCATTGGCTAGGCAAGGGACTTGGGTTCCAAAGCCCAGTGAACTGGGAGAGGTTAGGTATGTATATGTGGTAGTGTGGGTTCTCTTTTAAGGCTCCTAAGCACTACTTTGATGCTGTGTCTCTCCACTATGTAATAACAGATCTAATTTTGACTCCATTAGGAGTCTTGTTACATGCTGTAGAGCTGAAATCACTGATACCTAGGTCTAAGCATTAGACCTACTTTGGGCTAGTGGTTCTGAGTGTGCTATCAGTGGGGCCTTCCTCCTAACAGCTGAAATCACTAAAGAGCTGATGTTACTAAGAGCTGAAATCACTGCAGGAGGGGGCTGAAGACATATTGGTGAGTGAATAGCAGAGAGGAGCGGTCAGAAGGATGGCTGATGAAGACTGCAGCAGAATCCCATGGAGAGGCGTGGGCACTCGGCTGTTGACATGAGCAGTGGAGCATGTAAGATGCCCCTATACCTCCCCCACTTCCATCCAGGCTTGGAGGTAAACTCTGCAGATGAATTTCCGAACTCTGGGGGCTGCACTGACCAAGGACAGAAAACTGTGGGAGGGGTGAATTTTGGGTTGCTGGACTTAAGACCCTGAGGGGAAAAGGACACTGCCAAACTTACTTGGGGTGGGTCTTTTGTTTGTGGTTTGTGTTATGAATCCTGTTTGTGGTGTTTCCCCAATATAATGCCGCATTGTTTCCATCCTTTATTAAAAGGCTTTTGCTACACTCAGACTCTGTGCTTGCGAGAGGGGAAGTATTGCCTCTTAGAGGCACCCGGGAGGTGGTATGTAATTGTCCCAGGTCACTGGGTGGGGGCTCGAGCCAGTTTTGCATTGTGTTATTGAAATGGAACCCCTAGATACTGAACCCGGCCCTTGTTGCTGCCAGCTCTGATGGGCAGAAGGGTTACACTTCAATGCAGTCTTCTCTTTTCTCCAACCAAATAATTCTAGAATAATAATGGGGACGTGTTTGGTGTGTTTCCTCCAACAGTCTGTATGTGCTGTCAGAACGTTGAGCACTGCAAACTGCATCTGGCCCCCGTGAAGCAGGTAGTTATTACTACATTCATTTTGGAGACGAGTAACCAATGGGATAGGCTGCGTAAATGAAATTTTCAGTGTTGCAAAGCAGATTAGTGGCAGAGCTGCAAGAGAGAATCTTCCATGATTTCTGACTCCTAGGCCCCAGTAGTCATCATTATACCACACGATATTTCATTATTACTATTTTATTTTATTAATCACGTTTATTACATTAATGCTTAAGGGCCAACCAAATACAGAGTAGTAGATGGTCTCTGCCCTCAAGGAGCTTGCAGTCTAAATACATTATTTATATATAACAGATCAGGAGCCATAGGTGCTGAAACTAAGGGTGCTGGGGGAGCTACCGCACCCCCTGGCTTGAAGTGGTTCCCATCACATACAGGGCTTACAGATTGATTCAATGGCTCCCAGCACCCCACAACCTCCTATAAATTGTTCCAGCAACCTGTCAGGAGCTATGTATCAAAATAAAGAAATGACATTATAGTGAACAAACCTTCTCAGGAATGCTGATGATGATCAGATACTATATAATATTGCAGTTCTTCTATGTAGCCTCATTGTACATTTCCATTAACTAGCAAAATACACAGTAATCAAGTATCGGTTTTCCTTTGTAAACATGTCTTGTTTCTGCCAGTCTCATGACTGCAAGGAGCTGCATTTCCTACTGGCTTGAAAGCTTGTATTTTAACACATTCCTAAGGCCTGATTCTCTGGAGCTTCATTAGACAGCTAAACTGAGGTGACTATTTTCCTCTCAGTTGGAGCTTTGCCTGTTTCACACCGAATTAAATAAGTGATAATGAGATTGGAAGCAGAGCTCTGTGTCAGTTCCAGAGCGTCTCTCTCACCAACAGAAACAGCTTCAATGAAAGATGTTCCTCCACCCACCTTGTCTCCCTAATAAGCAATAATAAGCATAAATTGCCAGAAAATCATTAAGCACCATATTGCACCATCAGTGTTCAACAGAAGTGTTCATTAAAATTAACGAGGCGCTCTGCCTGGAAATGAATGACACAGTATAGCCTTAAAGCTGTGCCTTGGGGAAGTGTGTGTATAAGTAGACAGGGGGCAACGTGGTGAAACTATAATCAGATAAAAATGATATGAAATTGGAGTGAAGTTTGAGAGTAGATATCAGTGAAGGGTAAAACAAATGACAAGAATGTTACAATTGTCCCTAAAACAAGCATTTGGAATTCACAATGAGGGTTAAACCAGAAAGAAATCCAAAGATGCTAAGGCACCCAGACAACCTTAGCTTTGCCCTCCAGTGACACTAGGACGATAAAACGTGGAGAAAAAACACTAGGAGGAAAAAAAAGTCTAAAAAATCAGTTTAATGTAATCTGGGTTCATAAACACAAAATATCTTAATAAGAGTGTATGGTTATTGCATGACATCACTAGAGGGCAGAGTGAAGGGAACCCTACAAGGGCTGCTAGGAATTATTGTTTTCGAGGGCATCGGAGAGTTATAGGCCACTGCAGCAAGACATGCTAGGAAGATTATATAAGCAGCTCCCTTCCCTGTAGAAGAGGCCAGACTGTGGAGAGATCTGTAGACAGGGAAGTACAATATGTCTGAGTCCTGTGGTTTTGATGTGGAAAAGAACCCATGGGAGGAGCACCTTATTTTACTTTGAATCTTGTTGCAAGGCAGGAAAGGGGGAAAGTAACCTCTGGGAGGGAAAGTTTTGTTTATTAAAAGGGACTTTGGGCCTTCCCCGCCCACCCCCACCCTACACTTCCAAAGGACCAGGAAAAGGCAGAGCCCTGGAAATGGAAGATTGATGGTGTAAAGAGAACTTAAGGGATGTGGAGGTATTTCTGTTTGTCAGCCGGCCACACTGATGTGCAAGCAATAATGGGATCATTTCGCCTAGCAATGAAATGCTGCCACCTCTGGAGTGAAATGAGCAGCTATTTCACACAACACTGCCCAAAAGCTTCCATAGGGGAAGGGAAGACTACCCTGTTCAGGTGGGTATTGACATAGCACCCTAATGGGTGCTATGTGCTTTACAGACATGGGCCCTGCCCTGTGGAGTTTATAATCTGACTTGGACATACGCACAGGAGGAAGTACAAAAATAGAGGGGAAGCTGTGCAGGGAAGGCGGTGGGGAGGATGTGGGCTGCATCTACAAGAGAATGAAATTGCTTTCTGCAAACACCTTGATTTGATTTATTTCTCACAATGTGTTACAGTTCTAGTCCGGAATGCTTGCTGTGTTCTTGGAACGTAAGGAGTCAGGGTGCAACCACCGGCATTAGAATTCAATTGGGACGTCCTCCCCTCGCAACAACAGGATGGGAACTGGCAGAATAGGTGCATGGGAGTGGGGCAGCACTGAGTGAATCTCAGACAGAGAGGCTGTGGCAGGGGGCAGCTTGGGCAGCCCTTGTCCCAGATTATCTCTGTCAAGGGAAAGTTCAACTGCTGGAGGGTTTGAAGGTCGAGCTGGGGTGCATGGGAACTGACACTAACATTGCTGTTTGTGTGAATGAGGGATTCCCTGGAAGCAACTTCCTTGCTGAACCCTCCTTCCTCCCCTTGCAGAAATCAGACACCAGAACTCCTAATCACTCCCCTTTTCAGGAAAAGCTTCTCTGCTCTTTCTGTGAGGAAGCTCCTCTCTCTCTCTCTCTCTGCATTAGTTTCCCTTGGCCATGCATCTTTACAGTTTTCTTTCCAGCTAGGACTTTGCTGAATACATTTAGTTGATTTCCCCCAGCTAAAACATGCCATGTGTGCAGAGAAACTGGATTGCCAACTTTTCCTTTTGGGTCCAGTTCCTTCTCATGCAAGCGCTCTGCTATGGCAGAAATCCTCCACCGGGCAGATTTTTCTTTCCAGACAAGAGGCAAGGTCAGTGGCTTCTCTCATTTTAATTAAAGTTATGCTTAATAGATGCAAACTCTGTGTCCTTTCTCCCACCACCTCTGATCTAAATAAACTAGGGTCACCAAGATCTAAGTAAATATATTCAGTTTATTCTTTTGTATGGAGTAATCTCCACGTCTGTATTTACACAAAGTTTCACTTACAGAATCTAACTTCCATGCAGCTTTGTGACTGATTTACTTTCCCCACATCAGCATTTCTGCTTCTCACACTAGAGAGTGCAAACCTTACAGTGTTGTGCTAGTTACTTCCCCGCCCCCCGCCCCCCTCAGTGCAGAAATGTCTCCCTGGCTACAACAGCTCATATCTTTTGGAGTCTGAACTTGCAGCTCTGTACTTGCTATGCTTCTGTAGCAGACAACTTGATTTTAATGTTGATGTCAATGAAGCACAATGTAGAGAACTCAGACTGTCATGTTGTTGCCTTCCAGAAGCAATTAGGCTAGATTTCAGTTCAAAATTTCATTGTTGAACTCTATATTCATTATAAATTTACTCTTAACGGGTCTGTAAATACCCACCTCATTTCTCATTACAAAATGTAGGCAGTTCAGAGTCTTGGAAGTAGACTATTTCTTCTTAGTAGCAACTCTTTAATGTTATGTTGTGATACAGCAACACAAAATTGGCTTAAAGGCCATTGCCATCTGGAGCTCAGTTCTCCTCCCCTTGGATACAAAATGAATTGGAGTTATTCATTCTCATGGAGGGAGGGAATTAAACCACTGGATTATATTTCTGTCTGTTTGTCTCCATCCCCCAAACTGGGCTGTATCATCAGCTGGATTAAACTGATATAGTTCTATTACCCTGATTTACACCAGCTGAGGATCTGGCCTCCTTTGTGTAACTGATTGATTTAATATTTTTTCAAGTTTTGGAGAAATCCTAAAAAAATCCCTCTGTTCACTGAAAGAGACTCAGGACATGGTTGGAATAATCCATGCTTTGCAAAAGCCTCTGCATAGCTGTGGAGTGAGAGACCTGAAAAGTGCAGAAAAAAATTTGACAAAAACCCTTTTGGTCTAATCTGGAGCCTTCATCCTGACAGTGGAGGAGTTTGGGCAAGAGGGAGAAAATCACCTAGTCTGGGGGCTCAAGTACGGTAACCAAATGTCCTGATATTATTGGGACCATCCTGATATTAGGGGCTTTGTCTTATATACACAACTATATTACCTCCCCTTCCCCAGAAAAAAAAGTGTCTCATTTTTTTCACCCTGGCTATTTGGTCACCCCATGCTCAAGACAAGGAAAACTGATTAAATAAGATGGCGAAGCGGTGAACAAAAACTACCTTGGAGTTTCTCTTTTCATTCCCTTTAAACAAAATCAGCAGAAACTATTTTGGTCTTTGTGACAATATAATAAAAGGAAGTGGAGCAGCAAATGATTGCTGTAGGTTTGCCTGGAAATGGATGTAGAATTAATTTCTCTTTCTATACACTGCAGGCTCCAGGGCCCATCAGGAGCCTAAAAATAGAGATTTGAATAAATTAGCACCTCAACCTGCTTTCTGTGGTTAGTTGCCGGGCAGGTTCCTTGTCCTAGCAAAGGCAAAGGAATTTTATTTATTGAGTGTATTGATGCAATGTTAATATGAAATGTTGCTGCCATCAGAAAAAAGGTGGTCTTTAGAAAAAAAAACAATCCTGGTTTCTCATCAAGCTGAAATGTCTTTAAATGGTCTATTCAGTGAGTGTCCGATAGGAAAGTGGCTTATTGGGGAAACTTATGCTTAAGAAGAGACAATGTTAAATTCTGAAAGTGTATTTAAATTAATATTCCCTTTGGGGGAATCTTCTGATCCTGGGGATTCCACCAAATACAGCCAGAACCAGGGTCTTCCTTTGGCCCAGAAGAAGTGCCTTACAGAGGCTGAGAACTGCAATCCATATGCTATCCAAAGGGGTCATTTGAAAGCAGACCAAATGGTCTGGGAGGCAGATTTAGAGAACTTGAAGCCAGGATGCAACAATGGCAGGTGACACTGTCTCTTATTTTAAAGGGACACCGTCTATTTAGAAAAGTATTTATATTTCTGTCTGAAAGTCTTTAACCATCTCTTGTTGTAAGTGTCACCACTAAGAGATGACAGAGACTATTAGAGAAAAAATATATTACTCTCTTTATTTTAGTTTGTTTGCTGTGTGCGGTGGGCAGCCTTTTATATGTCCTCAATTTCTCTATAAGAAGTATTCTCTTTTGTGTAGGTGGCTTTGAATCCCCCCAAGAATGGAAGAGACAAAAACATTTTTAAACACAAGACAATGTGATTGTAAAACCACAAGTTGGCAGGGAGGCTTATCTGCAGATGCTGCAGCTCAAGTGACTTTAAATTGCTTTTTTTTTTAATTGTTTATGTAACCCCCATGGGATTTACCATTTTGCTGATCACCCCTGCCAATTTTTCAAAGCCAAAAGGGTTCATTTAGATGCAGTGCCCCCAGGACATACATTGACCATAGTGCCTGCTGACTGGACTTCTAGTTTTGGCTCTAGTTACCACAGCAACATGAGCCCGTCTGTTCAGGAAGTGGTTAAAAAGGGCTCCAAGCACCCTCAGAATCCCATAAAGCTACCTCTGTTCTTCCTCTCCTGGCCTACATGTCCTGAGCTGTGACTTTTGATAGGGCCAGCTTAGAATCAGAGCCAGGAACTTCTCTCTGAAGGGAGGGTGGAGAGGAAAGCTGAGGAGAAGTTTGAGAGTCAGATGGAGTGGCTCCACCATAGCTCTCCCAGTCCAGACTCTGCTGCTGCTGACATGAGGCACTTAAGATCCTGAATGCTCTTGGTGAGGACTTTGCCGGAAAATGCCAAGCCAGAGCTCAAAAGGAGAGCCCCTCACCAAGACAGAGGGAGTGGTGTATCCAGCCCTCCTCAGTAGCACCTTGGTCCCTGACCTCATCTAGGAGGAAAGAAACTGTGAGGTGAGCTGGATAAACTCCTGTCATGGTTTAGAGGAGGTGTCACATTATCCCGCCTTCCACAGAGATTCAGTCATTTCACTCCATCACTGGAGTCCTTTACCCATAGCATTCGGCCTCACAGTCAGCAGCAGTCAGCAGCGGGTGCTCAGGACTTGTAGCAAACAAACACAGAAATTATGTTGGGCCTTAGCCTTCCCATAACTGAAGTTTGTTCAGTAGGGGTGTTGAAAGGGAAAGTTGGATTGCGGGGTTTTGCAATAGAGTGTATCCACCTTTCTTTTTAAATAGTTTTCTATTTTCAGTTTCCCACCTCTGTTAGTTAATATAAAGCCATTCAAGCTAGAACTGCCCAGCTATTCTGCGTCAGTGGCCACTTACACCAATGACTTAGGCTGTAAGTGATATAAGGCCATGGAACATATATCATGGTAGCACATGAGGGGCGGCTCTACCCATTGTGCGGCCCCAAGCAGTCGCTGCCGAATTGCTGCCGTCGCCGCAAGACCGGTGGAGCTGCTGCCCAAAAGCCGCTGCAGCGGGAAGAGCTGGGAAACAAGCAGGGAGAACTGGAAGCCTGGCCCAGTCAAGGAATTATGATGTGACTGGAATAACAGAGACTTGGTGGGATAACTCACAGGACTGGAGTACTGTCATGGATGGATATAAACTGTTCAGGAAGGACAGGCAGGGCAGAAAAGGTAGGGGAGTTGCATTGTATGTAAGGGAGCAGTATGACTGCTCAGAGCTCAAGTATGAAACTGCAGAAAAACCGGAAAGTCTCTGGATTAAGTTTAGAAGTGTGAGCAACAAGGGTGATGTCGTGGTGGGAGTCTGCTATAGACCACCGGACCAGGGGGATGAGGTGGATGAGGCTTTCTTCTGGCAACTCACGGAAGCTCCTGGATCGCAGGCCCTGGTTCTCATGGGAGACTTCAGTCATCCTGATATCTGCTGGGAGAGCAATACAGCGGTGCACAGACAATCCAGGAAGTTTTTGGAAAGTGTAGGGGACAATTTCCTGGTGCAAGTGCTGGAGGAACCAACTAGGGGCAGAGCTCTTCTTGACCTGCTGCTCACAAACCGGGAAGAATTAGTAGGGGAAGCAAAAGTGGATGGGAACCTGGAAGGCAGTGACCATGAGATGGTCGAGTTCAGGATCCTGACACAGGGAAGAAAGGAGAGCAGCAGAATACGGACACTGGACTTCAGAAAAGCAGATTTTGACTCCCTCAGGGAACTGATGGTCAGGATCCCCTGGGAGAATAACATGGGGGGGAAAGGCGTCCAGGAGAGCTGGCTGTATTTTAAAGAATCCTTATTGAGGTTACAGGGACAAACCATCCCGATGTGTAGAAAGAATAGTAAATATGGCAGGTGACCAGCTTGGCTTAACAGTGAAATCCTTGCTGATCTTAAACACAAAAAAGAAGCTTACAAGAAGTGGAAGATTGGACAAATGACCAGGGAAGAGTATAAAAATATTGCTCGGGCATGCAGGAATGAAATCAGGAAGGCCAAATCACACCTGGAGTTGCAGCTAGCAAGAGATGTTAAGAGTAACAAGAAGGGTTTCTTCAGGTATGCTAGCAACAAGAAGAAAGTCAAGGAAAGTGTGGGCCCCTTACTGAATGAGGGAGGCAACCTAGTGACAGAGGATGTGGAAAAAGCTAATGTACTCAATGCTTTTTTTGCCTCTGTCTTCACGAACAAGTTCAACTCCCAGACTGCTGCACTGGGCAGCACAGCATGGGGAAAAGGTGACCAGCCCTCTGTGGAGAAAGAAGTGGTTCGGGACTATTTAGAAAAGCTGGACGAGCACAAGTCCATGGGGCCGGAAGTGCTGCATCCGAGAGTGCTAAAGGAGTTGGTGGATGTGATTGCAGAGCCATTGGCCATTATCTTTGAAAACTCATGGTGATCGGGGGAAGTCCCGGACGACTGGAAAAAGACTAATGTAGTGCCCATCTTTAAAAAAGGGAAGAAGGAGGATCCTAGGAACTACAGGCCAGTCAGCCTCACCTCAGTCCCTGGAAAAATCATGGAGCAGGTCCTCAAGGAATCAATTCTGAAGCACTTAGAGGAGAGGAAAGTGATCAGGAGCAGTCAGCATGGATTCACCAAGGGCAAGTCATACCTGACTAATCTAATTGCCTTCTATGACGAGATAACCGGCTCTGTGGATGAGGGGAAAGCAGTGGACATGTTGTTCCTTGACTTTAGCAAAGCTTTTGACACGGTCTCCCACAGTATTCTTGCCAGGAAGTTAAAGAAGTATGGGGTGGATGAATGGACTATAAGGTGGATAGAAATTTGGCTAGATTGTTGGGCTCAAAGGGTAGTGATCAATGGCTCCTTTTCTAGTTGGCAGCTGGTATCAAGTGGAGTGCCCCAAGGGTCAGTCCTCAGGCCGGTTTTGTTCAATATCTTCATTAATGATCTGGACGATGGTGTGGATTGCACCCTCAGCAAGTTTGCCAATGACACTAAACTGGGAGGAGAGGTAGATACGCTGGAGGGTAGGGATAGGATACAGAGGGCCCTAGACAAATTAGAGGATTGGGCCAAAAGAAATCTGATGAGGTTCAACAAGGACAAGGGCAGAGTCCTGCACTTAGGATGGAAGAATCCCATGCACCGCTACAGACTAGGGACCGAATGGCTCGGCAGCAGTTCTGCAGAAAAGGACCTAGGGGTTACTGTGGACGAGAAGCTGGATGTGAGTCAACAGTGTGCCCTTGTTGCCAAGAAGGCCAATGGCATTTTGGGATGTATACATAGGGGCATTGCCAGCAGATTAAGGGCCGTGATCGTTCCCCTCTATTCGACATTGGTGAGGCCTCATCTGGAGTACTGTGTCCAGTTTTGGGCCCCACACTACTAGAAGGATGTGGAAAAATTGGAAAACGTCCAGCGGAGGGCAACAAAAATGATTAGGGGACTGGAACACATGACTTATGAGAAGAGGCTGAGGGAACTGGGATTGTTTAATCTGCGGAAGAGAAGAATGAGGGGAGATTTGATAGCTGCTTTCAACTACCTGAAAGGGGGTTCCAAAGAGGATGGATCTAGACTGTTCTCAGTGGTAGCAGATGACAGAACGTGGAGTAATGGTCTCAAGTTGCAGTGGGGGAGGTTTAGGTTGGATATGAGGAAAAACTTTTTCACTAGGAGGGTGGTGAAACACTGGAATGCATTACCTAGGAAGGTGGTGGAACCTCCTTCCTTAGAGGTTTTTAAGGTCAAGCTTGACAAAGCCCTGTCTGGGATGATTTAGTTGGGGATTGGTCCTGCTTTCAGCAGGGAGTTGGACTAGATGACCTCCTGAGGTCCCTTCCAACCCTGCTATTCTATGATTCTATGAGCTGGTGCCTGGAGCCGGCCCTGACATTACATCTTATTCTGTACTAATGAAGTATGCCACGCCGCTGTGAACATTGTGGTCTCTAAGCTCACACAGTTTGCTAAAAGAAAAGAATTAACAGGGGTGGGGGCAGAGTATTACATTTGTATGAGAACCTTTAACATCTGTGTGTGGACCCATTAAATATTACCTTAGGAAAGTTGGAGGGGGTGATATAGAAAGATAATAGCCTGAAGGCATTCTTGCCTGTATATAGTTTTTAGAAGTAGTATACGTCCCTGGCTGTTCGTTCCCCAGCCTGACATTGTTAGAGAATTCATTAGGAGTACTGTACTGCAGAACAACAACAAGATACTGTGATATTGTGCCTCTTGTCTTTGTTTTAGATTTAATAATAAAATGAGGCTTAACATAGAGCTGAAGAAAGTGTTCCAGTATTGATAGTGCCTGTGGTAATCCCTTTCTAGCAACCAAGAGATCAGTATTTTAGTTGTACTGATTACTGGTGAGAAATACGTTTAACCCCCCTCTAGTTACACTTTGGTGTGTTATTAACTCACTCTCTTTGGTCCATTACATAATTTTTCAGCATTAATATCTGCAGGTCTATTCCAGTATTTTCTGTTGTTGCATATTGCTTCTTTAAATTGGCTGGCAGCACTCACAAATGAGTCCTTAAATAGCACCTGGGGATGGTGTAAACTTCTCTAATTTTATGGCATGGCTGACAGCTGAGATTTTAGAGCTATTTTCCTTCCTTCCTGAAGAAGATAGTCCAAATATTCACCTTGTTTTCATCCCCTATGCAGTCAAGTAAGAGTCATTATTGAGTGAAGACTTCATTGTATCATTTGAAAGGTACAAACACAGATCTTCAATCCTGCAAGGTGCCTCGCAGCTCCTTAGAAATTTTGAGCCCCTTCCGCCGCTGCTGGAATCAGTAGGAGCTGAGGGAATGTTGCACCTTCCAGGATGGGTTGAATCCAGTCAGTTGTGTTAGTACATGATGATGACAAAGGAGAAAAAACAGGATAGGCCAGGCCAAATGACAAAAGTGGGTAATGCTAATGAACAGGACAAAATCATGACAATAAGATGATAAAGGTAAAACAGAATTCATAGGGCCATGGGATTATCAAAGACAATATTTTCTTATAATAAAGAGAATAGAAACACACCAAAGTATGGCAGAGTGGGGTCTAATTGCTTCATGTGTAAGAATAGGTGTTTCTAGAATAGGAAATAATAGCTGAGGGGCATCAGAAGAACATTCATTCTGACAATATCCTTTGGATTTCAAACCTTTAGACTGAAAGAGTCTTCGGGCAACAGCTGATGTAAATTGGCTTAATGTCCTCAAAGGCAATGTATACCACCAGTGGAGTTCACCTTTAATGTGTAAGCACTGAAGGGTGGGGACTGTGTCTTATATGTTTGAATATCATTTGATTGGTGCCTCTGGCTGTTACCTCAATTTGAGTAGTAAATAGGTAGTAGCTGTTGCTTAGTATTGGATATTAGTGAGAGGCAAGAATGCTGTGAATTTCTTCCCCCTTCTGGAGTCTGATAATAGTGACAGTGCGCTCATTCTTGTTCCCACTGGTGTATGTGGAAGTTGTGCTCCTGAAGTCAGTGGGAGCAAGACTGGGCTCACCTCAGAGTAATTTAGGCCATATTTTTAACAGCTCAAGCTAATGGTGGGTGTTCTGTGAATTCTAAATCTCTGTTTGCTTAAATTAAATCCACCAGTACAAATATGAAAACTTATTAAACTTCAGGAGAGAGCACTTGGTTCTCTATGTCTTCCCCCTCCCCCCTTCTGTGTGTGTGTGTGTGTGTAGGGTAGAGAATTGATGTTGAGTTTGAAATGTGAAAGGATGTGAATGGGAGAAATGTTTTAAAGCTTTTAAGGTTTGTGTTAAGGAGGGAGAGTGTAAAAAGCCCAAATGAGAAGCTGTTGAAGTAGTCAGGCCTGATTTTGCACTGCACAGCACCCCCTTATGCCTGTGGAATGGTGTGGAGAATCAGCCCCTCCCCTACAAGTTTCCCTTTCATGTATGTGAGTTCTGAAATGATAAAAGCTTTGGAGTATAAAAGTAAAGCTTTTGATACTGTCTTGCTTGACCTTCTCATAAACAAACTAGGGAAATGCAACCTAGATGGAGCTACTATAAGTGCAAAACTGGTTGGAAAACTGTTCCCAGAGAGTAGTTTGAGTAGTTCACAGTCATACTGGAAGGGCATAATGAGTGGGGTCCCTCAGGAATCAGTTCTGGGTCTGGTTCTGTTCAATATCTTCATCAGTGATTTAGAAAATGGCATAGAGAGTACACTTATAAAGTTTGCAGATGATACCAAGATGGGAGGAGTTGCAAGTGCTTTGGAGGATAGGAATAAAATTCAAAATGATCTGGACAAACTGGAGTAATGGTCTGTGTTCGGGGGCTTATTCCTTCACCCATTTACTTCCCTGGTCCTTCTCGCATGAACAGAGAGCAAAAATACCCGAAGTCCAAAGGTGCAAACAATTCAATGTTTATTGGGGTGAACTTCAAGCAAGCATGATTCCAGTTTCCTTCCTTAGTGTCCCCCTTCCCAGCTCCGACACCACAGAGCCTTACACCTGTGTCCTTGTTCCCATTCCTGTCCTTAGCCAAACATGATTCCAATTTCCCCATCCCCATTCTCTTTTCCCGTTTCTCCCTTTAGCAAAAGATGATTCCAATTTCCTTACCCCCATTCCCTGTTCCCATCTCACCCACCCACCCACTTCCTGACTGACTGCAAACTATATAGTAAAACTTGAGTTCTGC
Source organism: Lepidochelys olivacea (assembly GCF_965140295.1). Taxonomy (NCBI): domain Eukaryota; kingdom Metazoa; phylum Chordata; order Testudines; family Cheloniidae; genus Lepidochelys; species Lepidochelys olivacea. The sequence goes on along the minus strand of NC_140415.1, from coordinate 24,594,127 downwards.
TTAGCTATACCTTAACCAATCATTTTCCTGAAATTTAACTAACCAATCCTAACATATTGTAACATGATTATGTAACCAATTATATCCCACCACCTTAATTAGTTTACGCCCAGCAAAATTAATTATACAGCAGACAGAAACAATCACAGAACCAGACAGAGATTATACAGACAAACAATAGCAAAGTGGAAACTATAATGACAAAACAATACAGAAGTGAGGATTTCACATCCCAGCTATTGATAAGTGAGTTCTTGCCAGACAGGATGCTATCAAACTAAGTTTCCTTTTACATTTTCGAGGCACTTCCCTTTCTCTGGAGGTGATAGGCACTATCAGGACAGGATTGTATTCCTAACAGCTGTCAAGGTTCCTCCCCCACTCTGAACTCTAGGGTACAGATGTGGAGACCTGCATGAAAAACCTCCTAAGCTTATCTTTACCAGCTTAGGTCAAAACTTCCCCAAGGTACAAAATATTCCACCCGTTGTCCTTGGACTGGCCGCTACCACCACCAAACTAATACTGGTTACTGGGGAAGAGCTGTTTGGACGCGTCCTTCCCCCCAAAATACTTCCCAAAACCTTGCACCCCACTTCCTGGACAAGATTTGGTAAAAAGCCTCACCAATTTGCCTAGGTGACTACAGACCCAGACCCTTGGATCTTAAGAACAATGAACAATCCTCCCAACACTTGCACCCCCCACTTTCCTGGGAAATGTTGGATAAAAAGCCTCACCAATTTGCATAGGTGACCACAGACCCAAACCCTTGGATCTGAGAACAATGAAAAAGCATTCAGTTTTTTACAAGAAGACTTTTAATAAAAAAATAGAAGTAAATAGAAATAAAGAAATCCCCCCTGTAAAATCAGGATGGTAGATATCTTACAGGGTAATTAGATTAAAAAACATAGAGAACCCCTCTAGGCAAAACCTTAAGTTACAAAAAAGATACACAGACAGAAATAGTTATTCTATTCAGCACAATTCTTTTCTCAGCCATTTAAAGAAATCATAATCTAACACATACCTAGCTAGATTACTTACTAAAAGTTCTAAGACTCCATTCCTGTTCTGTCCCTGGCAAAAGCCCAGCATATAGACAGACACAGACCCTTTGTTTCTCTCCCTCCTCCCAGCTTTTGAAAGTATCTTGTCTCCTCATTGGTCATTTTGGTCAGGTGCCAGCGAGGTTACCTTTAGCTTCTTAACCCTTTACAGGTGAGAGGAGCTTTCCCCTGGCCAGGAGGGATTTCAAAGGGGTTTACCCTTCCCTTTATATTTATGACAACAGCCCAATAGCACCTTCTTTCAATGTGACTAGTTTGGAATGTGAGGATGTGACCGGTCGCTTCCCAACTTATGGCTGCCTCTGTTGCTTAGCCAAAGGCCTTAGCCTAAGAACAGGGCCTCAGACTGTCACAGTAAGAGAAGGAACTTACACAGGCAGACTGATTTTGATTCTTTCTTTTATACCTCTATAACTAGCCAAGTGATAAGAATACACCTAAATTCTTAGAGTATAGGCCTTTACAGACAGGTCTGAATATCTATATCCTAAGAGTCTGAAGTAAATAGGATGAAATTCAATAAGGACAAATGTAAAGTACTCCATTTAAGAGGAAGGAACAATCAGTTCCACACATACAAAATGGGAAATGACCGCCTAGGAAGCAGTACTGTGGAAAGGGATCTGGGGGTCATAGTGGACCACAAGCTAAATATGAGTCAACAGTGTAACACTGTTGCAAAAAAAGCAGTCATCATTCTGGGATGTATTAGCAGGAGTGTTGTAAGCAAGACACGAGAAGAAATTCTTCTGCTCTACTCCGTGCTGATTAGGCCTCAGCTGGAGTATTGTATGCAGTTTTCGGTGCCACATTTCAGGAAAGATGTGGACAAATTGGAGAAAGTCCAGAGAAGAGCAACAAAAGATGATTAAAGGTCTAGAAAACATGATTTATGAGGGAAGATTGAAAATTTTGGGTTTGTTTAGTCTGGAAAAGAGAAGACAGAGGGGACATGATAACAGTTTTCAAGTACATAAAAGGAGGAGGGAGAAGAATTGTTCTTCTTAACCTCTTGAGGATAGGACAAGAAGCAATGGGCTTAAATTGCAGCAGAGGAGGTTTAGGTTGGACATTCGGAAAAACTTCCCAACTGTCAGGGTGGTTAAGCACTGGAATAAATTGTCTAGGGAGGTTGTGGAATCTCCATCATTGGAGATTTTTAAGAGAAGATTTGATAAACACCTGTCAGGAATGGTCTAGATAATACTTAGTCCTGCCATGAGCGCAGGGACTGGACTAGATGACCTCTTGAGGTCCCTCCCAGGCCTTTGATTCTATGAAAAGCTAAAATGTTCCCTTTGTTTTTTTCCCAGAGCACTTTATCCGGACACTGCAAGAATACCACATGGTTGGTCCTGCAAAAGTAGATGCAAGCGGCCATTTTCTCTCTTACAGTTTACACCATCACACCTCAGATGCCAGGAGGAAAAGAGACTTCAGTAGAAAGGAAAACCTTGTGTATTATAAAATTAACCACAAGGAGAAGGATCTGTTTTTTAACTTGACTGTCCATCAAGGATTCCTTTCTGCTAACTATGTACTGGAAAGGAGATACGGGAACCACACTGGTGCAAAGATTGTACCTTACTCAGGAACCTCATGTCACCTCATTGGTACAGTCTTGCAGCCAAATTCTGGGAATGGACCAGCAGTGATCAGCACTTGCAATGGGCTGGTAAGTGATGTGGTCTTGCATCGTGGTGCCATGATGATTTTGATCTCTTTGGAAGTGAGCCAGAGGTGTGCATGTGTTTGGTTAAAACACTAGATGAACTAGTCTGAATAAAATAACTTGCATTTATGTATCACTTGAATAAGAACCAGCCTGAATTTTCACACAAACTTTAAACCAAATCTAAAGCTATTTTTTTTTGTAGGGTGGGAAAGGTACAAAAGTTTGCAACTTTTTAAAATCTCCCATTTCTCTACACGCTCTAGTTTAGATTAGGTCTGAGAGGTAAAGTGTTTATTCTTGTTGGACAATATTTTTAGCACTGCTGAAGCTCAGATGCACCAGAAATTTCATGAGAGCGTATAATGGGGTTTCTAATTCAATGTCCACGCTGACATTCAATGTCCAAAGGTTCAGCTGAACTTTAGTTCAGTTTTTGGCTGCTTATTAGATAAGCAAAGCAAGGGTTTGTGCTCAATTGGAAGGCATTTCTCTGTCTGCCTGTAATGCAATAACTTCTGAATGCCACATCCTACCAATTCCAAAATTTCAGGGAGCGTTCTAGGCATCAGTGGGAAGAATCCTGTTCATTTTGGTGAAAAATGGAAAACCACAAGCAGGACGTGGGGGGCACGTGGAGCTCCTTGGATCTGGTTAGCGGAGCCAGCAGCTTCCACCATCTCTGGACTTGTCTATAGGTCAAAGAACTGGCTGACTCCCCATCGCTACTCTGCCCATTGTTTCAATAGAGTGAACACCTTGGGAGGCTTCTCCCCCCCAAGTCAGAAAATGAGAATGGTGCAGGGAAAGAGAGGAGTAGGGAGGAATGAGGGGACACATAGAGCCCCTAGCATGGTAGAGGAGAAAGGAAATGGGGCAGGATGCACAGAGAGCTGCTGACATGTGAGGAGAATGGGAGAAAGGGGGATACTCAGAGTTTCTGGTATGACGGGAGAGGGAAATTGGGGGCCACAGAGAGCCCCTGTCATGAAGGAAGGGGCATGGGTTGTTGGGAGTCCCTGAAATAGAGGGGAATGGGAGCCTGGCATACTGTGCGCTTGTGGGGTGAATGGAGGGATGCAAAGAGTCCATGGTCTTTGCAATGAGCTTGGTCTACAGAAGCAACAGTGTGCAACCCTCTGGTACCCATGACCTTCTTGATCTTTCTGGGTAACACATGAAAGCTTTGGAAAATGGACAAATAAATTGTTATATTTTTCCCATTCACTTCGGCGGCAGCTGGGTGTCCGCATCCAAGTGCAGAATTTAATCTGCAAGGGTTTAACTTATTTGAGACTGGGAAATCAAACAGGCAACAGAGTAAGATTCCTCAGGACTGTTTGGTTTACTGAAAGACAACAATGGTAGCCAGAACTTTGAGCAACATGTCTCAGTCTGCAATGGCCTGCAGAACAAGAGACCAGAGTTCACTCTCAAGCCTGAATTCTTTCATTTCTGCAAAATGAATTGTGCCAAGATAAACATCTGTGAAGAATTTCCTCCCCCTTCCCCAGTCTATTGATATGTAAAGAAATTCCTTGCTATTCCAAAGCTTTAGAAACCCCTGTGGGCTTCTAACATAGCCTGGACACACATGAAAATTGGTCTCCTACAGATAAAATTGGAGTCCTTGGAGTAGCACATGACAGAGTACTGAAAAACAACAGCTGCACTCTTCTTAAAAATAGGTTTTCCAATGCTATATGTTTAAATAAGATATGGAATATTACTCAGTGAAAAGGCAGAGATTGTTGTCTGTCGGATTGTCAAAGTCTTTTTGGAGCATTTTAGAAATATGAAGCGACAATTAGGCTATAGAGAAGAGTGTCTGATAGGAAAAGGTAGTCAAAAGCAATTAGGTTCTTTTGATGAATGGTCTTTTACCTCCACAGCAATTTTACATTAATATCCATGAGATGTACAACTTGAGTGAAATGCTAATTCTTTATGGCTTGAATACCGATTTCCTTCCAAATATGCTGTCTCCAACAACATGCTAAGATGTCCTTTGGTGTGCATTTTAAAAAGATTCAGTATATAAATGTACGGTAAATTTTCAAAAGGTTCTAAGTCACGTATGAGCCCAAGTCTCATTGAAACTCAATGGGATTTAGGTGCTTTTGAAAAATGGTATTCTAATGCATTATTCTCTTGCATACTGGGGTATGAGTAAGGTTCTCAAGTTAATGCCGTGTCGGAAACATAGACTTTTGTCCATGAACTCTGTGTCTGATTCTTCCATTCTTACACTGAATAGTAACCTGCACCAATAGTCCCACTGAGCAATTGTGAGGTAAGGTTGACAGCGTGAAGTCTTTAGTTTTGAGAACTAAAGCAGCATGAACAAGTTTTAGGTTTTGGAACTTTAAGGTTCATCAGAGTTTGTTGTCATGGGTTCTAAATTTTTGATTGAATATATTTGTTATGAAGCCTCCTGTTTGGGGAATACATTGTGCGATGTGGGATTTTTGTTTGTTTTTTTGTATTGTTTTGCTTACTGAATTAGTCACGAACCTGCATTATACTGGGCTGAGTTTAGATAACATTTATAAATTACAGGGTTGCTTAGCACCACATTGTACACATTACCAAGCTGACATATGTTTGAATTGTAGAATTAGCAGGAGTTCAGAGAAGGGTTGTAAGAATGATTTGGGTCATGGAAAAACCTCTCATATGAACAGAGATTGATAGATTGTTTACCTTAGAAGACAAATAAGAGGTAATATGATACAAGTGTATCAAATAAATGAATGATACACAGAAAGTAGGTTGGGAGCTTTGTGTTATAAAATGGAAAGAACAAGGGGACAGTCAGTGAAATTAAAACGTGGCAAATTCAAAACTGATAGTTACAAATACAAATACTTTTCCATACAACACATAATTAGACAGTGGAACTCATTGCAGCCAAGAATTTAGCAAAATTTTAAAAAGGATTGGAAATTTATATGACTATTAGGGCTGTCGAGCAATTAAAAAAATTAATCGCATGATTAAAAAAAATGAATTGCGATTAATTGTGCTGTTAAACAATAATATAATACCATTTATTTAAATATTTTTGTATGTTTTCTACATTTTCAAATATATTCAGTTATAACAAAGAATACAAAGTGTACAATGCACACCTTATATTTATTTTTTATTACAAATATTTGCACTGTACAAAAGAAATAGTATTTTTCAATTCACCTAATACAAGTAGTGTAGTGCAAGCTCTTTATCATGAAAGTTGAACTTACAAATGTATAATTATGTACAAAAAAACTGCATTCAAAAATAAAACAATGTAAAACTCTAGAGTCTACAAGTCCACTCCGTTCTACTTCTTGTTCAGCCAATCACTCAGAGAAACAAGTTTGGTTACAATTTGCAGGAGATAATGCTGCCTGATTCTTCTTTACAATTCACCTGAAAGTGAGAACAGGTGTTCTCATGACACTGTTGTAGCTGGTGTTGCAAGATATTTATATGCCACATGCGCTAAAGATTCATATGTCCCTTCATGCTTCAACCACCATTCCAGAGGACATGCGTCTATGCTGATGACGGGTTTCTGTTCAATAACAATCCAAAGCAGCGTGGGCCGATGCATGTTCATCTTCATCATCTGAGTCAAATGCCACCAGCAGAAGGTTGATTTTCTTTTTTGGTGCTTCAGGTTCTGTAATTTCTGCATCAGAGTTTTGCTTGTAGCGAGACGACGACTTACTGGCTCAGCGCCTCCTGCTGGTCGTCCTGGGAATTAGCTCATGTCCAGCTCCAGAGCGCCCTCTGCTGGCCAGTGTCTCACCTGCCTCAGGTCCCATGTCCCTCTCAGGACTCCAGTGACCTTTACCTCAGGGTTCTGCCCCAACAGCATCCCCACCCTCTGGCTCTCCCCTCCCTGGGGAACCCCCATCCCTCTAACCCCATCTTGCCTCAGTGACTACTGCCAGTCATCTAGCCCCCTCTCACTGGGGCAGACTGCAGTCCGTAATGGCTACTCATCATCGGCAAGGGGGTAGGACCAGCTGCCTCTGCCTAGCCCCAGGCTGCACTTCTGCAATGCCAATACCTGCTTTGGCCTTACCCAAGGCCTCAGCTTGGGGAGTTTCCAGGCTGGAGCTCCCCAGCTTCTATTGCCTTTCCCCAGCACTGCTCTGCACCTGGTACCCTGCTCCCAGGCCGCCAGATCCTTCTCTCTCCACAGCTAGAGAGAGACTATGACCCAGCTCCTCCCTGAGCCCTTATAACAGGGCCAGGTGTGGCCTGATTGGGGCATGGCCCCAGCTGTAGCTGCCTCCCCAATCAGCCCAGCCTCCCTCCCCCAGAGCGGGATAACTGCCCCACTACATTGCTCTTTTAAGACTTCTGAAAGCATGCACCACACCTCATCCCTCTCAGATTTTGGAAGGCACTTCACATTCTTAAACCCCGGGTTGAGTGCTGTAGCTATCTATAGAAATCTCACCTTGGTACCTTCTTTGCGTTTTTGTCAAATCTGCAGTGAAAGTGTTCTTAAAATGAACAAGATGTGCTGGGTCACTATCCAAGACTGCATGGGAGTTGTCCTAATTATAGCACATTTCGGAAGGGATATTGAAACTCATGCATTGGGGCTTAAACCAACCTCTAACTATTAGGAATCAGGATAAGACCTAATGTGAGGAGCAGATTCTCCCAAGTCTCCCTATTGCAGATTTTTTACGCCTTCTTGTGAAGCATCTGATGCTGGCCATCGTCAGAGATTGGATACTGGTCTATGTGGATATTGAGTCTGCTCTAGTCTGGCAATGCTTATGATTTTGATAATGCAAAGCTTCCCTAAACTTGCCTAGCAGGTCAGTGGACGAATGTCCTTGCTTGGGCTCTGATGTTTATTGTTTCTTCTGAGCATGAGTGCCAGGGTTGTGTCTGGGGAAAAGAGGGCAAGCTTAAGGTACGCCTATGTTACAACAATTCCCTGCTGCTGGAACTGGCCCTGGGAGGTGCTCTGATTTACTCCATGATTGAGGTTGACCCCACAATGGTCCAGGGCTGCGACCAGGATATTTAATGTCCATGCAGAGCAGACAAGGTCCTGGTTTGTAAGTCTCTGGTGAAATTTTCCAAAGTGTCTATGTGATTTAGGAGTCTAAGTTTTATTGAAAGCCAATGGTCCTAGGCTTCTAAGCTACTTAGGCCCAGATCCACAAACCTATGTAGGCACCTAAACCCCAGACTTTTTAGCCAGTTTTAGCCACCAATTTTAGCCACCACTGTAACCCCCTCTTGCCACTGCCTAACCATGTAGGTGCTTAAACTCAGTCAGTGCCTAAAATTCCTGGATAAAAGTTCCCTAAGTGCCTAGGTGTGATGCTTTTTTGGGGTGCTCAGGATTGTGGGTCATCTTGTTATCCCCTTGCCTTCAACATGAGGGTGTTTATCCTGTGGTAGCTGGATGTCAGCTCTTGTATACCACCAGCTTTTCAAGCACTCACTTCAGGACTCTACCAGTCCTATTTTGCTATCTTGCTTTGCAGGTTAACATCAGACGTACCCCAATCCCTGAAACCCCCGTGAAGAGTGTTCCCTGGTAGCATTCAGCTCCTGGCACTGGACACTCTCAGAATGGAGCCCCACTATGGAGCCCCCCCCAAAGAGACATATACGCACAGGTGGACAGTTACAGCTGAGATTTCAGGACCTTTATATCAACACATGTCTATTTATAGTGAAAACAAATATCGGTTTATGAACAAAAAACAGAGATCCCCAGATTCAAGTGAGTTTTGAGTCAGACTAATGAAAACAGAAGTGATTACAAATAAAACAAAAATATAACAAGCTTTCTAGAGACTAACACTTGCTAGGGTACAACCCTTGTCTAAAGCAGTTTCTTACCCTCAAAGCTTTTTGGCAGAGCTTGCTGGTTTTCAGTCAATCTAGGATTCATTCCTTCACAAATTGCCCCCCTCTGCCAAGGGTGTTCCTCCGTGAAATGGATAATGGAGTGTTGTTCCACCCCCCTGTTATAGTTCAATAGTCCTTTAAAATGCCTTCCTGGTGCCCTGCTGCAATGTTGAGATCATGTCCCCATGTCAACCTGTTTCTCCTTTAGACATTACATGTTTTGTGTTTGCTTCACACACATCAGAGACAAAGTGGATTGCCCTTTGTCTGGTAAAACCTACTTGTGAACCCTGCCTGGCACACAGATTCTAAACACATTTCAGTACATCCATACAACTTCTTAAATATCACCCCTACATACATCCCACAACTTTTAGGAGGATCAGTATGAGATAAGCTTCCATTAGACATCTCACATGACCCTTTTTGGGTAAATACTATGAAAGCAATGTGTTGAGTATAGTGAGTGTGTCAGGCCTGGTAGGAGTTGATGTATTGACGGAGGAGCTGTTATCCGATACCATCTGCTTGATCATTTTGCGATGATAGTTTTGCTTAAATACCGATATGATGCCTTGGTCCAGTGGCTGGATTTATGACTTAGTGTTCTTCGGGAGATAAGAGACTTTAATCTTGCCGTCACAACTGACAAGATTTTCCACTGGGGGGTGGGCAGGGCAATTATCCAGCAGTAGGAGAGCTTTTTGCTCCTGCTTGAGTTTTCGTAAATGAGCCCGAGTGGCTGGCACGAAAGTTTTATGGAAAAAATCTTGAAATATGGAGATATTCATCCATGCATTCTTGCTGTTGGTGTATTCAAAGGAAAGGGCCTTCATATTAACATGATGAAAACATCTGGGAGATCTCACTTTTCCGATCATCAGAGGTCTGACTTTGTGGCTGCCAGACTTGTTGACACAAAACAAGAGAGTGACTCGGTCCTTCCTCTGCTTAAAGCCTTCTCATTTCATTTCTGACTATCAGTCCTGGTTGCGAGGGTGTGATCGGGTAACATTTTAAAGCATAAACCAGTCTCATTGCAGTTGTAAACTTGATCGGCTGTGTAGCAACCTTCCTCCAGCAACTTTTTAAGCTCAGTTGGGTAGGAATTGGCATCCTCTTTATCAGCTGAGCGGCTTTCCCCAGACACAAGAACTTGGCTTATAGTGTGCCTTTTCTTGAATCTGTCCAGCCAGCCGTTACTCGCTTTAAATTTGGATTCATTTCCATTGATAAGGAGATCAAATTTCTCTGCTTGAGCTTTCAGAATAGGGCCAGAAATGGGAACTCCTTCTAAGTGAGCCTGGAGAAACCATTGGTACAAGGCTGAATCCAGGCTTTTGTCATTAGCAAACTTGACCTTTTTACTCTGTAAACCAGTTTCCTCTTCAAGAATGCAGGGTAGACTACGGAGCTTTTCTTCTTCTTTTTTCCACCCCCGCAGAGTGGACTCGCTAATTCCTAGATCTCTAGCAAGCTGAGTTTCTTGTTTGCCCTTCTTTACTTGATCCATGGCATACAATTTCTCTTGGGCAGAAAACGACTTGCATTTGCGAACTGTTGTATCCATAATGGAAGAACGCGGTTTATTTATAAATGTCGTAAAAAAAGTATTCCGGCAAAACGCGAACAGTATTACGGCCTTAAAGGGGAGCCAACTGATGATCGCATTATATCCGAATTCGCGTTATCGCGAGATATTGCGAGGTTTGACTGTACTAGAATAACTCCTTCACACTATGTTGACCAAATCTGCCTCATGTGCTTCCTACAGCAAACACTTTAAATACAAGCACAGATGCAATGCTCATAACTTCAGATATAAAAATGATACATGCATACAAATAGGATGAATACATTCAGTAGAACATAACCTTTGCAAAGATATGTTACATGGCATATCTAGCATAAAACATATTCCAGGTAGGTCATATTTACACTCATAAGCATATTTCTATAAAGCATTATGGGGTGCAATGTCACACCCACCTCTCAGGTGAGTGCTCCAACCACTGAACTAGGTGGGTCTCTGTCAATCTCTTCTATTGAAGTTGTTCCATGTTGATTGAATAATTAACTATTAATTGGGCCAGAAAAAGAGCGAGTTACTCTGTAGTCCAGTGGTTAGGCCATTCACCAAGAGGTGGGAGACCTCTGTTTAAATCCCTTCTCCTCATCAGACAGAGAGGGAACTTGAACTAGGGGCCTCCCACATCCCAGTGAGTAGCCTACCACTGGGCTAAGGGCAAAAAGAGGAGCCTTGGCTATTTACCTGGCCAGGATAAAAATGTTTTCAGCCCCCTCCTCCCCAGAGCCCAAGCCGAAAACAAGCAAACAGAACCTGAGTGGCACAGAGGCCTCTGGAAGATGGCACCCAGGGTGACCACCCTGCTTGCCCACCCCTAGAACTGGCCCTGGATTAAGGGTTAGGAGGGAGGCACCTCCTCCGGCAACTTTGCTTGGAGCTAGGCAAGCACCAAACTCATTCTTACCTGAAACAACTAAGTCGCCTGATGCTGGGAAAGGGGTTCCTGGTTGTGGATTGCTAGCAGAGATAGGCATCTCTCTGCAGCCTGGACTAAGGCACTGAACTCTGAGAGAGGAATGGGGCTTAGCACACACCCCTCTTGTCAGCATCTCTCATTGCTAGCTTAGGCAGCTCCCTGCCTAGTACGCTGGCTTTTGTGGATTGCATCCTTAGGCGCCTGTCTCTCCCCATGCATTGCAAAGGGAGTCTAGGTGCCTAACTTGGACTTTGTGATCACTCAGTGTTTTTCCTGTGATCTTCTAGGTGCCTCAAAGTTAGGTGTTGTGATGCTCAGCATTGCAACGCCTAAGTCCTTTTGTGCCTCTGGGCCTTAGGCACTCTGGAAAATTTTACTCCTCATCCAAAAGTACTGCAGAGCAAACTACCTATGACTCAATTTATACTCCTGAAGGCCAGAGCCATGACTTGTATCTTTGGGAGGAAGGGGTCAAGAGTGTAGATGACTAAGCCACTGTCTGGCTAGAATAACATTTTAGGTTTCAAATGAGCTGAATACTGAACAGTAATACCAGTGGTGCTCTTTGCCTGCCAATGTTCTGGGTAGCTTGGCAAGACAAATGAGAACTTACAGTAGTAGTAGTCCATCACTGACCCAATTCTCATCTATGGCTTCACATATGACTCTAAAGTCAGAATCCTGATGCACAGAGTTGGCCACATTGAGGACGTGGGGAGTCTGTATCCATGATGTTTGATAATGTGGCTCTGTGGCGTCTTTCACGTGCAGCCTGGAGACGATTTCATCGATCCCGCTTAAACCTGCTGCATGCTAATCTTGTCAAAGACCATCCGTGAGTCCTGTTCTGTGCCATTTGCTCAAGTTCTGTAAGATTGATACCAGCGCACTGGAGACTGCTCTTCCAGTTATCTTTGAAGCTCTTATAGGGATGGTCCTTCTTTCTTTTGCCCTGCCTCAGCTCCCCATGCAGGAGCTGTTTTGGGTGGCAGTGGTCCTCCATTCTGATGAAGTGTCCAGTCAAATTGTGCTCTCAGTACCATTTCCTTGATGCTGGTTGTGTTTGGTCTCTCAAGGACCTTCATATTGGTCACAGTAGTGAGTTGGAGTGGCCTCCCTCCGAGGCTGACAGGGAGGAATCACTCCCCCCCGGTGCGCGGAGCTAGGCTGGGCCCACCCCACGCGTTGGAAGCAGTGGGGTGGAACAGGAAGTATAAGAGGCGGGGCCTTCAGCTCAGTTGGATCAGAGCAAGGGAAGGAGGCAGATGCTCTGCCCTGTTGCTGGCTCCTGGACCAGGGACTGATATGTGCCAACCCGTGCCCCTGGAGGAGAACTCCAAGGGAGGGGAGCTGTTGGGACTATGTCAGCTGAATACCCTGGGGAGTTGCCAGGACTGCGCCAGGCGAGTACCCCAAGGAGCTACTGGGACTGTTGGCTGCTGAGTATCCCGAGGATACTGAGGATCTGCAAGCAACAGAGCCCTACAAACAGGTAGGGATAAGAAGTAGCCCAGGGAAACCAGACATTCATTCGGCTGTGTTGCTGAAACCACAGTTAGTATGTTTTGGTAGGATCCCCACTGACCCAGTGGCAGGATCACCTGCTATTGGTAGGACCCTGGGCTGGGACCCAGTGGAGTAGGGTGGCCCCAGGTACCCCTACCTTCTGCTGCGACTCCACCCCTGGGGTGGCGGCCTACTTATCCAACACCAGACAGCCTCTGCTTGTTTGCTCTCTGCCCCAGCCAGGAAGCTGGGTTATACAGACCACTACTGCTCTGCCCTGCCCAGAGGTCTTGAGCCTGCCTCTTTTTGCTGTCTTCCCCAGTCAGGGTGCTGGATTATTGACTACTGCTGCTTTGTGGGGGCTTTAGCCTGACTGTTTACCATCTACCTCAGCCAGGAAGCTGGGCTAAAGACCGCTGATTGCCCTGCCCTGCCCCAAGGGGCCAGGGCCCTAGACTCTTTACTGACACAAAGCAAATTGACAGGGGATTAGCATGCTAGGTGGCGTAGAGAGGTGTAGTGACCTCCCTCTGAGGCTGACAGGGAAGAACCACTAAAAGTCACTATAGTCACGCTGTCCTGCCAGCAAATGAGTGGAGGGAGCACATGTGAAATTGCTCAAGCTGTTTAATGTGCTGTCTATAAAGAGTCTATGTCTCAGAACCATACAGAAGAGATGTTAGGACCACTGCACTGTAGATCTTCAATTTGGTGGAGAGACGAATTATGTGTTAGAGTTGGCCAAGGGTCTGGCTGGCTTTACTGATTCTGGAGGAATCAAGGAAATAACAAAAATAGATGCTTGTTGTCTAGTTAGGACAGTCTCTATTAAATGGAGTAAGGCACCATTCGACTACAGTGCTAGAGCCATAAAGAAGCACCTGACCTCTACCCAGCTAATACCTGCGTTTCCTACTCATGAACTTTGCCTCTAGAAGAACTTACTTTCCTATCAGGTCTTTTTAAGTTTCAGTTCATTTTTGTAAGTTACTGTTTTTCCGAGTTTCAGATAATAATGTAATCAGAGCAAATCCTCACCACACTGAGCACAAATGCTCCTGGATTTATGTCCTGTCATAAAGATCATACAGATGTAACATAGATGGAAATAGAGAAAATGTAAGGAGCAGATTTTCAGCTCCCCTGTGTTTTTTTTTACTTTGAAGCTTATTTCTGCATTTAAAATGATGTATCCTATCACTCTTTCATGTAACAATGACATTGCTATTACTATTCATTTCTATTCATTACATTTTGGGAGTCGTCTTATTTCTTCATAAAAAAGTGGATATAGACATAAACCATCTGCTGCTGGGAGATCAGTTTTCTAGTAATTTTCAGAGGGCACCTATTGAGTGAATCATATTAAGAGCCTTGATAAAGTAGCAGGGTTCTCTAATTACCCATGTATGCGAAACAACTTTCTGCCTGATTGCTGGCAGTGTTCCTCCAGGACGACAATATATTGCTTGGTTTTTTTATCAGAATGCCATCATGCTTTCTCTGTTTACAGTACATACCAATGGAGAAATGTGGCAAGTACTAAGAACTTTGTTATACTTTACATTACAATTTTTATATTTAGCATCTTTTGTACACTCTGCATCCCCAAATGGCTTACAGAGTGGAATAACTCCCCATCGGACTTAATTTCCCCACTCCTCCCTTAGGATGTATAAGCAGTGGAGAAAGTCTTCAGATGAAATTTACAGAGATGAAGAATTGATGAGGCAAAGATTATTTTTTTTCCCCAGGAAGACACTTTCAGATGACAGGAGTAAGTGAGGAGAGAAGATTTTTCTTACCAATTATGAGATGGGCCAGATGACTGGAGAGGGCAGGGAAGAGAAAGTCTGCAGTAAATCCACAGAGGGTCTTAAAAATTAGTGTGACAATTTTGAACTGGACACTTCAATGAAAGGAGAGACAGTGGAAGCGTCAGAGGGCAGGTGTGTGTGATGTGGTCTTGTTTACATAAGTGAATTGTGATGGTTTACACATCAGTAGGTTTGTTATACAAATTTGACTTTCTTGATTTCTGAGCTCTTATAGTCATCAAATGATTTCCTGAATTGTTGTGAATGGGAAGCATGGACTAAATAACAATCCTACATTTTCTAGCTTCACAGTTCAGAGGTTTGTGCTAGGGGGAAGAATCTTTGGAGTCAAATCCCATGTGTTCTCATGAGTTGATCATTCCAGAATTGTTTTTATATTTACCTGAAACCAGTGCTGCTACTGTTTCATATCTTGAGTCTAGCCTATCTGTGGCCTGACAGATAATACCTTGGGGGGTTTAAATAGCTGTAGTTCTTTTCTAGAGATAAAGCAATAGGCTTTCTTTAAAGTTACTCCAGCCATGCAGGACCAGGTTCTGAACAACTAGAAAGAAATGTCACTGGAGACCCAAGTTAACTCTCTCTTCCACTCCCCTGCCCCCAGACCTCTCACAGATTTCGAATTTAGTTAAAGGGTTCTTGTTCAACACACATGACACAGAAACCAACTGTGAACACAAGCAAATCAAATAAAAATATCCATTCTTGTGCCTGTGGAATGCTCTATGGTGGCTTATGGCCAACCAACTGCTGTCACTTCCTTTTCTGAGCCTGGCCCATCCCCTTTTAAGGTTCTGAGACTCACTAGGCTCAGCGACACCTGATAGCTTCAGCTCAGGGAGACACTGCAAGCTAGAGCTGTGCAAGTAATCCATTGTTTTAATTTGCCGGTTGGACTGAAAAATTTCATTTTGGATCACCTGAAACAAACAATTTTTGGTTTTTGTGCCAAAACAAAAATTGTTTTGGGTTGAACGGAATGCTTTGTTTGACCCAAAACAGAATGTTTTCTTTAAATTTTGAGCCTTTTAACTACTTTTTAAATTAACAGCAAAGGAAAATTGAAAACTTCATTCACAAAATCAGAGCAGAAGGAGGAGGTAGTGTTGCCACCTGTGATGGGTTTATAGACCCCTCACTAAGACTTAAGATGTAATAGAGCAGTACTGGGCCAAGAAGGCCCAGCCCCTCAGCAGCTGCAAAGCATGTTCGAAATGGAGGGCCTGCTAAAAAAGGAGCTGCTGACAGGCAAATGGGGAGAGTGAAGGAGAGGCAGGCATGTGTGTGTTTTTCTGGGAAGAGTCTGGACTGTGGATAAGACCCAACTGGGAGGCCAAGACCCTGATCCCCTTTTCCTCCCCCTCCTTCCCTCTGACAAAGGGGAGCAGGTAGACACTGGAAAGTGAGCTGGGAAGAGTGTTTGAACTATTGAGACTGTAGGAGCAACACTCTGTTGAGAGGGAAGCTGAGTGCCACAACCACCCCCAAAACTGAAGAGAGTACAGGAAGTGGCCCAGGGAAAGCTGGTCTGTTGTACCACCTAGAGGTCCTGTGCCTTCATCACAATGTCAGCCTTCTTCCCACACTAAATATATATAGCATCACTGAAGCACTCTTTGGTGCAGTTGTTCACTTTTTTTCTTTGTTCTTAGTTACCATAATTTATGAAAACAATCTAATCAATTTAGTAGCTTACCAATAGTATCTCTGTCCCGAATGTTAGCTTAGGGTTGTAGGGAATGTTTCACACTTAGCAACATAGTATGAAGTGCAAAAAGATTATTGTGTATCCTGGGGTAAAATAACTGTGATGCAGTTGCCTTGGTAATAATTTATTTGACATCTGGGCAAGACTATACACACACACACACTATAGCACTGTCAGTCCTGCCTACACATTGGTAATCGACAACTTCTTTCTTTGTCTGCAAAATGCTATGAAATGTATGCTGATGGTAAATCTGTTTCTGTGAAATGCTAATGATTTCCTCTTTCCCCGGATGAGTAAACATTTGACAGCAAATCCTATACCAGAGTCGAGGTCCCATTGTCCGCCCCACCAAATGTTGCCCTAGTGACCGCCTCAATTTGAATTCAGCCTTGCTCACTGACATGGAACTTCACAGCCGCAGAGTACATTTGAAAATGAAAAGAGCAGACACTGCTGTGTCAGAACAAATCCTTATTTAACAGACACTGTCAAAGAGCCAAATCCTCTCCCCAGTGCTAGGCCTGAGGAAATGGACTATGTTCTCAGATCAACCACACACACGCCCGTCCCCCGAGGCTTCTCTCCTCTCCATTTTACCTTCACCTGAAAGAATACCAAATAACGTAGTGGTAAACCTTTCAAAAGTAATCAGCTCCCTGCTGTTCCTATTGAGAGAAATGCCCCAATTGTGGGTGCTGAGCAGTTCTAAAATACTGCCCCCCCTTATTATTGTTCTTTTAGATGTATCTCATTATTAAGGAGTACAGCGACCATCATAATTGGTCCTCTCACCCAGACAGAACTACTTTTGCAATGGTTACTTTTCTGCTTGACCACAAACACTTTCCCATTCTCCTTAAGGGAACTGCTCCTTACACTTTTAAGAATGGGCAAAAAGCTGGAAAAGGTTTTTTTTTGGCTTCTGTCCAAATCTTCCCATTCCATTAAAATGAAATTTATTTAAACTGAGTCTCCTACCTCCTCATGTGACGTTTCTGTACCCTTTGTATTAACTGGTAGATCCTGGTTGTCCATGGAAGGCCAGCACACCTCCCCATTCTGTTTGAGCTCTTTGTTTAGATTTCATTAGCACCTATGGGACAGCAGCAACCTTGATTTGCTGAGTCAAGGAAGAAGGAAATAACTGTGAGAGCCTGAAAAATGCCACCCTAGAAGGCCCGAGGCCCCCTGGAAACTCTCTTTGTTTGCAGATGGGAATGTTTCCTGGCCAGGACGCAAGAAGCCTTTAAACTCTGAGTCTCGTGCTGCTTTAAAAAAAAAAAAAATCAAAATGTGGAAAGGGAACCACTAAGTGGTCCCCTTTATATATCTGCCGTGTATTTTCTGTTGTCAGTTAGACACACTACATATATAGAAAAACGTACTCTTAGAAAAAAATCCCATACAATGTGGAGTTTCCTGTGCATGTGTTTTTTATCCTGCCTTCTCTGTTGCTTGGTTTCTAGAGATGTTTCTTTTACTGTGTTAATAGATACGAAGAAGTTACCTTCTTGTTGTTCAGAACTGTAGGACCACTATTCACTGCAGGTTTTTTTCTATTTAACATTTTCTTGGGAGTTCATTCCTTTCCTTAGTGCCCAAACCCCAGCTTTACTGATACCTTCAATGGCTCCAATGATGTCTGTCTCCCATCTGTCTGCAGGAACACCCCAGCTGACAGTCCAGATGAACCTTTGGCACCTTAGAGACTAACCAATTTATTTGAGCATGAGCTTTCGTGAGCTACAGCTCACTTCATCGGATGCATACCGTGGAAACTGCAGAAGACATCATATACACACAGAGACCATGAAACAATACCTCCTCCCACCCCACTGTCCTGTCCATACACACACAAACTCACTCTCCTGCTGGTAATAGCTTATCTAAAGTGATCATCAAGTTGGGCCATTTCCAGCACAAATCCAGGTTTTCTCACCCTCCACCCCCCCACACAAACTCACTCTCCTGCTGGTAATAGCCCATCCAAAGTGACCACTCTCTTCACAATGTGTATGATAATCAAGGTGGGCCATTTCCTGCACAAATCCAGGTTCTCTCACCCCCTCATCCCCCTCACACACAGACATGAAGGTCGCTATCTTACAACAAAAAAACTTCAAATCCAGACTCCAGCGAGAAACTGCTGAATTGGAATTCATTTGCAAATTGGATACTATTAATTTAGGCTTAAATAGAGACTGGGAGTGGCTAAGTCATTATGCAAGGTAGCCTATTTCCCCTTGTTTTTTCCTAACCCCCACCCCCCGACGTTCTGGTTAAACTTGGATTTAAACTTGGAGAGTGGTCAGTTTGGATGAGCTATTGCCAGCAGGAGAGTGAGTTTGTGTGTGTGTGTGTTTCCGGGGGCGGGGGGTGAGAAAGCCTGGATTTGTGCTGGAAATGGCCCACCTTGATTACCATGCACATTGTAGGGAGAGTGGTCACTTTGGATGAGCTATTACCAGCAGGAGAGTGAGTTTGTGTGTGTGGTTTTTGGAGGGGGGTGAGGGGGTGAGAGAACCTGGATTTGTGCAGGAAATGGCCCACCTTGATTATCATACACATTGTGAAGAGAGTGGTCACTTTGGATGGGCTATTACCAGCAGGAGAGTGAGTTTGTGTGAGGGGGGGCGGAGGGTGAGAAAACCTGGATTTGTGCTGGAAATGGCCCAACTTGATGATCACTTTAGATAAGCTATTACCAGCTGGAGAGTGAGTTTGTGTGTGTATGGACAGGACAGTGGGGTGGGAGGAGGTATTGTTTCATGGTCTCTGTGTGTATATAATGTCTTCTGCAGTTTCCACGGTATGCATCCGATGAAGTGAGCTGTAGCTCACGAAAGCTCATGCTCAAATAAATTGGTTAGTCTCTAAGGTGCCACAAGTACTCCTTTTCTTTTTGCGAATACAGACTAACACGGCTGTTACTCTGAAACCAGATGAACCTTGTTGGAGTTCTCAGTATGCGTGAGTTCAGCTGCCTTTGCTGATGGTGTAACATGACTCCAGTTGTGAGATGTCACCTTTGACCGATATCAAGGGGTTAGTCCAGAAATCTAGCATTTCAATAGAACTATTAGGGTGGATGGATTAAAATAAATATATTAGTAGTAAACTGTAAGGGCAATAGAACATTGCACCTGGGTTCTTCAAAATAGCATCATTTTTTTTCTCTCTGCAAATACTGAATTTTTATTTTTATATGGCTTGAAGATATCCTGTCCTCTCATTGCCTTAATCTACTCCTGATCGTGCTTCAGTGGCTGCATAGAAACATTCCAAAGTACATCTGCCCAATTGAAATCAAATATTTGAAAATGTAGAAAAACATCCAAAATATTTAATAAATTTCAATTGGTATTCCATTGTTTAACAATGCAATTAAAACTACGATTAATCGCAATTAATATTTTTGAGTTAATCGCGTGAGCTAACTGTGATTAATTGACAGCCATAAAAAATCCACATTTTATAGTATAGGCCTGAACTTTTTGAGTGTCCACTTAACTGGAGGAGATGTGAGTGTGTGTGTGTGTTTTCCCTCCACCCTTCTCTAGCAGTTTCATTAATTTGGGTGCAATAAATTGTCACAAAGCTACTAAAGGCATTTCTCCTGCACAGTCTTGTCTGGAAATGACTGTCTGGGATCCTGTGAGTATTTGGCGATGTGGCTACAGGATGTTTATCTTCCTTATGTAAATGATCTGGCTCTGTGTTAGCCTGAGGTCTGCAGCTGGTCTGAGTTCCTATGATTGGGAGGATTGTAATGGCTGAGGTATAAAACTGGATGCTTCTCTCATCAGAACAGTGTGTGTAGCAAAAGGAGCCAAATAAGAGACAACCAAATTAAAAAAATAACCAGCTACGGTTAATATATTCAATAAAACGGAGACTTCAAAACATAAATACCATGCAGACTGCCGTGAACAGAGCATCCAGTTTATAGATTCTGTGGATAAACTGGATAGTCAATTGTTTGACCACACTTTGGTTCATTCTGATATGTACCCGAGACACCAACTTACCAATATCGGTCAGGTTTATTGCTAAAAGTAAAAAATAATATAGTACATGAAAAAGGTTCAACATGATACCAGTTTCTGGGAAGCCATCTTCTGCAGCGTTGATAAATTCTCCTTACACAGAAGGTGTGCTCCCGAAGTTACACATTTCAGCTACAAGTATTTTTAGGTTGATTTATACAAGCTATAAAACTTCTTACATGTCACTAAAATCTAACCCATCGGTTTGCACCAGTTCCTTAACTTCTTGTTCTGTACCTTCCTTATCTAGGTTTTGGTCCACAAAGCATCTCCCTAGCTTGTACTAAGACATAGAACAAATGTATCTTGATTTTGACAAGTTTCCTATTTGCTTATGCCAAGTGCTGAGCTGTAGTATTGCAGGGTGTTGTGGGATGTAGCTTAGCATGAGTGAACAGAACTCTGGGAAAAACATAGGCTAGGTCAGCTCTTATGGCTGCCAGGCATTGTATAATGTGGTATGTACTAACCTAACATATGTGTTGGTTAACAATTCTTTTGCAACATGATTGTATGGGACTCAATCAGAGAGCTAAATGAATCTCAGTAATTCATGCAAATATCTTTTTCATTCAGGTCATATCAGGCAAACTGGCTAAGTCTCTGAGAACAAGGGCTACTTGTTTTGGTGAGACCAACTGACAAATACTTTGGCTTCCTTTTGTAAAAACTCTGGCTCATTAGGTATATGCATGTTTCTATAATGGTAACAGAAGCATGCCTGCTAAGTAATAACGATTGGTGCCAGCTAGAAGACTCCACAGTTGGTCTATCAGGGTTGAAACTGCATCCACTGGTAATATTTCATCTTTGGTTTAATCTGCTGCTGTCTGCTGCCCCTGAAAATTCTGGCAGACAAAGTGTCTCCTGAGTACCAGGTACTTATTTCAATTTAAAAGAACAGTTCATTTAAAAATTCTAAACATTACAATAACCCCTCAAGCCTATTTAATTAACACCTATTTATATTTTTGCTACCTTCTCCAAGGCACTAATGTTTGTGTGGCTTTGGTTCTGGACGTGTGTACAGGAAGTGAATCCAGATCAGTGTAAAAGGACAAAGATGACCTTGTGACATATAGTGACCCATGCGCATATCTATGCTGGCTTCTGTGATGGTGTGTGGATTATCTGAGTAGGCTAGTGTCTGTGTTTATGGTCTGTAATTCCCAGGTGTGCAGAAAAGAATTCACTGCAAATCATTATTCTTGCAGCCATGTTGGTCCCAGGATATCAGAGACAGAAGGTGGATGAGGTTGGTGAGAGAGACAAGCTACCAA
The DNA here is from genome assembly GCF_965140295.1 of Lepidochelys olivacea. Lineage (NCBI taxonomy): Eukaryota > Metazoa > Chordata > Testudines > Cheloniidae > Lepidochelys > Lepidochelys olivacea. Next base: position 24,572,620 of record NC_140415.1, on the reverse strand, counting down.
ACAACACAGAGATCTCTGTGTAGCTTGAAAGCTTGTGTCTCTCACACCAACAGAAGTTGCTCCAATAAAAGATATGACCTCACCCACCTTGTCTCTAATAGTATTTTAGGCATTTTGCAACCCAAAATAGGTCAGATGTATGGCTGGACTATATCAGGAGTAATTTAGTGACTGATTTATGATTTGTAGTCAGAAACAACTCCTTAAAAATGACAAGAACTAGATTCTATCTGCTAAAACTTGTTAACTGGAATTTCCAAAGTGCTTTTTCTGTCACTGTAGTTCTTATCAAAGCTATTCAAGTCTCTGATAATAATTGGTTTTAAAGCAATCAAAAGTCCTCAAATATTTCATGAACCTGAAAATCCTGTTGACCCCACATGTCAAGGTACCAGTATTTTAAGGAGGACAGCACTATCTGTATTTGATCTGTTACTAGATGTTAGTATCATAAGATACCACGCTCTGAAATGTTAGGCCTTGATAGGCCAAGTATGCTAGAATTTAGGGGACCCAGAGATGTTTTCATTAATTAAAATAGATTTTGGTTTTGTGCCATTGACTCTGCTTCATTAATCTCGGCACTGTCTGCTTCAGCTCCTAAGCAGCAATCTGTCCCTACACAAGCTACTTATAGGACATATATTCAATATTTTGTTCATATATGTGTGCAAAGTGCCTTATGCAATGGGGCCCCTGATCCTGATTAGGGCTTTACACACTCATGGAATACAAGTTTTTAATAATCTGAACAATCAGATGTAAATTTAACTTGGATTATTAGGAGTTAAAGTCATGTTCTATATTAATGAATAATCTATATCCCACTCAGAGGTCAACTCGCAGACCTTACTGACCTTCAGTAAGGTCTCCGAGTTGACCTCTGAGCGGGATGACACAATAATTTGGTCAATAACCGTCCCTTAAATGGTTACTTCTACCTCTAGCTTCAGAAAGGAGCAATACATCTTCCTGTGTAATTATATTTGTAGCATTGTTCAGAAATGCACAGACACAATCTAAAATGAGCCCAGCACCCTTAGGCCAGGAGAAGTAAAACTCCATGCCAAGGAACAGCTGTGGTCACTCTGGGACACAAGTCAGGAGAATCAATGAGCTGCTCTCGTTTTTGCAGTGCACTGTGCTATTAGAATCACTATATAAGATCTAGATAGTGGTCCAGCCTATATGCCTGCATAAGACGTCCTTATTCCCTTGCACTGGGGCCCTAGACTAGTGCTGCTTGCACATAGGAAATAACAGATGAACAGGAGGGAGGAGAACCCTGACTCCACCCCCACAGTGCACCTGGTGGTGTAGCTCGACTTGTACATCAGGGAGCATATCGTGCATCAGACCTATCAGAATTTACTCACACCCAGAGCAACGCGGAGACAGGGAAAGAGACTGCAACTCAAAGAGTTGCAATCTCCACCTGGAGACCGCACAGCAATGCACTGCCCTTCACCCTGGGTTAGTCTGCCAATTGGCACTAGCCCTCTATGGATAGGATGTAGCAGAATATAATCCAGAGGATAGCCAGAAATTAACACTGGCGTATGTTTTCCAGTCTGCAGTAGAATGACTCTCCCTGCTGTGGAGGCGAGATACGGGAAGGCAGGAGTCACGAACGCTGTCATTGTAGCTCTTCTTATTCAGAAATAAGCTCTGGACATGGCGAGCTCTACAAGTGTTGCCAAATTATAGCGACACCCCTGGAGCATGTAGCAGTGACAGGGACAATATATTATGGAAATGCTCAGTACTGTCTGAGGCTTCATCACCTGTCCATTCCTGATACAGTTACACACAGCATCTCACTATGACTTGTCCCATAGATTAAAACCCTTCATTTTTGGCTTCTACCAAAAGCCTCCAAAAAATTCTCCGGTATTGAAAAATCCAGTATTCCAATTTTTTTTCTGATTTCTATCCAGATTTTGTACCTGCTGAACCCTCCCTCCATCCCCAGCTCCCTGATTGCAGACTCCCTGCTGCATGGCACAGCACGGCTGCACAGGGGAGGGTAATTGCCAGTCGGTGGTTGCTGCAGCTGGATAGTGGGAGAAAGAGATGGACAGTCAGTCTGCTGAGACTGTGGACTGTTGCAGTGTCAGGCTGCAGGGAGTACTGGTTCCCTCCTGACCCCAGCACTTCAGCACAGCCCCAGGGCACAGATCCCTGTACACGTCCTGCCAACCCCTCTCCACTTCTGGGTAGGCACCCTTTTCCCCTGTGAGTATGTGTGCCCTGGGACGCGTCACTGCCTGGAGAAGAGCCCTGTCCGCTTTGCCCGCCAGACAGAGCCCCCTAATGCCCCCAGGCTGGGAACAGGACATGCTGCTCACACGTCTGTAACTCACTGACTGGGAGCTGCTCTCTTCTAGCTCCCAGCCTCTGTGTCCCACCTCTGTGACAGGAAAGATGGTGATTTTGTGATGAGGGTTCTGTTCAAGTACTCCTTCTTTGTCTGTTCTCTCCAGTGTCCTTCAGGGGATAGTCACCCAGTTTTGGTTACTGGAGGAAACCCTTTCTGAGCCCTGGTGAAAAAAGCATTGGACATTTTGAAAAAACTGGTGCAAGCTACGATAACCCAGGACTCTTGGAATTCACACAGAAACCCCTTCTATCAAGCGTAACTGCACACGTCACCAGCACTAAACTGTTTTTGTTTTAAAAAGAAGTTTTATTATTGTAATGGGGATTAGAGAGAATGGTTTCCTAAACAATTTAATGTTCTCTATTTGCTGTTTTATTTTTCTGCCCTCCCTTTCCCCAGTATTTAACCCTGATATTGACCTGGAAACTGTGAAATTAGTTTTTTGTACTGATTTTTCACCCCTTTTAAAATAAACACTCATCAATGCCTGGAAACAAACAAACAAACAAAAGAACTGTAGGACCTTACCCAGAGTGTAATGCAGTTTTTCCTTGGCACTTTAAAAAAAAACCCTGGAAAATCCCAATTTCTGCTGATTAGTGGAAATACATTTCTTGCTCTCCCTTGTATTTTGGACTCTGGGATAGAAAGTGACTCATTCATCATTTCAATTTCTTCTGTGGCAAAGCAGTTGCACAGTTGTTCCCCTCTGGGCTTGCATTGTACTTTTTGTTCTAGTTTCCACCTCTAGTTCATGGTCACTAAATTGCAGCTGTCCAGTACTGTCTCAGATTAGTGTCATGTTTCATACTTTCTAACTGAATGAAGCATGGGGCTGGATCAGAAATTGCACTTGGCTCTGTTTATCCATAAGGCATGAAAACAAATGCAACAAGCAGAAATAGAGTTGCTCCTGCCCTTTAGTATCACACTTGTAAGATATGCAGGACTCTGAGCCTTGTTTTTTCATGTACTCTATTAGAACTGTCATATAAGCATCACTTCTGACAAACTTCAGTATGTTTGTAGTAAGGGTGCTGATAAATATGACGGGAGGGTGGTGATGAAATACATCAGTGAATAAGATGGGCCCCATCAGCCTGGCCCACAGGAAGGGAAAGGCACATGGCAATGCCCAGGAGGTGAATTGTGCAGGCTTCCCAGCCTTGGTGTCATCATAGAAGGGAATGTTTATTGGTCTTGAAGAAGCGGCTGAAGGCAAGGCCTCCTCATACTGTGAAGCATGTGGGTCCACAAGGAATCCTGGTCACAGCCCTGCGCATGTCAGACCTGACCTGTAGTCCCACTTGGCAGCCTGGTGTGTAGTTGCTTTGCTGTCATCACCTCTCAGTCCTTGGGCTGTGCAGAATCATGGATCGAATATTAATACTGTAAGGAGCAGTTTTAATGTCTAGGGTATCTGACTATATAACCACCGCCCTGGTAATTGTTATAGTTCAGTTACACCCTTCACTTATATGTTTATGAAAACTGATTCCCCTCCTTCTAGTTCATTTCACTAACCCACCATTATTAAGATTGACCATCATTATTTGTATTGCAGTAGTGCCCAGAGGATCAGGGCCCATTTGCATTAGACACTGTACAGACACATAGGAAGACGTGGAAACTGCCTGAAAAAGTGAAGGTCTGGAACCTTGAAGGTATTTACACTGAAATCACGGGAAATTAGGAGCCTAAAGACCTTTGAGGATTTGGGCCTTACAGGCTATAGGCCTGATCCTGTAAACATGTACCCAGGTGAGTAATTTTTATAATTAATAGGAGTACTCATACTCATGGTTACTCATGTGCATGTGTTTGTTTGCAAGCCTGAAAAATATATGTCCTCCAGTCTTCATATTTTGTTAAATATGTAAAATAATAAATAGGGAGCATAAAAGTCCTTGTGTTAACTATATGCTGCCAGTTTTTCATAATGTAGTAGAGTAGTGGTATCAACCTTTCTATACTTCACCCCCCCTTTACCATATAGGGATACCCCAGCCAGGACCCCTAACCCTTGTAGCGTCTCCGGAACTGTTTGCCACCTTTCTGGGGGTCATGACTCCCCAGGGTGAGAATCCCTGTTGTAGACTAATATCCGTATGTTGTTTGGTGAGGAGAGGTATCATAAGTAATGCACTGCCCTCAAAAGAAACAAATAATTCTTATTAAACAGGATGTAATGCATATTTTGTCACCTTACCTCTGACCCAAATTACCTTCTGAGTAATCTCGGGAATATAAACACAAGTCACAATCCCTTTGAAAAAGAAATATAAATATACATGGGGTGAATTATTTTATATGGGATAAGAATAATGTGAGCTGTGTAAGATTTAGGGTTCCTTTAACGACTGTATTCTTGCTTTTGAATGCTTGGGTTTGCCATTCAGTAACCTAATTGTTTTAAAGAAGTAATTTTGGAATTTACTGTGATTTCCATCTGAAATAGAATATTGACTGGTTGACATCTGAACTCCTCACTGGAAAACATAGTGAAAATCCAGAGGAAAGTTATGATCTATGCTCTTTGGGAAAGGGGCCATCTTCTGGATCTGTGTTTGTACAGTGCCTAGCACAATGGGACCCTGGTCCATGACTGGGAAGCCCACATGCTGCTGCAATACAAATAATAATGAAATGATACAGTTGACAGCCCTGCTGATCTGGCAGGGGAAGGTGGGATTTTTCTTCACTGAGCCAGGTGATCTTTTCAGAGCAGCATCAAACGTTAGTGCTGGGTATCTGGTTGTTCAGGGAGGCCCTTTTCATGGAAGTCCCACTGGGTTCCATCCCCTCTGTTCTGCTTGTGGTGGAAGAGACAGCACTCACGTGTCATTACTACACAGAGGTTTCAACTTGTTTTTAAATTCCCTCTACCTCTCTTCCTTCCAGACTAATTCATCATGTCCTGTGCTGTCCATATCCTCACACAGGGTCTGATTTGGACAAAACAGTCTTGGCAAGGACTTCTGACTATACAACACCTCAAATTAATGGGGGGAAGGGGGAATTGATCTCTAAATTTCAGAGCAGTTTCAGATTCATGCCTTCAGCCCATGAGGATTTTACTGGAGTCTTATCTCCTTCCTCCTTAGAACTCCTAACTAAAAAGGAAAAAAATGTTTCTCCTCTAGGGCTATTCTACAGCATGCCCTCTGAGGTGCTTCCTGAGTGGTTATTGCTGTGTCTCTGACTTGTTCAATTAGCCACAAGTGGACTGGTTAGGGAATAATTACAGCCAATTATCAGGCGGTGGCAGACAGATTTATTCTTCTTGAAACAAGCTGGAGAGATGAAACTGCAACTATTTCCTGTCAGGTAACAGTCAGTCTTTGTAGCTGGGGGAAAAAAAGACATTAATAAAATAAGACTCTCTGATGAGAAATGCTAGTTTCTTTTCCTAGCATAAGCCAAGCTGAAGATCCAATATTCCACTCAGTTATCCTGTTAACCCTGTTAAATGGGGATTTCTTTTTTTAAAATGAGGAAATGAATTCCATTCTGCTCTGGGGAAGGATTGGGAAGTCTGAGTACTACAGCAATTTAGAGGAAAGAAAACATGGGCCATCCACCTGTCTCTCTTTCTGTCTCATGGGAAGGCAAATCTCTGTGCAGGAATATAAATTAAAGGGCAACATCCTCAGGGTCTTTGAGAATGGAGATAAAGGTCTTAGACTGTTCCTTTAAGAACCTGGATCCTAAAGACCAGTAAGAAACCCAATTCTCTGCTGGGCATGTCCCAGAAAGCCCTTTCTTCTTAGCCTGCCAGATGACAAAGCAAACAGTCTTTCTGTATAAATAGAATTATTATTAAAAATGGTTACATACAGTTCCCAGAAGGGAGTGCAAATCTAAAAAGGGAATAGTATACTTAATTGGGGACTTTCAGAGTAACAGCCGTGTTAGTCTGTATTCGCAAAAAGAAAAGGAGTACTTGTGGCACCTTAGAGACTAACCAATTTATTTGAGCATAAGCTTTGGTAATTACCAGCAGGAGAGTGGGGTGGGGGGAGGTATTTTTTCATGCTTTGTGTGTATAAAAAGATCTTCTACACTTTCCACAGTATGCATCCGATGAAGTGAGCTGTAGCTCACGAAAGCTTATGCTCAAATAAATTGGTTAGTCTCTAAGGTGCCACAAGTCCTCCTTTTTTTTTTTAATTGGGGACTGTAATTTAAATGTAATGCACTGGCTGACTACAGACAGAGCCATTACTTGGTGTAATTACTACTGTACTGCACACCAGGTTCTTTGTGGGGAGGATGCCACTAAGAGCAGTCCTCTTTTGAGAACACATGGAGACAGCTCCTCAGCTGGAGCTACACTAACTTACCCCAGCTGAGTATCTCTGGTTTTGCCGGGCCTCGGGGTTGGGGTGGGGAGCGTGTTGTGTTGGATTCATTCCCTGTGGCCATGTTCATATAGTTAACATGTTTTCTTTCAGCAAATAGACAGGGTATCAATGTTTATATTTTATGCCTGTGAACATTTTCTTATGTGGTATTTGCTGTTCCATGTGGGATTAGTATAATTACATGTCTTATGCCAGCAAGACATCTGTTCTTTAAAGAGCTGGAAAAATGGTGATGTATTTTGAAATATAAACTGGCTGAGTTAATTATGTTCTAGTATTCTTTGGAAACTGAAGCCTGACAAATTTAAGGGCATTATGCTTGCTTTGACAAGTGCTTAGCATTTCCCATTGCTATGAATCTTTGAACAATGAAGTCACATCAAGTGTGGTTAGATACATCTTTTTTTGGAGGGTGGGTGGGGGAGAATATGTTTCAGTTGAGAGACTACAGTGCAAAGCCCTAAGATAGTTCTAGCACACTATAAGTGTACACAGTGCTTCACAAAGCATATAACCAGATAAGGTTCTGGAGGAGTTTACAATCCAAATCAGAAAAATTCATGGAATAACAATCAAGGCACAATAGTGGGTTAAGCTTCTCTGTAAACTGTAGGACTGGGAGGAGGAAGAGCTGGCTTTCAGTCATGGCAGAGACTATCTTCATGAGCACAGGAAAGTCACTGTGCACCCATCTGCAGTAAAACAGTCTAGTTATCAAGGCCTCAGTTGCTTTAGCTTAATCCTCTTTCAAATGGCTAAAGCAAACTCAATTACTTTACTTGTGAATGAGTGTGTCCAAACTGGTTCAATGTGCTTTAACATCACACCTTTTAGTTAATTTGTCTTAAATTTCCTGAGTATCCCCACAGGGACGAGCCCTCCTGGGTAGGATCAATGCAGTTCTCTAGCCCACAAGGGGCTTAGCAGTACAGTGTTTCACTCTAGTGTCAGAATTTGGTATGAGTCCAACTCCTAGAACTTCAGTTGATGACCTTCTGCCCCAGAGGTGAGACCGCTATCAAGTAAGCTGAATTAACATCCTAAAAGAGATAACAAAGGAGGAGCAGAAACAGAGAGACAGAACTCAAATAGGAAAAAAAGTGTAGCTGTGTTGATCCCCACAGCGGTGGCCTTCTTGGCAGCCATAAAGTTCGATAGTCTGGAATCTATCACACCCAGACATTGAGCTCTCTGTGGTGTTTTGAGTGAAATACAGTAAGGATGGCCCACTTATAGTGGGATAAGTCTATTTTGGGGGATACTGGGCCAAGGCATATGTAACACTGGCAGGCCCCAGTCATCGGCAGGCAGGATCAAAACCTGGGATCTTTGGAAGTAAATGCATGAGCCTCTACTGTATGAGCTAAAAGCCACATGGCTCTTAGCTAAGGCTGTAGCAGACTCATTAATATCTAAGTGGTCTCGGTGCCACTAGAGGGAACAGAACACCACACCCAGGAGGTGTGTGGGTTACACATGCAGAGCAGATTCCATGGCCATTGGGTTGGATTTGGCAGTGCACAAACTTAGGATCCTTGCAGCAGAATTTTAGAAGTCCTGTAAGAGCTGCCTGAGTGTCCTCACAGGGCTCTGCTGTCCAGGAGTTCCCCTGGCTCCTGCCTCCCTCAGCCTAAGGTAGGGCTTTGTGGAGGATTCCACAACTTCAAATTTATGGAATTTGCCACTGAATCAACCTTCTCCCCTCCAGTTACCTCAGAAAATGTTGTTTTGACCACACAAATCCTATATTTTTTTATCATTTTCTCCCAGCTTGTCCTTTCTGCTGCTGAGCCTCTGTCTCTTGTGCAACGAGAATTAAATGTTTGCTTTGAGCATGAAATAGGGAAACATTTCTTGGTGAGGGGTGAGACTCCTCTCAATAAACCCGTTTGCCCAAACCTTCTCCCAGACCTCAGACTTAATTGATGGTTTACCCCTCCCCCTACCAGACTCCTCTCCCAGGACAGACACAAGCATGGGGTATGTGGGGTCTAGCAGTGGGAAAGGGGGTGTAAGGAGAATCAGAGCAGTGGCAAGTGAAGGATGTATAGCACAGAATATGGGTGGGCTGCAGGTGCGGCGGGAACTGGAGCAGAAAAAAGCAAAAGGACAATAAATGTTGGAGGGAGGGCTTTATTGAGAGAACTAGAATAGCAAACACTAGATTCAGGGAGGGAAGCATATAGCAACACATTATATCTGGGAAGCCTTTCAACAATTTCATTAAAATATGTAAAGCCTGCCCTGTTCTGAGATGAGACGAGCTCATGCAAGTGCCTCTTTATTGGCCTATTTTAGATAGATAGCAATTGAAAACAGGGACCATGTCTTCCACTCTGTGGCCTTCAGCACCAAGGAAACTGACAGCATTTAATAAAAAATGCTTTCAAGTATTTATTATTACATAATCACTCCATGGGGCACTCTTTAGAATTGCTGGATGTAAAACAAAAGCATTAAAATCACATGTTGTTGGGTAATTTTGCAATCCAAGAAACATTACTGCAGCAATCAGCAGGGATTTGCTGGAGAATTCAGCTCTGGCATACTGCGGAATATACAGAGCCCTGCTCATACAGTAACATTTCAATACACGTTTAAAAATAAATATTAAAACCCCTTCTCTGCTTGTTTGCTAATTTTGTTATTTTTCTGGGAATGTTGTTTGTTGAGATGCATTGTAGCTTCCAGCCAGCATTCTTCCTTACCTCTACCCTAGCATTTGTAGTGTCTAATAGTAATAACTAGTATCTCCCTGACATGAATATAATGTTGACTTTATCATCAGACTTCTTTCTTCTTTGATGAAATGGGGCAGTGGATCTTTCTTTCACCCATTGGTTTTTTAGTGCTGTCATTGTGCACAAGGTTGTATAGAGGAAAACTTAGTCCCAAGCCCAAGAAACATATATGCTAAATGCTGCAATGTAAGTAATTTGCTGTTTAGAGAAATACTTTCTTACGGTTCTGTTGGGCCTGGAAAAGGCTCTCACAATTACTTTCCCCCGGAGAAGTTTCTGGGAAAATAAGTCCCGTGACAAACTGTTTAATTTCTGGCTCAGACTCCATTCCTTGTCAGCTCACATAGTTTTTAGTCACATAGCATAGGAAATGCATATTATGTGGCCTCTCTTCTTTTTCCTTCCAAAGGCTGATTCTTGCTCCATGGGCTGTGGGGAGAGGCAAACTGGAGGCTAATAGCAAGAGTTCTTCACTGTGTGTGTGTCTGACAAAGTCACAGAAAATATTCTTGAAGTGGATCCAAATCTGTCTTTCACAGACAGCTCTGTGGAAAGAGCACCCATTTTCTTCTGCAGCAAGTGTAAATTTAATGGATGGCTTGGAACATAGTGCTTTAATGCAGCATTTCTGTTTGTGTTTTATTACCTGATTTAGGACCAAAGGTTAACTCAGAGGGATAGTTTCATCCAATAGTTAGAGCAGAAAACCAGGGGTGAGAACTCTTGGGTTATTTTCCCATGTGTTACTGACTCAGAGAAACTGAGGCACAGATTTACCGACTTGCCCAGTTTGTCAATCTGTAAAATGGGTGTAATAGTTCCCTATGTTGTAAAGCTCATTTAATTTGAGAAATGTAGATTGGCAGTGCTGTTTAAATGCAAAATATGTTTGTTTGTACAGCTTTTTCAAGCTGATGTTACTCTTTACAAACACTGATAAACATAGCACATCAACAGATCTGTAATATGTCCCCCTAGAGATCCAGGATATTGGTGAGAACAGAGATTTTGTCAAAGACTAAGAAAAATAAACACATCTGAGCAATAAGTCTCGCAACAAATGCAAAAAAAGCAGTGGAAAATTTCATAAAGGGCCAGATTGTGCCGCCTTTGCTCACAATGAGTAGTTCCTTACTATGAGAGCTGATCAGAAATTCTTCAATGAAACTTTTTTCTCTTAGAATGATGGTTCATCAAAATTGAACATTTTGCAGAGACTGTTAGACTTTGATGATGTTGCAGCGGGACCTGGGCTGCCATGGAGCGGTGCTTCCAAGTCCCCCTTCCTCCACAACTTGCTAGGCAGGCTGTCAAAGAACTGGAAGCACCAGGACGTGCAGACTCCCAGCTCCCCTTCTTTTGACCAGATGGTTAGCTGTGAGCATGGAAACATTGGGAGGGCCAGGTTCCAGGCTTCCAGATCCTCATCAGTATGGGCTCTCAGGGGCCATGGCTCCAGGGCAGCCTGCCTCGAAACTTGGGCTCCATTCCTTTTCGCAGAGTATTTCCAAATCAGAATAAAACCTAATTTCAAAACTTCTAACCCTATGATAGAACCCCCACAAGGGGCATCTAGTCTAACTCCCTGCCAAGATGCAGGGTCAAACTGCTTTGTGAAGCAGAATTGCCATTCTCCACACAGCTCTACTTGCTACATATATAGTACCATTGAAATCAGTTTGACCTCTGAGGAAGTCGGATGCTATTTGGTGTGAGCAAGGGTGACAAAATCTGGCCCCAGAATTGTACCACCAAATTCTTTTCACATACTATACACTACCAAGAATCTATCTGATGGTAACAATTTGAAGTCACTGGACGAAATTTGAACTAGCAAGCTACAGGTGGCAGACTCTATTCTTTTAGGTACTTGTATGTCCCCATTACTGTTGCACCTGAGCATCTCCCAGTCTTATCCTCACAATACTCCGTGTGGGAAGGGATGTGCTATTATCCCCACTTTACAGATGGGGGGAACTGAGGCACAGAGAGATTAAGTGACTTGGTCAGGGTCACACAATGAAGTCTGATGGAGCATCCAGGGAATGGAACCCAGGTCTTTCAAATATCAGGCTAACACCCTAACCACTGAATTATCCTTCTTCTCCCTTTCTGGAGCTATTGAGTCCATGTGCCTGACCCATGATGAAGATTACAGAGCTAGGATTACAGCACAATATGTCTGTTCTCTCCTCACTGACTGACAGAAGACACTGTCATAAACATACAGCTAATGTAGCCTAGAATTCCTCCTTACCTGTAAGGAGTTAAGAAGTTCAAATAGCGTGGATGGCACCTGACCAATGGGGAAAGAAGATACTTTCAAATCTTGGTAGGTGGGAAGGTTTTGTTTGCGCTCTTTGTTTTGTGTGGGGGTTCTCTCTTGGGACTGAGAGGGGCCAGACAGAAATCCACCTTCTCCATCCCATTCCTATCCAAGTCTCCAATATTGCAACCAGTATAGGTAAGCCAGGCAAGGTGGATTAATTTATCTTTTGTTTTTCTTGTGAATTTTCCCTGTGCTAAGAGGGAGGTTTATTCCTGTTTCTGAGTAACAGCTGTGTTAGTTTATTCGCAAAAAGAAAAGGAGTACTTGTGGCACCTTAGAGTCTTCTACACTTTCCACAGTATGCATCCGATGAAGTGAGCTGTAGCTCACGAAAGCTTATGCTCAAATAAATTGGTTAGTCTCTAAGGTGCCACAAGTATTCCTGTTTCTGTAACTTTGAGGTTTTGCCCAGAGGGGAATCCTCTGTGTTTTGAATCTGAATACCCTGTAAAGTATCTTCCATCCTGATTTTACAGAGACAATTTTTACCTTTCTTTTTTTTTTAAATAAAATCCTTCTTTTAAGAACCTGACTGATTTTTCCATTGTTCCAAGACCCAGGGGTTTGGGTCTTTGATCATTTTGTAACCAATTGGTTAGGATATTATTCTCAAGCCTCCCCAGGAAAGGGGGTATAAGGGCTTGGGGGGGATTGCTGGGGGAAGAGGAACTCCAAGTTGTCCTTTTCCCGGTTCTTTGTTAAATCATTTGGTGGTGGCAGCGTTACTTAAACCCAAGGTACAAGGGATTATTTGTGCCCTGGGGAGTTTTTAAGCTAAGCTGGTAGAAATAAGCGTAGGGGGTCTTTCATGCGGGTCCCCACCTCTGTACCCTAGAGTTCAGAGTGGGGCGGGAACCCTGAGAGACACAGTAGGAAACATGCACCCGTAGCACAGAATTTTATTACGTATTATGTAAAATACCTACTTAACTTTATGGTGGTTGTAGAAAGATCAATAGTACATGGTAATTACCACCATCTTGTGTTTAAAAGTCTGAATTTAATTACATTTAACTGTTTATATGGCAGATGTTTGCATCTCAATAATCCAGACAAATCTTTAAAAGTTCAGTGTTTTTTTCAAATGCGCCATTGGACCAGGTGCTCAAAGGCTGCAGAGCTGGGATTGCAATCATCACGGGAGGGAGATAGAAGAAAATCACTATTCTTCTCAAAGCAGCCATTCTGTATTTCTCTTTCCATCTATGGTGGTTCGAGGGACAGAGCGTATTTCAAAAAGATATTTTTAATTTGGGAGTCATTCCTAGAAAATAAGTACATGACCATTTTAGATTTAATTTTGTCAAAAACAGATGATGGCAATTCCCAAAACCCTAACAGTTAGATGCAAAGAGATTAATGACTGGAACAGTTCATGCTCTTAGTCATGTCATTCTCAGTAGCTATACAGGGCTTGCAGTAGCAGACATACACCTTGACTTTTCACTGTAGGCGACACAGATGTTCTCGAGTGCCCGCTGGAGAGCAGAATGAATATCGGGCATAACTAAGATAAAACAGGAAAATGAAGAGTGGGCCTTTGGTACAATAGATACTGGTCTATTTTTATGCAGTTAGTCGGTGCTCACGAAACAACATAAGTAGCTAGATGCCTGGTGTTAGCTTATTTGTAGTGGTGGGGTAATGCATTTCACATCTAATCCCATACTGTGCAATTAGAGAAAAGATTCAGTTTTTTTCTCTCTTCTTCCTCTCCCTTGTACATATTTTCATTTTGTTTTGTCACATTTACGTGTGGCTTCAGAATGTTACAGGTTTTATGGTTGTGTTTTTATAGAATGGGAATTCTTGTCTGGTTTATAAGAACATCTATAATAAAAACTCAGGGAACCGCCACTGAGGGGAACTTCTGTGCAGCAGTCTGATGAGGGATGAGTGTTGCCTGGGTCCTGAGTGAACTCTGGTTATAAGTCTCATTAGAGTTTCTCATGACCACCTGATCAATTCCGAGAACCACCCCATGAAATGTCACAATGAAACATGATCGGCAATTTCTTCTTATGAGGTTCAGGACAGAAGTAAGGCGCATTAGCAGAGCTGCATGGACGAGCAAGTACAGTGCCTACATGCACTATTGCCAGAGCTCTTAGTCTCTGATTTATGTGAGCATGAAAGCTAAAGCTTCTAAACAGTGATGAAGCTACTACAACTCCTTCTGTATTTTATATTGTCCCATTCTGCTTTTAGGCTGTGCTAGGCTCCACCTTCTTAGCATGGACCAAATCCAAAGGTGCTTACCTTTCTCTCCATCCCTATGCAGGCAAAACACTCATTGACTTAATGGGAGGCTTTGACCAAGTTAGGACTTCAGAATTTACTCCCTTAACTTGAGTGTTTGTGGCCCTTCAGAATATGATATTATACCTGAATTACCTCTCCCTTTCCAACTTGGAGAAAAAAATAATTTCCTTCCCCCGGACACCTGGACTATTGGTTATGACCACACGCCACCCAGCAATGCATGTTTCCTGCACAACACTGTAGAGCAAGCAGGCACGGAAGTGATTCCTAATGTTTCCTGAAAATCTTCACTGCGTATGTCTGCATCAGTTACATATGTACTGTCTAAAATGAGAGCCTGAGTGTCGATTTGTAACATCATGATGATGATTTATTTAGTATTGTTAATTATTTATTTTGCTTAGTACGAGGTCATAGCTCAAAGTGAAAATTGCCATGTGAATAAAAACATGTGATACTGAATTACTCTCTTTGCAAGTTAACCACTGGGTTGTTTTTGTGTTTTGTTTCTGGCTGTTCTCCAGTTCCTCTGAGCCTTGCTAGTTGCTCTTCAACAATCAAGTTCTCCAATAGCTAACTTGTGTAACCGTGTGATTTTATTATGATATATTGTTGTCTCTCCATCCCTCCTGCTCTCCTGTTTAATTGTTATATGAACTTGTTGAGCCTTGTCCTAAACAATTTTGGTGCAGGTACTGTATCTTCCTTTGTGTTTCTGGATCGGCCTACAGTCCGCTTGAACCTTATTTTGACAGGTGTTTTAAGGAGTGAAAACAAAAGAACCGTGGCATGTTAAAATGCAATGTGTGTGAGATCTGTATCTTGATTTGGATGGTTGGGGATCGGCATAGGTTGAAAATAAGTATATAAAAGTATTAAATGAGTGGTGATGTATTGTTACCTTCCCCCACTTCCTCCAATTTATCATGGGGTTTTATTTTCTGGGAGCTCTTTATAACCCCTTTTTACTTCATAAACTATGTAGCATTTTTAAACGAAAGTGATTCTGCATGAAATGGGTGAGGGAGGGTATTATTAATCTATTGAGATAGGGCCAGATTCAGCTCTTAGTGTGAATCTGAAATAACAGCATTGGAGGCAATGAGCCAGATCCTCATCTGGTATAAATAGCATAGCTCTATTGGAGTCAGTGGTACTACACCGATTTATACCGCAGAGGATCTGGCCCAACGGAGTCTAAGGGAATCTACGTTGCTGTAGCTATGTGCCAACAGGCAGGAAGAGAAGCATTTAGAAGGAAAAGCAACTAGTAGGACAGGTTGACTGCAAGTTTAAAATAAATCTAGAGATAGAGCATGAAGGATTGTTCGTTGCACGTCAGTAAGTGAGTGTGAGTCTACAGGAGTCTAATGCACAGGTGGAGCAGAAGATCTCTTCTTTGGTTATCCCTTGATGTGAGGATGACGTCTGCCAAAAGGGTTAATTGGTGAGTTTTTAAGTGGCTGAGGAGCACAGTTCTTGCCCTGCAGATTTTCCCACAGAAGTGACAGGTGTAATCTTGGAGGAGACATAGCTGTTGGCTGGGGTCCAGTACAGAAGTGCTATCCCTATTTTACATGTAGGGAAACTCACACTGAAATGACTTGCCCAAACCACACAGGAAGTCACCAGCAGAGCTGGCCCTAGAATGTAAGCATTCCCATACCAAGACCATGCTGCATGGCACACAGGTCCCAGTGCTATCATAGAATCCTAGAATATCAGGGTTGGAAGGGACCTCAGGAGGTCATCTAGTCCAACCCCTTGCTCAAAGCAGGACCAATCCCCAACTAACTACTAACTCTATTCTTACATAAATGGCAGGAAATACAGCATGTAATATAAAAAAGTAAATTCCATTTTCTGGTGTTCCTACTGTACTCAATAAGAGAAAGACACAAAGAAAATGAAGGAGATGACTTGGAAGCACCCAACAATCACCAGAAGATGCTGAACCTCACCTCAGAATGTATTTGTCTGGGATAAGCTTTTCTTTCTTTTTGGAACTCAGTACTTTCTCAGTGCAGAATATTTGAAAGCAGAGTCTATAAAAGACAGAAAGGTGAGCACGATAAGCATAGGAGACCAGGTTCCTTTTATTTACCCTGAGGAGGGATCTATCACAGTTTGAGTACTTGTGTCAATATGATCTCCTCAGACTCCAGGAAAAGAGTCGTTGAAAGTCAATACAAAACAATTAACAGGACAGATTTAGGCTAGATAACAACAAAAGTGAGTGTCCCTCCCCACCCTCGAAAGGTTACTGGAATTTTAAAGCCTGTTCAAGGACAAAGTGGTAAGAGGAATAGTAGAACTAACATTGATGTTGACTCAACAGCTAGGATCGCCAGTTGCTCCTGTTTAAAAGTAGGGTTCACCTGGTAGGAAGCAGCAAGATGGACTCTATCTCCTCCATCTTCTTTTGCTTTTAAAAATACAGTTTGATTGATTTTTTTTTTAAGTGGCGTATACCTCATCACAGGAAAAAACCCAAACAAACCTTGCTACCTGTATATACAGAAACTGCCCTTATTCTCCTGCAGCTTTATAACACTTCTGAGCATTGACAGTATTCACCATGGAAGAGTCAGCATTTATCAACAGTAACCACCCAAGGCACCTGAGGTATCACAGACTTGCTTACTTCAACTATAGGGAAATACAGATGTCAGTGTAATGGGGCATACTGGCTCTTTAAAAGTAGAGCGAGCCAGAAGACCCCGTTCCAAGGAATTGGAATGAAAAAAGGCCAGAGTAATGGCTAGGTAGTGGAAGAGAGGAAGCGCTTCTAGGGAATTAGGAGTTGGATGGGGGGGAAGCCTCAGGATACTGTTTTTTAAGGGTCTGAGATCAGGAGCCCTGTAATGTTGGGTGGGGCAGGGCTCCCTTCTCTTCCAGCCAATTGGGAGGAGCTCTCTGGAGGAGGGCAGTACATAGGCTGCCTTCTCTCTCAAAACCAGGGAGACACTAGCAATAGAAGGAAGTTAGAGTTAGAATGCTAAACTCCAGGGAGAGACAGCTATGAGAGGAGACCCTGTGATGGGGAAGAGCTCTCTGTGGATGGCAGAAGAGCAGAGATAAGTGTGCAGCTTTGGAATGCAGTGAGGGATTTTATTGATCAGAACGTTACAGTCAGATATTGCCGAGTGCCAACTCTTGTTAATGGCCATCCCTGTATGTGCATTCTGAAGATATAAAAGATTGCAAAATATTAATTAATTCTTATATCACTCTTGTGAGAAGTAGCCAAATCTAGGAAATATTATACCCTACCACAAAGCTTGGTAAATTGATACCTATTGTATATTACTTGTGAAAACCAGTAGAAACCATAATGTTGGAAACTTATGCACTAAAAAGTTAGGAAATGCCAAAATTACAGGTGCCTACACAGCTTTCATTGGGCCTCTGTGCATGCATGCATTATGGACAGGCAAACTTAATTCTGATATACCTTACCTTTTCAGTGCTTGAATTTGCAATCTAAGCAATGTTCTTTTAATGTAGGGGTGTGTTTTAGTGTGATTTCCTGGGTTTTCAAAAAAGAAAACTGAACACCTCCCCAAAATTCCATCCTGTGGCATTATATTGACAACTGCATGGTTAATCAACAGGGCTGGAACTGTTAGCTCCACCTCACAGACCTCTTGTCACTTGAGCTAACAGGGTAACTGACAGCAATAGTAAGTTGCCAGCCACTGTGGATGGGCCACTGGGGTGGGGGTCGGGGTGTGTGTGGGGCGGGGGATGTGAGACACATTTTTGTCAGTGGGTTTCAAACAAATATTTGCTGACTGAAGAGGAAGGATGAGATTCTGGAATCTTTTATTCCATTCCAGGTGTTGGAAGCACCTGGTATTGGCCACTGTCGGAAGACGGGATACTGGGCTGGATGGACCATTGGTCTGACCCAGTATGACCGTTCTTATGACTAGAGTGTTCCCTGGTGGGTACAGATTGTTCTTTTCCTGTTTTCCCTCCCCCACCCCAAGGTTCAGCCATTTTATTCTTGACCCAGTCTGGTCTCTTTCCCTCCTTCTCCATCCAGCTCCTTGTCCCAGTCATCTTGCTCAGCCAGTCCCAGTGTCCAAGCTTCATGTCCAAATCCCAGTTGGTTGTTCCCCACACACGTTTCCGATTCCCAGGCTGTCTCCCTAAACTCCTCATCCTACTCTACTCCTTCCTCAGCCAGTCTTAGTCTTCCCCTCATCCCTACATCCTGTGGGCTCACTCTCTCCCTTGAAACTGGGCTCCTTTTCCCAGTCTCCCCAATCCCTACCAGCTCATAATCCCTGTATCTGCCTTTACCCCAAATTCCTTGTCCCAATCTTCTCCCTCTGCCACTGCAGGTCCAGTTCTTGTCCCCTCTACATCCTCCATCAGGTTGCTTCTTTCTCCAGGCTGCTTAGGTGCCAGCAGGGGAAACACTAAGAGCACAGGAGAGACAGTCTCCATTTCTGTGCTCAGCGCCATAGTGGCCTTCAGCAGCTAGAAGCAGCAATTACTGAGAGAGTTTTCCAGCCCTGCAACCCTGGGCTGGAGCATGCACAGTGCAGATAGAATCCAGAGAATTCAGCTGCCAAACTCTAACAGGTCTGTGCTGAGCATGTACAAACTGAGATTCTCAAAGATTTGCTGGCCAAACGTGTGTGTTTTTTCTTGGGAATGCCAAAAGAAACATGCCTGACATCCATATAATGAAATAAAAATAACTGAAGCTATGCATCACAGTTTTCAGGACTCAGTTATTCCTCATGTCTGAGCTCTAGTCACCTGGTGGGATGGGAGGATTGGTTGAGATCTGGTTGTGGCTTTCTGGTGCCGTGCACCCTGGCTCTTGTAGTTAGAGCAACCAACAGGCTACTGTAACTTGGAGGATAGGTATCAAAGTGGAGTTATGCCATACACCCTCATTCTCTCTTTTTTCCCCTGCATTGGATGGCAAAGCAGCACAAATGGACGGGAGAATCTAGTCCTATGCATCATCCTATGGTTACAACTCTGAACATGAAAGGAAAATAAACAGGAAACCGTTATTTATATTGTGGAAGTTCCTAGGAACTTCTGTCAAGGACCAGGATCCCAGTACACTAGGTGCTGTACAACCACAGAACAAGAAAACAGCCCCTGTCCTAAAGAACTCACAAGCTAGCTAGTTTTCCGTGTACTATCAATAAATTTATTAATATATGTTCCAGAATTGTTGAGCAATTCTTATAAATTAGTTTAGATAATCAGAAGGAAAATATAATTCTTACACAAATCTAAATTGATAAAAAAAACCATTCTTTTTATTGGTTTTAAAACTTGGCTGAATTAAGCAAAATTTATACAGAAATAGCCCTCAGCACAGTTCCATGAAGCAAAACCTTGATCTCAATGCCGTATTAGGTATAACTGCAACCAGTAAAACGTTTGCTGGAATGATTACACACAAGGACAGGAATCTGTAGCACAAGCATGGTTAGAAGTATTTAGCTGTAATGCAAACAGTTAGTCAACATTGAACTGGGCAGCACAGCATTCATTTTAATCCTGATTCGGATCCCCTTGCTCAGATTGTAGTCTCATTTGAGGAGGAAGGTGCTACTCTGTCTGAGGAAGAAAATCAGAATGGGGATGAAAATTAATGCAAATGTTGACTACTAGGTTGCCTTAATGAATGTATTTGAATGAAGGGGAAGAGCTTGGATACTATCATCATAATAAAACCTGTGGTAGATACATAGCAGAAAATCCTCTTTATTCTGGTTATATGAAAGTGAATACCACCCCTTGGAGGTAATGCTATGGACACTCGTTGGCTTTGAGGTATCACTGGACAAAGAGTTCTAGTTCACCAAGTCTCAGTTTATAATGAATGGCACTGAAGAGATTAGGGCAGGATGATAGTGGTGTAGCTGTCATATGCTATAGAGTGGTATTTTCCAAACTTTCTTGGAAAGTGAAACCAATTCTACTTTCTTTTAATTTTTGTTTCTCTTCAGCTTTAAATTTAGCTAATTTTAGTTGCTGTTGGATGTGGCGTTTTGTCATCCTAGCTTCCGCTTACCTAGCTTACCCAAGAGCTAAAAAGAAAAAAAACCCTGCTTGTGAATTCCCAATTTGCTGTGCTGTAATCTGATGCCTTTGCCTCCAGCTGTTCTCAGATAACAGAAAAATCCTTTTGTTATGCAGTTGCTCTGTCTCCAGGTAAAGAGACAGAACCTGTAGCTCTAATCGGCTTTAAAAAACCCTCTCTGTTTTTTCAAACAGAGAGAAAAATTTGTCCTTTTAAAAATCCTGCTGTGCTTTTGGTTCAAAAATGATCCCACCTCTGCCACCATGTCAGGGTTCCCTCCCCACTCTGAACTCGAGGGTACAGATGTGGGGATCTGCATGAAAGACCCCCTAAGCTTATTTCTACCAGCTTAGGGTAAAACTTTCCCAAGGAACAAACTTTTTGCCCTTGGAGGGTACGCTGCTATCACCAAGTGATTTAACAAAGAATTAGGGAAAGGACCACTTGGACTTCCTATTCCCCCAAAACTTACACCCCCTTTCCTGGGGAGGCTTGAGAATAATATCCTAACCAATTGGTTACAAAGTGATTACAGACCCAGACCCCTGGGTCTTAGGATAATAGAGAAATCAGCCAGGCTTTTAAAAGAAACAGAACTTTATTAGAAAGAAAAAAAGGAAAAGAAGCACCTCTGTGAAATTAGAGGTTTCAGAGTAGCAGCCGTGTTAGTCTGTATTCGCAAAAAGAAAAGGAGTACTTGTGGCACCTTAGAGACTAACACGAAGCTCACGAAAGCTCACGAAAGCTTATGCTCAAATAAATTTGTTAGTCTCTAAGGTGCCACAAGTACTCCTTTTCTTTTTGTGAAATTAGGAACGAAGATAATTTCACAAGCAGTCATATTTAACACATAGAGAATCCCTCTAGGCAAAATCTTAAGTTACAAAAAGACACAAAACAGGAATACACATTCCCTCCAGCTCAACGAATTTTACAAGCCAAAAACAAAAGAAAAATCTAACGCATTTTTTAGCTAGATTACGTACTAACTCTATGGGAGTAGAATTGCTTGCTTCCTTGATCTGTCCCCGGGCAGAGGCATTACACAGACAGACAAAGCCTCCCCACCTCCACAGATTTGAAAGTATTTTGTCCTCTTATTGGTCATTTTGGTCAGGTGCCAGCCAGGTTACTTGAGCTTCTTAACCCTTTCTAGGTAAGAGGATTTTATAATACTGTATCAGAGCTTCTTAACCTCTTTCCTTTATATTTATGACACAAGTGATGATAATGGATTGTTGGAACTATATCTGAGGCTACAAAGGTACACCCAATTATCCTTCATCAACAGGACAAGCTGCCAGATGGCTTGTCTTGTGAATAGGAGATCACAGCCGGTCTGATTGTTTGAGGCTGGGAGAGAAACTTTAGGTGAGCTAACCTTTATGAGACAGGAGAATGTCTTGTTAGTTGAGATTAGGCTCTAGAAAGCACCTTATGATTTTATTTTATATGTAACCATTTGTTTCCATTCATTCTCCTTGTAAGGGCCTGGGGCATAGGTGGTCTGGCCTAGCGGTCACAGCTGGGCTGAGGTCTGCCCATCAGGGACAGGAATTGCTGGGCCGGAGGAATTGCAAGGCCAGGTCCCATAAACAAGAGTCAGGGTCAGTCAGGCTGGAGTTAGAGACCTGAGATCAGAGGTAGTGCCAGATCAGAACTGAGAGGCAGGAATCAGGGTCAAAGTCAGCTAGAGTCAGAAGACGAGGAGATCAGGCAAAGTCTGGCACTGTGGCAAGCCAAAGTCTGTGTTCTTGCCCAGACAACTTCCTGGGGCAATCTCTGGGGTTAAGTAGGGGCACTTGGCCAATCAGATCGCTGCAGGATACTGTCACTATGGGTCTCTTGGGCGGTACTTCCTGTGGTGCCCACTCTCCATAGTGCTCCCTGGCTGTGCCTCTGCATGGTGGCACTGTGGGAACATCAGCTACCCTAGGCTCTGCAGACCTGGGTTCTGTTCCTTATACTTCTCAGATCTGTCCTTTTGTTAAATAAACATCCTGGTTTTACCATAGACACATCTAAGTACAGTGTATTAAGCAGAATTGTGATCTAAGATGTGCCTGGTAAGCTGGGATGTACTGTTTTTTTGGGAGCAGAGGATATGGCAATTCTGTGTAGAACCACTGGATTGGGGTTGGGCGCTTCAGGGGACACTCAGAGGATTCGGAGGTTGAAGTGTACCCACTGTCAACCTGTAACGAGAGAGTGGGGCCTGTGCACGCCAGGAAGGCCATGCTTGTGTCGCCAGAGGCTGGTGGAGTTGGGGAACTGACCCGCAGCAGGCACAGAAAAGGCTTCCTCATGCTAAGCGCAGATGGTAGCAAAATGCCTCATAACCCTGTGTACCCCCAGGAAGTATCAGACCTAACCATCTTAATATAATCATCTTGGGCCCTTGCCCCCTCAGCTAGTTCTTTACACACCCTGGGGGGCATGTTCACACTTTGGAAAACATTGCTGTAGAGCTTTAGACCAACAGAGACCCTCTCCTTTCTTATATGCTTTGACAAGCAATGAAATAATTAACAAGGTGGACATTTAATGTATGCCTCTCAGCATTTGAGTTAATACCCATTGAAATGAATAGGAAAGATCACGCCACAGAGCTATTGTTCCAGGCGCTTTTCAAACTGAGGCATATGTTGCTTCATTGGTCACACACTGAGGATTTCCTCCACAACCAGAACAGCTAAAGTCTAGCTTTATAAAACAATGAAAGCCTTTGGAGGGTAATTGAAAGGTGGGGTCTGCACTTCTGACTAATCCTTCATGCCTCCCAGGAGGATGCACCCCACACTTTGGGAATTGGTACTGTATGATATCGGTACCGTCAGCTGTAAATCAAGTTTCCTGTCACTGAGCAATGAAAGGAGGTTTGAGCGGTTTTTAATGAGCATTGTCTATTTCAGTTAGTAAAAATAACAGTAATTAGTTGAAATCATTTTTAAGGTAACTTCATGTAGCGTTTACTAACTTGCCATGAACATTAATTGATTCAAGATTGTTCATTTGATTACGTTTGTATTTTGTTGTCTTCTGTTGCGCTGTGGTCATTAACAAAGCAACTCAGCTAGGCTTGCCCTTGGAGTTGAATGGTGGAACAGAGGTTCTTGGGCTTTGACTGCAGCAGATATGGTGGGGTATAGGAATAGTGGGTGGGGGGGGTAGCACTTTCTGGATAAATGATATTTTTACCAGAAAATATTTACATAGAAATATAAGAATTGCTATAGTGGCTCAGACCCATGGCCCATCTCTAGTCCAGCATGCTGTCGTCAGCATTGGGCAGCACTACTTTATTGCTGTGGAATGATATATCGTAATATTAATAAAGATCACAGAGGAGAGACCCATAAAAGTCTAGCTAGGTGTCCAGAAGGTTGAACTGATCCTGCAAATTTGGAGGTTTACTTGCAGCTGTTCATAAATTGCTCAGGTACTGGGATTTTACT
The DNA here is from genome assembly GCF_965140295.1 of Lepidochelys olivacea. Classification (NCBI taxonomy): domain Eukaryota; kingdom Metazoa; phylum Chordata; order Testudines; family Cheloniidae; genus Lepidochelys; species Lepidochelys olivacea. The sequence continues at coordinate 24,549,028 of NC_140415.1, read as the reverse complement.
GCGCGTGTCTTTTAGTGAAACAGACTTTGTTTCCCAAGAGCCACAGTTTTAAATGCATGATTAGTGGAGTAGAAGAAGAGTTACTGCAACTGAAAATAATCCAGAGACTGAAAACTTTCTGATTCTTTATCCCAGAGGTCAGCAACCTATGGCACGCGTGCCAAAGGCGGCACACAAGCTGATTTTCAGTGGCACTCCCACTGCCCAGGTCCTGGCCGCCGGCCTCAGGGCTCTGCTGCTGGCTTGGGGTCCCGGCCGCTGGCCCCGGGTCCCAGCCACTATTCCCGGGGGCTCCGCTGTCAGCCTGGGGTCCAGTCCGCCGGCCCCCTGCCAGCCAGGGTCCTGGCTGTTGGCCCTGCTCAGACCACTGCTGGCCTGGGGTACTGGCCGCCGGCGCCCTGCCAGCCTGGGTTCCATCCGCCGGCTCTGCTCAGCCCGCTGCTGGTCCCGGCCACCGGTCCGGGGGGCTCCGCTGCTGGCTTGGGGTCCCAGCTGGCCTCGGCCCACTGCTCTGCAGCTGCCCCCAGCTGTGGCCCTGCAGCAGTGAGGAGTGCAGACAGGGGCAAGAGGGTGCTCAGCTCAGCACCCCCACCTTAAAAATTGTTCCAGCGCCATTGAGATATTTTTAAGTACTGATTTTCTGCTTATATCAGGCCACGTGGAACAGCGCACTGCATTTGACGTTGTGTGTGCCGTCTGTCGCGATTTTTTTCCCCACTGTGAGTTGAGGGGTACATTTGACAAAATGTCAGCTCCTAAGAAAGCAAAGTTAGATGTCCATTCATTTCAGCCTTCTTGGACAGACACATCTGGATTTATTCAAAAGAAGGACCGTGCTGTTTGTGCTTTCTGTTGTGAAAGTGTTGTTTGTCGCACATCGTGTTTGACGACATTTTGAAACAAAGCACGAGAAAACCTTTCTTGACGAAGCAGACAAGACTGAATTGATCAAAAAGGCAGTAGCAGGATGTGAGAAGCAAAGCAATGTTTTAAAATGCTTAAGTGTAAGTAAAAATCAAGCTACAGAAGGAAGTTACAAGACTGCACAGTGCATTGCAAAAAACGGAAAGCTGTTTACAGATGGGGAATATATAAAAGAAGTTTTTCTCAGCAGTTTGGAGGTTTTGTTCAATGATTTGCCAATAAAGATACGATCGTATCTAGAATAAAAGAACTGCCTGTCCCTACCAGAACAGTTGAGACACGCATAAGCGAAATGGCAGAAAACATTAATGAAAAGCAGACTGCGTTAAAAAACACAACAGTGTTATGTGTTGCAGTTGATGAGAGCGTGGATATAAATGATGCAGTTTATTTGAATTTGGCAGTTGTTGCAAGATATTGTGCTTCCAATGAAATCCAAGTGGAACTTTGTTGCCTAAAACCCCTGCATGGCACAAGATATAGTGGAAAGTTTTGTAAACCATTTTGAAAAACGAGGAGTTGACATCAGAAAAATATTTTGTGTGACAACAGATGGTGCTCCTGCCATGGTCAGAAAACAGAAGGGATTTGTGAGTTTGAAGATCAAATTAATTTCTAATTCAGAGCTTAATAATGTGATGAATACAGTGATGCAAACTGTAAATTTCCTTGTTGCTCAATCTGCTTTGACTCAGACAGTTTCAAGCAATGCTAGATGAGATGGACAGTGCTTATAACGACATTCCACTTCACAGCAACATTCGGTGGCTAAGTCATGGCAAGGTTTTGGTGCACTTTGTAAACTGTTTTGATGCAATCAAGGCCTTTTTGTCAGAAAAAAGGACAAAACTACCCCTAACTGGATGATGACAAATGGCTGTGTAAGCTCATGTTTCTAACTGACATCACCGCTCAGCTAAACGAACTCAACCTCTGTCTCCAGGGTGCAGGGCAAATGGTTCTGGATCTCTATGAAGCCTGAAAGGCATGTGTTGTAAAACTAGCAGTTTTTTCTCGGGATATTCGAACTTTGACTTTCTGCTACTTCCAACACATAAAAGAGCTATCGACACATTGCACAGTCAGTGTCGATGAGACTAGAATGTACGTGCAAGAACTGAAATCAGAATTTGCTGACAGATTTCAAGATTTCCAGTGATTTGGCCCAATGCTTTCTTTTCTAATTAAACCTAAAAAGTTCAACAAAAGCTACTTCGATTTGTCTGTATTTCAGTGGATGGGTGTTAAAGATTTCGAAATGCAGCTCGAAATGCAGTTAAAAAGCTCAGAATTGTGGGCATCAAAGTTTGGAGATCTGCGGAGTGCACTTGAAGCTACTGAGAGAGATCATGGGGCCTCTATTCTGACCTGCTGGATGTCCCTGCCAGTGAACTTTAATGGTTTGAAGAAAATTGCGTTTGCAATGCTTTCAGCATTTGGATCCACATATCTGTGTGAACAGGTATTTTCACACATGAAATCTGTCCTCTGTCCCTCCCAGAGCCGGTTAACAACTGATCACTCAGAAACCTGTCTGCAGCTTAAATTATCAAAATACGTGCCAGACATTGGAAAACTCAGCAAAGAAAAGCAAGGGCAAGGATCATACTAAACTGATCGGACCTGCATTTTAATTTAATTTTAAATGAAGTTTCTTAAACATTTTAAAAACCTTATTTACTTTACATACAACAATAGTTTAATTATAAAATATAGACTTATAGAGAGACCTTCTAAAAATGTTAAAATGTATTACTGGCACGCGAATCCTTAAATTCGAGTAAATACATGAAGACTTGGCACACCACTTCTGAAAGGTTGTCGACCCCTGCTTTATCCCATTCCTGCACCCTAATTAGAAATGTCTTCACCCAATGGCGACTGTCCTCCACCATCCTTTCTTGTCCTGGAGCAGCAATATCTGGGTTGTGTAGTCTGAGTTCTACATTGTCTATAAATAGAGACTCTCTGGTATGGGTTTCAAAACTTTACAGTAAAATAGGGGAGGTCATTTAAAAGCATCTTGCAGTACTCCCAAGTTTTATAAATGACCATATGTACTCCCAAAGCCTTTGCAAAAGGTTTCTGGGGAGGGCAGCCTTATTCTGTCCACCATAGTAGGACACTTTACCACACCAGGCCAGTAGCACGTACTCGGGAATCATTATAGAACAAAGCATTGCAGTGTATGTTTGCTGGCATTCAAACAACATCCGTTCTTTATCTCTCTGTGTTATCCTCAGGAGAGTGATATCATTCATGGTCACCTGGTTGAAATAGGGTGCTTTTCTTAAGGGGACATTTAGAGGTGCCTGTTCCTGCTGGGCTGTTTGCCTGTGGCTGAACAGAAATGTTCCCCGCTGTTAGCCACGGGGAGGGGTGAGGGGCTAGCCACATGGTGGGGGGAGGCAAAATGTGACCTTGGAAGGAAAGCACATATGCTATGTATGTAATGTTAACAGCAAGGTTTACCGTGAAAGAGTGTACCCATTGTTCTATAAAATGTGTCTTTTTAAATACCACTGTCCCTTTTTTTTCTCCACCAGCTGCATGTGTTTCAAGGATCACAGGATCTTCTCCTTCCCAGAGGCTAGTGAAGATTAGAAGGTGAAAAAAACGCACTTGTGATGAAATGTTCTCTGAGCTTATGCTGTCCTCCCACACTGACATAGCACAGATGAATGCGTGGAGGCAGACAATGTCAGAGTGCAGGAAAGCATAAAATGACTGGGAGGAGAGGTGGCGGGCTGAGGAGAGTAAGTGGAGGGCTGAAGCTGAGAGGTGGTGGCAGCGTGATGAGAGGAGGCAGGATTCAATGCTGAGGCTGCTGGAGGATCAAACTAATACGCTCCAGCGTATGGTTGAGCTGCAGGAAAGGCAGCTGGAGCACAGACCGCCGCTACAGCCCCTGTGTCACCAACCGCCCTCCTCCCCAAGTTCCATAGCCTCCTCACCCAGATGCCCAAGAACACGGTGGGAGGGCCTCCGGCCACTCCACCCCAGAGGATTGCCCAAGCAACAGAGGGCTGGCATTCAATAAGTTTTAAAGTTTTAAACTTTTGAAGTGCTGTGTGGCCTTGTCCTTCCCTCCTCCACCACCCTTCCTAGTGCTTCTCTCCTCCACCACCCCTCTCAGGCTACCTTGGCAGTTATCCCCCTATTTGTGTGATGAATGAATAAAGAATGCATGAATGTGAAGCAACAATGACTTTATTGCCTCTGCAAGCAGTGATCGAAGGTAGGAGGGGAGGGTGGTTAGCTTACAGGGAAGTAAAGTGAACCAAGGGGCGGGGGGTTTCATCAAGGAGAAACAAACAGAACTTTCACACCAAAGCCTGGCCAGTCATGAAACTGGTTTTCAAAGCTTCTCTGATGCGCACCGTGCCCTCCTGTGCTCTTCTAACAGCCTTGGTGTCTGGCTGCGCGTAACCAGTGGCCAGGCGATTTGCCTCAACCTCCCACCCCGCCATAAACGTCTTCCCCTTACTCTCACAGATATTGTGGAGCGCACAGTAAACAGTAATAACAGTGGGAATATTCATTTTGCTGAGGTCTAACCAAGTCAGTAAACTGCCCCAGCGCACTTTTAAACATCCAAATGCACATTCTACCACCATTCTGCACTTGCTCAGCCTGTAGTTGAACAGCTCCTGACTACTGTCCAGGCTGCCTGTGTACGGCTTCATGAGCCATGGCATTAAGGGGTAGGCTGGGTCCCCAAGGATAACTATAGGCATTTCAACATCCCCAACGGTTATTTTCTGGTCTGGGAATAAAGTCCCTTCCTGCAGCTTTTGAAACAGACCAGAATTCCTGAAGATGCGAGCGTCATGTACCCTTCCCGGCCATCCCACGTTGATGTTGGTGAAATGTCCCTTGTTTTCCACCAGAGCTTGCAGCACTATTGAAAAGTACCCCTTGCGGTTTATGTACTCGGCGGCTTGGTGCTCCGGTGCCAAGATAGGGATATGGGTTCCGTCTATAGCCCCACCACAGTTAGGGAATCCCATTGCAGCAAAGCCATCCACTATGAGCTGCACATTTCCCAGGGTCCTTGATATCAGCAGATCTTTGATTGCGTTGGCTACTTGCATCACAGCAGCCCCCACAGTAGATTTGCCCACTCCAAATTGATTCCCGACTGACCTTAGCTGTCTGGCGTTGCAAGCTTCCACAGGGCTATTGCTGCTTGCTTCTCAACTGTGAGGGCTGCTCTCATCTTGGTATTCATGTGCTTCAGGGCAGGGGAAAGCAAGTCACAAAGTTCCATGAAAGTGCCCTTACGCATGCGAAAGTTTCGCAGCCACTGGGAATCGTCCCAGACCTGCAACACTACGCGGTCCCACCAGTCTGTGCTTGTTTCCTGAGTCCAGAATCGGCGTTCCACGGCATGAACCTGCTCCATTAGCACCATGATGCCTGCATTGCCAGGGCCCATGCTTTGAGAGAAGTCTGTGTCCATGTCCTCATCACTGCGCTGACGTCGCCTACTCGCCCGGTTTCGCTTTGACAGGTTATGGTGCTGCATATACTGCTGGATAATGCGCATGGTGTTTAATGTGCTCCTAACTGCCAAAGTGATCTGAGTGGGCTCCATGCTTGCCGTGGTATGGCGTCTGCACGGAAAAAAGGCGCGGAATGATTGTCTGCCGATGCTCTGACGGAGGGAGGGGTGACTGATGACATGGCTTACTACCTCCTGCATTGTTGAATTAAAATCAACAAAGGTGGTGGCTTTACATCAAGGAGAAACAAAAACAACTGTCAAACAGAACAGCCCCCTCAAGGATTGAACTCAAAACCCTGGGTTTAGCAGGCCAATGCTCAACTCACTAAGCTGTCCCTCACTCTGGTATTTCAGGCAGGACTTCATGGAGGGAGGGAGGAAGGGGGGAGCAAATGAATACAAAACAAATCTGGTCTATTTCTTGTTTTGATCCACTCCATCTATCTTTTACATCTTTGGCTGGCAGCAGACGGTGCAGAAGGACTGCAAACCATCCACATCTCCTGGCTGCTCAGCAAAAGATGGTGCAATAGGACTGCTAGTCATCCACACCTCCTGCCTGCTCACCATAAGATGGTACAATAGAACTGCCTGCAGGACTAAAGAGAATGACCTGGTCGAGTCACTCCTAATTTAGTCCCTGCACCCATATCTGCCCAGGCGCTCCTGACCGACCTTACCAAGGCGGCCAGGAGCATCTTGGACATGATGAGGATGGTTTTCAGGCCTATTGTACCGTCTGCCGCTACAAGGCAATGGGTTACTGCTGCTGTATAGCCATGCAGTACCATGTCTGCCAGCACCCAGGAGATGTAGGGTGACAGTGAGCTGAGCGGACTCCATGCTTGCTGTGGTATAGCGTCTGCACAGGTAACTCAGGAAAAAAGGTGCGAAACAATTGTCTGCTGTTGCTTTCACAGAGGGAGGGAGGGAGGGAGGTCCTGATGACATGTACCCAGAACCACCTGCGACAATGTTTTTTGCCCCATCAGGCACTGGGATCTCAACCCAGAATTCCAATGGGCAGCAGAGACTGCGGGAACTGTGGGATAGCTACCCACAGTGCAACACTTCAGAAGTCGACGCTAGCCTCAGTACTGTGGAAGAACTCTGCTGAATTAAAATGCACTTAGAGCATTTTGTGTGGGGGGACACACGATCGACTATATAAAAAAAGAGAACTAGAGGGGTGTGATTTGTAAAGTGCTTGAACGTGACTATGTTAACACAAACTAGGGAGCTTTTAGAGTGAACCAGCAAAGTCTGCAGGAGGTAGTTAGAGCGCAGCATGTTAGAACGCTTTACAAATCACACCACCTCAGGCACGCTTTCTTAGGGCTTGTCTATACAGTGCAGCATTGTCCTTAGTCATCCGTAGCTGACTTGGACTACTGAAGATGGAACTCATTGAGCCGAACTCTGCTCTGTATTGGTAAAGAGATGGGTTGGATGAACTGATAAGTTTTTTCCATCGCAAATGTCTATGGTTCTTCAAGAAGGGAGAATTTGGCCCTTAATGTAGACAAAGCCAAAATTCATCTTTACACAATTTTGCCACTTGCTGGAGCCCAAATTAAAACTTCAGAAAATAAAAAAATAAAATGAATAGGGAGAAAAACAAAAATAAAAAGTCTTCTTAAGCATGAACCAAAATAAGAGCTCTCCCCCACGTCTGGCTAAAGTAAGCATAGCTTATGTGGTTAAACTAACAGATGACTGAAACACTATTAGTTGGTGGCAGTTCAGTCCATTCTGTAGCAATTAATATGTAGCCACAAAATAGTTCACTGTTTATAGGATCCACTGAATAGTATTTCTGTCAGGGACCGGGCCAGAGCAGGAGTCAGGCAGTGGTCAGAGTCCAAATGTCAGAGATCAAGGTCAAAGTGGAGTCAGAGCCAGGGATTGAAGCTGAAGGTCAGAACCAAAGTAAGAGTCCGAATGCCAGAGCCAAGGGTCGAGACAGAGTCAAAACCAGTAACCAGACCTAAGGCTCAGAACCGGATTACCTGGAGTCAGGGAAGGCAAGAACAGAGCTGGTTCCAAGGCAGGATCACGGCTGGGCTAGGACTGGAACAAAGCTGTGTGCAGAGTGGGGTCTAAACCAGAGCGAGGCAGGGTGCAGGGCAGGGACTAGGCTGGAGCCGTGGAGGAGCAAAGCAGGAGCTGGTCTTGGAGTGAGATGAGCACAGGGAGGCAGAGAACCCAGGGGTGTGTGTAACGAGCAGCCAGCAAGCTGCTGCTGCTGGGCTTAGGAACTGGCCTTTCCTCAGCCAATCAGGCAGGGCGGTCCGTCTGGCAGCCTAGTTGGCTGGTTAGGCAACCGGGAGACTAAGTAAGTACAGCTGCAGGCAGAAGTGACGCATGTGTGGGGGATGCAGGGTCATGTGCCCCCCCTCAGATTTCTTGAGATGCCCGGCATTGAGGAGGCAACACTCTCCATAGCAGCCACGCTCTCCCTGTGTCCCTGCAGCCCAGGGGAGGGAGGAAGCAGCAGGGTAGCAGTTGCAGGCTGAGCTCCTCCCCCACCACATGGGGCTGCTTTGCCTCCCTGTTGCTGGAGTCCCAGTGCTGCTGCCTGCTTTGCAGGCCATCCAGCGAGGTGAGTCTAGGGGTGGAGGCTGAGACAACGTGTGGGATTCCAGCAGCAAGGAAGGTGAAGCAGCCCCATGTGGCGGGGAAGGAGCTCAGCTGGCAGCCTGCTGCTTCCTCTCTCCCTGTGCTGCATGGACACACTGTGTGCTGTTGCAAGGGGCAGTGTGGCCTCCTTGCTGCTAGGCAACCATGCCAGAGGCATCCTGAGAAATCTAGGGGGCCACGTGACCACCCCCGAACCTTTAATTTGTGCCCCTCCCTCCCCCGACTTGCCACAGCTACGCATCACCTCTGGCTGCAGAGCCTTACTCCTGACAGTAAGCCTACCTCCCCTTCCTGGAACCACAAGGCCTGGTTTCTGTGAAATGCCTGCAACAGATCCAGGGCGAGGGTGTGACTTGCAAGTTCCAGGATCGTTCATCTGGGCCGTAAACTTCCCCAGTCCACCAACTATTGGAGTTGTCCTCTAACTCAGCAGTGAAGGATTTGCTGAAATGTATACTCATAGTGCCCTGGGACTGTTACAAGTGGAGGCGGAGGGCCGGAGTGGTGCAGGAGGGGGTTTTCTGCGTACAGCTTTAGAAGGGAAACATGACATACAGAATGGATCTTCAGGGACTCGGGTAATTGCAATCTGCATGTTACTGGGTCTGAGCCTCAATCTTGAAAGGTCCCACTTATTGATGGTCCAATCCGGCCAAGGTGTGAATTGATTTAAGATTGTGGGTGGACAGCTGGACCTCGTCTCCTATGGCAATGTCAGGGGTGGCCTGGCGGTCCCAGTCAGAGTGATATTTATATGCTTCGTTAGCTGCTTTGAAGTGCTCCTTGAGTTATTTGTGTATTTGGTGGAGGTGGGTAGCTAGATCTGTGACAGCAAGTACTGGGGAGTTTGTGGGAATGTCTGAATGAAAGTGGGGGTGAAAACTAGGTTTTTCTAAAGGGCATGGCTGGGTGGTGGCATGTGTGACATTTCTTTAAGCAAATTTGGCATATGGGAGCAGAGACAACCAGTTGTCTTGATGATACTTTAAGAAGCTGTGCAGCTATTGTTCGAAAAATCTGGTTGACCCGCTCCATTGGTCCATTAGTGTGTGGATGGTGGGTAGATGAGAGGAGGGGCTCAATCTCTAGAAGTTTTAGAAATTCCTGCCAGAACTGGGAAACAAAATGAGAACCGTGGTCTGACGTGCTGCCTGAGGGCAATCTGTGAGGACAAAAGATGTTCTCCAGGAAGAGGTGAGCCGTTTCCTGGCCAGTAGGGATGGTGCAACAGGGGACAAAGTGTGGCATTTCGATTAATAGGTTGACCATGACTAGGATCATTTATGTCCCTGGGAAGGTGGCACAGTAAAGTTGAGGGATATAATATCCCGTGGTTGAGGTGGGACAACTATGGTTGGAGAAGGCAGACTGGCTTCAAGCGGGGGCACTTGGTCTTGGCACACAGGTCCTAGGATCTGATGTAGCTCTTGACTAAGATGTGCAAGCCTGGTCACAAGAAACACCTTGCGATTAGGCTCCAGGTGTGGAGGTGGCTGAAGTGCCCTGCAAGGGCGCACTATGACATAACTTAAGAACCTGCAGCTTTTGTTGCTCTGCTGGGATGTAGATATAGTCCTAATGGTAGCCCACCTTGGAAACTGAACCCAGGGGCTGGTGAGGCACTGGCATTCTCCAGAGTCTGGTGGAGCTGAGCAGTGAAGCGGTCGTTGAGTAACAAAGCATGAATTGGCTCCTTTTGGCTGCGTTCTATTGTGCCATTAATGAAATTGGATGCCTTTTGAATCACAGAAGGCATATTCTCATTCAGTTCCTAGTACTTGGCCTTACAGGACAGGTTGTTAGCTCCTGGGTAAGAGATGACTATGAAATCAAACTAAGCAAAGTCAAGAGACCTGAAGATCAGCCATTGGTTGAGGTGTCTGGCCATCTGAAGATTCTCCAGATTCTTCTGATCTTTGAGTACTTGGACAGGGAGCCTGGCTCTCTCCAGTAGCTGGCACTGTTCTCAGATGCTGCCTTGATAGCTAATTGTTCCTTGTTCTGTATATCATAATTCTCTTCTGCCAGGGATAGTGTGCAAAAATAATAGGCATATGGATGAAGTTGACTGTCAGTACCCATCAGTCAGCTAGGCTGACTTGTTAGGCTGCCAGGAGACTGAGCAGGAACAGCTGAGTGACTTACTCCTGGCAGTTTCTGAGTACAGTCACCTTTGGAGACTGTGGCAGACTTGCTGTCATACAGCAGGTTCCTGTGGATGATTGCAGCAGCATAGTTTCTTTCTTTTGAACTCAGTAATCTGATGGCATTTGCTCTCTCTCTCTTTTTATACTTTTTTTTATACATACAGAAGCAGGACGCCTTGCTAATTAACGGGTGCCTCTATGGTTCAGGGCATTTTTGGCAGTACCTGTACAACTTTATTTTAATGTGTGGTGGTCACTGAACCATTGGATCTGTTCAAGAATTCCTCCTATCATCACGCCAATCAATCGGAGTAAATTTCCCACTGACATGACACGATTTTTGCACTAAACTAGATTTAGATCGAGTGTCCAGGAAGCATCTCATGAAATATGGTTTGTACAGGAATTTGAATCACAGAATAAATAAGACCCTTACTGTTCAATGAAAAAACATTTCAAGGGTTATCAGTCAGGGCATAAACTGATGGCCAACTGGGTTTGGGAAATAAATCTCTATCATGGTCTGGCATTGCACAGTTTGCATTCTTACACTGCACAGGAGGTTTTCAGATCCCTCTGAAGTATCTCATTAGTTATAGGCCATTACTGGGGCAGGGATACTGTGGTCCATTAATTAGTTCTGTTCATTATGTTATTAATCATTGCACGTATTTATATGCACCTAGACATGGGCTAAGCACATTTTATAAATCACAATAAAACATGCTGCCCTTTGCATAGTTTTGATTAAAAGCAAGCAGCATGTTCCCTAAATCAGAGAGAACATATGCTCATAATGCACACAATAACAAATTAGCTAACTTGGAAGGACAGAGGTAGGGAAACTAACCAGTTGGCTAAATGCCAGGAGGTTCCAGATCTGTAGTTAGCCAGTCTGCCCTGGGATGGCTTAAGTGTCAAGGGTGGGTCATGGGCAGCCGGGTCTAGTGGTCAGAGCAAGAGTCCACAATCGGGAGTCAAGAGTCAGCTGGGTCAGAATACCAGGTGATCAGAAGCAAGAAACAAATTGGAGATCAGAACCACAAGGCAGAGGTCAGGAGCCAACCCATGTCAGGGTACCAGGAAGTCAAGCCAGGGGAATGGGAAGCACAAGGTATGCAGTCCAGAGCAGGGTGTGTTCAGATATCTTGCTGTTCTTGCTTCTGGCTTCAGTAAGGCCAGCGGTCCAATCAGCTGCTCTGGGACTCTGCCAATAGGATGTCAGGGGCGGAGCCTCAGACTGGATCTGGGCTTCCTGAGTTCTCAGCAGGCTGCCTAGTGGAGGGTTGAAGCATGGCTGTTCCTGTGGATCCAGGTTTGGGGCTTGTGGGTCGTGATGCTAAATCACAGGTGTATCATGATCAGTAGAACTGGAGTCAGAGGGTCCATGTTCACTAGAGGGACTGTTGTTGAGAGGAACATCAGTTGTACAGGAAAATGGAGTTATGCTGGAAGCAGCTTTGCCATGTGGACAGAGCAGTGCACAGGGCTTGATAAAGTTCTGTTTGTTCAGCCTACACAGCATTCAGGTTCATGCGTAGCAAATGAAATCTGGTGGCAGTGTCTGAGCTGTGAGTTCTCTGCAGTGCAGCAGCTGGCAGCATGAGCCATGGAACTTGGTCTGAAGTGGGTCAGAGAAGTGCCCAGTGTAGAGAGAGTACCCCCGAGTGGGGACACCCTAGCTCCTGTCCTAGGTGACCACAGCAGGGTTGGGGGTCAAGCCCCCCAGGAATCCTGGGCCCAGCCTTGTTGGGGTTACGAGGACTCTGCCAGACAGGAGAGTGGAAGGGGAGTCCTACAGGGCAGGGAGGCCACTGGGTAAAGGAAGTGGGAGCGAGGACTCAGATCCTTTCGCTAGCCCACTTCACCGGGGTAGTGCAGAAGCCAGGAAAGTTCCCCACAAGAGTGGGACTATTCCCCCGCTTATGTTAGGAAAGTGAAACTGCTGCTTTGCCTTATTAGGGAATGAAGTAAAGAAGTCTGCATCACTCTGAAACTCACCACTGCCTCAAGCCTCACAGCAGTCCTGGGATCCCTCGGGACCTATTGCTCCCCAAAGCAAAAAGAAATGGAAGCGACACAGGTTTTTCACTAGAGACCAATCTGAAGAGGAGGGGATAGACTAAGGGCTTGTCTACACTTACCAGGGGATTGAGGAGCAGTGATCAATGTATCAGCGGTTGATTTAGCGGGTCTAGTGAAGGCCCACTAAATCAACTGCAGCTCACTCTCCTGTCGACTCCTGTACTTCACTGGATTGAAAAGAGTAGGGGGAGTCGATGGGAGCCCATCCCCCGTCGACATTGCGTAGTGTGGAGCCCGCGATAAGTAGGTCTAAACTACATCAATTTGAGTTACGCTATTCACATAACTCAAATTGCGTAGCTTAGATCGAATTTCCCCTGTAGTGTAGACGAGGCCTATGTTACTGCCTTATGCACACTGGCTGCTACATGTAATTTGGGGGACTTTGACAGGATAGTCTGCAGCTCTTGGGATCAGCTCCTGCCGGAGTGGCTGCTCTGGGAAGGCATCTCTCATTAGATAGATGCTTAGATGTTGGGCATAGAGTGGAAGCCTCAAGAGAAAGGATGAAAGCCCCAAGAGGTACAACGCCCCCAGAAGTACATGCAGAGAGACAACAGCAAAGGAGAGCAGCTGGTCAGCATTCCATGCCCACAGTGATATGCGTTTACTGTGGGAGACAGCGAATAAGGGAGAAGTGCCCCACACTGGAACAGCACCCCAAGGAATGGGGCAAGTTGAGCTATTTTAGCAGTGCATGGAAGAGCAGAGGAAGGTTTCAGAAAGATTGTCAGACTTTAGTACAAGACCACAACCCCCTAGAGACAATCATGGCAAAGCCCCTTGTTAGTACTCCAAAGAGATTGGGGTACACATTGATTTTCCTCCAGCACTACCAGTCAAAGATCAGATATTGTCTAGGACTATTCATAGTATTAGCTCACACCCTGAGCAAGGCATGTATACCCACCATCAGAAAGTTGGGAGAAGGGGACCAGGACATAATGCAGCATGTTAATGGATTCAATCTCCAGTTTCAAAGTGAAGCTGATGGAAAGCAAAGAGGCTATGGAAACAGACATCGAACTACAGGTAGTCAGGAGAACAAAACTAGTAGGTTGGTCAGAAGACAAAAGCCAAGTACCAGAAAGAGCCAAATGACATTTTCAAATTGAAGATGAGCTCTGTGTGCAGAATGGAATCATATTTTGAGGACTGGGAGCTGTTGTCCACACCTCATTACATAGGGATGTCATGCAAAAAAAATACATGGCTCACACGTGGGGATTGACAGCTGTGTTAGACAAGCTTGAGAGTGTATTAACTGGCTGGGAAGGAATACATAACTCCGCTCATTGATAGAAGGGTGTGACACCTGCCAGTCATGTGACGACTGCCAGCAGAAGGAGACTCCGTTACTACATGAGCTGCCCACCTGACCGTGGGAAAAGATGGGAGTGGATTTATTTACGTTCAGTGAAAAGCAATACTTGATTACAGTGGACTACTATTCAAATTCTTGGGAGGTCAATACCCTGCCTGGTACAAGAAGCAAGTCAGTGACTGACAAATTGAAGGCCCACTTTATGAGAAATGGAATTCCAGATGTTATTCAACCATCAGAGAAAGCAGGCAGTAGAGTATGAAAAGAACCATCTGTCTCTGAAGACAGGTGCTCCTGTGAGGATCCAGCCATTAGAGGAACACTAGAAGGAGTGAAGTCAAGGAGTCATAAGAGGTGCATTGGGAACCAGATCATAAGAGGTGACTATGCAAGAAGAACAAATGATCTGAAGGAACAGGAGGCATTTATGAACTAGCAGTCACAACACCCAGAGACTTCCCCAGAGATACAGCGATCATCACAGAATGGAGGGACAAAGGACCATCCAGAGGCCAACCCCACAGGGAGGGAGGAGACTTCCCAGAGAAAGCGTTTATTAGACTTGGAGACAAGTGACAGGGAGACAGAGAGGTCACTCCTGGTATGATTGCCTACTGAGAAGACCAAACTATCTCAAAGGCTATGTAACCTGCTGAGTCTGATATAGATGAGACTTGAACTCACCTATGTGCTAGCAACATGTGGCCAAAGAGCCCAGTGATGAGGTCTGGGTGTCAATTATTTGTTTTTAATGTTTATATTAAAATGTTTTCAAAATAGAGATGTATCATGTTCAGTGGAACTGGAGTCTGAGGGCCCATGTTCCCAAGGGGGAATGTTATTGTTGGGACCCAGGAAAACAGTGAATGTGGGGAGTTAAGTTGGAAGCACAGGGACAGAGCAGTGCACAGGGTTTAATAAAGTTTCATTTTGTTCAGCTTAAACTGCATTTAGCTTCAATCCTGAATGAAACAGCAGGCCCTGGGGAGAAGTAATTGAAGCAGAGACAAACTGTCCTTTCCCTTTCCCTAAATGCAGGCCTTCCCCAACCTTCAGTCCGGTTCTTCAATGCAGGTGAGTTGGTGCTGATGGGAGCTGCTGGTGGAAAATGTTTCTTTCTGATCACTGCCCCAAACCGATGGTTAGAAGAAATTATGGGCCCTGAAAGCATTTGTACTAGCCCACTAAGTTGTGTTTCTGCTTTGGCAAGTCATGAAACATTAGACCTTAATGTGTGGATATCTCCTAATTTTTTTTCTCAATTTCTTTGAGTTTCAAATGTTGACTTTGTAAAGCTTCAGGCATTTCACAAAATCAAAAATATACATATTTGATCCTGTGCTTTTTCAGACAAAGTCTGAGACCTGTTTGAGTGCTCTGCTAACTTCACTAGCGGTGCCCGTCTCCATGCTCAAGAGGAGCTGCTGTAGTTCTTTCGGAATGTGGTAACAGAAGACGATTGTTTTAACAGCAGCAGCATGGGGCTCAATCAGCCTTTCATGGTGTGTTGAGAAAGGGAATCACAATCTGAGGTACAAATATAAAAATGCTTTAAATTTTGTGAAACACCTGTGAAGTTCATATTCAGTAACATGTGGAAATATAACCCCATGGCTAATAAATTAGGTGACTGAGACTGTAATATGAGGCCGCTGATTCCTGCTGCCCACTGCCTTTAGTTCCTATGTGTTAGCAGCAGTTACCCTTGAACTCCTAGGGTAATAGATTTGTGTTTGGTACCATTTGACAGCTGGCATTAGAAGGTTTTGGATAGAAAGGTTATCAAAATAGCTCAAAATCTGGTTGGAATTGAAGAGGGTGGAAGGAGGTGAGATGGCAATCAGAATGTTGTGATTTTAACTGTGCATCAGGAACTGTGAGGGCTACCAGTAGCAAAATCAGTGATGCATCACTGAAAGGATGGAATTCTTGGATGAAATCCTGGCTGCATTGAAATTAAGAGCAGAGTTCATATCAGTTTCTCTTTTTACAATGCTGTATATATGGTATATGGTGTCCCTAGGAACTAATAAGATACCTTACCTCAAGGCAAAAATGCAGTTCATTTACCAGTCGGGCCAGGATGCTTTCAGCTTCTCAAGCCTTCTAGGACAGTCTGCTTTGGGACCTGAAAGTTGCATCTAACCAATGGCTAGACTTTAACTCAGACACACGTCTGGGAGGAGCGAATTCAAGTGCCCCTCTCACATGTTTACAGATCAGCATATTATACAATCTATCTTCATTGTACATTTCTATCTTGCAGAATTCAGTCGTCATCTGTGCTTTCCTGCCACAGACTGTTCCATAGCAGCAGGACTCCTATGAAATCCTTTATCCTTTTCTCTCTTCACAGAGAAGCCTGACTTTAAATTATCAGGAAAAATAGCAGTCAGTATCTACTAATGGGCATAATTGAACACCTCAGGAAATGTAAAAATACTGTAGTTGACAGCACTGCAAAAGAAAAGTGTAAGTGATAAATATTGCCTTAAAAGAGGTGCTACACTTTAAAAATAAGGAAAGACTAATAAGCTGCTGGTTGTTTGGAGCGGGAGTACTTTAAAACAAGTGGTAGTCTCAATCCATATCCTAGCCGACAGGTGTCTATACCTACCACAGACTGTTTTCTGTGATGCCTCACTATCCTCTCCATCCAGCACGTGGTTCAATGCAGACTGAAGCTCTGCCAGACGCAACATTTTACTTCAATAGCAGAGCTAGTCCTAGGGATGTGCAAGTAGTATGGTTGTGTGTTGGCTGATACACCAGAGGGTGAATTAGGAACCTCCAGAGCCAAAACCATAAGCTGCTACATGTTGAGCTAAAGAGCTAGAACTCCCTAACTGGTACTGTAACAACTCCCATCTTCTGTGGATCAGACACAGATGGGAACCTGTAACACACACTCATCAGTGGGTTGCAATTGCATGTGGCACTTCTTGCCTGCGGTGTCTCTTAGGTAGCCAGAGTGCTTGAGTTGAGGGCATCAGTGTCACAACACTAATCAAGTCCCCCGTACTTAACACTCACCAGGCTGCTGTCTTTGGACCCACATCCTGACCCATGTGCTTTTAAGCTCCCCTTTGTCTAGGCAGACTTCAGTCACCATCTCTTTCTTTGGCCTCTCTGGCATACTCCCTTGGCACAGATTCTGTCTGGTACCCCTTCTGGAAATGGGCCAGCTGCCCCAGGATCCCAGGATCAGTTCTGACCCCCTGCCTCTTCTAAAGACATCCCAGGAGTTTAAAAACTTCCTTTCTCAGAGCTCTACTTTGTGGACACTCGGGTTTACAGTTTAACCCTTCAGGGACCCATGGTCATGGAATCATAAAAGTATAGGGCTGAAATAGACCTCAAGAGGCCATCTAATCCAGCCCACTTTACTGAGGCAGGCCTAAATTAACCTAGACTATCCCTGGCAAGTGTTCTGTTCTTAAAAACCTCTAGTGACGGGGATTCCACAACCTTTCTTGGAAACCTATTCCAGATTCCTATAACAGTTCGTTAGAAATTTTTTCCTAATCTAAATCTCCCTTGCTGCAGATTAAGCCCCATTACTTCCCATCCTGCCGTCAACAGACAAGGATGGTGATCAGTTGTTCTCCTTTTCATAACAGCCCTTCACATATCTGAAAACTATAACCAGGTTCCCCTCGAGTTTTCTTTTCTCAAGACTCAAAATGCTCAGTATTTTTACCCTTTCCTTCATAGGTCAGGTTTTCTAAACTTTTGATCATTTTTGTTGCTCTCCTTTGGACTCCCCAATTTGTCCACATCTTTCCTAAAGTGTGGCACCCAGAATTGGACAGAGTGCTCCAGCTGAGGTCTCATCAGTGCCCCAGGTAGAGGGGGATAGTTACTTCTTTTAATACATTCTGGAATGATGCCAGCTTTTTTTTTTTTTTTTTGCAGCTGCATCATATTGTTGGCTTGTATTCAATTTGTGATTCATATAATCCTCAGATCCTTTTCAGCAGTACTGGTGCCTAGCCACTTATTCCCCATTTTGTAGTTGTGCATTTGACTTTTTTCCTGCCCAAGTGTAGTACTTGTCTTCATTGAATTTCATCTCATTGATTTCAGATGAGTACTCCAATTTGTCAAGGTCATTTTGAATTTTACTCTTGTCCTCCAAAGTGCTAGTAACCTTCCCAGTTTGGTGTCATCTGCAAATTTAAAAGCATACTTTTCACTCAATTGTACAAGTCATTAATGAAAATATTGAATTGTTCCAGGCAGAGGACAAACCCCTGTTGGACCTGACTAGGTAGGGTCCACCAGTTTGATAGCAACCCCTTGGAAACTATTGTTTGAGTTCAGTCTTTCAGACAGTTTTGCACCCACCTTAGGGAAATGTGGTGTAAATGAAATTGCTATAGTTATCTTATCAGAATGTCTTGTGGGACTGTGTCAAAAGCCTTACTAAAATCAAGATATGTAACATTTATAGCTCCCTCCATCCACTAGGCCAGTAGCCCTGTCAAAGAAGGAAGTTAGGTTGGTTTGGATAGATTGGTTCTTGACAAATCCATGCTGGCTATTATTTATAATTTCATTATCCTCTAGCTGCTCACAGACTGATTGTTTAATAATTTGTTCCAGTATCTTTCTAGATATCGAAGTTCAGCTGACTGGTCTATCATTTCTCAGGTTCTCTTTGTTCCCCTTTTTTAAAGATAGGTGCTGTGTTTGCCTTTCTCCAGCCTTCTGGGACCTCACCTGTACTCCGAGTTCTCAAAGATAGCTTTTAATGGTGCTGAGATTGCTTCAGCTTCTTCCTTAAGATACACAGGGTTAATTTCATTAGAGCCTGCTGACTTGAATACATCTAACACAGAGGTGGGCAAACTATGGCCCGCGGGCCACATCCGGCCCACGGGACTGTCCTGCCCAGCTCCTGAGCTCCTGGCCCAGGAAGCTAGCCCCCGGCCCCTCCCCCACTGTCCCCCCTCTCCTTGCAGCCATGCTGCCATGCGGGCAGCGCTCTGGGTGGCTGGGCTGCCCGCTCATGCAGGGCAGCATGGCAGCATGTCTGGCTGTGGCGCGGCGGCCAGACGTGCTGCTCTGAGCGGCATGGTAAGGGGGCCAGGGCCGGGGGATTGGATAAGGGGAAGGGGGTCCTGGGGGGAAGTCAGGGGACAGGGAGCAGGGGGCGAATGGATGGGGCGGAGGTTCTGGGGGGCGCGGTCAGGGGACAGGGAGCAGCGGGCAGTTGGATGGGGTGGAGGTTTGAGGCGGTCAGGAGGTTGGGTTCTGGGGGGCGGTTGGATAGGGCAGAGGTTCTGGGGGGGGCAGTCAGGGGACAGGGAGTGAGGGGGGTTGGATGGGGGGCGGTCCTGGGGGGCAGTTGGGGCGGGGGTCCTGGGAGAGGGCAGTCAGGGGACAAGGAGCAGGGGGGATTGGATGGGTGGGGAGTTCTGAGGGGGGCAGTCAGGGGGCGGGAAGTTGAAGGGGGCGAAGAGGGGGCAGGGGCCAGGCTGTTTGGGGAGGCACAGCCTTCCCTACCCGGCCTTCCATACAGTTTTGCACCCTGATGTGGCGCTCGGGCCAAAAAGTTTGCCCACCCCTGATCTAATATATCTAGGGTTCCTCCGGTCAGCACCGCTGATTGGGCTGTTAAAAGTCAGGTCGGTGGTGCTACAGGGCTAAGGCAGGTTAGTCCTTACCTGTCCTGGTGCCGCACTGTGCCCCAGAAGCGGCCAGCAGGTCCAGCTTCTAGGCAGGGGGAGGAAGGCTCCACGCACTGCCCCTGTCCCGAGTACTGGCTCTGCACTTCTATTAGCTAGGAACCACGGCTAATGGGAGCTGGAGGGCAGTGCCTCTGGGCAAGAGCAACACGCAGAGCCTGCTGCCCACCCTGCCTAGGAACTGGACCTGCTGGCCACTTCCGGGGTGCAGCATAGAGCCAGGAGAGGCAAGGAGTCTGCCTTAGCCCCACTGCACTGCTGACCAGAAGCTGCCTGAGGTAAGTCCACACCCCAATCCTGAACCTCAGCCGTCCGTCCCAGCCCTCATTCCCCCCAACCTGGAGCACCCTCTTCCACCCCAAATCTCTCATCCCCAGACCCAGAGCCCGCACCCACATCCCAGAACCTGTACCCCCTCCTGCACCTCTACCCCTGCCTCAACACGCAGCCCCCTCCCGCATTCCGAATCCCTTGTCCCCAACCCCCAGCCTGAAGCCCCCTCCTGCACCCCAAATCCATTATCCCTGGCCTGACCCCAGAACCTGTACCCCATCCCAGAGCCCACACCCGCTCTTGCACCCCACCCCCCTGCCTCAACCTGCACCCCCCTCCCACATTCTGAATCCCTCGGCCCCAGCCTGGAGCCCCCTCCTGCACCCCAAACCCCTCATCCTTAGCCCCACCCCAGAACCCTCTCCCCCTCTTGCACCCCAACTCCCTGCCCCAGCCTGGAGCCCCCTTCTGTACCCTGAACCCCTCATTTCTGGCTCCACCCTGGAGCCTGCACCCCTAATTAGAACCCACATCCCAACCCCCTGCCCCAGCCCAGTGAGTGAGGGTGGGGGAGAGCAAGCCACTGAGGGAGGGGGGAATGTAGTGAGCAGGAGGTGGGACGGGGGCAGGGCCTCGGAGAAGGGGTGGAGCTAGGGTGTTTGGTTTTGTGTGATTAAAAAGTTGGCAACCCTAAACTTATCTGAATATTTTTTAACCTGTTCTTTCTGTATTTTGACTTGTGTTCCTTCCACCTTGTTGTGAATGTTAATTGTGTTAAGTATTTGGTCACAATTTACTTTTGTAGTGAAGACTGAAGCAAAACACCTCAGCCTTCTTGATGGTAGCTGAAGCAAGAGCACAGACTTTGCAAAAGAAATTCTGAACCAATCACACTTTAGCCATAGGCAGCATAAGAGATGTACAGATTTGTGGGAAAACAACATAGATGGCAAGCAAATGCTTGCCTCAGTTTCCTCAGCATTCCCAGAGCTCTTTGGGATTTGGTCTGTGTCTATTCAGGGAGTCCAGGATTCGGCTGAAGCCCCTCTCCTTCTTCTTTCTTCCTGTTCACCTCAACCTTCTGGTCTCTTTTCTCCCTCTCTAAAATGGCAGCTGAGAGCACCTTCCTTTCAAAGACTTCCAGTCCCCATTGTGAGGTGAGCTACCTAGTCAAAACCCCTATCATGTGATCAGTTGCTTAGTTACCAGCCTACCTGGGTAGACTAGCTCTTCTGGGTGGTAGCCAGCTCACTGACCTAGGGTGCCAGTCATTTGAATAGAAGCCCATCAAGGTTAGATAACCCTCCATTGTGATCCCTGTGTCAATACCCCTTGGAATTTCAGTCCAAGATAGAGGGGGAAAAAAGAAGGCACAGCCCTACCTCACTATCAGAATGGAGTTTTTCGCCTTCCTCTGTAGCATGGGGCACGGGTCACTTGCTGGATTCTCTGCTCCTTGAAGTCTTTAAACTATGATTTGAGGACTTCAATAGCACAGATATAGGTGTGAGATTTTTTTTGTAGGAGTGGTGGGTGAAATTCTGTGGCCTGCGTTGTGCAGGAGGTCAGACTAGATGATCAGAATGGTCCCTTCTGACCTAAATATCTATGAATCTATGAGTTTGATATAGATACCTATGGAGAGTTCATAATGGGAAACAGAATTCATAAATTGTACATAGATTCCCTAAACCATCACCTCTGGCAATAAAACAGGTTTTTCTCCTTTTAAATAGCAGGGAAATGGAAAGAATGTGGATGATGGGCTCCTTTGTGGAGTGCAGGAAGAGGGAGGCAGAGCAGCCTTGTTGGAAGGGAGCCATGGGGGAGGAGATGTATGGCAGGTGCCTCCCGGTGGGGTTAGCTGAGAAGGGGCATTTAAGAAAACTGGTGGTCCTAGTTGATTCTTGTACTTCCTCTAAAAATATGTAAATGAGCATTGCTGAATTGTACCAGTTTCCTTAGTGGTGGTGGATTGAGAATAATTTCAGTGTGCCCTGGGGGTTTGTTATTAATATGCTTCCCTGCTGGAGCTAGTTCTGCCTCATTAGCTGAGCATACGATCAGCTTTCTCCACCATTGTCATAAATATAAAGGGAAGGGTAAACCCCTTTAAAATCCCTCCTGGTCAGAGAAAAAAATCCTCTCACCTGTAAAGGGTTAAGAAGCTAAAGGTAACCTCACTGGCACCTGACCAAAATGACCAATGAGGAGACAAGATACTTTCAAAAGCTGGGAGGAGGGAGAGAAACAAAGGGTCTGTGTCTGTCTATATTCTGTCTTTGCCGGTGATAGACCAGGAATGGAGTCTTAAAACTTTTAGTAAGTAATCTAGCTAGGTACGTGTTAGATTATGATTTCTTTAAATGGCTGAGAAAAGAACTGTGCTGAATAGAATAACTATTTCTGTCTGTGTATCTTTTTTGTAACTTAAGGTTTTGCCTAGAGGGGTTCTCTATGTTTTGAATCTAATTACCGTGTAAGGTATCTACCATCCTGATTTTACAGGGGGGATTTCTTTATTTCTATTTACTTCTATTTTTTTTATTAAAAGTCTTCTTGTAAGAAAACTGAATGCTTTTTCATTGTTCTCAGATCCAAGGGTTTGGGTCTGTGGTCACCTATGCAAATCGATGAGGCTTTTTATCCAACATTTCCCAGGAAAAGGAGGGTGCAAGTGTTGGGAGGATTGTTCATTGTTCTTAAGATCCAAGGGTCTGGGTCTGTAGTCACCTAGGCAAATTGGTGAGGCTTTTTACCAAACCTTGTCCAGGAAGTGGGGTGCAAGGTTTTGGGAAGTATTTTGGGGGGAAAGACGTGTTCAAACAGCTCTTCCCCAGTAACCAGTATTAGTTTGGTGGTGGTAGCGGCCAATCCAAGGACAACGGGTGGAATATTTTGTACCTTGGGGAAGTTTTGACCTAAGCTGGTAAAGATAAGCTTAGGAGGTTTTTCATGCAGGTCCACACATCTGTACCGTAGAATTCAGAGTGGGGGAGGAACCTTGACAACCATATACATAGACTCTCTTTCAGGGCAGTTTGCCTCTGGGAGATGCTGAGGGGGATACATCCTTAGAGTATAATGCAGTCAAAGAGAATTGTACTTATAACATTAATGAGCACTTAATGGCTAAAATCTTACAGCACATGAGACATAGATAAAAATGGAATGTGCAGGAAAATTCCTCACTAGAAACTACCCAGTAGATTTGATCATACTAATATAAAATGGAGAGAGAGGATTAAGAAAACTTGCAAGAAGCCATGCGTAGAAATTAGTGTAGCTGGATTGCTGTCTCAGGTTCTGTCTTGCCAGAGCTGACCCACAGTGGAGACCTCAGATGGAACAGCCTAAAAACCCATCATTGACACAAAAAGCAGAGTCTGGCACCCTTTGGTACTCCTTATAGAGGCCACGTATTGAAAAGGGCTTGGAGACTGAAGCACCTTGTCTCCCATCGATGTCCTTCCAGGACGGGATTGAAATACATTGCAACTTCTTCTGTACTGATCAGCTGGTGTCACTATCCATGTTGTATCTATTCTTTGGATACAAAAGAACAAAACACACAAATAAGTAAACAAAAAAACCCAGCAACAGCAACAACACCCTCAGCCCGCCACATCAGACATCCACTCCAAACCCCTCCTTCATTTCCAAGATTATAAATCTTGTACCTTAGCTCTAGATTTACTAAGAAAAAGCAAGAAGGCATGCTAGCTAGTGTATTTCTCCCTAAAGAAAATAGGGCAGGGCAATAGAAGAACAGTGTTCTGACACTTTTTTGCTCCCAGGTGCCAGATGTCCAGAGACTATGAGCCAAATTCATTCCTGTATTGCTGTTTTAAAGTCAGTGAAATTAAACCACACATACATTTAGCTCAGTATCACATTTCCTGCCTGGATCTGCTGATTTTAACTCCATAGCCTGCTGAAATAAAGCAAACCCAGTCACTTCCATTGATGGGCTGGCTTTCAGGCAGAACAGAAATGTGATATACATGACATTTTGATCACAATGAGCCTTCGCTGTTGTGAATTTGCAACCCAAAAAGGAGAAATTCAATAGTGTCAAACACTTGTTTACAAATGTTAAGTCTGATAATCCTGTTCTGTTGGCCAGTTTGAAGCTTAGAAATATAGCTTGGTGCATGTAACTTTTCCTGGCCATAAGGCAGGCAGTGCTTTATTTCTGTTTTTGTTGTACGTTATAATCCAAATATCATAAAGGGAAAATGTAAACAAATAACCCAAAATGCAAATTAGGAAATGTTATGGAACCAACACCCTGTCATTTAAGAATCCACCTGTCTTTTCCTACTCAGCATTCAGTTAATTAAGTCCAAAACACTAAGGGCTTGTCCACACTGAAAATGCTACGGCAGCAAAGCTGCACCAATGCAGCACTTCTCCCATTGACATAGGTAATCCACCTCCCTGAGAGGTAGTAGCTAGGTCAACAGAAGAATTATTTTGTCAGCCTAGTGCTGTCTACATGGGGACTTGGGTTGGTTTAACTATGCTGCTCTGGGGTGTGGATTTTTTCACACCCCTGACCAACATAGTTAAACTGACCTAATATTCTAGTGTAGACCAGGGTTAAAGGAGCTCTGAAGGGAGATTTTCAAAGGCACAAAGCAGAACAGCTGTGCTGCTGTAGTGCTTCAGTGTAGACACTACCTACACCGACGGTAGAGGTTCTCCTGTGGGTGTCAGTAAGCCACCGCCCTGAGAGGCGGCAGGTAGGTCGAGGGAAGAATTCTTCCATTGGCCTACGCTGTCTACACTGGGGATTAAGTCGGTATAGCTATGTCGCTCAGGGGTGTGGATTTTTCATACTCTTGAGAGGTGTACTGTGATGTAAGTTTCCGGTGTAGACCAGCCTTTCGGCATCCAAACGCCAATGAGTTTCAGATCTCTCCCATGCTCTGCCCAGCCCACCTGTTGTCTCTTTTTGATACACATCTGTGGAATTTCCACTAATCCAACTTGCACTGGAGGAGAAGGGACTCCCACCCACATTGCTCTGAATCTGTTCCACACTACTCCAAATCTGTTCCACACTACTGATTACTCAGAGGAAATCATTCCAAGCTAAATTCTACTCAGTTGCACCTGAGTAACTCCATTTACTTTAGTGGAATCTCATTGTGTCATTATCTCTTTTTTTGGAGAATGGACATCCTTAGCTAAAGTCCTCAGTTTAACATTGTATCAAAGATAATTTGAAATAAATATGTTCCTTCAGCATTAGCAATATAAATAGAGTAGTATGAAGGTTTGTCATTTTAATACAATGATATTAGCCTAAGCCTTTTTTAAATTTAATTTTGTTTTAGATAATTTGAGATGTTTGATCTCTTTCCTACAAATAGTAGAAACCCTCAGGTTAAATACACAGTGATAGTCCTAGGAGATTTGATAAGCTTTAGAGAAGAATATACTCTTTTATCATTATTGATTTTAATTTATTTTATTCAGTTGATTGACATAAGAGGTAAACAGTGATATTATTTACCATCTTTTTCTGTTTGGTTGTCTCTTTGCACTTCAGGAACGTGCTTCTTATTTTACTCCATGGTTTTCATTTTCCTCACAACCTAAATCCAAATTTATATAGCTCCGGATACAGCTGGTTAAAATGTTGCCAACAAAAAGTTTTCTGTCAGAAAATAGAGTTTAATTGAAAATGAATTTTTGTGGGAAACTTTTTTCAGTTATTGAAACTTTTCATTTTAAAAATTTCATACCTCATTGCCCCCCAAAATTAGTTTTTGTTTAAAAACAGTTTTTTACCTCTACTTTCCAATACACTGTGTTCCAACTGGCAAAATTTAGACAACAGTCAGAAAGTGGGAAAACCCCCACTTTTCACACCTTTTACAATTACCACAAACAAGCAAAAGGTAAAGAAAGTGAGGTTTTCCCATTCTGCCACACTTCTTTTAACCTTTCCCTCTTTTTCCAAGAGAAAAAAAAGGGGGGGAGGCTAAAAGGGCAGTTGGGGACCTAAAAGTTTTTTTTAAAAGAAATATTTATTTAAAAACACAACAAAATGTCATTTGAAGTCCACACAAAAAATGTTTTCATTTCGAAATGTATCTTCCAAATGAAGTAACAGTTTTTGTCGTTGCATTTAGAAATTTTTCATAGGGAATAAATTTTTTTTGGCTAAAGTTTTAAGAGAGATTTTTCCTGCAGAAAATTCTGTGTGTATGTGTGTTGGGGGATGGGGAGGGGGGAGAAATCCGTTTTCCCACCAGCTCTATATATGGTGTCCTCCTATCTCAATCTCTTCCCTCTCTCCTCCCCGCCAAATCCAAAATGCCTTAAGTATGATTTCAGTCTCTTCCAGTAGGGCACCCCTTTGTAGTTCCTCTTATCTATGCAAAGCAGGGCTTTTCTGTTGTTTCTTGGGATCTCATCTAATTTACAGGCAAATAAGTCTCTGTGGAAGTTGGCCTGAACAAATGCAAGCATTAGTGGATTTTGGCTTAGGTCAGCGACAGCAGAATCAGAGCTATTGTCATGTTCTCAACCATTGCTATTTGTACAGCATATTATCAAGATTTCCTCTCTGTCTTGGTGACATTTCACCTCTTGGATTTCTGCTTTTAAAAAACAAAAGTAGAAACATTCCAATGGACTCCACACCAAACAATAAGAGAGTGAAAATAACAGCCACAATATTTTCTTATCTAATGGTATGTTCTTGGTTTTGTAGACAGGACATAAGATCAAATTCTTGTGCTTGTGTCAGTTACATTTTGGCCCCATTTCTGCAAACTGCTTGCACTTTTGGATCCCTGCCCCTTTCATTGCTCATCTGTGCAGATGCAGGGGTTCATGTGCATTGATGGTTTACGCCTTCAGAATCAGGCAGAAAAGTCTGGAAAGGGGGATCATACCCCTATTAATTAAAGCAAGAGCCTGATTTCAGACAGCAGGGTGGGTAAATCATTGCTGTATGGATAGAACAGGAAAGTATACACCAAGAATATACACAGCTTTTGACTGATTTTTCAGTGTTGTATACAGAAAAATAGAATTCATGATTGTTTGGGCAGAAGTTTCTTCAGTTTTTTACTCCCTAAAATAACTTATTAAAGCTAAAAGTGTCTGTGATATTTTTGATGTCTTACAATAATAAGTTCAAATAATGGTCGCTTCATCTATTCTGACTCTAAAGCCTTCCACACCTTAGCTTAATTTAACAAAATGGTTAAAATAGTACAGATGCATTCTTGTCTGCAGGGAGCTAGCAAAAGTTCATCCAGTATATTTATTCTTGGACTTTGTGGTAAATATTTACATGCAGGAATTGGCTGATCTCAGAATTTGGGGAATCTCACTGTGCATACAGAAGTATAGAAACATGGCCCCTAATGGCATGCTATTTGTTACTGAAAGCAAAGCAGGTCAGCTCTGGCTTGCTTCATCTGTTACACACTATGCCAAAGTATCCATGCTGCAAAGCTGATTACCAAACCAATAAACAGTATTGTTATAGTAGAAATGCACAGCATTTATTCTAAAACTCTCAATTTGAAAGGAACTAGTTCCTCTCTGCACATGCTTACAACTTCATATTCATTAGGAGGGACAGTAAGAAAATGTCAAAATTTTGACAAGACCTGAGAGAAAATTCTTCAGAATTTTTCAGACAGCTTTCTTCAATTCAACTTTTTCTTCTATATACTTTTGGGATTTTTTTTTCTGATCATTTTTTCTCCCTCCAAACTAAGTATTCTATTGTTTTTTACATGCCTGCCTAATGTTTTTTTCTTTAAAATTCTCTCTCTCATACTTTCGTCTTCTGCTTGTTCTTTTTCCCCTGTGGAGATGGTCTGTGCTTAGCACAGTGTGCGTTCTACAAGAATGTGAATAATGATATATTTGGAGAAAATAACATTGTAAGATGGACTATCATTATAGGAAGAGGTGAATGGAATGGATTTTCCTGGCAGGGGGTGTTAATGGAAAGAATTTTCCTTTTTTACATTTTCTAATTGTTAATTAAAATAACTTGAATGTGATATGGGGAAAGGCTTTAATCTAGAATATTTCATATAGTGTGACTTTATAAAAGTATGTATAACAGGGATTGGCAGCCTTTGGCACGTGGCCCATCAGGGAAATCCGCTGGAGGGCCGGGATGGTTTGTTTACCTGCAACATCTGCAGGTTTGGCTGATCTCAGCTCCCATTGGCCACGGTTTGCTGTTCCAGGCCAATGGGGGCTGCGGGAAGCGGCAGCCAGCATATCCCTTGGCCCACGCCGCTTCCCATAGCCCTCATTAGCCTGGAACGTTGAACTGCGGTCAGTGGGAGCTGCGATCGGCCGAACCTCCGGATGCTGCAGGTAAACAAACCGTCCCGGGCCACCAGCGGATTTCCCTGACAGGCTGTGTGCCAAAGGTTGCCGATCCCTGATGTAAAATATCATATTTAGGTTCTGATCCTGCAAACACTTAAGTAGGTGTATAACTTTGGTCATGTGACTAGTCCCACTGAAGTGAAGTTATGATTGGACTTAAGTGTTTGCAGGATATGGACCTTAGCAAAGAAAAACAATCTGCATTTAAAACTTGAATATACCTTATTAACTTCATACAAGTTTATGCAATTCTACAAACAAGCCTGCAACGGGATTATTAATTGTTATCCGTGTTGAAGGGGGGTGTGTGTGTGTGTGGGAGGGAGGTATTCTACAGATGTTTTAGAGCAACCTCCTCTCACGAAGTACAGTTTGAGTTAAATGTTACATGCATGACTGCTAATCCATATTTATAAACTTCCAGTAGAAAGAGGCAAACAAGGCTCACAGCTGTTAGTCTGAAATGACACATGTTGAATTTCAACAATTAATGTAGAATTTGCCCGTTTTTAAGAGTTCTGTTCTGAATTATATTCTCTCTGTCGATCATTTGTCGTAGCTCAGCCCTTGTATCCCTGATTTTTAAGAGACTGACTCTGTCCTTTATTCCAAGACCTAATTTGTATCTCTAGTTCTGGGAAGTCAACTCTGGTTCCTGTGTTTTATATGGCCAAGGCCAAGAATCACACAAATATTTAAGGTGTGGGACCCAATGGTAATTCCACGTCACCCTTGTTGCTTCACAAATGTCGTCATTTGGCGTTGTCATAATCAAATAAACCTTCCCACTTGCTGAAGGTTTTGGAAAATAATTAGTGAAGTTTGAGGCAGAGTTTTAGGAACAATCCTCCAACAACTGACAGCGAGCAAGAAGGTGACCTAGCTACTATGTAAACATATCTTATGTTCACAAGTATTTCTGAGTGCTGCTTAATCCAAAAATGCTTAAAGGCAGCATTGAACTAAAATCAATCAAATCAAAAGCAACTCAGCTTTTTCACAGTTTGGAAGCTGGTCCCATAATGAAATGCAAACGCAAAGGATAGGCTTAGAAATTGGACCTGCCGTCACCATAAAATGTCAGCTGTTCTGATGCTGCCTCAGGAAGATTTGGCTCTGTTGTGCTGTTGGAGTGATGACAGGAGTGGGTATATTTTAAAAGGAAAAACTAAAGATCCTTTGTATTTTAAAGGAAATGATTATTTTGGAGGACGGAATCTACCACTAATGTGCCCTTCATCTAAGTTCTTTACTTTTTTCCCAAATGTCACAATGTTCTTACAGAAAAAATTGTCAGGCAATTTTAATGTCTGTGAGTAGAAGCCCCAGAATAAGAGCACACACATAATAATGTAACACAAAAGGAAGACAAGTGGCCAAAACCTGTATTTTCTATATGAGTCTACAGGGGCTTGTTCACTGTAGTTTGAATCTGCATGTAGCACACAGGTTGTCAAATGTGTCCCTATTACAAATAAATCTATTTAAGTCAATGAAGTTATAGCAGGGATGAATTGGATTCCGTGTTTTCTCCTCTTTTCATTAATACTAGGAGGGATGAAGGAAGGTGCTGTGGTTATGTAGATTGGAAGTAGATATAGTTGAAAATTTTCCATTGAAACTTTTTTGGACAAAAAATTGGGTTTTTGATTAAATGGAAACTTCTGCCCAAATTTCTCCCCTTTTTTTTCAAGAATTTTTATGATTTTGTTGAAACACCAAAAATCAAAAGTATTTTCAGTTTTCAATGACTGAAAATTTTTGGGTTTTAAACAAAAAAAAAAATCCGCTTTTGGCTGTCAAAAACCAAAACATTTTGGTTTTTGCAAAAAAAAAAAAAAAAAAAAGATGAAAATGAAAAGTTTTCATTTACATCACATTTTTTTTTCTCAGGGAAAAAAAACCTCATTGCCTGACCAGCTCTAGTCAGGAGACCTAGTTTCTGTTCCCAGTCTTGCTACAGACCTCCTGTGCAATCTTACCTAGTGCCCCACACAGACCCCCAGTGCCCCAACACACACAGACCTCCCCCACTGCCCAGCACCTCCCACTCCTCACTGTCCACAGCCCCCCACAAACCCACTCTCCTATGGCCTGCCCCCTGGCTGCACTCACCGGCCCTGCTGGGAGGTGACTGTCCACTGGGCTGAGTGAGGAGCGCTCCAGCAGGGCTCTGTGGGGCCGTCTCCCCCTCAGCTGGCCCTGCCCCCGGTGGAACCCGGGAGCAGCAACATTTGAATTTTGAGGTGCCCCTAGAATGCTGACACCCCGAGGCACGTGCCTGCTGTGCCTAATGTGAACTCTGGCCCTGCATTGCGTAGTTGTAGAGTTTGATAGTGGTATTGCCCATTGGTTCATTAGATACCTAGGTTCTGTAAGGTGTGATGCCATCTTGGATCTGTGGGCTTCTGTTAAGGTCATCACCAGGCAAATAAAAGTTGGATACAGTTCAATAACGTTACAGCGTAGCTAAAAACGAAAAGTTAAAGGCAACATTTGGCTCTGTCATGGTGCAGTGTATTCCTTTGATGGAGTCTTTTTAAAAAAAGAATATGCAACTGTCAATGTCACACTTTCTCCTCCCATCTCGAAGGATTTCCGCTGCAAAATTTTAAAGTTCCCAAACTTTGATTTCTTAGTTAAACCTCTGAGCATTTAACAATAACTAGCACTGTATGAATTATTTATTGCAAATAATGTTTGTTGTGAATGTATCCCTTTTAGCGGGGGAGGAATTGCGAATCACTGGTGAATCCATCCTGATTTTTGCTAATGCATTCATAAGTATTCACCAATTAGTTTTCTTTGCAAATTCTTCACTCTGACCACACACAAGGCTTGTTAGGACATAAGTGGTTAAATTTGTCCCTGTGGTGTATTAAAAACTGTATTAAAATTACAAGCTATCACTTTAAGTGTAAGGTGTTTCCTGGTTCTGCTTGCCGATTAGGGGGCCATGTAGTGGAGTATGAGATCTGGGTCTTCAACAGTCGGTCTGCAAAAAGTCAGCCAGGAATCAGGTGGGGTGAGTTGTGCCTCTGTCTTAGGGATCAGCCTGCTTCCTCTATTTCTCTTTTTTGGTTCTTATGTGTTAGGGTTCTGGATTCTAAGAAATGAAGGTGTACATTGGTGCCTTCCAGCAAGAGTATTCTCTGTTTTTATCTAACTTCCTTGTGGGTATGCTGTGAACATAACAGTCCATATTAAATTCTGTTTAAGTCAGTGAAGTTACACCAGGGATGATCTCATCTAGTATGTATAGCTTTTTATTTTTCTCTTCATTATAAGGGGGAATCCATAGCATTCTGGCCAAGTCTGTATTATTATGTGTCTTACAGTAGCTCATAGGGGTATGTAAGTTATGAATCAGGGCTCTGTTTTGCTAGGTGCTGTATAAACAGAACCAAGCATATTCCCTGCCCCAAAAAGCAATGTTTCCCCATCACTGATTGTCAGGTGGCCCTAAAGCTGGATCTGCCCCCTGGATGGGGATCATACATGGTTTTGAGCCAGCATGATGGCTCCTAACCACTCCTCTTCCCACATGTAATTAGTTGCTGTTGACTTCAGTGGCACTATTCCTCTGATAAAGGGTTGCAAGATTAGGCCTTTTAATTTCCCTGATCTGTGATTTTGTTTCACTACTCCAAGTCTAGTGAGAATCTTGTTCAATGGGAGTTGAGGATGCTTAGCACCTTGTAGCATTGGGCCTTAGGTAAGCTCGTCTTCCATTAAATCCACTAATATTTTCCTACAAAAGCACCATCATGTCTTCATAAAGGCAACTTTTATCTGAGAATAGTCCCCATCTTAGCTGCTCAAAGGCAGAAGTCTGTACTTTTGTGTATGTTCACCCCTGCCCCTGGAATCTATTTCTCATAAAGAGCAACATGTCTCCTGGAAAGACAACGGGTCTGATTTTCAGAAGTGCTGAGCACTGATAACTCCATTTGAAGTCAGTGTGACCTGCAGTAGCTCAGTGCCTCTGAAAATCCGGCTCAGCAATTAAAAAAAAACATACCACTTGTGAAGGCAAAACTCAATTTTTCTTGAGGGAGGAGAAAAGACAGCCACGTTCCTTCAACCGAAGGAAAATGTGTCATCATGTTAAGGAAAAATACATCTCCCCACCCTTCCAAAATGACATAATTTTGCAAATAAATACCCTATTCTTTTGGATAGCCAGGACTTCATGGGGTGGGTGGGGGAAGTGTATGCATGTGTGAGAGATATTATGCACAACAACAGCACAAACTTGTCCTGAAGTTTTATAGATTAGCCATTGAGAAAAATTCCTCTACCACAAGTGCGCACATAGTGGCAGAATTTAAGTGAACAGGATGTCTCTTGTGCTTGCCCTATGTTGCATTCAGCACACTGTATTATTTTCTCACCAAGACAATGATGTATACTGTAGGAAAATCATTGAATCTGAGATGTTGTTATTCTCTCTGTATAATTGGAGTTCATGGTTGATAAGCAGTACTTGTCATTCTTGCCCAGCAGGCCAGTACGCCCTCCTGATCTAATCTTCTGTTGTGTGGCTGGTGACTCAAGAAGAATTAAATTTACTCTGGGCCTAATTCCACAAGGTGTCCTATGCTTTGAGCTCCCATTCAATTCAATAGGAACTGAAGGCATTCAGCACCTCACAGGAGGAACTCAGTATTTCAGCAGATCAGCTTGTAGCCTAGCAGAAAGGGTTTGGAATAATGATTAATGGTAGGGCTATTATGTTAATCTTAGCAAAAGGAAGTTATTTAGTTCATGGTGTTTGTGCCATCCTTTCGTTTGTTTCAGTTCATCGGTATTCACTCCCTCAAAACTTTGAGGTGAGGCTTAAGTTTGAACGAACTGAGTTTTCTGTGACTTTGATGCAAAAGCATAAATCATCTCAGGCTCAGTTGAGAGGTTTCTCATCATTTTGGTGCCCCTTGGCATACACAAATCCAGATGAGTTTGGCATCTTTACAGGACGTGTAATAAAGTTTCTCACAGCTCCTAAAACAATAGAAATGGATCAGAACCAAAATCCTCGATCCAAGCATACCCAAACTTTGTGGGTGTTTGAAATCCGTGGCCAGAGCTAGATCCAGACTTTTCAGGCAGTCTATATCTTTAAAGTGACTCAAACCCAAATGCTTGTAGCCTTTTATTTTATTTAAAGTGAATTTTGTAGTGTTGGTTTGGCTCTACAGTGGCTACAGTTTCAAGCTTGACGGAGTGAAAGTCACATCTGCTACTTGTTTCAGATTTAGTCTCTAGGCGCACATAAAAATCCAAAGGTAGTGACCACATGCACATTTCCCAAGTACAAGGTTTAGTCTGTTTCACAAGTTTTGTTAAAGTTATGATTACCCAAGCATATAGAAATTTTATACAGATCTATGCACAAGTTACAAATATAGTTATACTCACATCCTCCTAGATAGTGTTAGGATCTAATGGGTCTCTCATGGATTGATTATCAATAGAGCAATTGTTCCTGCTGGAGTTTCCCATAGGGAGCTCAATTTTCCTAATCTGGGCACCCTCTTTTTATAATGTGATTCTGACTATACCTCATTAGCATTTATGCATATAGCGCCACCCTGAGGGTAGGGCATGTGTTAGAAAAATGTAACTACTGGGTATCTTGTAAGCAAAAAATTACTCTTACCGTTAATTTTTTGCAATATCACCCATGGGTACATCTTTTCCCGTAATCTTGTGGCATAAAATCATTCTTCAGTTACTTACTTATGTCAAGCATTTCTTAACTCTGTGGCCTAGTACGGCTAAGCTAACGTCTTATAGGCCTCAACCTGTAGGTCTTGCGTTTCACTTAGATACGTAATACATAATTATCCTTTCTAACTATTAATTAATCTTATACTTCTATAATCCTACAATTTAACCCTATTTAACATATAATGATTGTACATGACATAACATGTTAGTTAATTATAAAATCAGACCATAAATGAACAATAAACTAAAATCACTGGACACATGCTGGATTTGAAAAGATCTGATCTTTGAGGTGTTTGTGATTTGGATCCGTATTTTGTAGTTTAAGATAGCTTTGCACAATTGTTATGAGATCGTGTCAGCAAAGCCCCAAATCTATTAATCCACCCTTACCATGAGGGGAATAATGAAGGGGAAAATAAAATGAGTGACATTTTATTTGCCTGAGACAAGCAGAAGTTTACCTAAAACCTGTCTGTCTTGTTGTTTATTATTTGTATTGTGTTAGTGCCTTGAGTGCCATCACGCTAGGAGCTGTACACTCTATAATGAAGACAGTCCATGCCCCAAAGAGCTTACAGTTTTATGTCCTGTCATCTTTTTCTTTGTTCTCAAAATTTTGTTACTACATTTTATTCTGTCTCTTGCAATTTTATTTTTTTCTCTCATTTCCCCTATTCATATTTTATCCTCAATCCTTTTTTAAAGATATCCTTTGGCAAACAGTACAAAATAGGATGTGTTGTATGTTGTACAGTTTGCGTTACATTCTTTGGTTTATATCTTAACACTCTGTAGTTGGCCTCAGCTGGGGAATGCATTCTCCAGTTTAGTAAGTTATTTGCTCACTTATTTTTTTTTTCACCACTTGCCTCCTCCTTCATTCCTCCCCAGTGCAAACAATGCAGCAAGCAGCAATTCCAGCATGGCTTTGTCAGCATGCCACGTAATGCAGAAGGAATAGAGCTGTTTGTTTGCAGCACCAGGGGAATCAAGTAAAGTATCTTGCAATCTACAACTACTAAGCAGAAGCCATCATTTTTCTTGTTTGCGCTGAGCAGAAACTGTCACCGGCACAGTGATGACAAGCTATGATGGATGTTTTTTTACCGGAATCACCATTTACCCCATCATTAGCCTTCAGGACGTAGCAAGAGCTAGGAAGATCTCTTGTGCAAAAATGTTGGGAGAATGGTAAACTAATAACAGACTGAGGTAATTAGTGCTAGGGCTGGATGGAAGACCATCTTGATGTGGCAAGTTATGGTAGGCAATGGCACACCCCCTTCAAAGTGGTGATCTTCATTAGTGGGCAAGTCTCATTCCCTATGCACCACCAGGGATTTGAGAGGTTGAGAGGAAGGAGGAAAGAAATCTTGCCCCCAGACTGGACAGTTGCAGTACACTGGCTCAAAAACTACCACTGAAGCCTAAAGCAGATCCTGCAATTCTATCTACTCCTCTCTACCTGTGTGTGTTGTTGGGGTGAGGTTGTCAGGGGTCAACTGATGGATCTGTGTAGTCCAGTCTAGATCAGCCCTGCCTCTCAAATCCTTCTTGCATGTTTCAGAGTAACAGCCGTGTTAGTCTGTATTCACAAAAAGAAAAGGAGTACTTGTGGCACCTTAGAGACTAACCAGCTCACGAAAGCTCATGCTCAAATAAATTGGTTAGTCTCTAAGGTGCCACAAGTACTCCTTTTCTTCTTGCATGTTGGAGCTGATCAAGCTTTTGCAGAGTGAAGAAGCTCAGGGTCTGATGATCTCCCTTTGCTGCACTCTTCCAAGAGGGGTGGAAATGGGGGGACAGGTCTTCCTTTAGAGAGAGGGTGGATGAGGGACTCTCAGGTGGGGAACCCCTTCTGTCATGAGGGCAGCTGCTGCCTCTGGGAGCCCTAGAAACTCCTCAACCAGGCACCAACTTCTTCTGTTGCTCAGACCCATTGTGGGTCATTGTCTTGTGAGCCAGTAAGGAGAGGGAACTCTGGGGCAGCTGTGCTTCCCTGATCCAGGGGGAGGAGTGCAATGTGCTCTCTGCCTATAGAGAGGGAGTGGTGATTCCCTGCACTCTTTCATTTTAAACTCTGTTGCTACACTCAGAAAGTGCAGTTATACAGAAAGCAGGAAATGAGGGTGTTGCAGGATGGCCCGTTCAGGGGGCTGGGGCTCACTCTCACCTGTGCTCATCTAACGTGCCTCTTCGGGTGAAGGGAAGGTATGTAAGGGGCCATGTGACAAGGGCGAGCATGTGATTACGAATCACAGTGGCCTTCTGGAAGATGTAAGAGCAGCCTGTGGTTGGACCTGGAGATAAGCAGAGGGCTTATTAATGAGCAGAGGCTAGCAAGGGGCCAGGCTGATCCCATAGGAAGGGGTGCCAGGAAAGAAAGACAGGTCCGTTCGTGTTACAGGGGCTGATAGCCCAACTACGTAGAGTCCCATGGGTGGGAAATGATGGAAAGATGTGTGCAGGGTCCTCCTATTCTGCCTCTTCTTGAGGTGTATAGCTATCTCTGTACCAGTAGATGGAGAAAGGATTGATTGGAAACTAGGAGGACTGGAAGTTGGAGTCAACAAAAAGACTAAAGAATGTTGGGGATGGGGACAGACCCTTAGATGAAGGGCTCTGCCTGGCAAGGGTCCAGGGCAGAGGACTGACTTTGGTGTTTTCCTTTGGACTTTGATGTAACTCTGGAAGGAGTGAATTCTTGTGACTTTACTGGAGTGCTAAGTCACCCCAGTGACCTAACTGCAATGGGAGCTAGTGGTTGACCATCTGAGGAGAAGCAGAGAAATTCCCCTTAGGCTAGGTGAGCCAATGGATGGGCCTAAAGCCAAGCTGTATAAGTCTCTGCTACAGAAGGTAAACTCTGTCAAGAAAATCCCACTGATAATGTATCTCAGACTTTCCTATAGCCCTGGTAGATAGAGTATTCTTGTATAAAATAGGTGTGAGTGACTAATTTACAATAAATCATTCATTTTACGAATGTTGCCCTTTTTTTCTCATTCTCCAAACAGTTCTCAAAATTCACAAACCTGTCTCCAATGAGTAGCCTGTTACATATGTAGTAAACCAAAACATGGTGTATTGTGACTTCTTCAATCAAATATACAATAAGAAATTGATTCTTGCTTTTACTGAGTAGTCATAAATATTTGAGGTCTTGAATATTCACAAAGACATGAATACTGACCAGAGGTTGGTTTTAGAATATGAGTGAACAATAATTTAAAGTATTCCTAGTACACTCTCATCTCTAGGATTAAAAACCCACACTCCGTTCAGTGTGTGTTCTGTTTTATTTCTATTTCACACGTGCCTTCTTACAGTAAACTCTTTGGGGAAAGGACTTACTATCTTACTGACATTTACTCTGATCTGTTCAGTATGGTATTCATTTTTAGAGTTGCTTTTAGAGTCAAAACTTGATCTACTTTGCAAACTGCAACAGTTTGTCTCCCAATTCAAAGCTCTAGAACTCCTCAGGTTATTAATGGTCTTTCAAGGAATTTCTCACGCAGGCAAGTGTGATGGGGCGTTGGCCCCAGACTGACCTCTAAGGGGTTAATAGAGCCTTAGGGAGGCTCTGCAGGAGGCAGCCAATTAGAGAGGGGCTGGGAGGAGCAGCCAAGCAGGGCCTGGTAGGCCCATATAAGAAGAGCTGCAGGGCAGAGCAGGTTCAGTTATTTCCTGGAGCTCCAGGAGGGAGAACTGGGTGCTTGGCAGGCAGATGAAAGCTAGCACCCTGGACAAAGCAGTGCTGCTAGCAGGGACCAGGGGGAGCTAGAGAGAGCTCCTGGTTGGCTGCTGGGATTTGCAGGCTGAGGCCCTGAGGCAAAGGCAAAGAGGGTGCTGGGGCCACAGGGAAGTGGCTGGACAACTGGCTGCAGATGCCATTGGGGAAGTGGCAGGACAGTTGGACTGCAGAACTCACCTCCGGCCGTGTCACAGAGAGGACACTGTGATTCTTGGAGTGATGTGGGTCCAGGAGCAGAAGTGTCAGCAGGTGAGACACCATCAGGAGAGGGTATACTGACCTGCAGAGCTAATCTCCAAGACAGGCAGCAGGAGGTGCCAGTTTGGTGAGTCGAGCCACATTACAGCAAGTAAGAATATTAAAGGAAATGGCACATGAAATTGCAAGGCCAATAGCAAGGATTTTAAATGAATCTGTAAACTTGAGGGCATAGAGTGTCTTCAACAGATGCGCTACAGAGACACAGCTGCATTGGTGTAGGAGGACTAGCCCTCCTACAAGAAGATTTGGACAACCTTGAAAATGGAAGTAATAGAAATGGGATGAAATATAATAGTGTAATTTGCAAGGTTATGCATTTAGGGTCTAACAAGAAGAATTTTTGCTACAAACTGGGGACTTATCAGTTGGACGCAACAGAGGAAAAAAGAGTGTATTGGTCTATCATAGGTTGACTGTGAGCCACCAATGTGATGTGGCTGTGAAAAAAGCAAATGCAATCCTAGGATTCGTTAGGTGAGATATTTCCAGTAAAGATAGACAAGTGTTATTACCATTGTACAAGACACTGGTGTGACCTCATCTGGAATACTGTGTGCAGTTCTGGTCCCCCATGTTTAAGAAAGATGAATTCAAACTGAACAGGTGCAGAGAAGGGCTAGAACGGCGATCAGCAGAATGGAGAACCTGCCTTATGAGAGGAAACTTAAGGAGCCTGGCTTGTTTAGCCTAACCAAATGAAGACTGAGGGGAGATATGATTAGTCTCTATAAATACATCAGAGGGATAAACATGGAGGATGGAGAGGAATTATTTAAGTTAAGTACTAGTGTGGACACAAAAACAAATGGATATAAACTGGCCATCAACAAGTTTAGGCTGGAAATTAGACAAAGGTTTCTAACCGTCACAGGAGTAAAGTTCTGGAGCAGCCTTCAAAGGGGAGCAGTGGAGGTAAAAAACCCTAATTTGTTTCAAGACTCTGCTTAATAACTTATAGAGGGGATCTGTGAATGCTATTAGCAAATATCTCCAATGGCTGGTGATGGGACACTAGATGGGGAGGGTTCTGAGTTACTACAGAGAATTCTTTCTCAGGTGTTTGGCTGGTGGGCTTCACCCGCGTGTTCAGAGTTGAACTGATTGCTATATTTGGGACTGGGAAGGAATTTTCCCTCAAGTCAGATTGGCAGAGAGTCTGGGTTTTTTTTTTTTGCTTTCCTCTGTAGCACAGGGCCTGGGTCACTTGCTGGTTTGAATTAGAGTAAATGGTGGATTCTCTGTAATTTGAAGTCTTTAAATCAAAGTTTGAGGACGTCAGTAACTCAGACAGATGTTATGGGCCTACTTCAGGGGTGGGTGGTAAGGTTCTGTGGCCTGCAATATGCAGGAGGTCAGAGTAGATGATCATGATAGTTCCTTCCGGCCTCAAAGTCTATGAGTCTAAGTACAGAACCATTTTTATTACATTTATTCCATTTGCATAAGCGACAGTTTTGGAATTAATGAGAAACAAATCATTTGGACAAGTAGTCCCCTCAGTTTACAGGCTTCTTGGAGCAGTCCTAATCAAAAGAGAGAAACTGGGTATTTTGAGAGGATTTTCCTAGAATGGAGCAGCTGCTGTACTCTTCTACTTTTCCAACCTGAGTTTTTTGGAGGGGAACTAAACAATTTTTGTTTTCAGAACTATTATTGCTAAGTTATTTTGGAATTTCAAATGTATGCGAAGTTTGCAAGAATTTTGCACTCAGTACTTTAGTAAAAGCAAATATCCCTCATCTGTAAAAGGGGTCTGCATTTTTTGTGGAGCTAATTGGCATCAACAGTTCCAGATCTTCTGACCCACAAACTATGTGAACTGGTGGGAGGGAGGAAGAAGAGAAAATCCTCTGAGGATGGCAGAATAGTAGCAATTATTGTAAGGGAGAAACACCAAACAATGCAAAGGAGGCTCTGTTCTGCATGCTGGGGAGTGTTAATGAATCTAAAAACTAGGCTCATGGTAGCTGTACAGTGGTAAAGAGATTATTAGATGAAACAAGGGCTGATTGTGGTCATACCCATGGCTGGGTGATAGTTCTGGCTCAAGTGAAGAAGGATAAACAGCTTTTGGACAGTGTGGAGAGGAAATGAGGAAAGTGGAGGGGAGGAGCTATGGATATGTGACACCATGAACAGCACACAACTGCGGCTATGTGTGGTCAAAGATGTGTGGTGGCTGAAGAAGCAGCTGTTCTATATGGCATGAACCCCTTAAATCCTGTGGCTTTCCAAGCGGAAGTCCATGCAGAAATTAATGTGGCTCCAAGCAGATACATGGCCAAATGACAATTATCTACCTTTTTTTGTGGATAGCTTCATCCACCGACAATTGTATACCATGAGGACAAGCAGTAAGGCAATATGTTTTGTGAGACTGATACAGATCTTCAAGCAATGGCTTGTAGGGCAATCATAACCACATGGATAAGTGACTATTATGTGGAACAGCTCCCACAATGGAACAGTAATATCCAGTGCATTTAAAGGATGATGGCATTTTTGCTTGACAGATATGTGAAAGTTAATAAAAGAGGAAGCCATGGCTTCGAGAGTTAACAAAGGTCTTTTTTTTTTTTTTAATGAACTTCTTCAGCGTGAGGATTTAAAAAAAACATTTGCTTTCAACGCTTTGGGAAGCCCATCAGAAAGTTTCTTGGTGGGTTAGGACAGATGATATCCAAATGATGTTGGCCATGAATATTAATGTGTGTAACAGCTGTACGTTGCTTGGGCATCAGTGAGAATGGGACTTACCCTGTCTTTGTTTTCCCCTTCCATTTTCTCAAAGTTTATTTTAATGCAGATAAACTGGATTACAATTGTTTTGATCAGTCTTAACTGGAGTTAATGTAAACCACTTAACTTTCATCCAAGCACTCTCTGCCTATTCTGCCAGGCTCTGGAAGAGAAGAGAAGCTGTTCTGTCCAGGCTTGATGAAAAGACGAAACAGAGTTGAGTGTAGTTATTGGCATGTTGATACAACAGCTGGACGGGACCTAGTTGTTGTTCTCCCCACTCCTTTTTCCCAGTAGGGAAAAGTTTACTTCAGGTTCCCATTTTGGGCCAGTCAAAAATCTTCTGTGAAAGTTCTTTCGCTGGAAAATTGGATCTTTGACTAAGTGAAATTTTTCATGAAACGTCTCTGCTCTCCATGGAAAATCCTTGGGGTTGTGTTGTGGTTTTTCATTTTGTCCTTTTTATTGTCAAAAATTAAACACCTGAAAAACGTCAGCCAAAAACATTGATTCAGATCTGCCACAGCAGTGTCTCTTGGCAGTTGTCGTTTTGGTAGCTCATGCTTCCATTCTCCTCTATGTGCTGGGCTCCCCAGCTCGACTTCAGTTTTCAATTTTTTGCTGAAAAGTCAAATAATTTCCAAAATTCCTTGGGTGGGGTAGGAGAGGAGTAGAAGGCAGTAACCTTTTCCCAGCCAGCTCTCTTCCAGTTACATGCGGTAGTTTTTCACAAAGACACTTGAGTTAAATAATGCCAGTTGTACTACAGTATCACTTTTTCTTGGGAAAAGATTGAGACAGGTGTTTGGCAATGAACACAAATAGGGCACCTCCAGTGTGAATGCGTTTCAGTTCAGATAGCAGAGTTCATCATCCTGTCATCCAAACTGTGTGGTGCAAGCAGCAGACCACATGTGTTCTTGCAATGACGTTTCACTTATCAATTTGACCTCTGCTGGGCTTCTAGATTAAGTTTCTTCACCTTCATTTGTTACATTGCTTTTATGTTCATGATTCAGAAGACAACAAAGGGTAGGAAATAACAAACCTTCAAGAACACTATATATAACTCATATAATAGCAAAGGAAATTTTCTCAATGCTGACTACAAAAAGGTAACAAACTAAAGCTCTTAAGTTGAAGAATAATTAAAGCTTTCTTCTATTCAGTGCAGATCATTACCTTTCGTGACGTATATACTATACAGATCCCACAGTATATTATATTAATTAACGAATGTGTTATGGCAGCTGTGTGAGCCATCAGCAGATACCTTTAAGCGGAAACCTGTTTGGATAATCTCTTCTACACAAACAGCATTGATGCACACAGAAAACAACATTTCATTTAAAGGAAATTAACAGGAAATTGAGGACAGTATATTTTTTCCTATTTATTAACTTGGCTTCAAAATTACTTAAGCAGCCTTTCTTTTTTTAACATGGGGAACAGGTAATCAAACTCCTTTTATGTCAGTTGTTCCCCTGAGAGGGCTTGTGTTTGAAATATAATGTATCCAGTTTTTAGTATTGAAATAGTATTTTTATATCATGGATATATCTGAGGGTAGAAAAGGTGATATAATCTTATTTATTCTTGCTAATGTACAGTGTGCTGATATTTATTATTAGCACAGAGAAATATATAATAAACTAGTCACATACCAATAGGAGTCTGTGTCTGTGTTCATTGTTCTTTATTCAGCCATCATATAGCTCTTATATGCGTACATGATGCTGTGCACGTATGAAAACCATAGTTCCTACATGAATACAATTAGCCCCAGATAATCATTGCATTGTCTTTATCTGAAATATTTTGGGTCTCCTGGGTCTAGTTTTAAAAGATTTATGAATTTGGGTTATTATAGAAAGACTTTATGAAAGAAGTGAGATTTAGGGACCATTGTGAATAAAATACTACTTAGTGTTTCAGAGTATTTCATTGTTTTTTCTTCGATTTTTGAGACAGATGGCTTCATTCTTCTCAATAAACAGCTTGTCATTTACCAAATGGTACCAGTGACAAGTGAGCTAGTGATGGGTAAAGCTTGTTCTTGATGGACAAATCATGTGGATGCTCCCAAACCTCTTGAGACTGCAGGAAATCTCATATGAGCAGCCTTTTGCTCATGATTACCCATACTTGTCATAGCAGTGACAGCTGCAAATGGCACGAGAACACCTTTTCTCATGGAGTGTGGCACCTCCAGTTCTTGTCACAGTTCAAAAGTGGAAATGAGATAAGTTTATCGGATCATTGTTAGAAAATGCAAAATGGTTCAGTACAAGAAGAAAGTTTTGAAGGGGCTTTTATTTC
Source organism: Lepidochelys olivacea (assembly GCF_965140295.1). NCBI lineage: Eukaryota > Metazoa > Chordata > Testudines > Cheloniidae > Lepidochelys > Lepidochelys olivacea. The sequence goes on along the minus strand of NC_140415.1, from coordinate 24,506,250 downwards.
TTCCAAAATTGGCCTGTCAATCTCTACTTTACACAAACAGGACAAAAAAAAAAAAGGGGGAACATTTTAAATCTCTGGTATGTCTGCACACACTGTATTGCCATCTGTAAATGGTGAAGTGTAGGATACTACACACTTGGGTGTCTGTCTTGGTTACTCATTCAGCCATAACCATAGAATCTATGGCTATGTCTACACTAGGAGCCAGGCATGTGACCTCCAGCTTGCATTTACTCGCAGTAGCTTGATGAGAACTACCGCAAGTACAGATAGTAGTGTAGCAGGGGTGGTGGCAGCAGGGACATGGCTTAGCTGTGCTGAGTATGTACCCGCAGGGTTCAGGTGGGTTTGTACTCGGCGTGGCTAAGCTGTGCTGCTGCTGTCTCTGTTGCTACGCTGGTACTTATACTTGCATTAGCTCTTATTGATGTATTATGAGTACGTGTATGTGAGCTGGGAATCCCACCGTCGTGTGGGTGGAGCCTAATATGTAGAGCTGGAAACCAGGATAGGCCTCTTGTGTATTTTTGTTTGGTACGGCAGTATTAAGACTCCGTGCAAAACAAAAGTTTGTAGGGCGTTGACAATGTCCCATTCTTGCAAGATCTACAAATCTTGGGCCACCATCCGTAACCTTTGCTATTGGATAACAGGGGATGCTTTCAACTCTGTTGCTACTAGGGCCAACATCACTGAGGTATGCCCATTAAATTGCCCACCTAACAGCAATATAGTTTTAGTGATGGCTCCCAGCCTGAGAAAAGATGCCTTCATGTGCAACACCAATGGGCTGCTGCCTCTTCCCACCATGTCTCCTTTCTCCACTGAACTGATGGTAAAAAGAGACCAACAGCTGTTGTGGAGGCAACAATAGATAACATGTAAAAGGCAGTATGACATGTTCCCACTTAATCCCTCCTCTCACAGGGCTTGTCTACATGGGGACACTCACCTAAAGGTATGAATTTAAAGTGGATTAGTTAAACTGCATTAAACCTGTGTGTGTGTGTGTGTACACATTCAAAACTAAAGTGGCGTTAATTCAGTGTAGTTTAATGCACTTCCAACCAAGCTAGAGAGCAGGGAGGTTACTTTGGCACTGACAGGGTTGAGGTTCAGAAGGAAAAGTGCTTGATAGTAAATTAGTTGCTCTTTATTCAAGCACAGAGTTTGTCATAAGGGAAAATTATTCTGATTAGCATCAATGAACATGGATTCTGTGAAACAACTGTGTGTGTGGTGGAGAAGAGAGAGATCCTCCCCAAAAGAACTTTGGCTCATCGTTCTCTAGATAGTTACTAAAAAATTCATAGAATCATAGAAGATTAGGGTTGGAAGAGACTTCAGGAGGTCATCTAGTCCAACCCCTAGCTCAAAGCAGGACCAACCCCAACTAAGTCATCCCAGCCAGGGCTTTGTCAAGCTGGGTCTTAAAAACCTCTAAGAATGGAGATTCCACCACCTCCCTAGGTAACCCATTCCAATGCTTCACCACCCTCCTAGTGAAATAGGTTTTCCTAATAGACAACTTAGACCTCCTCCACTGCAACTTAAGACCGCTGCTTCTTGTTCTGTCATCTGCCACTACTGAGAACGGCCTAGTTCCTTCCTCTTTGGGCCCCCCTTCAGGTAGTTGAAGGCTGCTATCAAATCTCCCCTCACTCTTCTCTTTTGCAGACTAAATAAGCCCAATTCCCTCAGCCTCTCCTCACAAGCCAGCCCCCTAATAATTTTCGTTGCCCTCCTCTGGACTCTCTCCAATTTGTCCTCATCCTTTCTGTAGTGCGGGGCCCAAAACTGGATGCAGTACTCCAGATGTGGCCTCACCAGTGCTGAATAGAGGGGAATAATCCCTTCCCTTGATCTGCTGGCAATGCTCCTATTAATGCAGCCCAATATGCCATTAGTCTTCTTGGCAACAAGGGCACACTGCTGACTCATATCCAGCTTTCTCGTCCACTGTAATCACCAGGTCCTTTTCTGCAGAACTGCTGCTTAGCCGGTCGGTCCCTCAGCCTGTAGCAGTGCATGGGATTCTTCTGTCCTAAGTACAGGACTTTGCACTTATCCTTGTTGAACCTCATCAGATTACTTTTGGCCCAATCCTCCAATGTTTCTAGGTCACTCTGGACCCTATCCCTATCCTCCAGTGTATCTACCTCTCCCCACAGCTTAGTGTCATCCACGAACTTGCTGAAGTTGCAATCCATCCCATCATCCAGATCATTAATGAAGATGTTGAACAAAAAAGAGAACATCTTTGTGCCAGATGTGCAGAATGGTGTGGAAGATGTTGGTGATTCACTTTTCAGTTTTTTGACTGATTTCTAGGGGTGGGAATCCAGTCAAGAGAATCTGCATTACATCATAAGAATCTTCTTTGCCATTCCCACCTTTTTCCTTTATCTGCTCCTCTTGTTTGCTTTCTCTTCATAGAATCATAGAATATCAGGGTTGGAAGGGACCCCAGAAGGTCATCTAGTCCAACCCCCTGCTCGAAGCAGGACCAATTCCCAGTTAAATCATCCCATGTTTAATCATCATGTTGTGGCAGTGATACAAACTGCCATTAAGATAGACCTAAGAGCAACCCATGCGCTGATTTCAGGGTAACAGCATATGTATTATATGGTTATATGTCATAGAATCATAGAATCTCAGGGTTGGAAGGGACCCCTGAAGGTCATCTAGTCCAACCCCCTGCTCGAAGCAGGACCAATTCCCAGTTAAATCATCCCAGCCAGGGCTTTGTCATATCTGACAGTTGCATCATGTGTGTTCTCTTGTGGCTGTTTTAGGAGCAAGGTCTTGAACAGATGTCAGATGGGAGGTGTAAGCTGTCACTGAAGAGTTGGCATGATGCTTGGCCCTTTTTTCAATCACGTTTTTGCCTCTGTCTTTCTCAAAGTGTTTACGATCTTAGTGAAAGATGTTCTCAATTCAGATCTGTCTTAGGATGTGTCTTTGAAATTATCAATATTTTTACTGCATGACTTGAGATTCTGCTTAAAGATGTTTCAATCTACTGAAGAAGACTTTTTTGAGAGTCTTTCATCACTCATTCTGGTAACATGAGCTATCATTTAAGCCGATCATTGCTAATCATTGTCTCGATGCTGGTTGTTTTTGATCTTTCAGGGATGTTAATGTTTGAAACTTTGTCTTGCCAGCCGACCTTCAGAATAGAGTGAAGACAGCACATGTGATACTTTTTCCAGTTTCTTGATGTATCTGCAGTGAGTTGTCCATGCTTCATACCAGTATAAAAGGGACACAATCACTGAGGCATTGTACAGTAAAATCTTTTTTATCCAGTGTGTTGGGAGAATGGGGGATGCCGGTAAGTGAAAAATGCCAGTTAACTAAGAGAGAGGGAATTTGGGTGTGGGGCTGGGGGTTGGGGCATGGGAAGGGGTGTGGGGTGCTGGATCTGGGGGGTGCTCACCATGGGTGGCTCCCTGCAAGCGGCGACCTGTCCCTGCTGTTCCTAGGTGGAGGAACTGCCATGGGGACTCCGTGCACTGCCCCTACCCCACCCTGAGCGCTGGCTGCACAGCTCCCATTGGCTGGCAACTGCAGCCAATGATAGCTGCAGGGGCAGCACCTGTGGGCGGAGGCAGCATGCAGAGCTGTCTGCTGCACCTCCGTCTAGGACAAATCTGGCACCCCGAGCCCCGTCCTGCACCCTAACTCCCTCCCAGAGCCCATGTCCCACACTCCAAATCCCTCGTAACTGTTCCTCCGCCTAGGAGTAGCAGGGACATGTTGCCGCTTCTGGGGAGCCACGTTGAGCCAGTTACGGCTTCTATGAAGCTTAGAAATGCTGGTTTATAGAGCTTTCTGGTTGGTACAGGGCCGGATAACACAGCTTTTACTGTATATCATCAGTTTTGTTAGTGAGACAAGGTGGGGAGGTAATATCTTTTATTGTACCAGCTTCTGGTGGTGAGAGAGACAAGCTTCCGAGTGACACCGAGCTCTTCTTCAGTTGAGTTTTGTTGACAGTTTGATATGCAGGTTGAGTATCCTACGCTGGAGTCTTCCAAAAGCCTGGCTTGCCTTTTGCATTCTGTTCGATATTTCTTGATCCAGGGAGCCGTCACTTGCGATGGTTCTGCTAAGGTATGTAAAGTGATTGATGGTCTTTAATTTTATACTATGAACGGTGATGTTTAGCTCCGTGGTAGTGGTTAATGGGGCTGATTGGAAGAGGACTTCAGTTTTTTCCAGACTGATAGTGATTCCAAACTCTTTAGTTTTTTTGGATAACCTGTGAAGAATAAACTGTAGGTTGCTTTCATTGTGACAAAGTAGAACACAATCATCCACAAAAAGGACTTCACATATGAGTTTCTCATGGACTTTTTTGTCTTTGCCATGAGCCTTTGGAGACAGAAGACTTTTCCACCAGTTCTGTACCTCATGTAGATGCCATTATAAAGCTTGTCAGTTGCGTAATTCAGAACAGCTGTGAAGAGAGCAAACAGGATTGGTCCCAGCATAGTGCCTCCTTTCATCTCATTAGATATGGGCAATGGTTTAGAGAGGCCACCACATGAGAGTACTTGACCAGTCACGTGTAAGCCAGGGTCTGAATGAGCTCTCCTCTGCCATCTGTTCATAAACTGGGGAAAAAGACCTCAGGAGGAGACTGTATTTGAGACCCGAGGGGAGCCCCCCCGCGAGATCCGGCATATCTGCTTTGTCAAGAAGGTTCAGACAAGTCCAATAAGTTAGTAGAATGTAAAATTCATAAATACTTGCTGTGGATCAAATTGATTTTTGTTACAGCAGATGAAAGTTGACTCTCTCTACATGACCTTTCTCCTTGTCAAAAAGCAAATTCATTGCATTGTGAATATAATACATTCTACTCAATCCCTTGGCAGTAGAACAGTAGATCAGTTTCATCTCAGCCATTTTATTTCATTGCAGTCATGCAGTCAACTAACTATCAATATGGTCCAGAGGCTGGTGAGCGTAAGTCTGCAAGACAAGAGAAAATGGGAGAAAATGTCTCCTGACACAGATGACCCATAACTGAACGCTTAATAGATCCTAGAGTGCCGAACAAACATTAATCCTCTCAATATGTCTGTAAGGTCACTACCATATAGTAAGTAAACATTTTTCCCTGTGCCTGGGAATAGCTCTGAGATCTTGGATTGCTTCAGTATTAATGCATTTATAAGTCGTTTTAGTTCAGATGGCTATAGTACTCCTTAGTTTTACTAAAAAAAAGGAGTACTTGTGGCACCTTAGAGACTAACAGATTTATTTGAGCATAAGCTTTCGTGAGCTACAGCTCACTTCATCGGATGCATGTAGTGGCATTGTTTCATGTTCTCTGTGTATATAAAATCTCCCCACTGTATTTTCCACTACATGCATCCGATGAAGTGAGCTGCAGCTCATGAAAGCTTATGCTCAAATAAATTTGTTAGTCTCTAAGGTGCCACAAGTACTCCTTTTCTTTTTGCGGATACTGACTAACATGGCTGCTACTCTGAAACCTTAGTTTTACTAAAAGAAAAGGAGTACTTGTGGCACCTTAGAGACTAACCAATTTATTTGAGCATAAGCTTTCGTGAGCTACAGCTCACTTCATGTATGCATCCGATGAAGTGAGCTGTAGCTCACGAAAGCTTATGCTCAAATAAATTGGTTAGTCTCTAAGGTGCCACAAGTACTCCTTTTCTTTTTGCGAATACAGACTGACACGGCTGTTACTCTGAAACCTTAGTATTACTGTGAGTCTCATGATTCCCTTTCAGTGACAACTGTTTTCTGAGGTCTGTCAACCCAGAATAACATAAGCAATATTGACAAACCCAGGCATTAATAAATCAGTAGATTATTTTAAAATACATTTTGAGTTCTTGTTTGGCTGCTGTGTATTGAGCCTTTTCAAACTTTTCTCTACAACTGAGAGTTCATGAAATCTTTTATTAGATTCTCCCTTAGTATAAGGATTCCAGGAAATGGGCCTTTAAGACAAACACCAGCTATTGCAAGATTCATGATAAAATCATGAGTCAGCAACCCTGTGTAAGGGCCAGAACATCTCCGCAGCAACATGGGCTATCACAAGCACATCAAAGCTGTCCTCCACTTGCCACACTGGTTTCCCACAGAATATCGGGTCAAGTTCAAGGTCTTGATCCTTATGTTCAAAACAGTCGAAAGCCTGGGCCCAGTACATCTAAAGACCTACTAAAGCTTTGGTGATCAGCAGCTCCGCTCCTGACGCACAATGGAACTTTCTATCACAAGGGTTAAAGTCATCTGGGTAGGAGACAAAGCTTTCTTGTGGGCAGATCCGACACACTGGAATAAACTCTCTTAGAAACAAAAGACCGTTACAAATCTTACCACCTCCCACTCCAATTACAAGGTGTACCTCTTTGATGTTGCCTTCTCTAAGAGAGGAGCGGTGTAAGTAAAACAAAAAAATCATATTCTAGCACAACGCTACACTGCGCACACACTTCTCCCCCTGAGGAGAGAATGGGAGAATAAACCATACATGAGAGATGTTAGTCACACTTCAGTGCACTACTCTAAGGTGTTCAGACGCTATATAGTGATTGAGGGTGATATAAGAACTTTTATAGAACAGAATAGTAGTAACAGCAGCAGGACCAGAGGAGTTCATAGTCCCACTGCTGTACAAAGGGAGGACTGGCATGACTCCTTCCCTCCCCTCCTGCAGACACTAGTCAACTTTTTGGTAAGGAAGAGCAGGCCCATGTGCTCTGCCTCCTGAGGACTCAATGAGAGTGTGCCATTTCATTGCCCCTAAAGATTGCCACTACTTGAAGACTTTGGAGAGGATTGCAGACCAACTGTCCCACCACCTTGAAGACCACAACAAAGGGTAAGGGTGAGCCAGGATCTATTGGAGAGAGAGATAGAGGGTGGGTAGTTTGCTGGGCTGACTCAGTTCCCATAAAAGGTTTGCAAACCTCTGAGAGATTCAAGTTTTGTAACAAATCTCTGAACCCAGTAACCTTCTCCAGGTTTCATTTACCAAAGTTTTGTACAACTCTTGCCATGAGACCTCCTGATTGTTTGTTTTTGTGGTAGCTCATAGAGGTTCTTCTCATGGGTTTAGCTAGGCACTGCGTGCACACACACAAATAAGACTCCCTGGTTCATAAAGCTTTGAACATAAGTTTATGAGACCCAACAGGTGGCTGCAACAAACTGTTATGGGAGGGCAGAAGATTGTTATGATTAGCCTAATAAGTAGTGATCACAGCACACCAGCTGTCTAGCTATTGTCAAGTTTTGTAGGTTTCAAAGCAGAGGTGACCTGGGACAATTTATTACAGTGAGAAGCTAGAAGACTCCGAAAACAAATACTCCATCCACAGCAAAAAGTATGGTTTTTGGTGGGGATGCCTGAGGGCAGGTTGTGTTAACTATGTTTACTAGAGCCTAAACAAACTTCTATACTATATACAACATTATTTGGCCCGAGCATAAAGCTCAGATAGAGATCCAAACTCTCCAAGAATTTGGGATGTTTGGAACTAGGGTTTTGGAGGCAGTACTGTCATTATAACCCACTCTTTTTAAGAGAAGTCTGGCCTCTCATTACTAAGTAAGTAGCCTTAATACAACCCTGATATAACATCCTAACCTTGTATAGCCTCTCCTTTGCATTCCTATTTGTTGGACTCATGCTTGCTTGACATCTTTATCTGTGTTGACCACAGATTTAATGCTAGGATTTGTGTACTTTAATATTGTTTGTCAGACTCCTGTTTCAAAAATAGCCTTGATTTATGGTATCTCATGAAGAGCTGATTTGTATATTTTGTTTTTATGCTAAAAACTGGGACTCCTGACTCTTTTATTATTTATATTCTCATTTAAACCCAGATCAGTAAACCTTTGTGAACTTGAGCCCTAATCCAGAATCTGTAAACCTTCACGGGGTCTTGAAGTTAATATTGACATCTTCAATAAAATCACAAGGCTTTTTTTTTTTTTTTTTTTTTAAAGAAGGGCAACCTTGGTATTTTTACTTTCATTTGCAATGGAAATTGGGCTGGAGGGAAAGATGCTGCAATAGAGGCATTAATGATGCAGATAACAAAAACTCAGAGGAAAGTTCATTTAATTCACTTCCCACCTCCTTCCCCTTGGGGAATGCACAAGGAAAAACAGGCTATGAATACCTGCACCCCAATCCCTCAACTCAGGATATTTATGGACATTAAGAGGTGTGGATTGTGCACTGGAGGTTTGTAGCAAGTGTCTGGAGAAGGGTGAACCTTGGAGCAGGACTTGTTGGATCCGTACTGGACTTCTTAGTGGGGCAGGTAATACACATAGCTCATGATTAATTATTCTTGCTGACATGGGGAATTGAGAATATGATGATTTTTCTTTCACGTGTGTCTGTCCTTTCTTGTGAATTTGGCTATGCAAGACTGGAGTGCGTCTGCCAGGTGATCTTTTCTGCCTTCCTTGTATGAAGCTAGGAGAGGAGGAGAGTTCAGGGACCAGAATGAGACAAAAAGGGAGGGTGGATAGCTGGGGAGGATCATCAATCTACCACACGCCTGGTGATGTGCAGCTGGTGTTGGATCTAAAGCACGTCTATAAGCAGAATTGCTATTGGTCCAATGTGTATGCTGAAGTGAGTGGCTGTGCTGTCCTGTTTTTAAAACAATCCCATGAAATCAAGATTGGATGTCTTTAATCAAAGATGCTCTAGCTCAGCCAGAAGTTATGAGGTTGATGGAGAAATTGGGAGAAATTCTACAGCGTGTGTTATGCAGGAGGTCAGACTATGTGATCATAATGGTTCCTTCTGGCCTTAAAATCTATGGAAAAAACACCCCTGTTTCACTGTGAAGTCAGAGGAGAGTAACGCTTTCATAAATTGTAAGACTAGAAGGGACCACTAGGACCATCTAGTCTGAGCTTCGGTATAATACTGGCCATGAAATTGCATCCTGTAATTCCTTCAGTGGAGGGTATTATTCTTCCCCATTGTGCAACAGCCTCTATACAAGTTTTGTTGTCTAGGGCACAGGTGCACAGCCCTAGGAAAACAAAAGACTATTCTACTGTATCATGAATGCAGCATTTTGACTGATTAACTTTGTCAGCGTTGTTGAAGTCTGACAACCTTTGCCATGATAAAGAGGGGCAGAGCTTCTTAGAAAGGAGTTCATGTGAGCAACTCTTGTAAGCTGGGCCCAGCAGGACTATAATGCTAGCGAGTTGTCATAGCAACATCCTCCATTTTTATTACCCTCAAGTTCTGAGTTCCTAGCAAGACTTCAAAGTTTCCCTTTTGGTATCTTATGTTACAAAGAAAAAAAAGGAGTAAAAAACAAACAAACCCTATTGTTTTAATTTAAAGCTGTTGAGTGAAACATGGCTAACTTATCAGAAAAGCCCAAAGCTGCTGATGTGAGGGAACATCCAGACTCATTCAGATTTGAATCAGAGTGCTGGACAGGTGCAGTTGAAATTAACATTTATGTACTTATTTTCAGACTGGATATTTCCGTCTGCCCCATGGGGACTACTTCATTGAGCCTGTGAAAAAGCATCCACTGGAAGAGGGAATAGCATACCCACACATAATCTACAGGGCAAATATCCTTCAAAATGCTTTAAGGCAACGGCGGGAGACCACAACAGACAAGGAACAAGCTTGTGGATTGAATGGTATGAATTTTGTTGGAGCTTTTTGCTTGTTGGTTGCTAAATTTTTTTAACCCAGCCTTTCCTTCACAAATAATTACACCCTTCTTTTCCAACTGGCAGCTTTCTATTAACATAGAAGTCAGGAATTAGTAGTACAGTGCATTAGGAGCTCCATAAGAACAGTTTTGTGGCTTACTGTGAGTGATTTTCAGGGTTTCCTATATGTATTTTAACCCTAGTGTAATTTCAATTTTATATTTCATAAGAGGTGAAGCTTGTGAGTATCCATCTGATCCATTCTACGCAGAGCCCTGCAGCCCTTTGCCAGTCACACCAGGCAGTACTCAAATAGGTCCAGATGCTTGGGACCAGATCTTCAACTGGTGTAAATCAGTGGAGCCCCAGTCATTTCAGTGGATCTACGTACACTTACACTGGCTGAGGATCTGTCCCTCTGGGTTTAATGATACCAACTTTCCATTCACACTATCAGAAAAACTAAACAGAATGTTACCATGCCATGTTTTAGTTATATCAGTTCTGGGTATCATCTCTGTGGTGAGTATCAATATTTCAAGTTTCCACATGACTATTATTGGAATATCTAAAGCCCTGTACCTGGCTGTATTAAAGTGCCTCTAGTGCAGTGGTCCCCAACGGGGGTGCCATGGCACCCGCCAGGGCATTTATGAGCGCCCGCCTACTGACAAGGGAGCGCTTCCGCCGGACAACCCACCGCCGAGGAGTGCGGCCACCGGACAACCAACGCTTCTTGATGACGCTGCTTCTTGGTGGCATTTCGGCGGCTGGTCGTCCGGCGCCTGCCACACTCTTCTGGGAACATGAATATGCGATAGCAACAGAAAGATTGGGGACCACTGCTGTAGTGCCTTGTCCTAGGTAACAATTTTTGAGGTATTGTTTGTGACAATACGAGTTATGTGAGGAGCTACTTAGATGATCTAAATGTTCTTACAGTACTGTGACTCTTTGGAGTACGATTCTTGTTGTTGGTTAGAAGACCCTGGAATAAAGGAACATATCTGTAGGTTGCTCTTGCTCTCCCCTAACTACAGTATGTAATATGTTGCTGATTAGGATGCTGTCTGTCCTCCTTTCACCAACTGCATTTGTTCCTTGCCATTTGGAAAATTTTAAATCTAGCCTGGACAAAACATTAGTAAATGTACTATGGGAAAAAATCCTTAATTGGCAGGAAGTCTGACTAGGGAACTGTAGCGGGGTAGTCACCCCGCTCCAGTTTGGAAGGGGTTAAAGACAGCCCTGGGAAAGGGCTGCCACGGGGAGCCAATCATGAGCAGGCTTGAGGCAGCCAGTCAGGGCCTGGCTGGACCAGTATAACAAGGGCGAAGGGAAGGGCTGGGTCAGTCTCACTCCAGCCTTGGATTGGGAAGGGCCTAGCTGCCTGGGAGCACAGGGTACCCAAAGCAGAACAGTGCTGGAGAAAGGCAAGTGGAGCTGGGGAGCTCCAGCCTGGCAACTCTCCAGGCTGAGGCCTTGTTAAAGGCCTAAGGGGGTACTGGGGCTGCTGAGATGCAGCCCAGGGATAGGCAAAGGCAGCTGGTCCAACCCCCTTGCCAAGGATGAGTGGTCATTATGGACTACAATTTGCCCCAGAGAAAGGGGGCTAGATGATTGGCAGTCACCATGGAGGCAAGGTGGGCATAGGGGGTATGGGTTCCCCTCAGAGGGGAGACCCAGAGTGTGGAGACTGCTGTGGAGCAACACTCCAAGATAAGAGGGCACTGGGGTCCAGGAGGGACGTGGGGCCTGCGGCAGCCAAGGCACCAGCCAGCAGGAGATGCTCTTGAGGCTGGAATTGAGCTAATTCCTGGACAACCAGCAGGAGGAGACCGTGCCGATGAGTCGGCGATCTGCTGCAGCAGAGGTGGGCAAACTACAGCCTGCGGGACCGTCCTGCCCGGCCCTGAGCTCCCGGCTGGGGAGGCTGGTCCCCCGCCCCTCCCCTGCCGCTTCAGTGCGCCGCGCTGCCTGCGCTTTGGCCTGCCGCTCCTGCTGGGCAGTGCAAGTGGCGTGGCTGGCTCCAGCAGGGCTGCGAGCTCCCGCTGCTCTGAGCAGCATGATAAGGGGGTTGGATAAGGGGCAGGGAGTCCAGGGGGCAGTCAGGGGACAGGGAGCAGTTGGATGGGGCGGAGGTTCTGGGGGTGGCGCACACAGGGAACAGGGGGCGTTGGAATCCTGGGGCGGAGGCCTGTCAGGCAGTGGGGGTATGGATAGGGGTTGGGAGAGTCAGGGAACGGGGGGGTTGGATAGGTGTGGGAGTCCTGGGGGAGGCTGTTGGGGGTGGGGGTGTGGATAGGGGTCAGGGGGGCAGTCAGGGGACAGGGAGTGGGGGGGCTGGATAGGGAGTGGGGTCCTGGGGGGTGGTTATGGGCGGGGAGGTCCCGGGAGGGGGCGGTCAGGGGACAAGGAGCAGGGGATGTTGGATGGGTTGGAGGTTCTGAGGGGGGCAGTCAGGGGGTGGGAAGTGGGAGGGGGTGGATAAGGGGTGGGCTCCAGGCTGTTTGGGGAGGCACAGCCTGCCCTACCCGGCCCTCCATACAGTTTCGCAATGCCAATGTGGCCCTCGGGCCAAAAAAGTTTGCCCACCCCTGTGCTACAGGGACTACAGCTAGGTTAATCATACATTTCTAGAAGTGGAGTTGCCGTGTATTTAGCTTGAGAATATGTTTGAAACTATAGTGGTTAAAAAGGCTAATTCTTTTCCAGGGATGAAAACCGATTGATAATTGGACTCCTGTCTTTCTGAGCCATGACTGCTGCTGAAGTTTTAAGTATATGTACTGCTAATTATGAAGTAAAAGGAGCAGACAGTCTCTCCCTCTTCTCTCAGGCCCCACACATACCTCTACAGCTGTAAACCTTGAGTAATATTTGCGATTTGCTGACATGAGCCATCAGTCAGTGGGAGCTGTGCTTGAATATCTAAAATGCTCTATATTGCTAAGTATTCTGAAAAACCAGGTTCCCAGGCATCTCAAATTGGGCACCCAAAATTAGAGGCTACTTTAGACCTTAATCTCTCTGTGCCTCAGCTGCCCATATGTAATATGGGCATAGTATCTCCTGGTCTCACCCTGGTTTTATGAAGGTTAATTAATGTTTGTGAAGCACTTGGATAGTATAGGGATGAGCACCATAGAAAAGCCCTGGAGAAAATTTAATAATTCTGTCTTTAGAGCAGGATTTGAATAGTGTGCAGTAACTATAACCTAAGGCTATCCATGGAACAATGAGAAGAAAGCGAAATATCGAATCACTCTCATTAAGTGAGCACTGTTCATTCTGTGCACTGAATGAGGTGGAGTCCTGTGTGTGTGTGTGTGGAAAAAAAAATAGTATGTAATCATGTTATTAAAGACTGTCGCAGAATGGGCACACAGAAGGGGACCAAATTAAGGCTAAACCGACAACCTTAATTCTGGCATTTACTAACTTTTGAGTGCTTGACTTTGCAACCATAATTTCTTTTAACATAGTTTTTTTGTGTGTAACATTAAGTAAAGCATAGTCTTAATGTGTTAGAATACTGCTGAAAATCTTTTCTCTACCATTCCTGCCTTCCCAGTCACCTTCCCAGCTAATTTCACATGAAAATAAGATTTAGGATTTGCATGCTGAGTTCACTATTTTATAGCACCAGGAGCCGGAAGCCACGTACGTCTTTTTTCTTCTGTTCTAAGTGATGGAATGTATAGGGGGGTGTACTGTGTGTATCTTACTCTGTCCAAAATTCTCCTTCAAACTAGTTAAACGTTAGGTTGGACTTGAGCCATCTCTACTGCAGAGGGGAAAAAAATAATTCCTCCACTAAGCTTCCCAGTCTCCTCTATCTCAGATTCTGAACGTATTCATTGTGAGGACTCACTAGCACCAGCTGTTTCTTTCTAACTGACTGTAGAAATGGAAGCTGCTTTTTCTAGCTATGGTCAGGGGAGCTGGAACAATTTGTATAGTGGTGGGTGCGTAGAGCCATTGAACCAAACTGAAAACCCTGCATATAATGGAAACCACTTCAAGCCAGGGGGTGCAGCAGGACCCTCAGCATCCTTAGTTCCAGCACCTATGCGGTGGTTTGGCTGAGCAAAGTTTTCTTACACTGGCAGATTGCTCACTAGATGCACACTTTTTTCAAAGATCATGAGTTAGTTTGCGGTGAACATGGAGACTCTCTCAAGAGGAAATGTAATTGTCGAAGCCCAAATCTAGGGCCTGATCTAACTCCCATGGGAGTCTATATATACCTTTCCACGGATGGCAATGGGAGTTGGTTCAGTCCCCTATGACACTAATATTTCAGTATATCCAGTAGTCTCCCTATAGAAGAGGACTTTCTGCTTGTCTGGACAGATTTGGCAAAGAAATAATCATGGAGATGCTTGTTTGTGGAAAGAAATATTTAAAACTGAACCATTTTAAGCCAGGCTAACTTTACTGTCGTAAGTCTCAGGAATAATACATTTCTAGAAAATCTTTTTGTGTGTTTAAAAAGTCTTAAATTCCTAGGAGACTTTAAAAAAAACCCTCTCAGAAACAGTTCAAACTACCTATGGTGGTTTTTTAGAAGAATTATCATGGAAATATATTGGGACAATATCAGACATGGATTTAAAAAATAAAAGAATGGGGGTTCCTGCTTGTGATGGATTAATGTATGCTTCTATCTATGACTATGTCTACATTTGGAGGAGGACAGATGCTGCACGCCCGGCTAACATGGGTATAAATAGCAGTGTAGCTAGTGAGATGCGGCTTAGGTGAGTAGAGTAAGTCACAGGCCCTACGTTTCTGGCTGAACCCCCATGGTATATACCCTACACGGGCTCTCTACATGCCCAAACTGTACCTCCCATGTCTACACGGGTATTTTTAGCAGCATACTGTCCCACTGCCTCCCCAGGACTGGAGCCTTTCACTGTCCCATGTAGGTACACGGGTAGTGCCTGTGCTCTACACGCCACCATAAGTGTAGACATAACCTATATCAAACTACACACTCCTGTTTGTTTTGGGAACACCTTTTTGTTAGTAACACTATAGCAGTGTGCCTTCACTGTTGTCTCTTTACCTCCATCCTGGACTGGGAATTACCAGAGGCATTACCAGAGGGGGAAAAATGCAGAGCAATCAAGGGCTGTTAGCCTGCAGGATCTTGTATTCAAATGGAAGCTCCCTTCCACATGAGTTAGCTACAGCCCAGAGAAACCTGTTCTCCCAGGTGGCCTTGTAATCAGACAGTTGGTCACCTGATGAGGGACTTGAAGTCACTGGTGTAGGGGTCACCTGACAAAAGGGACTAAACTTTATAAAAGGGATGCTCTTTCATCAGCCATTTCAGAGAGAGGCAGAGAGGGAAGCAGACCAGAACCAGAAGACAAGGCTAAGCAGGAGGAGGGGGAGAATCCTGGGCTCCCTAAATAGACACTAACCAAATCCCAAGGGCCTCTTGGAATGTTGAGGAAACAACAACAATACGCTTAGACAGCAAAGGTCAGAGGCACTGAATGTATGGCTGTATTCCAGGCATCTACGAGCTTCACAGGATTATTACTGATCTATTGCAGCCACGTTAATCACGAGTGACCATATAACAGTTGTCATTCCATGATGGGTCAGTGAGCCCTTCTGACCTCAAGTCCGACATTCAGGGACTTTGTTTCCAAGGTGGGCAACGTGACCAAAAAGCCAGCCAGTGGTGGCCAATGATGTCATTCCTCTTGAGGCCTGTTATCAATGATACCACCTTATGACTGGTTTGAGAGTAACAGCCGTGTTAGTCTGTATTCGCAAAAAGAAAAGGAGTACTTGTGGCACCTTAGAGACTAACCAATTCATGCTCAAATAAATTGGTTAGTCTCTAAGGTGCCACAAGTACTCCTTTTCTTTTCACCTTATGACTGATAAAGTCAAGCCATCACATACCCAGTAGTCACCTCTGGCAGTGCATATGAAGTGCCTCAAGCCTCCTGATATTTGTTTAAGCAATGTCCATCTTTCATATCCATATGAAAGAATTGGAAGAACCCAGGTTTGATAAATCTATACTTTTGTATATAGTTTCACCTTCTTTTGGCTCCAGAGGATGGTGAGGTAAGGATTTGCATGCAAGTTTTTGTTGTTTTCGTAGATTTGTACATCTCTTGTGCTCTCTCTGTGTAAAGTGTGTGTGAATTTAGAAATTCTCTTTTGTGTATTGTTTACTGACACTGTCTATGTTCCCCAAGAGGAAAGCAGTAAGCTAGAGGGTCCACTGCTTCAGTGGAACTCTGAACATGCACAGTAGCTGCTGGGGAGGCTTGGGAGAGCTGGCACTAGTTTCAGGGCCTAGGCAATTGGACTGCAGGTCCCTACTGCCAAGCGGGATGTCAGACACAAAGTCTGCAGCTAGAGAGTGTGCCTGGTGGTCCACAGCCAGAGAGACAGTGCCTAAACTCTGCCCTGCCTCTGCAAGCCAAGAGCATATGCCTGGGACACAAGGTTTATGTCCAGTATAGCAGCCTGGTGAATGCCCATTCAGGACAGTCACACTGGTAATCAGTGCTGCTCAGTCCACTGCACAGAGTAGCAGCTGAGTGCAAAAGGACCGTTGTGAAATCCACCATCTCTTTATCTTAGATCATTTTATGACCCACTGTAGTGGCTGAGCACCGGACAGTCTTTTTGTAATGTGTCTGTCTTTACAAGACTGCTGTGAAAGTAGGGACAGTGGCACTTCCTCTTAATACCCTGTGTGCTGAGGTGCAGGACTTCGCTACAGAGCACAGGTCTGTGGCACACATGGGGTTTCCCTCCACCCTCCTTACAGTGGATTTGCCTCCCAGAATGGCTATATTGGGAAGGATGGTTGAATGATCAATGAGTGTCTTCACTCCCTACTTACGTTCTATACACTAGGAAAAATGCTGCAATCACTTATGCATTGGCATCAATCTCATTCCTGTGCTCTGGCAATAGTGGTATAAACTAACTTGTGGCTTGCAACAGCCTCAGTATTTTCGCATCCTCTGACACAAACCAGAGTGCTGCTAGAAATGAAGAATGTGATAGCATTATGTAAATTAGAAATTTCAGCATGTGATGTACATTTTCATTACTGCGGCTTTCTCGGAAATTGTGAGCTGACTCATTTTTAATAGCTCTGTGCTACTCCTGAAAACTGCATTATGATTGCTACATTGTACTCTTGTATATGGCAAGTGGCTGGCTTACTATGTCATTTCAAACTTGTATGAGAAATGACAAGTGAAGTGGCCTAAAAATATGAGTAAAATTGTTTTGATCATTTGCACTCACATGTAAGCCTGGCAGGAAAACAGCAAAAAGAGAATCGTGTTTATGGTAGTTGCCCTCACAAACTTTCCAGTAGCCTGAGGTAACTAAATAACTTTGAGAGATTGGCACTGGCCTTCAGCAGAGTAAATGACAGATTTTTCTGGGACTCTGGTCGTGTGTGTGTGTCCTTTCATCCATTACTTTTTGTTTACTGTAGTATGGATCCTGCTGCCGTTTAAAAATGCATCCTTCAAAATGAATGATTTATTACTATAGGACCTAGGGGTCCTTGTCATGCAGCAGGAGCCCATTTTGCTAGATGCTGAACTTTGTGAAATTCTCTGAACAAAAATCAAATCTTGTTGTATAAGAGTCACCTTCCTGCTCAACACCATGGAGATGACAGATCTGGGAAAGACTTCTGGATTCTTGCTCCTTGGGTGACTGACAGGGACTGGTAGCATAGTGGAGTTGCTGTGAAAGTAGCTGGAGGCCTGGGTGGCTCAGTATCTGTTGTACTAAGTCTTAAACATCTGCGGGTGATCTATGTCAGCTGACCTGTGTTCGCAGGGCTCCAGCTACAGGGCTGTGTAGATGTGTGGACTTGGGCAGGAGTCTGGGATCTGGAACACCACAATGGAGGAGAGTCCCAGAGCCCACGCTCCAGCCCAAGCCTGAATGTCTACACTGCAATTAAACAGCCCTGTAATCTGGGCTCCATCAGTCCGAGTCACCTGACACAGGCCAGCCCAGGTGTTTAATTGCAGTGTAGACATACCCTCAGTGACTGCAGAAACCTGATGTATTTTAAAGCTAAGGCAAAATGACTTAGGATGCTAAAACTGACTACTCTGTCCAGAGGAACTTCATGGAAGCAAAAATCATCTTGTCCTATGCCCTCATTTTGGCATTGAAATTGCTGTTCAAAGAACTGCAAACATTTCGGAGTTTGGGGTTACTTTGGATAAGCAGATGCTTATTCAGAAAGATCCACCTCCTGTCTGCATACATAGGTCGGAAACTTCATAAGAAGAAAAGGAGTAATTGTGGCACCTTAGAGACTATCAAATTTATTTGAGCATAAGCTTTCGTGAGCTACAGCTCACTTCATCTGATGCGTTCAGTGGAAAATACAGTGGGGAGATTTATATACACAGAGAACATGAAATAATGGGTGTTACCATACACACTATAACGAGAGTGATCCAGTAAGGTGAACTATTACCAGCAGGAGAGCGGGGGGAAAATAACCTTTTGTAGTGATAATCAAGGTGGGCCATTTCCAGCAGTTGGCAAGAACGTCTGAACTCTCTTACAAGATCTTAGATATTTGTGTCTGTTCTGGAAGCACTTGTGGGGACAATGGCAAGGAGAGAGTCCCTTTTGGAATGCTGGCTTGGGAGCTGCCCAGTGGTGAGCTGGAGCCGGTTCACATGGTTTACTGGAACTGGTTGTTAAATTTAGAAGCGGGACAACCGGTTCTAAAAGGGCTTCTAAATTTAACAACCGGCCAAAAGTGGTGCCTTAGGCACCAACTCAGTGGGTGCGCTGGGGCTGAAGCACCCAAGGGTAAAATTTGGTGGGTGCAGAGCACCCACCGGCAGCTCCCCTCCCCACCCCATGCCCAGCCCCAGCTCACCTCCGCTCCGCCTGCGCCTCCTCCGCTGAACGTGCCACCCCACTCTGCTTCTCCACCCCCCCGGTTTCCCGCGAATCAACTGTTTGCGCGGGAAGCCGGGGAGGGCTGAGAAGCAGGCGGTGGATTCGCGCTCAGAGGGGAGCTGGGGCGGGGTGGGCGCGAGGAGGGCTGCCCGCGCCGCAGCAGGTAACCCGGGGCAGGGGGCGTAGGGGAACCGCTCCCCGCCCCAGCTCACCTCCACCTCCCTGGGCCTGAGCGCGAAGTCGCCGCCTGCTCCTCAGCCCTCCCAGGCTTCCTGCACAAACAGCTGATTCGCGGGAAGCCAGGGCAGGGGCAGAAAAGCAGAGCGGGGCGGCGCATTCAGGGGAGGAGGTGGAGTGGAGGTGAGCTGGGGCTGGGCGCAGGGTGGGGTGGGGGGCTGCCGGTGGGTGTTCTGCACCCACCAAATTTTCCCTGTGGGTGCTCCAGCTCCGGAGCACCCACGAAGTCAGTGCCTCAGGTGCCACTTTTGATGTGATCAGTGGGGGGAGCGGCTGCTCCCCCCTAGCTGTGCTACCCCACCCCTAAGAGCCAGAGGGACCTGCCGGATGCTTCCTGGGAGCTGCCCCAGGTAAGCACCTCCAGGACTCCCCACCTCGCGCCCCAGTAGGTGCCTCTGGCTCTTAGGAGCGGGACAGGGTGGGTACCCACTACAGTGGCACACGAGACCCTCCTGCCTGGTTCTGGGGGCAGTCGGGGAACAGGGGAGGGAGGGTGGATGAGGAAGGGGTCCTGGGGGGGTGAGTCAAGGAATGTGCGGGGTTGGATGGGGCCGGAGTCCCGGGTGGTGGGGGTGGGCGGGCCACGACTCCCTCTTGGGGTGAGGATTGTTAAGATTTTGGCAGCTCATCACTGGAGCCGCCATGCCTGAATGCAGAGGGGGTGGTGGGTACACTGGTTAGAGCTTGTGCCAAGACAGAGCAACATCTTGTGCAGAAAGCAACTACAAAAAAAATTCTCCAGTGCTCACTTCACAGAATAACTGTTATAGCATGGGATAAAAAGCCCCCAAAATGCAGCAGTTAAATGACCTTTGTACTTTCTACAGGATAACTTTTTGAATGTAAGATTTTACTGAATAATGGGGATTCTTTTTGAAGATTAACTTGTTACCATCAGAAGACTTTCTCCTTAAATGTATGGCATAAATTGTTTGTTGTGGCTTTTTGACAGTGCAGTTATTTGTTTAACTCCTTGGAAATGAAAGAAACCAGGTCACTCATTTATTCTCAAAGGATGGCCTGCTTTTTTTTTTTTTTTTTTCTTTTTTGGAAGACTATTAGGCTTAGCCAATGTAAACAGTCTTGCTGGCCAGCAGCACTGTGCTGCATACTATATAACTAGCTTATCTGCTGAAGGAGTTACACTGACATTCCCAGCAATTGTACATTCTGTGTTTAACCATATCAAATCCTGGTCAGTCCCATGTTTTCTTTAGCTTCTCCAAAACACCAAGCCCATTCTTTCCTAAGACAAACTCCCAGTAAAAAAGGCTCAGGGATACAAATTGCATTGCAGGGATTCAGTGGGATGTGATAAATGTAGAGGAAGGAGCATCATTCTCCCTGATACTTTGCTTTATGTGAGAACTCTTTAATACTCTGTAGAAGAGGTACTATATATTTGCCATACACAGAAAGTAAATGGGTATGTTCAGTCAGAATGACCTTTATTTTAAAGTAAGAACAACAGAGTGCACACATAAAAAACTTCGACGAGCACACACAGCCTCTCTTTGAAACAGTTTGTACTGAAGTGAACATAAAATGAGTGTTTGTCTCTGCCGACAGCAGAATCCTTAGAGATTTACAGATGCACTACACAGAAACCAATGGCATAGCAGTTGAATTGTGCTGACAGAGCTGGATCAAGTAATCATTTTTCACTGCTTGTGTCAAGGTTCCTCCCCCACTCTGAACTCTAGGGTACAGATGTGGGGACCTGCATGAAAAACCTCCTAAGCTTATCTTTACCAGCTTAGGTCAAAACTTCCCCAAGGTACAAAATATTACACCCGTTATCCTTGGACTGGCCGCTACCACCACCAAACTAATACTGGTTACTGGGGAAGAGCTGTTTGGACGCGTCCTTCCCCCAAAAATACTTCCCAAAACCTTGCACCCCACTTCCTGGACAAGGTTTGGTAAAAAGCCTCACCAATTTGCATAGGTGACCACAGACCCAAACCCTTGGATCTGAGAACAATGAAAAAGCATTCAGTGTTTTACAAGAAGACTTTTAATAAAAAATAGAAGTAAATAGAAATAAAGAAATCCCCCCTGTAAAATCAGGATGGTAGATATCTTACAGGGTAATTAGATTCAAAAACAGAGAACCCCTCTAGGCAAAACCTTAAGTTACAAAAAAGATACACAGACAGAAATAGTTATTCTATTCAGCACAATTCTTTTCTCAGCCATTTAAAGAAATCATAATCTAACACATACCTAGCTAGATTACTTACTAAAAGTTCTAAGACTCCATTCCTGTTCTGTCCCTGGCCAAGAGGACTACAGACAGACACAGACCCTTTGTTTCTCTCCCTCCTCCCAGCTTTTGAAAGTATCTTGTCTCCTCATTGGTCATTTTAGTCAGGTGCCAGCGAGGTTACCTTTAGCTTCTTAACCCTTTACAGGTGAGAGGAGCTTTCCCCTGGCCAGGAGGGATTTCAAAGGGGTTTACCCTTCCCTTTATATTTATGACACACCCCCCAAATCTCAGCTAGGGTGAAACACTGGCTGGGATTTCTTCCTGGAGCTCTAGGAAAACAGAGTTAATAAGACACATGCATCTCTAAATATACTACCAAGTACATAAAGACTAACAATATTTTCCACATCTCAAGGACGATTTTAACCACTTGATTCTGGGAAACTTTCACGGGAGAGTGCATCAGCCACTTTGTTAGAAGCTCCTGAGATGTGTTGGATGTCGAAATCAAAATCTTGGAGAGCTAAACTCCACCGAGGAAGTTTTTTGTTAGTTTCTTTGACGGTGTGAAGCCACTTTAGTGCAGCATGGTCGGTTTGCAGGTGGAAACGCCGTCCCCAAACATATGGGCGTAGCTTTTCCAGAGCGTAGACAATGGCATAACATTCTTTTTCAGTGACTGACCAGTTGCTTTCCCTCTCAGACAGTTTTTTGCTGAGAAACACTACAGGGTGGAATTCTTGATCAGGTCCTTTCTGCATTAAAACTGCTCCCACACCACGCTCGGATGCATCTGTGGTTACTAGGAACGGTTTGTCAAAGTCTGGGGCCCTTAGTACAGGGTCAGACATGAGTGTCGCTTTAAGCTTGTTAAAGGCCTTCTGACACTTTCCGGTCCACTGAACAGCATTTGGCTGTTTCTTTTTGGTTAGGTCTGTCAGTGGGGCAGCGATTTGGCTGTAGTGCGGTACAAATCGTCTGTAATAACCGGCCAAGCCTAAGAAGGATTGAACCTGTTTCTTTGACTTTGGGACAGGCCACTTTTGGATAGCATCCACTTTGGCCTGAAGGGGGCTGATAGTTCCTTGACCCACCTGGTGTCCAAGGTAAGTCACTCTGTTTAGGCCTATTTGACACTTCTTAGCCTTGACAGTTAGTCCTGCCTCCCTTATGCGCTCAAGGACTTTTTGTAGATGTTCCAGGTGGTCTGCCCAGGAATCCGAAAATATGGCCACATCGTCAGGGTAGGCGACTGCATATTCTCCTAATCCCGCTAGGAGACCATCTACAAGTCTTTGGAAAGTGGCGGGTGCATTTCGCAGCCCGAAAGGGAGTACATTAAATTCATACAGCCCGAGATGTGTGATGAAGGCTGACCTTTCCTTGGCAGATTCATCTAGCGGTACCTGCCAGTACCCCTTGGTTAAGTCCAAGGTAGAGATGAACTGGGCCCGTCCCAGTTTCTCTAATAGTTCATCTGTGCGTGGCATGGGATAGTTGTCTGGGCGAGTTACAGCATTTAGCTTACGGTAGTCCACGCAAAAACGTATTTCCCCATCTGGTTTGGGAACTAGAACCACTGGAGATGCCCATGCACTTTCAGAGGGGCGGATTACACCCATCTGTAACATATCCTGGATCTCCCGTTCTATAGCAGTTTTAGCTTGAGGAGACACCCGGTAAGGTTGGACCCTAATTGGGTGAGCATTACCTGTGTCAATGGAGTGGTATGCCCGTTCAGTCAGTCCTGGGGTGGCTGAGAACGTTGGCGCGTAGCTAGTGCACAGCTCCTGGATCTGCTGTCGCTGCATACGCCCAAGGGTCATGGAGAGGTTCACCTCTTCCACACCACCAGCACATTTCCCTTCGTAGTAAACACCTTCAGGCCACTCAGCGTCGTCTCCTCCCTGGGCTGTAAACTGACAAACCTTTAATTCTCTGGAATAAAAGGGCTTTAGAGAATTAATATGGTACACCTTAGGCTTTCGGTTGGAGGTGGGGAATGCTATGAGATAATTAACAGCTCCCAGGCGCTCCTGGATCGTGAATGGCCTGTCCCACGATGCTTCCATTTTATGGGCCTGGAGCGCCTTTAAGACCATGACCTGGTCTCCTACTTTGAAGGAACGCTCTCTGGCATGTTTATCATACCAGGCTTTTTGGTCTTTTTGAGCATCCTGTAAGTTTTCTCTAGCAAGGGCTAAAGAGGTTTGGAGGGTGTTTTGTAGGTTGGTTACAAAGTCCAGAATGTTAGTTCCTGGAGAAGGTGTAAATCCCTCCCATTGCTGCTTCACCAACTGCAATGGCCCCTTAACCTCACGGCCATATACAAGTTCAAATGGGGAAAACCCTAAACTGGGATGTGGTACAGCTCTGTAGGCAAAGAGCAACTGCTGCAATACTAGGTCCCAATCATTGGAGTGCTCATTTACGAATTTACGTATCATGGCCCCCAAAGTTCCATTAAACTTTTCCACCATGCCATTTGTTTGATGATGGTAAGGAGTGGCAACCAAGTGATTTACCCCATGAGCTTCCCAAAGGTTTTTCATAGTTCCTGCCAGGAAATTAGTCCCTGCATCTGTGAGGATGTCGGAGGGCCAACCTACCCTGGCAAAAATGTCTGCTAGTGCCTGGCACACACTTTTAGCCCTGGTGTTGCTTAGAGCTACTGCTTCCGGCCATCGGGTGGCAAAATCCATGAAAGTCAGTATGTACTGCTTTCCTCTGGGTGTCTTTTTCGGAAAAGGACCCAGAATATCCACAGCTACTCGCTGAAATGGAACTTCAATGATGGGGAGTGGCTGGAGAGGGGCTTTGACCTGGTCTTGGGGTTTTCCCACTCTTTGGCACACCTCACAAGACTGGACATAGGTAGAAACATCCTTGCCCATTCCCTCCCAGTGGAATGACCCCCACAAACGGTCTTTGGTCCTGTTCACCCCAGCATGGCCGCTAGGGTGATCATGGGCTAAGCTCAAGAGCTTGGCCCGGTATTTAGTTGGAACTACCAACTGTCTCTGAGGATGCCAGTCTTCCTGGTGTCCCCCAGAAAGAGTTTCCTTGTATAAAAGTCCTCTTTCTACAACAAACCTGGATCGATTAGAAGAGCTGAGAGGCGGTGGGTTGCTCCGTGCCGCCGTCCAAGCTCTCTGGAGGCTTTCATCTGCTTCCTGTTCGGTCTGGAACTGTTCCCTTGATGCTGGAGACATCAGTTCCTCATTGGATTGGGGACATAGGCTTGGTCCCTCTGGAAGCGATATAGGGGATGGAGCTGTTTCTGTTGACTGTGAACCGTTCTCCGCTGGTGCACTATGTTGGGATTCAGGCTCCGGCTGAGCCTCTTGTGTAGGGTTATCGGCTGCTGCCAGTTCAGGTTCCGTGGGGCCCTCTGGTGTTGAGGTTGCAAGTACTGGATTCAGTGCTGCCACGGGGTCTGGTGTTGGTTGTTTGGCTGGTTCCGGTTTTGGGACTGGTTCCGTCTGGGTCTCTGGGACTGGATCCACTACTGCTGTTGCAGACATTGGCCTGGGGTCCGGGTCCATCACCTCTGACTGGGTCCTGATAGAAGTTTCCGGAACAGAGCTAGGCCTCACGGCTTGTTTAACCTGGCTGCGGGTGACCATTCCCACCCTCTTGGCCTGCTTCACATGATTGGCCAAGTCTTCCCCCAACAGCATGGGGATGGGATAATCATCATAGACTGCAAAAGTCCACATTCCTGACCAGCCCTTGTACTGGATAGGCAACTTGGCTGTAGGCAAATTGAAAGAGTTGGACTTGAAGGGTTGAATCGTCACTTGGATCTCTGGGTTGATTAAATTGGGGTCCACTAAGGAAGCATGGATAGCTGACACTTGTGCTCCAGTGTCCCTCCACGCGGTGACCTTCTTCCCGCCCACACTCACAGTTGCCCTCCGCTCCAAGGGTATCTGGGAGGTATCTGGGCCTGTGGACCTCTGGTGTGATTCCAGTGCAATGAACTGTAATCTGTTGGGGTTCTTGGGGCAGTTGGCCTTTACATGCCCCAGCTCGTTACACTTAAAACATCGTCCAGCTGATGGGTCACTGGGGCGAGGAGAGTTGCTGGAGAACGGGGTGGTGGGACGATAAGGGGTCTGGAGGGTTCTTTGGGAGGTAGGTGGGGCTTTGGGCGGCCCCCGGTAATAGGGTGTGGTCTGGGGTGGTCCCTTCTGGTCTCCGCTCCAACTGCGACCAGGTTTCTTCTTCTCTGCCACCTCCACCCATCTGGCTCCAATCTCTCCTGCCTCGATTACAGTTTTGGGTTTCCCATCTAGGATGTATCTTTCTATTTCCTCAGGAACACCCTCTAAGAATTGTTCCATTTGCATTAGGAAGGGCAAATTTACTGGAGATTCAACACTTGCTCCTGATATCCAGGCATCCCAATGTTTCACAATGTGGTAGGCATGTCGGGTAAATGACATGTCTGGTTTCCACCTTAGGGCTCTGAACCTCCGACGAGACTGCTCGGGTGTTATCCCCATTCTGACTCTCGCCTTGGATTTAAACAGTTCATACTTGTTCATGTGTTCTTTAGGCATTTCAGCTGCCACCTCAGCTAAGGGTCCACTGAGCTGCGGCCTCAGCTCTACCATGTATTGGTCAGTAGAGATGTTGTACCCAAGGCAGGCCGTTTCGAAGTTTTCTAAGAAGGCCTCAGTATCATCACCTGCCTTGTAGGTGGGGAACTTTCTGGGATGGGAAGTGGTACCTGGAGAAGGATTGCTAGGGTTTGTTGGTATATTCTGCTGAGCCTTTATCCTCTCCACCTCCTCCACATGCTTCCTCTCTTTTTCCTTCTCCTCCTCCACATGCTTCCTTGCCTCCATTTCCCTCTTGTGGGCAGCCTCCTGTACCTCCTTCTCCAGCCGCATGAGTTCTAGCTGTCTTTCATGTTCCCTTTGTTTTTCCTCAGCCTGAAATTTGGCTAATTCCAGCTGTAGTCGAGCTGAGGATTTGGTCATTCTAACCTCTCTGTTTTTAACTAACTTTACACCCGAGGTTTAGAAATAAACAAACAAAACTTGGCTGTAAAATTTTGCTGTGCTGGAATAGAATACCTATTCTCTGATAGTGATTGTCAGCCTACAGAAAAAGACAATTCCCTTGTCTCTGCTCTGGGCCCAAATTAAAGTAAAAAACCTCCAACTACTTGGAAACCTGCTTACCCAGCCCAAAGAAAAAAAAATTCCTTTTCAAACCTGTGCTCCTTGTAAAACAAAAAAAAAATCAAAATCCTAAAAAAAACCCTGCCACTTTTGTCTCCAGGCAAATGGGTAGAGCACACCCCCCCTATTTACTTTTAGGAAGAAAAGAAAAAAAAACCTCTGGGTTGGAAGACTGTGAATTTCCCTGCAGGAGTTAAGTACCCTGCCTCCAGGCAAAGAAAACCTGCAATTCACAAGATAATCCCCTTTTGTCTCTGCTTGGCCACAAAGCAGAGAGAAACCAAGCTGCTTTCAGTTTCAAAGCTGCTTTCTGGACTTCCTAAAAATTCCTTTTTAAAATCTGTATTTCTAGTTCAAAAAATCTCAACTGGATCTCAAAATGATTTCAGGTTAATCCCACCACTGTGCCACCATGTCAAGGTTCCTCCCCAACTCTGAACTCTAGGGTACAGATGTGGGGACCTGCATGAAAAACCTCCTAAGCTTATCTTTACCAGCTTAGGTCAAAACTTCCCCAAGGTACAAAATATTACACCCGTTATCCTTGGACTGGCCGCTACCACCACCAAACTAATACTGGTTACTGGGGAAGAGC
Source organism: Lepidochelys olivacea (assembly GCF_965140295.1). Taxonomy (NCBI): domain Eukaryota; kingdom Metazoa; phylum Chordata; order Testudines; family Cheloniidae; genus Lepidochelys; species Lepidochelys olivacea. The sequence continues at coordinate 24,479,369 of NC_140415.1, read as the reverse complement.
TGTTTGGACGCGTCCTTCCCCCCAAAATACTTCCCAAAACCTTGCACCCCACTTCCTGGACAAGGTTTGGTAAAAAGCCTCACCAATTTGCATAGGTGACCACAGACCCAAACCCTTGGATCTGAGAACAATGAAAAAGCATTCAGTGTTTTACAAGAAGACTTTTAATAAAAAATAGAAGTAAATAGAAATAAAGAAATCCCCCCTGTAAAATCAGGATGGTAGATATCTTACAGGGTAATTAGATTCAAAAACATAGAGAACCCCTCTAGGCAAAACCTTAAGTTACAAAAAAGATACACAGACAGAAATAGTTATTCTATTCAGCACAATTCTTTTCTCAGCCATTTAAAGAAATCATAATCTAACACATACCTAGCTAGATTACTTACTAAAAGTTCTAAGACTCCATTCCTGTTCTGTCCCTGGCCAAGACGACTACAGACAGACACAGACCCTTTGTTTCTCTCCCTCCTCCCAGCTTTTGAAAGTATCTTGTCTCCTCATTGGTCATTTTGGTCAGGTGCCAGCGAGGTTACCTTTAGCTTCTTAACCCTTTACAGGTGAGAGGAGCTTTCCCCTGGCCAGGAGGAATTTCAAAGGGGTTTACCCTTCCCTTTATATTTATGACAGCTTGATATGAACACAACTCTATTTTTGTTTTCAAAGGTTTGGTTAAAAATGTGTAGCATTGGGTCCTGTAAATTTCAGGAAGTTTAAGTTTTTATAACAAAAATGTTGTGTGGTAGGAATGCTATCACTACTTTGCATCCCATCAAGTACAGAACCCTGTCGTACATTTTCCTTGTCTCCTGCACTTCTCTTCAAGCAACCTCCCCCTCCCCAAAACCTAAAGAAATCCTTTTCTATTTGTATAATTTCTGGATCTCATTCTTGGGAGTTAAAGCACTGCAAATAATGCTGACATGTTAGTCCCAGCTACAGCTGGATGGGAAATGGTTTTCATCTGCCAATTATTTCAAGAGTTCAAAATTTGTTTCTGTATTGAATCAGTATGAAAATTTGAAATTTTGAAATTATTCTTTTATCCGGGGGAATAGACACAGGGAGCAGTACAGCATCACCATTCATTCCTGTCCATGGCTTTTTCCACCATTAAGCCCAGCCTGGTCCTATCCCTGTGTACAATGTCCCACCATCTAGTCGGTGGTTGGCCTCTAGGTTGAATCGACCTTGGTTGTGTTTGCATTATTTGCTTTAGCATCCTATCATTCATTTGTCTTCTGCAGTGTCCCCACCAATCTAATCATTTTGATTGTAGCCAATCCCATACCCTGATTTCACATCCTACTCTCCTGAATTCTTCATTTGCCATAAAAACATTTCGCTGTACTCTGACGTCTTTCAAAGAACTCTCATCTCCACAGCCTCCAGTCTTCTGATGTTTGTTTCATTTAGTGCAGCTGCTTTCAGACTATAAAGTAATACTGATACTACACAGGTCTGATTACATCTGGTATCAAAGCGAGAGTTTATGTCTTTATCAGTCTATACTTTTGTCAATTTCTGTGCAGCACTCCTGGCTAAAGCACATCTCCTTTTAACCTCATCCTCACTGACACTTATCAAGCTTCCTAGGTGTACATAAAATTCTGCTTGTTCCCTGCCTCTGCATTTCAACACTTTATCTATTGTTCCCTTTCCAAGATGCAACCACTTTGTTATTTTGGCATTTATTGTAAGTCCAAGTTGAGTACACCAATTTTCAAAGGTAGCAAAGAGAATCATCATGAATTCAAACATGTCTGGCAGTTATACAATGTCATGTACATAAGCTAGGAGTTTAACTCTAGATGATTCAGTGTCATATTCTCCAACTCATCTAACATTCTTAATATCCAGTTTAAGAAAATGATGAAAGAGAAGGTGAGGCCATGCCCCCTTGTCTTGCACCAAACCTTGACTTCAGCAAGTTGCTTAATTTCCCACCAATTCTTTTATAGCGTGGCAGAAAGCTTTGTAAATAGCTTTAATCTTTAAATCCCCATTCTCACTTTTTCCCCACTGACAGTCAGTGTGAAAACCTTGGCCTGGCCTGGTCTGGTCTGGTTTACTACTGCTTCCTCTAAAACTGGCCTTAATCTGTTGACAGTTACTTTCATTGTGATTTTTCCCAGTACTGACAGTAAGCTTATATCTCTAATTATTCAGATAACAAATCTCCTTTCTTCAGGATTGGTACAAATATGGCCTTTAACCAATCATCTTGTACCTCTTCCTGCTCCCATACCTTCTAGTATATTTTTTCTAACACTTTGATAGCACTTATCCAGCCAGTTTTTAGCAGCTCAGCTGTTATATGGTTGTCATGCTGTCATTCTAGCTCACAACTGAGAGTGCCAACCTCAGGACAGACTGTCAAAAGCAGAGCAGACACCTCAAAGTGGTGGTATGTTCTATAATTAAATTTCGCCACCACAGTAACAAATGTGAATTCCTAGATCACTGTAACAGTCTTATCCTGGAGTCAGACTCCTTGAGCTCTCCAGTCTATCTTGCTATCCAAGCAAGATGCACTTGTCATTAATGGTCACTTACACCAAAAATCACAAAATATTCAGGTTGCTCCCAGTTCCAAGAGACTAGTCACTTACCCCAGATCAGTTTATACCTTAGCTCTCACCCCAAAGCCAACACCTATAGCCAGTCCTGCAATAAACTAACTAAAGGTTTATTAACTAGGAAAAAGAAGTGAGAGTTGTTTACATGTTAAAGTAAGCAAGCATGTATACACAAGTGAATTTTAGTTTGTGATTCAAAAGGTGACAGAGTTGTAGTAATCTGTTAGTTCAAAGTGTCTTTCAGGGCTAACCCATGCCAAGTAACATGGGGATGTCTTTGCTTATGTAGGTATCTTTTGCCCCTTAGAGACCAGACAACATGAAAGAGATTCAGTTTCTTCTTGTTAGGGATTTTTAGCCCCTTCACTCCAGAGTCCAAACTGATAGGATGAGTTCATGTGCAGGTCCCTCCTTCCTGGAGTGAGTTAGGAATGCAATCAACAAAATCTCTGTCATTTGATGCTACACAATATTTCATTTGCTTTAAATGGGCCACTTTATCTTAATCAATGCTGCTTTTCCTGTTTGGTGAGTTACACAATTACAGAGGGTTACAATGCAAACACTCAATGTAACTTTATACCATGGACTATAGAGGTTATAAGTGAGATCAATACGTGCAGCATCCTGAGCATTTTATGAAGACTAAACCCATTTGTTAGGGGGCTTATTCCTTCACCCACTTACTTCCCTGGTTCTTCTCGCATGAACAGAGAGCAACAATACCCGAAGTCCAAAGGTGCAAACAATTCGATGTTTATTGGGGTGAACTTCCAGAAAGCATGATTCCAGTTTCCTTCCTTAGTATCCTCCTTCCCAGCTCTGACACCACAGAGCCTTACACCTGTGTCCCTGTTCCCATTCCTGCCCTTAGCCAAACATGATTCCAATTTCCCCACCCCCATTCCCTGTTCCCGTTTCTGCCTTTAGCAAAACACGATTCCAATTTCCCCACCCCCATTCCCTGTTCCCGTTTCTCCCTTTAGCAAAACATGATTCCAATTTCCTTACCCCTATTCCCTGTTCCCATTTCCCCCACCCACACACCCACCCACTCACTTCCTGATTGACTGCAGGCTATATAGTAAAACTTGAGTTCTGCTTTGCCTTAACCAATCATTTTCCTGAAATTTAACTAACCAATCCTAACATATTGTAACATGACTGTGTAATGAATTATATCCCACCACCTTAATTAGTTTACACCCAGCAAAATTAATTATACAGCAGACAGGAACAATCACAGAACCAGACAGAGATTATACAGACAAACAATAGCAAAGTGGGAACTATAATGACAAAACAATACAGAAGTGAGGATTTCACGTCCCAGCTATTGATAAGTGAGTTCTTGCCAGACAGGATGCTATCAAACTAAATTTCCCTTTACATCTTCTAGGCACTTCCCTTTCTCTGGAGGCGATAGGCACTATCAGGATAGGAGTATATTCATAACAGCCCAATAGCACCTGATTTCAATGTGACTAGTTTGGAATGTGAGGATGTGACTGTTTGCTTCCCAGCTTATGGCTGCGTCTGCTGCTTAGCCAAAGGCCTTAGCCTAAGAACAGGGCCTCAGACTGTCACAGTAGGAGAAGGCTCTTACACTGGCAGACAGTGACTTTGATTCTTTCTTTTATACCTCTATAACTAGCCAAATGATAAGAATACACCTAAATTCTTCAAGTACAGGCCCTTACCGACAGGCCTGAATATCTATATCCTAACACCATTCTTATCATCTTAACATCTAATACCCATTTTGATAATTCTAACACACTAGTAAGCAAGACTGGTTTCCAGATATGCATTTGTAAGTGTTCAGTGAGGCCTGGGGCCTTGGCATGAGCTGACACCTGGTCTGCCAGCATCACAAGTGTATTCCTACTGCTTTCACATTTTTTAACGGTTTCACTGCTCTTTCTATTTCTTTTTCCGCTGGTGGTTCAGTGCTGGTATCCGTGCTACTTTGCAAGCCTCCCTGTTCATCTAGCTTGTCTAGAACACTTACATCTGGATGAACTGCACAGTTCAGTTCTGTGTCAAAATGCTCCTTCCATACTTCCAACATCTCTTGGGCATTTTCTTATCTGTTCACCAGTAGCTTTTTTTACCACTGCATCGTCCTGATTGTGTTTCCCTACAACTTAGCCTTCTTGGATATTTTCATATCCTGATTTCTTGATGCCTCCTCTAGTTGTTTGACGCTCTTCTTTCTGAAACTTTTGCTTGTTCAACCTTTGCGATTTCTTTATTGCTTTATGTAATTCTTTTGCTACTACTGCTTTTCCAGTAGTCTTGGCTTGTTTATACTCCTCTTATAATGTGAAGAAAAACCTTTGCAAGCTGAAATGTTTCTGTTTGTGGTCATTTGAAATATTTCATTTTGTTTTCAACTTTTTTAATTTTTTTAACCTTTTATCAATCTAATTAGCTTAAATTTTGACCCAAAATGTCATTTTGAAAGGGAAAATGCTAATCTTTTTGTTTTAGAAGTGTTGAAATAAATATTTTGACAACTTCTAAATTTTTTTTCAGCATTTTTTTTTGGGGGTTGAGAAATCCATCAAACCCAACTCTGTTTTGTGAAGTCAGTTTCAAGAAATTGGCATTTTTTGATTAAAAAATAATGATTTGTCAAAAATTCCTTACTAACTCTGGTCCCATCTTGACTTATGTTCTTTAATTTTCTTCTTTTCCCGTCTCTTTAATACATTGCTTTCAGCTTGGCTTCAAAAGTTATGTGCTAAAAAAGAAAGGCACAGCGTTTCAATAGGCACAAGTGTGATGTTAAATCCTCTTGCTAAGCAAGGGAAAAAACTGTGGGTATCGTTTAATGTATTAACTTTTCCACAGATCTGTTGTTCAGAATTGTTGCTAAGCTGTAAGTTCTCTAAGGGTATGTCTGCTCTGCACACTCCTTCTGGAGGCATGTAGAGTACATACCTTGCATGCTCCCCAGCACAGGTATAAGCAGCAGTGTAGATGGTGAGGCATTGCTTACGCCAGCAGGGTAAAGATACATTTGAATCCTTGGATGATGGCTCTTTACATGCCCGAGCAATTCCTCCCATGGCTACACTGCTATTTTAGCAGTGTAGTGTCCCGCTGCTGGAACCTTTCTTTGCTGCCTTCCCCCCACCAGAGACTTTCATTGCAGCAGTGTGGATGCAGCTGCACATACCCTACCTGCCGCTGCCAGTGGTGTGCAGTGTAGACATACCTTAAGAGCCGTAACGTTGATTTCATAGTGGAAACCTCAAATCTTGCTGATCAGAGCCCTGCTATTAGCTGGGAAATGTTAGACTTCCCTGACAGTCAGTTAAAGAAGCCACGCTCTTATTTGTTTACAAACGGGAAAAAAAATTCTTGTTAAAAGACAAAATGAAGTTGCAGTGGCAGCTGCAAACGATGTTACTTTCTTAGTTTGACACCTTTTTAAATAACTTCAACATGTTCTGATACTTGGAAAGGAACAGTTATGGGAACCAGCCTTCTCCCCACTTCATCACTCAAGCCTGCCCCACTAGGCTGCCCCAACTACCCAGCTTCCATTTTACCCCCAAAAGGTCAAGATAATTGATTGGGTGGGAGATTATTGAAAATGGATTACTTGAATAGGTTTTTATAACCTGGTTTGTGGTTTTCTGTAGCACCCATCATTGTTGTACCCAGGGCTCAGGTAGCTCACCTCTTTCCATCTGGTCTATGTCTGTTCCAGTTCTACCTGACTTTCATACTCTTGCCCCATCACATTCCTCCCTCCCTTTTCAGACCTGTCCTGAAGTCATTACCAGGCCAATTCACAAACATTTTAACACAATTTTAATCTTTGCTCTGTATGCATGTGGCAACAGTTGTGTACAAGTGTGGCCGAGGCTGTCATTACAGGTAATAGAAAAGGGAGATGGGAGGCAGCGGGGGACAAAATACTGTATCCTACCACCTCAGGCACACGTACCTCTGTACAGAGCATTTCTCTACCCCCAGCCCAATGTGCAGCGAGTCAGAATCAGCGCTGCCTCCAGCCAGGTGCAAAACTCCTCAGCAAGCAAGAGCGAGGTTCAGTTTGCTTCAGCTGAGGGAGAAGGTGGGTGTGTTATAAGGCTTTTAAACATGATACAATTATCTTTGTTTCCCAGGCCCTACTTGCTTCCTTACCCCATAGCTGGGCAACAACTTCCTCTTCCCTTTCCTCAGTATTTAAGTGGCTCCCCTTTGTAACCCTGGTATAACAAGCTCTTAAATAATCTCTTTCCTGCCTGTCTCTAGTGTGAGGCGTCATGCACTGTTTTTATGGTAATGTCTTAATTTCCCTCTACCCACCCCAAAATATCCAAGCAAACCTATAAGGCACTTCCCCCTTATTAAGACAGTTGAAACAAAATACATTTGGGGTATCCTGGCCAAACCGGTTTTGGAAAAACTCTGAGCTAAACAAAATGTTTGGGGTGGCGGGCGGGGGAATCAAAAATAAAGAGTAAACTCTCTTTGGCGAAGCACAAGGACTGTGATAAAAGTAAACCATGTGCTGTGGAGAAGATGTAGCCTGGGTATAGTCTGTGGGGCGATGTTTGCTACCATGAATTTGCCTTCAGTGTAAGGGCTAGATTATGAGCCCCCGCATTGCACTGCTGAGCGGTTACACCAGCGAAGAACCCTGATGGCTTCACTGAAACTGCTTTGCAACAATTCACCGATCTGAGTTTAGGGTCACAGACTGGACCTATATTTGGGCTTCCTTCTTTCTTGCATTTCAGAACTTCAGGAAAGTTTGCTTTGTGACATCCTTAGGGATGTAGGTTGCCCTTGATCTATGTCTGCAGCTTCCCCATTGGCAATTAACGTGTGATCTCAACACGCCAATTTTGCTTCTTAAATATTTCAAGTTGTTTATTTTAACTTCCTCATGAAGTTGTGTAGTATCTATTGGGAATGGGCGCTTCTTCTAAAGTCAAGTTATTGTACACTTTCACAAATCTTCTCATTCTGCATCTATTCTGTAGAAGAACATAAGTTTCCAGGCAATTCCAAATTCCACTCCCCAGGTAGAGTCAAAAATAAAGGTACGTGTGTCTGAGAAGCATTTTCCTTGAAGTAGTTTGAAAATATGCTTGAAACACTGGCAGAGCCAGTGGTGAGCTGGAGCCGGTTCGCTGGAACCGGTTGTTAAATTTAGAAGCCCTTTTAGAACCGCTTGTCCATGAGGGACAACCGGTTCTAAAAGGGCTTCTAAATTTAACGACCGGCCAAAAGTGGCGCCTTAGGTGCCGACTCCATGGGTGCTCCGGGGCTGGAGCACCCATGGGGAAAATTTGGTGGGTGCAGAGTACCCACCAGCAGTTCCCCGTCCCGCCCAGCCCCAGCTCACCTCCACTCCACCTCCGCCTCCTCCCCTGTACCCGCCGCCCCACTCTGCTTCTTCACGCCCCCCCTACGGTGGCCCACAAGACCCTCCTGCCCAGTTCTGGGGGTAGTCAGGGGACAGGGGAGGGGAGTGGATGGGGCAGGGGTTCCGGGGGGGTCCATCAAGGAACACGGGGGGTTGTATGGGGTAGGAGTCCCGGGGGGCGGGGGTGGGCCACCACCCCCTCGTGGGGTGAGGAGGGAACCGGTTGTTAAGATTTTGGCAGCTCATCACTGAGTGGAAGTACTGTGACCCCGCAAGCTAGGTGCTGCCACTTACACGAGGCAGATTCCATATTTAGAATGGATCCTAGAGGGAGCATCTCTCTCATTTTCCACCCTCACCCATCCAGGAGGCGCAGTACAGCAAAAGGCATCCAGGTTCGGGCAGATGCTGAGAATGTGGACTGAGGAATGCAACCATAAAAGGGTGTGGATAGGCTTCAAAGACCGTGTATCCTGTGCAAAATGAATAGGTGTCTGCAGGGTGTGGATTTGTTACAGCTGAAAGTGGGTCACAAATGACAGGAGGCTGCCACGGGCTCATCATGGATATGGAGAGCTGGGAGGAGCACTGGGCCCCACTGCCCAGGACCAACTGTGCTCAGAGGTGCTAGGAGCCTTTCTGTGATCTGCTGAGGAATAATAAGATAGTTGTAATGCTTTTCATAAAGGTTCACAGAGTTCAGCGTGACTGAGAAACTCGCATTGACAGCACTGTGTTAAACAGCTCTGCTCCACTCTTCCACCATAGGTATGAGGACATGAGGGAGTTTAAGTTATTTCGTCCCCTGCCCCTGCACTTACATGGAGAAACCTACTCTATCACGTGCACTTAGTGTTGGTGGGAAATGTGCCTGAGCCAGGACTTCTCCTCCTCCAGACCCATTTGATCTCAGGGCAGAGTAACCGGGGTGCAGTCCCTCCTCTTCCACCATGAGTAACGGCTGGTTGTATCACCAGGGCAGCTCATCCCTTCTCTCAGAAGAATTGCCGCATGTGACGCACTTTGCGTTGTTTTGTTAGGTGGGGACAGAAGCTGATTAGAAAACGAGGGAGGGAAAATTCACATCCTTTGGGATTGCAGTGGGAGGAGAACCTAGCACTTCTGCCATGCACTAATCTGCTGATCCAGCACGGGAATATTTGCGTTGTATTTGTTTTTCAGTTAAAAGCTCGTGGTGCACGTACACAGCTACAGAACACCAAATGGATGAAAACGTTGCTGAGTTGACAGTGTCCCTGAGTTGACTGTGTCGCTGAACAAAATGAAGCGCTCACCCCTCAGGCAAAAGCCTGCTGGGTAAATCCTGCCCTGCTCTCCACTGCTACAGAAGGCCCTAAGCACAGTAGAACAGCAGCAGTTCCACTGCTTGTCTGT